>NC_132879.1:31201924-32419424 GCF_030463535.1 Salminus brasiliensis
TATTTTCATTTTTTGGGTCTTTTTTTTTCACGTCAGGTCCGCGGTCAACACTTTTTGTCCGTTTTAAAAGTTTTTTCAAATTGTCATGCATGTGATGCAGTTTGATGCATCTGGGTGTATTTAATGCTTTGTGAGCGTTGTAACCCTTTTTTGTGCGTTTTTAGAGTTTTTTGCACTTTTTCAAGTTTTGTCAGATTTGGGGTGGATTTTCATTTTTTGGGTCTTTTTTTTCACGTCAGGTCCGCGGTCAACACTTTTTGTCCGTTTTAAAAGATTTTCAAATTTTCATGCATGTTATGCAGTTTGATGCATCTGGGGTGTATTTAATGCTTTGTGAGCGTTGTAACCCTTTTTTGTGCTTTTTAGAGTTTTTGCACTTTTTCAACTTTTGTCAGATTTGGGTGGATTTCATTTTTTGGGTCTTTTTTTTCACGTCAGGTCCGCGGTCAACACTTTCTGTCCGTTTTAAAAGTTTTTTCAAACTGTCGTGCATGTGATGCAGTTTGATGCATCTGGGGTGTATTTAATGCTTTGTGAGCGTTTTAACCCTTTTTTGTGCATTTTTAGAGCTTTTTGCACTTTTTTAACTAATGTCAGATTTGGGTGGACTTTCATTTATTTGGGGGTTTTTTCTCGTCAGGTCCGCGGTCAACACTTTTTGTCCGTTTTAAAAGATTTTTCAAATTTTCATGCATGTTATGCAGTTTTATGCATCTGGGGTGTATTTAATGCTTTGTGAGCGTTGTAACCCTTTTTTGTGCGTTTTTAGAGTTTTTTGCACTTTTTCAACTTTTGTCAGATTTGGGTGGATTCTTTACCCTCTCTGCTCCCGGGCGCTGGAGTTGGCTGCCCACCGCTCTGGGTGTGTGTGTGTACTCACTGCCCCTAACACGTGTGTGTGTGTGAGTGTGTGTTCACTACCAGATGGGTTAAATGCGGAGGACACATTTCGCTGTACAGTCCACACTGTACAGTGACGAATACGTGCACCTTTTTCATTTTTTGGGTCTTTTTTTTCACGTCAGGTCCGCGGTCAACACTTTTTGTCCGTTTTAAAAGTTGTTTCAAATTGTCTTGCATGTGATGCAGTTTGATGCATCTGGGGTGTATTTAATGCTTTGTGAGCGTTTTAACCCTTTTTTGTGCATTTTTAGAGTTTTTTGCACTTGTTCAACTTTTGTCAGATTTGGGTGGATTTTCATTTTTTGGGTCTTTTTTTTCACGTCAGGTCCTCGGTCAACACTTTTTGTCCGTTTTAAAAGTTTTTTCAAATTGTCATGCATGTGATGCAGTTTGATGCATCTGGAGTGTATTTAATGCTTTGTGAGCTTTTTAACCCTTTTTTGTGCGTTTTTAGAGTTTTTTGCACTTTTTCAACTTTTGTCAGATTTGGGTGGATTTTCATTTTTTGGGTCTTTTTTTTCACGTCAGGTCCGCGGTCAACACTTTTTGTCCGTTTTAAAAGATTTTTCAAATTTTCATGCATGTTATGCAGTTTGATGCATCTGGGGTGTATTTAATGCTTTGTGAGCGTTGTAACCCTTTTTTGTGCGTTTTTAGAGTTTTTTGCACTTTTTCAACTTTTGTCAGATTTGGGTGGATTTTCATTTTTTGGGTCTTTTTTTTCACGTCAGGTCAGCGGTCAACACTTTCTGTCCGTTTTAAAAGTTTTTTCAAATTGTCGTGCATGTGATGCAGTTTGATGCATCTGGGGTGTATTTAATGCTTTGTGAGCTTTTTAACGCTTTTTTGTGCGTTTTTAGAGTTTTATTGCACTTTTTCAACTTTTGTCAGATTTGGGTGGATTTTCATTTTTGGGTCTTTTTTTTCACGTCAGGTCCGCGGTCAACACTTTTTGTCCGTTTTAAAAGTTTTTTCAAATTGTCATGCATGTGATGCAGTTTGATGCATCTGGGGTGTATTTAATGCTTTGTGAGCGTTTTAACCCTTTTTTTTTTGCGTTTTTAGAGTTTTTTGCACTTTTTCAACTTTTGTCAGATTTGGGTGGATTTTCATTTTTTGGGTCTTTTTTTTCACGTCAGGTCCGCGGTCAACACTTTTTGTCCGTTTTAAAAGTTTTTTCAAATTGTCATGCATGTGATGTAGTTTGATGCATCTAGGGTGTATTTAATGCTTTGTAAGCATTTTATCCCTTTTTTGTGTGTTTTTAGAGTTTTTTGCACTTTTTCAACTTTTGTCAGATTTGGGTGGATTTTCATTTTTTGGGTCTTTTTTTTCACGTCAGGTCCGCGGTCAACACGTTTTGTCCGTTTTAAAAGTTTTTTCAAATTGTCATGCATGTGATGCAGTTTGATGCATCTGGGGTGTATTTAATGCTTTGTGAGCGTTGGAACCCTTTTTTGTGCGTTTTTAGAGTTTTTTGCACTTTTTCAACTTTTGTCAGATTTCGATGGATTTTCATTTTTTGGGTCTTTTTTTTCACGTCAGGTCCGCGGTCAACACTTTTGGTCCGTTTTAAAAGTTTTTTCAAATTGTCATGCATGTGATGCAGTTTGATGCATCTGGGGTGTATTTAATGCTTTGTGAGCGTTTTAACCCTTTTTTTTTTTTTGCGTTTTTAGAGTTTTTTGCACTTTTTCAACTTTTGTCAGATTTGGGTGGATTTTCATTTTTTGGGTCTTTTTTTTCACGTCAGGTCCGCGGTCAGCACTTTTTGTCCGTTTTAAAAGTTTTTTCAAATTGTCATGCATGTGATGTAGTTTGATGCATCTAGGGTGTATTTAATGCTTTGTAAGCATTTTATCCCTTTTTTGTGTGTTTTAGAGTTTTTTGCACTTTTTCAACTTTTGTCAGATTTGGGTGGATTTTTATTTTTTGGGTCTTTTTTTTCACGTCAGGTCCGCGGTCAACACGTTTTGTCCGTTTTAAAAGTTTTTTCAAATTGTCATGCATGTGATGCAGTTTGATGCATCTGGGGTGTATTTAATGCTTTGTGAGCGTTGGAACCCTTTTTTGTGCGTTTTTAGAGTTTTTTGCACTTTTTCAACTTTTGTCAGATTTGGGTGGATTTTCATTTTTTGGGTCTTTTTTTTTCACGTCAGGTCCGCGGTCAACACTTTTTGTCCATTTAAAAGTTTTTTCAAATTGTCATGCATGTGATGCAGTTTGATGCATCTGGGGTGTATTTAATGCTTTGTGAGCGTTGTAACCCTTTTTTGTGCGTTTTTAGAGTTTTTTGAACTTTTTCAACTTTTGTCAGATTAGGGTGGATTTTCATTTTTTGGGTCTTTTTTTTCACGTCAGGTCCGCGGTCAACACTTTTTGTCCGTTTTAAAAGTTGTTTCAAATTGTCATTCATGTGATGCAGTTTGATGCATCTGGGGTGTATTTAATGCTTTGTAAGCGTTTTAACCCTTTTTTGTGCGTTTTTAGAGTTTTTTGCACTTTTTCAACTTTTGTCAGATTTGGGTGGATTTTCATTTTTTGGGTCTTTTTTTTCACGTCAGGTCCGCGGTCAACACTTTTTGTCCGTTTTAAAAGTTTTTTCAAATTGTCATGCATGTGATGTAGTTTGATGCATCTGGGGTGTATTTAATGCTTTGTGAGCATTTTATCCCTTTTTTGTGTGTTTTTAGAGTTTTTTGCACTTTTTCAACTTTTGTCAGATTTGGGTGGATTTTCATTTTTTGGGTCTTTTTTTTCACGTCAGGTCCGCGGTCAACACTTTTTGTCCGTTTTAAAAGTTTTTTCAAATTGTCATGCATGTGATGCACTTTGATGCATCTGGGGTGTATTTAATGCTTTGTGAGCGTTTTAACCCTTTTTTGTGCTTTTTTAGAGTTTTTTGCACTTTTTCAACTTTTGTCAGATTTGGGTGGATTTTCATTTTTTGGGTCTTTTTTTTTCACATCAGGTCCGCGGTCAACACTTTTTGTCCGTTTTAAAAGTTTTTTCAAATTGTCATGCATGTGATGCAGTTTGATGCATCTGGGGTGTATTTAATGCTTTGTGAGCGTTGTAACCCTTTTTTGTGCGTTTTTAGAGTTTTTTGCACTTTTTCAACTTTTGTCAGATTTGGGTGGATTTTCATTTTTTGGGTCTTTTTTTTTCACATCAGGTCCGCGGTCAACACTTTTTGTCCGTTTTAAAAGTTTTTTCAAATTGTCATGCATGTGATGCAGTTTGATGCATCTGGGGTGTATTTAATGCTTTGTGAGCGTTTTAACCCTTTTTTCTGCATTTTTAGAGCTTTTTGCACTTTTTTAACTAATGTCAGATTTGGGTGGACTTTCATTTATTTGGGGTTTTTTTTCTCGTCAGGTCCGCGATCAACACTTTTTGTCCGTTTTAAAAGATTTTTCAAATTTTCATGCATGTTATGCAGTTTGATGCATCTGGGGTGTATTTAATGCTTTGTGAGCGTTGTAACCCTTTTTTGTGCTTTTTAGAGTTTTTTGCACTTTTTCAACTTTTGTCAGATTTGGGTGGATTTTCATTTTTTGGGTCTTTTTTTTCACGTCAGGTCCGCGGTCAACACTTTCTGTCCGTTTTAAAAGTTTTTTCAAACTGTCGTGCATGTGATGCAGTTTGATGCATCTGGGGTGTATTTAATGCTTTGTGAGCGTTTTAACCCTTTTTTGTGCATTTTTAGAGCTTTTTGCACTTTTTTAACTAATGTCAGATTTGGGTGGACTTTCATTTATTTGGGGTTTTTTTTCTCGTCAGGTCCGCGGTCAACACTTTTTGTCCGTTTTAAAAGATTTTTCAAATTTTCATGCATGTTATGCAGTTTTATGCATCTGGGGTGTATTTAATGCTTTGTGAGCGTTGTAACCCTTTTTTGTGCGTTTTTGGAGTTTTTTGCACTTTTTCAACTTTTGTCAGATTTGGGTGGATTTTCATTTTTTGGGTCTTTTTTTTCACGTCAGGTCCGCAGTCAACACTTTTTGTCCGTTTTAAAAGTTTTTTCAAATTGTCATGCATGTGATGCACTTTGATGCATCTGGGGTGTATTTAATGCTTTGTGAGCGTTTTAACCCTTTTTTGTGCTTTTTTAGAGTTTTTTGCACTTTTTCAACTTTTGTCAGATTTGGGTGGATTTTCATTTTTTGGGTCTTTTTTTTCACGTCAGGTCCGCGGTCAACACTTTTTGTCCGTTTTAAAAGTTTTTTCAAATTGTCATGCATGTGATGCAGTTTGATGCATCTGGGGTGTATTTAATGCTTTGTGAGCGTTGTAACCCTTTTTTGTGCGTTTTTAGAGTTTTTTGCACTTTTTCAAGTTTTGTCAGATTTGGGGTGGATTTTCATTTTTTGGGTCTTTTTTTTCACGTCAGGTCCGCGGTCAACACTTTTTGTCCGTTTTAAAAGATTTTTCAAATTGTCATGCATGTTATGCAGTTTGATGCATCTGGGGTGTATTTAATGCTTTGTGAGCGTTGTAACCCTTTTTTGTGCTTTTTAGAGTTTTTTGCACTTTTTCAACTTTTGTCAGATTTGGGTGGATTTTCATTTTTTGGGTCTTTTTTTTCACGTCAGGTCCGCGGTCAACACTTTCTGTCCGTTTTAAAAGTTTTTTCAAACTGTCGTGCATGTGATGCAGTTTGATGCATCTGGGGTGTATTTAATGCTTTGTGAGCGTTTTAACCATTTTTTGTGCATTTTTAGAGCTTTTTGCACTTTTTTAACTAATGTCAGATTTGGGTGGACTTTCATTTATTTGGGGGTTTTTTTCTCGTCAGGTCCGCGGTCAACACTTTTTGTCCGTTTTAAAGATTTTTCAAATTTTCATGCATGTTATGCAGTTTTATGCATCTGGGGTGTATTTAATGCTTTGTGAGCGTTGTAACCCTTTTTTGTGCGTTTTTAGAGTTTTTTGCACTTTTGCAACTTTTGTCAGATTTGGGTGGATTTTCATTTTTTTTTTTTTTTTATTCACGTCAGGTCCGCGGTCAACACTTTTTGTCCGTTTTAAAAGTTTTTTCAAATTGTCATGCATGTGATGCAGTTTGATGCATCTGGGGTGTATTTAATGCTTTGTGAGCTTTTTAACCCTTTTTTGTGCGTTTTTAGAGTTTTTTTGCACTTTTTCAACTTTTGTCAGATTTGGGTAGATTTTCATTTTTTGGGTCTTTTTTTTCACGTCAGGTCCGCGGTCAACACGTTTTGTCCGTTTTAAAAGTTTTTTCAAATTGTCATGCATGTGATGCAGTTTGATGCATCTGGGGTGTATTTAATGCTTTGTGAGCGTTGGAACCCTTTTTTGTGCGTTTTTAGAGTTTTTTGAACTTTTTCAACTTTTGTCAGATTAGGGTGGATTTTCATTTTTTGGGTCTTTTTTTTCACGTCAGGTCCGCGGTCAACACTTTTTGTCCGTTTTAAAAGTTGTTTCAAATTGTCATGCATGGGATGCAGTTTGATGCATCTGGGGTGTATTTCATGCTTTGTGAGCATTTTAACCCTATTTTGTGCGTTTTTAGAGTTTTTTGCACTTTTTCAACTTTTGTCAGATTTGGGTGGATTTTCATTTTTTGGGTCTTTTTTTTCACGTCAGGTCCGCGGTCAACACTTTTTGTCCGTTTTAAAAGTTTTTTCAAATTGTCATGCATGTGATGCAGTTTGATGCATCTGGGGTGTATTTAATGATTTCTGAGCGTTGTAACCCTTTTTTGTGCGTTTTTAGAGTTTTTTGAACTTTTTCAACTTTTGTCAGATTAGGGTGGATTTTCATTTTTTGGGTCTTTTTTTTCACGTCAGGTCCGCGGTCAACACTTTTTGTCCGTTTTAAAAGTTGTTTCAAATTGTCATGCATGGGATGCAGTTTGATGCATCTGGGGTGTATTTCATGCTTTGTGAGCATTTTAACCCTATTTTGTGCGTTTTTAGAGTTTTTTGCACTTTTTCAACTTTTGTCAGATTTGGGTGGATTTTCATTTTTTGGGTCTTTTTTTTCACGTCAGGTCCGCGGTCAACACTTTTTGTCCGTTTTAAAAGTTTTTTCAAATTGTCATGCATGTGATGTAGTTTGATGCATCTGGGGTGTATTTAATGCTTTGTGAGCATTTTATCCCTTTTTTGTGTGTTTTTAGAGTTTTTTGCACTTTTTCAACTTTTGTCAGATTTGGGTGAATTTTCATTTTTTGGGTCTTTTTTTTCACGTCAGGTCCGCGGTCAACACTTTTTGTCCGTTTTAAAAGTTTTTTCAAATTGTCATGCATGTGATGCAGTTTGATGCATCTGGGGTGTATTTAATGCTTTGTGAGCGTTTTAACCCTTTTTTGTGCGTTTTTAGAGTTTTTTTTGCACTTTTTCAACTTTTGTCAGATTTGGTTGGATTTTCATATTTTGGGTCTTTTTTTTCACGTCAGGTCCGCGGTCAACACTTTTTGTCCGTTTAAAAGTTTTTTCAAATTGTCATGCATGTGATGCACTTTGATGCATCTGGGGTGTATTTAATGCTTTGTGAGCGTTTTAACCCTTTTTTGTGCTTTTTTAGAGTTTTTTGCACTTTTTCAACTTTTGTCAGATTTGGGTGGATTCTTTACCCTCTCTGCTCCCCGGGCGCTGGAGTTGGCTGCCCACCGCTCTGGGTGTGTGTGTGTACTCACTGCCCCTAACACGTGTGTGTGTGTGAGTGTGTGTTCACTACTACCCAGATGGGTTAAATGCGGAGGACACATTTCGCTGTACAGTCCACACTGTACAGTGACGAATACGTGCACCTTTTTCATTTTTTGGGTCTTTTTTTTCACGTCAGGTCCGCGGTCAACACTTTTTGTCCGTTTTAAAAGTTGTTTCAAATTGTCTTGCATGTGATGCAGTTTGATGCATCTGGGGTGTATTTAATGCTTTGTGAGCGTTTTAACCCTTTTTTGTGCATTTTTAGAGTTTTTTGCACTTGTTCAACTTTTGTCAGATTTGGGTGGATTTTCATTTTTTGGGTCTTTTTTTTCACGTCAGGTCCTCGGTCAACACTTTTTGTCCGTTTTAAAAGTTTTTTCAAATTGTCATGCATGTGATGCAGTTTGATGCATCTGGAGTGTATTTAATGCTTTGTGAGCTTTTTAACCCTTTTTTGTGCGTTTTTAGAGTTTTTTGCACTTTTTCAACTTTTGTCAGATTTGGGTGAATTTTCATTTTTTGGGTCTTTTTTTTCACGTCAGGTCCGCGGTCAACACTTTTTGTCCGTTTTAAAAGTTTTTTCAAATTGTCATGCATGTGATGCAGTTTGATGCATCTGGGGTGTATTTAATGCTTTCTGAGCGTTGTAACCCTTTTTTGTGCGTTTTTAGAGTTTTTTGAACTTTTTCAACTTTTGTCAGATTAGGGTGGATTTTCATTTTTTGGGTCTTTTTTTTCACGTCAGGTCCGCGGTCAACACTTTTTGTCCGTTTTAAAAGTTGTTTCAAATTGTCATGCATGGGATGCAGTTTGATGCATCTGGGGTGTATTTCATGCTTTGTGAGCATTTTAACCCTATTTTGTGCGTTTTTAGAGTTTTTTGCACTTTTTCAACTTTTGTCAGATTTGGGTGGATTTTCATTTTTTGGGTCTTTTTTTTCACGTCAGGTCCGCGGTCAACACTTTTTGTCCGTTTTAAAAGTTTTTTCAAATTGTCATGCATGTGATGTAGTTTGATGCATCTGGGGTGTATTTAATGCTTTGTGAGCATTTTATCCCTTTTTTGTGTGTTTTTAGAGTTTTTTGCACTTTTTCAACTTTTGTCAGATTTGGGTGAATTTTCATTTTTTGGGTCTTTTTTTTCACGTCAGGTCCGCGGTCAACACTTTTTGTCCGTTTTAAAAGTTTTTTCAAATTGTCATGCATGTGATGCAGTTTGATGCATCTGGGGTGTATTTAATGCTTTGTGAGCGTTTTAACCCTTTTTTGTGCGTTTTTAGAGTTTTTTTGCACTTTTTCAACTTTTGTCAGATTTGGTTGGATTTTCATATTTTGGGTCTTTTTTTTCACGTCAGGTCCGCGGTCAACACTTTTTGTCCGTTTTAAAAGTTTTTTCAAATTGTCATGCATGTGATGCACTTTGATGCATCTGGGGTGTATTTAATGCTTTGTGAGCGTTTTAACCCTTTTTTGTGCTTTTTTAGAGTTTTTTGCACTTTTTCAACTTTTGTCAGATTTGGGTGGATTCTTTACCCTCTCTGCTCCCCGGGCGCTGGAGTTGGCTGCCCACCGCTCTGGGTGTGTGTGTGTACTCACTGCCCCTAACACGTGTGTGTGTGTGAGTGTGTGTTCACTACCAGATGGGTTAAATGCGGAGGACACATTTCGCTGTACAGTCCACACTGTACAGTGACGAATACGTGCACCTTTTTCATTTTTTGGGTCTTTTTTTTCACGTCAGGTCCGCGGTCAACACTTTTTGTCCGTTTTAAAAGTTGTTTCAAATTGTCTTGCATGTGATGCAGTTTGATGCATCTGGGGTGTATTTAATGCTTTGTGAGCGTTTTAAACCCTTTTTTGTGCATTTTTAGAGTTTTTTGCACTTGTTCAACTTTTGTCAGATTTGGGTGGATTTTCATTTTTTGGGTCTTTTTTTTCACGTCAGGTCCTCGGTCAACACTTTTTGTCCGTTTTAAAAGTTTTTTCAAATTGTCATGCATGTGATGCAGTTTGATGCATCTGGAGTGTATTTAATGCTTTGTGAGCTTTTTAACCCTTTTTTGTGCGTTTTTAGAGTTTTTTGCACTTTTTCAACTTTTGTCAGATTTGGGTGGATTTTCATTTTTTGGGTCTTTTTTTTCACGTCAGGTCCGCGGTCAACACTTTTTGTCCGTTTTAAAAGATTTTTCAAATTTTCATGCATGTTATGCAGTTTGATGCATCTGGGGTGTATTTAATGCTTTGTGAGCGTTGTAACCCTTTTTTGTGCGTTTTTAGAGTTTTTTGCACTTTTTCAACTTTTGTCAGATTTGGGTGGATTTTCATTTTTTGGGTCTTTTTTTTCACGTCAGGTCAGCGGTCAACACTTTCTGTCCGTTTTAAAAGTTTTTTCAAATTGTCGTGCATGTGATGCAGTTTGATGCATCTGGGGTGTATTTAATGCTTTGTGAGCTTTTTAACGCTTTTTTGTGCGTTTTTAGAGTTTTATTGCACTTTTTCAACTTTTTTCAGATTTGGGTGGATTTTCATTTTTTGGGTCTTTTTTTTCACGTCAGGTCCGCGGTCAACACTTTTTGTCCGTTTTAAAAGTTTTTTCAAATTGTCATGCATGTGATGCAGTTTGATGCATCTGGGGTGTATTTCATGCTTTGTGAGCGTTTTATCCCTTTTTTGTGTGTTTTAGAGTTTTTTGCACTTTTTTAACTATTGTCAGATTTGGGGTGGATTTTAAATTTTTTGGGTCTTTTTTTTCACGTCAGGTCCGCGGTCAGCACTTTTTGTCCGTTTTAAAAGTTTTTTCAAATTGTCATGCATGTGATGTAGTTTGATGCATCTAGGGTGTATTTAATGCTTTGTAAGCATTTTATCCCTTTTTTGTGTGTTTTTAGAGTTTTTTGCACTTTTTCAACTTTTGTCAGATTTGGGTGGATTTTTATTTTTTGGGTCTTTTTTTTCACGTCAGGTCCGCGGTCAACACGTTTTGTCCGTTTTAAAAGTTTTTTCAAATTGTCATGCATGTGATGCAGTTTGATGCATCTGGGGTGTATTTAATGCTTTGTGAGCTTTTTAACCCTTTTTTGTGCATTTTTAGAGTTTTTTTGCACTTTTTCAACTTTTGTCAGATTTGGGTGGATTTTCATTTTTTGGGTCTTTTTTTTCATGTCAGGTCCGCGGTCAACACGTTTTGTCCGTTTTAAACGTTTTTTCAAATTGTCATGCATGTGATGCAGTTTGATGCATCTGGGGTGTATTTAATGCTTTGTGAGCGTTGGAACCCTTTTTTGTGCGTTTTTAGAGTTTTTTGCACTTTTTCAACTTTTGTCAGAATTGGGTGGATTTTCATTTTTTGGGTCTTTTTTTTTCACGTCAGGTCCGCGGTCAACACTTTTTGTCCATTTTAAAAGTTTTTTCAAATTGTCATGCATGTGATGCAGTTTGATGCATCTGGGGTGTATTTAATGCTTTGTGAGCGTTGTAACCCTTTTTTGTGCGTTTTTAGAGTTTTTTGAACTTTTTCAACTTTTGTCAAGGAAATTAGGGTGGATTTTCATTTTTTGGGTCTTTTTTTTCACGTCAGGTCCGCGGTCAACACTTTTTGTCCGTTTTAAAAGTTGTTTCAAATTGTCATGCATGTGATGCAGTTTGATGCATCTGGGGTGTATTTAATGCTTTGTAAGCGTTTTAACCCTTTTTTGTGCGTTTTTAGAGTTTTTTGCACTTTTTCAACTTTTGTCAGATTTGGGTGGATTTTCATTTTTTGGGTCTTTTTTTTCACGTCAGGTCCGCGGTCAACACTTTTTGTCCGTTTTAAAAGTTTTTTCAAATTGTCATGCATGTGATGCAGTTTCATCCATCTGGGGTGTATTTAATGCGTTGTGAACGTTTTAACCCTTTTTTGTGCGTTTTTAGAGTTTTTTGCACTTTTTCAACTTTTGTCAGATTTGGGTGGATTTTCATTTTTTGGGTCTTTTTTTTCACGTCAGGTCCTCGGTCAACACTTTTTGTCCGTTTTAAAAGTTTTTTCAAATTGTCATGCATGTGATGCAGTTTGATGCATCTGGAGTGTATTTAATGCTTTGTGAGCGTTTTAACCCTTTTTTCTGCATTTTTAGAGCTTTTTGCACTTTTTTAACTAATGTCAGATTTGGGTGGACTTTCATTTATTTGGGGTTTTTTTTCTCGTCAGGTCCGCGGTCAACACTTTTTGTCCGTTTTAAAAGATTTTTCAAATTTTCATGCATGTTATGCAGTTTGATGCATCTGGGGTGTATTTAATGCTTTGTGAGCGTTGTAACCCTTTTTTGTGCTTTTTAGAGTTTTTTGCACTTTTTCAACTTTTGTCAGATTTGGGTGGATTTTCATTTTTTGGGTCTTTTTTTTTCACGTCAGGTCCGCGGTCAACACTTTTTGTCCATTTTAAAAGTTTTTTCAAATTGTCATGCATGTGATGCAGTTTGATGCATCTGGGGTGTATTTAATGCTTTGTAAGCGTTTTAACCCTTTTTTGTGCGTTTTTAGAGTTTTTTGCACTTTTTCAACTTTTGTCAGATTTGGGTGGATTTTCATTTTTTGGGTCTTTTTTTTCACGTCAGGTCCGCGGTCAACACTTTTTGTCCGTTTTAAAAGTTTTTTCAAATTGTCATGCATGTGATGTAGTTTGATGCATCTGGGGTGTATTTAATGCTTTGTGAGCATTTTATCCCTTTTTTGTGTGTTTTTAGAGTTTTTTGCACTTTTTCAACTTTTGTCAGATTTGGGTGGATTTTCATTTTTTGGGTCTTTTTTTTCACGTCAGGTCCGCGGTCAACACTTTTTGTCCGTTTTAAAAGTTTTTTCAAATTGTCATGCATGTGATGCAGTTTGATGCATCTGGGGTGTATTTAATGCTTTGTGAGCGTTTTAACCCTTTTTTGTGCGTTTTTATAGTTTTTTTGCACTTTTTCAACTTTTGTCAGATTTGGTTGGATTTTCATATTTTGGGTCTTTTTTTTCACGTCAGGTCCGCGGTCAACACTTTTTGTCCGTTTTAAAAGTTTTTTCAAATTGTCATGCATGTGATGCACTTTGATGCATCTGGGGTGTATTTAATGCTTTGTGAGCGTTTTAACCCTTTTTTGTGCTTTTTTAGAGTTTTTTGCACTTTTTCAACTTTTGTCAGATTTGGGTGGATTTTCATTTTTTGGGTCTTTTTTTTTCACATCAGGTCCGCGGTCAACACTTTTTGTCCGTTTTAAAAGTTTTTTCAAATTGTCATGCATGTGATGCAGTTTGATGCATCTGGGGTGTATTTAATGCTTTGTGAGCGTTGTAACCCTTTTTTGTGCGTTTTTAGAGTTTTTTGCACTTTTTCAAGTTTTGTCAGATTTGGGGTGGATTTTCATTTTTTGGGTCTTTTTTTCACGTCAGGTCCGCGGTCAACACTTTTTGTCCGTTTTAAAAGTTTTTTCAAATTGTCATGCATGTGATGCAGTTTCATCCATCTGGGGTGTATTTAATGCGTTGTGAACGTTTTAACCCTTTTTTGTGCGTTTTTAGAGTTTTTTGCACTTTTTCAACTTTTGTCAGATTTGGGTGGATTTTCATTTTTTGGGTCTTTTTTTTCACGTCAGGTCCTCGGTCAACACTTTTTGTCCGTTTTAAAAGTTTTTTCAAATTGTCATGCATGTGATGCAGTTTGATGCATCTGGAGTGTATTTAATGCTTTGTGAGCGTTTTAACCCTTTTTTCTGCATTTTTAGAGCTTTTTGCACTTTTTTAACTAATGTCAGATTTGGGTGGACTTTCATTTATTTGGGGTTTTTTTTCTCGTCAGGTCCGCGGTCAACACTTTTTGTCCGTTTTAAAAGATTTTTCAAATTTTCATGCATGTTATGCAGTTTGATGCATCTGGGGTGTATTTAATGCTTTGTGAGCGTTGTAACCCTTTTTTGTGCTTTTTAGAGTTTTTTGCACTTTTTCAACTTTTGTCAGATTTGGGTGGATTTTCATTTTTTGGGTCTTTTTTTTTCACGTCAGGTCCGCGGTCAACACTTTTTGTCCATTTTAAAAGTTTTTTCAAATTGTCATGCATGTGATGCAGTTTGATGCATCTGGGGTGTATTTAATGCTTTGTGAGCGTTGTAACCCTTTTTTGTGCGTTTTTAGAGTTTTTTGAACTTTTTCAACTTTTGTCAGATTAGGGTGGATTTTCATTTTTTGGGTCTTTTTTTTCACGTCAGGTCCGCGGTCAACACTTTTTGTCCGTTTTAAAAGTTTTTTCAAATTGTCATGCATGTGATGCACTTTGATGCATCTGGGGTGTATTTAATGCTTTGTGAGCGTTTTAACCCTTTTTTGTGCTTTTTTAGAGTTTTTTGCACTTTTTCAACTTTTGTCAGATTTGGGTGGATTTTCATTTTTTGGGTCTTTTTTTTTCACATCAGGTCCGCGGTCAACACTTTTTGTCCGTTTTAAAAGTTTTTTCAAATTGTCATGCATGTGATGCAGTTTGATGCATCTGGGGTGTATTTAATGCTTTGTGAGCGTTGTAACCCTTTTTTGTGCGTTTTTAGAGTTTTTTGCACTTTTTCAAGTTTTGTCAGATTTGGGGTGGATTTTCATTTTTTGGGTCTTTTTTTCACGTCAGGTCCGCGGTCAACACTTTTTGTCCGTTTTAAAAGTTTTTTCAAATTGTCATGCATGTGATGCAGTTTCATCCATCTGGGGTGTATTTAATGCGTTGTGAACGTTTTAACCCTTTTTTGTGCGTTTTTAGAGTTTTTTGCACTTTTTCAACTTTTGTCAGATTTGGGTGGATTTTCATTTTTTGGGTCTTTTTTTTCACGTCAGGTCCTCGGTCAACACTTTTTGTCCGTTTTAAAAGTTTTTTCAAATTGTCATGCATGTGATGCAGTTTGATGCATCTGGAGTGTATTTAATGCTTTGTGAGCGTTTTAACCCTTTTTTCTGCATTTTTAGAGCTTTTTGCACTTTTTTAACTAATGTCAGATTTGGGTGGACTTTCATTTATTTGGGGTTTTTTTCTCGTCAGGTCCGCGGTCAACACTTTTTGTCCGTTTTAAAAGATTTTTCAAATTTTCATGCATGTTATGCAGTTTGATGCATCTGGGGTGTATTTAATGCTTTGTGAGCGTTGTAACCCTTTTTTGTGCTTTTTAGAGTTTTTTGCACTTTTTCAACTTTTGTCAGATTTGGGTGGATTTTCATTTTTTGGGTCTTTTTTTTCACGTCAGGTCCGCGGTCAACACTTTCTGTCCGTTTTAAAAGTTTTTTCAAACTGTCGTGCATGTGATGCAGTTTGATGCATCTGGGGTGTATTTAATGCTTTGTGAGCGTTTTAACCCTTTTTTGTGCATTTTTAGAGCTTTTTGCACTTTTTTAACTAATGTCAAATTTGGGTGGACTTTCATTTATTTGGGGGTTTTTTTCTCGTCAGGTCCGCGGTCAACACTTTTTGTCCGTTTTAAAAGTTTTTTCAAATTGTCATGCATGTGATGCAGTTTGATGCATCTGGGGTGTATTTAATGCTTTGTGAGCGTTTTAACCCTTTTTTTTTTGCGTTTTTAGAGTTTTTTGCACTTTTTCAACTTTTGTCAGATTTGGGTGGATTTTCATTTTTTGGGTCTTTTTTTTCACGTCAGGTCCGCGGTCAACACTTTTTGTCCGTTTTAAAAGTTTTTTCAAATTGTCATGCATGTGATGCAGTTTGATGCATCTGGGGTGTATTTCATGCTTTGTGAGCGTTTTATCCCTTTTTTGTGTGTTTTTAGAGTTTTTTGCACTTTTTTAACTATTGTCAGATTTGGGGTGGATTTCAAAATTTTTTGGGTCTTTTTTTTCACGTCAGTTCCGCGGTCAGCACTTTTTGTCCGTTTTAAAAGTTTTTTCAAATTGTCATGCATGTGATGTACTTTGATGCATTTAGGGTGTATTTAATGCTTTGTGAGCGTTTTAACCCTTTTTTGTGCTTTTTTAGAGTTTTTTGCACTTTTTCAACTTTTGTCAGATTTGGGTGGATTTTCATTTTTTGGGTCTTTTTTTTTCACATCAGGTCCGCGGTCAACACTTTTTGTCCGTTTTAAAAGTTTTTTCAAATTGTCATGCATGTGATGCAGTTTGATGCATCTGGGGTGTATTTAATGCTTTGTGAGCGTTGTAACCCTTTTTTGTGCGTTTTTAGAGTTTTTTGCACTTTTTCAAGTTTTGTCAGATTTGGGGTGGATTTTCATTTTTTGGGTCTTTTTTTCACGTCAGGTCCTCGGTCAACACTTTTTGTCCGTTTTAAAAGTTTTTTCAAATTGTCATGCATGTGATGCAGTTTGATGCATCTGGAGTGTATTTAATGCTTTGTGAGCGTTTTAACCCTTTTTTCTGCATTTTTAGAGCTTTTTGCACTTTTTTAACTAATGTCAGATTTGGGTGGACTTTCATTTATTTGGGGTTTTTTTTCTCGTCAGGTCCGCGGTCAACACTTTTTGTCCGTTTTAAAAGATTTTTCAAATTTTCATGCATGTTATGCAGTTTGATGCATCTGGGGTGTATTTAATGCTTTGTGAGCGTTGTAACCCTTTTTTGTGCTTTTTAGAGTTTTTTGCACTTTTTCAACTTTTGTCAGATTTGGGTGGATTTTCATTTTTTGGGTCTTTTTTTTCACGTCAGGTCCGCGTTCAACACTTTCTGTCCGTTTTAAAAGTTTTTTCAAACTGTCGTGCATGTGATGCAGTTTGATGCATCTGGGGTGTATTTAATGCTTTGTGAGCGTTTTAACCCTTTTTTGTGCATTTTTAGAGCTTTTTGCACTTTTTTAACTAATGTCAGATTTGGGTGGACTTTCATTTATTTGGGGGTTTTTTTCTCGTCAGGTCCGCGGTCAACACTTTTTGTCCGTTTTAAAAGATTTTTCAAATTTTCATGCATGTTATGCAGTTTTATGCATCTGGGGTGTATTTAATGCTTTGTGAGCGTTGTAACCCTTTTTTGTGCGTTTTTGGAGTTTTTTGCACTTTTTCAACTTTTGTCAGATTTGGGTGGATTTTCATTTTTTGGGTCTTTTTTTTTCACGTCAGGTCCGCGGTCAACACTTTTTGTCCGTTTTAAAAGTTTTTTCAAATTGTCATGCATGTGATGCAGTTTGATGCATCTGGGGTGTATTTAATGCTTTGTGAGCGTTTTAACCCTTTTTTTTTTTGCGTTTTTAGAGTTTTTTGCACTTTTTCAACTTTTGTCAGATTTGGGTGGATTTTCATTTTTTGGGTCTTTTTTTTCACGTCAGGTCCGCGGTCAACACTTTTTGTCCGTTTTAAAAGTTTTTTCAAATTGTCATGCATGTGATGCAGTTTAATGCATCTGGGGTGTATTTCATGCTTTGTGAGCGTTTTATCCCTTTTTTGTGTGTTTTTAGAGTTTTTTGCACTTTTTTAACTATTGTCAGATTTGGGGTGGATTTCAAAATTTTTTGGGTCTTTTTTTTCACGTCAGGTCCGCGGTCAGCACTTTTTGTCCGTTTTAAAAGTTTTTTCAAATTGTCATGCATGTGATGTACTTTGATGCATCTAGGGTGTATTTAATGCTTTGTAAGCATTTTATCCCTTTTTTGTGTGTTTTTAGAGTTTTTTGCACTTTTTCAACTTTTGTCAGATTTGGGTGGATTTTTATTTTTTGGGTCTTTTTTTTCACGTCAGGTCCGCGGTCAACACGTTTTGTCCGTTTTAAAAGTTTTTTCAAATTGTCATGCATGTGATGCAGTTTGATGCATCTGGGGTGTATTTAATGCTTTGTGAGCGTTGGAACCCTTTTTTGTGCGTTTTTAGAGTTTTTTGCACTTTTTCAACTTTTGTCAGATTTCGATGGATTTTCATTTTTTGGGTCTTTTTTTTCACGTCAGGTCCGCGGTCAACACTTTTGGTCCGTTTTAAAAGTTTTTTCAAATTGTCATGCATGTGATGCAGTTTGATGCATCTGGGGTGTATTTAATGCTTTGTGAGCGTTTTAACCCTTTTTTGTGCTTTTTTAGAGTTTTTTGCACTTTTTCAATTTTTGTCAGATTTGGGTGGATTTTCATTTTTTGGGTCTTTTTTTTTCACGTCAGGTCCGCGGTCAACACTTTTTGTCCGTTTTAAAAGTTTTTTCAAATTGTCATGCATGTGATGCAGTTTGATGCATCTGGGGTGTATTTAATGCTTTGTGAGCGTTGTAACCCTTTTTTGTGCGTTTTTAGAGTTTTTTGAACTTTTTCAACTTTTGTCAGATTAGGGTGGATTTTCATTTTTTGGGTCTTTTTTTTCACGTCAGGTCCGCGGTCAACACTTTTTGTCCGTTTTAAAAGTTTTTTCAAATTGTCATGCATGTGATGCAGTTTGATGCATCTGGGGTGTATTTAATGCTTTGTGAGCTTTTTAACCCTTTTTTGTGCGTTTTTAGAGTTTTTTTGCACTTTTTCAACTTTTGTCAGATTTGGGTGGATTTTCATTTTTTGGGTCTTTTTTTTCACGTCAGGTCCGCGGTCAACACGTTTTGTCCGTTTTAAAAGTTTTTTCAAATTGTCATGCATGTGATGCAGTTTGATGCATCTGGGGTGTATTTAATGCTTTGTGAGCGTTGGAACCCTTTTTTGTGCGTTTTTAGAGTTTTTTGCACTTTTTCAACTTTTGTCAGATTTCGATGGATTTTCATTTTTTGGGTCTCTTTTTTCACGTCAGGTCCGCGGTCAACACGTTTTGTCCGTTTTAAAAGTTTTTTCAAATTGTCATGCATGTGATGCAGTTTGATGCATCTGGGGTGTATTTAATGCTTTGTGAGCTTTTTAACCCTTTTTTGTGCGTTTTTAGAGTTTTTTGTACTTTTTCAACTTTTGTCAGATTTCGATGGATTTTCATTTTTTGGGTCTTTTTTTTCACGTCAGGTCCGCGGTCAACACTTTTGGTCCGTTTTAAAAGTTTTTTCAAATTGTCATGCATGTGATGCAGTTTGATGCATCTGGGGTGTATTTAATGCTTTGTGAGCGTTTTAACCCTTTTTTGTGCGTTTTTAGAGTTTTTTTGCACTTTTTCAACTTTTGTCAGATTTGGGTGGATTTTCATTTTTTGGGTCTTTTTTTTCACGTCAGGTCCGCGGTCAACACTTTTGGTCCGTTTTAAAAGTTTTTTCAAATTGTCATGCATGTGATGCAGTTTGATGCATCTGGGGTGTATTTAATGCTTTGTGAGCGTTTTAACCCTTTTTTGTGCATTTTTAGAGCTTTTTGCACTTTTTTAACTAATGTCAGATTTGGGTGGACTTTCATTTTTTTGGGGTTTTTTTTCTCGTCAGGTCCGCGGTCAACACTTTTTGTCCGTTTTAAAAGTTTTTTCAAATTTTCATGCATGTTATGCAGTTTGATGCATCTGGTGTGTATTTAATGCTTTGTGAGCGTTGTAACCCTTTTTTGTGCGTTTTTAGAGTTTTTTGCACTGTTTCAACTTTTGTCAGATTTGGGTGGATTTTCATTTTTTGGGTCTTTTTTTTCACGTCAGGTCCGCGGTCAGCACTTTTTGTCCGTTTTAAAAGTTTTTTCAAATTGTCATGCATGTGATGTAGTTTGATGCATCTGGGGTGTATTTAATGCTTTGTGAGCATTTTATCCCTTTTTTGTGTGTTTTTAGAGTTTTTTGCACTTTTTCAACTTTTGTCAGATTTGGGTGGATTTTTATTTTTTGGGTCTTTTTTTTCACGTCAGGTCCGCGGTCAACACTTTTTGTCCGTTTTAAAAGTTTTTTCAAATTGTCGTGCATGTGATGCAGTTTGATGCATCTGGGGTGTATTTAATGCTTTGTGAGCTTTTAAAAGCTTTTTTGTGCGTTTTTAGAGTTTTATTGCACTTTTTCAACTTTTGTCAGATTTGGGTGGATTTTCATTTTTTGGGTCTTTTTTTTCACGTCAGGTCCGCGGTCAACACTTTTTGTCCGTTTTAAAAGTTTTTTCAAATTGTCATGCATGTGATGCAGTTTGATGCATCTGGGGTGTATTTCATGCTTTGTGAGCGTTGTAACCCTTTTTTGTGCGTTTTTAGAGTTTTTTTGCACTTTTTCAACTTTTGTCAGATTTGGGTGGATTTTCATTTTTTGGGTCTTTTTTTTCACGTCAGGTCCGCGGTCAACACTTTTTGTCCGTTTTAAAAGTTTTTTCAAATTGTCATGCATGTGATGCAGTTTGATGCATCTGGGGTGTATTTAATGCTTTGTGAGCGTTTTAACCCTTTTTTGTGCGTTTTTAGAGTTTTTTGCACTTTTTCAACATTTGTCAGATTTGGGTGGATTTTCATTTTTTTGGTTTCTTTTTTCTCGTCAGGTCCGCGGTCAACACTTTTTGTCCGTTTTAAAAGTTTTTTCAAATTGTCATGCATGTGATGCAGTTTACATTTAAATTTACATTTATGGTATTTAGTAGACGCTCTTATCCAGAGCGACTTACAAGGTTACTCGTATTACAGAGGAGGGCCAATGTAGTGTTAGGAGTCTTGGCCAAGGACTCTTATTGGTTTAGCGCAGCATAGTCACCCAGACCGGGAAACGAACCCTGGTCTCCCACATGGTGTTGTTGTAACACAATGGTGGTGGTTGCGCCACACCAACCACCAATTTGATCATTTGGTCGTCAGCAGAGAAGAAAGAGGGGCTTCCAACTGCATTTAATTTCAGAACGCTTGAACAAAAAAGTTTAAGAGAATGTTTTGAGAATAATTGAAGCTTTTCTAAGAAAACCAAATAAAAGGCAGAGAAGAGACGGTTGAAAGTGGACAGAGGCGAACAGTCGGAGTATTACAGTTAAACTTAGAGATGAGACACAGTGCAGAATAGCAATTTTCGAAAGAACTGACCAATCACAAACAAGCACTCAAAACGAGCCTTTAAATATGCGGAGAGATGACTTTTTCTCTCAATCCTGGTGAAGATGAAAAATCAGGGTTTCTTCCACCTGACCACGTGGACTAGTTCTATAAAACACATACAACTATGTCGACCTCAAAGATTGTCTTTTCAGCATCGGAAACAACGAAAATATTTTTTTTTAACAAACTTCATCTAATGTGATACCGTGACGTCACTCCCCTACTGCGCATGAGCGCGGTGGGGCTGATTGGCATTCAGAAGCAAACATGCGCAAACCGGTCAAACGATTTTTCCAACAATCCTATAAGGGACAGTTACCACAATACGATTAGAAATCAGCGTGTGTGGAGTTTTAGACATTGTTTTTTGGGGAAAAAATGTCATACATGAGCTCTGAAATATTTAAAAAGTAGAAGAAAAAATAAAAACGGTTAGTGGTCATGCCATAGAGCTACGAGGGACATATCACCATAACAGACATTAGCGGCTGCTGTTAAAGACATTGAGCAGCACAGGTCTCCACAAAAGATTGACCAATTTGATCATTTGGTCGTCAGCAGAGAAGAAAGAGAGGCTTCCAACTGCATTTAATTTCAGAACACTTGAACAAAAAAGGTTAAGAGAATGTTTTGAGAAGAATTGAAGCTTTTCTATCAAAACCAAATAAAAGGCAGAGAAGAGACGGTTGAAAGTGGACAGAGGCAAACAGTCGGAGTATTACAGTTAAACTTAGAGAAGAGACAGTGCAGAATAGCAATTTTCGAAAGAACTGACCAATCACAAACAAGCACACACGACGAGCCTTTAAATATGCGGAGAGATGACTTTTTCTCTCGATCCTGGTGAAGATGAAAAATCAGGGTTTCTTCCACCTGACCACGTGGACTAGTTCAATAAAACACATACAACTACGTCGACCTCACAGATTGTTTTTTCATCATCGGAAACAACGAAAATAATTTTTTTTAACAAACTTCATCTAATGCATCCCACTAGACTTCTCATCATTGTTCTCTATCGTCCTCCTGGTCCTTTGGGCAGTTTCATTGATGAACTGGATGTTCTCTTGAGTGGACTCCCTGTTGATGCCCCACTTATTCTACTCGGCGACTTCAACCTTCCATCAGAGAAACTCCAGTCTTCATGCCTTCTCCCAATCCTATCCTCTTTTGATCTCGCGTTCAACCAGTCTGCATCAACACACAGAGCAGGGAACACTCTGGACCTGATCTTCAGCAGACCTGTCCCTGCTCTGGATGTGGCTGTGACTCCTTTGGACTTCTCTGAACACCACTTTCTCTCCTTCTCACTCCCCCTCTCTGCTCCTTCAACTACCACTTCAACAAGTTCTTCCACTCTTCACCGCAATCTTCACTCTGTTTCCCCCTCAGCTCTTGCCTCTACTGTCCTGACCACTCTTCCCCATCTTGAATCTTTCTCCTCTCTCCCACTTGAGACTGCTACAGACACTCTCCTCTCTTCTATCTCCACCTCTGTTGACCTTCTCTGCCCTTTCTCCCCTAGGTCAGCAAATTCTTCTCCACCTTCCCCGTGGCTGTCAGATGTTAGTGTTAGGAGTCTTGGCCAAGGACTCTTATTGGTTTAGCGCAGCATAGTCACCCAGACCGGGAAACGAACCCTGGTCTCCCACATGGTGTTGTTGTAACACAATGGTGGTGGTTGCGCCACACCAACCACCAATTTGATCATTTGGTCGTCAGCAGAGAAGAAAGAGGGGCTTCCAACTGCATTTAATTTCAGAACGCTTGAACAAAAAAGTTTAAGAGAATGTTTTGAGAATAATTGAAGCTTTTCTAAGAAAACCAAATAAAAGGCAGAGAAGAGACGGTTGAAAGTGGACAGAGGCGAACAGTCGGAGTATTACAGTTAAACTTAGAGATGAGACACAGTGCAGAATAGCAATTTTCGAAAGAACTGACCAATCACAAACAAGCACTCAAAACGAGCCTTTAAATATGCGGAGAGATGACTTTTTCTCTCAATCCTGGTGAAGATGAAAAATCAGGGTTTCTTCCACCTGACCACGTGGACTAGTTCTATAAAACACATACAACTATGTCGACCTCAAAGATTGTCTTTTCAGCATCGGAAACAACGAAAATATTTTTTTTTAACAAACTTCATCTAATGTGATACCGTGACGTCACTCCCCTACTGCGCATGAGCGCGGTGGGGCTGATTGGCATTCAGAAGCAAACATGCGCAAACCGGTCAAACGATTTTTCCAACAATCCTATAAGGGACAGTTACCACAATACGATTAGAAATCAGCGTGTGTGGAGTTTTAGACATTGTTTTTTGGGGAAAAAATGTCATACATGAGCTCTGAAATATTTAAAAAGTAGAAGAAAAAATAAAAACGGTTAGTGGTCATGCCATAGAGCTACGAGGGACATATCACCATAACAGACATTAGCGGCTGCTGTTAAAGACATTGAGCAGCACAGGTCTCCACAAAAGATTGACCAATTTGATCATTTGGTCGTCAGCAGAGAAGAAAGAGAGGCTTCCAACTGCATTTAATTTCAGAACACTTGAACAAAAAAGGTTAAGAGAATGTTTTGAGAAGAATTGAAGCTTTTCTATCAAAACCAAATAAAAGGCAGAGAAGAGACGGTTGAAAGTGGACAGAGGCAAACAGTCGGAGTATTACAGTTAAACTTAGAGAAGAGACAGTGCAGAATAGCAATTTTCGAAAGAACTGACCAATCACAAACAAGCACACATGACGAGCCTTTAAATATGCGGAGAGATGACTTTTTCTCTCGATCCTGGTGAAGATGAAAAATCAGGGTTTCTTCCACCTGACCACGTGGACTAGTTCAATAAAACACATACAACTACGTCGACCTCACAGATTGTTTTTTCATCATCGGAAACAACGAAAATAATTTTTTTTAACAAACTTCATCTAATGCATCCCACTAGACTTCTCATCATTGTTCTCTATCGTCCTCCTGGTCCTTTGGGCAGTTTCATTGATGAACTGGATGTTCTCTTGAGTGGACTCCCTGTTGATGCCCCACTTATTCTACTCGGCGACTTCAACCTTCCATCAGAGAAACTCCAGTCTTCATGCCTTCTCCCAATCCTATCCTCTTTTGATCTCGCGTTCAACCAGTCTGCATCAACACACAGAGCAGGGAACACTCTGGACCTGATCTTCAGCAGACCTGTCCCTGCTCTGGATGTGGCTGTGACTCCTTTGGACTTCTCTGAACACCACTTTCTCTCCTTCTCACTCCCCCTCTCTGCTCCTTCAACTACCACTTCAACAAGTTCTTCCACTCTTCACCGCAATCTTCACTCTGTTTCCCCCTCAGCTCTTGCCTCTACTGTCCTGACCACTCTTCCCCATCTTGAATCTTTCTCCTCTCTCCCACTTGAGACTGCTACAGACACTCTCCTCTCTTCTATCTCCACCTCTGTTGACCTTCTCTGCCCTTTCTCCCCTAGGTCAGCAAATTCTTCTCCACCTTCCCCGTGGCTGTCAGATGTTAGTGTTAGGAGTCTTGGCCAAGGACTCTTATTGGTTTAGCGCAGCATAGTCACCCAGACCGGGAAACGAACCCTGGTCTCCCACATGGTGTTGTTGTAACACAATGGTGGTGGTTGCGCCACACCAACCACCAATTTGATCATTTGGTCGTCAGCAGAGAAGAAAGAGGGGCTTCCAACTGCATTTAATTTCAGAACGCTTGAACAAAAAAGTTTAAGAGAATGTTTTGAGAATAATTGAAGCTTTTCTAAGAAAACCAAATAAAAGGCAGAGAAGAGACGGTTGAAAGTGGACAGAGGCGAACAGTCGGAGTATTACAGTTAAACTTAGAGATGAGACACAGTGCAGAATAGCAATTTTCGAAAGAACTGACCAATCACAAACAAGCACTCAAAACGAGCCTTTAAATATGCGGAGAGATGACTTTTTCTCTCAATCCTGGTGAAGATGAAAAATCAGGGTTTCTTCCACCTGACCACGTGGACTAGTTCTATAAAACACATACAACTATGTCGACCTCAAAGATTGTCTTTTCAGCATCGGAAACAACGAAAATATTTTTTTTTAACAAACTTCATCTAATGTGATACCGTGACGTCACTCCCCTACTGCGCATGAGCGCGGTGGGGCTGATTGGCATTCAGAAGCAAACATGCGCAAACCGGTCAAACGATTTTTCCAACAATCCTATAAGGGACAGTTACCACAATACGATTAGAAATCAGCGTGTGTGGAGTTTTAGACATTGTTTTTTGGGGAAAAAATGTCATACATGAGCTCTGAAATATTTAAAAAGTAGAAGAAAAAATAAAAACGGTTAGTGGTCATGCCATAGAGCTACGAGGGACATATCACCATAACAGACATTAGCGGCTGCTGTTAAAGACATTGAGCAGCACAGGTCTCCACAAAAGATTGACCAATTTGATCATTTGGTCGTCAGCAGAGAAGAAAGAGAGGCTTCCAACTGCATTTAATTTCAGAACACTTGAACAAAAAAGGTTAAGAGAATGTTTTGAGAAGAATTGAAGCTTTTCTATCAAAACCAAATAAAAGGCAGAGAAGAGACGGTTGAAAGTGGACAGAGGCAAACAGTCGGAGTATTACAGTTAAACTTAGAGAAGAGACAGTGCAGAATAGCAATTTTCGAAAGAACTGACCAATCACAAACAAGCACACATGACGAGCCTTTAAATATGCGGAGAGATGACTTTTTCTCTCGATCCTGGTGAAGATGAAAAATCAGGGTTTCTTCCACCTGACCACGTGGACTAGTTCAATAAAACACATACAACTACGTCGACCTCACAGATTGTTTTTTCATCATCGGAAACAACGAAAATAATTTTTTTTAACAAACTTCATCTAATGCATCCCACTAGACTTCTCATCATTGTTCTCTATCGTCCTCCTGGTCCTTTGGGCAGTTTCATTGATGAACTGGATGTTCTCTTGAGTGGACTCCCTGTTGATGCCCCACTTATTCTACTCGGCGACTTCAACCTTCCATCAGAGAAACTCCAGTCTTCATGCCTTCTCCCAATCCTATCCTCTTTTGATCTCGCGTTCAACCAGTCTGCATCAACACACAGAGCAGGGAACACTCTGGACCTGATCTTCAGCAGACCTGTCCCTGCTCTGGATGTGGCTGTGACTCCTTTGGACTTCTCTGAACACCACTTTCTCTCCTTCTCACTCCCCCTCTCTGCTCCTTCAACTACCACTTCAACAAGTTCTTCCACTCTTCACCGCAATCTTCACTCTGTTTCCCCCTCAGCTCTTGCCTCTACTGTCCTGACCACTCTTCCCCATCTTGAATCTTTCTCCTCTCTCCCACTTGAGACTGCTACAGACACTCTCCTCTCTTCTATCTCCACCTCTGTTGACCTTCTCTGCCCTTTCTCCCCTAGGTCAGCAAATTCTTCTCCACCTTCCCCGTGGCTGTCAGATGTTAGTGTTAGGAGTCTTGGCCAAGGACTCTTATTGGTTTAGCGCAGCATAGTCACCCAGACCGGGAAACGAACCCTGGTCTCCCACATGGTGTTGTTGTAACACAATGGTGGTGGTTGCGCCACACCAACCACCAATTTGATCATTTGGTCGTCAGCAGAGAAGAAAGAGGGGCTTCCAACTGCATTTAATTTCAGAACGCTTGAACAAAAAAGTTTAAGAGAATGTTTTGAGAATAATTGAAGCTTTTCTAAGAAAACCAAATAAAAGGCAGAGAAGAGACGGTTGAAAGTGGACAGAGGCGAACAGTCGGAGTATTACAGTTAAACTTAGAGATGAGACACAGTGCAGAATAGCAATTTTCGAAAGAACTGACCAATCACAAACAAGCACTCAAAACGAGCCTTTAAATATGCGGAGAGATGACTTTTTCTCTCAATCCTGGTGAAGATGAAAAATCAGGGTTTCTTCCACCTGACCACGTGGACTAGTTCTATAAAACACATACAACTATGTCGACCTCAAAGATTGTCTTTTCAGCATCGGAAACAACGAAAATATTTTTTTTTAACAAACTTCATCTAATGTGATACCGTGACGTCACTCCCCTACTGCGCATGAGCGCGGTGGGGCTGATTGGCATTCAGAAGCAAACATGCGCAAACCGGTCAAACGATTTTTCCAACAATCCTATAAGGGACAGTTACCACAATACGATTAGAAATCAGCGTGTGTGGAGTTTTAGACATTGTTTTTTGGGGAAAAAATGTCATACATGAGCTCTGAAATATTTAAAAAGTAGAAGAAAAAATAAAAACGGTTAGTGGTCATGCCATAGAGCTACGAGGGACATATCACCATAACAGACATTAGCGGCTGCTGTTAAAGACATTGAGCAGCACAGGTCTCCACAAAAGATTGACCAATTTGATCATTTGGTCGTCAGCAGAGAAGAAAGAGAGGCTTCCAACTGCATTTAATTTCAGAACACTTGAACAAAAAAGGTTAAGAGAATGTTTTGAGAAGAATTGAAGCTTTTCTATCAAAACCAAATAAAAGGCAGAGAAGAGACGGTTGAAAGTGGACAGAGGCAAACAGTCGGAGTATTACAGTTAAACTTAGAGAAGAGACAGTGCAGAATAGCAATTTTCGAAAGAACTGACCAATCACAAACAAGCACACACGACGAGCCTTTAAATATGCGGAGAGATGACTTTTTCTCTCGATCCTGGTGAAGATGAAAAATCAGGGTTTCTTCCACCTGACCACGTGGACTAGTTCAATAAAACACATACAACTACGTCGACCTCACAGATTGTTTTTTCATCATCGGAAACAACGAAAATAATTTTTTTTAACAAACTTCATCTAATGCATCCCACTAGACTTCTCATCATTGTTCTCTATCGTCCTCCTGGTCCTTTGGGCAGTTTCATTGATGAACTGGATGTTCTCTTGAGTGGACTCCCTGTTGATGCCCCACTTATTCTACTCGGCGACTTCAACCTTCCATCAGAGAAACTCCAGTCTTCATGCCTTCTCCCAATCCTATCCTCTTTTGATCTCGCGTTCAACCAGTCTGCATCAACACACAGAGCAGGGAACACTCTGGACCTGATCTTCAGCAGACCTGTCCCTGCTCTGGATGTGGCTGTGACTCCTTTGGACTTCTCTGAACACCACTTTCTCTCCTTCTCACTCCCCCTCTCTGCTCCTTCAACTACCACTTCAACAAGTTCTTCCACTCTTCACCGCAATCTTCACTCTGTTTCCCCCTCAGCTCTTGCCTCTACTGTCCTGACCACTCTTCCCCATCTTGAATCTTTCTCCTCTCTCCCACTTGAGACTGCTACAGACACTCTCCTCTCTTCTATCTCCACCTCTGTTGACCTTCTCTGCCCTTTCTCCCCTAGGTCAGCAAATTCTTCTCCACCTTCCCCGTGGCTGTCAGATGTTCTCCGCAACAACCGTAGAGAGCTAAGACTGGCTGAAAGGAAGTGGCGGAAGTCACAACACGACTCCGACCTCCACTCCTATCAGTCTCTTCTCTCCAGGTTTAGAACGGAAGTTGCTGCCGCTAAAGCGTCTTACTACAGGGGGAAATTGGAATCCTCTGCATCTGACCCACGCAAACTATTCACCATCTTCTCCTCTCTCCTCAACCCTCCTACTCCCCCACCTCCCACTACCCTGTCTGCAGATGATTTTGTCTCCGTCTTTGAAGAAAAGGTTGACAAGATCCGCCGATTCTTCCCCCCTGCCTCTACCCCCCTCTCTAGACACTGCCCTCCTCCTCCCTCTTCTCTGACCTGCTTCTCTCCTCTTTCCACAGATGACCTCCTACATCTTCTCACCTCCAATAATCCTACCACCTGTCCACTAGACCCTGTTCCATCCCCTCTGTTCCAAACAATCGCTCCAAACCTCCTCCCCTTCATCTCCTCTATCATAAACAGCTCTTTGTCATCAGGTCAGGTACCATCGGCCTTCAAGTCTGCCAGAGTCGTGCCCATCCTAAAGAAACCAACTCTAGACAGCTTGGACATCGGCAACTACAGACCTATCTCTCTTCTCTCTTTCCTCTCAAAGATTCTCGAACGTTCTGTCTACAACCAACTGTCTCTCTTTCTCACTCTGAACAATCTTCAGGACCCCCACCAGTCTGGCTTCAAAGCTGCACACTCTACTGAAACTACTCTCATTGCAGTTACAGAGAAGCTCCATGCAGCTAAAGCTGCCAGACTGTCCTCGGTTCTGATCCTTCTCGACCTCTCCGCAGCTTTTGACACAGTGGACCACAAGATCCTCCTGTCTATCCTTGCCGGTCTTGGAATTACCGGCTCTGCATGGCAATGGTTTGCATCATACCTGCAGGGACGCTCATACCAGGTAACGTGGCAGGGCGACACGTCCGCTCCTTGTAGTCTCTCCACTGGCGTTCCACAAGGCTCAGTTCTTGGTCCTCTTCTTTTCTCACTGTACACTCACTCTCTTGGTAAAGTGATATCCTCCCATGGATTCTCTTACCACTGTTACGCCGACGACACTCAACTCATGCTCTCTTTCCCACCATCTGACACACAGGTTTCTGCCCGTATCTCAGCATGCCTCGACGACGTCTCGTCTTGGATGGCGGCTCACCACCTCAAACTAAACCCCAGCAAGACGGAGCTGCTGTACATCCCGGGAACTGCTGGACCAAGAAACGATCTTGCCATCACCTTCGAGAACTCACTGGTCACTCCCTCTACTGAAGCCCGAAGCCTTGGTGTAGTGATGGATGATCAGTTATCGTTCTCAAGTCATGTTGCAAATGTAACTCGGTCCTGCAGATTTCTTTTGTACAACATCCGGAGAATTCGACCCTTCCTCTCTAGAGAGGCCACCCAGGTGCTTGTTCAGTCTCTCGTCACTTCCAGACTTGACTACTGCAACTCTCTTCTGGCTGGTCTCCCTCTGCGCACCATCAGGCCCCTGCAACTCATCCAGAATGCAGCGGCACGGGTCGTCTTCAATGTCCCAAAATTTAGCTATGTCACTCCACTGCTGCGTTCTCTCCACTGGCTTCCAGTAGCTGCCCGCATCAGATTTAAAACCCTGACGCTGGCCTACAAAGCCAAGAACGGACCAGCCCCTCCGTATCTGATGGCAATTGTCAAAAGCCGATCCGCACCAAGAGCCCTTCGAGCTTCAAGTACGGCTCGGCTCGACCCCCCATCCCTCAAAATCCGCGGAAGACAAGCGTCCAGGCTTTTTTCTGTCCTGGCACCAAAGTGGTGGAACGAGCTGCCCCTGGGTGTCCGAACGGCCGAGTCGCTCGCTGTCTTCAAACGCAGACTGAAGACCCACCTCTTCAGAGAGTACTTGGACGAATAGTTCTATGGTCGCCTTATTGTATTGTGTTTAGATAAGATAAGATAAGATAAGATAAGATAAGATAATCCTTTATTAGTCCCGCAGTGGGGAAATTCACAGTGTAGCAGCAGAAAGGGATAGCAGGACACTCAGTTACAAAAAATTTGGATAAATAATTTACACTATATACACACAATATAAATAAGAATTAAAAAAGCAATAAACAATATTATTTACAGTAAAAGACTCTTAATTGCACATGGGGATGGGATATTGCACATAGTATTCCCTGAACATGAACGTGTGTGTGTAGTTAAGTGTGTGTGTATGTGGTCCGTTGGGAGCAGTGCTGGTTGTGCAGTCTGACGGCAGCAGGAAGGAAGGACCTGCGATACCGCTCCTTCACACACTTGGGGTGAAGCAGCCTGTCGCTAAAGGAGCTGCCCAGTGCTGCCAGAGTCTCATGCATGGGGTGGGAGCTGTTCTTCCGCATGGATGCCAGCTTGGTTGTCATCCTCCTGTCTCCCACCACCTGCACTGGGTCTAAGAAGCACCCCAGGACAGAGCCGGCCCTCTTTATGAGTTTGTCCAGTCTCTTCTTATCTGCCGTCGAGATGCTACTACCCCAGCAGACCACTCCATACAAGATGGCAGATGCCACCACTGTGTCGAAGAACGTCCTCAGAAGTGCTCCCTGCACTCCAAAGGACCTCAATCTCCTCAGCAGGTAGAGTCTGCTCTGGCCTTTCTTATAGAGAGCAGCAGTGTTGACTGACCAGTCCAGTTTGTTGTTCAGATGAACACCCAGGTATTTATAAGAGTCCACACTCTCGATGTTCATACCCCGGATGTTCACTGATGGAGGGGGGTGTCTGCACCTGCGGAAATCCACTACCAGTTCTTTGGTTTTTCCAGCGTTTATCTGCAGATGGTTCTGCAGACACCAGTCCACAAAGTCCTGAATAAGTTCTCTGTACTCGCTGTCCTCCTCATTGGATATGAGGCCGACGATCGCTGAGTCATCAGAGAACTTCTGGAGGTGACAGGTTGGTGAGCTGTACATGAAGTCAGCAGTGTACAGGGTGAAGAGGAACGGTGCCAAGACCGTTCCTTGAGGGGCTCCTGTGCTGCTGACCACCAAGTCAGAGACACAGTCCCGTGCCCTCACATACTGTGGTCGGTTGGTGAGGTAGTCCAGTATCCAGTTTGACAGGTGACTGTCCACTCCACAATGTCCCAACTTGTCCTTTAGGAGGCCTGGCTGTATGGTGTTAAAAGCACTGGAGAAATCGAAGAAGGTGATCCTCACAGTGCTGCCGGGCTTCTCCAGGTGAGAAAGAGCTCTGTGTAGAAGATAGATGACAGCATCATCCACCCCGACACCAGGCTGGTAGGCGAACTGAAGAGGGTCCATGGATGGGCTCACCAGAGGGCGGATGTGGTTGAGGACCAGCCTCTCCAGTGACTTCATTAGATGGGAAGTCAGTGCCACCGGCCTGTAGCTGTTTAGGTCCTTTGGGTGCTGTGTTTTGGGCACAGGTACCACACAAGATGTTTTCCACAGCTGTGGTACTCTTCCCAGTTTCAGGCTCATGTTGAACAAATGCTCAACTACCCTGCACAGCTGATCAGCGCAGGACTTGAGGAGCCTGGCGCTGATTCCATCAGGACCTGTAGCTTTCTTAGGCTTGATCTTCCTCAGCTCATTTCTCACCTGGGTTGTTGTGAAGGACAAGTTGGAGCAGGGGGGCTGGGTGCTGGAATGTGTGAATGGTTGGTTGATGCTGCCAGACGATGAGCCATTAGGGGATGATGGTGGTGATGATTGTGAGCCAGAAGTTCTGAGAGAAGAAGAAGGGGGAGGGCAGCATGATGGTAGTGCTGCTGAGTGGGGATACAGCAGGGGTGTCTGTATGGGGGCAGGGCTAGGTGATTGATCAAATCTGTTGAAAAATAGATTGAGATCATTCACCCACTTCTGGTCCCCCACCACCTGGGAGTTGGACTTTGTGTGGCCAGAGATGGTTTGAAGGCCTTTCCACACTCCTCTGATGTTGTTCTGCTGCAACTGTTCCTCCAGCTTTCTCTTGTAGCTGGCTTTCCCCTCCCTGATCTTCCTTCTCAGTTCCTTCTGCACAGCTTTCAGCTCATCCTTGTCACCAGATCTGAAGGCCCTCTTTTTCGCTTTTAGGAGAGCCTTTATATCTGGATTAATCCATGGCTTGTTGTTGGAAAAACACCGAACAGTCTTGGTGGGCACGGTGTTATCCACACAGAAGTTGACGTAGTCCGTAATGCAGTGAGTGAGATTGTCAATGTCCTCCCCATTAGGATCACACAGTTCTTCCCACACCGTTGTTTCGAAGCAGTCCTTCAGAGCCTCCTCAGACTCCTTAGACCATTTCTTCACTGTACGGGTGACAGCTGGTTCCCTATGTACAATGGGTTTGTACACAGGCAGAAGATGAACCAGACAGTGATCAGATCTTCCAAGGGGAGGGAGAGGTGATGAGTTGTATGCCTCCTTTGTGTTGGCAAAAAGCAGGTCCAGTGTTTTCATGTCTCTGGTGTGGCAGGTTACATACTGGGTGAAGGTGGACAGAGTGGAGGATGGAGAAGCAGAAGAAGAAGAAGAAGTTTAGTAATGTCTAAGCTTGGAGGTATCTTTTGTATTATTAGTCTATTCTAACTAGCTAAGGCTTTTCTTGGGTAAATAGCAAAGCACTTTGTAAGTCGCTTTGGATAAGAGCGTCTGCTAAATGCCGTAAATGTAAATGTAAATGTAAATGTAAATGTGACGTCACTCCCCTACTGCGCATGAGCGCGGTGGGGCTGATTGGGATTCAAAAGCAAACATGCGCAAACCGGTCAAACGATTTTTCCAACAATCCTATAAGGGACAGTTACCACAAGACGATTAGAAATCAGCGTGTGCGGAGTTTTAGACACTGTTTTTTGGGAAAAAAATGTCATACATGAGCTCTGAAATATTTAAAAAGTAGAAGAAAAAATAATAACGGTTAGTGGTCATGCCATAGAGCTACGAGGGACATATCACCATAACAGACATTAGCGGCTGCTGTTAAAAACCTTGAGCAGCACAGGTCTCCACAAAAGATTGGCCAATTTGATCATTTGGTCGACAGCAGAGAAGAAAGAGGGGCTTCCAACTGCATTTAATTTCAGAACGCTTGAACAAAAAAGGTTAAGAGAATGTTTTGAGAAGAATTGAAGCTTTAATAACAAAACCAAATAAAAGGCAGAGAAGAGACGGTTGAAAGTGGACAGAGGCGAACAGTCGGGGTATTACCTTTTTACTGACAGAAGAGACACAGTGCAGAATAGCAATTTTCGAAAGAACTGACCAATCACAAACAAGCACTCAAGACGAGCCTTTAAATATGCGGAGAGATGACTTTTTCTCTCGATCCTGGTGAAGATGAAAAATCAGGGTTTCTTCCACCTGACCACGTGGACTAGTTCAATAAAACACATACAACTAAGTCGACCTCACAGATTGTTTTTTCATCATCGGAAACAACGAAAATAATTTTTTAAACAAACTTCATCTAATGCGATACCGTGACGTCACTCCCCTACTGCGCATGAGCGCGGTGGGGCTGATTGGCATTCAGAAGCAAACATGCGCAAACCGGTCAAACGATTTTTCCAACAATCCTATAAGGGACAGTTACCACAAGACGATTAGAAATCAGCGTGTGTGGAGTTTTAGACATTGTTTTTTGGGGAAAAAATGTCATACATGAGCTCTGAAATATTTAAAAAGTAGAAGAAAAAATAATAACGGTTAGTGGTCATGCCATAGAGCTACGAGGGACATATCACCATAACAGACATTAGCGGCTGCTGTCAAAGACCTTGAGCAGCACAGGTCTCCACAAAAGATTGGCCAATTTGATTATTTGGTCGTCAGCAGAGAAGAAAGAGAGGCTTCCAACTGCATTTAATTTCAGAATGCTTGAGAAAAAAAGGTTAAGAGAATGTTTTGAGAAGAATTGAAGCTTTTTTAACAAAACGAAATGAAAGGCAGAGAAGAGACGGTTGAATGTGGACAGAGGCGAACAGTCGGAGTATTACCTTTAAGCTTAGAGAAGAGACACAGTGCAGAATAGCAATTTTCGAAAGAACTGACCAATCACAGACAAGCACTCACGACGAGCCTTTAAATATGCGGAGAGATGACTTTTTCTCTCGATCCTGGTGAAGATGAAAAATCAGGGTTTCTTCCACCTGACCACGTGGACTAGTTCAATAAAACACATACAACTACGTCGACCTCACATATTGTCTTTTCATCATGGGAAACAACGAAAATAATTTTTTTAACAAACTTCATCTAATGCGATACCGTGACGTCACTCCCCTACTGCGCATGAGCGCGGTGGGGCTGATTGGCATTCAGAAGCAAACATGCGCAAACCACTCAAACGATTTTTGCTGTGACACTGAGAATTTCCCCACTGTGGGACTAATAAAGGATTATCTTATTTTATCTTAACTTGTACTTGTTCGGTTGGAACAGGAGCAGTGGGAATGGAAGCAGTCTTTTGAGCAAATGTACTCTAAGGAGGTGGGAGTAGTGGGGATGGTAAAAGTGGTTACTCAGGCTGTGAAAATTGCTGCAAGCTCAGTCCAGGTAATTGTAGCTACATCTTTTTGTGGCAGAAAGGGAAAAGATTACCTGGTAATGTTGGAACCATTGGCATCTAGTGAAAATGACCTTCCCCAAGTAGTTTCAACTGTCCTTACTATTGTTTGGAATGGTAGATTATTAGTCCCTGTCACTAATGTAGGAGTGAGGGATATCTGGTGAAAACCTCGGTTGAAGGTGGATGGGGGGCAGTGTGTGGTGTAAGAAAAAAATAACTGTTTTCGGGGAAGAATACGGGATGCAGCTCTCACGTATGACCTTTTGCTCAATCAATTTCTGAATGTGTGTTTTTACTTCCTCATGCTGGTTTAATGGGAGCCTGCAATATCATTGACATACAGGAACTTAATCAGTCAAAAGTATTTTATGCTCAGTTAGATCAGTGAACCCCAAATCAGTATATCCTGCTGCAAATACAGTAGCATACTGAGCTAAATGCTGAGTGAGACTGAATCTTCTTTAAAAGGTTTACTTATAAAACACAAAAACAGACATTACAATAGACTCGATATAGCTCAAATAACTGTGACAATGTGACAGAGCTGAGGTCATTCTAAGGGTTGGCTTGCTACTACTGGAGATTTGTGTAGAGTTTCGCACAAGTGGAAGGCCATCACAAGAAAAACAGGTCCTTTTTGCAGACTTTTCAATGACAGAACATTTAAACAGCTACAGAATAAGTTAACCACTGCCCCAGTGTTGGCTTTTTTTTTTTTACTCAGCAGTTCTATTTAGAAATTGATGCAATTTCTGGGGACTGGGAGCCATATTGTCTCTGGATGATGGGACTTCAAAGCGTCGCCCAGTGGCATATGCCAGTCGAGGATTGTGTGTCAATGAACGAAATATGGATAAGTGAGCAACTTCCTGATGCTGAGCTATCCTTGGTGTTGTCCTTGCAGACACTGAGTTTTCTATGTCTCAGCTGCAGGTACTTCAGAAGACAGACCTAGTAATAGGATCATTCCTGGGATTCTGGAAAAGAGGAGAAACGCCTAATCAAGGGGAGCGCCAGCAACTTGCATCTAAGGTATAAGAACTTTTGAGACAATGAAACTGTGTGGTGAAAATTGAGATTATTTTATATAAATCAAATCAAAAAATCAAATCAAATTTTATTTGTCACATACATAGTAATACACAGTATAACTTGCAGTGAAATGCTTTTTTGACAGTCTGCCCACATCAAAGCTATTCAATAAGATCTAAATTTAAACTAAACCTTAACTTAATGAAATAAAGTGCAAAAATGCAAAAAAAATTTAATAAATAAAATAAAAGTTACATTTATGTTAAATTTAAGTTAAAAAATAAAATATAAAAATATGAAAATATAGAAATATAAGAAGCAAAAAAAATACAGATGAAATAGTGTCTATATATATATATATATGTATGTATATATGTATACATATGTACATATTTATCTGTATGTGAGTGTATGTGTGAGTTAAAAAGAAATATTTGCATTATTGTCCATAGTGAGTTGTCCATGAGCCATAGTTGTGTATTGTAGTGAGTGAGGGTCCAGTTTGTGTATGTAGATATTTTAATTTAGTGTCCTAGTCCCTGTCCCCATTCAGGGCACGGATGGCTTGTGGAAAAAAGCTTCTCCTCATTCTCTCTGTGTTAGCCTTCAGGGTTCTTAAGCGTTTCCCCGAGGGCAACAGAGAAAACAGTTCATTGTTGGGATGACTGGGGTCCTTCACAATCTTCTTGGCCTTGGTCCAACACCGCTTCTTGTAGATGGACTGCAGGTCAGGAAACTCTATCCTAGTGATTCGCTCTGCTGAACGTCTCACTCGTCGTAGCGCTTGCCTGTCCTGCTTGGTGCTGTTCCCAAACCAGACTGTGATGTTCCCCGTGAGGATGCTCTCGATGGTGCAGGAGTAGAAGGATCGTAGTACCTTGGAGGGCAGTCTGAAGTCTCTCAGTCGTCTCAGGTGGTATAGGCGCTGACGAGCCTCCTTCATTATGGTGTTGATGTGGCAACTCCATGACAAGTCCTGAGAGATGGCACTCCAAGGTATTTGAAGCTTTCTACCCTTTCCACTGCCGTTCCACTGATGTGGACAGGTTGATAGCTCCTCCGCTGTTTCCTGCTAAAGTCCACAATCAGCTCCTTCGTTTTGCTGGCATTTAGCTGGAGATTATTATCCTGGCACCAGTTCTCCATGGTTCTAATCTCTTCCAGGTAGGCCTTCTCGTTATTTCCTGAGATCAGGCCCACCACAACTGTGTCGTCAGCAAACTTAATGATGTTGGTGGAGCTGGAAGTGGCTTTGCAGTCTGAGGTGTACAGCGAGTACAGCAGAGGGCTAAGGACACAGCCCTGAGGGGCTCCGGTACTGAGGGTGAGGGTGGGTGAGACATGCTTGCCTACCCGAACAGCTTGTGGTCTGTTTGTGAGGAAGTTGGAGATACAGTCACAGATGGATGGGTGGAGACCTAGATCTTCCAGCTTCGTGGTGAGTCTTGAGGGAATAATAGTGTTAAATGCTGAACTGTAGTCCACAAACAGCATTTTAACATAATTACCCCTCCCAGCATCCAGATGTGTCATCGATGTGTGGAGAAGGTGAGCGATGGCATCATCTGTGGAACGGTTTGGATGGCATGCAAACTGAAACGGGTCCAGGGTGTCGGGCAGTGCGGATGTGATGAAGTCTCTCACCAGCTTCTCGAAGCACTTCATCACGACTGATGTGAGGGCAACTGGGCGGTAGTCGTTGAGGCAGGCTGGCTGTGGTTTCTTCGGGACAGGAACAATGATGGACTGTTTGAAGCACGATGGAACAATCCCCTGCGTCAGTGAGAGATTAAAGATGTCCGTGAATACTAGCTGGTCTACACAGGCTTTTAGGACTCGACCACAGATGCCATCGGGTCCCGCAGGCTTCCTGGTATTCACTCTCCTGAACACCCGCCGTACATCTCTCTCTGTGATGGTGAAGGCTCTTTGTTCTCTGACGTGCTCCTCTATATCAGCTGTGCCGGTGTTACTGTAGTTAACATTGCCGGCTGCAGCATCAAAGCGAGCATAAAAGGTATTTAGCTTGTTCGAAGTCTGCACTACCCAGTCCACAGGGTGGGCTCCTATAGTCCGTTATTGTTCTCAGTCCCTGCCACAGGCTCCTAGAGTCGTTTTGCTGGAACTGGGACTCTAGTTTCCTCCCGTAGCGCTGCTTCGCCTCCTTTACCGCCTTCCTTACTCCATATGACGCAGACTTGTATTCCTGCATATCTCCGCTGATCAGTCCCGTGTTGTAGGCAGCAGTGCGGGCATTTAGAGCTTCCCGGATGCTTTTATCCACCCAGGGCTTCTGATTGGGAAATGTTTTGACTGTAGATTTCTGGACAGTGTCGTACTTTCCCGATAAAACCCACGACCGCTTCCGTAAACATGTTGACGTCATCGGAGCTGCGCCGGAACATGTCCCAGTCCGCGTCATCAAGAACGTCCTGTAGCACGGCCACTGATTGGTCCGTCCAGCGCTCGACCTCTCTCACCACCGGAAGCTCTTGCTTCAGCCTTTGTTTATATTTTGGTAGGAGAAAGATGGCGGCGTGGTCTGACTTCCCAAACGGTGGTACTGATTGCGCTTTGTAGCTGTCTTTGTGTGTGGTATAGCAGTGATCTAAAGTCCGGTGGCCCCGGGTGGGGCAGGTGATGTGTTGGTGAAAGTTTGCTGCCACACTTTTGAGGTTGGCGTTGTTAAAATCCCCAACAATGAGTGCAGCGTCCTTATGGTGGCTTTGGAGCTGTGTGAGTGTGTCATGAAGCTTACACAGCGCGGTGTCCTTCTGTACATCGGGTGGAATGTACACTGTACAGACGATGACCGAGGTGAACTCCCGAGGAAGATAGAAGGGACGAAACTTCAGGGCGAGCAGCTCCAGGTTTGGTGTGCAGGAGCGTACGAGGGTCACAACATTAGCACTGTCGCACCACTTGTTGTTCACCATGATACATACTACACCACCTCTTGACTTTCCCGACTCCACGGTTCTGTCCATGCGATGTACCGAGAAGAACTCGGCCGGCTGGCTGGCGTGGTCCGGTATCGCTGGGTTCAGCCATGTCTCGGTGAAACAGAGGAGGTTGCAGTCCCGAATGTCTCTCTGGAACTTGATTCTGGCCCGGAGGTCGTCGAGTTTGTTGTCTAGAGACTGGACGTTGGCTAGGAGAATACTAGGCAGAGGTGCCCTGTGTGCCCTGGCTCTCAGTCTGTCTCTGGCGCCGGCTCGCTTACCTCGGTGTTGCTTCTTGTGGAGCTTGTCGTCCTGTTCTTTGTCCTCCTTCAGGATTTCTCTCGGCCAGCTTTGATCCGGAGTTAACAGCGGTTTAAGGTGAGTGAATTGTAAATTAACAGAAAGAAGAGTCTCTCTGTCGTATGCAATACGAGCCATGATGACAAAGTTTGAATAAAATAGCTAAAAACACTAAATTTAACAAAAAAAAAGCTAGATGTGGTCAGAGCAGTCGTTATGGCGGCTGTCGTCAGCGGCGCCATCTTGACTTAGATATAGGCAAACTGAGGACGTACACATGTGGCCATTAAGGCTAGTTTTACTTCCAGATCAGTAGAAAGACACCGTATTGAAGCAGCTCCATAATGATCATTGGCACCAAGTTGTTGAATGCGCCTGTACCTAGGTGAGACGTCATTGCTACTGGCCCAATATGCCCAATATGAGATATTGAACATTGGTGTAAAATATGTGAAAGGTGTTGTACAGCCAATGATGTACAAGTTAAAGCAAAGTTACGGTGTTTGCTACTGATTTCACTGTACTAGAACCCTCACAGGATGGAAGAGAAATTGTGATGATAAGGACTGATGTATTCTGACCAGGGAATGGTTTCATAAATATGGCGTGTTATCGTGCGGTTGCTTTGCCAGGGGTGTGGTATTAAAAAGAGCTGCGCTACCTGGGAAATAGCCAGTGTGAGAGGTTCAATAAAATACTTCACAATCTTCTTTGTACTCTGTTGGCAGGGCAAAATAAGCAATGGGCAGATTATCTGTCTGAACTAACGTTTGTGTATAACACCACAGAGAGAGAGTACCACAGAGTACAGGATTTTCACCATATTTCTGGATGGAGAAAGAACCCATGCTGACATCAGTGATGAACTGGGTGATGGACCATCATGAGGTCTTGCAACATGCATATACTTGAACAAAATCACGGTTTGCAGAAGTATGGAGCAAAAGGAAGCCGCAAAGTTGTGACCCCTCTGATGTAAGCATGTTGATACCAGGTCAGTTGGTATATGTACGGAATCTGCAAATAAGAGGTCGGAACACAATCCAGGATGTGTGTACAAACATCAGTACAAATCAAGCGACAAAACAGCAGTCATGCCAATCAGTCACAGAGTTGTTGTAAATGACCCCAAGAGACTTTTATTATTTATTTTTTGTTGTTGTTAATAAGCTTTGTGTGACTTGCATAGACTTTAGGAACCTACCGCTTAGCATTTTCTTAAAAAAAAAAAAAAAAAAATCGACTTTTATTTTGAAGACTTTTGACGGTTATTGGTGGAAGGTAGATTCACGGTAGTGGAAGAAGCAAAAGCTCCAGTACAAGTGCACATGTAGTGCTCAAGGACTGTTTTTTAAGCCCCCCTTTGAAGAGGCACAAGGTGTGTATAGTGAAAGTATATCACTAAAATAAATCATATATAGTTGATATATGCAGTATGCAGTAATAGTTGTGTGTAATTTGAAACTTGTCAGCCTTTTGTTGAAGCTGGTTAAGGTACTGTGCACTGGTTCATTTACATGCAGTTGGACTGTGGATGAGTTTCAACACACTTAGGTAGGTGTACTGTACCTTTAGAGCTTTGGTTTGTGTTTATATCAGCCTACATACAGTATGTGGTTAAATTTATTCATATGAGAAAGTTGAAATAACAAAGCAGACATGGACGAGCTTCTCATTGTATTCTTGATTTCCTTTCAGCTCTTACGGTGGTTTACTGTAATCATTGCTCAGCTGACTTTGTACAAAGGTTTTAAGCAATAAATACTTCATGAAACATCAGTTAAGTCTCAAGCCATCATTGAAATGGGGAATGCTACAGTAAGAGATTAGGCTAAAACAACCCAACCTCTTGTTAAATCTGATAAAATGAGTAAACTTCATTAAAAAAAATGTTCTATGGCCACATTAGTCTGTATTGCAAACACAGGTGAGATAAGCTAATAACGTCCTTCCCACTAGCGGCTTTTCCAAAGACATTGTGTACACTGACTGGATTAGAAAATAATAAAATAATAATAATAATAATAATAATAAAAATAATTTTATGTAGCCTAGGTGGCTAGACAATGTATGCTACAGTGAAAGAATATCTCACTTTTCAAACTTTTAAGTTTTTGACAGTGCTTTGCATTTTTACATGCATATTGAACAGTATTTCTATGAGATTGACAGTGATTATATATATATATATATATATATATATATATATATATATATATATATATATATATATTCATATTCATTATTAAAAGTATATTTAAGCATAATTAAAGATATGTTGTAAAATGAAAGAAGATTCTGCTATTTTGTCAATATATATTATTTTAATGTTAGTTTTGTTAAGATAGGGAACACAGGGAAATTGAACAAATGTATTTGGAAAACTTGTACAAATTCTACAGTGTAACAACACAATTTAAGGGGACATGTCCTGTGGTCTGGGTATTTGGTTAGTGTGGATTTTGTCCTCTTAAATTCTGTTTAACCTTTAAAATTGGACACAGTGTCACATTCTGAAGGAGACGATCAACACAGCTGAGCAAAGTCCTACACAGATGATTCAGGAGGTCTTCAGTGTCTTCATTATTCTCAGCTAATTAATAGAAAGCTGCGGTTTACGGTTTCCGTAGTTTCCAGAGTGTCTATGACGTCACAAAGGTGCGTGTGTCCATGCTGCTCTAGTTGATGGTCAGAAGTTGGAGGAGCAGGACGCTCGTATAGACTCTCTCTGTTTACCCGGATCGGACGACCTCCTACAAAAGGTAAGATCCACATTTAAACCAGTTCAAATCAGAACCAGAACCGGATTCTTTCAGCAGCAGAAAAACACGACCCGGCTCTCAGAAGAAGCGCCTTCATATTTGACGAACCCTGAACCTACTGTTCAGTAAACATCATAGACTCTTCACCCAGGAGAAGAGCACAGGCTTTTCACCAGCAGTGTGAAGAGTGTAAACAGTTGGGCTTGGGCTGTGTAAAATGTGGAGCGTTGTAGTCGTTGTTCTTGTGATGACCGCTGTGAATTAAGGTGGTTGAGCTGAATGGGAGTGAATGGAGCACAGGTGTTCTGCGCTCTCTCTCTCTCCAAAGTCTTAAAAGTAGCTGGACGAGCGAGCGTGTTGAGTAATTGCGCGCGCAGAGAGAGTCGAGCTCGCGCTCCTCACAGCCCAGCGCTGGTGTGAGCGCATTTGTGCACGCGGAGCAGAGACGCTCCCTCCCGATCACGGTTTTACAAACACACACACACACACACACACACACACACACTCAGCAGCTTCAGTGTGTGTTCTCTGTTCAGAGTTTTCACTGCTTGTCACTGAGGAACACATGAAGATGAAGACATGGCTGCTGTAGTTTAGTGCTGCTCAAACTGTAGCTCTGTAAAGTCTAACTGCACTTCTTACTGAATTTATTAACGTACCATAACTGAAACACTAGACAGTTGGGATAACTTAAGCTGATTAACTCAAACTAACTCTAAAATGAATAGTTGAGATACACACTCAATTCATTTGTGTAAGATCAGTTTTTCGTCATATTTTGAGTTAAGGTGAATTTATTCAGTTGAGTTATACTGGCTGACTGACTGAATTGAGTTGTTCCAGTGAAATATGGAGACCTCTAGAGAGTGCCTTTTGTTTTTGTACAATCTTGTAAAACTCACACCTTTCCCATTGGCTTCTGGCACCATCTCTTTACATACTGGGCCTATCTCCCATTTCCTCACCATCATTGTAAATTCATTCTACCAGACTACCTTCTCCTATGTGGTGAGCTGTTGTCTGTTTTGTGCTGCAGCTGTTTGGTTTTAGTGTTGAAAACAATCAAAGGTGGATTTTGTCCATCCATGTTCCTGCTTAAGTAAACCTGTTTAAACCTGTTCATTGTTTAGTAGTTTAGGGTTGGTAGAGCAGAGAGATCAGTAAAATTTGCTGGATTATGATTCTCATTGTTCTCACCTGCAATCCAGTTGTGAAAATGGTTAAAAATAATATCAACATAAGCAGAGTAATTAAAACTCACTTCCTTTAGTTACCTTCATATAACACCAGTTCCTAGTTTGTGTTCAGTCCATGATGTAATTTAAACTCAAATAATTTTACAAAAAAAATGCTATTGAACTTAAATGGTTTAGGCAATTGGCATCATCAAACAATTTGAGTTCAGGTAAATCATCAGGTTTTCCAATAAGAAGATCACAGTGCTCACAGTAGTTTTGTAGTGGTCATAGTTGTGTTTTTGTTTATCACAGAATCATGAAATCAGCCATTTTTAGCAACCTTGAAAACGCCCTTCATGAAAGTCCTGAGCAGGCCCTGATTCAGAAGATGAAGAAGAGCAACAGTTTTCCATTCAGGAGGGAAAATGAAGGTCAGTGACAACAAGAATGAGGTTCTTCCAGATGTTCCAGACAGTTGGAGACTCCACTTTACAGATGATTTGAATGCAGTCGTTTAAATGAATGTCTGAACTCTGCTGATGTATGTGTTTGCAGTATTTGTGCTGGAATACTTTCATGAAAACCTCTGGTATGGTTTTCTGCTCTTCATGGTCTCTGTAATTGGAACTGCAACGTACTTCAGCACTGGTGCGGGGGTGAGTAAATACTCCAAAGTACCTATTATTCACTGTATGTTCAGTAACTGAATAGATCAGATTGACTGAAGAAAGGTTTAATATAAAGAAGGAAGCATTTGACGTATAACTGATCTGCAGATCTGGACCTGGATCATCAGATGATCAGGATGATCAGCCCTTTTACTTGCAGCAGTACTTTTCCAGGAGTTCTCATACAGTGTCTTTTTATATCCAAATTAGGACCACCATGCGGTTGCAGTGTGGGCTGTTTTCAGTCTTTTCTTCTCCGTATGGCTGATGTGGTCTGGGGCCTTCCGTTGGCGACTTGCGATAGACGGCCAAAAGCAGGAGTACCGGTATTATGTTCGGAACATTTTACTGAAGCGTGCTCCCCTTCAGCAGCTCTGCATCAGACTGATACTATCAAATATCAAACCAAAGCCTTTATGGAAGCTCCTTTCTCTGTTCTCACTAATCACTTTATGCATCAGATGATAGAAGAGCTTCATGAAGTGTTCAGTCTGTTTCATCAGTCTGTGAATGTGCTGATTCATATTTTGGGGAGTAAATTGCATGGCTTTATGACACCATATGTCTGTCTATTCTTTTTCAGCCAGGAAAAGGTGAAGTTTAGATTGATTCTAATGGGAAAGGAGATGGACGCCATTGGACTTGGAGATTTATGAACACCAGTGAGTGTCATGCTGGCTAGGCGAGACAAGGGAACACTCGCAGGGACAGAGCAATGCAGAGAAACAGTCTTTAATGACCAAACCAAAACGAACCAACACAAACAAAACGAGGCAGCAAAGTACAGGGTCCAATAAACAAAAACAGAAAACAAACAGGTGCCGCAGGGCTGATAGTGAGGTACGGAACAAATAAATGCAGACATAAATTAGCCTGAATATAAACCACAAATGAAATGATTTTATACTACATGTAATTCAATAAGGGGAATTGTTGCACACACTAGTGCATCTCAAAAATAAAAGATTCTAAAATAGTGAACAGTTCTTGGTTTCTGGTGTTACATAATAAACATTTTTATTAAATAAAATATAATTAAGCTTGTAGTTGATTTTTCAATGAAAAGCAAAATATTTATAAAGCAAATCAGTAACACCTGTAGATATGATTATTTCTGTGTGTCTCTTACACTACTTCTCTCTTTTCACAGTTACTGAATTGCCAGGGCAGGAGACTAGCCAAGACACTCGGCTTCAACTACCTGGATGAGAGAAACATCTCATGGCGTAGGCCTCATCTAAGCATTGGCATACGCCCCAAAATATTGCCAGTTTAAAATGCAGAGCCAGATGCTAGAGAAGTGTTTACACAGTGTGTGCTGATTGCTGGAGATGGCATACAGGTGAGTATGAGACCAGTAGGTGATCAGAAGGCCAGGCTGGCAGAGTGCTGTTAGATGTTATTGGCTTGCTATCCAGAGTCGACCAGAGGAGGATAGGTTCCCCTTTTGAGTCTTGGTTCCTCTCAAGGTTTCTTCCTAATGCATTTAGGGAGTTTTTCCTTGCCACTGTCACCCTTGGTTTGTTCACGAGGGGTCTGGACCTGGATTTCTGTAAAGCTGATTTTTATAACATCTGTCATCAATAGCATTTTACATGCCTTCTTTAACTCAGAGGCACCAGAGAATGTTATTGATGCTGCACTAGCCAGGGCTTTCTGGTTGCTCCTGGTCTCATTAAACAGACCCCTCATCTTGGAGCAGGTCCACCGGACTTCGAGGCATGGGTTCTCAGCCTGCGAGTCTAGAATCCCTGTCTTTAGCGTCCTCGGAATACAGAGATGTCCAGGCGAACTTGAATTAGAAGACGTCACAGTTACCATGTGGGTGATCATGAGTTGCTGGCTGTCAAACTGGCCTTAGAGGAGTGGTGGCACTGGCTCATTGGAGCCAGTCACCCCTTCCTGGTTTGGACAGGCCAATTGGGCACTGTTCTTCACCCTGGTTGACTTTGTATCTTCGAACAGGTTTGGGTGGAATACTGCTGATGCTCTCTCCTGCCAGGCCTTCCCTAAGGAACAGCCCCCAGCAACCACAGTCCCCAAGGCCCGCATAGCGTCTCCCATCCAGTTTGGGGTGGAAGCCACAGTAGGGCGGGCCCCTAGAAGTGAGTCAGATCTGGGAGGTGGCACTTGTGATTGGCTGTGCTGCCATTAAAGATCAGGTGCTGCAGTTGGGGCACTTATTCCCCTTCACAGCACACCTGGGGGGTGGCCTGTCTATTACGTTCCTGCATAGCAGTGCTGTTAGATATTATTGGCTTGCTATCCAGTGTCGACCAGAGGAGGATGGGTTCCCCTTTTGAGTTTTGGTTCCTCTTAAGGTTTCTTCCTAATGCATTTAGGAAGTTTTTCCTTGCCACTGTTGCCCTTGGCTTGCTCACTAGGGGTCTGGACCTGGATTTCTGTAAAGCTGATTTTCATAACATCTGTCATCAATAGCATTTTACATGCCTTCTTTAACTCAGAGGCAGCAGAGAATGTTATTGATGCTGCTCTAGCCAGGGCTTTCTGGTTGCTCCTCATCTCATTAAACAGACCAGCCCCGTCTTGGTTTGCATAGCGTCTCCCATCCAGTTTGGGGTGGATCCCACAGTATGGCGAGCCCCTAGGAATGAGTCAGATCTGAGAGGTGGCTCTTGTGATTGGCTGTGCTGCCATTAAAGACCAGGTTCTGCAGTTGGGGCACTTATTCCCCTTCACAGCACACATGGGGGTGGCCTGTACATTAAGGGTCCTGCGTAGCCGGTTCTGGTGGCCACGCTTGGACCAAGATTTATGGGCCTACATGGCAGCTTGTAAGGTATGTACCTGCAACAAGGATCCCGGAACTGAACCGGCAGGTTTGCTCCACCTATCCATCCTAACTGGCCAATGGTCTCATCTTTCCATAAACTTTGCCACGGTGTTGCTCTCCTTCCAGGGGCATCACCGTGATCTTGGTTATGGTTGACTGCTTGTCTAAGGCAAGCAAGTTTATTGTTCTGCCGAGACTCCTGTTGGCCAGAGAGACCGCCATGCTATAACTTAAGCATGTCCGAGCCCATGGGTTTGCTTGGGATGTGTTATCAGACAGGACACCCCAATTTGCCAGGTGGTTTTGGGGGTCTTCTGCAGGTTATTCAAGGTGGAAGCAAGCCTCTCGTCAGGTTTCCACCCCCAATCAAATGGCCAGACCTAGAGAGTCAATCAAGACCTAGAGCACTCCCTACAGTATCCGGCCCCCGCTAACCCCTCTTCCTGTTCAGAATGCCTGTTGTGGGTAGAGTACGCATACTACACCTCATGACATTCGTCCATGGGTATGTCCCAGTTTGAGTGCCAGTTTGAGTATGCTTCACCCATATTTGCAGAACAGAATAAGGATGTCCAGCAGTGGGTCGTCTCTTGGTTTGCTGTCGTTTGGCCTGGCGCTTCTATGACATTCCCTGTTTCCCACCACCGCATTCAGGCCGGATCATGCCCTGCGGTTGGGAACATCAAGAGTCATTCCTTGGAAAGGGAATATATTCCTATAAAGGCTAGACCCAGGGGTTCTAGTTCACCTGGGGAGTTCTGGGGGATCCCCCAGCAAGAGCTGATGGGGATCAGCTCTTTAATGCCACCATGACCCTAAATTGAATAATGTTATCAGAGAGAGTGCAACACCTTTTCCTCAGTTAGTAAATCATCATTTAAATAAAATACTGCCTAAATATTGCCAGGTTCCTACAGTCTTCTTTTATGAATGATGTTTTTTGATACACAGTGACTAAGATAGATATCTGACTCTCCCAGTATAAAGAATCCTCACAAAATCATGTAGGTACACTTCAAGTACTAGCTAAGCTGATCAAAGTCACCCACATTAACCTAGATTGCAGTTTCATCCGAAACTCTGGCTTTATGCAGGTTAACTGCATATAAGACAAATTTTAACTGCTCATTAACTAACAGTATATTTTCCCACAGTATTTACAGTCACTCAAAAGAAGGTTTAGCACCAAAACAGCAGTCAATCAAAGATCACGGTCATCTGAATATTTCATTAGCTGTCATGCCTGGTCAGACGTGGTAGTGAAAACAAGGAAACACTTGCAGCGATGGACGATACAAGACAATAAAGAACTGGGCAACATAAACAGAAATAGGGATCGCCCCGGGGGAGAGGTGATAACGAGGGCCTGACATTAGCGTTCTTTTTGTTGTGTTTAATCCAGTGCTTGTGTGCACAGCAAAGATTAGTTATTAGTAATAAAATTAATATCAATAATATATTATTATTCATTAAATAGTAATAGGGTCATCTTAATGGAAATTGTTTCAAATGTCTGCATCAGTACATTACTGAGATGTAAATGAAGTCATTCAGAGTTCTCCCAACATGAAACATGCTCTTCTAAAATAACCTACAGGATTAAAATAGTTCATGGTGATGGTGACAAAAAAACAGTCTGGAGAAGTTATTGCCTCTAAAATCCACATCACTGGAAGTTATGTGAAGCAGTTATGAATTTCACATAATGCTACAGAGAGAGTTTACATTTTGTCACACGTACAGTTCTTATACCATCATCAGAATTGCAGATCTGAGAGAACACATTGAGATCCACTGCTGGGTTTGGACATTTATGATTTGATGTGACTATATTTGTGTTGACATTGGGATTAATTTGGGATTCCCAGCGATTCAATGGCTCCATCTTTGGTTCCATCTAATCAACTGAATTACGCAGTAATTTTGAACAACTGGTTGAACTCCCCTTTAAACTTATTAGCCTATATTATAAATACGCAGCATTCTGTATTTGTAAAGTATGTTGATAATTTTAACTCCAGTTAGGCTTAGACAAGTGTTCTACTTTTGAGAACAGCCTTTGTAGCCCCCTGTAGCTCTTCAAACCTAGTGGTGTCTACTGGCAAATGAATAGCTGTAGGGTATTTTTATAGTCACGTTGATAAAGAACAGCAACCTCTGAGAACAGCATTAGTATGTAACTTCTGTCAAAATATAAACAGGTCTGCTAACTACTACAACCAGACTGGTGACATCATTCTGACCCTTGCTGTGTAAGCGTAGACAATGCAGCTGTTCTTCCCCAGGCCACAGTAGTGTCAGATCACTGTTTCATCTCTTATGAACTTCATTTTAGTTGTAATATATTGTAATATATCTCCACACTATTATCCCAAGCCTAATATAAGATCCCCCACATCTAGTAGTTTTATTCATAGCCTTCCAGACTTTCATACAATGTGCCAAAAACAAAATCTTTCAGGTCGAGGTAGTTCAATTTAATTTTGTTAAATTAATCTAGGCACTTAAGTGAATGCAAATACAAAGTTTTGCCTCTTCACCATGATCGACGAGACAAGTTATTTCTTAGCATATTTAAAGACTTGTGAAGAGACCCAGATGGTGAATAGTAAATATCTTTTGCTGTATGTTTGTGAATGAGCATTGCACCTCGCATGCGCAGAAGAGGGCCAACGTCACTGCATGGAATGGAATGGAGTATGTTAAATGCTTTTTTTTTTTTCTTGCTCCCTTTAATGAAAAACAAAATCTTTTCAGGTAGTTGAATGTATTTTTGTGGAATTAATCTAGGCACTTAAATTAATGCACACTATTATGCCAAGCGTAATATAAGATCCCCCACATCTAGTAGTTTTATTCATAGCCTTCCAGATCACTTTCATACAAAGCGCCATCCAGTGCTTCAGAATGAAATTTTAAAACCGAATGAAAGGAATGAATTGAGTGAGGCAGGCTGCATGTGCAGAGTTGATGTGTTAAAGCCTTTACCATTCTCCTGATCAAGGCAAGTATATGTTAAAGCACGGATAAGCAGGTAGATGAAGGGCAGATCCATACATCAGAAACATGAACAATGCAAAGGTCCAAAACGCAGAAGAGCTGTACAATGCTTAGACTCAGAATCAAGGCTAGGTAACAGACTTTTCAGCTACATTCTGAAAACAGTACTTAAAAAGAGTCCTATTGAGTCTTTGGATGAGCTTCAAGTGTTGTTCATAGGTGGAGGACAGAGCATAGAGGGGAAGCACAGACGCATGTTGTTTGGGCCATTTGCAAAACCATTTGAGGCCAGAAGGGGGAGCCATTGTTACAAGAAGAGTACCTTCAGTTCCATGTTATCAGAAACAAGCAAGCCTCTTTTAACAATAATAAACTATTCTCCTAGTCACGGCTAAGAACTCTTCAACTAGCCAAATCTTTATTACATCAGGGTTGGACTGCTGTAATGTCCTGCTGTCGGGTTGTTCTGCTTTGAGCCTTGGTCCTCAGTCGCTAAATCGCCTTATCTCCCAGTCATTGTTAAAAAAGAAGACACTGTCCACGCCCTTAAGTCGAGTATGACAATGTCTTCAGTCAAGTACTGTATCGACATGGGCTGAAAGGCCACTCTGCCAGGAAGAAGCATAAAAAAGGACACAAGGACAAAAGACCTTAATTTTTGGAGACATGTCCTGTGGTCTTACGAAACTGAAATTCATCTGTTTGGCCATAATGACCATTGTTACATTTGGAGGAAAAAGGGGGAAGCTTGCAAGCCTGAGAACACCATCCCAACAGTGAAACACAGGGGTGGCAGCATCATGTTGTGGGGTTGTTTTGCTGCAGGAAGGACTGGTGCACATCACAAAATAGATGGCATCATGAGGAAAGAACATTATGTGGAAATACTGAAGCAACATCTCAAGACATCAGCCAGGAAGTTAAAGCTTTGGCGCAAATGGGTCTTCCAAATGGACAATGACCTGAGCTATACTGCCACACTGGTTACAAAGTGGCTTAAGGAGAACAAAGTCAGTGTTTGGGAGTGGCAATCACAAATCTCTGATCTCAATCCTATTGAAAATATATGGGCAAAGCTGAAAAGGTATGTACGAGCAAGGTGACCTACAAACATGGCTCAGTTATACCAGTTCTGTCAGGAGGAATGGGCCAAAATTCCTGCTAACTATACTATACTCGACTTTCGCCAATAACCTTTCTTTAAAATGAAAGTAATTTTTTTTTATAAAAATGCAAAGCGGTAGATTCCTAGTCTAAGCAAGTCACACAAAGCTGAAATTTACAACAAAAAAATAAATAATAGAAGTCCGGTGAGGCCATTTAAACTCCCCCTAAATTATTAGTGGTTCCTGAAATTTAGCCTAATTGATTAATTTCACCCTTTAAAATAAGCTTTTCTCTACATGAGGTCCAGAAAACTATCATACAGTTCATTTGTGGCATTATGCTTCCAGCAATATGACTAACCTTTGAACTGGACATTCCACCACAGAGTTTGTTAACACGTTGCCCGTTTTTGTTGCCGTTTCTCTCCTGGAGATATTCTGGCTCTTCTTCTCATCCTTGTCACTAACAGTTTCTATGACCCTTCCAAGTCTCCACAGATTTCTTGGTAATGTTTTGGCGTGAGTGGTTCTAGACTACTGGGACTGTTTGTTATCAACATTAAGTGAACGACCATTAACAATGGCCTTGGCTTCATAGAAGAAGGTCCATAGTGATGCATCGAGTCTACCCGAGGACAGCAGCAGGGTGGCATTTAAAACACCTCTTACCGTCTTTATTTGTCGCTCTCATACGCTTCTTGCGTAGCTGGAATGAGGTGCATTTAGGAAAAATTCACACTGGTTTTCTATATTAAAAAAAAAGGTTGAGCGACTGAGTCTTCCTCACACTTTGAGCCCACCATCTGTATACAGAGAGACATCAAGTTTGTTATGGCTTAGGAATTGGCCTTCTTTGGCCAATAGCTTTATCTCTTTCTCATTGTCTTTGATGAATAAATGCTCTGTATCTTGCTTTTCACTTTCTCTGAAGCATGCATTTGATGTATCTGGTGCGTGGTTGGTGTGGCGCAACAAATAACACCAGTACCTGCCACTGAGCTGCCACACCATGTGGGAGACTGGGGTTCGATTCCAGGTCTGGGTGACTACACTGCCCCACACCAATAAGAGTCCTTGGGCAAGACTCCTAACACTGTGTTGGTCCACCTCTGTAATACCAGTAACCTTGTAAATCGCTCTGGATAAGAGCGTCAGCTAAATGCTGTAAATGTAATGTATCTTACCCCCTTAATAGCATGAGACCAGATAAACTTGGATAGTCTGTCTACAAGTCTTGCTTGCTCTGTGGTCTTTGTCTGAAGATTTTGAGTTTTTCTATCTTCTGGGTCTCCAATTGGGAGCTACTGAATTCTTTCTGTTGTGATGGAGATTTTATATTTCCACAGAAATCTGGGGCCAGTGAACCAATTAGATAAAAACAACCCATCCACTGTTGTACCTCTAGAGGCATTGTCCGCTGGTTTTTTATCTGTTGGGACATAAAACCATTGCTGGGGGCTTGAACCATGGCGGATCTTCTGCACCCTATTTGTGTGAATAAGGCGTGTAAGCGTCGAGCACCATTATGTAGATAATAATGTATATAAAGTCTACTTTAGAGTCTGTCCAAAAGAATTCTTCTACATTAGAGTAGCCTAGCTCCTCTCTAAGCATACTGCTCACTATGACTGAGACTACTGCTGCTGTCAATTCCAACCTAGGTATGGTCGTAACTTTGGTTGGAGAAACACTTGCTTTGGCCATGATGAGAGTACAGTGAATGTCTCCTTTCTCATTTTTAATCTCAGGTAGGTGCACTGACCATATCCACTGGTACTGGCATCGGAGAAGTGATGCAATTCTGTTCTGTCTTCCCAAAATTGGTTGGAAAATAGCATCAAGCTATGCTTATCCTTTCCAAATTGGTAAGATCATCTTGCCATTGCTCCCACCTTGCTCTCAGTTTCTCTGGAACTGGATCATCCCATGAAGTACCTTGGTTACACATTTCCTGCAGGATTCTTTTTCCGTCAAGGAGATATGGAGCAACAAAGCCTAGAGGATCGAATATGGAGGCAACAGATAACAGAATGCCACAATGTGTTGCTGGTTGGTCTTTTGGTGCCAAAACTGAAACCATCACTGTCAATATTTCAGTGAATCCCTAAAGCATTCTCCTCTACTAAATAGCTTTTTCCACAGTCTCTATGGTTGTTACCCCATCGTCTACATAGAACTCTCTTGCAATAAACTGTGACCCTTGTGGATATGAGCAACTGTTGAGTGGCTTCCTTTCTTTCACTGCTGACCACAATATGATTTTATTGGCTATTTTTTGTGGAGAACTTTGCTGAAGCCCCTAAAGTGTTTTATGGTCATATGTCCCTGGTATTACCAAGAACCTTTATATGTTCTGCAACGTTTTCGACTATTTCAGAGTTATAGCTAACAACATTTTCTCAAAAACAGTGTTTATAATAGTCTGGTGCTGGCTGTCGAGCATAGCAGTGTTTGAAATGCTGTATATACGAATGTTTGCGAATGTTTGGTGCTGTATGTCTATGAATCAGCACAGCACCTCGCATGCATAGTAGAGGGCAGACATTGTGATATGGAATGGAATGGAGTTTGTTGAAAACATTTTTTTGTTCTTCCCATTAGTAAAACAAAATCGTTTAGATGGAGGTAGTTGAATGTAATTTTCTTGAATTAGTCTGCCATGATGTGAAAACAAATACAGATTTATGTGTCTTCACCATGATCCACGAGTCTAGTTATTTCTCCAAATATTTAAAGACTCGTCAAACTGTGCAGTTTGTGAATGGTTCACTTTTTAGAAAAATATAACTCTGCTTTCTAAGACTTAACGACAAGTCTAAAGGTAAAATTACTACTCAGAGTTTTTGGTTTTTGGTTAAAAGCTTGTTCTAAACGCAATATTTGTTGATTTAAAATGGTTTGTTGCTGGCTGTCCACGATACACGTGTTTGAAATGCCGCGTAGACTAGTTTGTGCATCTTTGGTGCTGTAGGTTTGTGAATAAGCATTGCACCCCGCATGTGCATTAGAGGGCGGACATCGTCGAATGGAATGGAGTTTGATTAAAACTTTTTTTTTTTGCCTCGTCACCATCATCGTCCAGACTAGGCAATTCTCAGCCTATTTAAAGGCTTGTCAGGAATTGTTATTTATGATTTGTTAGTTAAATTACTCAAAATATTCAAAATTTATAAATACATTTTGGCTTTCTGTGCTGAAACAGCATGAATTACACACCAGGCATGTGAAAGAAAGGACCAGGCCTGGCTTAGTTGTCTGGGTGATAACTGGACAAATCTGTCCATAATACACCCCATGTCCTAAATGTGCAAGGGCAATCAGAATGGAGACAGGGTATGGATGGGTTTCGACCAAAATTCCATGTTGTAATCTGTAGTGTTTCAGCAGGTCCAATCGTTTTGAGATTTGCACAGAAAATTTATTGCAGCCATTTTACATGCAGTAAAAAAAAGAATACACTTAAAAACTAATACATAGGATAAAGTTAACTTAAACTATTTTTAGAACTATTACTGTTACTCTCAACATAAAGATTTTAAATTCAACCAAGCACCCTGTACCTGTACAACAGTGTCATTTTTATTTTTGTTTTCAGCAGACCAGAATTGCAAATTAAACTACTATCAAACATCTGAGTTTCACATCCATATTAGAGGAGCAGTTCAATATTCCCCGTACTTAATGTTTCCCGAGAGATCTATACTATTAGGAGAGCACCGTTATTCTGTAGAATGCTATTGCATGTCCTACACTGCCGTCTCATGAGTACCTAACGCTGAAAGGGTGAAGCTTAAGTGATTTTACTTTTCGTTTGGTCAGAAGTGGCAAAACTGGTGTTTAAAGGACTTTGTAAAGTTAAGTGTGAACAGCACATGTCTTGCCTTCAAGTTGGCTATTGTTATCATGAAACAGGGTATGGCCTGTTGAGATTTAAGTAATGTAAGATTACAAATTTCTGCCAATAGTAATAATAAAAAGGTATGTGTGTAAAACATAATTATCAACAAGACACACAATGTCTAATTAGGTAAGATAGCTGACAGTTGCAGATTAAGATCATCGTCAACCAGCTCCATATATTCCCTTCTACAAAAACTAGCACAAAGCTTGGCAGCAGCAATTCCATCACATTTCGGCATGTCATTACACTGGTATAAAAATGTATAGCGCTGGTGGTCACCAAACACGATCATTTGGTTAAGGTTTATTTAGTCAGTTGAATTATACTGACTGACTGACTGAATTGAGTTGTTCCAGTGAAATATGGAGACCTTTAAAGAGTGCCTTATGTTTTTGTACAACCTTGATGAGTAAAACTCACACCTATCCCATTGGCATCATTTATTTGCATACTGGGCCTGCCCCCCATTCCCTCAGCATCATTGTAAATTCATTCCACTAGACTACCTTCCCCTATGTGGTGAGCTGTTGTCTGTTTTGTGCTGCAGCTGTTTGGTTTTAGTGCTGAAAACAATCAAAGGTGGATTTTGTTCATCCTTGTTCCTGCTAAAAAAGTAAACCTTTTTAAACCCATTCATTGTTCAGTAGTTTAGGGTTGGTAGAGCAGAGAGATCAGTAAAATGTGCTGGATTATGATTCTCATTGTTCTCGCCTGCAATATAGTTGTGAAAATGTTTAAAAATAATATCAACATAAGCAGAGTAATTAAAACTCACTTCCTTTAGTTACCTTCATATAACACTTACCAGTTCCTAGTTTGTGTTCAGTTCAGGATGTATTTTATACTCAAATAATTTTACAGAAGAAATGCTATTGAACTTAAATGGTTTAGGCAATTGGCTTCATCAAACAATTTGAGTTCATGTAACCAATCAGGTTTTCCAGTAACAAGATAACAGTGCTCACAGTTTCTGCGGTAGTAGTATTTTTGTAGTGGTCATAGTTGTGTTTTTGTTTTCGTCACAGAATCATGAAATCAGCCATTTTTAGCAACCTTGAAAACGACCTTCATGAAAGTCCAGAGCAGGCCCTGATTAAGAAGATGAAGAAAAGCAGCAGTTTTCCATTTAGGATGGAAAATGAATGACAACAAGAATGAGGTTCTTCCAGATGTTCCAGACAGTTGGAAACTCCACTTTACAGATGATTTGAATGCAGTCGTTTAAATGAATGTCTGAACTCTGCTGACCAGCCCTTTTACTTGCAGGAAAGCTTTTCCAGGAGTTCTCATACAGTCTCTATTTTATATTCAACTTAGGACCACCATGCGGTTGCAGTGTTGGCTGTTTTCAGTCTATCATTCTCCATATGGCATATGGTCTGGAGCCTTCTGTCGGCATCTTGTGATAGGCGGCCAAAAGCAGGAGTAAGGGTATTTTGTTCGGAACATTTTACTGAAGCGTGCTCCCCTTCAGCAGCTCTGCATCAGACTGATAGCACATAAACTATGTAAGTCTTTCTCAGATGACTGTGATATCAAACCAAAGCCTTTATGGTCAATGGAGCCAGTTCACTCTTTCCTGATTTGCACAGGCCAGGTGGGAACTGTTCTTGAAGTACAGATCACAGTGCTCATGAAATCAGACAGTTTTAGCAACCTTGAAAACGCCCTTCATGAAAGTCCTGAGCAGGCCCTGATTAAGAAGATGAAGATGTTTCTCTCATCCAGGTAGTTGAAGCAGAGTGTCTTGGCTAGTCTCCTACCCTGGCAATTCAGTAACTGTGAAAAGAGAGAAATAGTGTAAGATACACACATATCTACAGGTGTTACTGGTTTTAAAAATATTTTTTTAATTGAAAAATCAACTACAAACTTACGTATACTTTAATTTTTATATTGAATAAAAATGTTTATTATGTAACATCAAATACCAAAAACCCTGGTTCACCATTTTAGTATCTTCTATTTTTGAGATGCACTAGTGTGTGCTACAATTTCCATTAATAAATAACATAGTATAAGTATAAGTAAATAACAGAGTATAAAATTTAATAATAAAATTTAATTAAATAATAATTTAATTTGTGGTTCATATTCAAGGCTAATTTATGACTGCATTGATTTGTTCTGTACCTCACTGGTGTTCAATCTGCTGAGTCCATTGGCGTCCATCTTCTTTCCCATTAGGGTCAGTCTGAACTTCACCTTTCACTGGGCTGAAAAAGAATAGTATAGAATATAGAATATATAAGAATAGCAATTCTATTACTGCTAAAACCAAACAGCTGCAGTAAAAAATAGACAACAGCTCACCACAAAGGGGAAGGCAGTCTGGAGGACTGAATTTACAATGATGGTGAGGGAATGGGGGGGCAGGCCCAGTATGCAAATAGATGGCCAGAAGCCAATGGGAAAGGTGTGAGTTTTACTTATCAAGATTGTACAAAAACATAAGTCACTCTCTAAAGGTCTCCATATTTCACTGGAACAACTCAGTTCAGTCAGTCAGCCAGTATAACTCAACTGAATAAATTCACCTTAACTCAAAATATGACAAAAAACTGATCTTACACAAATGAACTGAGTGTGTATCTCAACTATTCATTTTAAAGTTAGTTTAAGGTAATCAGCTTAAGTTATCCCAACTGTCTAGTGTTTCAGTTATGGTACGTTAATAAATTCAGTAAGAAGTGCAGTTAGACTTTACAGAGCTACAGTTTGAGCAGCACTAAACTACAGCAGCCATGTCTTCATCTTCATGTGTTCCTCAGTGACAAGCAGTGAAAACTCTGAACAGAGAACACACACTGAAGCTGCTGAGTGAGTGTGTGTGTGTGTGTGTGTGTGTGTGTGTGTGTGTGTGTGTAAAACCGTGATCGGGAGGGAGCGTCTCTGCTCCGCGTGCACAAATGCGCTCACGCCAGCGCTGGGCTGTGAGGAGCGCGAGCTCGACTCTCTCTGCGCGCGCAATTACTCAACACGCTCGCTCGTCCAGCTACTTTTAAGACTTTGGAGAGAGAGAGAGAGAGCGCAGAACACCTGTGCTCCATTCACTCCCATTCTGCTCAACCACCTTCAATCACAGCGGTCATCACAGGAACAACGACAACAACGCTCCACATTTTACACAGCCCAACCACAACTGTTTACACTCTCCACACTGCTGGTGAACAGCCTGTGCTCTTCTTCTGGGTGAAGAGTCTATGATGTTTACTGAACGGTAGGTTCAGGGTTCGTCAAATATGAAGGCGCTTCTTCTGAGAGCCGGGTCGTGTTTTTCTGCTGCTGAAAGAATCCGGTTCTGGTTCTGATTTGAACTGGTTTAAATGTGGATCTTACCTTTTGTAGGAGGTCGTCCGATCCGGGTAAACAGAGAGAGTCTATACGAGCGTCCTGCTCCTCCAACTTCTGACCATCAACTAGAGCAGCATGGACACGCGCGCCTTTGTGACGTCATAGACACTCTGGTAACTACGGAAACCGTAAACCACAGCTTTCTATTAATTAGCTGAAAAAAATGAAGACACTGAAGACCCCCTGAATCATCTGTGTAGGACTTAAACAGAATTGAAGAGGACACAATCCACACTTACCAAATACCCAGACCACAGGACATGTCCCGTTAAATTGTGTTGTTACACTGTACAATTTTTACAGGTTTTCCAAATACATTTGTTCAATTTCCCTGTGTTTTCAAATGACAGAAAACTAAATTAGACTTATAAAAATATTGAGAAGTGTAATTTATCACAAAAACTATACATTGAATACATTAATATTTGTTTTAGACAGCTTTTAGATGACAATCTTAACAAAAGTAACTTTTAAATATAATATATTCTGACAAAATAGCAGAATCTTTAATTTTACAAAATATCTTTAATAATACTATTAATTAAATATACTTTTAATAATGCATATGAAAATATATGTCGCTGTCAAATTCATAGAAATACTGTTCATAATGTATGTAAAAATGCAAAGCACTATCAAAAACATAAAAATACTTTTAATAATGCAACAGGAATCAGTGGAAGTGGACACTTCCACTTTAAATTCTGGGGTTGCCATCTCAACCAAACTCAACAATAAATGAATAGAGACCATGGGTTGCCTTTTTTTTCTTTACATAATGATGCAGTCAGGTGTAGAATTATTGGGTTCTCTAATAAAAAATAAAATCTTCACAGCAGCACTGGTATAACACTGGCAATAAACAAAATTATGTCATTTTGAAAAGTGAGATATTCTTTTATTGTAGCATACATTGTCTTTAGCCACCTAGGCTACATAATAGCCTAGGCCTAATCAGAATGCTGCTCGCTGACTCACTTTACATGTTGGTGAGTGGTGGCTTTACAAATACGCCTAGAATTATTGGATTCTCTTGTAAAGAAGTTGTAATGGCATAACACAGACAATAGACAAAATTATATAATTTTATATGAAATATAATAAGAGTTGTGATTTCTGTCCATTGTTCCTAACCACCTACATAAAAACTGGCTAACATTTTTCCTGGGCCAAAAAGGCCTAGGTTTAGCATATTACTCACCCAGCAAACTATAATAGCATAATAATGAAATGACAAAGCAGCTGCTGACTGTTTTTGTTGGGGGTTTTGAAAAGTGTTCTCACATTTAAGACTATTTAGTTCAGAATGAAAGACGTACTGAAGTATTATTGTACCAAACGTACTGAAGTACTAACCTAGGCTGATTTTCTAATCCAGTCAGTGTACACAATGTCTTTGGAATAGCCGTTAGTGGTAAGGATATTATTAGCTTATCTCACCTGCCTTTACAATAAAGACTAACGTGGCCATAGAACATTAGCCTTTTTTTTTTTTGACGTTTACGCATTTTATCAAGGGGTTGGGTTGTTTTAGCCTACTCATTACATAGCCAATGTTTTCTGAAAGCAGTCCAGCTTGCTGCAGGTTCTACTACATGTTCCCATCCACTGTGAATGGCACTGTCAGAACTGCGGACGCCTCCACCACCACTGTCATCAGCCATGTAGAAAACAAACCCTTGCGCTGACATTTTTGCCGAATGTATTATGCAGGCAGGACCAACGTTTTATGGGCCGGTCAGACCAATATAGAAATAAAAAAAGGCCTAAATATCACGTCCGCCCATGAGGAAAATGCCCGTTATGCCAGATGGCCAGTCCTTCCCTGGGTATGCCCAGAGTCCTCTGTCTAACCCATGAGCAACTTGTATCAGTTTAATGGACCAGACTATTAACGTTTTTGGGCCAGGATTCACACACAGACCACAGAAGGCCGACCCAGACTCCTGACAGGAAACACTTCTAAGTGCGCCTTTCCGTTTCAACTCAGGGTGTGGTCCAGGGTGTGGAAGTTAAGAATTTAACAGAAATAGGAGAAATACCATGCCCTCAACCCCACCTTCTGTAGAAACACTGTTTCCTTCTGTTTAACACTGCTTATATGCACACACACCACACAGCCTATCCCAGTCCTCAGTTAATAGTACAATAACAACTGAAACTAAAAAAAAATATATATTGTAATATACTCTCAGTCATCTCTTCCCCCGTGTGTTCTTGAGAGTGTCGAGCTGCTGGTTTGAAGGATAAGATTTCTGTTTGATATGTTGCAGCGCATCGTGAGCATGTATGTTTTTAAGAGTAAGTTATATCACAAGATGTGTGTGGTTTTGTTTAACCAAGACGTTTGTTGCCTTCTCTAGGCACAGGCTGTTGTAGCAAGCTAATTATTAACACATTCAGTCAGTGCTAACACCTCTGTGGTATAAGTTAGTTTAGCTAACGGACAACATTTAAAGTCTTATGTGCATGTCGGACTGCTTTATGCTGTTGTGTTTGGTGACCACCAGCGCTATACATTTTTATACCAGGGTAATGGCGTGCAGAAATGTGATGGAATTGCTGCTGCCAAGCTCTGTGCTAGTTTTTGTAGCAGGGAATACATGGTTGGCGATGATCTTAATCTGCAACTATCTTATCTAACTAGACATTGTGTGTCTTGTTGATAATTATGTTTTACACACATACCTTTTGGCAATAATGTGTAAACTTGCATTACTTAATTCTCAACAGGCCATACATGTTTCATTGTGACAACAGCCAACTTGAAGGCAAGACATGTGCAGTTCACACTTAACTTTACAAATTCCTTTAAACACCAGTTTTGCCACTTCTGACCAAACGAAAAGAAAAATCCCTCAAGCTTCACCCTTTCAGCGTTAGGTACTCATGAGACGGCAGTGTAGGACATGCAATAGCATTCTACAGAATAACGGTGCTCTCCTAATAGTACAGATCTCTCGGAAAATATTAAGTACTGGGAATAGTGAATCGCTCATCTAATATGTCACTGTTGTACAGGTACTTGGTGCTTGGTTGAATTTAACATTGTAGTTTCTCCTTTCCATTTGATGACGTCCACACTGTACTGCCCATGCGAGGTGCAATGCTTATTCCCAAACATACAGCACCAAAGATGCACAATCCAGTGTATGCGGTGTTTAAAACATGTTTATAGAGGAAAGCCAGCACCAAACCATTAAAGGTAAAGATGCACGTATTTGTCACTGTACAGTGAAATGTGTCCTCCACATTTAACCCATCTATGGTAGTATACACGCACACACACACACACACCGTTGGGCAGCCAACTCCAGTGCCTGGGGAGCAGAGAGGGTAAAGGGCCTTTCTCAAGGGCCCAACAGTGGCAGAGCCCGAGAATCAAACCTACAACCCTGTTATCGATAGCCCGGCGCTCTAACCGCTGAGCCGCCACTGCCCCTCTATAGATCAGCATATGTTGTGTTTAGAAATCACTTTTAACCAAAAACTTGTTAAAATCTCTAAACAGTAATTTCACGTTTACATGTGTCGTTAAGCATTAGAAAGTAGAGTTATGATTTTCTAAAAAGCTGACCATTAACGATCTTGTTCTCTTGGTGAGTCGTTAATGGTGAGTCGCATGGTGAAGAGGCAAGACTCTTGCTCTTTGCTTTCACCTTAGTGCATAGACTAATTCAACAACAATACATTTAACTACTTTGACCAGACTTTGGCCTTGTCCCAACTTTTTTGGGATTTGTTGACGCCATGAAATTTTGAATCAACATATGTTTCCCTTAAAATGTTACATTTACTCAGATTAAACCTTTCTGCCATCTATGTTCTATTATGAATAAAATATTGACATTTGCCATCTCCACATCATTGTATAATTATACTATTATTTATTTGGACTAACTTAGGCTAATAGGTCATTTTCGTTTCTCCCAGTAGAGAGCACTCTTAGGCATCAGTGGCAAGGGAACTACAGCCTCTGGCTTGGTTAGTGGGTTCAGAAAAACTTTTTGCCACAGACTGATGACACATTAACCTGTGTGTTGGTTTCTTCCTTGTCATGTAGAGAGACAGTGAGAGAGAAACTAAGAGAATCAATCACAACCATCATACAGCCATCCATGGCGAAGATGCCATTTTGTGCATGGCCTAGGTACCCCTTGGCCTTGAGACTGGCAACAGGTGTGTAGACTTGTTTAATAGAATACATACAACTACCTAAACCTGATATATTTTCTTTCAATGCACAAGGACAATAAAAACTAAATTTTAAACAATCGTCATGTCATTCAATACTGCGACATCAGCACTTTTCTGCGCACGCGAGGTGCTGTGCTGACACAAGCATACAGCACCAAACAACCGCAAACCAGAATATACAGCATATCAAACACTGCTGTACTGGACAGCCAGCACCAGACCATTATAAATCAGTGGGACCAAGTGAAAATGGGCACATGTGTGGGTAGACTGAGTGAGTGGGGAGGGGTCTGCATAGAGCCCATGCAGGTAAGGGTGGGGATCCCTGTAGCTGTGAGGCTTTTTAACTAATTTATGGCAGCTTCGATGTGCATGTGCGAGGCTCGTGTAGGTGGGTAAAGTGAGTGAGTGGGAGGTACATGTGCGAAGCCCTTACATGTAAAGGTGGAGACCCCTGTAGTTGGTAAGGCTCTACATTGAAGGTGGGGTCAGCATGGTGAATGAAACTTTGTGTCTGGGGCATGTTTCAAATGGATGATGCTGGAGGTCAACTGATCTTAGATAATGCTGGCTGAGAATGATGAGTAGCCTTCGCTGAAGGGCTGAGTCACGTTTTCACTATTTTTGGGTTTCCCATATATATCCACAGAATTGATTGCTGAATTTGTTTTGCACTTGGCATGGTTTGTGAATTTAAATTGACTTATGTGTAGGTTGAAGTGGCCTGTGTGTATAAACCATGTTTAATAAGTATCATTTGAATAAATGAATATAATAAAATGTTCTAATTTAAATTTATTCTTGGAAAGGTGAGACCTGTAAGAGAAGTTTGGCGTTGTGAGCAGGATTATCGTCTTCTACCAAGAATAGGAATTAGAAATTGTTATAGGGCAGGGGAAAGGGGGAACAAAAACAGAACAAAGCTGTAAGCAGAGATGGATGCTGGAGAATCAGGTGTGTCCCAGGGCGAGAGCAGCCGGCAAAGTGGGAGATTGTCGCTGCAGGAGTTGAAAGAACAGATGGAGGACTTGCAAAGAAGGCTGTCAGAAGTGTTGGTGGCAAGAGAGACACCTGAAAGAGGCAACTGAAAACAAGCTTTGGCATGGAGAGGTACTAAGGGCATGTAGAGGAGGGGGAGAAAGAATAGTAGTGTATACTAAGGAAAGGAACTTTTCTGGAAGTTCTTCTTTTTCTGTCAGTGACTTTTTAGAAGATATTGAGTTTGTTGTGGCCTCCAGGGTTTTCAGTGCTTCAGAAGAAGCTGACTTCATTTATGAACATTTGGAGGGCAATGCTAAATATGAGGACGACACCTGGATACTACTTTTGCAGCTTTGAGGAAGGAGGCAATGTTCTGGGCTGAAGAAGAGGGGTTGGTTGGGAGCTAAGTGTTTCATCCCCTAATTATGATTCTTTTTTTAGTATGTGATGCTGTAGTTGTGAAGCAGAAAAGAGAGGGGGGGGGGTCAACATTAGGGGAGTTGGAGAAAACTCTGGCTTTACAACAGGAGCAGTTGAAACAGATTGAGTTACAGTTGCAGAGTTACAGAGGCAGCAGGCATAGCCCCAGGTTTACAAGCGTAAGGAGCTCCATCCTGCTTATAATTCCCAAGGTAGGCCCATATGTTTCCATTGTTAAAGATCTGGCCATATTGTACAACATTGTTCAGCTCAAGTCACTAGTAATAGACAAGTAATGGAGGGGGAGGACCCACACATTGTGCACACATTGTGGGGAGTCAAGTGGCAGGACGCTGCGGGCGGTATAAATGTCCATGATGGATGGGATGGTGTTATTATTATACCATACCATGGAGAAATCAGGGACACATCTTGAGCAGAAGAGTTCTCCACAAAAAAAATGGCCAAAAAGATCATATTGTGGTCAGCAGTGAAAGAAGTGAAGCCACTCAACTGCCTTCAGTTTCAGAAATCTTGAGCAAAAAGATTTAAAGTATGTTCAGAGCAGATCTGAACCTTTTCTAAAACACAATCGTTAGTGAAAAAGACAAGGAGACGGAGAGCCGGGGTGACATTTCATTGTTACACTTGTTGTAAAGACTCAGAACGCAGACGTAAACATTTCCAAAGAACTAACAAATCAGAAACTGCTATTTCCGATGAGCCTTTAAATAGGCTGGGATATGACTTTTCTTCACGATCAAGGTGAGGAGGAAATATCTGTTATTTTGTCCTCCTGGGAGCGTAGACTATTTTAATAAAATACATACAACTAACTAAACCTATCAGATTTTCATTTCATGCACGAGAACAACAAATACAACATTTTAAACAATCGTCATGTCCTTCAATAATGAGACGTTCACCCTCTACTGCGCATGCGAGGTGCTGTGCAGACTGACAGCTGGTGATTGTGACTCTCTGTGCTTCATCTCTTGTTTGCATTTATGGTAACTTTCTTAATTTCTTTTCTTACTTTGTTCTCTTTAAGACCATTTAACATTTTTAAAAAGTTCTAATAACATGACTGATAGTACTTAAGACACATTAAGTGTTGTCTTTAAGGGTAGTGAAGACATGTGGTGTTTGCAATACTGTGATTAACGCTTTGTGTTACACACAGAACACATCGTAAATAAATGAGAGGATAAGAAATAATTTTGCGTGACTTTTGTGTAATTTTGCCGAGTTGTGTTCAGGTGGACTGAATAAACTGTGACCCGAAACTAACGTTAACGTCTTTAATGCACAGTATTGTGAAGCTGCGTCTAAAACAGCTTAACTTAACACAGAGAGTTAGCAGTGTTCAGAAACAAATTACTCTCTTTTACTCTCTACATATTGCACAACATCACAACAGCCATTAACCCGTAACTAAACATAAAATACTCATGTTTAACCTGTTGATGAACATAAATGAATTTAGTTTGGTTATATCATGCTCTGTTTGGGTATTGCTGTTTCGTTTGAGCATCATATAGCTTATATTAGTATTAGACAGCCTATATGCATCTTAGGAACATTGCCAAACTAAGAAACTCCTTATCTCTACAGGATGCAGAAAAGCTAGTACACGCTTTTATTACCTCAAGGCTAGATTACTGTAACGCACTACTGTCAGGTTGTTCCAGCAGGAACCTCAATAAACTTCAGCTGGTGCGAAATGCTGCAGCCAGGGTCCTTACTAAAACTAGAAGATTTGACCATAACAGTCCAGTTCTATCAGCACTTCATTGGCTCCCAGTTAAATTCCGTATTGAATACAAAATTCTTCTATTAACATATAAGGCCCTACATGGCCTCGCTCCTGAGTACCTGCAGGATCTTACTGTATACTACGAACCATCAAGACTACTTAGATCTCAGGGTGCTGGCCTCTTACTCGTTCCCAAAATTCAGAAAACCTCAGCAGGGGGAAGAGCCTTTTCTTATAAAGCCCCCCAACTCTGGAATAACCTTCCAGATAATGTTCGGGACTCAGACACAGTCTCAATCTTTAAATCCCAGCTGAAAACTCATCTGTTTAGTTTAGCTTTTGGTCATTAATGTTAATAATTAGTGTTAGATAAAGGCTGCAGGTTCAGGGGTTCAGTACACTGAGATGCTGGAGCTGTCGTCTCGCTGCTTGCACGCGATCACTCAGGTTTATGGACGATGGAGCGGATGGTGGGTGGCGGTATAGCTGTATTGCTGATTCGTGACTTAGAGGGTGCACTGCGTAGGGAGAAATGAGTGATTTAGGACAAGACATCATGTCCATCATGTCAAATAGAGATTCAGCGAGGAGATTATACTTCAGGTGTGTTTCTGGACACAGCTCAGGTGTTCATCGGTTGTTTTGGATCTGTTGAGCACACGCAGTTAAAATGTCCAGTAAAACAACGGGAGGGTCGATGACTGAACAATTTCAGACAGATCCAGTTCGGTGTGAAAGAGAAACTTTCGCTTCGTGAAAGTTTTCATGTGTTTTAAATCATGTTTTAACCTGAGCGTTAACTGTTTGTACCAAAAATCGCTAAAAATCCAAGTCATTGAAACTCATAAAGCCTAGTTTTAAATACCCAGGCTATTGTTATAAAACTGGGGGGCGAATACACGAACTCAGTGGATTTATGTCTGTACTAAAACTTGTGTTGCTGGGAAATACAGTTTTGCCCTGGCACTTTATAAATATATTCTTAATCAGGACACATAAATGTCCACTGTTTTTCTGTATTCGCCTTGTATAAAACATGGTGCAACATATTTTTCTTCATGAAGCCACTTTTCTTAAAGATTTGTCCTAGCAACACTGGGAAAGTATAGAATATCTAATAAATATCTGGTAATATTTATAGTTAATTTTAATAAGCTTTTAAATTGTTGTAAACACACTTTATGTCTTAAACTAGTTTATCATTTTCAATTCAGATATATCATAAATATATATATTTTTTGAGTTTCGTTCGCTGAGATTCATGGGAGCAGCCTCGTCCTAACACAGGGTCAGCTGACGATCCCGGAGCTGCGTGAGGAACCGAGGGGGCGGTGTTTCCCAGTCCTGGGCGAGCTCTTACTGTAAATCCCTCCGTATGACCCCACTTCACAATAAAAGGAGCTGCTGTGCAGTAAACTGTTAGTCATATAAAGCTGAACAGGGCTTTAAAGAAACTGCTGTGCTGCTGCCAGCTGTACATTCACAGGTAGGGACGAGTCTCTTTCTCTTTCAGTTTCCTCAGGACTGACTAACGCTGCAGCGCCTCTCGACAGCCCTAAACTCAGATAACGGTGCTGCATTGTGTGTGTTTTCGGGTTTTACACATTTTCTGTTCACTGAACAGACTTGCTCAGCTCATTAACTGAAAGAGCAGGTGAGCTTCTCTCTCGTAAACAGTGTTTGTGTTACAGGACCGTTCAGATCACGCCCACTCTCCTGTCAGTGAAGAAGATGGTGAACTGTGGCTTGTTGACCGTCAAAAATGAACCAGGTACTTTAAACACAGAGGCTCTCTCTGCTGTATCAGACAGTTGGGGATAATACGTTTCAGTGGGGGTTGAAAAGTAACGTTAATCTTGAAATCTCAGCTCTGGAATTCTGCTGCAGAGACGGCAGTTCGCCTGTAGATGGCACTGAGGAGGCAGGTTTCACCTTCAGTCTAGGTAGTCCATTGTGGGTTTTGAGGTGTGTTTAGAAAATAAAAATATTGCTGTACAATCCTTTTTTCGTCATCAGGTCTTTTACATGTTTTGAGAGTTTAATCTATTACTTCCTCTACGTGTGAAATGTACCCCAGTGCCACTGGCTGCAACACAAGCCCAGTGCATGATCAATCCACCTCCTGTGCTTAACAGTTAAAGATGTGTTCTTTTAATGAAATTCTGGTTTGTTAGTTTTTTCCTAAAAAAAATAAACTTTAATCTAGTGGAATGTCTTCCCTGGACAGTAGAGACAGTTATGCCAGCAAAAGCAGGAGACTTTAACTTGACCTCCACCTTGAGCTCACCATTCCTGTTTACTGCAGTTTCGTAATTACAGTACAGACTGTAGATTATAACTTGGCTGTTCCAGAAGGGTTCATTTTTAATGCACATTGTTCTTGTTCAGCACTTGCCTGATGATGGACTCGTATACATAGACATTAGTCAATGCAAGAGAGGCCTGTAGGTCCCTAGATGGAACCCTGGGGTTGTTTGTGACTTCTCATAATATTATTTACTACAACAGTGATGGAGTGATTTTAGCTTTAGATGACTCTTTGGGAGAGCAACAGTGGTGCTGAATTTACTTTTTGTTTGTATCTCATCTGCCTTACAGTACAGTAATGGTGTCTAAATCCTGTAGAAAGTATTTTCTTTTCCAGTCTGATGAGCTTCAGTAAGAGTTCCTCGAGAATGCCCTTTGGTCGAGCCATGGTATATTTCCATCAATCTGTGTTGTTAAGACCAGACTGGTAGTGAAGAAGTTTATGCTCTTGAAATATGGACGGGTCTGCTAAACTGACACCTGATTGCCATCCTCTTGTCTGAAACAGATTACTTTAATTAGACCTTTAAATTTACTCATACTCCTAGACATCCACACAGTGTTCAGACAATATTAAATGGTGAATAATTTAGATTTATGTACAAATGTAAAAACATTTTTGCATTATTTGTTTAATTATCTGATTATATTTCAAATGTCAAATTAATGCAGAATTGTATAAAATTGTAAAAGGTTAATAAACTGTAGTGATACTGTATTACTGTTTATTTGTTTCTGTTGTTTTGTTGTTGTATTTTACCAAACATTACATTATTCTCAGAGCATTGGTTATCAATATCTATGAGCTTATCATCATGCAGACATTTTATTGATTATTATTACAGCAGTACAGAGAAAGTACATTATGAGGCATTTATAGTTTTAAGAATCTGGCTCATTGTCTTTAAGAAGGAGTTGTGAAGGATGATTTAGTATTTAACTAGAGCAGGTGTGACATTGTCATGATCTGATTCAGTTTCAAACTGAAACTACTGGAGTATGAATGGATTATTATGTTTCCTGCTCAGTTCCTCTGAAGAGCATAGAGGTGGATCTGCAGGTCCAGGGCCATGTAGCGACCGTGAGCTCCACCCTGCAGTATGCAAATGAGGAAAACAGCCCCCTGGAGGCCCTGTTTGTCTTCCCCATTCCTGCAGAAGCTGCTCTCTGTCACTTCAGTGCCAAGATTGCAGATCAGGAGATAGTAGGGAAGCTGCAGGAGAAAGATGAGGTGAGTAAGAGATACAACCTAACAAGACACTTGAAAAAAACATGGCATGTCTTGTATTGTTTTATTTAATTACAAGACATTAGGATTTCTTACCAAAGCAATACAGGTGTTACTCAGATTCATTTTGCCCTCTCCCCAAAAAACTACAGTCCCCTTACACACTTTGTCAGTGCCTTAAGTACATCACTCACTGAATAGGGCAGAACGTTTTGCAGTTGAGTAAAGGTCAGGTCGCCACCGGATAATAATAAAAAACAAAACAGGAATAAAGACAACAATAAAACTAAACTGAATTAAGAAAAATGAAATGGTTCATGTCAAGCCATACAATATGAAAATGTGAGTGAGAATGATAAAGGCCATGCAGGTAAACAGAGTCGTGAATCAATCAGAGGGCCCAGAGCAGGACAGCGGGCAGGAGGGTAGTGGAGAGCCAGGTCAGGCAGAACCAGGAGGGAACAGTTGGATTCAGGCATCTCAATACTTAAGAAAGAAACAGAAAAAAATAGAAAGGAAGGAAAACATTAGGGGAAATGTCATGTGGGGTGGGGGGAATATAGCGTGATAAGATCAGATAAATGGACTTGTATCAGCAGCAAGCAGGGGTCAGCTCAGCACATAGGGGAGAGAAAAGAAGGAAGTAGATTAGGGAGACTGCAGAACTGACCAGAAACTTGTGAACAGAGAGCAGTACAGACCAAACCTGTTAGTGTTCATACAAGCTATTTCAGCAAGGGTAACAGTACAGTGCATTGATGGATTATCCAAAAGCTTGATCAAACAGGTAGGTTTTTAATCTAGATTTAAACACAGAGAGTGTGTCAGAGTCCCAAAAACCAATAGGAAGATTCTTCCTTTTGGTCTTATCTGATAGACTGCAGCAATATAAACCGAGCAGAACTCCCAAATTGTTAGGGACTACTTAGTTATTCCTGCCAAAAGCAAGCTAATATTCTGCTCCTAAACAGAACCAGTTGAGCACACAGCATTAGAAGAGCCTAGACACTATTTTAAATCCGGTCTTTACCATTTTAAATCTCTCTTATTTAAACAGACTTTCAGCTCCATTTAAAACTCTGTTCTTTTAACTGCACTACATTTTGCTTTATTATTTTAATTGTGTTTAATATTTTCTATTTATCCTCTTTTGTACTTTTGTACAGTTGTAAAATGTAAAAGCATGTAAATGACCTCTGTGTGTGTGAAATGTATGTCCTTTTCACTCCAGCTGGTGTTTAATTAACACCTGGATTTGCTGGCTGCTTTCAAAAGCTGATTGTGTAAATTCACAGTCACTTGTAATGCATGGGAAAGAAATGACTTTCCACTTTGACACACCTCTGAAGCTACCTTCGGAAGATACCTGGTGCAATATTTGAACATTGCCCAGGGTTTTCTGATGTCAGGTAAGGTAGCAGTGGTTGGCTAATAGTCTGTTAGGATATATACTAGCAACTATTAGACCCCATTGCTAAAAAACCCTTATGTAGGGGTGGCCAAAGTGGATAGTGACCAGTCAAACTACTTCCTGTGGTGAAAGAATGAGGTAACACCACTGAACCATTCAAGTAAGTTAGCTCCTGGCGAGCAAGTTGCAGTCTTGGGCTGTGGAAAGTTAAGTTAGGCTTTTTCAGGACTGCATAAAAGAGGTGTATCCCATAGTAAGATACAACAACATATGCTAAAAAGAGAACAGTGCACACACAACCACTTGCCCTCTCAGAGTGTTGTGACGTTCTCATCTCTCTGTGAGACAGTGAAATGAACCTGTAAAGCTTCAGGTTGATGTGCTCTGTCTGTTTTCCAGGCGAAGGAGGAGTATGATGATGCGATCGCTTCAGGCGATCAGGCCTTTCTGCTGGAGGAGAGTGAAGAGAGTGAGGATGTGTTCAAGCTGAGTGTGGGGAGTCTGCCTGCAGGCCAGAGTGCTGCTGTCACCTTCATCTACGTCACTGATCTTTCTGTGCAGGCTGACCACTCCCTGCGCTTCTGCCTGCCTGCAGTGCTCAACCCTCGCTACTCACCACCAGGTACCAAACCGCCTCAGCTTACTGAACGACACATGCTGCTCCTTTTCATCATTTACCAACACACACCTACGTAAACACAAGACACACCTGACACAGCACTTTTTAGAGCTTTATTCAGATCTGAAAAAAATATGTAAAGCCGAATAGCATGCTGCTATTGATCTGACCCACTTCTAAAAGTTTAAAATTCTAGTTCAACCAAACCTGCTGTTTTTAAGATAATAAAATAAGGAAAGAGAAAACTAACATGGAGGTAAATGCAATAGTCTCTTACAAGTGGATAACAGGCCATGAGAAATCCAAGTTTAAACTTCAAAAATGCAAGCTCTAATCCACACTTCCTGTTGTTGTATATTGTTTATCATACTAGATCATACTAGTTTGTAGTTTATCTTTACTAGATAACTCATCTGGAAATGAATCATGCTAAGCAGGCATGAATCTGTTGTCTAAATGCAATATAAACCTTGAACCTTTAATAAAACATGAACCTTTAATCCTGGTTTCTCTGCTTTTCTCTCAGGTACAGACAGTGGTGTAGTGTCAGAGATAACATCATCAGCAAGTATTCCCTACTCTCTCTCTTTCACTGCCAATGTGAGCTCTCCCAACCCCATCGCTAAAGTAGAGTCCAAATGTGCCCTTAAGCCTCTGGTGTTCCTCAATGCAGATCATACCATGGCAAAGGTTTGTATGTGTGTTTTAGTGAATGTGCATGTATGTAAGCAGTGGCACATTTAACATGAATATTTTCAGAAACAGTTTAATGAGAAACTGAATCACCATTGCTTTATTAAATAAAGTGGTTTGAACTGTTAAAATACATGCATATCATCACTCTCCAGTCCACACAGTCATGTTCAAAGTTCATTTACATATATCCACCTTTTCACCTGCCACAGTTTAGCCTCAGCACTTGTTCTTTGTATGTTTTTTTAATAAGGCACAGTACAAGACAGCCAGTCAGATCACAGCTCATTCATCTCATATCCAGCTAAAAGAAAGGTGCAGTTTTAGAAACAGTAATAATGTTTAACTACGGCGTAAGAAAATGAAGTATGAATGTCTCTAAAACATCAAACCACACAAACAGTATAAGTGGGTCTCATGAATAGAATAAATCTTTAAAAAAAAAAAAAAAGGATACGGGCCCTTTAATAATAACCAGAATATATTATCATAAGAGCATAATGTGATTTCAGTTGTCACCATGATAAATATTGGCTCACTGCCCAGTCAGACAAGCTGGTTTTAAGTGTTTCTGATCATACTTGTGTGTGTTTGTATGTTAAGGTGTGTCTGTGTGCAGATCATAAGTTTGACAGAGATGTGGAGCTGTATCTATACTATGAGAATGCCCACCAGCCCACTGCTATAGTGGAGGCAGGAGTGTCCACTGCAAAGCCAGGTAAGCTAAACAGAATATCTTTCACAGTATCAGTTAAACAGAGGTTTAAAGCAACAATATGTAGCAACTGTATGTTAAAACCACAGCTTCACAATCATTGTAATGGTACACTGAGTTATGTACACTTATTTAATCGTTTGCAAAAGAACTCTGATATTCTGAAGCTGACAAGGAAAGTGGAGTATTCATCTCACAGTTTTTGCCGTCTGTTGGTTTGTCTGGAAATATTACAAAGCACCCTTTGCAGTTTTTTCTGTTCTGTCTTTTCCCCCTTTGCTTCACTGCTCATTGTATTTTTGTCTTTTTCAGGAACTCTAATGGGAGACCCTGTGGTCCTGCTGAGTTTGTACCCAGAGTTCCCTGAGGCAGTAATGTCATCTGTGTCATCTTGTGGTGAGTTTGTGTTTGTGATGGACAGATCCGGCAGTATGGGCTATGCAATGCATAATGGACGTGGTGCACAGCTGCGTATTGAGAGTGCCAGGGTAAGACTTAGCACTGAACTAATTGTACCTATTTTGCAAAAAGCATTTGAACAGCATTTATTAATAGTGTTTGATGGCTTTAGGACACTCTGCTCCTGCTGCTGAAGAGTCTTCCTATGGGCTGCTACTTCAATATCTATGGCTTTGGTTCAAACTACGAATCATTCTTCCCGTAAGAGAAATTTCATGTTGTACTGAATTTACTGTACTGTATTACACAGTCTGCGTTCATGAGTTAAACACTTTCAGAAATCTTTTAGGACTGGTTTAGGAGAGACTGAACTCTGGTGTATGTGTTTCCGGACTTCAGAATGAGTGTGGAATACACTCAGAAGACAATGGAGGAAGCTTTGAAGAGAGTAAAGGAGATTGACGCAAATATGGGCGGCACCGAGATTCTGGAGCCTCTGAAACACATTTACAACCAGCAGTGCATCCGTAACCACCCCAGACAGGTAACATGCTCAGATAGCCTTTCATCTGTGGTACACAGGTGTTGGGAAGAGTGCAAGCTTATATGCGGCACCAGTATGTACCAATAACCAATAACTAGAGTTTTGGGTCTGCATTTCAGCATAAAAGCTCTGCATTCTGTGAACTTTGCATGCACCTCAGTGGTACAGAGTGTAGTAAGCTCAAATTGTTAAAAGTTACATGTAACTTAGGGATATAAAGATGTTATGTCTTTTTGTCATTAAGTATCTAAATTAACTAACTAGCTGAGCTTATCTCATCCGCCCACATGAAACAATAATAATAATATGTTTGCCCACACAAACATTCACACTTACACAGAATAATGTAAAGATTCAAGCAAGGCTTTTTAACTTTTCTCTTAAGGGTGAAAATATGATTTAATATATGATTTAAAATCTTCAGTCATAATTTTAAAAACTTACAAATTACTATCTCAACAATATCTGTCATATACAAAATAATACTTGTGCATGGCCTTGTCCATTCCGAGCCATTCCTGTGATAAGACCGGTGCTTGCACTTTCATCAAAACTAGGACAAGGCCATGCGCAAGTATTATTTTGTATATGACAGATATTGTTGAGATGAAAAACCAAAACCAACACAGCTAGCCAGTTATGTTTATATGAAAATATAAACAATACCAACAATATCATAGAAGTCCATGTACATGTATAAACTTCATAAAAGTCCATGTTAAATGTTTCTTTCTGAATGGAATTTATCCCTCATGGATAAATGGATCCCAACACAAGTGTATTTTATGTAGTGTTCGGTGTTGGTGACACTTGATAGGCTACATTTCTTATTGTGTTCTATTTATTTGCATTTTAAAAGATCAGGTCAATTCTTCAATGGTTTGTGTGACTAGTGATGGGGGTTGTGAATAAGAAAACCTTTTACTTAGCCTAGCAATCCAATAATCATCCTTACATGCATACAAATAAATATAGTTTATCATTATGGGACTAAGAGTATTCTAAATAAAAATATTTTGACCAGAAACTACAATTCAATCTCTATTTCTGTCTGGATGTAAACAGTTGCTTTGGAAGGCTGAGCATGGGTGGGGTACCTCTTTATTAGTGCTTTTTATTCCTTAGTGTTTTGTGTTGAAGTTCTATATTTCATTTTATCTTTCTCTACAGTTGTTTGTTTTCACTGATGGAGAGGTGGGGAACACCAAAGAAGTTCTTTCCCTTGTGAAAGACAATGCCGAATCCCACAGGCACGTGGAGTTTAATGATTAAAAATGAATTCATATCTTTTTAATACTTAACAAACTAGAATACACAGTGTATTTCTCTCCATTGTAACTATACTGTCTTTACAGTGTCTTATAAGTGGATGTAAATAATTAATGTCACAACTCTTCCGTCAACCTTTTTGTTTTAGTGTGCACAATAAACAACAACCTTCTTGGAAGGATTTTTAAACACAGCTCATAAAACAATTAGCCCATTTCCTAAAACTGCATTTTATGTGTTATGTACTTTCTTTTACGAACAAAACAAATCTAACTAAAGCAAGAGAGAGAGAGAGAGAGAGAGAGAGAGAGAGATAGATAATTGAACTGATGGTATTTTAACAGGTGTTTCACGTTTGGGATTGGTGAAGGTGCAAGCACCGCCCTCATCACAGGAATGGCTCGGAATGGATGTGGCCATGCGCAGTTTATCACAGGATCTGACCGCATGCAGCCCAAAGTAAAGCAGGAGACTTTAAAATTATACAGAAGAACTTGAGTTCCTTTAGTAATTTTAATAAAATGAATTACTTGATATACTTACTTTATAATATCAGTAATTAGTATTGGAGAGTAAGTAATCATTTCCAGCATGTAAAGTTATTAATTATCAGAAAATAATGTCCTCTGCACACTGCATGTCTATTCACTCCTTTTCACAATTTTCACATTTGATATTTAACCCTTCCTTCACTCTTTCCTTTACTCTTCTTCCTAGGTAATGCAGTCTCTCCGCTATGCTCTACAGCCAGCGGTGGATGATATTAGTGAAGTGTGGACGGTTCCAGCAGGCATGTCCACCAACCGCCTGAGCCAACCCCTGAATGTACTCTTCCAGGGTCAAAGGGCACTGATTTATGCCCAACTGAATGGAGAGGTGAGAGCTTTTTTATATCGCTGATATTTACAAGAAACCAGCTGTGTCTCTAACAGTTTACTCAGAAATATATACATGCCTCTTAGTAAGCATGAATGTCATATTAATTTGGCAGTTTTTGGTGATATATTTCACAATTAACTGAAAGAATCAGCTTTAATGGGCCTCATGTACCTTATAAGCACACTTTTTATTATTTTGTATAATTTTTATTTAAAGACATGATTATAGAAACACTGTTTTTGACTAAATATCAAATTCAGTTAAATTCCACACTTTGTTCTCTGTCTGCAGAGTCAGAGTTCGGACTCTGAGGGGACAGTAACAGTGAAGTACCGTCTGGCAGGTCAAGAAGTCTCCAACACACTCAGCTTTTCCCTAAAGCCTGCTGAGAGTACCAGGTAACATTACATAACATGTAGTTCTAGACAGCATAACAGTTTTAGCATATCTATCATTGTCATGATAAAATGCATCACAACAGGCCACAGTGTGCTTTTCTGAGTGTGTGGTGAAAATGTAGTTAGACAACACTGACCAACTGCAAGGGTCCCAGCAGTAAAGCAACATTGGTGTTCTTCTGTGATTATTACTATACAGATGACCTGGGTTCATTTCCTGTGTCTGGTGAGCTTCACTATTACAACCCTGTGTTAGTTCTTCAATTGCATAGTAGGGCCGATTAATCTACTAAGATTGCCAGTCATTTGACTTGATCACACACATATGGCTTAAACAAACTGTGTTTGTGCAGACTGTCCATCCACAGGCTGGCTGCCCGGTCTCTGATCCGCTCTCTGGAACAGGAGTGGCAGACTGAAAGAGGGAATAGAGAAGCTTTAAAGGCCAGAGTGGTGGAGCTCAGTGTGGAGTCTGGAGTGAGCAGCTCACACACTGCCTTCATCGCTGTTCATAAGGGCAGTGGAGAAGCTGTGAAAGGACCAATGCTGCAGAGGAGAGTGCCCGCACCAAGTCAGTGCTGCTTCCACAAAACCTCTGCTCCCATTACACTTTTATCTTGTACAAAAACAGCAGCAGACATGGAAATCATAACATCCTTTTTTGGCTTCTGTTTAGGAGGGAAGTTTTTGAAAGCAGCAATGCCAATGGCCCTTTATTGTTCCAGAGGTAAGTGACCATTAGTAAACTTTTCTAACTGGCATTGGACATAAATAACTGGCCAAACCTGCTCAAAATAATTAAAATGGTCAGAAGTACCTAAATGACCACCATAATATTTTGCACCCATGGTCAAATTACACATTTAGTCACATTATAAAACAAAACACACTATTTTAAGTAAATGCTTAAAAAATATTTTAACAAAAAAAGAGATCAGATCAGATCAATGTGGTGGAATGTCATTTGGCCAAGGGTGCCCACACTTTAATTTAAGACTGTACACCAGCTAAAATAACCTGATTTAAGCATTAACTTCTGTCCTGCACTCAGTTGGCCACAACCTGAGCTAATTAACAGAAAATAAAACAAAACTATATATATACAGTGAGGAAAAAAAGTATTTGAACACCCTGTGACTTTACAAGTTCTCCCATTTAGAAATCATGGAGGGGTCTGAAACTTTCATCTTAGGTGCATGTCCACTGTGAGACATAATCTAAAAAACAACCCAGAAATCACAATGTATGATTTTTTAATAATTTATTTGTGTGTTACTGCTGCAAATAAGTATTTGAACACCTGTGAAAATCAATGTTAATATTTGGTACAGTAGCCTTTGTTTGCAATTACAGGTCAAACGTTTCCTGTAGTTTTTCACCAGGTTTGCACACACTGCAGCAGGGATTTTGGCCCATTCCTCCACACAGATTTTCTCCAGATCAGCCAGGTTTCTGGGCTATCGATGAGAAACACAGAGTTTGAGCTCCCTCCAAAGATTTTCTGGCTAGGCCACTCCAGAACCTTGATATGCTTCTTACGGAGCCACTCCATGGTTATCCTGGCTGTGTGCTTTGGGTCATTGTCATGTTGAAAGACCCAGCCACGACCCATCCTCAGTGCTCTAACTGAGGGAAGGAGGTTGTTCCCCAAAATCTCCCAATACATGTGCCCCGGTCATCCTCTCCTTAATACAGTGCAGTTGTCCTGTCCCATGTGCAGAAAAACACCCCCAAAGCATGATGCTTCCACCCTCATGCTTCACAGTAGGGATTGTGTTTTTGGGATGGTACTCATCATTCTTCGTCCTCCAAACATGGCGAGTGGAATTAAGACCAAAAAGTTCTATTTTGGTCTCATCTGGCCACAGAACTTTCTCCAATGACTCCTCTGGATCATACAAATGGTCATGGGCAAACTTAAGACGGGCCTGGACGTGTGCTGATTTAAGCAGGGGAACCTTCCGTGCCATGCATGACTTTAAACTATGACCTCTTAGTATATTACCCACAGTAACCTTGGAAACAGTGGTGCCAGCTCTCTTCAGGTCATTGACCAGCTCCTCCTGTGTAGTTCTGGGTTGATTCCTCACCGTTCTTAGGATCATTGATACGCCATGAGGTGAGATCTTGCATGGAGCCCCAGTCCGAGGGAGATTGACAGTCATGTTTAGCTTCTTCCATTTTCTAATAATTGCTCCAACAGTTGCTCTTTTTTCACCAAGCTGCTTGGCAATTGCCCCGTAGCCTTTTCCAGCCTTGTGGAGGTCTACAATTTTGTCTCTGGTGTCTTTGGACAGCTCTTTGGTCTTAGCCATGTTAGTAGTTGGAGTCTTACTGATTGTGTGGGGTGGACAGGTGTCTGTATGCAGCTAACGACCTCAAACAGGTGCTTCTAATTTAGAATAATAAGTGGAGTGGAGGTGGACTTTTTAGAGGTGGACTAACAGGTCTTTGAGGGCCAGAATTTTTGCTGATTGGCAGGTGTTCAAATACTTATTTGCAGCAGTAACACACAAATAAATTATTAAAACATCATACATTGTGATTTCCGGATTAGTTTTTTTAGATTATGTCTCTCACAGTGGACATGCACCTAAGATGAAAATTTCAGACCCCTCCATGATTTCTAAGTGGGAGAACTTGCAAAGTCGCAGGGTGTTCAAATACTTATTTTGTTGTTTGTCAAATACTTTAAATGTTGTTTCATTCATTTTAATGTTGTGGTTCACAGCTTACATTTAAAGTGTTTTGTCTCATGAACTAGGAATAAATGTTTTTGCAGACATTTGGATTTGACTTACTATAAAACATATGATATTCTCATTAACTTTTTCTTTTATGTTCTTCACAAAAGCTCCCAGAAAAGCATGTCAATCGAGTCTGTGTAAGATTATTTTATTTATTGTACACATATTTCCAAGCATGTTATTACTTACATAAAATGAACATATTAATATGCCTATTTCAAGTTTTTCTTTTTTTCCTTACAGTTGGTGGATGTTTTGCAATGCTAAAGAAAAAGAAAAAGACGAGTAAAGGTGTGTGACTTCTTGACTTGTAATTATGGTATTTTATGTTTTTTCTGCTTTATGTTTATACTGCTTTCTTACACCTCCTAATGCAATTACACTTAATGTTCTGCATGTTTAACCAACATCAGATTCAGATCTTTACCTCAGTGTGAATCATTGATAACCTGATGACTGTTGATAACTGTTCCACAGTGCATATCAACTAGATTTCTTGGTCCAGAGATGTTATTTGATTGAGCCTTTTCAGTATCTTTTTAATAAGCTACACTAAAGATTGGCACTTTTATACCACTACTTATGGACAACCATCTGTACCAATACTAGAACTTGACAGTTCATTTCTCTCATTTGGACATTTGATCAGTACAGAAAATTATTAGCATATTAATAATAGTAATTAATTTAGTTTTTAATCACATTTTAACATGAATAAATGGAAGCACCTGAATCTATGTTTAGTCCACACATTCCACAAACCTTCCTACTTCCAAAAGCATTTAATAACTATGATTCTCTCCAACTTTGCATCTTTCCTTTTTATTTTCAGGAAGAATTACACCTGAATCTAATAATGCATGCTGGTCCTTATCTGCTGACACTGACATGGTTAAAGTCAATTTCGGTCTCTTCACTCACACATTCAAAAGTTATACAATCTGTACTGTGGTTACTTATGCTCATGGGTATCTCTTTACTTGGATGGTCTATTGTAGATGCCTCGTAGATTTCTCACCTGACTTTTAACTAACCTTTAACTAAATGTTGCTTAAATGCAACTGAACTCTACCCTAACAAAACCCTAAACCTCATCCTAACCTTAACCTCATCCTTACCCCTTTAGGGTTAGATTTAAGGTTTATGTTAGGGTTAAGTGTAGGGTTACAGTCAATAGACCTAAGACCAACAGTCATTTACATTTATTTTAGTTGCATTTAATTCAGTTGAATAGTTAGTTAAATGTCAGGTGAGCATGTATGTAGCATCTTTAATGGTCCATTCAAGTGATACCTGTTCATGTTAATATTTAGGTTAAAAATGACATAGTACTCAGTAACACTTATATTAGTATTTCATTGTTTAATACTCTTTTCTGTTTCTGGGTTCAGCACAATCTGTAGAAAGTGTAGACATTCTGCCGAAGATTGAAGACCACTTGCTTCAGCTTATCTCCCTCCAGAAGGCTTCAGGCTGCTGGGACATGGACAACGCTCTGGCGCAGGTGTTTGGGAGGACGGAAGAAGAGGTGGTAAAGCAAACCCCTGCACAGGTGAGTGCTGTATTAAATATAAGTAGATAACTTATAGATATTATTATGATCTACCAGTGATAGAAACCATACTCAAAGTACAAACTGTTGGTAATGGTAGGTTGTTGTCCCAGGTTTTTTTTTCAATTTATGATAAAGCATTGGACTTCCTAATCTTGATAGATTTAAATATGATTAGGTTTTATTAACTGAGGTTAATAAACTACCGTCCACAAACAAATTGAGTTTTTTGTCATGGAAAACCCTGCTTTGGGAAATGCTTCCCAAAGTATGAAAATTCTGACATCACAACTAATGAATGTTTCTGACTGAAACTCAAATACAGCCTAACTTTCTGTATAGTGAACATATATACATATATATATATAGTGCCCTCCATAATTATTGGCACCCCTGGTTAAGATGTGTTCTTTAGCTTCTAATAAATTGAGTTTTTTTCTAAATAATATAGGACCACGATGGAAAAAAGAGTAAAATCCAACCTTTAACTCAAGTGAATTTATTCAGTAGGGAAAAAATTCCACATTAAGAAATAATTGTTTAACATCAAATCATGTGTGCCACAATTATTGGCACCCCTGATGTTAATACTTTGTACAACCCCCTTTTGGCAACAAAACAGCAGCTAATCTTCTCTTATAATGTTTCACAAGATGGGAGAATACAGATAGAGGGATCTTTGACCATTCCTCTTTGCACAATCTCTCTAAATCATCCAGCGACCTGGGTCCTCTCCTCTGCACTCTCCTCTTCAGCTCACCCCACAGGTTTTCAATGGGGTTGAGGTCTGGGGACTGAGATGGCCATGGGAGGAGCTTGATTCTGTGTGTGGTGAACCATTTCTGTGTAGATTTGGCCATATGTTTTGGGTCATTATCTTGCTGAAAGACCCAGTGACGACCAATCTTCAGCTTATGGGCAGAAGCCACCAGATTTTTTTTTTGTCCTGTTTTTTTTAAATGACCTTTTTATTTCTCTTATCATCCTCCTCACTGTGCATGGTGGCAAAATAAACTTGCGTCCTCGTCCAGGCTTGTTTACCACTGTTCCAGTTGTTTTAAACTTCTTAATAATTCCTCTGACAGTAGATATGGACAGGTGGAGGTGAGTGGCTATTTTCTTGTAGCCATTGCCTGACTTGTGGAGGTCAACACTCATCTGCCTTACTTGAATGGTATGTTCCTTTGTCTTTCCCATGTTGAAGAGAAATGGCCTCTGTGTCACGTCATATTTATACCCCAGGGAAACAGGAAGTTGTGAATTACTAATTAAATGTTCGTACATACTCTGATCAACTTCGTAAACTACTGTAGAAATGACAGAAATACTTTAATTACATTTATTTCCTAAGAAATGTTAGGGGTGCCAATAATTGTGGAACAGGTGATTTTATGAAGAATAATTATATCTTAGTCAGGGATTTTTTTCCCCTTAAAATTCACTTGAGTTAAAGGTTGGATTTTACTCTTTTTCCCCCAATGGTCCTATATTATTTAGAAAAAAACTCAATTTATTAGAAGCTAAAGAACACATCTTAACCAGGGGTGCCAATAATTATGGATGGCACTGTATATATATACATATATATATATATATACAGATAACCTAAATCCAATAGAAATTTTGTTTAACAACCTCAAAAGAGCAGTTTGTGCTTAAAAGCCCATCAGTATCACTGCGCTGAAGCAGATTTGTAAGTATTGACCAAAATGGTGGTTGAAGATATTGCTGCTCAAGGGGGGCACATCAGTTACTGAAAGCAGAGGTTCACACACATTTTCCAACAAATATAATAAATGTTGGACCATTTTGCTTAAATCTACCATCAAAACTATGTGTTTGCATAATTTGTTGTGTTGGATTCTCTTGTGATGATCTGATCACATGTAATGTCTAATCAATGCAGGAGCAGGCACTGTATGCACTAACGACACTGTTCATGTTTTATATGTCCTGTGTGGTATTCTGTTCAGGTGGAGAAGGGGGTCTGGGCTACAGTTTTGGCTCTGATCTGGTTACATGGGTTTAAGATGGACGATCAGGTCGAGTGGCAGTTTGTGGCAATAAAAGCCACAGAATGGATCCTTGAGCAGAAAGGTGAGGCATCTATTTCAATCAGACATCAGTTAAATCAGTCTTATGTTAAATTACTAAAATGGTTTATACTAAAATTATTCAAGTACTAAAAGATACCTTTAATAATAATCACATCACAACAGTTAAATGCTAGAGTTAGCCTATTTTAGCTTCATGAATAAGCTTTACTGTAGTGATGGTGATGATGATGATGATAATGATGTTGATGTCTGTGTGTTTCAGTGGCCAACCTTTCTGAGTGTGTTCTTGTGGGTAATGCTCTGCTGGGCTGCCAGGTTACAGAAGAGGCTCTTGGGCTCTGAAATCTTCACTCGTCCTGTCTGTGGAGCTACTCTGCACACTGCAAATAGTTTCCTCAACTTGCACTTGATTTACTTGCTGCACTATTGCTATTGTTTACAATGACATTTATATTGCCTAATGACAATATTACTGACTATGACTAATGTGTGCCTTTGTTTCTGTTCTAATTACACAAAACCCCAAAGATTGTAACTAACCTTTAGAACTGTTCTATGTTTTCTGTGACAGTTACTTTTAGACGTTGTTCATAAATGGACAGTTTTAGGTTTTGAGTGATAATAAAACTCTGCACTCACTACATGTTTGAATATTTGTTAGAATTGTTCATCCTGAATGAAAATGATGTTTACTAAATAAACAGGTTATGTACTGTGGAGTTAATCTGAATAATGTACTAATAATGATCAAATATTCTGTATGAGGTGCATGTAGTGGAGTTATATTATTTTATATTTTATTTTAGTTATCATTATTTCACTACTCATCAGAAATACGACTTCAACATCAAAATTACACATCAGTTATTTTAAAAAATCACTATGAATATTGAACATTTTACAATTTTACATCAACAATAAACAGAATATAAAAAACAACAACATTATTCTAGAGGCAAGGCGCTACACCGCTTCAGCAAGACCGTGCGCGATGCGCCAATGAAATAGCAGTTCGCCAAAGTCAGACCACGGCTGGCTCCTAAAGGGAATGGCGAGTGACGCCCTAAATCAAGCAGCGATTTTGATAAAAATCAAGCAGCGCGAGTTTTTAAGCGACTAGCGACAAATCCACTTTTTCTGGTGTTGTTGGAGACTTTCGGAGACTCTGAGGTGAACACACATGTTCTTCAGTTACTGTCCTCAGCAGCGGTGCTGCCGTGAGCCCCGTCCCACAACGCTGCCAGTGCTCGGTCTCTCAGTCAGAGCAGACCCTCATCGCTCCGCGGCCACACTGCAAATGAACTGCGCATGCCCGAAGTCGCCGCTGACTCCGCCCCCTGTTTACAAAGCGGGATGTACATATAAACGCGTCTTCAGAGAGACACGAAATAAATCACTGCATTTAACTTCCACAATCTCAGTCCCTCACTCACCTCTACACTAACAAAAAAAAGAAAGAAAGAAAAGAAAGAAAGAAAAGAAAGTGAAAAAAAAATGAGTGCCGGTCCCAAATCCGGATAAAGGAGGAGGGTTGAACGCAGAGTATCAGTTCCACCCCACATAACAGTCATTTGATATGCTAGCATTTAACAACACAGAACAAAATAGATTTATGTAATGTGGGTCTACAAAGCTTTAAAGTCATGAAGTTATTCTGAGAAGTGACGGCCTATTTCAGAGGCAAAAAAAAAAAAGAATCAACAGAAGAAGTTCATTTATTCTGTTTATTAAGAGTTTATTGTAGTTCTAACATATTTAGTGTTTTTCCTCACCTTTTTTCTCTTCCACAACGTTATCCCTTTATCCTACAGCTTCAAACTCAAGCAAATGAACAATTCTGCAAATTAGGCGATGGCGTCATTTTGCGACTCCTAGCGACTTTTAGAACAGCCAATTTTCCTCATTGGGGAGTTGGCAACACTGGTTGATGGCTTGTCAAAAGACTGCTGAAATAGGGCCTAGACAGACCTGCGGCGCTCAGTCTGAGTCAAACTGCTTGTGAAACTGCAAACCTCATTTCCAAGCGCCTCCAGACAGCCAATCAGATTCCACAGCCTTCCTGGTAAGCCAGCCAATCAGATTCCACAGCCTTCCTGGTAAGACAGCCAATCAGATTCCACAGCCTTCCTGGTAAGACAGCCAATCAGATTCCACGGAAGAACAGGCGCTTTTCTCAAGCATGGCGGCTGAAGGGCTTGTAAGAGTAATTCGCTGAGAGGTATTAGAGTGGATAAGAGAGCATTAATAGCGACCTCACATTCACTTTTGATAAGTGTGAAACCTGTGAAACCGCTCTGCGTTAGTGGCCTCGTAGTCAAGCCAATGCTTTTGCAAAGAATAAAATAGTAGTAAAATAAGTTTTTCAGTTCCGACGTGGATATTTCTGACTTTGTCTAAAAAGTGTTCACACAATCTGATTAAATCCCTTATAAGGGATTCAACACACCTCAGTATATACTGTAATGATGTGCTCTTGGGGCTGTCTGTGAAGAATCTGATAATATATCCTTCAGTCCAACTTGTTCTAGGATTTCTAGGATATCAGAAAGTTTGAGGCTGATCTATGGTGTAAATGTTGAGTTTTGGAACAGTAACTGCCGTAATGTATACTGCCATTATTAATACATTCAGATGGACCTGAGCTTATATGTTTATTAAAACTCTTATATCCCTCATTCCCACTTGATTGTACACTATAATATTGGGCAAGTGTTCAGTCCAAGTTCAAAGCAGATATGTGATAGAAATGTTGAGTTTTACTTGTGTGTGCTCAGTGGTCAGTTAGGATAAAGGACTATAGAAAGAACATAACATTAGTGTAACAGAACTTCTGCCAGTCATTGAGAGGATCTCCAGTCACTGACAGAAAAGGAATTTTTAGATATTTTTACCACCACTAGAACTTCAGGCACCTGAGTTGGTGAGTCTGTGAGCTCTGCAGTTTCCATAACTGTATGTGGGGATACTTTAGTGTGAGTGCAATTAAATGTGCTGAAAATGCTCCTCATTTCTTACAGATAAAAAAGATCTATAGAGATTAGGAAGATCTATTCTTATTGGAGAAGGCTTGCTGAATATGGGCAACTCATGCTATCTAAGTCTGCAGTGTTTGACCTACACACCCTACCCCTCAAGTAAGAGTGGACTTTGTATGTTATATATCTTGGAAAGAGCTCGTCCAGGTCCTAATCAGCTTAGGCATTGTTACTGAGCCCACTGGTTTGTTCAATCAGCACCTAAGAACAGATGAATGTGATAAATCCCCAGAATTAATTGACAGAATTATTATATTTTGATTCAGTGACATGCAAATGTTTGGCCACCCCTGGTCAACATTTCTGTTACTGTGAATAGGCACAGTGCTTAAACATTTACTTAGGTAAAGACATTTTAGAACTTTCAGCACCACTGAATTACTAATCTAGATGGGTGTATGTATATTTGTTACCCTGTAGTAGCCCAGTAGTTATGAGCAAAGCAATATATCTAGATAATAACTGAATAACTATGACAGGCAGAGATAGCTGCTTGATTAATCACTGCTGTATACCACTCCCACTTAGGTTAGTGGAGAGTAGGAGAGGGGATCACTAGAGGCCCTCATCATTGCTCATCGTTTTCTACCTTCTTTAGTGTTTGTTGTTAGTGTTAGTGATTCATAACCGATATCCAGCTGTTTCTAAGAATGTCACCACTGTATCAAGGTTTGGTCCAAATGCTGCATGGTCTCACCAGAAAGATAGAAAGGAGGAAAAAGGTTTTCCTGGACTATAAAAACAATGCATCAGTTCCTATACTCAGTGAAATGCTAAAATATCTGACTGTGCTTGAAGATCCTCCTTTTTCCTATCTAACATTTTATACATTTCCGTTTCTACCTTCCTTTTTATTCCGTTTCACACCAGCATCAGTACTGCCTGTGTTGTGGGTCACTCAGCCCAGCTGTGTTCCCCTCTCCCTGTAGAACCAGACAACATTCTGCTGTATCATGCCACCTGTCATCCAAACTGAGGTCCGTTTTCACTGCTCTGCCATGGCTAATAAGTCTAGAATGTCCTGGCCCTCCTGCTTGTGCCCAGGGAATTTTGTCCTTCCCCTCCTCTGTATATGGAGATAAGCATGTTACATGCTGACAATCTTATTTAAACAATTATGAGATCATTATTATCATTTATTAATAACAAAAGAAGATTTTGAAAGTTGCCACCTTTAGATGGACACACCACACTGAAAAAGAACCTCCATGTCAATAAAATGCTACTTACCTAATTTGTGTTTAGATATATTATTTAGTATTATATAGATCTCATTATAATATTTAGATCTCAGTCAACTCATGAAGAACCTGTCTTAGTGTCTGGTGCCTACCAAGGTTTCTTTAGCTGCTAACTTGATTATCAGCACTTGTTCTAAACACTGAAACCACACATTCTTGCCATGCTTGTAATGAGGAAATGAGTTTCGCAAGATTTCCAAAGAACAGCTAGGGTTTTTCAAGATGCAGAGCAGACTGTAGAGTTACTACATTGATTATTTATAATTCACCTGGGTTATTTCTACTCTGCAAGCAATTTCATTCATAGCTGATTGGCATGCAGGATCCTTTTTATGCTTTTGCTATGGTTTCCTTTTTATGGATTGCTATTCCAATTCATTTTTAGGAGTGCCTAATTCTGGACATTACCTGCTATGGGAGCGGAGGATCTTTGGGGTTAGGGACTGTATGTGGCTCTTCAGCCCCGGGAAGAATATTGCAAACTCTAATTCAATGCACAATGTTGCAAACTCTAATAGTGCAAACTAATGCAAACTCTCTCATTTCTGTATGTGGGGAAGTAACTCTGATAATGCCATGGGGGGTAATGCTGCTGATGACATCCAGAGCTAACTTCTAAAGTAATGCTTAATCAGGTGTATATGGGTTCTAATATAATTGACCTAGAGGAATATTTCATAATAAACAACAGACCAGGGGGGCTATGGGTTCACAACCGTTCTGTAAACATTTCTTTTTGGTTCCCAAAACGTTTAGTTTTCCGGCCTCGTTTAGATCGCGGATTATTACGGTTCATTGCCTTACACCTCTTTTCGTAAATCCCGGCCATGGTTTTCCAGTAAATCACTGGCAGAGAATACACGGGCGGGGGAGTAAGAGGGGTCTCCGTTACAGCCAGGGCGTGAGCGGGGGGGCGGTGCTTTATCTGCCACTGTAACAACATTCCGACAAACAGGTCTGAGTATGTTGGAGCTAAAAAGCTCGATAAGCACACTACTACAGCGTGCCACACAGTGTCCTACTATTAGAAGTGCATTACTTAGTGTAGAAGTGTGGTTTGGGACGTGACCCTATAGTTACCCTACACTGAATGTACTCTATCGGAGACATCCATTTGTGCTGCTTTCCAGCTGTAGTTTAGCTCTGCATCACTGATAACGTCTAAACCTGGACCAAGACATTTTGACCTGACTTTAGGCAGTGCCACTGTAATGTATAATAGTCTACGTAGCTTTTTAATATTTAAGAAATATATCTTTTTAAATATTTACGGTTAAACACACACCCACACCACAGAGAATGAATGGAGGGGGCGGAGTCGGCCAGCCCAGTTATCTTTCCCAATAAGAAGAGCTGCTGAATCACCGTGCAGTAAACGGTCAGAAGTGCGAAGCTTTCTGCACGACTTTATTCCAAGGTAGTTTCTCCTTCTCTTTCACTCAGAATGGGCACAGACTTGTTCAGCTCATTAACTAAAAAAGATGGGCTTAACGTCGCTCTCGTAAACACTGTTTGTGTTGCAGGAACTCCGAGCATTCAGGCCACGCCCACGCTGCGCTCTTCGTCAGCCTGCAAGTGAACAAGATGGTGAACTGTGGTTTGTTGACCGTCAAAAATGAACCAGGTACGTTATGAGCACAGAGACGCTCTTCCTACACTGCTGACACGACTGTCGTTGAGCAGCGTTCATCACAGGACTGGGGGGAAAGTGCTCCGTGGCGCACTCTGTATCTGTCTTCTCAGAAATGGTTCTGTCAGAGGGAGTGAAAATGTTGTGAGTGGTGAGAAACTACAGTCAGAGTTGTTTCAGGTGCTTCAGTGAAACCCAGTTAAACCCAGATAGTTAGCCAGCATGTTCACAAAGGTTGATAGTTATCAATAGTAAATATGAGCCACTGCGTTTCTCACTGCTCGAGACAGGTTGTGTATGTTACTGTGTCTCTCCTGTGAATATAGTGGAACTGTAGCTGGACATGAATCCTAAAATCAATAATTAACCAATACATAATACACACAACCAAGACATATTTTAAATATGATATGAGTTTAACCTTATTAACACATTTTACAGAAGTTGTGGTCACAGTCAGTTTGGTAACATATGGTATGACCTAGCTACATTGTTATTCACACGACCTACTGTCATGTAAAAAACACATTACAGCTTAACAAAACATCTTGGTCACTGGGTCTTTAAGACTAAGATAACTGAGGTTTATCTTCCTGCTGGAGAAATGCATCTGCAGAGGTTTAAGCCACTAGTATTGATGAGCTCTGTTTAAATGACCAACAGTAACAAGAGCAATCAATTCCTCAGTAAATACTGTTGAGTTTTGTCCCTTCTTCATTTTGTCCCTGGGCTGCAATGGAAGTAATTATAGCTGGTGTTGTGTAATTACACACACTAAAATTGAGGTACCTGGAAGAACACCTGGGTTATTTCTACTCTGCAAGTGATTTCATTCATTGCTGATTGGCATGCAGGATCCTTTTTATGTCGTGTTGGTCAACAACAATATAATTTGATTGCTATTCCACTGAAAGGTGGTTCTAATTTTTAGGAGTGCCTAATTCTGGACATTACCTGCTATGGGAGCGGAAGATCTTCCCGGTTAGGGACTGTATGTGGCTCTTCAGCCCCAGGAAGAATATTGCAAACTCTAATTCAATGCACAATGTTGCAAACTCTAATAGTGCAAACTAATGCAAACTCTCTCATTTCTGTATGTGGGAAAGTAACTCTGATAATGCCATCGGGTATAATGCTGTTAATGTCATCCAGAGCTAACTTCTCAAGTAATGCTTAATCAGGTGTATATGGGTTCTAATATAATTGACCTAGAGTAATATTCCATTATAAATAACAGACCAAGGGGGCTATGGGTTCACAACCGTTCTGTAAACATTTCTTTTTGGTTCCCAAAACGTTTAGTTTTCCGGCCTTGTTTAGATCGCGGATGTGTGATGGATTTTAACGGCGCATTATTATTACAGCTAATTATAGCTGGTAATTACACACACTAAAATTGAGGTACCTTAATCAACCTTTAAAGGAAAGTTGTGTTAACTGCTGCATGACAGATTAGGTATGTTTCCTTCATGTATTCACTCAGTCATTCAGCCTGACTAGATTAGTGTGAACCTTATGGAATGTATCTAATAAACTAAAACAAAATTATTAAGAGTTATAATCTTTTAAAAACTTGAAAATAATTGTTACTCATATGACCCCTCCCTCTTTTCAATATTTTTTAATTATCTGATTCAGTTTAAAACTGAAACTACTGGTGTATGAATGGATTAACTAAGACTGTATGTTTCCACATGTTTCCTGTTCAGTTCCTCTGAAGAGCATAGAGGTGGATCTGCAGGTCCAGGGCCATGTAGCCACCGTGAGCTCCACCCTGCAGTACGCAAATGAAGAAAACAGCCCCCTGGAGGCCCTGTTTGTCTTCCCCATCCCTGCAGAAGCTGCTCTCTGCCACTTCAGTGCCAAGATTGCAGACCAGGAGATAGTAGGGAAGCTGCAGGAGAAAGAGAAGGTGAGTGAGCGAGAGAGAGAAAGTGGAGCACTAGACCATCTGTATACAACTTAGCAGACTGCGTATACAGTGTTCAAACTTTTAACGCTCATTCAGTAGAAAATAACACCTAAAACATGTCTTCTCTTTTGATCTCCTTCATTGTCGTTGGTGTTTGACTTACACCCGGTTTTACTGGTAGCTTTCAAAAGCAGATTATGCAAGTCCTGAAATAGTACACATACCTCTGACATCTGTCACAGGCAATTGTAATGAATAGGAAACAGTGAGTTTCCACATTACCACACCTCTGGAGTTACCATGGCTGCTAAAGATACATGGAGTAACAAACCAGCACACACACTCAGACTTTACTGTCACAGTGTTCTCATCTCTCTGGGAGAGACAGTGAAATGAACCTGTAGAGCTTCAGGTTGATGTGCTCCGTCTGTTTTCCAGGCGAAGGAGGAGTATGATGATGCGATCGCTTCAGGCGATCAGGCCTTTCTGCTAGAGGAGAGTGAAGAGAGTGAGGATGTGTTCAAGCTGAGTGTGGGGAGTCTGCCTGCAGGCCAGAGTGCTGCTGTCACCTTCGTCTACGTCACTGAGCTTTCTGTGCAGGCTGACCACTCCCTGCGCTTCTGCCTGCCTGCAGTGCTCAACCCTCGCTACTCACCACCAGGTACCGCCTCAGCTTACTGAACGACACATGCTGCTCCTTTCCATCATTTACCAACACACACTTTCCTGAACACGAGACACATCTGACACAGCACATAATTTTGGTTTAATTCTCAGCACCAAGTTTAGAATCCTATTTAATCCTATGTTTTATCCACTTCTCACATACATACGCACACTGACTTCATAAACCTGCCACACAAGTGATTCCAATGTCTGGGCTTTATGATATAATGTATTATCATTTAGAACTAACAATGTCAAAGAATGCTTTTCTGAGCATTTTGTGGATAACACCATTACTTCTACAATGCTGACAACTACTTGTTTCAGAGGGAGTGAAATTAGACCTGACATTTACTGCAGTGTGATATTTAGTTTTAATTTATTGTTTATTAAAAATCTCTTTACTTTCACAATTCACAAAATCACAATTACTTCTGATTTCTCAGCACCAGTTATTTTATATTAATAAATTAATATTAGTAGTAATACAAAGTCATAGTAATACATGGTTAAGTAATAAAAAGCAGCAAGTTAGCAATAACTAACTTTTTATTACTTTACCATGTATTACTATGACTTTGTATTACTACTACTATTAATATATTATGAAATATCACCAACCCTTCTCCAGCAGCCAGATTGAAAACAAAAGTGAAAACAGATTTGAAGTTAACCTGAAACTGACAAGTATTTGAGAAAAAGATGTACAAACATGATTAGAAAAGCCAGGTGTGTCACACAAATATGTCAGGCTCTAGCACACATGATAAGAACTTACCCTTTTCAGTGTCACAGGGTCATTTATTGCATATCTCCACTACATAACTTATCTAACCAATTAATCATACTGAACATGCTCAACCCTGTGGTCTAAATGCAACACCTGTGCAGTTGAGTTCTTCAACCTGTAATCCTGGTTCCTCTGTTCTTCTCTTAGGTACAGACAGTGGTGTAGTGTCAGAGATAACATCATCAACAAGTATTCCCTACTCTCTCTCTTTCACTGCCAATGTGAGCTCTCCCAACCCCATCGCTAAAGTAGAGTCCAAATGTGCCCTTGAACCTCTGGTGTTCCTCAATGCAGACCACACAAATGCAAAGGTATATGTGTATGTGTGTATTTTTGATAGTTTTGAAGACATAATGTGTATGTGTGCTAGAATAATTAATTAGGCAGCTTAATCCCATCATAACCCTCATGTGTGTTTTCAGTATCACAGTTTACACAGGGTTTATGGTCTGAAAGACAAATGTGTTAAATCTGTTGGTTAGGAGTATTAATGGTGCCACATGCAGATGTTTCAATAGTGATGTCAGTGATGCAGAGAGAGTTTGTGGTAATCACACAACCTAATCTAACAATCCACAATGTGTCTGATTCTGTGTGTGTGTTTAGGTGAGTCTGTGTGCAGATCATAAGTTTGACAGAGATGTGGAGCTGTATCTATACTATGAGAATGCCCATCAGCCCACTGCTATAGTGGAGGCAGGAGTGCCCACTGCAAAACCAGGTAGGCTAAACGATATCTCCAACGGGATCAGTTAAACAGAAATTTAAGAAAGTGACATTGGTATGTTTTACAGAATGTCATACACTCAGAAAGATATTTTGGCATGTATAATAATATATTAAAGGAATAATAACTATGATTCCAAAATCATTTAAAAAATCTAAAACTGTCATGTGTGAGTTATGTCCTTTGAGATTTACATAATAATGTGTGACTAATGTATCCTTTTTTTAAACTACATGTTCTGTTTCTCTTTCTATCAGGAACTCTAATGGGAGACCCTGTGGTCCTGCTGAGTTTGTACCCAGAGTTCCCTGAGGCAGTAATGTCATCTGTGTCATCTTGTGGCGAGTTTGTGTTCGTGATGGACAGATCTGGCAGTATGGGCTGCGCGATGCATAATGGATCTGGTGCACGGCTGCGTATTGAGAGTGCCAGGGTAAGACTTAGCACTGAACTGATTTCCTTATTTACTTATATAAAGGATTCAATTTGCCAGAAAAAATGGGTTATGAACCATGGCCACAAAAAAGTTTTGGCCGTATATTTATTTATATATATATATATATATATATATATATATATATATATATATATATATATATATATATATATATATATATATATATTATATTTTATTTTGCACCCATTATAATTAATTGCCATTATAATGTTGAAGTTACGTACTGCAAATTGTCTTATCAAAAATTACATTATTTGCTTATGACATGGCTCCTAACAATGTTTTTGCGAGTGCTGGCCATGTTTTTAGTATATGCTTCTAGTATTAGGAAAGAGAGAATGACTGTAGGCTTCTGCTTTGAATGATGAATAGATATAGGGCGAACAAGAACAACTAAATGAAGGCCAAAGAGTACTCTAATGAAATTAGAGATGAAGTTGACAAGTGAAAGATATTAAAATGCTACAAAATAATATCCAAGTGTTTGAATATACTAGTGAACAGTGATGGATTAATTGTGCGAAAATGGAAGCTGCATCATACTCCCTAGACACCAACAATCATTTGGAAAAAGCTTTAGAAAAGTGTGGTCCACAAGCATTCAAACAAACCTTGAAGCAAATCTGCAGTAAGAAAACCCCTCAGTGAGCAAATACTTAAACAGCGAGCAAAACTGCACAGACCTAGGTCTAACAGCTTATTGGAAATGGGCTATACGATATGCTTCTTTACCCTCTTTTACCCTCCAAGGTTTTGACGTAACCAGTGATTGCTGAATTAACTTTGTATTTAAGCCACTAGATGGGGTAGGGGTGAAGATTGGATACATTCCTGTCCCCATTAGACCACATCTAATTTTATTTTAATTTATTGAGTTTTTGAGAGCTGTTCTGTGTAGTGTTTTGTTTACCTGATGTTGTCCTTGGAGCGTGGGCTAAAATGTATTTTTTTTACTTGATTAAAGAAGCTTAAGTCTATGGTATAGAGTGCTGAACCTTTTTGCCTGAAGATTTGCTGACAAATAATTTTGATGTTGAAAATGTCCTTTAAGAGCAGATTGGACTGCAAAATAAAATACTTTTGAACAGACTGTCAGCTGTATGATATACAGATACAGTATTTGTCTGATGTCTTTAGGACACACTTGTCCTGCTGCTAAAAAGTCTTCCGATGGGCTGCTACTTCAACATCTACAGCTTTGGTTCACATTACGAATCCGTCTTTCCGTGAGTAAACATCTGTTCAAACTGTATTTTAAAATATCACTTGTTCTAGTGAGTGAAGTCTTGACTAACTGGGTTTTTTTTCTTACTTCAGGAAGAGTGTGGAGTACACTGAAGAGACAATGGATCAGGCTGTAAAGAAAGTAAAGGAAATGCAATCAGACATGGGTGGGACAGAGATTTTGGAACCTCTGAAACACATCTACAGCCAGCAGTGCATCCCTAACCACCCCAGACAGGTGACATTATCATTACGGTCCATCCCGCAGCCTTGATGATTCTACTGATCCGTCTGGCAGGATTCTGTTTAATCTGTGGTGCTTACTGTAGATGTTGGGTAGAAACGTCTTTGATCTGCTAAAGAGGAGCATATTTCTCTGTATTGATAACTAACCACAGCTTTGCAAACTGAAGGAGAGCATTTGCGAGAAGAAGTAGTAGTTGGAGTTTTTTCTTCTTTTTCTACAGGTGTTCATTTTCACGGATGGAGAGGTGGGGAACACCAAAGATGTTCTTCAGCTTGTGAAAAACAATGCTGATCACCACAGGCATGTGCTGTTCAATTACTAAATATTCAAAGCTTTTTTCATAATTTAGCAGCCAAGTATGAAGTCATAAGTAGAATAGAGGTGAGCTTCCCAAAAGCTTTTGCAAATTGTAAACTTCAGAATATAAATAAGATTTGAGTCTAAAACGTGCATTTAGGAAATCAATAAAAGGTGTAATCTAACCATGGAATCAGTATAACAGTGTTGTTTTAACACATTTAAATGTTTTCAGAGTGTAATAATAAAAATATAGTGTGTATTTGAGTTTAATGTTTTAAAGGTTTTTTTTTAATATTCTCTGTTTTGGGGGAGGAGTCAACAAGACATTCTTTTGAGCTTATTCATTAAGTTTCGATTTGCAAAGCTCTTTAGAAAACTCTTGCACTACTGAATCTTTCTTTTCTCACGGTCTCCTTTTGGTTGGTTTTGGTTGGTTTGCTATTTGCTAAGATGGCTTTGGAAAACTTACCACACAATGTTTACAAGACATATAAATGTCTTTCAGAAGGTTTAGCAGTTTCATTATTACATACACTTTTTCATTATTGTTTTATGGTTGAATTAAGTAGACTGTCTGCAGGGTGAAAACAGTGTTGAAACTCTCAGAAAATCCAGACCGTGTTTTTTTGACAAATGGTCTGTAGCGTAGTTCATGAAGGATTTATAACAAAATACTGTTCAACTACTAAACAAGTAAATGTGTTTTTGCTATTTTTATAGGTGTTTCTCATTTGGGATTGGTGAAGGTGCAAGCACTGCCCTCATAAAAGGAATGGCTCAGGAGGGACGTGGCCACACCCAGTTCATCACAGGCTCTGACCGCATGCAACCCAAAGTAAAGCTGAGGGCGATTATGTCAAATGACCAAAAAAAACAACAACAACAACCAAATGCTATCTAGAACTGTATTTACATATTAACATATAGAAGTATCTTGATACTATGTTTTGCAAACTTGTATCAATTCTCAAAAACAGTATTTGTTTTAAATAATAGTTTACAAGAAAAGATTGGTGGCAGACAGTGGTTCGATTTGTGCTGTGTTTAAAGTCTGATCGCTAGATCAGCAGAGATCCCACATCTCTGCATATGGTGGTGTTTTGTTTTCTATTACAGTTTTTTTTTTATTGAATCCCTGTATTGTGATACATATTGCATCACCAGATTCATGCCAGTACGCAGCCCTACCTCCATACTGTGGCCTTTTTTTGTTGTGCACTAAAACCTGTAGGTCAGTGGTGACCTAGAAAAGCTTCTGTACTTACATGCAGAAAGCTTACATACTGCATTAGCAAAGCATCCATTTATTTAAGTAGGTGGATTTCCAGAGCGTGGAACATGCCAATCGTCCAGTTCTCACTTTTCACTTCCTTGACATTAAAATGATCACAAACAACAATCACCAAAGATCTAACCCTCTGTTTCCTCCCCTCTTCTTCCTAGGTAATGCAGTCTCTCCGCTATGCTCTACAGCCAGCTGTGGTTGATATTATCGAAGTGTGGACGGTTCCAGTGGGCATGTCCACCACCCACCTGAGCCCACCCCTGAATGTACTCTTCCAGGGTCAAAGAGCATTGATTTACGCCCAGCTGAAAGGAGAGGTGGGCTTTCATTTCACTGAAATGTGTGTTTTAATGCACACTTTCTTGTATTTACTGGTCTTTGAACTGAAAATTATATAAACAAATGAAGCACATGTTGAGCGCACAAGTTGCTGGAACAGTGCTGCTTAAGCAGGTGCTTCAGTTATGAGTTATAGTAGAACGTACCATAGTGATTTTTTTTTGTTGTGATCACAAAGCTTTACCACTTCTTTCTCTGTCTGCAGAATCAAAGCTCAGACGCTCAGGGGACAATAACAGTGAAGTACCATCTGGCAGGTCAAGAAGTCGCCAACACACTCAACTACTCTCTCAAGCCTGTTGAAAATAGCGGGTAACTTTCAGCTGCATCAACTTTCTGTAATCTCTACTACTGTGTTTTTTTTTTTTGTTTTTTTTTAGTGGACCAGTTTCTTCCTACATTAATATAACAACATGGTTATAAGCACATTTACAACAGTGATGCTTGGCTTAGTGGGTTTAGCTGACTGAAGGTCATATGAACATTGAACAAAAGTATATTGAATGGGAAACTAGACTAAGAGGACAGTTTTTCAGGTCAAATTTGAATGTAGGTAAGCAAATCATCAGCCACCCTCTACCCCATTTATCAGTGGAAATCGTCTATCATAGGCACACAAATAGGTTGACTAACATGAATTGTGCATAGAAAAAGAGCTACAGCCTTTAAGTGTTCACAGACAAGGTGTAAGTGCAAGTTAGGTGTATCTAAAGGGGTCATCTGTGAGTGTACACTGCACAACACATGACCCACTACAACAAGTGGACTAAAGTAGCAATAGTTACCTGACCCCGTACAACTGAATAGTACACCTGAAATATGGCCAGTCTGTTAGATAAGCATCTACTATGTCTTGATTGGCCTCATACAGATTAAACTCTGTGCGTTTGTGCAGACTGTCCATCCACAGGCTAGCTGCCCGATCTCTAATTCGCTCTCTGGAACGAGAGGAGCAGACTGAGGGAGCAGAGAAAGAGGCTTTAAAGTCCAAAGTGGTGGAGCTCAGTGTGGAGTCTGGAGTGAGCAGCTCACACACTGCTTTCATCGCTGTTCATAAGGGCAGTGGAGAGTCTCTGAAAGGACCACTGCTGCAGAGGAGAGTGCCAACACTAAGTAAGGATGTCTTTCACTCTGGGTTTTCTATAAAGCTTCTGATTTCACTGTACTTGGGTAGTGTGTGTGTGTGTGTGTGTGTGTGTGTGTGTGTGTGTGTGTGTGTATATATATGTGTATATATATATATATATATATATATATATATACATACATACATACATAAATCACATAGAAAACATATTGTTTGTGTGCTTATGTTTAGTGATGAATATGAGAGGAATGCGACCTATGGCAATGGCTTGTTGTGCCCCCCCGATGGGTAAGTTACTCAAATTATTGGTTTCCAAAGTGTTGTTTTTCTTTTCTTTTATGTTCTTCATTATGCTTCGGTTGATCTGGTCTTATTAAGACTAAAAATGTTGTGAAATGTTGTGTGCTGGTTTACTTTAGCACTATCAGACATTGGTTTGTTTCTATGAGGCGCACCTGTTTATTTGTTTGATTGGGTTGATAAATGTTTCTGGACTACTTTAGGACTATTTTGTCATTGTTCCATCCTGAATTTTGCCAGTCTGTCTTAATTTTCATAGTGAGGTTAGGTTTCCATCTGTATTAGCAACTTTTTCAACAAACATTTTCTTGCTAGCTAGCATCAGTCAGCAATATGGAGTCTTTGGCTCCCAATTTGATGACCGATTTATGCATTTTTAAAAGAGGATATAGTGCACTATTTATACAAGTTTATCACTAATGAATGAGACATGGAAGCATTTGAAATGTAAGCCTATGAAGCCAGTATTTACCAAAATAACACTAGACTGTCCATCTCCATCTCTAAGAGCAGATCTGAAACGAATGAGTCTCCAAAAATTAAGGTATTTGCCAGGAAGAAGTTATTACTCCAAAAGAAACATAACAAAAGCCAGATTAATGTTTGCAGATGCACACAGGGACAGAGTGCCCTTCCAGCCTATGCTGATACAGTACTCTTTTTACTTTGGATAATAGCATTCTTAACAGCTTCAGCCAGCATCTTCACAAGGTCTTTTGCTTTTGTTCTTGGGTTGATTTGGGCACATTTCGGACCAAAGCATGTTCATCTCTGGGACACAGAATCTGTCTCCTTCCTGAGCGCTATGATGGCTGGACATTCCAATCTTGTTTGTACTTGCGTATAATTGTTTGTACAGATGAACAAGGCACCTTCAGGAGCTCAGTGAATTCCAGCGTGGTACCATGAAAGGATACCACCTGTGCAACAAGTCCAGTCATCAGATGTCCTCACTACTAAATATTCCACAGTCAATCTAGTCCATCTGTTTCTCTGCATACTTTGTTAGCCTCCTTTGTTTCGCCCTATTCTTCAATGGACAGGACCCCACAGAACCACCATAGAGCATGTAGTATCTGGGTCAATCTCAGCTCTGCAGTGACACTGACATAGTGGTGGCATGTTAATGTGTGTTGTAGGAGTGGATCAGACACAGCAGTGCTGCTGGAGTTTTTGACCTTGCTGAATCTTATTAATTATATATATTATAATATATTAATTATGTTTTATTTTTCCTTATTTCAGCTCTTCGTTCTGTAATGACTTGTAAGTGATCTCTTCTTTTCCCTGAATTTTCTTGAAATTAAATGGAATAATTAGAAGTTACATTCACAGTTGTATAATTTTTTGTTTGTTTTATTGAGGTTTGTGAAGTATTTCTATTCAGATACTGCTCATGTCGGCTTGCCCACTATTTGTATCTAAAGCCTTACATTTCACAATGATTTGACACTCCTGCAGTAGAAGGATTGAGTAAGTATAAAGTATAAAGTATAAAGTATCACTCACACTTATGATCACAGCAAGTACGTACTTGCAAAGCTATTGGACTATTTGCATGAATGTTCTTAGAAAAATTGCAAAGAATAATTTGTCATTGATAACCAGGACATTGCTTAATGCATGTGTTTTTTTACAAAAGGGATCTGCTTCTTAGGGAAATTATTTGCTTATAGTACTAATGAATGTAATGTGTTCCAAAGTATGTATGGAAGTCCTGCCCTGAAAAAGTCCTGGAAAATGTTTTTTCAAAAGTGAACCCTCACTTGTTACTTATTCATGCTAAAATACTTAACCAAAACATTTTCCTTTTTGTATCCTCAAAAAGGTAGAGGAGGAGGTCCTGTACCAAAGATGGCTATGCTTAATTCATGTGTGTAACCTAGTTAGTTGTGAAAGTAGGGCTACTTTAGTTTCATGTAAATACTGAAAATGATCGATTGTGGGGCAGTTTCTTAGTGTATAAAAAAATAGATTTGACTGTCCAAACATATTATATAATGCTAATAATTTTGTTGAGTGGCAGCTCGGTTGGCTTCATGACTAAATTAAACATGGAACAAATTCTTTTTATTATCATTTAATGCCACCGCAAATAAACAGTCATTAGTCTGCACTAACTCTTTATTAAAAAGTAGTTAATTTATTGGGGTATATATGAGTTTCCATGGCCGAGCAGCTGCATCCAAGCCTTACATCACCTAGCGCAATGCAAAGTGGCAGACTCTAGAGCGGTGAAGACATGTTCTCTGGAGTGACGAATCACGCTTCTCAGTCTAGCAATCCGATAGACGAGTCTGGGTTTGGTGGTTGCCAGGAGAATGATACTTGTTTGACTGCATTGTGTCAAGTGTAAAAAATACTTTAAAACATTTTTCTTTTTCAAATAGGTAGAGGAGGTCCTGTACCGATGATGGCTATGCTTGATTCAAGTGTGTAACCTGTTTTGCTATGACTTGAGAGTTAAATTGCATTTAATTGTGATTCACAAGTAGTTGTTATTTATTACCATTTAACAGTTGGGGTACTTTGTCTATTTGCAGTGGCAAATATGAAACTAGTCACTAGTCACCAGTCATTAGTATATATACATATATACACTTATACAAGAAATTTCAAAGAAACCCTGTTTAAAAGATCAGATGAGAATGGGCAGTTAGTAAAGCCTTCTAGGGATCAGAAATGGTAGAGTGTATGAACTGCACTCTTCCAGCACAGTTTAACCAGCATTACTGGTTTGTTCTGCAGTCAGTTTCCGCAGAGTTAAAAAAAATAGAAAAATATAATAAATATACACTGTACATTCCTAAGAATGGACCTGCCCCACCTCACTGTAGATCACTGTACTTGTAACATGTTTCTTAGTATGAGTGAAAAGTGAATATACAGATCTTCGGTAGAATTAATGCACTTCTTAATTTCTGTTCCCTAGACTTGTGCAGTATGGATTCTGAAATCCTGGACTCAGGTTAGAAATGATTAGTAATGATTTTGCTCTCCCTCACTCACACAAACACACACACTCATGCACACAGTACAAATGGTATTAAAATGCACCGTGCCTATTTCTTCTGTAGTTAGTTTTTATACACACATGTCCCTGTAGAAACTCCACCGGTTGTAGAAGACCTCTTGCTGCAGCTTATCTCCCTCCAGAAGGCCTCAGGCTGCTGGGAAATGGACAGTGCCCTGGTAAACGTGTTTGGGAAGACAGAAGATGAGGTGGTCAAGCAGACCCCTGCACAGGTGAGTGGTGGATCGAAATTGAGTAATCGTATGTATCGTAATGTATTTTAACTTGGTGTAAATTGGAAAATGGGTTGAGTGTGTCATGTTCAGCTAGTTGCACAAGCTGTACAATGAATTATTTTATACATTACAGGATTTTTTAATACAATACTAAAAATTGCTTTGGGTTTATTGTACACATGCAGGTACAGATAACCTTTTGCTTTGTTTTGTATTGTGTTCAGGTAGAGAAGGGGGTCTGGGCTACAGTTCTAGCTCTTATCTGGTTACATGGGTTTAAGATGGACGATCAGGTTGAGTGGCAGTTTGTGGCCATGAAAGCAGCGACATGGATCCAGAAACAGAAAGGTGAACTGTCTATTTTAACCAATCACTTAGCAAAACACTTATTACAGATATTGTTTTACTGTACAAAGTAATACTGTACCTGTAATGATAAATAAATACTTCTCACAATCAGCCCTATATCAGTTCTGCTAGAGTAATGATGACGTGTCTGTGTTTGTTTCTGTGTGTGTTTCAGTGGACAGTCTTTCTGAGTGTGTTCGCGTGGGTAATGCTCTGCTGGGCTGCCAAGTTAAAGAAGAGGCTCTTGGGTTCTAAAGTCTTACTATATTTACTACTTCTCTAGAGTTACTCTGCCAACTGGAAACCGCTTCAAAAGGTCTTACAGCTATTAACTTATTCAGTGTAGTAGTTTGAATTTGACTAAATAATGTGATCCTTCGCTTCAAAAAAAGTTCTTTTTATTCATCTTGTATGTTTCAATAAACAAATAAGTAAACGGCCTGTTTGTTTTATTTTGGACTGTTACATGCCTTAACATTTTGAGCTGTAACAGAAAGCCACTGCAGCTTTCGTAAGTCATGTTAGTAACCTCTGCTCTACTGTTTTAACTCTTTCGTTGTGAGGCCATTTTCTACTATAATATCTTTACTTCTTTTTATTAGCTTGTTTCCTTCTCTGGCCCCAGACTTCTGTTTGCCTGCATTATTATGGACTTCAATAAAGACTCGCACTCGCATTCTGCTTCCTCGGCTGCTTTATTTGTACATTGGCTAAAAAAGAGACCAGTACTTTTACAATTATAAGCATATAAACAAACATACACTGACTAGCTGTAAGAGTAACACTACTGCCATGAGTCTACACTTATTGTTCAGTATTTGAGCTCTGCTTAGCATATAGGAGCATGTTGTAGTTCCGTAACCACAGACTGTAGTCCACTTGTTTTTCATTTATGAGCCTTCTTACACCCAGTTTATGAACAGGACAAAACAAAGTCCTACGCAGATCAATCCGGGATCTTCAGTGTCTCCATTTTTGTCCCACTTCTGACACCACTTTGGGGCGGTGGTGGCTCAGCGGATAGAACTCTAGACTATTGATGACAAGGTTGTGGGTTCATTACCTGGTTGGTTCAATACACTGTTGGGCCCTTAAGCAAGGCCCTTCACCCTCTCTGCTCCCCGGGCACCACAGCAATGGCGGCGTGTGTTTCACTGGTGTGTGTGTGTGTTCACTGCATGGATGGGATAAAAGCAGAAGCCACATTTCATCTTTGTCTGTCACCAGTGGTAAATATGGTTGTCTTGTCTTGTCAGCTAATTATAATGCTGCACAAAAGAACACCAGTGTTGAATTACCCATTTGCATGCTGGGTGTGTCTTTTTCCCTTTCTCATTAACCATCATGTGTTGTCTTTCTCCCTAGGCTACCTCCCCATGGGTGTTCATCTGTATACTGTATGTTAGTGTAACTGCTTGGCCTCATTGTTGACAGTTGTAGGAGCAAGTTACCACCTTCCCTGCAGGCTGCATGCAAGTGTCCACATATAATCAGTGACCGTGGCGATCCTGTTGGGGGCAGAATTTCACAGGGGCCCCTCCAACCAGTATTTATCATCATGTTATAAATGATCTGATACCCACAAAAAATGTAATGTAAAAAGTTTTTTATTTTAATTAAATGATGAATGCAGTTCTTGAAACTTCTCATTGGGTTTTGGCATCATGTACTTGCATATTGAGCAATGAATAAACAGGGGTTGAGCTGAGAAGCAACATTATTTAATGAACTGCTGAAATAAAACCCATTTTATATTTTAAAATTGGATGTATTTAAGAAGTTCACCACGTAAATGTCATTGTAAAAAATAGCAATAGTGCAGCAAGTAAATCAAGTGCAAGTTGGAAACTATTTGCAGTGTGCAGAGTAGCTCCACAGACAGGACGAATGAAGACTTCAGAGCCCAAGAGCCTCTTCTTTAACCTGGCAGCCCAGCAGAGCATTACCCACACAAACACACTCAGAAAGGTTGGCCACTGAAACACACAGACATCAACATCATCATCATCATCATCATCATCATCACTACAGTAAAGCTTATTCATGAAGCTAAAATAGGCTAACTCTAGCATTTAACTGTTGTGATGTGATTATTATTAAAGGTATCTTTTAGTACTTGAATAATTTTAGTATAAACCATTTTAGTAATTTAACATAAGACTGATTTAACTGATGTCTGAAATAGATGCCTCACCTTTCTGCTCACGGATCCATTCTGTGGCTTTTATTGCCACAAACTGCCACTCGACCTGATCGTCCATCTTAAACCCATGTAACCAGATCAGAGCCAAAACTGTAGCCCAGACCCCCTTCTCCACCTGAACAGAATACCACACAGGACATATAAAACATGAACAGTGTCGGTAGTGCATACAGTGCCTGCTCCTGCATTGATTAGACATTACATGTGATCAGATCATCACAAGAGAATCCAACACAACAAATGATGCAAACACATAGTTTTGATGGTATATTTAAACAAAATGATCGAACATTTATTATATTTGTTGGAAAATGTGTGTGAACCTCTGCTTTCAGTAACTTATGTGCCCCCCTTGAGCAGCAATATCTTCAACCACCATTTTGGTCAATACTTACAAATCTGATGGGCTTTTAAGCACAAACTGCTCTTTTGAGGTTGTTAAACAAAATTTCTATTGGATTTAGGTTCCAGACCTGGCCATATATATATATATATATAACATTGTTTACATTATGTATATGTGGAAATCTGAAATCTAGTGCTTTCTGTGTGTAGACATTGTAGTTTTATGACATATATTTATGTTAACTATACAGAGAGTTAGGCTGAACCTGGGACAACAACCTACCAATACCAACAGTTTGTACTTTGAGTATGGTTTCTATCACTGGTAGATCATAATAATATCTATAAGTTATCTACTTATATTTAATACAGCACTCACCTGTGCAGGGGTTTGCTTTACCACCTCTTCTTCCGTCCTCCCAAACACCTGCGCCAAAGCGCCGTCCATGTCCCAGCAGCCTGAAGCCTTCTGGAGGGAGATAAGCTGAAGCAAGTGGTCTTCAATCTTCGGCAGAATGTCTACACTTTCTACAGATCGTGCTGAACCCAGAAACAGAAAAGAGTATTAAACAATGAAATACTAATATAAGTGTTACTGAGTACTATGTCATTTTTAACCTAAATATTAACATGAACAGGTATCACTTTACTTGAATGGACCATTAAAGATGGTACATACATGCTCACCTGACATTTAACTAACTATTCAACTGAATTAAATGCAACTGAACTCTACCTTGAATGTAAATGACTGTTGGTCTTAGGTCTATTGACTGTAACCCTACACTTAACCCTAACATAAACCTTAAATCTAACCCTAAAGGGGTAAGGATAAGGTTAAGGTTAGGATGAGGTTTAGGGTTTTGTTAGGGTAGAGTTCAGTTGCATTTGAGAGACATTTAGTTGAAGGTTAGTTAAAAGTCAGGTGAGAAATCTACGAGGCATCTACAATAGACCATCCAAGTAAAGGGATACCCATGAGCATAAGTAACCACAGTACAGATTGTATAACTTTTGAATGTGTGCTTGTGTGTGTGCGCAAGAGAGAAAAGGAGTGAGAGAAGAGACCGAAATTGACCATGTCAGTGTCAGCAGATAAGGACCAGTTTGCATTATTAGATTCAGGTGTAATTCTTCCTGAAAATAAAAAGGAAAGATGCAAAGTTGGAGAGAATCATAGTTATAAAATGCTTTTGGAAGTGGGAAGGTTTGTGGAGCGTGTGGACTGAATAAAAATTCAAGTGCTTCCATTTATTCATGTTAAAATGTGATTAAAAACAAATAGTAATTAATTACTATTATTAATATATTACTAATTTTCTGTCCTGATCAAAGGTCGAAATGAGAGAAATGTACTGTCATGTTCTAGTATTGGTACAGATTAATGGTTGTTCATAAGTAGTGGTATAAAAGTGCCAATCTGTAGTGTAAAAAAGAAGAACAAAAACTTGAAAAGGCATATTAATATGTTATAAGTAATACTATGCTTGTTAATATGTTTGAAATAAATAAAATCTTACGCAATCGACTTGCACACATTCTTCTGGGAGCTTTTCTGGGAGCTTTTGTGAAGAACAAAAAAAAGGTTAATAAGAATATCATATGTTTTATTGTGAGTCAAATCCAATTTTCTGTAAATAAAAGTGTGGGAACATTTTTATTTTTACTTTACAAGAACTGAAAGACCAGTCAGTAAGCTGTGAGTTCTGCCAAAGGGTGTGTTACTACTCTGTAAGATGACCAAACTTTTGCACAGGCCACATTGATCTGATCTGATCTCTTTTTAATGTTAAAATATTTTTTAAGCATTTACTTAAAATAGTGTGTTTTGTTTTAGAATGTGACTAAATGTGTAATATGACCACGGGTGCCCAAACTCTGCATAAGATTGTGTGTGCATTCATGACATGCATGTTTTGAATTAGTGATACTAAGGCAATCAGTCGCTGCAAAATATTATGGTGGTGACTCAGGTACTTCTGACCATTTTAATTATTTTGAGCAGGTTTGGCCAGTTATTTATGTCCAATGCCAGTTAGAAATGTTTACAAATGGTCACTTACCTCTGGAACAACAAAGGGCCATTGGCATTGCTGCTTTTAAACACATCCTTCCTAAACAGAGGTACACAAAAAAGGATGTTATAATTTCCATGTCTGCTGTTTTTGTACAAGATAAAAGTGTAATAGGAGCAGAGGTTTTGTGGAAGCAGCACTGACTTGGTGCGGGCACTCTCCTCTGCAGCAGTGGTCCTTTCACAGCCTCTCCACTGCCCTTATGAACAGCGATAAAGGCAGTATGTGAGCTGCTCACTCCAGACTCCACACTGAGCTCCACCACTCTGGCCTTTAAAGCTTCTCTATTCCCTCTTTCAGTCTGCCACTCCTGTTCCAGAGAGCGGATCAGAGACCGGGCAGCCAGCCTGTGGATGGACAGTCTGCACAAACACAGTTTGTTTAAGCCATATGTGTGTGATCAAGTCAAATGACTGGCAATCTTAGTAGATTATTTGGCCCTACTATGCAATTAAAGAACTAACACAGGGTTGTAATGGTGAAGCTCACCAGACACAGGAAATGAACCCAGGCCATCTGTATAGTAATAATCACAGAAGCCTACAGCTTGAGCCACCACAGGGTTAAGAACCTAGGCCACACCAACGTTGCTCTACTGCTGTGCCACGGGACCCTTGCAGTTTGTCAGTGTTGTCTAACTACATTTTCACCATACACTCAGAAAAGCACATTGTGGTCTGTTGTGATGCATTTTATCATGATAATGATAGATATGCTAAATGATATGTCTAGAACTACATGTTATGTAATGTTACCCGGTACTCTCAACAGGCTTTAGGGGAAAGCTGAGTGTGTTGGAGACTTCTTGACCTGCCAGACGGTACTTCACTGTTACTGTCCCCTCAGAGTCCGAACTCTGACTCTGCAGACAGAGAACAAAGTGTGGAATTTAACTGAATTTAATATTTAGTCAAATACAGTGTTTTAATAATCATGTATAATCATTAAAGCTGATTCTTTCAGTTAATTGTGAAATGTATCACCAAAAACTGCCAAATTAATATGACATATATGCTTACTAAGAGGCTTTGCCCATGTAAGTATTTATTCTGAGTAAACTGTTAGAGACACAGCTGGTTTCTTGTAAATATCAGCAATATAAAAAAGCTCTCACCTCTCTGTTCAGTTGGGCATAAATCAGTGCCCTTTGACCCTGGAAGAGTACATTCAGGGGTTGGCTCAGGCGGTTGGTGGACATGCCTGCTGGAACCGTCCACACTTCACTAATATCATCCACCGCTGGCTGTAGAGCATAGCGGAGAGACTGCATTACCTAGGAAGAAGAGTAAAGGAAAGAGTGAAGGAAGGGTTAAATATCAAATGTGAAAATTGTGAAAAGGAGTTTGGTGAATAGACATGCAGTGTGCAGAGGACATTATTTTCTGATAATTAATAACTTTACATGCTTGAAAAGATTACTTACTCTCCAATACTAATTACTGATATTATAAAGTAAGTATATCAAGTAATTCATTACATTAAATCACTAAAGGAACTAAAGTTCCTTCTGTATAATTTTAAAGTCTCCTGCTTTACTTTGGGCTGCATGCGGTCAGATCCTGTGATAAACTGCGCATGGCCACATCCATTCCGAGCCATTCCTGTGATGAGGGCGGTGCTTGCACCTTCACCAATCCCAAACGTGAAACACCTGTTAAAATACCATCAGTTCAATTATCTCTCTCTCTCTCTTTAGTTAGATTTGTTTTGTTAGTAAAAGAAAGTACATAACACATAAAATGCAGTTTTAGGACATAGGCTAATTGTTTTATGAGCTGTGTTTAAAAATCCTTCCAAGAAGGTTGTTGTCTATTATGCACACTAAAACAAAAAGGTTGACGGAAGAGTTGTGACATTAATTATTTACATCCATCTATAAGACACTGTAAAGACAGTGTAATTACAAAGGAGAGAAATACACTGTGTATTCTGGTTTGTTAAGTATTAAAAAGATATGAATTCATTTTTAATCATTAAACTCCACGTGCCTGTGGGATTCGGCATTGTCTTTCACAAGGGAAAGAACTGCTTTGGTGTTCCCCACCTCTCCATCAGTGAAAACGAACAACTGTAGAGAAAGATAAAATGAAATATAGAACTTCAACACAAAACACTAAGGAATAAAAAGCACTAATAAAGAGGTACCCCACCCATGCTCAGCCTTCCAAGGCAACTGTTTACATCCAGCCAGAAATAGAGATTGAATTGTAGTTTCTGGTCAAAATATTTTCATTTAGAATACTCTTAGTCCCATAATGATAAACTATATTTATTTGTATGCATGTAAGGATGATTATTGGATTGCTAGGCTAAGTAAAAGGTTTTCTTATTCACAACCCCCCATAACTAGTCACACAAACCTTTAAAGAATTGATCTGATCTTTTAAAATGCAAATAAATAGAACACGATAAGAAATGTAGCCTATCAAGTGTCACCAACACCAAACACTACATAAAATACACTTGTGTTGGGATCCATTTATCCATGAGGGATAAATTCCATTCAGAAAGAAACATTTTACATGGACTTTTATGAAGTTTATACATGTACATGTACTTCTATGATGTTTATATGAAAATATAAACATAACTGGCTAGCTGTGTTGGTTTTGGTTTTTTATCTCAACAATATCTGTCAGGCCATGCACAAGTATTATTTTGTATATGACAGATATTGTTGAGATAGTAATTTGTAAGTTTTTAAAATTATGACTGAAGATTTTAAATCATATATTAAATCATATTTTCACCCTTAAGAGAAAAGTTTAAAAGCGTTGCTTGAATCTTTACATTATTCTGTGTAAGTGTGAATGTTTGTGTGGGCATACATATTATTATTATTATTGTTTCATGTGGGCGGATGAGATAAGCTCAGCTAGGTAGTTAATTTAGATACTTAATGCCAAAAAAACATAACATCTTTATATTCCTAAGTTACATGTAACTTTTAACAATGTGAGCTTACAACACTCTGTACCACTGAGTTGCATGCAAAGTTTACAGAATGCAGAGCTTTTATGCTAAAATGCAGACCCAAAACTCTAGTTTTGATTAATGGTACATACTGGTGCCACATATAAGCTTGTACTCTTCCCAACACCTGTGTACCACAGATGAAAGGCTATCTGAGCATGTTACCTGTCTGGGGTGGTTAGGGATGCACTGCTGGTTGTAAATGTGTTTCAGAGGCTCCAGAATCTCAGTGCCGCCCATATTTGCGCCAATCTCCTTAACTCTCTTTAAAGCTTCCTCCATTGTCTTCTGAGTGTATTCCACACTCATTCTGGAGTCAGGAAACACACACACACACACACCAGAGTTCAGTCTCTCCTAAACCAGTCCTGAAAGATTTCTGTTGTGTTTAACTCATGAACGCAGACTGTGTAATACAGTACAGTAAATTCAGTACAACATGAAATTTCTCTTACGGGAAGAATGATTCGTAGTGTGAACCAAAGCCATAGATATTGAAGTAGCAGCCCATAGGAAGACTCTTCAGCAGCAGGAGCAGAGTGTCCTAAAGCCATCAAGCACTATTAATAAATGCTGTTCAAATGCTTTTTGCAAAATAGGTACAATTAGTTCAGTGCTAAGTCTTACCCTGGCACTCTCAATACGCAGCTGTGCACCACGTCCATTATGCATCGCACAGCCCATACTGCCGGATCTGTCCATCACAAACACAAACTCACCACAAGATGACACAGATGACATTACTGCCTCAGGGAACTCTGGGTACAAACTCAGCAGGACCACAGGGTCTCCCATTAGAGTTCCTGAAAAAGACAAAAAAACAATGAGCAGTGAAGCAAAGGGGGAAAAGACAGAACAGAAAAAACTGCAAAGGGTGCTTTGTAATATTTCCAGACAAACCAACAGACGGCAAAAACTGTGTATACTCCACTTTTCTTGTCAGCTTCATTTGCAGATTTAAATCATCATTATTTTGCTTTAAACTTCTGTTTAACTGATACTGTGAAAGATATTCTGTTTAGCTTACCTGGCTTTGCAGTGGACACTCCTGCCTCCACTATAGCAGTGGGCTGGTGGGCATTCTCATAGTATAGATACAGCTCCACATCTCTGTCAAACTTATGATCTGCACACAGACTCACCTAAACACACAAACACACACAAGTATGATCAGAAACACTTAAAACCAGCTTGTATGACTGGGCAGTGAGCCAATATGTATCATGGTGACAATTGAAATCACATTATGCTCTTATGATAATATATTCTGGTTATTATTAAAGGGGCCGTATCCTTAACTTTACTATATCAACTTTATTTTATTTATACTGTTTGTGTGGTTTTATGTTTCAGAAACATTCATATTTAATTTTTTTATGTCCATATTCAAAACTTTATCGCTTACAATTTAGCAAGCTGTTTCTGGAACTGCTCCTTTCTGACTGGCTGTTCTGTACTGTGCCTTATTAACACTCCTAGGAACTAGGAGTAAATATGCGGGGCTAAACTGTGGCAGGTGAAAAGGTGGAGATATGTAAATAAACTTCGAACATGACTGTGTGGACTGTTCAAACCACTTTATTTAATAAAGCAAGGGTAATTCTTTCTCTTATGTTTTTCATGAAACTGTTTCTGAAAATATGCAGGTTAAATGTGCCACTGCTGATTATTTTTGTTCATTCTAACTTACCAAACTTAAAAAAAATATATTTTACACTGTGAAAACTCCCTGAAGTAAAGTGCTGTTATTTTGGTTTACCAATCCTGCTCCTCTGTAAGGCTGGGTAAATAAATACATATTACATACATGCACATTCACTAAAACACACATACAAACCTTTGCCATGGTCTGATCTGCATTGAGGAACACCAGAGGCTCAAGGGCACATTTGGACTCTACTTTAGCGATGGGGTTGGGAGAGCTCACATTGGCAGTGAAAGAGAGAGAGTAGGGAATACTTGCTGATGATGTTATCTCTGACACTACACCACTGTCTGTACCTGAGAGAAAAGCAGAGAAACCAGGATTAAAGGTTCATGTTTTATTAAAGGTTCAAAGTTTATATTGCATTTAGACAACAGATTCATGCCTGCTTGGCATTATTCATTTCCAGATAAGTTATCTAGTGGAGATAAACTACAAACTATCTAGTATAATAAACAATAAATAACTGTGGTATAAATAACATAAATAAGTGTGGATTAGAGCTTGCATTTTTTGAAGTTTAAACTTGGATTTCTCATGGCCTGTTATCCACTTTTAAGAGACTATTGCATTTACCTCCATTTTAGTTTTCTCTTTCCTTATTTTATTATCTTAAAAACAGCAGGTTTGGTTGAACTAGAATTTTAAACTTTTAGCAGTGGGTCAGATCAATAGCAGCATGCTATTTGGTTTTACATCATGTTTTCAGATCTGAATAAAGCTCTAAAAAGTGCTGTGTCAGGTGTGTCTTGTGTTTACGTAGGTGTGTGTTGGTAAATGATGGAAAGGAGCAGCGTGTGTCGTTCAGTAAGCTGAGGCGGTTTGGTACCTGGTGGTGAGTAGCGAGGGTTGAGCACTGCAGGCAGGCAGAAGCGCAGGGAGTGGTCAGCCTGCACAGAAAGCTCAGTGACGTAGACGAAGGTGACAGCAGCACTCTGGCCTGCAGGCAGACTCCCCACACTCAGCTTGAACACATCCTCACTCTCTTCACTCTCCTCCAGCAGAAAGGCCTGATCGCCTGAAGCGATCGCATCATCATACTCCTCTTTCGCCTGGAAAACAGACAGAGCACAACGAACTGTAGAGATGAGAATGTCACACCACTATAGTCTGAGAGGGTGAGTGTATACGCTGCTCTCTTTGGACACCATCATGGTAAGGACGTCGGCTACATCAGATGTATTTGTCCTGGGCAAGGATTCACAACAATCTGTGACATGTATCTGCCATTAGATCCAAAATACGTCCTAAGGACTACAGTGAGATACATCACATCAACCCTGAGAATACAAGGTTACCTTTGAGTATTACTCCAGGTGCACTATATGAACGAAAGTATTGGTACACCTACTCACTGCACCTACAGGAGCTTTTATGACATCCCATCCTATATCCATTTGCATTAATATGGAGTTGGTTCCCCCTTTGCATTTTAAACTACAGGTCTGGAACTCTACAGTTATTAAGTCAGCAGAGCGCTGGAGACCCCACACTCTAACTTAACGTGGTCTGCACTTCGTTCTGAGTTGCTGTGGTTCCTAAATGCTTTTACTTTTCAATAATACCACTCACATTTGATGGTGGAATATCTAGAAAAGAAGAAATTTCATGAACTGACTTGGTGCAATCGTGGCATCCTATTACAGCACTATGCTGGAATTCAGTGAGCTCTTTAGAGTGACCCTTTCATTTACTAATGTGTGTAAAGGCAGACTGCATGGCTAGGTGCTTGATTTTATATACCTGTGGCAATGGGACTGAATAAAATGTAACCTGAATTTAATGATTAAGAGGTGTCTGGTTCTATTTAGGAGCAGTTTTATCTTTAGGCAAGACTAACTGACTTCATACCGCTGCAGTCTATCAGATAAATACGCTGGTTCTTCACCATTAAGCAATTTATAGACCAGTAATACACACCTTAGCCTAAAATCTATTTCATAACATACAGTATAAGAAAATAAGAAAAGAACCGGTTTGAATGAGCTCTCACATACAGATCCTATCCAGTGAGTGATGTGCTCAGGGCACTTACAAAGTAAAATGGGATCACAGTAATGTGGGGAGAGGGTCAAATGAGTCTCGCCAAGACAAATCATGTATAAATTAAATCAGAGCCGCCCAAATACAAGACCAATTTTGAGGTGTCTTGTTAGGTTGTATCTCTTACTCACCTTATCTTTCTCCTGCAGCTTCCCTACTATCTCCTGGTCTGCAATCTTGGCACTGAAGTGGCAGAGAACAGCTTCTGCAGGGATGGGGAAGACAAACAGGGCCTCCAGGGGGCTGTTTTCTTCATTTGCATACTGCAGGGTGGAGCTCACGGTGGCTACATGGCCCTGGACCTGCAGATCCACCTCTATGCTCTTCAGAGGAACTGAACAGGAAACATGTAGAAACACACAGGCTTGGTTAATCCATTCATACGCCAGTAGTTTCAGTTTTAAACTGAATCAGATCATGACAATGCCACACCTGCTCTAGTTAAATACTAAATCATCCTTCACAACTTCTTAGCCATGTCTCCAAGCAGACGCTGCAGCAGTACGTTTGGTAGCAACTGTAAGCTCATGCATCTTGACGATCATTGCTCAGTGCATGTTTGGACATCAAAGGATGTAGAAAATCTCAGTCCGAGAGCCACAAGTTCTCAGATCTTCAACTAATCCACAAAACTATATCATTTATTCAATTATACACCATTAAATATCTTTGTCCAAAAACTGTGCGGATTTCTGAGCGTATGTGTTCATTTTAAGGTCTATTTGAAGTCTCAAGAGGATTAGCAGACCCTCCCTATTTCAGAAGTAAACCCCTGAGAGTCTTCTCTATCCTGTTCTTTACCACACAGTTTTATGGAAGTGTACCATGCCTCGAACAAAAGGCATTCTCAAGAAACTCCAAAAAAAAAAAGACCATCAGGCTGGCCTCCATCCAGCCCCTGTCCATACCTCATATTTCATCAGTACATGTGAACCAAGACAGCAGCTGCAGTTATGTAATCTCAAACTGCTTTATGAGTGGCCTTTCAAAACACAGCTCCTCTGTTAACTTACTTGGTTCATGTTTGACGGTCAACAAGCCGCAGTTTACCATCTTGGTCACTTGCAGGAGGAAGGAGAGAGCACAGTGTTACCACAAGACACAGTTAACCTAATCACTCAGTGACTACATCCGTTTAAGTTCATTGATAAACCCGAAAACACACACAATGCAGCACCGTTATCTAAGTTTAGGGCTGTCGAGAGGCGCTGCAGCGTTAGTCAGTCCTGAGGAAACTGAAAGAGAAAGAGACTCGTCCCTACCTGTGAATGTACAGCTGGCAGCAGCACAGCAGTTTCTTTAAAGCCCTGTTCAGCTTTATATGACTAACAGTTTACTGCACAGCAGCTCCTTTTATTGTGAAGTGGGGTCATACGGAGGGATTTACAGTAAGAGCTCGCCCAGGACTGGGAAACACCGCCCCCTCGGTTCCTCACGCAGCTCCGGGATCGTCAGCTGACACATCCCGCCGCAGCAGTGATGAACTGTCATGAGCTGCATGAAATGAGCAACAGTTGCCGGTCAAATTAAAAGCCAGCTTGTAAAATCGTGTATTCCAACAGAAAGGATTCGCTATCGAAAATGATCTGAGAAAAACGTCAGGTTAAACTAGTTGGCTATTACCCTTGGTGTTTTCTTATAACTACTGTTGATTCACTAATTTGACTGAAAACTCTGTATTTTAACTTTGAGAATAATGTCCAAATGAAAAGCAAATTAAATGAAAAGCAAATAAAATGAAAAGCAAATGCAAATGAAAAGCACTTTAGCCATGATGCTTAAGCCCCGCCTTCTCACTGCCACTACTGGGCTGCTTGCACCTCCGTCTACATGCAGTCATTGGTCAAACTGGTGACTTTTGAATTTTATTCATGTATTTCTTATAATTGGCATGAAAATAAAAACGTAATTTAAAAGATGATAAAAGTAAAACTTTGATTTTCTTTTATTCTACTTGAGATATTTTTATTTTACAGTTTAAGGCCATATAGGCTATTAAGGCTATTCCATAGTCCTGGTAAATAATAAATGTTTATGTATTAATGTTTATTGACAAATTGTCCTGATTTTTAAAGATATTTACCTCCCTTCTACCCTCAGACATATACACTGCCATGGCCAACATCTTAGGCCTACTTAAAGCCCCCTGGCTTCCTAACCTCAATGTGAAGCTTTGAAGAAATTTAACATTATGAATAAAAAACAAATAGATAATTCAACCACTTGAACCGTATATTCTTTTAGAATAGGAAAATGCTTTGAGTTTCTGACAATATGGCCACAGTGTCTATTTTCAGACTAGTGTGGCTGAGAAACAGTTTTACAGTCACTTATTTTATTATAATCTTAATCGAGACACATAAATGTTTAATAAAAGTGGCATTATGCAGGAAAATATACAGCTTTCAGCCACTGGCACCATGTTTTACATTAGGCGGATACACAAAATCAGTGGATTTCAGACATATTGACTGTCATGCCTGTACTTTTTTTTTTTTTTTTAGAATTTAAAGATAATACTTTGTCAATTCAAATGAACAGTGGCCAATCACTTGTTTTGCTTCAGGCTTTCATGAAGATATATTTAATTTAGACAACACTGATACTTGATTGCTGGATGATTGTCAATGAAACTTCTCAATTGGACACACACCAATCATGCAGAAATCATTTAATGAAGCAAGCAAGTGAAATCAAATGTCTGTTTGTTTTTAAAACACTTCTCTGTGCACTTTCATCGGTGGGTCATTGCTTGTTGGTCTTTTCAACCTTCGCCCAGGCAACCCAAGTAGGAATGATACAGCTTGTGTCTAAGTTGCTTTTTTAAGTCCATGGATCGCCCCACTTGATCCACAGCGATCTCTATGCTTTTTCTGCAGCATCAGAGATCTTCCTGATGGTTTTTCTGCTGTGCAGCCCTCTGATCCCCAACCTCTTGAGAGCCCTGCAGAGTGCCTGGCCTACAAAGCCTCTGCACCCAGCTTCGATAGGACCAGGTCACACCAATCTTCCAACCCCTGCTACAGTACACGCTTACCATCTCCTCATACTTATCCCTCTTCCTCTCAAAATCCTCCTCCATCCGAGCTTTAGCCGTTGGCTCCATTAGGCCCACTTGTCTTGTTGTTTTAGACATCAGTATTGATGACCCGCAGATGTTGTTGTTCCAGATGTGGCTCTCAGACTCAGAGTCAGAGAATCAGAGTCCCTGATTTTGTCTGGGACATGGTGCCGATATTGTTTTGATTGGCATTGCAAGAGCACAGCTCAACAGTGTAGACTACACCCAAGAATAGATGCAAAACCAAAGTCCAGATCTACTTGCTACAAATTTAAGTCGAATGCTCTTGAAATAGAAATGCTATAAACTTTGGAATTATTACCACACAAAAGCACACACTTTGCTCACACAGCACAAAAAAAAACTGCTACTGTGACCAAAAAGACAAACAACAAACAAGAAATGAACACACACCAAATGGAAAGTAACCTGGGGGGAGAGACAACATACTGACGGTGAGCAAGGGGGGTGGCCACGCCCAATATGCAAATAGATGATGCTGGAAGCCAATGAGAAGGATTAAACTTTTACTCAAATAGGTTGCATTGCACACAGCCTGCACTGTACACTATTATTGCACAGTTGACAAAGTTATGTGGACTGACTTATCCTCTCTGTTTTTTGGGTGGTGGTGCTGTGGTCATTGCAGCATTGCGGAATCAGCCCAGTTAATATATTGAATTTTTAGTGTAGCTAAGTTGACATAATATTGTAGAGCTAATGTACAGTGGCTAATGTACAGTATGGGCACCTTTGGTCAAAATATAAGTTACTGTTAATAGATATGAGAGTAAAGATGACCTGATATTCAAAATGTATGAAATTAAAGTTGATCAAACGTTATCATTTTAAGTAAGATTACTGGTCTAAAGCATGTTTGGGTTTGGGATTACTGCATGAAACCCCTAATACAACTAAGAGTCTTTTACTTGTTTGGGGGATGTTCATTCATGCACAGATCTTTTGAGGTCTACACACAGATTGTCTATATGGTGTAGATTGAGAGACTGTGGGGGTCTTGACAAAACCCTCCTGCTTGCACTCCCAGAATAGACCATTAGGTTGAATGCTTTTCTGTAGAAGTTATCTTTAACTGCAAAACTTTTTCTTGACTCAAACAGCTTGAGAACATAATTTGGCATTAGGGTATAAGCGGCCACTGACAACAAAAAAAACATAAGCAACCGACGGGCAACTTGTTCTTACAGTTTTTAATACAGACACCAAAGAGCTGCTCCACAATATAGCTTAGAACTGACCGGTAGCTTGAGGAGGGGGAATGAATACACAAGGATGGTTAGTGGAACAACATGAACAGTATGCAAATGGATGGTGCCAGGAGTCAATGGGAAAGGTGTAAGTTTTACTCAACAAGGTTGTACTGCACAAACATATGGCACTCTCTAAAGTTCCCCATATTTCACTGGAACAACTCAGTTAACTCAGACAGTCAGTATAACTCAACTGAATAAATTCCCCTTAATTCAAAATATGACGAAACGTTTGACCTAACCAGCTTAAGTTATCCAAACTGTCTATTGTATTTCAGTTAGTAGTTTTACAGTTTTCATGCAAAACTATGAACATTGTTTTGCCACAAAATATCATCAATTAAAAAGTGGAAAAAGGTAATCAACACAAAACCCAAAAAATCTTGTTTCCCATGTTAGCGCATCTCTTGTCAGACTAAACTGTAAAAATTTGCAGGTAAACAGGAAGGTTAACTTTGCTCATGGTAAACAGTGGTTGATGTTGCAGGAATTCAGACCACTGCTGCATTGCTCTCAACTTCCTCCCACAAGTGAACAAGTTAGACCCTGTCCCAATTCTCACCCTATATTCACTAAGCCCCTCCTTGAAGTGTACACTTTTATGAAGTTGCTAAAGGTTGGGTAAAAGGGATGTTAGTGTTTAAGACGTCTGAGTATTTGTAGCAGAATCAGGACACACTTTGCCTCATGTCCTTTCACCTGTATATGTCACTGCTGCTTTAACGTGAAATACCACAATTACCACACTGCTGGGTTTAACAGTTGCTGCTGTTTTCGCTGTGCTGCTGCTAAAATGGATAAGTGGTAAACAGCAGAGAATAATTTTGAGTGTAACGAAACTTGATATTAATATTTTTATTGTTATTATTATTCTATTAATACTTTCCATTAATTTCTATATAAATGACTGGTTCCCAGTGATGTCCTGTTTCTTGATCAAGTATATATTACATCTGGTTGATAAATATGGTGCTTGCGTTTAAATGTGATGTCTATTCCTGTCATGCCCACATGATGAAGCAAATTTGCCTGAATGTAATTTATATGCAGTGTAAGGTTGATCATACAGTTAAACAGGTTTTTCATTATCATAAACTGTCATTACTAATCTAACAGCTTACTAGAGGTTTATGTTACTACATCAAATTTAATAGTGCAAAAGCACATCAGTAGTGATACAGTAAAAGATAATAGATTTCACTCAGAGAACGTCACAGGATCGCAGTGGGACATAGGTAATTGCCTCATAGAGGACACTCATGAGCATCCGTGTTGGGGACATTTTAGAAATAGGACACCCTACAGCCTTGCACACCTAAGTGGGCACACACAAACAAGGGGTGCGAGGAGGCAAGTGTGAGAAATGGGTCAGGGCCACACTGAACTGTGGTGTCGTGACCCACAAAGCAGTAATGAAAACAGGAACTTTATTGCCAGAGAGACAAAAATGTTTTCTATTCATTAATTTTGCATAGAACACACTCACCTCACACACTGAAATAATTATATCACTTTATGGACTTATGGACTATAATGCATTTAATTTTATTAATTACCCCAAAAGCTGAAAAAGCAGGTGATGTTCCACCGATTCTTAGTTAGAATATGAAAAATAAGACAGTATGATTCTGGAAGTTTCACGGGGGGTTCAAAACCATGTTTTATTCTGAAATATTTTTGACTATAGAAGTATAAAAGAAAAAATATATTTTTTGGAGCTCTGTCATGATGCAGAACCTCCCACAATTAAAATAGTCAAGTCAATTCAATCCAAACAGGTGGTGGGATGCTAGTTATTGTTTTATTTGAAGACACTTTATTTATGCATTTGCAATTATTATTTATTTATAGTGGCAGGAAAATGTTAAATAATAATGTAAAAATGGTGTATTAAAAGTAGAACATTAGTTGAAAAGAGAGGTGACAATATAATCATATAGACTAATATATATATATATATATATATATATATATATATATATATACATATATATATATATATATATATATATATATAGTAGTCTATTGTTCATTAATATAGGTAAGGTATAAGTCAATTTAAGGGTTTAGACATATTTAACTCCTCACACATACATTGCCATAGTCTTAGCCCCACTTGAAGCCACAACATCCTAACCATGGCGGATACATATTTTAATAATAATAATATGATTGTATTTATGCCAGTGTTTTAAAGTCAGAACATAAGGGAGAAAAGCCAGAACACTCCAGTAGTGAACATTGATAGTCATGAGAGTGTATAGTTCTAGTTTAGAAAGTGCAGATGTACAGACACGTGTGCATTAACATGTTCTGAGCTCACAGCTCTACAGCGGTGATGCAGCCGGGCAGGCTGTGTGTGCGTGGCGAGGTCTGTAGGGGGCGCCACTGCACCATCTAACGCTGAACGAAAACACAAGATGGCAGCGTCCTGATAGGAAACAGTCTCCTCAAGTCTCAGTTTCAGTTTGATTAGACCTGTAGCCATATTCCCACGGTTAGGTGTTGGACGTTGTTTGGTGGTGTTCAGTCCAGACTGGTTTTCGTCATCATGAGCGGTACTGCGCTGCTGTACGATGAGGAGATGACCCGCTACAGACTGCTCTGGACCGAGTTAGTGCTGGTTCACCTACACCTGACTGGGGTTTGATACACCTTTCTTCTGTTACAGAGGTTTGAGAGCTGCCTGTTTGTTTTGTGTAGTCCTGCGTGTAAGATCGAGGTGCCGGAGCGTCTGACAGTGAGCTATGAAGCTGTGAGGAGGGCAGGACTGGAGCAGCGCTGTGTGTCGCTCTCTGTCCGTCAGGCAACAGAAGAGGAGATTCTGCTGGTTCACAGGTACGACAGAGTGGAAGCAAAGCACACTTCAGTCAGCCTCATAGACAACCAACTCATCCACAGTATGACTGAGTAACAGATCATAGACCATCTGCTCTGGGAGAAACCTCCAGGTCAGTGGTTCTTAGTCCTGGTGCAGGAGTAGCACAGTCTGCAAGTTCTAGCTGCTGTTGTTCCTGTTCCCAGTTCACACACATGGTCTTCAGAGCAATGTAAACAGTAAAGCATGAGTGAATCTCCAAAAAAGAGAAGCCCTCTAATGTGCGTGGGGTTATCCTTTTCCCATCAGGTTAAAAAATCTCAAACTCCACTTGGAAATGGGAAAATCTGGTGATTGACTTAGCCAGTCTAAAAGCTCCCAAGTTTTCTACCCATGATTAAATGATCTACCGTTTAACACAGAATGTTTGGGGGTGAAAAGTTGTCCCCTGTCATTCCCCTAATGCATAAGTGACATATGGTGTCAGGCAGTGGTTCCAACTTGCTCTGAGAACCAGTGCTGTAAATTGTCTAGCACTTGTTACAGGGAGACAAGACACAGGTGAAAAGTTTGACTTTAGGAAGTGAACATTGTGAGGTTTAGTAGATCGATAGGCCTTATCTATTTCCAGACAGCTCAGTGTTTGCCATAAAATACACATACTGTTCCTGTTTTTCCTACTTTTTCATCTAAGTCTAATAACCTTTTTATAGTTTATACATTTTGGAGCTGGAACCACAGACGGAGACCATGAGAGTATCCTCACTCCGCACCGGTGTGGTCAGATGTGTATGTGTTGCAAATAGTCTTGCTTTAGTATGTTGTGTTGTGTTTTGTATGCAGCAAAGAATACCTTGAAGCAGTGAAGCAGACCCCTTACATGGGCTTAGAGGAACTGATGACCTTTACTCAACAGTATGGAGATGTCTACTTCCATCCTGTAAGGATCAGTACACAGTGTGGGAAATGACTCCATGTATTTTTACAAACAGTTGAATTCATTCAAATCTCAAAGGCTCCTTAAATCTGCATCTGCTCTGTTCCACTTTTTACAGTATAGTTGCAAGCCAAAGCATATCTTTTCATCATGGTCATCCTTGTATGATATGTGCAGAACATCTACCATTGTGCTAAGCTGGCCATTGGGGCCACACTGCAGCTAGTGGACAGTGTAATGACGGGGGAGGTGAGAAATGGAATGGCCCTTGTCAGGTGAGTGGTACGACTTCCATGGTTTAAAGCATCTGTTATTAAGGATGTTGAGTCAAGACATGCACTTGACTAGTGTGTCTGCTTGTGAATTTTGGAGCTTTTCCCACTTTCTATGCTCTTTCTTCCTGCTGTCTTGGTCTCTTGTTATCTCTTTAGGCCCCCTGGTCATCATAGCCAACAGGGTGCAGCCAATGGTTTCTGTGTGTTCAACAATGTGGCCATTGCAGCTCACTATGCCAAGAAGCACTACAACCTTAACAGGTAAGTAGTGGAGAGTGTAGTAAAAGAGCAGAGGGAGTGAACTGTGACCAGAGGATTTGTGTATCCTGATGTGGTTGTTGTGTGGTCAGGGTGTTGATCGTGGATTGGGATGTTCACCATGGACAAGGCGTTCAGTACTGCTTTGAAGAAGACCCTAGGTGAGCATGTTCACAACAAATCAGGGAGGCATTCAAGGCCCACTGTAGCATTGCATGGAGGATGTTTTACTCATCTAACTAAGCAACCTGCCTCTTATTTTTGTCATCTCTCCCTCCATCTGTCTCAGTGTGCTGTATTTCTCATGGCACCGCTATGAGCACCAGCGTTTCTGGCCTAACCTTGCTGAGTCTGACTATCATAGTGTGGGAAAGGGCAAAGGAACTGGCTTCAACGTCAACGTGCCCTGGAACAAGGTACTTCTCTCATTCTTCATACACACCTCCTTCTTAGGGCCCACATATAGGATCTAGATATAGTGTTGAGGGGGCTCAACCTTAACCTTGATTAAATGCCATACACAAGCACCTGAAATCAGACTTAAATGTGGACAATCAGACAATTGCTGATTTTAAGATCTGGAAGAACAGAAGTCTAAATACTTTAGACAGACAGGGAGTTTGGCTCCAAGTACTAAATATGGAAATTCTATTTATATCAGCTGTAATGTGTGTAAGTTGAGTAACTGATTTATATAAATGCACTTTATTCTAGTGTGCTAAAGTTTATTTGTCACATGTGCAGTCATAGACGGTACAGCTGGCAGGTTCTTGGTTGGTTTGTTTTTACAGTAACAGTAAGGTCAACCGTCATTATGGAGTCGTTCATTTATCTCTCTGAAACAGGTGGGAATGACCAACAGCGACTACCTCTCTGTGTTTTTTCATGTCCTCTTGCCTGCTGCATACGAGGTAGGTAACTTGGAAAGACTCCAGTTTAATGATTAATAGCTAGCTAGACATTGTAGTGTGCCTATATCCATGCACAGGTATATCTACTCAACATAGTGCTGACTGTTGTTCCAGTTTGATCCCGAGTTGGTGCTGGTCTGTGCAGGGTTTGATTCTGCCATAGGAGACCCAGAGGTACTGATGTTTTTTTAGAGCTTTCCAGACGGTTGTTTAACATACCAGTAGCAAAAGTGTTTTTCTTATATATGATTCCTATGATCATCCACTTTGGCTTAATATATGTCCATATCGTATTCTCATAACATAGAACAACACCGACTAGTAGTTAATTTTTTTTATTAATGTTTTAACTTTAAGGGATATGTACAATAAAAGCAATATCAAACTGCAAACTTTCATATTACGGTGACAGCTGATTAGTTTGCCTGCCATTTATTCTTGACCAGGGTCACATGTGTGCCACTCCAGAGATTTTTGGCCATCTTACGCACCTTCTGATGTCTATGGCAAATGGTAAACTGTGTGTTGTCCTAGAGGTGAGAGTAATGTACATGTAGCTGTAAATCTAAATGTTTTCTTGATTATTTTTGGTAGCAGATACATTGTATCCTCTTCCCCCTTCCAGGGTGGGTATAACTTGACTTCGCTTGCTCAGTCAGTTTGCCAGACGTTGCAGACCCTGCTTGGAGACCCCACACCTTTACTGACCGGTATTGGCTCCCCATGTCAGAGGTGGGTTTAGATGTATTATTATTCTTATTATTATTAATTTTGTTTTATTTCTATATCATGTTTATACCATTAGCATGCATTTATCCTGGTAGGATAATGCATTGCTGAGATGTTGGTTTTTGTAATAATCCCAAATCAACAAATTCTAATAGACATTGGGTATCAGTGTTTTGTATGTCATAGCTTCACACCACTTAAATTAATGTAAATGAGTTGCTTCCTGCACATTGTTCAGTGCTGTCCACAGACCTCTGATAATAGTTAGACTTTTCTTCCTCAACACAGTCCCACAAGTTCTCTTTCTTTATTTATGTCTGGTAAGTGTGTTGCCATGACATGACCTGAACTTCCTCAGTCCTTATTCCATCACTTGATGAGCCGTGCAGTCTGCTTTTTTTTAAAGCATATCAACCCGCTTTATATGGTTACAACAGTGTACGATGTGCACCTAAACAATTCATTTGAACTGTCACTGTATAAGTTTGCTATGTTAAAGAGTTACTATGTTAACGTTACATCAAATGTACATAATTACAACAATACACTTCAGTGCTCTGGAGTCTGTTCAGAATGTTCGAGCTGTGCACCAGAAGAATTGGACTTGTTTCAAACATGCAGGTAAGAAAATACTGCCTTATAAAAAAGACTTATCTTTGCTGAAACCTTTATTGGCACACTAAGAAAACAAATGGCAAACAAATACGTCATAAATGTTTGAATAGCTTGTCTAATTTTTTCAAAGGAGAATAGTGATCAGCATTCACTAAACACTCTATATAGATTGGTCTAGGATGAGTAGCTCAACCTAATTTACAGGTTGTGCATATCTGTGTTTCAAGCTGAATCCCTAGTCTCTGAGCCGAGCACCAAACGCTGCAGAGTGGAGGACGAGGCTGGAGAGAAGAAAGAAGAGGAAGAAACAGAGGAGAAGGCTGAGAATATTACATGGTCTGAACCCTTACCACGACCTGCACCTCTGGTGCACACAGTTGTGATGATCTCCTCAGAACTGGAGGACCCTCTCCCAGAGGGCTGTCAGCACCTGGGTGAAATCCAACAAACATATATTGAGGAAGCAGAAACAATCAGGTTAGTGGTTTATAACTAACCAATGATGATCAGTATCTGTTGGTTAAAGCAGCATTATGTAGCATATCACCTTAAAATAACTTGCTACTCTGAGCTCTGGTTCTTACATGAGTCATATTCATTTAAAATCCTGTAATATGACTCCTCTACGTCCATTTGCTTCATTCAAATGTCCAGAAATGCATAGAAGCCTGTCCTTGTTGAGAGGTGCGTCAAAGCTTGAATTTCACTTTCCGAATTTTCACATATTGCTGCTTTAATTATCAAGATTTTTCCTTCAACAGCCTTCAACTGACTTCATTCTTCAAAAGATATGTCAATACTTCAGATGTTTGTTGAGCAATAATTAGGGTTGTACGCTTGTCAGTCAGATTTAGCTGTTCAATGTGAAGATTCTACTATTTGTTCCTTTGCTTTTCATATAGACAACAATTTGGCAATAAGCAAATCCATTGGCTTGAGTTTCAGTGACCGTTCTGACCACATGCACAGTCACATGCAGCATCCCAGTCATGGGACTTTTTGAGCATACTTTTGGACATTTAACAATCATTAATAGACTGCTGCATATGATACATTTGTTTTATTTTTGTTTTATTTATTTATGAAGACAAATCAATACATGTTTTCATGTGGCTTTTTTGTAATTAGCACTGATAGAATATTGAATGTATTTCTGATTTTCTTTCTGGCTTATTGTGCACCTTTGCAAGCTTACATCTGTTTATTGTTTTATTGTAATAGATACTGACTAACAACAACAACAACAACAACAGCAAAATAAACAACACTGCTCTGCTTGAAGAAACTCAGTCCGCTGACTGGTCCGAATGGGGTAGAGAGGGCTTGACATTGTGCAACAACAGATGGGCTATAGTGAGCACTTGTAAACCTACAAACCTCTTAAGAAGAAATGGACATATACAGAAGCTCCTTTTGTTTTTGTTGCTTATTTAAGGGATTTTCTCATGGACCTTGCTTGTAACTCTGTATGTCCTTGTTTTTCCAGAAACTATAAGGACGTAACCAGCCTTTTGTAAACTCTCTCTTTTCTCCCTAAAGGAAAGAACATTTTCAAGACATGACTGATGAGAAGTCATTAGAGTGCCTCCAGAACGTTGTTTCAGTTTTGGTGAAAATCAAGAACAAAGAGGTGGGCCTGTTGGAAGTTGTTTAATTGTTTATTCTGAAAGCTAGGGATGTTTATTATGATCATAAAAGTCATAAAGCCTTTATAAGAGTAATTTGGACAAAACAAATTCAGCATGCACCATCATCAGGGTGAAACGCTTCCTGTAGTAGCATGAGATGAGAAAAGTAATCAATATTTCCTTCATCAGCAATGTGTGAGTGTGTATCCCTTAAACTAGCTTGTCTAGCTTGTACATGACTAATGCACAGCCATTGGCAGGTGCGTAATGGCTTGGCGGTGGTGCCTGATGTGTGTGTTTCTGTGAGCTGTGCTGTGCAGCATGCCTTAAAGTCCCTCTCTGATCGGTATGCACTACATGTATCATACCTCTTTTTTGCTCACAGTGGGCCTTATTCACCAACCATTCCTAAGAAGAAATTTCTTCTTAATCACTTTTTCACAGTTTTCACAAAGATTCTGGCATTCATCAGTGTTTTCTTATTGGAACTCTCATGAACTAATTTAAGAAAATTCTTAGAAAGATATTGGTAAATGAGGCCCATTGGCATTGTGTAAATATACTGTTATGAGATTAAATGCTTCTGAATCCGACACTACACAAATATGATACGGATGCTTATGTGTTTCAGAGTTTTGGTAGTGTTTGTGGGAGATGAGGAAATTCCAGTGGACACTAGCAGTGGGTGTGTATTCTTTATTCTGACTGCCATTCAAAGCTCTTTTGGTGATTTTTTTTTTTTTTTTTTGTACCACATCTAAGACTTACTATGTGTTTCTCAAGATGTACACATACATTTAAATTTAATATACTGTTCATTTCATTTTTGTCAGTGTTTTTTAATATTATGTACAGTAATGAATTATACAGTGTAGATGTAAATCTTCTGAACTAAAATGCATAAAAAAAGATTTGATAACCACTTCATTTATAAGGCATGTTTAATAACATTTGAGTCATTAACTGTCACTTTAAAACCATCTACAACTGTAATGAAATGAAAGCTGTGAACATCATTCTATACATTAATCTGATCTTGCTGAGAACACGCAATGCCAATTGCCACTGAAAGTCATTTCTGTATGTCTACAGGCAAGTGCTTTTGGTGCAGATCTGTAATAAGGAGTCTGAAATGGCCAAGTCTGACTACCATGTGCCTGTGTGTCTGAGCAAGGTGTGATATTTTTCTGCTCTGAGCTACTAACGAATGTGTTATAGAGCATGATTAACTGATTTTACTGTAGCCTATTATATTATCTAACATCACTTTATCTTTACCTGAAACTCTCACTTCTCATATCTGAATGAACCACATGCATTGAAGGATCTGAAACAGACTTTAGGTTTAAGAACATGTCAATGAGCTGATAAGATGAAATATTTCAAGGCTGATCAGCAGAATTTGAGCACCCAGTTAACTAAAAAGCCGTGAACGTAACGTGACTGTGTATCTTTACTGATTTTTGTCTTAAAAATGTATATTAATAAGTGATGTTCTTTTTGTATGTTAAAATAATAATTATTACATGGCATAATTGCCCTAACATGACCCAAGATAGGTTCTTGGTCTATTCTAAACATTTTAATCTTTAAATTAAAGCAACACTATGAAAATTGGCATTTCTTGCTCCTTGCCCCCCCTACAGTTGGAAAGGGTTATTTGTGCTTTGAGCCACCTATAAAAGACACATTAAGGGTCAAGCTGAGAGACACAAACAGTAATTGAAAGTAGCATTGTCTGGTGCCGTAAATTCATAATATATGGTTTTACATAAATATGACTCATTATGCAGTTCTTCTGCTGCCATTCTCCAAAGTTGTGCAATTAGCAGCATGCTGAGCCCACAGTAGCAATGATAGAGACGCTAATCTCCCTATTAAGGGTCAGTGGAGCATCAGCATGATTTTGAAGCTGTTCTTTGAAGGTAAAAATGCTACACAGTGTTGCTTTAAACCTTTCCTGTACTGTCTTAGTTAATTATTAATGATGACCGGATACCATTGCTATATGTGTCTCTCTTTGCTTGCCACAGGGTTTGCGCTCCAGGGCGAGCGTGATGCAGGCAGTGTTGGGTCTGCTTCTGCCTCTGGCTTATGAGTTTAGCCCTGGCCTGGTGCTGCAGGTACTGAAGGGCAGTGCTGGGATGGAGATACCAGTTTGGACACAGCTCAGTAGCCTGCTGCAGGGATTAGCACAGGGCAGGACACTGGCCCTGCTTCAGGTCAGTCAATGTAGTGTGGAATGGTTATCATTATTTTATCCACGCCTAATGTTTTTATATCTTTTTAGATAACGATATAGAAAGCTAGAACATTGGCTGATAATGTTTCTTTTAAACTTACTCCACATTAAAAGGGGCTGCTTACCAGTTCACTTAATATGAGCATCTAAAAGTAGTACAGGATTATATTCAATTTATTTTTATCAATAAAATTGAATCAAATTTTGATTTTGATTTTTATAAATTTCTTTTTTGCATTTTAAAACAGGACTGCGACACAGAAATGGTAAGAGCTACATGTGCCTCTTTGTCTGGTTCTCCTGCCCCTTCTCTCAGTCCTCTGGGGTCTCCTCTAGATGAGGATGTAGAGGTTATAGAGGCACACAGACAGAGACTGCAGGGGCGATGGGGTCTGCTATTGAACACAAGTGAGTTTCTGACTCAGTGAGTAAAACTCTAACATTTAACAGAATCCTCACAAATGATCGTTATTCAGTTGTAAGTTCTGAGTAATTTTAAGCAGGTAATGACTCGTCTGGTACAAAGTATAAAAGTCAAGTGTGTGTGTGTGTGTGTGTGTGTTCAGTTCCAGAAAGCAGAACAGAGAGTCAGGATGGATGAGCAATGATACACCCCTTGGTCACACCCAGATGACAAGCCTTGAAAAGCTATTTTTTTATTACTGTAATTTTTTTTACTTAAATAATAAAAATGACTTTTCAATTACTATCATCACTCAACCTCTAGATTCTGTTTTTGGTCTAATATATGTCTGTGAATTGACGTCAGTAATTACTAAACTGGTTTGTTATTATTGTGCATTTCTAGATTTGACTTATAGAATGAGCCTCGCCCATTACTGTCAGTTCAGAAGGGTTATGAAACACTTCCTAATTCAGAGGAAACATTGAACAGTGAACATTTTTAAACATCTTTGTGTGTTTTGGTGATGTTTGTCCTTAATTCTAATAAAAAAGGATAATGTTTCATTGCATTTAATTAAATTCATAAAAAAATAAATACATATTTTTTGTAGTGGTATTAAAGATTTTGCAGTGACAATCCAACCAACTTACAAAATAGCTATTTCTCTGGGAAGTATGATTTCTTGTTCAGTAATACCAGAAAAGTACAAAAACACTATATTGTGATGGTATTGTGTGGTGTATATGTTTAATCTTTTCCAAAACTACTTAAGGAAGGTTAGAATTTAGTTATCTACTTTACCTAATTAACATAAACAATTTAGCAACCAAATGTGTTCGTCTGACCACCAGTGCTGCTAGACGGTTTGTGAACATTTAACAAATATCCTGTATTTCTGCATAAATTTGACCTGACATGTGATCAGACTTCCATCACATGCCCCATGAAGTATGCAACATTAAACATCCTTGTTAGAAAATGTATGTATACCTACTTTCAGTACCTAATATGACCCCCTTGAGAACCGATAACTCCATCTCAACATTTTCTGTAACTTGTGATCAGTCCTACACAGTCTATTGATAGTGCACCATACTGGTGGGCTTCCCTGCATGAACGGCTCTTTTCCACATCAAGTCTTTCCACAACATTTGTACTGGTTTAAGGTCATAACTTTGACTTGGTCATTCCAAAATCTTGGCTTTTTTCGTATTGTGCTTTGGCTACAAGACCCACTTACAAATAAGCTTTAGTTCAACGTGGGATACTCTGGCATGCTCCTGTAAAAATTTACTGCCACAGTCCAGAATTTAAAGGTTAATCAAAAATGGCAAGCTGCCCTGGACCTGAAGAAGGAAAGCAGCCTCAAACCACAATACTTCCACCCCCATGCTTAACAGTGGGATGAGGTTGTTATGCTGGAATACAGTGTTTGCAATCTTGAGCAATCTTCAGTGGGGTTTATGTTTTGAAAAGTAGTAGCCAGCTTGGTGAACTCCAGTATCTTTTTAAAGGTTCTCAGGAATGTCCATAGTTCAAGACATAGAAAACGTCCATAAGCCTTTGATAGTGAAAATCCAGGTTTATGCTCTGGAAATATGTGAGGCTCTGATAAAGTCACGATTAAATAAAACGCCAGATTAAAACACCAAACCCATTTCAAGAAACTCACACATTGTTTGACAGATATTTAGTGTAGGTCATTTCTGCTCAATAATAAATGTTTGTCATGCTTTTGCAGCAGTTGTTAACTGATCTCTAGTTTTGGGGAATTAGACAAAGATCTGCTTACACTCCAGGTGAAATTGTATGCAGAAATGGAGAAAATTGTAAAGGGTTCACACACTTTCTATTTTTTCTTTTTATATGTTTATGTTTACATGTATTAGTCCTATGATGTCTTTTCACTTTGTGGCTGTCTAATCCACACAGTACTAGGAAAGCATGGTGTTGTCTTACTCTTTAAGCTGTGGATGTCATCAGGATGTCAGCTAGTGGCTTCTCCAGACCTAGGCAGGGCTGTGGGTGGGGGCAGTAAAGCATCTCCGGAGGCTGGCCGTCGCCCCTTTTCCAATCACTCACGCGTCTACACGAGCTCATGCAGGCCTGTCCAGCCGGCCATTGTCTTCTCCTCTTTCTTCTTCACCGCTGAAGTGAGCTCAGCTCAGCCAGAGATGACCGCAAACCCGGCCAGGGCGAGAAAGGACGAAGGCTTTCTGGGAAAGCTGGGTGGGACGCTGTCTCGAAAGAAGAGGTCAAAGGAAGGTAAAACGGCTGAATGGTTGGTAAATGGAGCCTGAGAGAAGAGTGGAGTGTGTGTCGCGTTGTCTCCAAGCATCCCTGCCCTCGCGGCTGACATTACAGCCAGACACCTCGAAGCTGCTTTTAGTGTTCATAAACGTAGTGTGTGTGTGTGTGTGTGTGGTGTTGAAGCAGCCGGTCGTGATTGTGGCTCTTCCTCAGCATGGTAGAGCTACAGCTGGTGCTTTACTGAGTGTTCACTGAGAGGAGAGCAGGGAGCCGGGTTGTTGCTGGTGTTTGTGATTAGCCTGATTAGCGTTTGGCTCTATAGTGAATAATGGCTGCATCACATGTATAGCACTGCTGGGGAGCCGCTGGAGTCACACAAACTGGCACCGGTGTTGATGAAATGAACAGAAATAGACATGGCTCTATGCCAGGAATGCGAGACTGTTTAGACAGAAGTTTACAATATTTCTATTTCTATTTCTATTAAATTTTCTTAAATATCTCTGAGAGAGCTGCTGGAAGAGGACGCGCCTGTCTCTGTCAGTGGGATTAAATGAAGCTACATTTTTAATTCTGATTTAGACATTTCATTCTCCGGTGGTCACCCTGTGTGTTATGTGAACAGCTGCAAAGTGTGTGTGTGTGTGTGTGTGTGTGTGTGTGTGTGTGTTTACATTCTCCTTTTGTCGCTCCCCCATAGGCTCTGTAACAGTAGTGTGAAGTCTGTGTAAGCACAGGTCACCCCGGTGTATAACGCCGTGTATAACGGCATATATATATATGTGTGTGTGTGTGTGTGTGTGTATGTGTGTATGTGTGTGTTTTGCGACATTTTTATGTTACAACATTATTATTTGTGAAGCTTTTCAGTCTGTAAGTGTAAGTCGTTTAAGTGTACAAATATTTAAATAAATAATAATAAAATACATATATAGTCTAAAACTGTATATAAGTCTATAAGTATAGAAGTCTAAAAACTATGAATAGATCGATAATATTATTATTATTATTATTATTATTATGTTCATGAATTGACTTCCATGGACTTTTCTGATGTACATACAGCAGGTTGAGCAGCAGATGGCACCAGCTCGCAGAGATTCGAGCGCTTCGACACATTGGCTCGTTTATTTCAAATGATGGTGATGATGAGTTGGTTCAGAGTTTCAGAAAGTCTTACTGCCATCACCACCCGGCGGACAGACACAGGGGCGTGTTCACACAGCCATGCGGAGAAGCAATCAGGGCTGGGTTTCCCAAAAGCATCAAAGATGTTACAAAGGACAAAGATGATTCTTAACCAGTTGAGTGAGCGTCACTCTGAGCTCTCTCTCTATAGCTTAAGATCACCTGAACACCACCATGCTTTTGGGAACCTGGGCCCAGAATGGAACTGAGAAAGTGATCGGAAGATGTGGCCGGTTTACCTAGTTTGAAGCGTCTAACCACACACTACCTAACTCAGTAGTGTCTAAAATAGTCCACCTCCACTAGTATTATTCACATTCGTCTGTATGCTTAGTACAGTAGTATGTGTTTTGGGCAAAGATCTGTGGCTTTCTGGCACATAACGCGGTGAAACGGGTGACTTCTTGCGTTTGTTAGATGACAAATTCCTTGAGAGACTGCCAGGTCATTGACACATGGCTGAGATGAACTTACCAGGAGCCTGTTTGCAGAACCTTAGAGAACTAGATTACTTACTTGTCACTCCGGTGTTACCCTGAAGGGTACGTTTTTATTATATTTATTTACAGGACAAAACTGTACCAATTTCCTCTGCACTTTAAGACTCTAAAATCTAATACGAAATCTGAAATATTTATTTAATAAATTCAGAAAAGGGACAATAGATATCCTAAAAACAATCGGCTATTGTTTAAAAACATCATGACTGTAGAAAAGTGTTCTCTAATGTACAAGTTGGCATCCTGGTCCTCTTAGATAAGCATGAAGGAAGTGTGTAACTATGAGTGTCAGTCAGTAACTGATAAATGCAAAATGCAAAAACACAAGTCATTGCCTTCCTATTACTTTCAGTTGTTCACTCCAAACAGTCAGTTAACTGCAGTGTCCTTTAAGGTACCAGTGACAAAAAGTAAGTGTACTACTTTTACTACTGCTTTACTACTCAAGTATGCTGGAGTTTTTTAATTATTAAATAGATTCGATCTGTCACTACTCAGGAAATGCAGGGAAATGCAGTTATCTTGGTAACTATTTTTTTTTTAAATAGCAGTTTTCTTAAAATCCACTATACTTATGTTGCTTATAGTTCATCCCAAAGAGAAGTCTTTGCTCAGAATGGGTTTTTGCTATAGGTTTAAAATGCTGCTTAATACAATGTGTTTATGATCAAACTAGCCAGTGAAACACAGTAATACTGGGGAGTCCAGTCTTATCCACAAAGGGCCGTTGTGGAATCAGGTGTGCTCCTGCATGTTTGAAATGGTAAGACTGGACACCCCTGCAGTTATAGGTAGTGGTTGGCAGTATGATTTTTCAGAATCTTATCATTTTCTCAGTATATTATGGGTGTCATCTGGACTCATGAATAAGAGTCAATATAGAGTAAATATAGAGTGTTTGTAATCAGAAACCAGTGTGTAGCGATTGTTCATGGTCTATATAAAACCATTGCCTTTAAAGAACCCCTAATTAGCCACTTTTTAGGGTGTAACAAGATGGGCCCAAAATAGTAGATTACAGACTGCATCTATTTTCCATCCAAGCCTAAGCTAATAAGCATTGAACAGCTCAGCCTTTGACTAATATTTTTTGGTTGCCTTATTAGGCATATAAGTGAATGAAATGGCAAATGCTGATCCTGGGTCAGCACTTTGGCCACTGTTTGTTTGAATTACAGTCGTTATATTGATCTGTACTGATGGTAAGTAATGCTCTGCTCTGTGTAGGCCTGCGACAGTGTAGTTAGATGCAGCCACTTTCTTTTGACTGCAGTCATTGCTCAGCTGCATTCTGCTAATGGACTTGAACATGAAGGGAGTTTTAGAAGATTATGCCTGCAGTGCGTTTTGGAGATTTATAGCACTTCAGTAAGAATTAGTCAGCGTAGTGTTACGCCTAGCGCAATATATTATGTCCTAAAAAGCATGAGATATTTCTCTTGTAAATAATCTCCTACAGTATAACTCTAATACACTCTCATAACTACATCTACTACACATCCAAATCCAGTTTGTGGACACCCCATCTAATGAATGCATTCAGCTAATTTTACCTATTGCTGACACAGATGTGCAAAAGCGCACACACACAGATTGTCTAGTGCCTTGTAGAGAAGCACTGCAAAAAATCTTTTTAGCAGATAAACAAGAACCTATTGGTGCCAAGCATGGGCTAGAGAGTTATAAAGCCCCCAGCATTGAGCTGTGGAACTGTGCTCTCTGAAACCTTTGGGATGAGGTGGGATGGTAATTATCCAACATCCTGACCTAACTAATTATATTTTGGCTGCATGCAAACAAATCCTCACAGCAATGTAAAGAACAACTGCCAGACTCACATTGGAATAGTGAAAATGTTAAAAATGGAGATACAAGGTTTATAGTTGATAGGACAAAACAGTAGGTACTAAATAAAATAGGTCGTCAGTCTTAAAAACTGATTAGGGTTCAAGGGGTTCCTCTTGATCTGCTCATTCCTTGGGATCTGTGCTGTTTATCTGCTCACTTAGGATGATTTATCTCACTGAAAAAACTCTTAATCATCACATTCGTGGATTTGCTTCCTTACGTTATTAACGGCCAACGACACTAGCCATATAAACGCCCACTTGTTTGAATATCATGCTGCCCCTTTTCATGCACATGCTAAGATCAAACTGATTGATATGACTGAATTGATACTCTTACTGAATATTACTGAAATGAATTATAACTCTACCTGTGCACAGGCTATCCTCTGTGAGCGCGTTGCAGTGTTCTTCAGGCTTCTTGCTTATTTTGGTCTGGTGTCTTCCTCTCCCCTCCTTCTCTCTCCTCTCGTTTCCCCTAGTGAAACAGGAGCAGTAAAGGGTGGGGGGTTGTGACATGGACAAAAATATCGTACACTGAAGCTGGATCCACTGCCTTAGCCTCACATAGCAACCCACCACATGCGCACTCACACCCACACATACACACCATCATACAGGCACCCATTCTCTCATCGCTTTTCTTGAAAGGACCTGCTGGATCCAGGACAGTTGTGTGTGACATGGCTGGGCTGCTGTGTGGGACTAAGAGAAAGAAGCAAGGTAGAGTTGTGGGGAAAGGAGTTGTTCATGGATTCAGATGTTGTGGTTGTGGTTTGTAGTCCTGCATGCGAACATTTCTGTTTCCGTCCACTTAAATATAGGCTTGGTACAGAAAAGCAGACTTCAGAGGGAATGCTTGATGTAGTTATTGATCTTCTGATCCATTAGCTGGACTGTGGGGATTGATATTGTACACCCTCTGCACAGAGGACACACGTTTACTGTCACCTCTCAGTTTTTTATTTATTATTTTAGGCTCGACAAACCATAATTGCCCGCTGTTGTCCGTTATGTTTCAAATCAGTTTCTGCCCAGTGCTCGAAGGTCCAGAGGTATTTATCTGTGACAATCGCTTAGGAAGGAAATAGCATAATTAGGATGACTGATTTGACTGTAATTATGAAGGAAATGCTGATTTGGTGCAAGATGCACACTACCTCTGTAGACTGTTTACTATAGAGCTGTGATTAGATCTGAAATGTGTGAGAACGATGAAGTAAGACAGCTGCTATATAGGCCTTAGCGAGCACTCTGACAAGTTGTAGCTGTGAGATTAAAATGAATTAACCTTAAGTTCTACTGCATGACCTCTCACCTGATGACCTAAAAGTCCCCTACAAAAGTCCCCTGACTGAGCCGTAATAGCAGGTCAAGAATCAGGGACTGAATTCACAAAAGCGTCCAAAAAAATTGTTTAGATGTGCTTTTTTTACCTTATACATAAAAACAAGTTCAGGCCTAGATAAATATATATATATATTTTTTTTTCCTTAACTTTTCTCCTAAAAAAAAACCAACTGGTTTCCTTAAAATATGTCAGACATGTTAGTTAACGTGCGATAGCCTCACACTTGTCTTGTAATATAGACTGTAATATTTCAGAATGAAAACATTTAAAATAGTTGAATTACAGAGTTTTTAAAGTACTGTTGTCTACATAAGAAAAATAATGTTTTTCAGTTTTACACTACAGTTATCATATTTTTTCAGTAGGATTTTAGTTAGTTTTGCCAATTTAGCCACTTTATGTTTAACATGTTTAATTAATGTTTGCTGTCCTGCATGAAATGAATTGAAAAATGGAATGTTGTTTAGGATAAGCTAAAAAGCTAAAAATGTAAAAATGGCTAAATAAGATACAATAATGTCTTAAGAAAATCTTAAGAAAAATGGATGACTTTTTTAGGAGAATACTTTCTTTTCAAGAATTGCATTTAAGAAAAAAGAAGCCTCATTCACCAACGGTTTTTAAGAAGGACTTTTTAAAAACCCACTTATACACTTATACATTCAGATGTGTTTTTTTATTTGTTCAATTTAGGAGGACAATATATGATCCATTATTTAATTTGCAGAGCTGTGAACAATTGTGCAGTTTAAAATCTGACGTCTGTGAAGTGAAGTTTTTTTTTTTTCCAAGGAAAGCTTTTGTAAATCCAGACCCAGCTCCTATGAATACTAATACCTGCTTCAGGATCCTAAAACAGCAGATTTTGGAAAACAATCTGTATATAAGTATTGAAAATGGTGCTCTGATTAAAGACTGTGATTTATATTTGCTTAAGTTTTACTGCCTCTGATGTCACCGTCTCAGAGAGGGTGTGTGTGTGTGTGAGGGTGGGTTTGGGCGTAATAAGAGCAGCAGCATTCTCTGATGTGTATCTGATACGTCACTGACTCCACCTCTCCCATAAGAGGATCTGATGGTGGCAGCAGATGAAATAGTTCCTGCTCACTGTGGCAGCCAGTGAGGAAATGAGTAATACGATTACATTCCTATTGCTGTAGATAGATGTCAGTGACCCCTACAATGAAACAGGAAGAGAGAAATATAGGTTACTGAGGGTGGGGTGTAGTGTGTAACTATTGGTTATTCTGACACACCCACACAAAGTTGCTGCTCTGATCCCACCATGTTCAATCTGGTAACTGATAATAATAGCTGGGGTCCTCTTCTATTACTGCCAAATGTAGCTTTTCAGCCACTGGGCCACTATAACTCACCCAACTGCTGATTAATATGCAGGAGAGAAAGATGAAGCGTTTTCTGCTTCTCTTCCAATTTACCATAAAAAGCACACCTCACTGTGGGGTAGAGAAAAAGAGGGGTAGAAAAAAATAAAGGTCTGCAAGAGCTTTTGTACCCATCTCATTTTCTGGTAAGCCAGCAAGTATAACCTCCATTAAATTAGTAGTCACTTAAACAAGTGACATTTTTAACTCCATAGTAGATGTTCCTTGCTAACACTAAATAAAGGACTTGACTTATAAAAAAGGCTAATGCTGTATTTTCAGGTACCCTGACACAGCTCAGTGAACCAGTTTCTGTTAGCAGCAATTGATAACTCACACAGGATTCCAACACCATGCTAATAAAATGTCTGAAGTTATAGGAAGCTTATAGTGATAGGACAAACACATTTACACAATATAAGACAACAGGCATTTTTGCTGTACTAAAAACATGAAAACTTAAGTTAGAATAATAATAATAATAATAATAATAAAAAGCATACTCCATATTGTAATCATATGAATCATTTGTTCCCCTTGATGCCCTTTTTTCTTTTTCTTTTTTTACAATCGGCTACTGATGATATCACCGTGAAGTGTGAAAAACACTTTTTATACACTTATAATTAGCCCACTGTTCAGTGTCAAAAGGGTATTCCCATCTTTGTGCCTCATGATTCTGGGAAGGATCTGGACCCACCGCAACTCTGACCAGGAGGAAGTGGATCAGACAATGAATGAATGAATTTCTGTTAACATTAATATTAACTTCATACTTTTTGTCACCAGAAAATACTAAAAATGATAGAGTTGCTGTAAGGAAACCTAATAATAATAAACAATTATAATAATACAGGCATGAGATAAACTTAATTGGTTATCTCTGCTTGCCTAGTTAAATGACCATCCCAGTTTAGAACACATCAGCTTGTGCTCTGTCCAATAGTGACTCAGCGGCTGAAAACTACCCAGATTAGAGTGTGGAAGAAAGAGACACAATAGCTTCAAGAGGTGGATCTGAGAAAGGTTTCATAAGTTCAGACGTGGTCTAATATAAGGGATCCTCTTTTCATTTGTAGCTACACACAGTCTGTGGTCTGTATATTTACTAGAAATGTCTAATTTTGATATTCAAGTGTCAACCTGAAAGTAAAAATGACTGTTATTTTCACTGTGAATGTCCTGCATTTGGTGGTGCACATGCTTGTGTTTGACAAAAGCAATATAATGACTATTGAAACTAGAGCAACAGCTCTATTAAGTATCACACACATGACTTATTTCTTTAAATCCAATTATTTCGCTCTGACACACTGTCAGTAATACTGGCATATAGAACAGTTAACTGAGCGTTCAGTAACTCCATTTCCAATGTTGTCTTTGCTGTTTGTGTGTTTTCAGTGAGTGACCTTCATGAAGAGGGTAAGAATGCCATCAACGCTCCACTCCTCCCCTCCAGTGCAGACCTGCTCCCAGAGGACATGCTGCTAGGTAACGCACTCCTCCTTTCTCATCACTTAGACAGATTTGCTGCTCTTATAACGACAGAACCACTTTCACTTACATATGTATCCATACCATGGATTCTGAATTATTACATGATGAAATCTTTAGACCTCGTGTTCCTATCAATTCTGACTCTCTAAGCCTCTCTAGAACGGCACATTTCACATTAAACCACTCTTAATGACTTAATTTACATCTTAATCATTCAAATATTGTAGAACAATTGTATGAATCACTTCAAGAAGACTGAAAATGTTGTTTTTTTATCATTTAATTTACTTTTAGTTACGTTCACGCAGTTACGTTGGCATATAACTTCTAAACTCTAAAAGTGGCTTACATTGTGTTTGGTTTTTAAAGAAATCTTTGGGAACTTATTTCTGGTGGGCAGCAGCTGGTTGACAGAGAGCAAGAACTACACCCAGTGTTCCTCAGAATCACCTCTGAGTCACAATACTGTGAAAAGATCTGAGCTTAAGCACTGACTCATGAGCAAATCTTATTTTTGGGTCGGAAAGGGATGGAAGTTGTATTTTTATGTGTGAGAAAGCATGTACTTATAAGTACATATAGATGTGGGGGTTTATGTGATAGTGTTTGTGTGTCCTCACTGCCTTTACAGAAGACAACGCAGAGAGGAGTATGCTGGATCCCACCTCTAGAGAGGATCCCAAATTTAAAGACCTGCAGAAGGTATGTTTGTGGTTACTTTAAGATATTTTCAGTTCATTTAAGCCTCTAATGTCTTTAAAAACGCTGCTAAATGCCATTCTGATGCTTTTTTATGAGCCCAATTGTGATAAAGCTACTTCTTAAATATTCTTGTCCTGTACCCAGGTTCTAATCGACTGGATCAACAATGAGCTGGAGGAAGAGAGGATCATTGTTAAAGATCTAGAGGAGGATCTCTACGATGGGCAGGTGTTACAGAAACTTTTTGGTAAGAGAATTTATTGAGAGAAGGTGTGAGAGGGATTTGCACAAATAAGCTAAAATGTTAAGATCACCTACCTAATATGCTGAAGGACACCAAAACAATGCACTGCCCTATGAAGGTGCCTTGTGGTATCTGGGACCAAGACATTAGCATAATTCTTTAACTACTGTCTGTTGTGAGATGGATCCACTGCAGATCTGACGTGGATCCACTGGTAAATGGCACATGTATACCCAGTCATCCAAATGGCTTAAAAAAAGTCCAGGGGACCGTTTAACATTGCTCCAAGGTGCAGTAGACACTTTTAACTGGGGACAAGGATCAGTATGGGCATTCTTACCAGTCTTCAGCTATGAAGTCCCAGACACAACAAAGGATGTTGTTTATCCCTCCTCACACTGTCATTAAGTATGCACCACTTCTGACTGTAAGCCTCTACAAGTTCTCCAATCCAGTTGTCTGGCAATAACAATAGGCTCTTTTTAAAATTCACACCTGACCATTTCTCCTGCATCCAGCACATTGACTACAACACCCAAATGTTTAGTTATTACCCAACATACATCATAGACCATGACATGCGTAACTATTCAAATATAATCTAATGTATTTGCTTAATCTCTAAATGTTTCTAATGGATTGGCTTATTGAGGTATGTCTTACATTCTGATACAATTCAAAATCAGCTGAAATGGATAGAGACCTCATTCAGTTGATTAGGGTAAACTGGTAAAGTGAATAATGGTGTGCAGTTTTGCTGTGAAATGGATTTTACCATATTGTGTATGCCATAATAACAGCCCAATACTCTATAATACAAAGGTATTTGGTCTTTAAACAGCTTCAATATTCATATAAACTTAAAAATAAAATAATATGCATTTTAAACATTTAGATGCATAGTTAATTACTGTGGTGAGAAGGCTGTGATAATAGTAGTAATAATAATAATAACAACAATAACACATTTCATATATTTTATTTGACTAACATCCACCAATAGAATGTATTTAAATGTATGTTTCCTTTATATTTCAGTGCAATATTACAGTAGTCCTTAATAAGAATGTGACTTTTTTTGTGACAGAGAAGCTGTCAGGCCGTAAGCTGAATGTAGCAGAGGTGACCCAGTCTGAGATCGGTCAGAAACAGAAGCTACAGACTGTACTGGAGGCAGTGAACGAACTGCTCAGGCCTCAGGGCTGGACAATAGAATGGGGAGTTGACTGTGAGTATGAAGTGTCACTTCTACCATGTTTAGGCAGATCACTGCAGGGCTAGCTGACTCATCCTGGTCTCTCTCCCTTCAGCAATCCACTCTAAAAACCTGGTGGCTATCGTGTTTCTGCTGGTGGCTCTGGCCGTGCACTTCATGGCCCCCATCAGGCTACCTGAGCATGTTTCCGTGCAGGTGGTGGTAGTCAAGGTGTGTATATGTGTGTGTAATGCACAGATAATAGGCTCATTCTGCAGTAAAAATCTCTATATCTCTGATGTTCTTCTTTTTCTACAGAAAAGAGAAGGAATCTTGCAGACATCCCACGTAACCAAAGAACTCACAACCACTACAGAGTAGGTTTGGTGTTTGATAAATTTTAACACCATCTACTGGTCAGTATAGATTCTGCATTTAACAATTGTATTTCCATCCCTCTTCTTTTGCAGGATGATGATGGGAAGATTTGGTAAGTAGATCATGTGGTAGTGACTTAAAGTGTGCTGGTACTTCCCTTATTTGCATGTTGACCACCCTCCCCCATCATGATTTTTTTCTCCCCTCCCAGATATTCTGATTGGTTCTGCCTCTGAGTTTGACTTGTTGTTGTCCCGCCCCTAGCTAATATATATATTCTGATTGGTTCTGCCTCTGAGTTTGACTTGTTGTTGTCCCGCCCCTAGCTAATATAGATTTTCTGATTGGTTCTGCCTCTGAGTTTGACTTGCTATTGTCCCGCCCCTAGCTAATATAGATTTTCTGATTGGTTTTACCTCTGAGTTTGAGTCTCTGTTGTCCTGCCCCTAGCTAATATAGCGATTCTGATTGGTTTTGCGTCTGAGATTAACTCTTTGTTGTCCTGGCCCCACTAAAATAGAGATTCTGATTGGTTCTGCATCTGAGTTTGACTCTCTGTTGTCCCGCCCTAGCTAAAATAGATTTTCTGAAAGTTTGACTTTCTGTCCCACCTGATATAGATGCATGTACATGTAGACCAGTCCTTCATTAAAGTGAACCCAGTGAGCTGCTGGTGAAACTGAACACATCCATATAGTGACACATCCATATAATTATATAATAATTATCAATTAAGGTTCCTAAATGGGAGCCATTTTTGGTTCCACAAGGCAACCATTCCTCTATGACATTACTTAAAGAACTCTTTATTGTAATTTGACTGTGACTTTGAGTGTGGTGTTGTACAGAAAGAAACCCACTACTGAAATAAAGGGTTTTCAGTACTGTATGTGTAATATGTATTACAGTCAGAATATACAGCACATTTATATGTTTTTTTGTGCCTACAGAGAGGGATGCCTTTGACACCTTATTGGACCATGCGCCAGACAAGCTCAGTGTGGTCAAGACGGTAACTCATACTCAAAAATGGGTAACATTACCATTCTATTGAATGTAAAATATCTTGTAATGTAATGTTGATATTTTGGTCTCTTTCAGTCTCTGATCACCTTTGTAAATAAACATCTGAACAAGCTGAATCTAGAAGTCACTGAGCTGGAGTCCCAGGTGCCACACTCTTTTTCTTTACTCAAATATGAGGTGTTTTTTTTATTATTATTATTACTGATAAAGTTTTCTAGCCTGCGTTGCTAAAAATCTGAGTGTGTCTTTGTAGTTTGCAGATGGTGTGTATTTGGTTCTGCTGATGGGTCTGTTGGAGGACTACTTTGTGCCACTGTATAACTTTTACCTGACGCCAGAGAGCTTTGAACAGAAGGTGAGTTAGCTTCTGGACATGTGTCTTGATGTCCAAATATATCCTATCTGTAATGCACAAAGATAGTCATCAACTGTCCACAACTGTAAAATGCATTCTGTCTTTTAGGTGCATAATGTAGCATTTGCTTTTGAGTTGATGCAAGATGGAGGATTAAAGAAACCCAAAGCTCGACCGGAAGGTAAATTAGAGGAATGATAAATTAAAGCAACATAAAGGTGTAGCTGTCAAATTGAATATGGACAAAACTTGGTATAGCTCATGAGTTATATAGGCTTTAGTAGTACATGGCTTGTAATGTGTAGTTTGCTCACTAGATGGCCTTATACTACAAATAACACACAGTGTTCTGAACATGTAGTGCATTTGTTCTCTTTTCTAATTTAATCCACAGTGTTAAGTGACTGTCACAACTCCTTTGCCTGAAAATTATTGGCTTCACAGTTGGTGTGGCTGTTGGTGTAGCCTTGTAGGATAATCTGAATACTTTGTTTCATGGGGATTAGGGTGAGAGGAACTTGCTTAGCAGATCTATACTTATATTCAGTTTTTAATAAATCTGGTTACTTCATTCAGTAATAACTTATACAGTGTAGACTGACATATTAGTGTTTATTAGCTATTTTCCGGTTAATAGATAGATAGATAGATAGATAGATAAATCACTTTATTTATCCCATGGGGAAAGTCAGTTTTTACAGCAGCAAAATCAAACAAGAGAGCAGCATAATAAAGGCACTTCAAATAGTAGTAAGAAGTGGCAAATAGGAAACAGTAAACCTGACTATAAATACAGCTATATTTCTAAATACAGCTATAATATACATAATATAACCCAATTATATAAATAAGAAGTACTAGAAAAGTGATTGCAGTGCAGTAATTACATTAATATAATGTAATATACAGAATAAATTATGTGTAATGTAACAGTGCAGTAACTACATTAATATAATGTAGTGATGTAAGGCATCCTGGGGTATCAGTCCAGTATCCTGGGGTATCAGTACAGTATAAGTGATAATTAAGTTAAGTTATCTGCCTCAAGATTAGTTGTCATTACATTACAATAGAAAGCTTGGATATACATTAATAAAACTTTCTTTATCTCCATGGAATCATCTACAACTTAGTTGTTCATTCTGGAGATATCTAAAATAGTTATTATTACACAGCTTCCTACAAGTTGTATACCTCTGGAAGAAAGCAGTAATGAACTTGAATATTTTTGTGTGTCTGTTGTAGATGTTGTGAATTTGAACCTGAAGTCGACTCTGAGGGTCCTCTATAACCTCTTCACCAACTACAAAAGTGCAGAGTGATGAAGGAAAGACAGTTTCCTCAAGAAATGAACCCTTCCCTTGTGCCTAACTGATGACACACACACACACACACACACACACACACACACACACACACAGTCAATCACATGCATTCACACAAGCACTCACTCACTAACTCACACGCTGCCTGTATTTAAGAAAGTCTTTTATGTTGTATGTCCTTTTATGTCCCATATGAATGTCACTGCAGAAGCTAAAGGTAGCTCAAATGCTATACTGTACATAATTGATAGGAACAAGGCACTGTTGTTTCCAACGCTAATAACTGCTTTAGTATGAATGTTTTATGGCCTGTATGCACTGTGTATAATGTGAGAGACGTTATATCTTTATTACCACAATAATAACCATGGATGTTTTTATAGCCTATGTGGTTTTTGTGTTGTCTTTGTTTACTTACTTGGTATTTATTGCGGTCAACCTCATAAGCTTTACATGAGAATTTATTAAGAATATATGAATGAATGAGTGTCTTCTGTTAAAACTAAAATAGCACTAATGCTTTCATCAGAGTGAGGAGACATGAGTTCAAGTTCCTCACTTCATAATGAATACAGAATTTAACAGGTAGCCAATGTAGTGTAGATGACACCTCTTATTCAAAGGACTGAATTTTCTTATTCCTGTAAGGTCTCCTGTTTTGTCTCTTATTAGAACAACTTAACCGCAAGACATTACAGTAATCCAACCTTTATGTCATAAAGGTGTCAACCACAGTATTTAGAAAATGAAAAAAGGCTATTCTTGTGATATTATCTGCATGTACAATGAAGAACAACCTGTTGCTAAGTTGTGTCACATTTGTTCCCGGTGCAGAGAAACTATCACTGTCAAGATTTAGCATTTAGTCAGCTAGACCAGGACTTGGGGCCAAGCAGAAGGACCTCTGTTTTGTCAGAGTTCAGTAGAAGCAAGTTACTTGACATCCAGTCTTTTATCTCATTAAGTGCATAATCTGGTTTGGCCTATATGTACAATTGTATTCCAGATGCATAGCAGTGGAATCTGATGCCATGTTCTTGGGAAACACTACCAGTGGAAGCATATAACATAAATAGTAGAGATCCTAGAACACAACCTTGCGGGATGCCGTGTTTCACTTTTGAGTGTACAAATGCTTTGCCATTTAGATTTACAAATGGATAAGAATCTGAACTGCCACTCGTCTTTTAGATCACACTATGAGCAAACATGCATGTTTCATATTCCATCCATATACATGTTTTTATATTCCATGCACAGGCACATTAATAATTCACTTCAGTGTGTGGGGTTGACTTGGAGTAATGTACCATTACAGATTTCACTAACATCCTTTACATTCACTGCCTCATTTCAGTCAGATCACATTGGTCAGGAATCTAGATCATTGATTTAATCCAGGTTAATCTCTCAAATGTATTTTTAGAGACACTACGTTTACTGTAAACATGCTGCCCAGCTTTAAGGCTCTAGCTTAAGTCCGTCTTGTGTTACAGGAGAGTGTCTGGAAACCTCGTTGCTTCTTGGTTAAGGTGAACACTGCAGCTCTAAACTCATGTTTATTTGAGGGCTTAATCGTGCCTTGTCTATTTGCTGAGTTACCATGGTAACCTCCCTGCCCAAATTACTGCTGCTTCCTTGTCACAGGGACTCTGACTCTCCTCTCATGACTTACAGAGAGAAAGAGAAAGAGTATTGTATTCTTTCATCGTTCTGAGAAATGAATAGTTAAGAGCGAGCAATTTGAATAGTAATGTTATCTAAATATTGAGCGTCTCCGCATTTGGAGCGGAAAACTTCACCCAGAACACACCGAGAATCTTACTCGTGAAACTGAGTGACGTAAATATAATGAAAGTGGGTTGCCAAGGAGCCAGAGACTATGCAGGCACTGCCATTTAAAGAAATCAGCCTCTTGGGCTGCAAGTAATGAAGACTGTGAGCACAGTACTTTGCTTTCCACAGTCAGACCTGTCACTCACTGTGGAAAAAGATTTATACGGGATTTACTCAACCGAGCAGTTTTTGATTAAAATAAAAGTGAAGCAAAATAGCAGTTCATGAGTAAAAGCAATATTCTCACCCAGTCCAAACCTTCAAGGCAATCCTACAAATGAGAGATTACTATTTAATCCCTTAACGCAGAAAGCCTTATTACACAGTAAGGTGTCTTATTCAGTAACTACAGGGACTTCTGTAGTAACTGGTTGGGCTATTCTTTGGTAATAGAAGTTTGTAATAACACTTACGGCCTGCCATAGGTTTTTTAAGAGGTTAAGGCTTAAAATGTAATGTGGACATATCTGCAGTACACTACATTTGAAGAAGTTATCACTGCATCAGTCAGAACAGACCTCATTTCTGTATATTAGTCTTAATGCAACAGTAACTAAAACAGCCTGTTTAAATTGTAAGGGTTAAAAAGGGGCTGTGAGTGGTTCAGTGCTCTAATGTCACAAGTTCAAATCCCGAGCCATGCTGCTTTGCCATCAGTGACCAGAGTCAGAGAGAGCACAATTGGCTGTGTTTTCTCCAGATAGTGTCGGGAGCATAGCTAGTTCTAAGGCCCCCTTAGAACTAGCTATGCTCCTATGAATGAACAGGTTAATTGACAGTACCAAGACAAAAAACAAAACAAATTATCAACATAAACATGAACATTAAAAGTGATAGATTATGGCCCCTTTAAACAGCACCATTAGCAATGCTCTATATTTAACAACACACCATAAACTTGTGGTGTGCATTTCTCTTCCTTTCTGTTCCTCTTCTCTACTGACCCTGATCTTCTTGTAAACAGCTGCATTAAAGTGACACGAAATTTCACCGTTCTCCTCAACAGCTTCCGCTTACACTCTAGCCCACAACTAAAAAGAGGAAGCAGCATTTCTTCACTGCTACTTCCTACTCCTGGTGTAAAAACAGTCTTTCGACTGTTGACAATTCACTTTACTTCTTTTCTTGTCCTGAACACATTAGCCTGAGAACTGTGTGTACCGCAATATTGTCCAGTCAGTGTGTATGCGTGTGGTTATGCTGTGGGGATTTCATCGTGGCAGTGTTGACTTGGCACGCAGAAAGGACAGCTGAGGGCACAGGGCAGGTCCAGTGTCTACACGCTGCTGCAGCAATCCTCCACGGTAGGCCCATTTATTCAGACGTGTGTTGAGACATGGAGTGAAGGCTTGTGTCACCTAGTGGCAAATAGGCCTGACAGCCATCAACACACAAATAAACATGCCTCTCTCTCACACTCTCTCCCTCTCTCTCTCGGTCTTGTCTTTCTCTTCTCTCTCCTTTCTCTCCCTCTCTCTTTCTTTGACTCTATTTCTCTTTCCATCTCTCTCTACCCAAACTCAAGACTCAAGTGTGCTAAACTTTATCATGCTAAAATTGCACTAAAATGTCCTTGCAACCACATTAATGATCAGTGCACTTCAATTGTACAAATATAGTATATAAGCAACTTTATGTACTTTGTATGCTAAAATGTAACCATTTCAAGTACATTTAGCTGGAATTTAAACACAGTACTGCATCTGTATTTGAACTTATATTTTACATAATCTTAAAGTAAAACACATTTACAAATTATGCACTCTGCCAACACAAAGCACAGCAGTAATTACAGCATTTACTTAACATTAACCCCTTCAACACAACTCCCTTAGAGACTGAAAGTGGACAGGTAGGGGAAGGTAACTTGGGGGGACCGGCTACACATTGATGGTGAATAATAGGGGGCAGACACACCCAGTATGCAAATAGATGGTGCCAGGAGCCAATGGGAAAGTTTTACTTAAATAGATTATATTCCCTAGTAATAAAATGTGGACTCAAGTACTAAACTTTATTGTGTAATAAAGAGTCCTAACTACTTTTGCACTTATTAGACTTTAATTATGTTAAGTGTGATTAACTGTATTATAATGGACTAACTATTTTAAGTACGCTTAGGTAAGCTTTAAACATACTACTGCATATGTATTTAAAACCATATTTTACACACTGTAAACTTACAGTGAAATGAAAAGACCTTATATAAATAATAGAACTGCATGACTTTTGTACACTAAGTGTATTACACGTGCACTAAACATATGTATTAAACATATTTGTGTTAAAAAAAACAATACATGTTATACTCCTGGATTTTGTTATATTCTTAAGTGACATGACATTTGAGCAACTACCATCATCACGAATGCTGACAGCATATCAATCCACCACACCCCCACATTAAGCCATACTCAGCAGAACATACCAAACTGCTGCAACACAATAGAAACACAAGTGAACACAGGAAAGGTAGCTTGGGAGGAATGACTTCACACTGACGGTGAGTGAAGGAAGAAAGACACGCTCAGTATGCATATAGAGGGTGCCAGGAGCCAATGGAAAAGTGGTGATTTTTACTCAAATAGGTTGTATTCCACACACAAGCCCACTGTGTATTACTGACCCAGCACAGCGGACTCTAGACTTGTTGAGAAACACCAACATTATAGAAATGATTAAATTCAGCATCAGTGCATATTATTCATAGTGTGTGCCGTTTTTCAAGATGGCATGGGGCAATTTCTGTCCACTTGCTAATGGCAGCCAAAAATGCTCAATTATTAATGCTCAAAACACCTAACTCAAACAGTTGAGCAATATGTGGGTTATATCCAGTTTTTTGTACCACAGACATAATTTATGTGAGTAAAAACAACTTATAGTAATGAAAAATTATTTTAAATGAATTATTGTAGTATTGTGGAATTATTTGCAAAATGTTCCAAAGTATGTTTCAACACAAGTATTTTAAATGTGTAGTGAATTAAATGAAAGTATTTCCTAACTAAACGTATACTTAGCATACTAGTATAATAATGCACTTACAAAAATATGCTCTATTATATTTGTAAAGTGTGATCAAAGCAAGCATTGGATGAAAACATAATATTAATGCATCATTTAACAAATTTTAAGAAATTACATAAATCAGCTAGTAAATTTACAACATACTGACAAATCTAAATACAGTTAAGTGCACTTTATTTACTAGGAGAAGGAGATTTCCTTCTCTCTCAACCTTAAATCCTTCTCTATCTGTCTTGCCTCTGTCTCTCTCTCTCTGTCATTCCTGCCTCTCTTTTGCCTTTTCTCTCTATCTGTCCTTTTTTCCCTCCCTCTGTTTCTCCCTCCCAGAGCGAAGTTTTCACAGGTTGATGTTTTGTTTGTCAGTGTGCATTGTGTCAGTGCTGCTTGGCATGTATGATGTTGGAGAATAAAGTGGAGGAGAAGCAGTGCTGCAGCCCGCCTGCCTTTCCACTGGATCATTTTAGACAGAGATGTCAGCACTGGAAGGCTCATAGCTCCGTGTTTGGGGCGACTTTGGCGACTTGTGCTGGAACAGAGTCAGTTTTCATCTGCTGGATGTGACATCCTAATAAATCAGCAGTATGACAATAAACAGACTCAGATGAAGTAAACAACAGTGTCAGATTAAAACTACAAGTTTTCAAGAACTATTTTTATGCTACATTTTTGTCAGCCACTGAAATTCTTGGTTACATTGCAATAATACGTCTGCGTTTATATTATCTATTAAATATCATTTATGTTGTTTTTATAAGTAACTACAGTGTAATAATGCTGCAATTATTAACATAGGGAACACTCTGACTCACACTTCGGTTTATTATTGCAGAAATCACTATGCATTATTTGGTAATTATTTAGGCTAGTACATTTTGTGAAGTCCCACAGGGCTCTGTTCTAGGGTTGGTGAAACGTTTGCTAATTGTGCTAAGTGGTGTAGTCACTAACAGAAGTATGGGTCTATGCACAGGGTTTAAGAGGTTCAATAAGAATGTACTGATTTGACTTTCTTAACAATACCAGCAGCATTCAACCAAACAAATGTTTGTCCCTTAACTTGTTCATTTATTAAACAGTACCTGATCTGACTGGAACAACTGGAGAAAGAAAAAAATGGACTTTGAGCAAGGCAGTGAAGCATCTGCATCTTTTCAAGGTGAGTGGTCAGAGATCAGAGAGTGTGTGCTGGACTGAACATTTCTTTGGAAGTCAGCGAGGATGAACTGCCCTCGTCTGCAGACTGCTGACATGTAAAATGTGATGCACTGCTCAATAGTGTTCATTATGCAGGAGAACGGAGGAAGATTATCCAGCCCGCATCTTTAAACGATCCCAAACTGGCAAAGCTCAAAGAGGTAAGATTCTCATTTCCCCTTCTATCCTTCACTGTGTACGAACCTGAAAAGGATTCAGACCCACCCCGGTTCTCCCTTGTTCACACTTTAAAAACGGTCCTCTGTTCACACTGTCCTCGAATGTTCTCACTCATCTTGAATCATCCTCTAGAGTCATGTCACTTATCTTCCTCTGTTTACACTGGTTCAGTATGTTCCCCTGTTTATTCTGCTGTAGAATGTTCTCCTGTTTACAGAATTTCCTCAGTTCTCATTGTTCTCAAATGTTCAATGCAAACTGCTGCAGAATGCTCTTTTATTTACACTGTTTTAAAATGTTCTCTCTCAGACACACAGCTGTAGTGTCTTTACACCAGAGTACACAAACACAAACAAGCACAGAAAAACACACGTGTGTTTGATTTCCCAGAGTCTCTAGAATGTTCTCTCAGATTTGAGTTCTTTTCCTGAATATTCTAAAAGGAAAACAGCAAATAGAGTCTAAACGGTGAGTATTAGCATTTAACAAACAAACTAACAAAGGCAATATTTCTAAAACTTAAAGAATGAGCTCAAAGACTCTAAGCTCAATTATCGATTCCATTGAGTCAAATATGCAGCATGTCTTTATTGTTACACCCAAACGGTTAAACGTGTTAAAATCAATATTATTATACTGATTTTGAATGAAGAATGTCCAAGTACTTATATATACACATATGAGTATTAACGATACATTTTTATTAATAGTGAAAATAGGCATAGACATGAACAAACATGCAGTGTCTTAAAATATGTATCAAATAACAGAATTAGTATAAATTCAAATAAGAAATTATTACAACACTTCATTAAATTGACAAAAAAATATATATGTATATACATCCTCTGTTGCATATCAGGGCAGTGCTTTAATGGGGCCACCTGGCCACCTTGTTTATCTCTTAAATCTCCTTAGTCCATATCTATACACTTACATATTGTATATATTACATACAGTATTTCTAATGGTGTTATTGTGTGCTTTTAGAATTGCTTCTAACTGACTTGTTGTTCCATGTACAACATGGAACAACAACCTCATTTAACTCTAATCCCGGGGCAAAGTATATGCTTTGAGTGAAAGTCAGTGAATAAATCCTATGTATGTTTTTTAACAACTTGTATGGTGTCATGTTTCATGAAGATGAGAGAACAGGTAGTTACAGATGAATTACAATGACTGTCATTGTAAGGCACTGAGATTAGCAAAACGGCCCAAAAGTCAGCCCATCTGTACATCCGTAGTTACTACTCCCTCTGATCTGCTGTGTGAATGGCAGATTTTGGTGGAGTGGATCAACAGCACTCTGAAGTCGGAGCACATTGTGGTGCAGTCGCTTGAAGAAGACCTGTATGATGGACTTGTGCTTCATCACCTGCTAAGTATGACTCAGTTGCCACTTTTCCATCTGCATCTGTGTGTACATATGCAACAGTAACCAGAGAAAAGCTTTTGACTGGCAAATTACTTTATGTAACTGTGTAACTGTGTGTTTGTATATATGTGTGTTCTGACCTCAGGCAGGTTAGCAGGAATACAACTAGAGGTAGATGAGATTGCACTGACTAGCGCTGCCCAGATACAAAAGCTGGAAGTGGTTCTGAAGGCCCTGGACGAGAACCTAGGACTCAGTTCTCAGCCAGATGATGCAGCTAAATGGAACGTCAAACGTGAGCAACATGATCCTTAAGTCATAAGAGCCTTCAATTCACTGAAATGCATGATTGTGTACATGTAGAACCGATGATTCTTACTCAGCAAATCAAGTTTTCTGGAAGAAAAAAAAATTCAACATTCATACTTTACTTGATTTTTATGAGGTTTTGAAAATCATGTCTGCCAAATCACAACTCAACCAATCACAGATATCTGACTGTTCGACTTAAATGACCCTGTTATCTTGCCTCAAAATAAAACGCAGATTTTTTTCTTTTATAGTGGGATCGTGAAAAAGGTTTTAACACTTTTTAGCACTGTAACAAGAGCATTGTAATTATTCTTGAGTCTTACCAGATAGTGTTGCTGTCCTCTAGTCCTTTAATGTCCTCTCACTGTGACATGTGGTTAGCTAGCTAAAGAGATATTAAGCCATTAGCTTAGCACCTACTTGCCTCCCTGGATTTGGCATTTCGACATTCTAAACTAGTTTAGTGGTGTGCTGTTCTCCAGCATTACAAATTTCAGCACTACATTTTCCCAAAGTGGCCACTGCATTTGACCACATTACAGGTTTAGGTGTCAAAAGAATGTTTAATGTGCTTTTGTATGATGTTGTTTGATGGCATGAAGGAAATGAGAAATGAAGAATTGGCCTGTTTTACAGCTTTTGTGATTGTTTTGAAAGAAGAGATTTTTAAGGTGTGTTTAAGGTTTATGATATGTTACTTCCATGTACCAAACTCTTAATATTCTATTCTCTGACTATGACAAGATAAATGTAGTATTTTTTATTAGTATTTACATTTGAAAGAAATTACTTCCAGACATATTATTTAGTAACTACTATAAATTGTTTTATGACTTTTATTACACTTTAATGATAATTACTAATCTGTAACTAACACGTAGAGCAGTGCAAACTCGTTCCTAAGTTATAACATCAGAGAAAAAAGCCAGGAAGCACCGGTGGACACATTGAGTTTAAGGGATCAATCAACGCTTTAGAATTTCCTGTAATAAAGCCAGACCTTTTATTTTATGAACATTTCCTGAACATTTATGAAATATCTGTCACAGCCGAGCCCAACCTATTTTCCCATGTTACTGATTGTCTCATGAGCATGAGTGTGTTAGTGTGTTATTAAAAATGTGCCGTCTCTGCCTATAAGTCATCCACAGCCGAGACCTGCTAGCAACTCTGCATCTGCTGGTTGCCATGGTGAAGTGCTATCAGCCCAGCCTGCCTCTGCCCCTAAATGTCAGTGTGGAAGTCGTCTCATTAGAGGTGAACCTCATGAATATGCTAATGTATGGATATTAAAAGCAAATACATTGGTCAGATGATGTGAGCTGTAGAGGTTGATGTTGCTTAAATGAAGTTAGGCCCCTGATTAACTTTCACTGCTGAATTTCTAAACCACAGGTCAACAAAAGCGGGATCAAATCTGATAAGCAGATAGAATTCATCACACTGCAAAGGTACAGCTAATTGAATCAGATTGTATTCTGAATATATGAATATATGAGTGTATAAATATGCTGTATATTGTTGCCGTCATGTCAAAACCTTGTACCATGTTTATGACACCATTTAAAAATGCCAGCCTGTTTATACATGGTGTGAACACCATATAACCATATATATTCTTCTATAAAATTACCATTTTGGAGTTACAAGGTTTTATGACAGTGACAGTATGTTGTTGAATATCATGAGCTTTATAGTCACTCACATTTTTGCTCTGATTTCAGCGAGGATAAAAATGGAGGAGCTAATAGTAAGTCAAAGTGTTTTTAGCCTTTATTTCGTGACATGTCAGGAAATAGCTTTACCACTTTGCCCTTACTTTCTCTCTCTCTCTTTCTCTGACAGAAGAAGACCCCATAGATGAGCTACTCAAACTTGATGCACACAAAATTGCCACAGTAAAGAAGGTAGGGCACCACTGTACTTCAGATACCACTCAAACTGTGAGACTAAAATGCCGTAGTTGTACAGTGAGCTGACTACTGACGTTATTTTTGTATCTGCAGGCCATTTTGCACTTTGTCAATAAGAACATGTCGCCACTGAGGCTGCAGGTTGCTGACGTTGAGCAACAGGTGAATAAATGTTCGTCATCCTACCAAAAGCAGCAAAATGCCGTGGGCTAGGTAGATTAAAACTGATCTTCTCACTCATTCGTTTAGCATTAAATTCTCCTACAGTTTCCCCCTTGTTTTTTTCTATTCAGTAAAGTATTCTGGAATCTTCTAACGGTCATTTGTAGTGTGGTATTGTTTGGTTTAGCCCACATTCATTGAATGATATGACTGATCAATAAAAGCTCTACTTTAAAGCTCTTTTCAAATAACCAGCTCTGCTTAACTATTGATTCCATTAATTAATTATTTTCGTACCGGTATTATGTGCACATACTGCATGATATTTGTATAATTAGTTTGCAGATGGTGTGTTCCTGCTTTTGCTGATTGGCCAATTGGAGGAGTTCTTCATTCCACTCTATGAGTTCTACCTTTCTCCAGATGGCCACTCGGAGATGGTGAGGATCTTTTTTGTTCACCTTGTTTTGTTTTGAATCACCTTTTTGTTATTCATACAGAAGTATCTCTTATTACATATATGTACAGTAGTTCAGCCTCACTGTCAGGAGGGGCTTAGCATCCCTTGTGTAATGCAAACAATAACCTACAGGTAGTTGCCAGGCTTGGCAAAAGAAAGGAGAATGGATGTGCCCGGACCTGAATCAGGGATAGTACATTCTAAACATCCAATTCATCTATTTCTTGTCACTTTTTGTTTTTTGGAGTTCTTGTTCTTGTGGTTCTGTTCTTAAGTGATGTTACTGGGAGAAATTTGCTTCCACACCTGTGATATTGCATCATTTCCGAATCTTTCAGAATTGTATCCATCCCAAGTTTCTATCTACCAATTATATTTAGCATCTGTTGGGATTACAATATGCCATTATTCAGAACCCCTGGAGCATGCCTATTGTTTTCTATTCATTTACAATGATCAATCTGCACCCACTCATAATAGTGCAAGAGACAGGCTGTGTGTTGGGACGACAGATGTCAAATCTAGCTGTGACAGCAAATATTCATTTAGCCCAAATGGACTGGCATCTGCACGCATTAACAGACTGACTATTCTTGGACCTTGGACTCTTTGACAACATACGATTGTCTGCTGTTTAATCGGTAGTTCATTTAATCACAGTATCCATCGCATTGAAAGGTCACTGCTCATAACTCTTTTTTTATTTGATTCAATTCTGTCTAGCTTCACAATGTGACACTGGCTTTGGATCTCCTCAATGACAGAGAAATACAAGTGTCTGATGTTGACCCAGAAGGTGAGTGAGAAGCTACACTTTGCATATGCATCATTTAAATGTACTAATTTAACATGAAAAAATATCTGATTCATATGCAACCTGCTGACACATTTGTGTCAATTTAGAGAGTCATTGTTTTTATATTATATATAAACATATTGGCACACAAAAACCATGTATCTCCGAAATGGCAGCTTTGCAGGAGGAGAGAAATCCTTCCTAACCTTTAACAGAAGTCAGTGTTAAACAATTTTTGTAAATTTTTTGTATAATTAAAAAGTACAAAATGTGATGGTACAAGGTCTACAAGGTCTTAATACTACAAGTGATAATACTATACCTTTGAAGATTTTTTTAAATAAAAAATATGTCAGTATAACGTATTAACCATACCCCATGGCTATCGATCTCTTATTGCAACCTAAGGATTATTAAATATGTAATATTTATTTGATATTAGATCCATATAATGCTAAACGTAAACAAGAATAATCTAAATTCTCACACACATAATACAATGCACTTGGGCACATGTTCAGTGACACACCTGGAGTCATAGAGTTTTTGAATCATTTGCATCAACAATCATCCACCTACATCTAGGACAACCAGGTCCCGAGTAGCTCATATTGTCTTTGGGTCCTCCCTTGATCCCCAGTCTTCTCACAGCATTTCTTCTGGCTTCTTTTTTATAGTCATTTATTGTCATATAATGCCAAAGAACCTGAGAGCCTTGTAGATTAATGACATTGCAAAGCCTCTGCATCCAACCACCCCTACCAATGGGCTTGAGGTTGTTGCAATTAACTGTGTGTGAATTTGTCTTGTGCAGTGACCAGTAGCTCATTTTGCTTTCTCAGCTGCAGCTGTGATACTGTTTGCTTTGGTTTCAGCAGCTCTATTGGCAAAAGTGTTGGTTATTGCTGGGCAGTGCTATTCATGCTTAAGCATGTTGTGTTACATTAATCGGATAAAACCAGCTCAATTACACTTTGTTAGGAGAAGAGAATGGTATCTCTAAATTAGCAAATAAGGTTTGTACATGTCATGTACAAATGCAGCATCCTAACCTGCATAAAATTGTGGATATACTTCAAAATGTCAACGTCATGGGTTGGAGGGGTAAGAAGAATAAGACATCTAACTAAGATCTATATACTCAAATTTCCTACATTTTACAATATTTGGACACCTGCTCATTAATAGCTTTTTTTTTAACATTGGCATTACAAATTGAGAGTTTCTCCTGCTTTTGTTGGAATCTCTACTGTCCAGTGAGGACGTTTTACTAGATATTGGAGCATCCCTGTGAGGATTTGATTGCAGTCAAAAGAGCATTAGTAAGGTCAGGATATTGGATGATTACCATTCCACCTCATCCTCAACTTTCCTGCTCATCTCAAAAATACTGGTTGGAGCACCATCATTTGGGAGAACACAGCTCAATGCTGGGGGGCTTTATACCCCTGGAGCCTATGCCTGCCATTAGTAATGCCTCAGCAAAACAGCACAATACAACCAAAGGCACACATACATGCCAACAAAACCAAATTTATCTCCCTGTTTCCAGTATAGATTTACATGATTGCTTTGCACTGTCATACCCATGAGCACTTCTGTGCAGAAAATGCAAGGCTAATTGAGCTCGCTGGCTGTATGGAAACTGTTTAACTGGCTCTGGGATGTGTCATGAGGCAATTATACAGCATGTCAATGGCGAATGTGGGTTTGTACTCACTATTGGAGTACATATGAATATACTGGCCCTGGTGTGCAGTTTGTGTGTATAATAACAATGCCTTTTACCAGAGAGATATAGAATAAGTCAGAAGCGTTTCGTTTGGGAATCACTCTTTCCTCAGATGTTGTGATTGTTTGCAATGATCTGCCTGGTCTCCAAGATGCCCCTGAGTTCTCTGTGCGACTTTGGGGGATAGAGTGAATAAAAAAGAACTAATAATGAGGATGATCTGTATGCTAATCTTGTACGCTGCTATATTGGTCTGCAGAAAGACATAGAATGAGAAACTGGACAGGATGGCACATGGGTGTGTATATTTATGTGTGTGCATATGCGCTTGATTGATTAACTGAGAGTCTTGGTCCACATGCTTGCTACATCTTTAGCATTCTGTTTGCATGTTTATATGTGAATGTGTGCTTCTTCACTTTCAATGACTGTTTTTTTTCACCCTGACAGATATCGTGTCCCAGGATGTGTCCGCTACACTGAAAGTGTTGTATGCCCTGTTTAAGAAACATAAGAACAAGTAATCCACTGCCAGACCAATCTCCAGCCTCTACAGATTAAATTTCCTGTAAATGTCTGCCATGGGTTAAGCATCTCTTCATGTTAGAGGGCAGCTCTAATGTTCAGCTGACATTGTGAATGGCTTGAAAGCAGTTCAGTGGCAGTTGTCTAGACTGCAGGAGCATTAATGAACACAAGAGACCATTTGACCGCTCGGCTCATTACGCAGATTGGATGTGGATGCTGACAGCATGTTCATTGCCATTCTCTCTTTCTGTAGACCTTCTACTGCCCTGCATGTTCTCTTCACTGGGTTGCCATCCTTAACTGTCTTACTGTTTCGGATGAATTTGCCTCAAACACTCTCAGTTTAAGTATCAAATTTGTAAGATTTGTAAATTAGCAATGATGTCAGACACCATAGTCTGAATGTCACAGCTTGGAAGTCCTGTTAATTATTTACCTCCTGAAGAGAAAAATAAAATGGATGGGTAGAATACTTGTAGTATGTCTGTACAATATGTTTGTATGGTGTTATAGGTGTACAAAGAAATGGATATTTGACTAGTCTAGTGGGGTCAGAGCCCAGGGATTTCTAGGGGGCACATAAGACAAATCAGAAATTGGCAGAAAACTACAGAAATGTGCTTCATGTAAAAATGAATTAAAAGATAAAAGATCAAATATGTGCAGAAATTCAACTGCAGGAAATAATAGGCTAATGAACACAAATTGCATTTTTCAGCTTGTTTAGTTTTTGGTTTTGTTCCTTTTAAATTTATGTTTTTGATAGGCCTCCAATATTGTTTGTGACCAAGGACCTTGTAAAACCATGATGGTGTTCATCTGGGTAGAGTACTAATAATCTAATCATTTTTACATTCAATGGAGAGAAGCGGTCTTCTACTGGTTTAATTTTTAATGCATTATGCATTTTGTTAACTATTGCAATGAACTATATATAAATATAAAAAAAAACATTTAATTTCTCCTGGCTGAAAATAAAACATTCAAAATACATACAGTAGATAAAGAGGCCTGGATTATCCCTGAGTGATTCATAATCTTACTATAGTCAAGTCAAGTCAAGTCAAATTTATTTGTATAGCGCTTTTTACAACTGTTGTCGTCACAGAGCAGCTTTACATAATTATTACTTAATAAAGAACAGAGACAGAGAAGAAAGAAGAAATAACATGAAGCGTCAAAGACCCCCGTGAGCAAGCCAACGGCGACAGTGGCAAGGAAAAACTCCCTCAGAGCTGGAGGAAGAAACCTTGGGAGGAACCAAGACTCACAAGGGGGACCCATCCTCCTCTGGCCAGACTGTTTTAAACATTAATGATAAAAATTACCAAACCAGGTACAACAGAAAGTTAATAGTTGTGATATTAATAGTGTCAGACAGGCACGAGTCCATCTAGGTTTCAGCACGGCCACCAAACAGGCAGCAGCGGCTGGCGGGTGAGCCATGGGTGGTGGCGGGTTGGGGGGGACCCGCTGGCTGGACTATAGAAGATAGGACACACATATTTGACATTTGTCATTCAATTGGCCATCTATAAATATCTCCTGATATCTGCTACAGTCATTCCTGTTTTCCAGCACCATAGTAAGTTATGAATCACCCAAGGATAATCCTCCATTAAAAAAACCCTACACCATTAAAAATCCTCTCTCACTTCAGATTAGAGGTATTCTTTGTGCTCTTTGTAAGAGAGAAAGAGAGTAGCAGAGGAAGGTCAAATGTACTTGTTTAAGGAAGGTATACAGCAGCAGTGGTGACAGGGGTCTCAGAAGAGTTGTCCTTAAAGCACCAAAAACTGTCAAAAGAATGTCCGAACAAAGCCGAGAAGCCAGACCTGCACATGTGTGCCTAACTCTAAAAGTTTGAGACTAATTCCAGCTCTCCACTGAGATTCTAATTCTAGACCAGCGCTGCAGACATGCCACAGCTGGCCCTGTCAGTGCCCTCTGGAAATACCCCTCAGTTATGCTGGGGTATAATGATGTCTCACAACCCCAAGAGTCAGGTGTGTGTGTCGGTGTGTTGGGGTCTGACCAGATAGACAGACGGCTGCTGCTGTCTAAATGATCAAAACATTGATTCGGACCACAGAGGTTTTGAAGTTTTGAAGACCATTAAACCTCTCAACAATGCAGGACACTGAAGAACACACAATAAAAAAGTAAAGCAAATACAGAAATACTGTGATCCATACAGAAGTGGGCAAAAATAAACATAAACAGAGCTTAAACACAACAGGGAAGAGTTATAAATATCTTTATTTCTCCCATCTGTAACAGTACAAAGTTAACAATTGCAAGTACAATTGAAATAAAGACTATACATTCTACCTAATAGCAAAACACTAGCTCACAGATGTGTGTGTGTGTGTGTGTCTGCAGTATAGTGTGTGTGTGTCTGTGTGTATGTGTATGTCTGTGTGTGTTGGTATGTGCTTGCATACACATGTGCATGCTGTGCAAGTGTGCGTGTGTGACCATACCACCTGCTTTAAGGTACCAGTAGCTACAGAGCTGCTGTCTACAGGTGTAGAGTTACTAAGGCAACTGTTACCAAGACAACCCAAATGTAAAAGGGTGAATGGTGATTCCTTCAATGCGGTAAATCTAGCACTCTCATATTATTCCATTTTCCCACTTGAATCGCTAAATCCCTGTTTATCCCAGGCCTCTAAGAACTGATCCGTATAGTCTTTTTTAATCATTCTCAGATATTAAAGGGGAATTCCACCAAAGTTTTAAAACTTCTACATGATTAAATGGTTAAGATATAAACACGGAGATATTTAATCCTAGAGAAAATTAGTCAATCAGAATTATTCACAGTGGTGGTGAATAGAACCAGATGTCTCAAGAGTTTAATGCCTCTATTAAACTTTGCAACAGAAAAATATTACAAGAAATAGATACAAACATGTTGTCTGATGCTGGGGACAATCTTTTACAGCACTTTCATGATAAGGAAAAAATTGATAAGCCTGAAATTGAAGTATTTTAAAAAATACATTGGTGGAGGGGTATTTGTAGAACATTGTAAGGCAAAATAGTCCCCCCCCCCAAAAAAAAAAACAACCTTTTTTTAGTATGTAACTCTCCACCACGTTTTTTTATTGTATTTTTTCTTTGGAAATGCAAACAAAATGGCTGTATTTTTTGTTAGTGGGCCCTGATTCTTAGCACTACTATAAAGATTCCTCTACAATTCTCCCATCTCACACCAAACCACTTTGAAAACCTTTTTCATTTCTCAAACATTTAATTATGCAGAAATATAAAAGGAAATCAGTGGAATTCCCCTTTGACTGCTTTTTAAAATCACATAGCAGTCTGTGTAATAGCTCATAATTCCAATCATCCTCTTCCATTTCCAATTAAATTAGGATTCTGCTACAGAAGTGCTTGAAATTCTCTGCTCTCTCTCATCTTCCACTGTCCATTCATGAGGAGCTCTGAGAGCAATTTCCCACCCTCTCCTACTTTCCAGCCTGGCCAATTATTGCAGTGTAGGGAATGTCAAACTCTAGCATGAGATGAGATGACACCGTTCCACTGAAGAAATCGTGTAATTGGACATTGGCTTTATTCTGAATAGTAACTTTGCCTGCAGTCAATTCATTGGCCATTTTTGAAGCTTATTGATCATTACAAGGGATTACAGCACTATAGTCATATATAGTGAAGAGACACATCTGACAGACGCTCACAGCTAGCTAGCATAGGCATGGAGAGAGCATACTTCAGGGTGCTGCTTTATACTAGCGCAGTGACTTCTGTACTGCTGTTTTTGTGCTCTTTGGCAGTGAGCTAAGGAACCACGGCATGTTAAGTTGGGGACGGCAATCATAAAGAAAAGGATACTGAGATTGGTGTTTCAGAGTATGTGTTCATAATATACTGTACGCTCCACGCTTTTCAGAACATTGCTTAAAAATACAAGAATAGTTATATTCTTATAACTATATTGCATTGCTTGTAGATCATCAAATTGAATGTATAAATTAGGGTGAAATGCCAAGAAACATATGGAGAATTTTTGAATTTGAGGGTTTTTCACCTGGAACTGTCTGCACTGAGCAATTCTCTGGATTACAAAACAAAACTAAAACGAAAATGTTTTCCTAAATGATGATCAGGTCATTTCCCAGTGTGAGTTGACAAAAGACGAGGCATAACCTGTTCTCAGGAGACAATAAACTCACGTCACTGTAATCACATCTATAAGATAGTATGATTCAACAAGGGGCATAAATCGGTCTTTATCTAGGTATCTGATTTCATGTTATGAGGATTAAACATAACAATAAATACTGAGATTACCAGGAGTGGAAAAGGACAGAGAAACTGTGCTGAGGTGAAAGTATGGCTACTGCATCACAAATACACTTGAGGACAATAAAAGTACTTAAACAAACTTGTTAAAATGTTTAAGTACACTGTTAGAAGTATAAGATCCTTGAGGGGCTTTTGGAGGTTATTCAATTTGAAACTATGGAGGAACCTTATAAGGTGCTTTGAGGACCTGTCAAGAAAAGGTTTTTGAAAAAAAAAATGGTTCCTTGAAGGTTCCGCAAAGCACCTTAAGAGGTTCCCCCACAGTTTTAAACTGAAGAACTTCCAATGGTTCCTCAAGGATCTTATACTTTTAACAGTGTATGTAAAAGTAAGCACTAAGGGCTATTTTCCCAGACAAGTATTAAGCCTGGTCATGGATTATGTTTTTCGTTCAATATAAAATATCCATTTTAAATTTGTGTATAAATAAAACTAATAAAATGTTGGTTGGTTTATTTAGTGGTACATGATGCAGCTAAAAGAGTAAATTGAATAAAACATTAATTAAAATTGATAAAAATATTTATTTGAGTTGAATAAAAACATTTTTAATGATAGAAAGAGGTTTTAATGGACAAACTATTTATTATAATACTAATATTTATTATTATACTATAGTAAAACAATACAGTTCCTCAAGCATTTTCCACCCCTGGATATTACTTAAGGAAGAGCTGCACATTTGAGTACGAGCTGTATCACAGTCTTACATTCTTAGCAAATGTATGCGTGTTCTGTGAGTACACGATCTGACCTCAGACTTCTATCAGGTGTTTAGACACAACATATTTCCACTCAAAACCTCAAAACTGGTCAATTAAATAAAAAAACATTACTTTGTGTCCGACTCAATCTTACTTAATTCCAGAGGACTCATCATAGTGGAACTGCAGTCCCAGACATTTCATTTCACTTCATCCCTCAAATCTGTGTGATCAATATTGGCTGCAAAAATGCTGCATTTCTATCTTTCCACTGGAACACAGGTGGGGTGTCATAAATTACAAGATGGCAAAAGGTGAATTTGAAACAGTGATAACCAATATTCATAATTCATTAAAGCCCAAATCAGGAATCACTGCAAGTTCCAGGCCATCTTTAGCACTGATCTACCAGTCCTAAAATCGGAATGGCCTGAATGACTCCACTACATGTGAATATACTACTCATACTACACTAGGCTTGCTGTTCTGTAAACTGTACTGGGCCAGCGCTATTGTTCCAGTGCTTCCTGAGAGGGGCTTTAAGTATTTGCTTCTCATAATATTCCCTGACTAGCATACATAAACAAGGTACAAATAAATACTCCTACCACCACACAATTATAGTAATTAGTCCATATTCGGTCACAAGGCAGTGCAAACACTATAAATATATCATCAAATGTGTCCATGAACACTCCTGACTTTATGATCCTTGTTGTGAATTGGTCATGGTTGAAGAAAGCTACACTTGTTTCTTTGCTCAGATAAACTTTGACATAGTGTCATTGAAAGTTCTCTCACAACTCAGTTCATTTAGGTTTTCTCATCTCACCTCTGTTCCTTCCAGATCCAAGCTCTGCTGTGATTCCTTTAATTTCCTATTCCTGCTGGGTCTATTAAAGCCCAAAGTATATCTGTGATTCTCCAGCATTTTCCTGGCTTGGTTCTGAAGGGAGGTCCTTATGGAGGAACTGCAGGGTTGTGCTCGAAGAGAGTGGGCTTACAGGGAGGCACATCTGAACCAACACTCTTCTGGAGCATGAACCATGTTGTCCATCAAACACTTCACTGGTGATTTCCTGCAGTCAGTTCTATAGGAACATAGAAATAGATAATCAGTAAGACCACAGAGCAGAAACCTAACATATAGATCTGACAACTGATTTGACTCGATAATATACACCAATCAGCCATAATATTAACATCTGCCTAATATTGAGTAGGTCCCCCTTGTGCCATCACAAGAGGTCTGACCATTCAAGGCACAGGCCTCTGAAGGTGTCCTGTGGTCTCTGGCACCAAGACATTAGCAGCAGATCCTTTAAGCCCTGTAAGTTGTGAGGTGGAGCCTCCATGGATTGCACCAATGAGCCTTAAGTACACATGACCCTGTTGCCAGTTCACTGGTTGTCTTTTCTTGAACCACATTTGGTAGGTATTGACCGCTGTGTACCAGAAAACCCCCAAAGGACCTGCCTTGTTGTTTTGGAGATGCTAAACCAAGTCATCTAGCCATTGCAACTTGGCCCTTGTCAAAGTGGCTCAAATCTCTATACTTGCCATTTTTCCTGCTTCAAAACATCACCTTCAAGAACTGACTGTTCACTTGCTGCCTAATATATCCACCTCTTGACAGATGCCACTGTAGCTGTAGATAATCAATGTTTTTCACTTCACCTGTCAGCGAAGTGTTACTGACATTTACATTTATGGCATCTGGAGGTCTGACACTCTTATCTAAATGCTTAGTTTTCCACTCCCAAAAATGTATGCCAAGCTAGCACAAATAGACTAGTATCTACAGACCACCTTGGGCTGAGATACTGCTAGGCACAAAATTAGTGTTGATTCAAATACTTCACAAATAGATGGGTTTTAGCCAGTAAGGGACTCAAGGGATTGTTCAGGAGGTTTGTTCTGTCACCTGGGTCCAGGTACAATCTTGATGCTTGTCAAATATTGATGCTTGTCTTTCTTGTATCTCAAAGGATAGCAGGTCAGGTTGAACCATAAGCTCAAAGAGAACCACACATTATTGCTGTCATGCAATAATAATCTACAAATATGAACATCCTTTGCTCACTACTGTATTTACCTTTGTGGTTATTGTGTTTCACAGCCATGCACATATCTGCTGAATTACTGTGTTAGTGTTCCAGTAAGTTCCAGTACTACAAAGAGCAACCTTTGATTAAACATGATTAGGAAGTGAACAAGTGATGGCAAACAAAGCTGTGGTCCATACACTGTGAGACATGTTAGCTAGCAGCATGTATTTTCAAATAATTGAATACATCACTTTTTTCCTGCTTAATGTTGTACTCAGTGGAATAAAATCTCAATCAAATTCGTGATTTCTTCTACATCTTCTGCACTTTGTCACCTACAGTGCTCTGAAGCTGCTTATTGGATGGTTTGACCACAGTGGGCCACACTGCTTTCGTATTTCCTACATCTATTTTTGGCTTAAAATTAGTGTGAAATGCATTGAGAAACAGTAATTTATAGGAAATAGATGACAATGAGAAAGGAAACGTTAAGGCAACAAACTGTTCATGATTAAGTAATTGTTAGACTTTGTAGGTTCTCTATCTTCTCACTTCCTTTAACCTAACAAATTCCAAGTCAACACCCACACCCACAAAGCTACTGACTTCTGAGCACCACATCTTGTTTCATAGAGACTCCACTTCATGTGCCTTTTCTATCCCCATGATCAATACCACTAATACTTCCTAATATTCCTTTTAGACAAAATGTCCCTTGACTTGGAAAACTGGCTTGACCATCAATCTCCAGTCCTGAAGATTTGAAGATCTTGAACTAACTAGGAAAATCTTTGGTCATGATCGAAAGAGCCACAGTTATTCAGTTCAAGAACACTGTGTACATCTCTAACCCACACAAATTGTCCTTTCTTTTTTCTACTCTTTTAAATTCCCCCACCACATCCACCCACTTAGTCTTTCACTGCAGATGGTTTCATTTGGAGGTTGTTTAATGGCAGGAGATTACACTTCATTTTGTACTTATCTGGCGCTGTGACAGCTGGTTTTGATGCCACAGTTTAAGAAAAGTTTACTCAAACACTTGTTTGAAAGTGCATGCAATGAAAACTATAAAAATGATAACTGTGTGCTCATGCATAAAACAGATCTAGATGCACTTGGTTGCAGTTTAAAAAGAGATAGAGAGCATGCAGCAAGTAGTAAAGCTTTTACTGGTTCCTTGAAAGTTCTCGATCTGTGAGTGTGCCACACCAAATTTCTTTCCAGCAGAATATTTAAAGGCTTTTTTACCTCTAAATATTAGGAGAACTTAAAAGTTTTAGATGGAGAAAATTCCTGTGATCTTCTTGATGTCACCTGTCTGTAACAATTAGCTTATGTTAAAGTTAATGCAGAGAATAAAATGAAAGAATAAAATAAATACCAACAACAGGAATAGCCAAAGGTGCCCAAACTTTTGCACGTCACTGTATCTACGATTTTGATAGGGTTGCAACAACACTGTCAAAAGATTACCTACAGGCAAACCTAATCCAAATGAACGTTTCAAATAAAACTCGAAGAAAAGCTATCTGATTATTTATGAATTCAGTTTGCTATTTAGATTTAGATTTGACAGACTCTGAAAAGTCAAAAATTGTGAGATGTCTTGCAGAGGGATGCAGCAGTCTTGAAATTGCCAAACTTTTGAAGCGTGATCACCGAACAATCAAGCGTTTCATGGCAAATAGCCAACAGGGTGCAAGAAAAAAAAGGCGCAAAATAACTGCCCATGAATTGAGGGAAATCAAGCGTGAAGCTGCCAAGATGCCATTTGCCACCAGTTTTGCTATATTTCAGAGCTGCAACGTTACTGGAGTATCAAAAAGCACAAGGTGTGCGATACTCAGGGACATGGCAGGGACTTAAGGTTTTATGGACTGATGAAATACGAGTGACTCTTGATGGGCCAGATGGATGGGCCCGAGGCTGGATCAGTAAAGGGCAGAGAGCTCCACTCCGACTCAGACGCCAGCAAGGTGGAGGTGGGGTACTGGTATGGGCTGGTATCATCAAAGATGAACTTGTGGGACCTTTTCGGTTTGAGGATGGAGTGAAGCTCAACTCCCAGACCTACTGCCAGTTTCTGGAAGACACCTTCTTCAAGCAGTGGTACAGAAAGAAGTCAGTATCGTTCAAGAAAAACATGATTTTCATGCAGGACAATGCTCCATCACATGCATCCAAATACTCCACAGCGTGGTTGGCCAGTAAGGGTCTAAAAGAAGAAAAAATGATGACATGGTCCCCTTGTTCACCTGATCTGAACCCCATTGAGAACCTGTGGTCCCTCATAAAATGTGAGATCTACAGGGAGGGAAAACAGTACACCTCTCTGAACAGTGTCTGGGAGGCTGTTGTGTCTGCTGCACGCAATGTTGATCGTAAACAGATCAAGCAACTGACAGAATCTATGGATGGAAGGCTTTTGAGTGTCATCGTAAAGAAAGGTGGCTATATTGGTCACTGATTTGTTTTTGGTTTTGTTTTTTGAATGTCAGAAATGTTTATTTATTTTTTGTAACTGAGTGTCTTGCTATCCCTTTCTGCTGTTACACTGAGAATTTCCCCACTGCGGGACTAATAAAGGACTATCTTATCTTATCTTATCTTATCTTATCTTATCTTAAATGTTGTGTTATATTGGTTTACCTGGTAAAAATAAACAAGTGAGACGGATATGTATTTGTTAAGTATATATAAGTTGAATAATAATTCTGCACAGTAATAGTTACCTGCACAAACAGATATCTTCCTAAGATAGCCAAATCTAAAAAAAAAACAACACTCCAACTTCCAAAAATATTATTGAGTCTTTTGGGTTGATTGAGAACATAGTTGTTGTTCAATAATAAAAAGAATCCTCTCAAACACAACTTGCCTAATAATTCTGCACACACTGTATAAGAAAAACACAGATTTCCTGGCACACTCTCCCGCTGCAATTCTGGTAGCAGTGCAACAATATGGCCAACAATGTGCATGTAGCCATTGCATGTACCAAATTTGTAAAAGTTGATAAGAATAAATTCAAAAGTACAAAATGTAGACAAAATCCAAAGACAAGCTCCCCTCACCAACCCAAGGCTCAATTTTTATTGGATGTCTTCCAGTTCTTTATGGCAGAACTGTTAGAGCCAGCTTTACCCCAGTTATAATTTCCAGTCCGAATTACACACATCAGACAATAATAAATGTGGCAATAAACCAATGTCATGTCTTTGAATCACTGTACATCTAGTAGATTAGTTGCACTTCTCTTGGTTATCAGTTCATATTTCTTCCCCTGAAGGTCGCTCAGCTTGCAGAGTACCTTGCACATAAGCATTTACATTACCTGGTGTACGATTTAGTTTTATTCCCTTATTATGATTCTCCTATGCTCTAATAGAGCTGTTTGCATTACTTAATCAAATCTGCATGTGATTTTGCCACTGCCTTCTGCCTCATTTTTCTGGAATAATATGTTCCACACACATGCTTATCTACACCTTAATTATCATCTCAGTTATTACACCAGGAGGTCTCATGGGCTTTGAAAATAACCAAGTAAGGGTGTAAATGAATGTAATTCAAAAATGTGTTCTATAAAAACAGGTCAGGGCTGAATAAATGTTGCAAATGATACAAATGTGGAATGTGCTGTGCAATTCTTGAATATCTTGTATGAACAAGTATTCTTATTTGTTTGTCAGAGAAAGGAACCAATTTAATAATCTATTAGCATACACAGATTAGATATACAGGCTAAGGAATGAAAAACAGAAGCTTGCTATCATAGCAATCGTACTTGTCCGAGCTTGTTATCCTCTTGTCTGATTTTCTGGAGTGAGTGAATCATTCTTATTCTTCATGAAATGTTTTAGGCAATTGGAATCATCTCCTGTTCCAACAATCCCATTTTATAAATGCAAACCAGGATCTTCTTTTCTCTGTCCTCTTTTTCAGAATCAGGTATTTCTGTGATAGCTGGTAGTATCACTGGTATTATAGTGGCTGATACTGGTGTTGTGGTGTCTTTGGCAAAGGCTAATAATGGAAGCACCTACTCTAAGTTAAAATTGCCCTTCAGTCTAGAAAACATTCTGAGGTTTGACATATACCAATCAACAGAACCTTTTTAGATTGTCAGTAAACTGCTAACAAGTGATCCAACAGCTGAATGAAAGTAACTGATAATTGCTTCACAGTATCAGTGTTTTAAGACTCTCCACAAGGGTGTTGACCTGGCACTTTATTATATGGGTCACAGCATAAAAGTCACAAGATATCAGCAACTGTTCCAGTAACTGTGTCCGAAAAGGAGCTCTTGTCATGCCTTGTCTTCTTCATTTTGATTTGTGGTGTATTGTTAGGGTGATGGCATGTCCCGAGTTCTCACTGCCCCTTTCCTTCAGCCAAGTCAAATCAAATTTCTCAGTGGGCTTATGATGTTTGTAACTCAAGCCGGCCCATTTGGCTCTCTGTCGGCAGCTGCCAAAAGTGACCGGTAGACCTGGCACTGGTTGGCATGAGCCATGCCAGGATAAACACGCAGACAGGTTAGGTACATTGCTCACTGATGAAGCAAAATATGCACTGGAATATGAGACTGGAAGAGATAGATAAATAGATAGAAAGATAGAGAGAGAGAGCTTTAGATTGATAGATAGATAAATAGATGCAGAGTCCAGAGTAGTGCAGAGTCCAGTCTGACCCAAGCAGACAAGACCAATCGCCTCAAAATTCCTCAAAGAAAGATTTCTGATTTCAGACCCCACCCCACACACATTTCACATCCCACCTCCCACTTCCCTTACAATGTATTTATATTAGCATATAAAAAGGCAAGAGATCTGATCATAGACCAGAAGTCGGTGATGGAAGACATGGCCCAGAGCATCAGAGCAGAGGTAAGGGACAAGGCCGTCTTTAGCCACTGCTCGCTCCATGCATTACGACGCGGACTACTGAATAAAACACTGCAGAGCACTTTAAAGCAAGATGTTGAAGAAGTGGTGCAGCAGCAGGGGCTGTGTTCAGTGCTGTGGAGTGAGCTGCTGCGGAGGGTCCCCTGTGTATGGAAACACTCAAACATATTTTGCTTAAGTGGCCAGGTTGTCAGAATGCTTACTAATCGAAGAAGATATGCAGCTTACAGATGCACAGACATCACACCATTTTAAAAGTATCAACTACATTGCTGATATCGTTTACTGCTTCTTTTTATTGTGTATTACTTCTATCACTTTTTTTCAACATGAAAAGACAGCTTCAAATATTTATTTTGCAATTCAAGTACTTGGAGAAGATTAGGAAGCAATTTAATCATACATTCTATCATATGCTGATGAATGATCTATTTAAAGTCATTTGTAATTTACCCTAGAGCTGTCATTGCTGCTTTGCAAACACAAGGCAAATATAAATGTTATACTATTACATCGTTCTACATGCCATATAGTTCTCTCAATAATTTAGAGCTTGGAATCTGGATGCGTCTAAAGTTTCTTATTTTATATTTATTTTTACTGCTTCCTATAAATTATTTGTAACGTTTAAAGCTACAGGGCACTGGAATCATTTCAGACTTCTTGTAGCTGCAACAAAACCACCTTTAATAGAATTAGAATTTAACTTTACTGTTCAACAGCCATTGCATAACAGTACAATGGAAGTCAATCACATCAAACCCATCCATTGCAGTGAACACATTATACTATACACTAGTTTATAGGGCAGTGAGAACTCACACTCAGAGCAGTGGGCAACCACCTCCTCACCTTTGGATTAATGGATGGATGGATGGGTGGATAGATGGATGGATGGATGGATAGATAGATCGATAGATAGATAGATAGATAGATAGATAGATAGAAAGATAGAGCAGTGGGTAACATCCGCACCTGGGGATGAATAGATGTACGAATAGATGGATGGATAGATAAAGAGCTTCAAAAGGAGAACTCCCACTCAGAGAAGTCGTGCCTACGTGCCTGGGGAGCAATTCAGGGGTTGGGTGGCGTGCTCAAGGGCACTTCAGCAACAAACGGGGGGAGAAAGCACTGTTCTACCGCCCCATACACACACACATACACACACTTCCTGCAAATACATCGAATAAATCGAATCAACAATCTTCCAGTGCCAAGCCTACATCTCTAACCTTCAGGCCAAGGCTGCCCTTTTACATTATTAATAAACATTGATTCTGAACTTTTAAGCCACACTGTACATTGGAAAACAGCATTGAATAATTGCAGCTTTACTGCATACACTGTGTGTTTTCAGTTCCCATGCATTTGACTTCAGCCAGGCCACATACTGTGTGGGGGCACACAGCAACTAACCAAGAACAGAATAATGCTGCTTCCTGTCACAATTCCCAGGGGTTGTCTTTTCTCTTCTTCTCCGTATTACATTATACAACAGCAGCTCACCATGTAAAGCTATCCCCAGTGCTTTCTCAGGCCATACCCATACCAGAAAAAGAAAAATGGCACGTAGAACCCTAATATAGAGACATTACGCTGGCATGCCATACTCTGCTCCATTTGAGCTCCATGCTTCAATTCCCAAGCAGATAGTCAGCAATGACACGAGGCATTAGGTTGTATTTTAGTGGATGACCTCGCTTACAAGTCATGACCCCCTCTACCAGATGTTTGCTTCAGAGTAGAGACTAGTCCAGTAAATTCCCATTATGCTCCCTGAGGAAAGGGTTTAGCCCTCTCTGGTGACCTCAACCAGACTGTTTGATCCAAAGCTGTATAACATACTGTTTATGCCTCAAAAAGAAGTCCCCATAATCTTGGAGACATAAAGCAACATAACAACATATATAGCAATTATTCCTGTAAACAACAACAGAATCAGTTTGATGCTCCCCTGACTTATAATAATTAGTAGAATAATATAATAATATAATAATATTACAATAATATGTAATAAGGTGAAGGCATCTCTGTCATTGCCATTCTGGGCCCAAGACCACTTGTGAGAACTGCATAAAGCTGTGTAGCCTGAGTAATATTTGTGTAAAATCCTGTAATATTACTCTACCACATCAGTCCACATACTTCTTTCGCTTTAAATGCTAGTTCTGTATCTCTCAGCTTGTCTACAAATAGTAGTTTCCCAACTATAGTGGGATCTGATGCTTTAAACTGCAAACTTTCATGTGTAAAAGCAACTACAACTGTTATGTTTCTGTTCGGTAAACATTGCTCTGTTAAAAGCCTTCTTTCAGGAACAGTCCCGAATACAATCATAAAATGTTACTTTTACTAATGCTTGGAAAGGTGAGCTATCCCATATTTTTCACTAACATATCTGCTGATACCTAAAACTTTATAAAGTGTAAATATTCAGATGACATCTACCGCCTCACCACTACTGAGAACATTTATTTTTGTAATGTTATATCAACAGTAACAGAAAATGCAGATAAAATAAAATAATATAAAATAGACAAAATAGTCCAGCGGCACATAAACATTCTGTTATTCTGAAGGTCGAATGAATATGTCATCAATTAACGGTTTAAACGGTATATAACGGTATTACTCATTATTACAATAATTACTACCTCTTGCTCAGCTGCACAACATTATGTTGCACATCCACTTGTTGCACTTGACACCAATGTCTAAACAAATATATATATATATATATATATGTTATTATCTCTTTATATATTTTATACACAAAGCTGTGTTTGCTTATCATATATTATATACTCTACCCTATATTCCGCACCATTAATAATAAAACCTTGAACTTAACCGCCTTGCAACACTATAGTAACCACCTAGCAACACCGTAGGAACCACCTGAAATGCTATTGCACACACCTAGCAGCATCTTTGCAACAACAGAGCAACCAGCTGGCAATACCATACAATCCACCTGGAATGCCATAACAACTAGTTTCTTTGTGGCACAGTTAACACTATGCTACAGTTCACTATTATATTTACTGCCATTGTCACAATACCACTTTTTCTATACTGATACTGATATTAAAACCACCATTGCTTCCTGACTACCAGACTATGTCTTCACTACTGGGAAAATAAAGAGTTACAGAGCATGATTTGACCAATGCTATGCAACACATATTTGAACTAAAGTAAAAAACGGGATTAACAGGCAGCAGCATTAGCCTGACATAAATAATGAATAGTTTTCAATTACAGAAAATGCACAGACCCAAGCAGAAGCAATTATCATAATACATATTCCAAATCTAAACAGTGACAATAATTATTCAAATAAAATTGATGACTACTGACTCAGTACTACATGACTTTACAGTGCCATTCTCTAAGGCTGCAGCGGTGTGTTTAATGAGGGGCTTCTGTAGACAAGACAAGCTTAATTAGATGAGAATTCACTGGCACTAAAGAACTCCTGGAACATCTGCCTCTTACTAAGTCCTCTTGTCAAGTGTACCTCTCTCTCTTTCTCTCTCTCTCTCTCTCTTTCTCTGTGTGTTCTTTTTTGAGACTTGTGTGTGATGTCCCCTGATTACAAATGCCCAGTCCAGCTTATAGGGCCGTTTGTCAAAGCATTCCTTTCATTAATTTATCACAGAGCTCCAGCAAAAGAGGATGAAAGGCAGGAGAGCTCCTGCGGTGTGCTGAGGTGTCCCAGGCAGCTATCACACAGAGAAACACTATGTCTGTGTCAAGCCTTTAATTAATTACGTGCTTGTGCTGAACGACCCCAAGTCAGTCGATATCTTTAATGTTTTACTAGAGTGTACTAGAGGAAACCCTTCCAGCCCTTCTCCAAATAAATCAACGTCCAACATAAAAAGACCAACAAATTTGAGTTGCAGGACGTAATGAGACCACATTGACAGCTCACTGGGTTCCATTTTATTCAGATACCACAATACGTCTTTCTGAAAGCGAGTTCCCTTGCATTGGAATATTTGATTGTTGTTTTATCACATGACCTGTATGTGCCAGAATCAAGGATAGCACAACAAGCCCTAGTTCTGATAACAGATGCACATAGTGCTGGTGAAAGAAGAAAATTTATAACGATGGGTCAGGTGCTCAGTGTGAAACATCTGGTTCAAGGCAAATTATGCAGAAGGCTGCTGTATGTTTGCCCCCTGAGTGTGTGTGGAGGGGGTGCAGAGAAATGAAAAGGGAGAGAAAGGGAGAGCACTTGAAATATATTCAAAAATTAAAGACAGTATAATATAGGCCCCTGACTGTTTAGTTTTACCTTAGTAAAGTAAAATAAAGTCATGTGATTAGGTTACTATGATACAGGACAGACCATTCAAGAACATTAGCTTGTCCAAAACTCTTGCTAAGCTTAGTTCTGAAAACTGATCCACCAAACTTTCCACAGAAAACTGAGAAATACCTTGCAAAAGTTCAAATGTGAGATTCTCTTAAATCAACCATTCATAAACACCACACTGAATATGGAAATGTGAAAAGAGTCTATTCTGTTTGATTTGAGCTGGCTTATACTTCCACTTAAATCAAATCCAAAAGAGTGTAGGCAAAAAAAAGAAGGGCAAAAACAGAGAAGGTAGACAGAGACAAAGCAACAGGTGAAAATTCATTTTCAGTGCTCAATAAAGCCTTGTCTGGCCCAACTCACCAAGCAATTGATGTGTTGTGTGCAGTCTGCGTTGGGCTGTGGGCCTCGGCCTTCAGGCTGTGTCTTGGCTGATTGTGACAGTGCTGTTGTTGGTAGTGTGTGAGCGCTGCTTGAGCTCCAGGCTGAGAAGGCTGCGGCGTCTGGCTCTCCTCCTGCTCAGCTCTGTGCCACTGACTGCGGGCTTGTTTCAGCCAGCGGCCCCCGAGCCCCCACTTCTCCAGGTACACTCGGCATACCTCGTAATTCATGGCTGAGTAGTAGAGGAAGTCCAGTGCCAACAGCACCATGACGAAAAAGCCATAGATCCACACGCCCACCAGCGCGGTGTAATTACTGAAACAAAACACAGAACCTATGAGACATGTTGTAGTATGTTTTACAGCAGCAACTGTTTTTATTTATTTATTCATTTTTTTCAATACTCTTACAAGATGTTGGGAGAGAACAGCTGCTCTTCCTTGGGTAAATGTGATTAAATCAGCATTACACACAATACACAATGCAGAAGCACAGCCGTTTGAACTATGCTATACACTGATCAGTCATAACATTAACACATTTCACAGGTGAGGTGAAAAGCATTGATTATATCAGTGAATATTAAGTTCTTAAAGATGTTGCATTGAAAGCAGGACAAATGGGCAAGCATTAGATTCTAAGCCACTTTGGCAAGAACCAAATGATCAGAGCATCCAAGAGCATCTTCAAATCAGCAGGCAGGTTTTATATAATTTGTCTGGTATGTAGTGGTCAGTACCTACCAAAAGTGGTCCAAGAAAGGACATCCAGTTAACCAGCAACAGAGTAATGGAATTCATGGAGGTCCCACCTCACAACCTAGAGGACTTAAAGGATCTGTTGCCAGAGTATTGGTGCCAGATACCACAGGATGCCCTCAGAGGTCTTGTGAAGCCCATGTCATAGATCTGATATGACGGCGCAAAGGGGAACCGACTCAGTATTAGGTAGTACTAATTAGGTGGCACTAATGTTATGGCTAATTAGTGTCTAATATCATCCATCTTCTTCCTGGCCAGGGTTGCAGTGTTAGGGTTACAAGGAATACCCCCTGGAAAGGGGGAGCCCATCACAGGGTACCACACACACACACACACACACACACATATATATATATGAACACATTTACACCTAGGGGGCAATTTAGCATAGCCAAGTCACCTACCATGTGTTTCTGAGGGGGGCAACTGGGGTACTTCTAGGAAACCCTGTAAGGAAACCAATGCTAACACAGAACAACCCCCCACACCAGCTGTGCTGTTCTGCTACAACAGGGTTCTTCATATTCTTTCCTGGAGGGCTGGTGTCCTGCACAGTTGAGTAATTTACCCTCTTAAACACACCTGGGCCTGTAAGTTATCAGGTGCACTGGCTGTGTTTAAGCAGGATAATCACCAAACAGTGCTGGACACTTTCCCTTCAGAACCGGATAGGAAAAACTCTGCTATATAAGACATCCGTGGACTTGTGTCCCATTCTCCCCTCACACTGGTTTGAGTTGGCTGTTTGCCTCGAAGGAGAGGAAGGGCTGGTTGGGTTTATTCAGTTTGCTCGTTTTAGCTGCCTACAAAAACATCTATTTTTGGTTTTGTCAAATCATGTTTTTGTCCTACCACAGTCAGGGCAACTGTGATGTGTTACCATCACACTGTGTGTGCTACCACTATTTTAACACAGGAACAAAACATATCTCTGTGAAAAACCTGAGCACTGCATTATGTTAATGTATGATAGAACATTTGAGGTTGTGTGTTACCACAAATATCACAGCTCACAGATCTGGTTGAAGTGGATCATGGCAGCTGATGTAATTTGTGATTAGCACACAAACTCAGGTGTTTTATTGCTGTCACAAAACAGCTTACAGCAAAATATGAAGCCCTGGACATTATGTCAAATATGCAGTTTCTTACTCCAAAGAAAGCAGTGGTTGTCATAAGACATGCAGTATTGATACAATTATAAGCCAGATGGGAGGGCAGTGGTGTGTAATTGTGGTTCAGTGGTTTGAGTGCTGGGTTATTGATCACAGGGTTGTAAGTTCGATACCCAGATGCTCTTGAGTAAGGTCCTTAACCTGTCTTTTCCAGGAGCACTGTAGTATGACTAACCCTGAGCTCTAGCCTAGCTTTATTAGTTGAGATATGCAAAAAGAATATCATCAGACTGTATGAAGGCAAATTAATAATTTTACAATGAATTATTGCATTAGATACAACAACTGGAAATAACTTTTGAGAGGTAATGATCTGGTTGTGTTAAAGTGATACATACACAACACATAACAAGACACACAGACATGCTTAAGGCATCACACTACATGTTTTAATGTGTTTGGAAAATGCATAATGTTGCTGTTGGCAGTTTTTCTTTACGTTATATTAGAATGCCATGAATAATGGACTAATTTGCTCCAAAATGACTTAAATGAATTAAATCATTGACTTCCACTGACAGATCCCTTGTAAAGTTGCAATGTTTTCAGAAAGTGTAATGCTTTGTAAAGGCTCAACCTGCCACATGCACAATCCAAATAGCTCCTTAATTCCCTGTATAAAGTTCCTGCAGATATGAATTTTGTGGTCCAATTAGTCTATTTCTGCTGAAATGAAATACAGAGAACTGAGTTCAAACATTTTCCAATTACTGGCCAGGCAAAGTGGTAAACAGAATTGAAAGGGACAGAACATTTACAAGTATTTGCCAGGCATTATCAGAAAATGCCAAAGGAACCCGCCAATTGAGCTTGAGTTAAGTGGAAGTTGTTGTTTTTGTTACCCTAAGTACAGTCAGTTGGTGAGAAATAGTGAGAACGTACATATTCTGAGTTAAGTTGCAAGAAAAAACACTGCATCTCATAAGGAAGTGTGCTAGAGTTTCCCAAGTTCCCAGGTTAAACACAACACATGATTCCCACCTGTCTCAGTTGGTCTAATAATAGCTTGAAAAAAAAAACTGTTTAAATATGTATCTACTGCATTTTAATGTGTGAGCTAGCTCCGACAGATGCACTAGCTCCCTGTCTCTCCAATGCTGAGCTGATTGTGAGTGGCTCTATGGCCATTGTAACCTGAGGGCAGTGGTAAATATCACTGGCTATGTCCAGCTGACCACAGATGCGAATGAAATGGCTTCTCACCGGGTTGTCCTTCTTCACACAATCCTCTTCTACTGCCCGAGAGCAGAATAAGTTAGCACAGCCTGGTGTGGCCATTAGTGTAAGACACCTACTGAGTGGGAGATCACAAAAGCATTGCAACACTTCTAGGCTTGCTTAACTCTGACAAGTGCAAGAATAACTTCACCAGCCGAACGGCGCGAAGTGCTTAATCATTCTGTCCTGTTTTTTTCTATTCACCTATTTTTTGGTTTCACTCTCAAAAATAATGATGCTAAACAGGGAGGGTTGTGGAGTGATGTCATAAAAAGACCTTTTACAAAGAGATCCTTTGAATGGTTAATTAATTAAAACATTATTAGAGAGCATTTTACCTTAAAATAACTTGATGAATGAAATGTAATTCATTCATCATTCTGATGCTTAACTGACTTGTAATAGTGAGAATAGCGTCTATTTCTATCATTGGTATTCCAGGCTAATATTTATATATGTATGTGGAGTCATATTTGTGTAGAATCTTGTAAAATCACTGTACCACATCAGTCCACACGCTTCTTTCGCTTTCATTGACAGTTGTGTATCTCTCAGCTTGTCCAGAAATGTGCCTAACAGCGCAATTTACACTTCCTGACTGTAGAAGGAGCCCAGGAGCAAGAAATATAAAACTTCCATTAAACTTCCACAAGGACCAGTGTGGCTGCAAGTTTTTGTTCCAACCAAGCTTCAGTTTGAAAGCTGAAATCAACTGATACTGACTGTAGACTGTAGACTTGAAATGAAAGCCTGCAGCCACACCAAAAGATTGGATAAGGTGACCCCTGTTCTATACCAATTCAATATTTTTCCCAAAACCATATGTCCAAGTCACAAAGCATTTAAAACTTTTTGTTATGAGTGCAGGTGCTTGAGAGTAGGTGAAGTATGTGAAGGAGACATTAGTGAATAACCTGTCAATTCACTTTTTTGTGAACCTGGACTGAACCTAAACATTACCTGCCTCATAGATTTAATTCTTTTTAATCCATATTTTAGAATCACTAAAATATGGTGGATGTGGCACCACCAATCCATATGGTGTATTGCTATCATGTGCCACATCCACCATATTTTAGTGCTTCTTTGAAATGACAGCGGTTTGTGTTGGTAATGGAATGCTGAAATGTCAGCTTCTGTTATGGTCCAAATTTAGCTCTCTATCATGTTTTGCTATCAGGGCTCAGTTTGGATTCTGATAATCTACGCCGTATACATTTTAAATGTCATACTTGAAAAGTCAGGTAAAAATGGGCAAAACAGGCCCTCCATTCATCAATCTGAAGCCTTGCTATTTGCTGTGCTCTCAGTGGGAAAAAAGGGGTCATAACCTTTCTGAACAGAGCTGCCAGCAGTTAGAAAATATGTAGTTGCTAGATAAATGTGCATTGTGCCCTTTCACACTGATACTATAGTCATGTAATAGGGGAACTGGCTGTGACTCTGCAAGGAAGAAAATTTAAAATTCATTAAAATCAATGGGATGTGACGTTTTAAATAGGTGTGGGTTTAGTTGTCTTGGTTGGCTTTGAGAATAAATCAAATATCAGATGACACTGAATGGACTTACTTGTGTGAAAACCCGTCCAGCGTGGTTGTAAGGTTGACCTGCATGATGGTTTGAAACTCTGTGTCATTGCAGCAGTACTTGAAGGCAGTGTTGTTGTGGTGACAGCAGAACATGTAGGTCTTGTTGTCAGAGAGACGAGGACAGTGGAATCCAAAGTGATAACGCCCCTTGTGGTCAGTGTAGGGTTCACACACTCGGAAATGCGCTGAAAGAGCTGCGGAGGAGCGAAGAATACAGGCTGAAGAGGCAATGCAGTTGCATGACATTTAGCATATTACGATTTAAGCCATCATGTTTATGTAATAATGAATACTCAAGAAGGAAACTAAGAACTGGGGCCAATGGTGCTTAACCTAACACATTTTGTTTCTTAATAAATCGTTTTAAAAGAAGTTGACAAAAATTTATGATTTAAACAAAGCATATTTCTGCCTCAAACAATTTTTTTTTTACCAGATCTTACTGTTTATACATAAGCTAACTATAAATCCAAAAGTGGAATGTGTGCAAATGTTAGGACTTACCCCATAGTCAGGGTTCACTGTAACAGACTGAGCAGACTAGTTGTAAAAGTCACTAGAATAAAATGATGTAAACTAAAACAAAATAAAATTGAAATATAACGTATTTACATGAACTTTACAGTACAGTTACAGTACAGTTTGTGAGCTGTTGAGCTGTTTATGTGCCTCACATTGAGATGTATTATTAGGGCTGCACAATATATCGTTTCAGCATCACCATCGCAATGTGTGCATGAGCAATAGTCACAACTTGCTATTTGCTACTTTTTTGCTGCTTGATACCAAAGGAAAGTCCCAATGGCCTCATTTCCCATGACATAGCTACCAGAGAATTGTATATACACAATATTGTTTATTTTACTCCAATCTTAGACACTGAGTGCACTTTTTAAAACATGTTGGATCATTGCCTTCTGGTGACTTCTTGTGTGACCTATACACACAACTCAGTAATCAATAAACACTTAAGATGGAATCTTATAGATATCTAAATAGATTTAGGCTGAATCCTGAGAAATAGTTGTCTGATGAGTGTGAAAATCTAGAGATGACATTGTTATGGCAATAGGGAATGAAAAAGCATACTCTACTTGAGCCTTTACTCTCTTTTACAGTCTATTTGCTTGTTTTTATTGTTTTGCTATTTTTGCAGAATCTCTAAATATTTTTTTGCCCCACATTTCAATTCCAAAGCCACCAATTCACAGGATCAATAATTTCACTCCAACCATAGAGAGTGTCTAGACAATATTAGATAAAGTCTTCCAAGCTGTCCTTGCAGTTAAGAATTAGATATCAATTTGGCACATTATATTGAGAAGGCTCATTCACGGAAGGAGTTCCCTGAGGAAATGTCCTCAGTGAAAGCTCATTCTTGGTTGAGCCAAACATAAACACTGACCAGATACTAAACCAAACAAGGCTGACTGAATAACAAACATATAGAGAGATGTTATAGCTCTCTTTGTGTACTTCCTTTCAATCTCTAACAATTTTCATCTCTAAGAGCTGTTTTTTTTCTTCAGCCTAATTAGCTGAGAAGAGTTCATAGCCAGCCTAGAAAGCATGGCCAGAGGAACACAAGTCATTACCACTCAGATGAAAGTGAGGCAACACCTGCTCTCTTTGATGTGCTGAATTAGAGCTATCTGATGGAAAACTTGTGAAGAATAACAGAGAAGTCTTGGAGATAGACTCTATTGCTCTGCACTGGTTTGTTTGCATTTAATTTGATGAACAAGAGGCTAAAAAACAGTTTTGTTTTTTTTTGTTTTTGTTTTCAGGCATACAGATGAGCAATAAACCAGGAAAGCCGTATGTGGTTAGGCAAATCCTGTGAGTTTCAAGGGATATTCCATCTGCACACTTTTCTGCAAGTCTAATTCATTGTGACTATTGGATTTTATATATAAAAAAAGATTAATTTGTCAAAATAATTATTTTATCATAAACAAATAAGTGCAGCCCAATTACCACTTGTAATGAATATTAACCATTCTAAAACAGAATTTCGAAAACATTAACATTTCTCTCAATATGGATTTTGAGGGGCAGTGTGTCGTATTGTGTGTTTCAAAGACAGGTTATGACGCATTCGGGCCCTAAAACTGAACTTTATCTATGGCATCTGATCTTGTTACGTCTGGACCTTGAGCTTGAGTTAGAGGCATATTGTATCATATAAATGAAGCAAGACCTTGAGAGAAGCTAATTAGTAGGTAAGGGTGAAGAAAGATTCCATTATAGTATGATTATGATGAATGATTTAATGAAATTAAAATGCCACCCGTTAAATGATTAATAATTCATAAGCATAGTAAAATAGAATATTTAATCAAATATAGGACACAAGACCTGGAGGGTTTGGTTGAGTTGTTAGAGAAATGGTAGAATTTCTGCATAACTAATTGATTGAGAAGTAAAAATCATTAAATGTAGAAATAATGGAGTGGTCTGATTGTTTAGAAACTGACATGGACAAAGGCGCCTCCGTTTTCTGTATACAATGGTGGTAATATGAATCTATCAGGTTGTTATGTCTACCAAATACCCTGACTGTACCTCTCCACAATTTAAAAATACACTTTATGTCAAACTTTATGCCAAAACTATCATAAGATAATGCCTCAGGCTTTGAGCAGCATATTCACAATGATGTAATCTTGTGATCTTTCTGTGAGAAATGTATTGCACTCCTCAGATGTCTGGTTCCTATCACCACTGTGAAGAAATCTGACTCTTCAAGTTTCACACCAACCCACTCTGAAGAACTTACATGGTTTACATAACCATTTCATTATTCACTATTAGTTAGAATTTCCCTTTAAAAAAAACACACCTGATCTATCTAATGATCTAATTAACCAGGCCTTCCAGAGGTGAACTGGTTACAACATACAAGACTAGAACTGAGAACCACTGACACAGAAAAACCTCTTCTGATTCCCTAACTTTTTGCAGTCAGGGTTGCCTTCCTGTGTGAAAAAAATGACTTCCACAGATTTACTAGTGATTGCACATTATCCTCCCAGCAAAACCCCGGAACCACCTGTAATGCTATAGCAATATGCCACAATATGCTTTTCTAAAAAATTTATGGATACTGTCAGTACAAACTACATGTAATGGATTTAGGGCAGGCCAGTGTATAAAATGTTGAATAAAAGGCATTTGTTCTCATGTTTTTTAAAATGTGGCAGCACTGGTTAATTTTTGTCCATTCCTACTTATCAGACTAGAGTATTGTAATATTATATTCATCCCATATCAGCAGTGAAGTGAACAGTGTGAAGTTACATTTTAAGCTTAATGAAGCTTTATAGATTCTTTATATTTTCCTCTTGCAGCCAAGGACCATTGAGGAACCATTATTTTTGAGAGTGTAGCTCATGTAGTCAGCCTTTCAGTTATGTGAGTCTTACCTGCTGTGGAAAGTAGAAGCAAGATGACGGCCAGGATGTTGAAGGACTGACGGCTAGTGACACTCATCTTCTTGTCCTCCCTCAGGGGAGGATGGAGGGAAGAGGATGGACAGCTTCAGCTGAGCTCAGACATGATGTTCCATGTCTGACTGGTTCTGTTCATGGCTGCAGCAGCCAGCAAACCACCTGTAAGAATAGAAGATCTGATTGGTCAGGGTAGATCTAGAGACCAAGACATGTTGCATGCATGAAATACATTACAATACTCATATTTCTACTCAGCAGAGGTAATGTCTAGTACTATTGTAAGTACTCATATTATACACAAGTTCATTTATACTATTGAATAGTATAATAGTCAAGGTTAGGAGCATTTCCTCACACATTCAAAGAGAAACAGTGCTTCAATGCAAAGTGTCTGCCATTGTGTCTAGTCATTTTTCAAGGCTATTAGGGGTCACTAAAGCCTACAATTTCAACACAATGTTCAGAAAGCTCAAAGTGCTGTATATCCTCTCAATAGTAATTGCACATTATAACATATGAGGAGGATATTAAAATATAGAACAAAGATCTTCAATTCTGGACCTTGAGTCCAGTTTCTGGTTCTGCATTTTGTAATTACAGACAGATATGACACTTGGTTGATAATCAGTTGCATTAACAACTCTGTGATTACAAAACCCAAGACATAAAACTCGATTCAAGGTCAAACGTTGAGGATCTCTGACACTGCGCGCCCCGCAGACGACAGAGGGAAGATTATAGACTAGATATGCTCAGAACAAGCAGTTATTCTGCATTCGAACAACAGTTCAGTTCCAATGAAATTCATTCTATGACTGAAGCACGTCAGCTTGTCTAAATTGCATTGCTTTCTGTACAGCTGTTCCCAGTGGAGACCAAAAGTCAGAAGTCTCAGATGCACTGAACTTCCCAGTTCATCTTGTGTCTAGAGCCCATACATCAGCTAGGTCTCTCTTGAGCTCTAACAGATAATGGGTAGCAGTGTAACTGCTGGAGCTGTAAGTGTGTGGTGGCTTTGAATATCACATTCATATCTCCAAGGTTGTTAGGAAGAGCCCTAAAGTATGCATGGAGAAGACTTTCCAACAAAATAGTTCTTATTTTACTGTGTGCCATAGTGTGGACTACAGAAGGTAAATTTCATGCATGCCTTATTTCCTTACTTTATTGCCTATTTAAAGCTATTTGAATTGTAAATGTGCATGAACTGTGCACACAAAAACAATGTTTTACTGTATTATGAAAACACACATATGCACAATATGTTCAATCTACTAACAGGCATCCTTAAAACACATTAGGTTAGGATTCAGCACAGGCTTAAAACAATCAGTCATGCGAGAGCAATGTTTACTAGTTTACTATGTAGGTTCATACTCACATTTCATGCGACATGATGTAGAATCATAACCTCATGCCATTGATATGTAATATTTGCTAGATCTGTTTTTTTTGTGCAGTGACAAGTGAGTGACATTTCATTGACCCACTTTAAAATAATAGGTCAGGCCACAGTCTGGGAGCCCCATCTTCTGAATCCACAGCCCCTGTATAACTTCAAGGCCATCATTTGCTTAGTGACAGTTTGTTATGACTATTTGTGCTTTGTTCACAGTTTCTCTTGAACTTCACAGCAAACTCGGATAACTCAGCGATTGATGAAATACAGGTTTTAGTGGTCACAAGAGAGACAGCTCACATGTCAGGTATATAGTGCGGGATGTCCTTTCCTACGGCTCTAACAAACACATTATGATAAGGCATGAAGTCAGGCTCCAGACAGTCTAGGTCAGCTAGGTCTCCAACCATTCTCCTGGATATCTAATTTCCTGCAGGTTTAAACTGCAACCCAATTCTAACACTCCTTAGATACTATCAATCCTCATTGAGCTAACCAAGGACTTCTGAGGGCAGAAATAGGTTGGAATACGTGAGGTGGATCATGGTTAGATCCAAAGTCTGCTGGAAGGTAGCTCTTCAGAAGCAGGGTTTGGAAACCACTGATTTAGCTGATCCAATTGCAAATGTTGATTGACTACAGATAATAATTTGCGAGCTGTTGACAAATGGTTAAGAAATGGTTCATAGATTTCAACGTTTTAAAGACCAGTTGTCTTGATATCAGTTACTTAAATATTTAAATATATATATATATATATATATATATATATATATATATATATATATATATATATATTGGTAGATTACTGCAGTTTTACAGAGTGTATTCCCTTTTCCCATTTTCTGATAGAGCCATTACAGGAATGAGAAAACTAAGAAGTAAAATGGAAACTAACTACAGTCTGTGTTAATAAGTTAAAAAGCAATTTCTCATCTGGTCACACTGCAGACACTTAGAGCCATGTGTAAACAGTTCTACTTTTCTGTTTGTCTGTTATATCACATTGTTTGAAGGATTCCCTAACTCTTCCTTCAGGGCAGTGCGTGTGTAAAAGAGCTCCACTAATGAGGCAGTGATAGAACATGACACGAATAAATAAGAAGTGCACCTGTTCTACAGTCTACAGTTCCCTTCATGCTGCTCTTGTTGTCACTGTTCTCTGGATGACAGAACATTTACCAACCCGTGTAAGCGTAAAATAGTTCCTCCAAACACAGGTTTACATCTGCTAGGTTCCCCCTCAGGGAGCAAAGCATGTTTTCCCCTGAGTTCTTTGCAGGCCTTGCTATCTGGCTGCTGCATCAACCTTTCTTATTCAGCCAGAAGAAAGAGGAGTACCCTCTTGATGCTGTCGCACATAGTCGTGATTTGTTCAACATTTTCAAGCCTAGAAATAGCGCACGGAGTGTGACACATGGGACAGCAAATGTAAGAGGGAGGATGGTCCTTATACGTAGCAAACAGAAAGTAACCTTCATCACTATAGGAATACTATATGAAATACTGTATGCTAATGAAAGGAAAGCACAGCAAAGGCTGTACATGCAGACAGTTCCTACAGAGAGAATTGGACCTACTGGAGCAGAAACTCTCTAACGTGAACACACACCCACATGCAGAAATCCCTCACAGATGAAGGACTCTGTGTTGTTGTAATCAGGCGACAGATGTGACAGGAGGAAGAGTCTAAAGAATGTACACCCTTGAGTATTTCAAAAAAATAGGAAAGACGCACAGTCTAATAGTCATACTCCAGTGGTAGCCTACTGTAGCAGAGCAGAGATGAAAGCAGTGAGTGGGAGAGGATGCTATAAGCAACGGTGGACTTTTTTTCCAGTCAATCTGATGAACGGTTTACGGCCTTGTGACAAAGGAGGTTATTTCCAGATAGCTTTTGTCAAACCTTTTTCCTTATTGTTTTCCAGGCCTATTTGGAAATGATTTGAATTCATTAGGAACACCAAAATGAAATGATATCATCTATTAGAAAGAAATTAAGATAGAAAGTAATTTTAGTCTCTTCCAGGCAGGTCATTAACATTATCTAGCTGTCTCAACACATTTATGCGCTGTATTATAAGGTAAGCAATATAAGGGGTGGGTGGGATGAAGGACTCTGTGTTGTTGTAATCAGGCGACAGATGTGACAGGAGGAAGAGTCTAAAGAATGTACACCCTTGAGTATTTAAAAAAAATAGGAAAGACGCACAGTCTAATAGTCATACTCCAGTGGTAGCCTACTGTAGCAGAGCAGAGATGAAAGCAGTGAGTGGGAGAGGATGCTATAAGCAACGGTGGACTTTTTTTCCAGTCATTCTGATGAACGGTTTACGGCCTTGTGACAAAGGAGGTTATTTCCAGATAGCTTTTGTCAAACCTTTTTCCTTATTGTTTTCCAGGCCTATTTGGAAATGATTTGAATTCATTAGGAACACCAAAATGAAATGATATCATCTATTAGAAAGAAAGTAAGATAGAAAGTAATTTTAGTCTCTTCCAGGCAGGTCATTAACATTATCTAGCTGTCTCAACACATTTATGCGCTGTATTATAAGGTAAGCAATATAAGGGGTGGGTGGGATGAAGGACTGTGTTGTTGTAATCAGGCGACAGATGTGACAGGAGGAAGAGTCTAAAGAATGTACACCCTTGAGTATTTCAAAAAAATAGGAAAGACGCACAGTCTAATAGTCATACTCCAGTGGTAGCCTACTGTAGCAGAGCAGAGATGAAAGCAGTGAGTGGGAGAGGATGCTATAAGCAACGGTGGACTTTTTTTCCAGTCAATCTGATGAACGGTTTACGGCCTTGTGACAAAGGAGGTTATTTCCAGATAGCTTTTGTCAAACCTTTTTCCTTATTGTTTTCCAGGCCTATTTGGAAATGATTTGAATTCATTAGGAACACCAAAAAGAAATTATATCATCTATTAGAAAGAAAGTAAGATAGAAAGTAATTTTAGTCTCTTCTAGGCAGGTCATTAACATTATCTAGCTGTCTCAACACATTTATGCGCTGTATTATAAGGTAAGCAATATAAGGGGTGGGTGGGATGAAGGACTCTGTGTTGTTGTAATCAGGCGACAGATGTGACAGGAGGAAGAGTCTAAAGAATGTACACCCTTGAGTATTTCAAAAAAATAGGAAAGACGCACAGTCTAATAGTCATACTCCAGTGGTAGCCTACTGTAGCAGAGCAGAGATGAAAGCAGTGAGTGGGAGAGGATGCTATAAGCAACGGTGGACTTTTTTTCCAGTCTATCTGATGAACGGTTTACGGCCCTGTGACAAAGGAGGTTATTTCCAGATAGCTTTTGTCAAACCTTTTTCCTTATTGTTTTCCAGGCCTATTTGGAAATGATTTGAATTCATTAGGAACACCAAAAAGAAATGATATCATCTATTAGAAAGAAAGTAAGATATAAAGTAATTTTAGTCTCTTCCAGGCAGGTCAATTAACATTATCTAGCTGTCTCAACACATTTATGCGCTGTATTATAAGGTAAGCAATATAAGGGGTGGGTGGGGGGGCATAGTGAGATATTTTGTGTTGGAAAAGCACTCATTAGAGAAACTACAAACTACCTCTTCAACTACAAACTACCTCTTCAAATAGGAAGCTATAGTTTTCTGTCTTACATGTAATGCGGAAGTATTGTATGATGGCATGGTGCATGGTTTTCCAGTGCCTGCTTTCTCTTTCAGGGTCACATCTGGGCCTTGTTGGCTGAAGAGATTGCTCTGACATGCTGACTTGTTTGCACTTTTAGCATCACACATGGATCTAAGCAATAACTTTATCTACACAAACCACTGCCTGACTATACAGTCATATGCAAAGATTTGAGCATGCCAAGTTAAATTTTATGTAATATTGTGTAATATTACATTAAATGTAATATTTTTCCCATAATGTTGAATTCTGCAAACTGTGAAAGGTGTGGACTCAATGTAATTTAATCAGTGATCCAAACTACTTCAGCTGAGATTGATTTTGATTGAATTGCTACTGTTCAGCTGACTCATTTTGGTTAAATAACACATTGTTCTGTTAGTAACATTGCTTCTGTGCTCCCTTAATTATCTCTGTGGCAACAGGCTGTATGAAATACTGTCTAAATAATACACTGTGCTTAGTTATAGGTCTCTGCTCTGTTCTTCTATAATTACCTCAGTGGCAAGTGTAATGTAGGGACTATCAAACAACAGTCTGGAAGTAGATATATGTTTTAGCGACTTTAATAAGAACAACAAATGACAAAAGTAGAGTAAGGATCATAAAGTCTCTCTTCCCTTGCTATCAATTATCAGGGCTTGTATAGATTTAACATTACCTGTTATTACATTATGTAATAATACATAATATTGCTGTTATTAATGATTAAGTTGTTATACAGGGGGTGTAAAATAGTGAGAAGGTGCACAGTCATTTGTCCTGCCAGTGTTTAAAGTACTAGGAGCCAATGCCGCACCACATTTTGAGTTCAAAATACTATTTTCAAAGCATAATAATAATAATAATAAGAAGAAGAAGAAGAAGAAGAAGAAGAAAAGGAAGAAGAAGAAGAATTATTATCATTATGCTCTACTCTCCCTACACTGCACATACCTCTGACTTGCAAGATTTAGGAACCAGACAGACATATAAAATCTTCATACATGCTGGTGGTCTAGAATTTTTCCCAAACTGTTGTAATTAATTAGTCTAATTAATTAGCATGTGTATTGTTTTTTACTATGAATTCATCTGCAGACATTCATCCTGGATCCTTATTAGCAGGTTATCCAGTCTGGCTGGCTGACACTTGTAGATTGCCTTTGTCCAAATAGTCTCACAGGTGTGCAGTGGGATTGCGGTCAGGACTTTGATTGGGTCATCTGTTTGTTTTTGAGCCACTGTGTTACTTTAGACTGTGGCACTGTTCTTATTTTTCTAAGGCAGGTTCTCATGCAGCACTGTTTTGGTCTGTCTATTCTTCCTTTACTTTTAACACAATGCTCTGTGTAAAGCCTCCCCACAGCAAGACACTGTACCACCAAGTTTCACTGTAGGGATGGTATTTCTTAAGGTATGAGCAATTAGGAGATGCAAGTTAGGTTTGCAACTCCAGTGTGTGGTTCGAACCCTGAAACAATGCCAATATAAACTTAAGAACAAACATATAATAATATGACATAATAGAGTTTGTCCATCTTTCTAATCCATCTATTAATGAGGATAAGGTTTTTGATCAGTGTGTGTAAAATGATATGTTAAATAAAGAGAGCTCTTTCAAAGATATTTGGGAGTATGAAAGTAAGATAATCACAGGGTAAGACAATATGAAATATAAGTAATAAGCTAGTCCTGTAAATGTTCATATTATGGACCTGTGCACCTTTACTCTACAGAAGAAGAAATAGAAACCTCTCCATCACTACACCTGAACCATCTGTTAAAGGTAGGATGGACATGGCTTTGTCCCTGAGGCACATACAAATACGTGCACCTACTTGGACACTGTACTATTGACACAGCTGCCACAGTATTCATTGTTCATTTAACAAGTCCATTTAAGCAATGTCTATAGTGGAGCCATTGTCCTTTCAGCCATGTCCCATCAAAGAGAACTGCTTGGGTTCTTTTTAGTGGATTTGGGTTTGGTTCATCTAGTTTAACTGCCTGGCTGTTAGTAATAATAACCAATGTAATTCTACCCATGTATATAATAATAATAATAATAATAATAATAATAGTGGGGAACCCTCCGAGTTTTCTGGGTCTTCAGAGAAGGCTAACTGATTTCTGATCGGATAAAATACACATAAAATCACACATTTATAGCAGAGAATCATCATTCCTGATGTATTCAAACTTCATATTTCATTTCATATGCAATATCTGAAAATGCCCAGTAGAAAATATCTGGTCAGGATTCCTTTTCCTGTGGTATTTAGGTAGATACCTGACAACAATTGCTAGTTAGTTTGGCTGTTGTTGATATTGCCAGTCGTATGTTTTCAGTTCAGTAAGCAGTAGTGTTAGCAGCAAAATGTGTATTTTTACTTGTTAATGACTTCACAATTCAGAGGCTTCAACAAGCTGTTTCTGTTGCTACTCATTTAAGATAAATGAGCTCTGTTCTTACTGGCTGTACACATGTCTTATACAGCCTCATTCAAAAAGCACTCAGAGCTAAAATACTCCTAAGACTTGCAGCATGAACGGGCGGGGTTAAACTGTGGCAAGATGAATATGCAAATACATGCAAATGAGCTGGTTCTCATGGCATCAGAGAAACAGTAATACTAAAATTAGCTGTTTTACAGCATAGTTTTGTACGTGGACTATATAGACTGTGGTTGAAATGGTACATTTTGAACTTTGTTAGTCTTCAAACTTCTATTTAATTCAGGTACTCAAACAGTATAGTCTACTAGTTCAGTTCCACAGTGTTAGCAGCACAATTTAGATCTTCTAAGTTAACGACAGATTGATGACACAACTTAATTGATCCACTGACAGCTCTGCTAAAATTAGGTTTTCTATAAACAACAACTGGGACTTTAGTATGAACTTCCTATAAAATATTCTCCTGTAGGAAGAAAACTATGTACAGAGGAATCACTTTGAGTGCTTGAGTTGCCTACAATACTTAATTTTAGATGTAGTTTCAGGGATTAAAGTCTGTGGCACAGTTGTGTACTAAGCTCCTGTTTATAATCCATGCTGGGCCATATGATAACACGCTTTCCAGAAGTCTGAAATCTTTTAAGAGTATTAAATACATTTTTAGAGCCAGATAAAGTTTAATGAGTCCTTTCAGACCTGTTTACTTTTTTCACATCCGAGTTTTAGTGCAAGGGATGTATAAACACAGGCAACTAAATAAATAAATAACCAAGCCCTGTGGCAAATCCTGGAACACGTCAATAGGTCTAATATTACATTAGTTCAAAAATGGCTCAGATAATGATACACATTATACAGGAAAGCTATAATTAGTTATAATTATAATATAATTATTACATTTGTGACAAACAAATTGCTAAAGCTAATAATAAACTCAAGCACTCTGTTAGACAACTTCAAGTTTAGAGGTGAGATGATTGACCTCACAAAAGAGTGACGACCTGAATGTGTCAGTGATTTAGATAAGAGCCCAAGCTTAGTGTGTTTATTTACAGATTACACACTGAGAACGCCGAACAGCTGAACTTAGCATTTTCAACATTTTTGTATGCTGTGGGGTGTCAAGATATGACACATTTTCTCTGTTTCTTTTCAGAGTACATCTCATTATCAGCTAGCGTTGCAGGCACTTCCACTGTCATCAAATCTCCCCCCTGGCAAAAGCACTGAATATTGCTCATCCTCCAAAAACTGCATGCATGTAATTTTATTTGTACGGTTCTTTTTTTGTCAACTCAGTGTTCAGTCTCTTATGTGTGTTGTGAAGTGTTCGTTTTTTTACAGTTACACTTCAGGTAATACTGTTAATACTCATCTACTTGTTAGCAGAATTGTGTGGCTTAAAAGCTTAGAAACAAAGCCACCAAGTTTTGTCCCTTTTATCTTTATTTTTTCCTCTCAGGACATCAAAGCTTTGGAAACTTGGGAAATGTAGGTTTGGTTGTTTATTTTATGTCTGCTTGCACTAGGGCCTTTGGTGTTGTGTTGTGTAACTCATTAAAAGTAAGTGCAGATCTGCCTGCACTCTGGGATTTGAACTTCACAACAAATACAAGGCACTATTTGCCTTTCTGCATATTTCATTTAAGATGTCTTAATTATGACAAGAGCTGTTGTGCACTTATTGATTTATTTGTAGGCTGTTGAGATGGCTATGTCTGATTATATTAGTTTATATGGGTATGTTGCATTTTCTTTTACTTATTGTGGTTATGTGGCTTTTTAAGTGGCCAATACTCTACATTTGTCTTGTATTTTATATATTTCCTACGGTCCACTTAAAACATTTGTGCAGCGTTATCATAAGTCAATTTTACACAATAATGTTTAAACCTCTTATTATCCCTCAGAATTCAACAGGCTGTTGGATTCACTTACTGTGTCCTTAAGGCATATATAAGATAAATAAGCTCTATTCTGATTGGGTGCCCTGTATTTTGCCTTATATGAGATGCACTCACGGCTAAAACACTCCTGCAATCGAAATGGGTGGTGCTGAATTGTGGTAATCTTAAATAGGTAGAGACACACAAATGAGTTGGTTCTAATAACATCAGAGAAACGTTGATTTCCAAACGGACTGTTTTCCCCATATATGGACTGTATGGATAACGCAGTGAACTAGACCAGTAGATTATTAGATTTTTCGACTAGATTATTCATTTTAATTTTTTTTTTTTGCAGGATAGAATTTTAGTCTGCATGGACACTGGTAATCCCCAGTAATTTTTCATGTTCACAGGACTGGAAATCAAAATATTGGCAAACTGCCATACTCCAGCTAGTACAAGCTAGTCTATTTTCTAGTTGCATTTGTGTGTAGCAAAAATGTACATTATCTTTTTAAGTGGTGTTCCATAATTGTATGCATGTGTAGTTGATTGGTTGTCGTTCTGTTTGGATAGCTTCTATTGTTTGCATAAGTAAATTAATCATAAGAAAGGGAATGACTGTACAAACAATTTAATAGACATAAAGCACAAAATATGAAACGAAATGAAAAAAATTATTAGCAAAATATTTGACATTTACCATTCATAATACTTTTGCTGTACTACATCTGTTGACAGGGTTATAAAACTGCATCTATTTTAACTGCCTCATATTCGCCAATAGGCAAAAAGTCTATAGTTGTTCACTAGCTGTTTGACTTAACTACTTTAAATTCACCATCGCTCAGTTTTGCATTTCTGCCCTTTGTTTGTTCAAGCAGTGAATGTCGCGTCTGAGCAGCAGTCTGTGTATTTGCATGTGGACTCTCCCTCTGACACTCCGTATCCTCATTACCTTGTAGAGGCCAACAACAAATCATAACATGCCAATCAGAGTATGTCTCTGTTCTAGCCAAGGACCAAAACAGAATGCGGAGGAGCTGTTTGGGTGGAACCAGGACTTAAATTAGCCCCATTCAGAGGGTGTTACAGTTATGGTACCCCTAAATTCCGGACAGTGTAATATTGCCCAGAATCATGAAGCCACTGGATCTCTTGCAATAAGAACATCTTCAAATAAAGTCTCTTTATTGTAAGAGGGTCAAACTCTTTGGGCGGTTGTAAAGGCTGGACTTTCTGCTGACAGTCTTCAGAGTGGAATCTGATTGAAAGCGATGGGAGCTATCAACCCAAATCAGATCCACTCCACTCAATCCCAAAGTTATTCCCTGTCACCAGATGCCCTTGAGGGGCTCCAGGCATCTGGTACTAGGACTACAGCTGGGGAAAGAGTATAACTGACTGCTATCAAGGACATTCAAGTCGAAGTATAGGAGACCTTCAAGGGGTCTGGACTTAAAGGTTTACTTTGATGTTGTTTTGGATATCTATGTCATTAGTGTCGTATCGAAATTAATTTTAGAGGAATAATTAGGTCGGAATGGTGTTTTTGCTTTGCTTTTTTTTCTCACTCCCTCATTTTTAAAATAAATAATAATGAACTCCACACATTATATTATTCCTACATGTCCCAGAGTTCCTCTGTGCGTTTTCAGTTGGTGGGGTGTGGCTTGACCCAAACCAGCATGTAACACTGCTGGATCCTCATCTGCAATTCACTCGTTTAGCAGTGTTACTTAAGTAATGGGCTACATTGGTTACCTGTAATGTACTGAGGTGAATTTGTTTCTCATTGATTACTGCATGACCTCCAGAGTGATTCCCTCTAGTGTTGCAGCTCTGCTTATGGTTAGTGCACTTTGGTAAACTGTGATACAGATTGAATATTGCAATAATGAATATTCAAATGAATCTTAATAAATACTGGTATACTCAAAACACGATTCGGATATTTGTTAGGTTGCAACGAAGAAATATTTAAGAAATATACAGGCAGAACAGTGGTTATGTGTTTTAGAAACATGAGTGGCTGAACATGAGCATGTTATAAAGGAAGCAGTGTCCAGAATGAGTTGGCTGAGATGGCACGGCTATGACTACTCTAGTCGATGTTAACTAGATGTAGATGTTAAGCACTTTACGTATGTGATGCTAGAGGAGATCATAAACACTGAAAATGTATTTCTCTGACAAACTAACAAGCTGGTATATCATCAACTGAGAAGAAAACACTCAAGTCATCATTGGCATCCAGCAGTCTTTTGGAAGCCTCTGTTACTCATTTGACACAAAAACCTATGATTTCCCTCATTTTAAAATAATGAAACATTCCCAAAGGCATTCTTTATTGTGCTGCTAAATTGCTGTGCTACTAAATGTTATAACCTCTTAAAGCCACATTATGTAGCATATGAAGCATTTTAACTTAATAAACAACTCCTCTTAACAAATAACATCTTCTGCATACTGCATAAAGTACATATTTGTATAAAATCTTGAAATACCAATCTACCGCATCCGTCCACATGCTTCTTTCATTTTCAGTGATGGCTCTGTATCTCTCAGGTTGTCCAGAAATGCAGGTGTGAATGTGTATCATTGAGGGGTGGTTCAAAGCATAAATTATACATAAATTACCTAAAAAGTAGTTAACCATAGTTAACCATAGTTACCTAAAAGTAAGCCTAGGGTCCCTTCTTACTTTTGACTGAATTTTTGCCTTTGCCTTTCCCCTTCCTGACTAGTTACTGGAATATTAAAATTAGTGGGAATGCACACAGCTGGCATAGATGGTACAGTTTGTCATAAATACGCAATGCTGTGCTAACCCCTTCCTCTGTTTAATACATGACTATTAATGTCATTGGTCTGCTTTTTTCTCTGAAATGGCCCTGATGGCAAACATAGCCAAGCATGAAAGTCCCCCTTTAACTGCATTAAGGTCTTAGGAGATCCAAAAAAGCTATATTTGAGCAGGGTGAAGAACCTTTTGGAACGCCGCTGTTCTGACTACAGCCAATAAGTCTTATAGTCTTGAAGCACTCTATGTAAAGAAGAACTCCCAGGCAGTTCTTTCTGATCAACAGCAGGTTCCTGAGCCTGTGACGTGTTTAATTGCATGATCAGATTTGAGTTGATTTTTAATGAGGATTTTATTACTTTACTACAGCAGCCAATGATCCGTTAGAACTGTAGCCAGGGTTTGATGGGTGTGGTACACCAACACTAATGACACTCATTGCCATGCAGGCTTCAGGCGAAATATGCGGGGCTAAATGAGAGTGGGAACCAAATGAGGTTAGTTACAGGCAGAGCGGATGGAGGGAAACGATTGGGTTATGGGCTTCCGCTCAGTTTTTGTGCTTCATTGTCTGTTAAATCACATCTCACTGCCGGAGGAACCAGACAGGCTGATAATGTGTATATGGTGACTGAGAGCTTTCTCTCATTTGCCTGTTATGTAAGCGACATACCGTGCAAATCCTACATGAACCTGAATGGTTGCATTCTGTACAAATCAGCTGTGCGTAACATATACTGTAGCGTGATGTAAATTGTTATGGCTGTCCTTCTGCAATCAATACTCTCTCTATGCATAAATGAGACTTTCTGTCCTATGAATTATAATAGCATTCAATTCTGACCGGTGAGATGTTGGCAAAAGCAAATGAAAGAAAAGACTCACCCTTAACAAAAGCTACAAAATCCATTTGTAATGGTCTTGGGTGACAGGCGTCCCCTGTGTTTGCCGCTAGCGTGCATACCAGAAAAAGCATCTAACTATGTTTGTAACTCCCAGGTGAGAATTAAAATAAAGCCAGTAAAGCTACTCTGAAGCTGGACTCACTATTTACATGTCCCTCACTCTCTCTCTGAATAGGATTCCTTAGTCATAAAATTCCACACAGCAAGTAGAGAGGGGTTAGCTACATTAGAAGATAAAATGACTCCAGTGAATAAGAGCTACCTTCTAAACTCAGATTTCAGGATATAAAAGGACTTGGTCTCAGCTCCTGGTCTTATTTTTGTTTGTTTCTTTTCCTTTAAATTAAAGACGTTACAGTCTGAATATAAAAACTTCGCATTTACATCTGTTCAACTGTTTAGCCTACTATTAGCAGTTTTAGCCCCGCCCATTCATAGCTCAAGCTTTATGAGGAGCGTTTAGGTTTGGATGGCTTTTTAAATAAGACAGCAGGTAAAATCAGACTACACGTCATTTACATATATCGTTCCTGAACCACACCCACAAACACAGCCTGTTAAAGAGATAGAGAGGTCAGAAATGGTCATGTAAAACTAAATAGATATGGTGTATAGTTTGCTGTATGCTGAAGTAAACACTAAATTTCCTCTTAAACAAATGAAATTGAAATAAAAAAATGAAAACTAACAAAAAAGCAACACTCTGCTTCAGCTGCTTCATATCATTGTTAAACAAATCCATATAAATCTTTCAACTGTGTCTGAATAGCATTGCTAACCTTCTAAATCTCTTTTTAAAAAGCTATCTTGAATGTCCATCAGTTAGAGCCTGTGCAGTAATAAAAACAGTTCTTCTGAAAAAGGCAGCCTGTATACAGTGGGGGATCTGCACTGTGTGAGCGTAGCTGTTTTGTACAATGGGCTTCTCTTTTGTAGCTGCCAGTATGAGGAAGAGACATGATTGTACAGCTTTGCTTGCCACATTCCAGCTCAACAATATTCACTTGTCCTCTACCCCACAAACATGCACCAACACTCATGCTTTCAAAGAGACGCTGCTGTTGCACCTGCTGTTTTAACTCAGGTGAGGCTGAAGAACAGAGTCTCAGACACAATTGAAAAACACATGGTGTTTATGCAAATTTTATGCGAACTGTTGAATGGATCATATTGAGCAAAAGACTGATATTTTGCACAGTTACTGCAGACAGTCGGGGGCAAATCGATATTCGGAAATAAATGCATGTTTGAAACTTGACTTCACAGTGCATTTATGGGAAATGGAAAACAGAAATTAGTAAATTGTACTGACAAAGAACATATTAAAGGACCCATATCATGGAAATTCCTCTTTTTTGAGTTTGAGGATCTGAAGTGTACAGTTCACTCTTTAGTCCATAATCTGTAGAAACGTGGCTGCATAAGCGTTCAACCAATGTGTCTACAATTTAGCCTTCACATTTAAATTGAAGCCACAAAATGAGCCACAATACAGAGATCATTCACATACATTCATACATACACATACATTTTAATGGCACAGTGACAAAAACAGCCTGTTTAATTCTAAGAAATAAAGAGTATGTTATTTATTTATTTATTTATTTATTTTGGATTGTGTAACCCATGAAGTAAGGAGGCAGGAAGCAAAAGCAAGATTCCCAACATGATGTTCATAAGGCTAATAAGAACTGTAAAGTCCATAATAGAAAAACAAGCATATATGGTAAACTGTCAGCAGTTGTTTATTAAACAATGCTAGACAAAAAGACAGAGCAAACACATTGGTATAACTACTAGACAGACAACCTGAGACGTATGAGGAGGATAATGAGAGGGCAGGGCTACAAAGGAGGCACAGATGGGAACACTAAAGACTGGGCGGGGCTAAGGTGGTGACAAAAAGTAAGACATAAACATAGGGCTCTAAAACACACAGGACAAAAGTAATCAAACAGACAAAGACAGAAAACAGGAAAAGGTTCTCTATTCAAAGTATGCCAAGCTTAGACTCGGTAGTACAGACTTGGCAAATTTGACTTGCCAGTACGAGCTCCCAAGGACTGAAGGACGCTGTTGGCTAATTTTGCAATTGGAACAGCAGCGTGGTGCGTAATGCATTCTAGATGCAAACCTCTGAATGGTTGGCATTTCACAAGTCCACAGGAACACAATTAGAGGCAACAATGCAGATTGAGAATCGGCCAGGGCAGGCACAAGAGCAAGACGGGGTTACACATTACAGACTGTTGGATGTCTTGGAAGTGGAAGTGGAGTTGAATAAAAAAAATGAAAGAAAATAAAAATGCAGAACATGCAAGGTCCTTTCTTAATTCTTATGGAATTATATTAAAGAAAAGCATGTCATAAACCAGCTATATAGCAAATCCAGCCTAAAGAACTAACCTCAATGAACCTCATGAACGTCCAATCACGAGACCTCGTTAAGAAAAAAAAGAAAAACAGTTTTATGGTCCCTGATGGACAGATGAAATCTGCTTGTCAAGATAATTACAGCAAGTTGATTAAATTTACGCGAACATGCACAGACTCTCAGGGGCCATCATGCCTTTGCCTAACACCACCTCGTAGACTTCAGCTTGGGGTAGAGATTCAGTTAAACTGCAATTGTTCCCTGAGTCATTTTGCGAAGGCAGTCTGTGTGTGTCTCTGCAGCACTGATGTTTAATAAACTGAATTCATTATATGATCATGAGCTTGGAAAAGAAACAGATTGTCCTATACATAACACAAGGGCTCACTTCACACTCTCTCCTATATCACCTCACACTGAGCCAAGGAGAGAAGTTACATTAGTACCTTCAGTATAAGAGAATTCTTTCCAGGGCAAGGTGTGGGCATGCTGTATAGGGGCTTCTACCTTGTTGAATATTTTACATTCACAAACTATTTAATATTGCTGATTTTGTCTGTTCTCCAGGATTGTATGCATAATAAATGCTTAACGGAGCTGTTATGAAGTGTAGCACACACCAAGAATGAACATAGAAAACCATTCAAAGAACATCGTCTTCCAGAAATCAGGATCAGCAAGCCTTGTCTTTCTAACCTAATACTGCATGTTTTTCATCCTGTCCGTAGCGCTAAATAGATTTGACCCAAAGACAGAGAGCATGCCTGGCATCTAGGGAATGCGATTTGATGTGACAGTTTTACTTTCTTGTTTTAAAAAGGGAAAAGAGCGAGAAAACGAATGCTGCCTAAATTAGATGAATGGTATTAATTTCTAGGTGCAACAAGGACTGTTTTACCCAGATTTCTTCCATTAAACCCTTTAACACACCAAGGCTTATTACACACTAAGGCATATTATTCAGTAACTATAGGGACTTCTGTACAAACTGGTGGGCTAATAATTTTGTAAAAACATTTTCGGGCACTCTAGCAATAGGGTGCATTTAGTATTTATGAAGATGTTAATTTAGCAATTAGGTCATTTTAGTCAAAGGAATGTACAAAACAACTGTAATTGACTGCAGTATAGAATTAGCTCATATATACAACACACTTTTAACACTTTCAATGGAAGTCAATGTAAAATAATTTATTCCAAGTCAATTTGAAGCATTTCTATTGGTCCATTCATTGAACTTTTGACACTATGTAAAGGACAACGGTTAGATTTAAATTATGTCAAAAAGTGAAAAATCACAGGAGCTCTGAATGGCTCAGCAGTCTAATGCACTGTCACTATGGACCAAGGTCAAATACGGTCATGCTCTTTCCAGGTGGGTATATGGCATCCTCTCCCCTCACCACTCGTAACGCAATGTTGGTCATCCCAGGCGTCTGTTAGCTGGTGTGGCGGAGCTGGGGTTCTAGCGTTCACCTTAGAGTGTGTCAGCTGCCTGGCAATGCTATATCGGCTGCAGTTTGAAAAGAGGCAGTGGCTGATTTCGCATGTATCAGAGGAGACATGCGTTAAGTCCTTACCTTCCCAGTGCTGGGGGAGCTACGAATGGGTGGGTTAAACCTGGTTTCCTATTATTTATTAGTATCCAGATATAGCAGCTTGAGCAGGGATATCATCAAATTATGCTGGATGTAGAGCCACCCCCCCCCACCACACACCTCCCCACACAGGAAGGATTTTTATAAAACAATTTTGTATATGTCAAATGACAACATTAGAGAAGAACACAAAAAGGTCTTTAGTGGATGTTAATACATTTTTAATAAGCTGCATAGAACAGTCACTTAATTCAGCAACGCAACTTCATATTCATTCATTCTCCATGTAATGTAGAGGGAGGTTTTTGGAGTAACAGTAACTATACTGTATGTAGTTGTTGTATGCGTTAATACATTAACTGTAATTAAGCTGTCTGTCACTATACAGTATGTATACAGTATTTTACTGCCATTATTAGTACCTGATAAACACGTGCATAATGACAGTTATGCTTTAAAGCTTAATTTATAGATGAGATGCTAAGATTTTCCTCATGTTGGTTTTTTGGTGTAACTATATATGCTGTAGATATCCTGCGGCTGCACATAAAAGTGCTGATTATTCATTCATTCACGTAATTGAAGCCTGTGAAAAGCTGGCCTGAAAAAAAGCCATACGTACCCATTGCTCTCCATCTAATTCGGTAATGAATCAGTATACTAGTGCAGAACTCTGGTAGATATCAGTATATGATAACTGCGAGGATGCTGCTGAGAAGAATCAGCCAATTACACATTAGTTTATAATTAACACTGACTATAATTATCAATACTGTTGAGATGAGACCAGAGCCAGCTTTATATTCAGCTCTGTTTAAAGGAAGCTGTAGCCTGCTCTATTCAGCCGTGGCTGAATAATTGTATGATTGGTTGGAATATTCCGGCAGTTTATAATGAGAATTCCCTCGCCAGCTTCATGGTATTACCTTAGAAACGGAGCCACTTATCTATTTTTGCATTTTGTTTAATGAACAAAAAGAAACTCTTCTCATAATCCTCCTCCCATGTTGTAATTCCAAAATCATGATTAAGGGCTGTATCAACTCTAATTTAACACACAAACTATAGATCCGAGACATGAGCAGGAACAGTCAAAGGGCAAATAACCAGAATAGATGTGTTGCCACTCTCTCTGATAATCTCCCGTGCACAGACTGACTGGAGGTTGCTGTGGCAATCATAATGTGTTTGTTACAGTTGGAAATTTCCCTGATAAACTGAGATGAGGCCGATATTTATGACGTTATGCCGCCTGACTGTCTGATTCACTTGAGTTCTGCCTCAGATAAACTGATGTGAGATCAGCGTGGTGATCACATTACTGCCATTAGATAGAAAACAATTAGTCCTCAGAAAAACTATCCTCTTCACTCTGTGGCAGGTAGAGAGCGACCGTAATGCAGTCTTCGTGCATAAGAACTGCTTTTAGGAGGAAATGGAGAGCTAAGTGGATGCTAATGCATTTCCATTCTTCAATTTGAGTGCAGGAAATACAGATGTTCATAACCATCATGGGAAATAATAATTAGAGACAAAGGCTCATTAAAATGTTTATAATTATTGTTTTAGTTCCAAACAATAGTTTGCAATAAAGTTTTTAAATTCCATTTAACAAATTTAGTGCACAATTCAGTTTAGTAAAAATCTAGAAAATAAAAACAGTTAAGATAGGATAGGATTGTAATCCATCTTCTAGCAAACAAACATGGTAGCAAATTTGTCATTTGTCATTTCCCTCCTATCTACTTTTTTATTGCCTTATAAAATAACCAATAATGTCTAGCTCATAGCACAAGACCTCCTAATTGTTTGTCTCAGCTGAACTCTCTAGCTTGGAAACTAGCTTTAATGTCAGACTTGTGTTGTGATTAACTGACTGATTTACCCATTTTTATACTATAACTATGAATAAATGTAACAGGTGAAAAGTATGTTTTAACCATTACGAATGATTTATCTACCTGTTAATTATAATGTATTCTGTAATTTTAAATGCATTTTTTTATAAACATCAGTGACAATTCCATTGCAGTTTCACGAACCTCCTGCAATACCCAAACCAGTGGTTATGTAGCAAGTCTAAACTTTACCTGAAATTAATAGGTTATGAATTTTTTCCCATCGTCCTGTAACTACAAAACAACATAGAGTGGTAAATGTTTCCAATTATTGCAGACATTCATTCATTGCTAGGCACTGTTTTCCTATTTCTTTTCATTTCTTTTATTTGCTATAACGCTATAGCTAACCTGATGTTGGGGAAATACAGGGTAATGGCAGGGCTAGACTGGGTTAAAATTTTTGCCCTGGACATTAAATAAGACCATCCCAGTACAATCAGCAACTCAATCACGAACCCCCCCCCCCCCCCCCCCCCCCTTCAGTCTTTTAATGCGTAACACTGGGAGCCAGATAGGAAAGACAGAAAGAAAGACAGAGAGATCACTCAGAGACATCACTTCTCATCATACAGCCCATCCCTGGGTTAAGGTTCTGAGTCCATTGCATTGTGTTCTTGTGACAACTGTAGTCACAGCAGAAATCTGAAAAGTTTTCTTGTTTGTCCAATTACTTTAGCAATAAACCGGAAGTCTCCATCATTATAGTGTAATTTATCCTTTGGAAAGGGAGAAGTACTGAAATTGGAGGTATTTAAAACTGTAAAACTCATTCTGGTCCTGCAGCTTATTAAAGCTGACTCATCCACGCCATGGTCCGGGGGCAGAAATCTGGAAAGACAACACTAACTAACTAAGGATTATTTGAAATATAACATAAACATAGTTTATGTAAACTAGTGCTATGCTATATATATATACATATATGGCCTGACTGAGTGAGTAACAGCCAAAGAAAGTCACTGATTACAGAAACTAGAGCAAAGACATCCAGTGATTGCTGAGAGGAGAGGTAACAATAACCAAAGATGCATGATTCATTCAGTCCTTGCTTGAAATATTATTGTAATTAGCCTGTCTGTCATGATCATATAATCACCTGATCGTGATTATTTTCCCTGCCTACAGTTATTTTCTACAGTGACTTCATTTTGAATAAGAAAACATGATGTAAATTAAGTACATTTTCTTCACAACAAGGAGAGATAAATATGCAGAGCATATTTGCTTTTGCTTTTTTGCTTTTTACCCTTTCTCAAATATGATCATTCATCAAATCTGTCGCTCAATTGCCTTCACACAACATAATGTATAATGTGTCCTTAAAATGCGGCTAAAACACGCTGATACGCTGACGCTCACTCACATTTCTACTTTTATTTGCTCTGCCCTATTCTGTGCTGCTCCACAATTTCACATAATGGAAACCACATGTGAAAAATGGCTTACAAAATACACACCATATTTGCAGTGTACTGTAATGTAAAGCTATTGTCTACATGTCCAGACTCTGAGGATAAACCTGGTGTCTGTTATTATAGGCAGTGTCACATAAAATGTTGCATGAAACACAGAACATTACCTACGAGTCTAAATTACTCTCAAGGGCTGATCAGCCATAACATTAGCACCACTGACAGGTGATATCTTCATCTAAAGTGGCATTTGTGAAGAGATGGGAAACATTAGGCAGCAAGTGAACAGGCAGTTCCTATAGGTGATGTGTTAAAAGCAGGAAAAATGGGCAAGCAAAAGGATCTGAGCCACTTTGACAAGGGCCTAATTGTAATGGCTAAATCACTGGATCAGAGAATCTTCAAAACATGAGGCAGGTCTTGTGGCGTTTTTCTGATATGTAGGAGAACCGGTGAAGCGGTAACATGGTCATGGGCGCTCAAGGCTCATCGCATTTGATCTATGGAGGCCTCACCTGACAACTTACAGGACTTAAAGGATCTACTGCTAATGTGTTGGTGCCAGATACCACAGGGCGCTTTCAGGGGTCCATGTCTCTATGGGTCAGATCTGTTATGGCGGCACAAAGGGGGACTGATAAATTGGGGGACTGAGTGATGCAAAGAGTTATGCTTTCTGTAGAGCAGTGTCTGTTCTGTCAGCCAGCCCCAGGTTCACAAGCTTGTCTCTAATCCTTATGTCTATATGCATGGGTTTATCTATATAATAGCTGGAAGTAGCTCGTCCAAAACATTACAATTCCATCAAGAAGTCCCGCAACTCTACTATTGTAGATTAGGACTGTTGTTGAGATGAATACCAGACATGGAGCCAAGAACCAGGGTTTACAAACCACCACACCATTAAATCAAGACTGCATTAAAGAAAATGAGCTAGTAAATCATGCACAGCACGTTAAATACCACCAAAAAGTACAAAGTAATATATGCTATGCGTAATTCTGGAACATCTACAAGCACTCTTCTAATGCATATGCATTATGCGGTGCAAAGGTGTTTATGTGTCACTGGTAATGTGTGGGTCACAGTAAGTTAACGGGCTGTAGGTCTCAGGAGTTAATGGGCTCAAGGGTATGGGCTTATGGGTTCTTTTGAGTTGAAGCCTCTCTGTGGACTGACAGGAAGTCAGAGGGATAACTGTCATGATCTTCCAGTAAGCAGACAGTGGAGGCAGTATGGAAGCAGAATAATAAGGGAGGATTCATTAAAAGGAGGTCATAACTGCTCTTTAAGTGTCTGAAATGCAAACACAGGGGGAATCTTCCAACTCATTTTGATGATCACACCCAGTGGGCCAGAACGCACTCTGCCCTTTTTGGAGGATCTGTCAGGAGATTTAAAGCTGTGCTCATAGAGCACTTCAAGCAAGCTTGTGGTGCTTACTGATTGAAAGGCTGGAGCTACTAGAGTGTTCCAAAGAGGCTAGCCAATTTTAATGATGGACATGGAAATAGCATAATAGCATTTCACTCTTACTGCCTTTTTTTGAGAAAAATTGTGGCCATAGTAGGTGGGCATAGTATTCTGATATGGCTGGACTATATATATATATTACAAAAATCATTAATAGTACATTATGTACAGGTACAATGATCACTGCTTGTTTTCTCATCAATTCAACATCAGACTGTGTGAATGGATACTACTGCATACGTGCACTTGCACACACACAAACACACATACCTTTAGTAGACGTCAATGACTCATCCACACACACACAGCTGAGGATTTCCTGCCAGTCCGCATTTAGAACTCTGTCAGTTGATGCGTCCCTCCCTCCTTCTCTCTATCTTTCTGATAGCCTCTTCTCTCTCATCACCATCACTGTTATCACTGTCAGACTTTTCTTGTCATTGAGCAATCTTGTGCTCACCTGAAAAAAAGGCCAAATAACTCACCTAATGATGTTAACCCACCAAGGACTCTTTTTCATAAAACCCATTCAACCTAATTACATATTGCTACACACTCTCAGTTTTTGTCATGATACAGAAATGTAAGGGCTTCCGAGAGGTGTGACTGTCTAAGTGGTTGGCTTATTGTTTGGAGATTGAAGGTTAAAACTGTGCAGGGCAGCGGGTCTCCAGGACTGGAGCAGAAAAGCATTGTATTAGCTAGCACAACAGAATTGGTGTTGCATTAGCGGCTGTTAACATGAGGTGTGGTGGCTCTGCGTCCCATGTCTCCCAAGGCTAGAGATGAACAGGTGACTAGTGGTTGGTAACTGACAATTGCTAATTTTGGGAGAAAATAGATGTTTAAAAGAGATACAGAAAAGAAAAAGATCAGGAGTCGTTTTCGGGGCTCCCGAGTGGGAACCATCTATACAGTGATCCTGTCATCTAGAGATCATGAATTTAATCCCTGCAGCCGTCTCTGGTTGGATGTCCAAAGCTTTCTCTCTCTGTTTCTCCTTGTCTCTCACTCATCACTCGGTGTGATACCAGCCAGCAAGGGCATCTGTTAGGTAATGTAATAGAATTGGTGATTAGTGTTCTCCTCCAAGCATGTTAAGCTGTCTAATGACACTGGGTTAATGGCAGTTTGAAAAGATATCGTAGGCTAATCACTGGGCTCATGTGTCCTTTGAGATTCTAGTTTCTGGTTCAGTTAATGCTGGTTCAGTACAGTTCAAGCAGCTGAGGTGACTACTGATCTGAGACAGTTCTCTTCCATAAAGATTGAATCTTCTCAAAATCTATAAAAGCAGAATTCCCACAAAAGAAGCTAAATAGCTCTGTTGTGGTTTAAACGCAGAGCCTCTCTAGTACTGTTGTTTGGAGGTTAATTACCAGGTAAAATTAATTAGGTAGAGCCCTACTGAGATGCAAATGAAAACCTCACAGCTCGTCACATTATGAGATTCACTTAGGAAAACGAGGGGCATGTGCACAGGAGTTGTAGAGCATTATTTCAGCACGCTTAAATAAACAGGCCTGAAGGGACTTGTAAGCTTTGTGGCCTATATTTGTTTATTTATGAGGAATCGGTGGCGAGCATCAGATGGGACTTGTCCATGCTGTGCTGTTGTTGTTTTGTGGTTTGTTTGTTTGTTTTTTGATAGTAGATATTATCACTGTCCAATGAAAAACATGTATCTCCAATATGGTGACTTTGCAGGGGAAGGCCAGAATGTTCTTCGCTTTGAAAGGACGTTAATGCAAAGAGTTTATTCCAAGTAATAAACTCACAGCATTTCTCTCTCTCTCTCTCTCTCTCTCTTTCTCTCTCTCTCTCTCTCTCTCTCTCTCTCTCTTTCTCTCTCTCACTCCCTCTCTCTCTCTTTCTCTCTCTCACTCCCTCTCTCTCTCTCTCTCTCTTTCTATCTTTCTCTCTCTCTCTCTCTCTCTCTCTCTCTCCAACGCTGTGTGTGTCTAACCCTATCATTAGTGCAGCACACTGACATGGTGGAACACACAGGCATTCTCCTTTTGTTTCCAGTAAGCCTCCTGTAAGAATTCCCTTGCGTTGTGTGCATCTATGTGTGTGTGTGTGTGTGTGTGTGTGTGTTTCTCACTAAACACGTGTGTGTTGTTGCACTGAGCTTTCCAACATGCCTGTTTCTAAGTTACCAGCCCAGCACTGTCTGCCAATCCAGCCTCTAATTAGCTCAGCAACTAAAAGAAAGCTCAGCACAGTGCACGAGTGAGAGGAGAAAGAAGAAGAAAGAAGAAACACACACACACACACACACACACTCGCAACTGTTACCCCCCGAGCACACAGCACACAAACCCAAACCCGTGACACAGTGACTGCAACAAATACACTGAGGTAGAGAGAGCCCGCGAGAGAGAGAGAGAGAGAGAGAGAGAGAGAACGGGAGTTTGACGCGTGACAGTTAAAGAAGGTGAGGAAGAGGAGGATTCACCTGAGTGAAAAAGGGAGGAAGAATAAACAATATGAAGGACCTGACCTAGTTTAGCTTCAGCTTTTTCACTTCTCTGCAAGACAAGTCAGAAACCAAGATGGACCCTTCACCCATATTCATAATAACTGATAATACTAATATTACTAATTGACGAGCCGTGCAACGATTATTACTATTAATATTATTGTCACTATAATTACATTTAATAATAATAATAGTATTACAACTACTACTACTACTACTGTTAATAATAATAATAATAATAATAATAATAATGTTGACATCATCATTATTATCATCATCATCATCATCATCATTATTATTATTAATATTATTATTATTATTATTAGCCGTAATAATAATTGAGTCTATGTCAGAGCTTGTCAGAACTTGGCTCAGGTGCCCAGTGCAACCGCACAGCCGCTCTTTTTTCTAATGCTGGTAAACTGCTGTTTTCTAGCTGGGTTTCCGTGCCGAGCAGTGGCTTTTCCCACAGTTCCTGCAGATTTCCCCTCTCTGTTATTACAAACAGCAGTGTGCGCTTACCGCCGTCTCTTCTGTTTACTCCAGACACGGGGGAATCCCTCTTCCTGCCTTTCTCTCGCTGCCTCTCCCTCTCCTTCGCTCCGTCTCCGTCAGTTACTCCTCTGTTGCTGCTCACTCTGGGGTCCAGCGTGGTGGTGGTGAGCCATCTGAAGTGCCCGCGCTGGACTGTCCTGGAGCGCAGGTTAACACGAGCGCTTCTTCAGGGAGGCGAAAGAGCAGCCAAGTCCTCGGCGCTGTATCCAAGTGCTCTGAGTGGAGTGTGTGCGAGTGGAGGGGGTGAGAGAGGAACAGATAAAGCTAATAGTGAGAGAGAGAGAGAGAGAGAGAGAGAGAGAGAGAGAGAGAGAGAGAGAGAGAGAAAGAGAGGAAGGGTGAAGGAGTGGGAGGGGGATGTGCACTGAACACAGTGTTGAAAACCTTGACTACGTGTGTGTGTGTGTCTTCCACTTCCTCCATGCAAAAAATGGCTTTTAAGATTCTAATTAACCTCAAGCCAGAATATTCCTCAGGTAGACCTGCATGTCCTCCAATAACTGTCTCCACCCACACAGCAGCCTGTGTGCCTGTTAGCAGCCTTAACGCTCTGAAGAGGACATTATGGAACTACAGTGGGAAAAAAGGTAAAACTCACGAGGAGAGAGAGAAAGAGAGAGACAGAGAGAGAGAGAGAGAGAGAGAGAGAGAGATTGAGGACTGTGTGCATGTGATTAATTTGTGTGTGTGTGCAGAGCATGAGACAACAGGGAGACTGGACTGGTTTTCAACAGAGGGCACTATTCTTTTGATAGTACACTTTTTAAAAGGCAGGTGCTACAAAGGGTTCTTTGAGCGATGCCATGCTAGGAACAACCTTTGGTGAAGAACCATGTTGTTGAAAGAGATGTATTAGTTCAACGGAAGGTTCCTTAACTCCTTTAAAATGTCCTTCATCCTCCATCCCACATCTCTTTTACAAATGCGGTTCTTTTAGGGAACCAAAAGTGGTTCTTCTTTGGCATTGCTCAAAGAACCCTTTGTAGCACCTGCATTTGTGGAGTGTGGATTAAGTCCCAGAAATATTAATTAATTAAGTGATTTCTGCCTGATTAATCATGAATTCGTTAATTTAATAAAAAACAAATGTACTGATGCAATTGGGATTGGGACTAAGGGTGCATGTCAAGTACCTTTTGATTTTATGTGAGATCATTTGTTAGGGGGTTGTTACATGGGTTTGATAGGTGGTTCATCATCCTTAACTCCAACTGCATCAATTTCCGTTACTGAGCTTTTTGCTAACAACACAATAGACATATAAGCTACAATAGAGAACAGTATTAGCCTACAATATACAACTACAATAGACAGCAAATGACAACTTCAATAGACAACAATAGACAGTAACAATATACAACTTAATAGACTGCAATGGACAACTACAATAGGCTACAATAGACTGCAATATAAATCTACAATAGACAACTACAATAGACTGCATTAGACCACTACAACAGACAATTACAATAGACTAGAATTGGCTAAGAATTTCAATGACAAATAATGCAAAACTGCCACTACTGCCCTCTGCTTTTATTATCACATTGAAATACATAAGCATGAATACATTCATATTTATTCTTCCTGATTTAATACACATGCCAAACCATATTTCACAGATGCAGGGTAACCACTGAAAACAGATACTAGATCCAATACCGTTGAGTGAAGACCTAATAACCTTAAACAACCTCTCTTTATTTTTACCCCCTGAGACTTGACACTGAGGTCAGCCACTGCATCTTCTCAAACTGCTGCTCACACAGTGTGGTAGAGCCTAACCATACTGACACGCTACAGTTCTAAATATGTGAGCCACAGCATCACCAAAACTGGCAATGGACACTAAGCTATCCTTCCTATCTGGACTTGAGACCACTCAGTGGTATTACTGAGTATTGAGTCTCCTTCTTAGCCAATGACAGCACTCTGCATATGCTAAATATACACTAGAACAATATGTTGCACATATATGTCTAAGTATATATGTATAATATATACTTAGACATATATGTATACTACTAACAGCATGTAATAATATATTGAATTTGCATAGGTGATAAGAGCCCAGAAACACTAGACCCTATTGTAAAGTTATGACATTGCTTTATTGCTCCACTCACCAATCCAGACTAAAGTAAAAAAAATTGAATAAATGCATTAGCAGTTGTAGTAACTATTATTATTCCTGTTTTATATAGCAGAGTGAGAATTTGGCTGTGCCTGAAGGGCTTCTGGATGAAAGTCATGGACTCAGTCCCAGGTGATAGTCATAACTGACATAAACATCTATGACTGCCATCTGTGCAGATGAGCAATACACTTAACCCCAAGTTGCTTCACATTATGTCCCTGTAGACACTGGCAGCTGTCCCTGTGGTTAATGGAAATTGCACCGGGCACAAGCATCAGCTACTATAAAGCACAAAATGTACATTGTTGATTCTGATAGCTAACTTTTAGGAAATCTACAGTAAAACATGTGTAAACATATGGATGTTTCATAGGAAAAAATCATTTATTCATTCTTCTTTTCCGCTTCTTCCTGGTCAGGGTCGCAGTAGGTCCTGTGTCTACCCGGAATCATTGGGTACCACACACACCCCTTAATTCACACATTCACAGCTAGGGGGGATTTACTATATCCAGTTTACTTCCCATGCGTTTTTTGTTAGGTTGGAGGAAACCGGAGTAACCTATAGGAAACCCACATGGACAAGGGACCATTTTCCACATACAAGCCAAAACACATTGACCAAAGTTTGAACTTTTTCAAATGTGAAAAGCTTAAAATACCCTGTGCCTCTTCAAAAAAAATACACACTGTGCCTTTGAAAACTACCCTTTAAAGCAGAAAGAAGTTTAAAGCTTGGAAAGAGATTACTACAGCAGCAGCAGACGTCTTTAGAGAAAAGAACCCAGAGTCGAAGAAACCTCTCCGCTGGGTATTGTTGTTCTCTCTCTTACACCTCTCAAAGCAAATTTAGGTCATACTCTTCATCTTCTCTTACAACTCATGAAATATTGAAGTTTGAAACTTAGAAATCTTGCCTAATGGCTTATTATCACTGAGAGAAAGCAACACAAGGCAAGGAGGGATTATTATTCAAATTTGTGAGGACTAAACAGAAAGACACTGCTCTGATAAGGCACAGGGAGCTCATCTGTGAGCACACAGCTCACAGCTTTAGAGATCTTCAAGTTTCTAATAGTGAAGTTCAAATGTAAAATTTAAAAATTAAACTTAATGTTCATAGGTGTGTTGGTCTGTATGGTTATAATGCGTGGTTGATCATTTGCTCCACTTGTTATGGAAGAAAACCACAACTGGGATGATTGTGAGGAGGCAGTGGCAAGTTTCTGAGCTGCCAGCTTTGAGGATTGGCTTTTTTGAGTATGGTAGGGCAATAATGCAGGATCATCTTACACTCAGAGCAATTAAAGCAGAGAACTTATTTAATACAGACGTTCTGCTCTATTGTATATCATATCTCCTTCCTCTGCCTTTTAGTGTAAAAGGGGAGGGAGACAGAGAGAGAGAGAGAGAGAGAGATTGTGTGTGTGCATGTAGAATTTGGATAACCCATTTATCTCAGTGTAGAGTTCCATAGTTCCATGGAAATTGCTGAAGCTCAATCCACTGAAGCCCATAGCCCTGCTGCTCTGCCAGTCTGTTCTGGAAGTGAAAAAAGAGTGCGGAGCAGCTCATCATTTCCATATCGTATTGCTGGTATGCAGGTGACGTATCCATGCCCCACCCACAATACGTTCTTTAGGAGTTTTGATGTTCGTATGCTACCCTACCGAGCTGGACTTTGTTGTAAACAGAACTAGATAGAAACTACAATCGATTTTCCACTTGCTAAAACAAGCCACAAAAAGCTACGGCTGAGCTGTTCCAACCCTATTTTGCATTAGCAGGCGATGAAGTGAAGCAGTAAGTTGATAGTTGACTTAGTGATTTAGCCTCAGGGTGACAGATATGGAAAATCAAGCTTACTTCATGCAGACCAATCAGTATGTGGTGAACAACATTATCTCACATACGACCATAAAGGTTGATTGATTTTTTTTTTTTCATTTCATTTGTTCATTGGTAGCATTGTTGAGCAAAAGACACAAAGATTAAGGTTAGGTTAAGATTAGGTTTAGGTGTAGATTAAGGTCTTTGCTTGGTTACTGTAAGGTTGAGTCTGACGTGTCGACACTCAGTTGTGAGTGGATTGTCAGTTGTGAGTTTCACCGGTAGTCTTTTCTTCGCCACTAAAGGTCTTGTTTCCTCTGAACAAAGCACTGGGTGGCTTTACAACACAAGAAAAATGACCAATGTCCAAGTAACAATCCAAATATTCAGCTCCAACAAATTCCTCAGACCAAATATAGATGTAGGTTGTTGAGGGCCCCAATCTTGACTTTCTAAAGCACTTTGTTTCTATTCCCTGCAGTATTGTGTAAAAATGGAAGAGAAAAAAAATAATACATTTGGTTAATCAGTGGTTCATTTAATGAAATCAAGTTTTGCTTATTTTTTTTAATTTGATGAAATTCATGCAATGATTCAGTATAGATGAGTATAGAGGAGAAATGATGAGTATAGAGGAGAAATCTGAAAGCAGTTTTCTCGTATCTAGTTTAAAAGATACTGGTGGTAACTAAGTAAAGTGACTTTTCTGCGCTTATGTCCTGGTATAGAAGATGCACAGTAGAGTGAAACATAAAAGAGAAAAAATATATTTGATATAACCAGTTATATAATAATATAAAAGTTGTATTTTTAGGTGGTTAGACTTCTTGTGTTTCCTCGACATATCCTGCAGTACCTTTAATTCCTCCGCTGGTCTGAAGCGATTAGAAGTGAAGCGAGAGTGTCATGGATGCATAATTTATTGATCAGCCAGATGTAAGAAAGAGTGTGTGAGTATGTGTGTTCTCTATTGGAGAGAGTCATTACTCACACTCGTGCTGTTAGAGGCCAACCCCACAGGCTGGGAGAAGATGACCACATTGTGTCAGACCGTCATGATCTCTGAGGTCTGGAGGCCTCATTACATTCTCCGATCTCACCATTCCACCAATCAGTCGACCTCTTTTTTCGCTCGCCCTATTAAGTCGAATAAGAGAGCTGGCGTTTGATTTGAAATTTATTGCTCGCTTCGCCCAAGGAAGGGATTTGTACCATATAATTTTGGAGGGAGAAAAATGTTGAGTATGAGCCATATGAGGACTCATCCAAGTTCAAAATATGAAAGGGGATTATATTACTGCTTGTCCTGGCAGGATCACAGGATGCTAAGCAGCAACACTGGCCTACAAATCACAGAAGAGAATGGCTTTGTTTTGTCTGCTCAAGCTAAATGGGATCCACCTGGCTGTCTGGCTACTTTGTCTACACTGTGATTTACATCACATCTCCACATCTGATTTTTTGTTGAAAAGGAATAAATGCTGTTCTCTGCCATGATGAAGCAATGGATGTAACCCTATTGTTCAGTAATGCTTGTCTGTCAAACCCTAATGTTCTTTTGTGCTTCTCTACACTGCCTTTAGTATTAAGTATTAGTATTAAAAATAATACAATACTTACACAGTTGCAATCTTTAAGCAAACACATCTGGGTGTTTGTAAGCTTCTGTTGATGAGGAATTATAGCTGTTTCTTGTTTGTAAATGACACAGACAAAAAATTGGGTGCCTGTGAGAAACCATATCACAACTCATCTGAAGCATTGGGGCGCTTACTGTACAGAAAAATAATGTCAAGTTACCTCAGACAGCATTCTGGGATGGCAGTGATAGCATTAATGTATGAAACTTAGATAGAAGATCTAATTAATCCTCTCCAACACGGTTAAATTCTTTTGCCCAGACCCGGAAGACATGCTACTCCATCCACTCCATCTAATTATGTAATTACTTATGCTAACTGTTCTTATAATTACTTTATCTACCTGTTTGGATCACAATATTAATACATCATATTTAGCTGCCTGAGAAGCTACTGACTAGATCTGACCGCTACACAGATTTCAGAGAACAGTCTCTTTGGGACAGAGGTTTAGTGAAATCATTTAGATCTTATCTTTTTACACTTAAACATAACAAATACATCCAATTCCAGGTTGTACAGGATCCCTCTGAAAATGGTTACTCTGGATTGAGCTGCGATTTGAATAAGAAGGAGATAAATAGGTAGCAGGGCGGTCTGTGTGGTGTGGATGGTAGTGCACTTTCAAAATTATTAGTTCTTTGAAGAACTTTTGGGGGTTCTTCATTTTGAAACAGTAGGGGAACCTTTTAAGGTGCTTTGAGGAATCTTTAAGGATCCATTTTCTTCTTAAAACCTTTTCTTGAAGGTTCCTCAAAGCACCTCCAAAGGTATATTGGTTAGAAAAAAAATTATGTACAATTCTGCCAATATGTATGTACTGTTTGTGCGATGCCCAATAAAGACCCGGTTCCCACAGGCATCTTGGACCCGAGTACAATTGCCTCCAGCAGTACCCTACAGCAGTTACACCACTGTCCTGGACTGTTAGCAAATGCTCATTTGACTCACATTATATTACTGAATATTCTGATCACATACACTGCATTAGGCTCTGATACGTTAATACTGTATAATTGAAGTGGTAAGGGAACACTCTCTGGAGGTTCTTCCAGCTGTATCCATATTAATGACACCACAGATGATTTAATGGCTCTGTTTGTCATCTAAGACCTGCCAATCAAGCTCCAGTGAGAGGAGGGGTCAGATCCACACAAAGGACAGTGTTTCCCTATATAAATCTTGCAGCAGCGTGTGCAATGGGCAAATGAGAGAATTAATCACATGTCCTCGGATTAATCTAATGACCAGGAGTCTTCAGACTGGCTCCTGCAGAGCAATACCACAAAAATATCTTCTAATTGAATTGTCATCATGTTTTCCATCCATCCTCTAGCTTACCCCTAGAAACAGTTGATGTTTTTTATAGTCTGTTTTTAAAATATGTGATTATTATATATGTGTGTGTGTGTGTGTGTGTGTGTATTAGTGTGTGGGAGGGTGACAGCATAGACTTCTGGACACGTTTCTGAATTTGTAGGAGAGAAATGTAGCCATCTGGCAATAAAAAATATCCACTGACTTGTAGTATTCACTGATAAATGCATTCCAATATTACGGCTGTCATCAAATCACAGAAAATCAGCTTTAGAGTTCAGGCTACAGCCTAATCTTTGCCTGTGCCTCTTAGATAGTCTCAAAACAGAACACAACAACAGTTGTTTTATAGTAATAACATCATTACATTACTCTCAGAGTAGATTAGGCTATATTTATTACCTGAAAGGTCCCAGGTCCTACATTTTGCCTGGGCTTAATATGTTTCCCTGGTTTATGTTTAACATACCCATAACACATTTTTACACAACCGTTTTCCAACCTAATTTTACTCCTTTGAAATACACAGACTGCTTTTATTATTGTCTTTAAAACTGATATACTATATGTATAGACCTCTGTTCTGATACCATTTAAAAAGCAGTATTTTTATAACTTCGGTGTGAGTGGGTGGAGCTAAACCGCAGAATAGGCAGACACATATGTAGATAAATGTAAATATATATATTTTTCTATTTCATCCCAAAAACATTTAATTTAAAAAGGGGTTGTTTTTTATATAAATATATATCATCATTTATATCAATATTTATTGAAAAATACTGCAAAAAATTGCAATGTCAGTTTTTTTCAATATTGAGCAGCCCTACTGGCAAGCACATCTCAGCCATTTCCTTCCTATAATTGTGTTTCTAAATAAATACATGAAAATTGTTATTAGTAGATTATTGATTATTGATTATATTTGTAGGTTATTTTCGTTGTGTTTAGTTTTATTATGTCATGCAATTTGCAATCTAAGTCTTTTAGTTTTGCCAATAAAAGACTGGTTGTGAGCAAAAAAGCATCTCAGAAAAGACTGATTACAGACTACAGCAGTAGAAGACTATTGGCTTCCACTTCTGTCAGCCTAGAACATAAAGCTGAGGCTGCAGTCGACACAGATTCACCATAACTGAACATTTTAAGGCTGTCCGGAAACATTTTGCCGAGGCCCACAGATGGTAGAGCCAGAATTTGATGAATCTATGGGTCCAACCTGCCTTGTGTCAACAGTCCAGGCTGTAGAGGTGCTGTAATAGTGTAGGGGATGTTTTCTTGGCACTGTTTTTTATTGTTAATACCAGTCAATCATTGCTTGAATGCTAAAGCTTATTTGATTATTGCTGCTGATCCATGTGCATCACTTCATTATCATAAGGTACACATCTTCTAATGGCACAAATGGCACAATGTCATAAAGCAAAAGCTGTTCAAAAGTGTTCTTCAGGGGTCTTCCCAGTCACCGGATATAAATGCAATAGAACACCTGAAAGGACATTCGCAGCATGAAAAAGGCTCCAGAAACATCAGCAGGAATTGTGTGATGCAATCATCTCAGCATCGACCAAAACCTCAAAGGAATGTTTATAACGGAAGGAATTGAGGCTGTTTTGGGAGCAGTGGGATGCCGCACCCAGTATTAGTACAGTACTCCTAATAAAGTGCTCAGTGAGTATAGTCTGCAATCTCTTCCTATAGGATGGACCATTCTGCTTTGATCAGATGTGTAGAATTGTCATGTCTATCTTTCTCTCTCTCTCCCTCTTCCTTACTCCTTTATCAGTGTTTAATCTGTGTTTGTTTGGGGGATGGGAAAGAGAGAATAGGACAAAGAAAGAGAGAGGGAGAGGGAGGGAGTGAGGGAGGAGAGAAGGAGCAAACATGCTCCAGGTGCATGGTGAGGGAATTAAGTGAGGCTCTGGCAAAGAACATATTGAATTGCATTTGATTTGTCTTCTGTCTTCTATAGTGGACACACACACATACAAGACATATACTCAGGCTAAAACAAAGGCTGATCAGTGGCAAAGACTTGACATTGTCATATACGGACATGCATAAAATGCATTGCCCTGTAGCTTCTTCTCATTTGTTCTTGTCCAATGTTGACTTCACAGATGTCACATGTGTATGTGTAAGTGTGCCCACATTTATGAAGATAAGCCTCTTTGTTTGTTTCCTCCACATCTGTGTCTCAGTGATGGTGTGTTTTGTGCCACAAGTGGAGCATAATAAGAGCCCGGAAAGCCTGGTTCTTTGATGTTAATAAAAGAAATGTTTGAAGACAGTGGGCTGTGTCATCAGAGCAGTCTAGTTGCCATGGCTAGTCTGACGTCACAGGGACCTGAGAAATGGTTTGCTCGCTTACTGTTATTTTGAGCTCACTTTGTTTCGCGCCGGGTGATTGGGTGGCTGGGCCGCTCTGATCTGGAAGGGAGGGGGGGGGTAATGGGACTGATTGAACTGAGCCTCGATGCAGCGGAGAGGATCAACAGTGGCCCTAGGACACTGTGCAGAACCCCACTCACGACCGACTGTGTTTCTCACTTTTACAATCAATCGGTCATGCTACCAGCCCATAGCCACTGAAGAATGAAAGACTGAGAGGAACATTTCATTTTATTCTAGCGAGTTAATTCCTTTCACAGGCAAGACACCAGTAATAAAAGCTTTGTTTCAGGTTTTGGCCCACTGTAAAGATTCCGCCTCTGGCAAGTATCAGTTAAACTGAATTGGCTTGAGGGCTGAGCTGAGTCTCTGATGTGCTAACCTTTTGCAGACTGCTCAGAAGTGTTTGAAAACAACGATTGGTCTCCACTGACAACAGTCAGATAGGCTACCACAAATCTGACTGAGCCTGATCTACTTTGTCACTGTTAAAAGTTCCTTGAGGAGCTTTTGAAGGTTCCTCAGAATTAAACTGTAGAGAAACCTCTTAAGGTGCTTTAAGGAACCTTCAAGACCTTTTTTCTAACTTTTTGGGATGTTTCTCAAAGCAACTTAAGAGGTTCCTCCACAGATTTCTCAAATGGAAGAATCTTCAAAAGTTCCTCAAGGAGCTTTTACGTTTAACAGTGTAGTTCAATGAAAAAAAAAAACATTAATAAAGCCTGTAATGACTTATACATATAGAAGTAAGTGTTTGTGTCTAGAAATCATTCATATGTATTCAATAACGGAACTGATTCATATACAGTCATATACAGATTAAGAACATTTATCACTTCTTGTTTCCAGAGCAGTCTTCCCCCCTGTAGCTTACCTCTTGTCAAATTTGTAGAAATGTAGAAAAAAAAAAAAACAGGCAAACAAACAGCTAGTTTGCTTTCAGAATGGCACCTGCACACAATCTGGAGAGTGTTCCCTCTCAAACAAGGCACAGTGTGTAGTTTTCTGGGGAAAGTGGTATTCATTTTGTCATATCCTTTGCCAAGCAAGCTGGGTGACCAGTGAACGTATAATGCAGTGTGGTAGAACAGCCCATCGTTCCAGTGTACAGAGTACAGCATGTCCTTCATGCTAGTATAAGGAGTCGTGCTCCTAAATTAAGTACTGCTGGAAGTCTACTGTCTCATATTGCTCTTGCAATCCTGACATGACAAAAAAACACTCTCTTAAAATTTCCTATATTTATCACTGAAATAGGACAGAATTCTTTTAAAGTCTGGACTCCAGAGGGGTGGAGGATGGAAAAGCATGGCATTCTGTTGTCTCCCCGCATTCAAGACTCAGACATCAATTAGCCCTGAAATAGCCTCTGCAGTGGGGTTGATTGGGTGAAAGGAAAGAGGCAGGCACCTGTATTTTCACAGCTGACATGAAGCAGATGCACTAAAAAGAGCGGAACCTGTGGAATCTGAGCTAGCACAGGAAATTATGGGTTGGAGAGACAATGACATGATCCATGATTAAAGCAAAAAAAAAAAAAAAAAAACATACACACACACGCACAGTCTAAATCACAGCCGGGATGAAGCTCTTGATTCAGTCTCAGGAAAAATCATATCATTTGGAGGAAGGTGGATCATGAATGTCAGGTCTTCTGTGTATTAGGTTCATTGTTAGGTTGGCTTTGAGCTCACTAAATGTGTGGACGGCTTATTTCATGATGCTCAAAGCATATCAGATAAAACCATGATTATGATTCTGGACTGTATATTGAATTGGAAAGCACTGTTAATAAGAATGAGTATATTTGACAGCTAATAAATGACATGGCTCCCAGCGGACCACATACACACACACTTAAACTACACACACATGTTCAGGGAATAGAGATCCCTCAATGTAAAAATACATTGCACTACCCCCCCCAACACACACACACACAGACCCACGTGCAATTAAGAGTCATTTGCAATTATTTGTAAATAATCTGTAAATAATATTGTTATTGCTTTCTTACTTCTATTATTTTTATTGTGTATATATTGGAAATTTATCTACTTTTTTGCATTGGAGTGTCTTGCTATCTCTTTGCTGCTGTGACACTGAGAATTTCCCCACTGTGGGACTAATAAAGGATTATCTTATCTTATCTTATCTTATTAGCTTAATGCATTTTTTAGATTCCTCTTCCTCTTCCTCTCATTCTCTTTAAGCAGACCGGACAGTGTTGGCCATTCTACTATTCTGTCACCAATCAGTGTCAATCTGAAACATTGGAGGGACAGCAGGAAAAGAGCAGGACAAACTCTGATGAATCATTTTTAGTCAAAAAACCCAAATGACCAACGCTTACCCCGGGGGGAAACGCAGGCCGACAGGGAGGGGGCGACATAAGAGAACGAACTGAGTCCAGTGTGGTCTATCAGAATGTGAAGGAGCTGTCTAAGCTTTAGTCTCAAAGTCATAAAAAACAGATTTGTATATTTTCAATCTTAATAACCTGGCTATATGCCTTGCAGCAATTTTACACGCACACCACAGATACACACGCACACACACACATACACACATGCTGTGGCCATTATCGGGCAAACAAACATTCAAGCAGATTTAGGAAGAAAAACAGCAGAGCACTTAAACGTTTATATATTACATGAACACATAAATCTTTTCCTTTGAGTTACAGAGAGTTTAACCTAAGGAAGGGAACCGATTAGAACCGATTAGAATGTTGTTGGAAATCCACTCCAAATTTAGCAACATCTGCTAAAATGGCAAATAGCCTGGAAGTGTTCCAGACGGAAATTCTGCAGATGTCCACAACTCTGGTCATATCTCGTAGAACATCGCATTCCTCTCAGAATGAAAGAGAAGGCATGTTATATTTTAAAGAATTGTCTGGGTTGCCAGATATTTTCAGCTCCATTTGGTGATAAACCTTCCCCCTTCCTCCTCTATCAGTCCAGGCTGTTTCCATAGCAACATGACTGCTATCAGCTCACAACTGCCCACAGTAAGGTAGTAAAGTAAAGCAAGTTGAGAAATTTTGTCGAACCTGAACTGCTGCCTTAAAGAACTTCCTTTCTGCCTTATGTGTATAGATTTCAGCCTTTTATGGGGCATTAGGAAGAAATGGTTGACTGACATAGCACAATTGGACTTGCAGTGGATTGATTTTGAGCTGTGTCCTACCATATATGGGTGGACCTTCCTTATACATAATGAGAGCTTTTACATGTTGGAAATGGTTTTGTACCTGTGTTAGGAAAACTTGGCAACCCTGTTCTAAGCTAGGGTTTATACAGAAATCAGATTACAAGAGATATAATCACAACCAGTATAAGCAAACAAAGAAACCAACTGCATACCAAGCAGATACAAACGGGTTGACCTATCCATACTACACAAATGTTCTGTCATAGACACTAAAAAAGTCATCATTTGTGTCATTTTTTTGTTTCAATGTGTTTTTATTCATGTGGAAAAAATAAGTCCACACTTAATTGTAATAAATGCACTGATTTCAAATGAAATTTGAAATATTTTGTAGCTGTGTGAAAGGGAAAACACTGCAGCATCGCATTTTAAACCGAACACTCATTGTTGTGTAGCAACTCTAAACCAAGTGGACCGCTGACTCTACTTAGGCAGAAAACGATTTTCGCCAACAAGTTGCTATGCATTTGTGGAAAGGTCAGTCCTTCCTGTAGGATATAGGAAAAGTAGACCCTGTTGAAGTCAATAACACTGAATGGTACCTCTACCTCCTACTGACATCTATACTTGGACATTGACTATGACACTTGCTGTGGGCTGGGTCTGTCGATTCTTGGTGAGGGAAGACACATTCAGACATTTATTTATGTGTTATGCTATTTTTGCTTACTATTGGGTAGATGTCTGTTCAAATTCAATGCCATTTCTTCGTTAAACAATATACTCACCTGCATAACCCAACAAATTAAACTTTAGTGACCACATATATCTGATTTTTTTTACCTGGTCTGGTTAAACACAAAAGTAGAGGTGCAGGAGCTCAGTGCTAACATAGCAACTGTGTAAGTCATGTTACTATCACTACAACTCCCACATACAGTGCAGAGACTGTCTGGTGCTGCTGGCCAATGACATTAGTCATTTAACTGCCTCCGCTCTGCCTCTAACATCCTGTTATCTCAAGAATGTCTTGCAGGGCCTGTGCTGTTGCACCTACATTAGCTCATGCTGTCAGGTTGAAGGCTTCTCAAGTATAGCTAATATCTGGACCATGAAGCCTTTCCCTTTATTGAGACTAAAACAGCATAAGACTGCAACATGATAAACCTGTTAAACATTGGCTAGCTCTAGTTACATTTCTCAAGAGCTCAGATGTATCAGATCGTGAATGAGACTGATTTTCTGGATCTGTTCCTTTTTTCAGCGGAATTTTGGAGGAAAGGAAATGACTGACTCTTGGAAGAAGAGCAGACTTTATCGCTCAGATGAAGGGGAGAAGGTTTTGGTGACAGGTAATGTTTAGGCAAAGAAGACCGTATTAATGCCTCCAGAGATACAAGACCATATAATCTTTTGAGAGATAGTCTGTGATGAAAGAGAAATTAGCATAACTCAAGACTCCCTTGCTTCATCTCATCGAGATATCTGAGGCGTTTCCATGGCAACAGGCATGTGGCGGGAGGTTCGGTGTTGTTAGGTGAAAGCTCGCGCTCCAGGCTGTGAGGGTTTCCCACTTTTGTTCCCTATGGCCATGGAATATCAAATAAGTCATGTCTCCTTAATGATTAATCAGGGGTTCATGCAGTTAGGGGAGTCCACACACACACATTTAGCCATAAATGTCCATCAGAAGATTACATCAGCAACAGACATCAATAGAGATACAATAAACATGATGCAAACAATGTGTTAATGAATTATTCATTGTTTTTTATCAGTAGACCTAATTTCAAAGACTTATTTCAATATGTATGTCTACATACCCAGAACAGATGGGTCCCGTTTTTTATAAAACACATTGGTTCAGATTCATAAAATGCATGACCATATTATGGTTTACATTTGATCATTTGTAAACATGGATTAATGATCTGTTTTATCCTTTGACCATGATATCTGACTCTGCCATGCATGTGCAAGCAGCCATTTATGACTGTCTGTCTGACAGTAGAGTGGCCTTAATGATCTTCTATAACTTTTTAAATCATTTTTGGTCACACAGGTAAGCATAATCAATTAATTTTAATTTAATATATAATTTAAAGGCGTATAAAGGTGTATTTTAAAGGTGTGTTATGATACATTTCTGCTTCTTTTATTAGAATCTATGGCTCAGATTTTGAGATTTATGACCAACATTGACACTTAACATGCACTGGGCACTGGTCATAGATATGAATTAGGACATTACCATGCAGATGTTGACTGACTTTTTAACTAAGAACATGCTTAACAGTGTGTCATCATACCGGAAATGTTTTTTTTTTCTTTTTTATGAGGTAGCACCATTACTGCTTATAGGCATTTTATGAACCTGACCTGTATGATATGAATCCCTTTCTAAATCCAGCTAAGGACTACAAGACCAGAGAGTTTTCTTATTAAATACAGCCAGCATGTACTGTTTTGTCAATAGGCCTAGTGTGTTGTTAATTAACACGTCATTTATGAGAGAGTTTAAAACAACAGCATGAGAGTGTTAATTAATGTTCCCTACATTTATACATATTTGAGGCTATAAAGATTAGTGATAGTTCACTTGAATAAAATCAGGTTAGGGTAATTAAAAAATGACATCACTGAGTGTTCATGGAATGGCGACAAGCCACCCAGCCCGCAATCAGCAGTCCTGTTTATTTAACATTTTCATTTGCACGAGAGTCATATCTCCAGGGAAGCAGATGTAAAGGGCAACCAATAAGGCTTGTTTTTGCTTGTACAAATACACAAAAGCCTACCCTGCAACAGTACAGCCCCTCATTACCTCCGGACCAACAACTCTGATTGGCACGGTGCTGTATTTTATATTTAACCGGGTTATATTTTACATGTCTGTTACACCTTTGATAGAAATGTATACAGTGCCTGGGCTGTACTCACTGCTGTATTTATCTGATATGAACAAGTCAAAATAACCTGTTTTAATGAAAGATTTTACTGTTGACTGAGAACGTTGACTGGACCTGGTTTGAAAAAAAAAACAAAAAACAGGTAAGCATGGCATAAAGGTTGGAGTAGGTTACACTATTACAGCTAAGTACACCCTGTAGAGTGAATGCTTTGTGTTGTTATTCTCGTCTTACTTTCTTCTCTCTGTCGACTTCTTGCTGTTTGAAATGGGCACGGCAGGACCCGTGACCTGTAAATGCCATGTCTGCCGCTGCTTGGTGCTAAATGACAGCTCTGTAATGGCTGCCACTGACTGGCACTGCTGCTCTCCTCCAGAATAAACCTGAACCCCAGCCTCCACTATCCTGCTGGCACATTGGATGCCACTTCCTGCCATGAAAAAGCTCCCTAATGCAAGAAGTTGGCACAAGCTAACAAATGTTTTGGATGCTAAATCTGCAGATGCTTCAGGTACTTCTGAAGTGCTGGCTTTTCTTGCCATCTTCACCTGGCACTTGCACTTTATCAGGGCAAAGAAAATAAAAGCAGGTGGCGTTTACTCAATGTAGATTAAAAAAGGGAAGAAGCCATAAACAGTAAGAACATAAACAATATTATATTGTGAAATATAACTATATAAATATTTTTAAAACATATATAAAACAAATATTTTACTGCTTATTAAATAGTGGTGGAAATTCCGGTCACAATTTAGCAGAGCTAATTAACCCACCCACTCACTAGGACCCCCCTTTGACTTCCAACACTAGGAGGGTGAGGACAAACACAAGCCTCCTCCGACACATGTGAAATCAGCCAACGCCTCTTCTTAAACTGCCGCCAATGAAGCACTTCAAGCACACTTGTAGGAAAGTGCTGGATCACCAGCTATGATACATCAGCAAGCAGATGCATGTGTCTGCCGGCATCACAATGGGAGTGATGAAGGGAAAGAGAGCCATCCACCCACCCAGGGGAAGCATGGTTAATTGTGCTCTATCAGGCTCCGGCTACTGATGGAAAAGCTGCCTGACCCAGTATTCAAACTCACAAACCTCAGGCTATAATGTCAGCTTCTTAGTCTGCTAAGCCACTCAAAGCCCCATTAAATGCTTGAGACTTGACTTCGCATTACTAGTTTTTAGTGACACAAATCTGTTTGTTGTGTTATGTTTTGCGTTATGACTTGATGCGATCTGAGACACTATCATAAGTGGTCCTGGATTGAGTGCATATTTGATTCCTGGCCATGTGTGACTGAACAGTTTCCCTCTGTTTAGAGAAACTTAGCAAGTGAACACTTACTAGCGAGCTACAGCTAATCCAACTAGTACGACCCAAAAGCTGGAATGCTAGTTAATCTGTCAGTGTCTCTGACAGTCTGTGGTCCATTCGTTCTTCTTTCCATTCACTAATTTGATACAGTCTTTTCATTTATCCAACCAGCCATACACCAGCAGTCTGTGTGTGTGCTCCTTGAATTCACTCGCAGTATTGTAACAGTAAAGCAAATTTCACCTTCTCTAAGGTGTTGCTATGCTAAAGCTGAAGAATGTTTTAATCAGTGATGCACACCGCAGGATCTACAGAACCACCTGCATGTAGAAGACAGAGGACTATCATCTAAGGTAGATAGAGAATAACAGGAACACGCCCAGACAGTTCTCAGATCTGAGCTGTGGGTTCAGGCAGTATTTTATTATATTTGTGTGTTGTGTATTTTTTTCGACCAATAACTTCAGTTCACTATCAGACAAACCTATTTTCCCTGTGTTCCCCGTGATGGTCTTACCTTCAGATTTGATGTCTTAAAAACATGTACTCATAAAATCATCAACATCTTTGGTATTTAGCCCCTGTGTATGTGAATGCAATTGCAAATCCATTATTTTCGTAGTCCACATGACTTAACACCACATGTACAGAATGCCCCATTGCTGCACCATGTGAAAAAATTCTATATCACCCAGTGTAGTCTTTTAAAACACAGTGGGAAAAAATAGCAGAACGTCTATACACTTCCTGTCTATTTTTGCTGTTTGGTACAAATTTATCCTAGCACAGCTGTATTTTAAGTTGTAGCAGCAGCATTGCACTAAAACAAACTTTACCCTTTAGCAAGTACAGTCCTACCAGTGGGATTTGCCATGGCAAGTCCCTGGTTGGAACCGTTCCACCAGTGGGATTGGAAGGTCCAGCTTTGAACGTGAGACAACTATCAGCTTTAAATCCACTAGGTAATTTAACCTGCTTCCCCCAGCAGAGTTAATCAACATACGTTTTCCAGTCATACCGGTCACACACTTGCTCATTTTAAGCTCTGTGTGCTCTTTAAAAAAAACAAAGAAGATTATCTTAATGCAATTTAAACTCTGTGTGCTTCTTTAAACTTTGTGCTTAAACAGCACAGAACAGTTTTACTTTGCCTCTAAAATTTAGTGCAGATTTGTGCCACTGTAAACAAACACAGCCTCTTTCACAATGCTGGAGTTATTCTCTAGCTTCTAACTGGAATTTTCCATTCCACCTCAAAGGGTGCAGAAGCTACGAGTGACATGAATGCAACTGCGGCTCTGTTTTAATGTGGAATTTCAGCTTCATGCTGCAAGATCAGGCGAACTTTGTGTTGTTTATATATTTACAATGATCTTTTCAAACCTTTTATAATGATGAGATCCAATGAATACATGAATCGAAGTCATGAAGTGTCACTACTTTATAAAAACTAGCAAAAAAATGGGTATAATAAAAAAAAAAAGTAATGGCCCTATACAAGAACTTCCCACTGTGCTCGCGCCAACAGAACCCACCCTGTGCAGACCGTCACAGCCAGCCAGACTTCACTTGTGAAAGGGTTACAAAGGGTTTAGAGCCTGTTGAGTTGAGTGTAGGAATGAAGGAATTGAAGTATTGAAGTAAATAACTGAGGAATCAGCCAGTACACCTATTTTAAACAGTTCAGAGCTAATTGTTGAGCTCAGAAATCATGAAGTTCATTTATTATTTATCGTTAAATGCCCTAAATACATGTGCATCATATTAATGAAATAATTCCTGAGAATTATCTTGTGGAACATTCTTTTGCTTTACCAGTGTAACGTGGACGAGTCGCATCCAGTGTGAAATAGCAAGCTTTGCAGAGCAGTCCAGGATTGCCACACAAGTGTCATCATACTTTAACAAATGACAAATCTTCAATGGAATCATACCATCACTAACATATCATTGAAGCGCTACGGAATGTTTTACCCTGTTGTTTCTTATGTGGTTCAGGAATGGATGTGAATTTAGGCCTCTAAAGGAGATGGAGTGTTCCTGAGATTCGGAAATGAATAATTTGTCACAGTTGTACATTGTGCTGCTTTGTTCGCGACTGCTCGTTGTTTGCATTGCTGTAAGGTTGTTTGTTTACAGAATGTCCTCATTTTGTGTTTGTAAACACAGAGCCCGCACCCACCTCGCTGCATAATCTTTACCAACCTCTGCTCAGTCTCTGCAGTCAGAGAGATAGGACATGGACCACTGGGAATATTACACAATTACCGTCCTTCAACACAGTTTGAACAGCTTGCTTTGCAGCAAAGCACTCAAATTATCCAATTTTAACAATGCAGCTTTAGTGACCAAGCACCAGAGCTTTGCATAGACAGGCAGAGTTGTGAACTGCATACTGATCCATACCCTGGGATAATTGCCTGCAACCACTTCTTATTGGAGTAGATTACTATTAGAGCATGCTTTCAGAGCTGGTCATGTTTGCACAGAACAACAGTGTCTTAACTAAGAGCTTAAGTGTAGAATTTAGGGTATTCCACAGAACTGCCACATTACCATGGATGTGAAGAAAGGCCCATGCAGAGCTGGTTTAAATGCGGCCAAGCCTTTCACATCAGGAAGCTCAGTGAGTGATATCATCTTATGATGTTATCACAGAAAGCCTGTGAGCAGGAAAGGGGAAAGTCTTGTTTTTTCCCCCCCAAGAAAGCCCATTTTAGATTAAAGTGCCAGATTGAAAATAATCCTCTCTTTGTGAAACGCGGGTTGTCTCTGAAATGCCCAATGATACGAGAGCAGACAAGCTGTGAATATAAATATAAATGCTTTGTTAAAGCCAGAAGATGGAATTTGTCACAGCAGCTTCATTTACATCAGAGTATATATTGTATGTTTGCAATGATTCTCAAAGATGACACTTCATTTTGCAGAAACAGCTGGTCTCCCCCATTGTGAAAAAAGTACGGAAGGTTTGGGATGTTTACAAACAATGCAAAGTTTGAATATGGTAAAGATGATGCTTTGTGTTACTGATTGGCTCTTCCGTTCCAAGCTCAAGCTACGAATTTTAATAAATCTCATATAAGCCTGCTGTCGTCTAAATCCTAAATCTGTTCTGCATCTTAAAGGTACCTATTATGCCCGTAAAACCTATTGCTTCCAAGAGACCATGCGTGGTAAGAGTGCTTATAAGAAGGCTAGAGGCACCGTACTCACACCAAGGCACTTTTGTATGAGATAAAGGTCAAGCTTATGCATCACTAGCGTGGCAGACACTACATTTGCTTAAAATACATAACAAACAAACAAAAGCCAGCTGCATAAGCAAGCATGTCTTTAGAGTGCACAATTTAAAATGCTCCAGGAGCAGAAGCTCGTCCACGTCTGCGCAAAAAAGGAAAGTTCTGAACCACTGACACTGATTAAGCACCAAATTTGACATTTGCGCAGCATTTTGTCATTGAACAGCTTTCATTATCTGTCAAATTCCTTCTGTTTTTAGCACCTAATTATTCTTCAAATTAGTCCTAGTGAATCAAAAGCATGACTCAGATTTTACATCAGCAGTCATGATGCGTGTCTCAGCCTGCTCTTGGTTGGCAGAGGTGTAGAGAGTACAGAGAAACTATACATAGGTGAAAAACATTAAATCGTAATGAACAGATGGTATAAGCAGATGCAAAGACACATATGAATGGAATACTATTCTCTGTTTACTGTGTAGATGCCACTTTTTGACTGGCATCTGCTATCCTTGATTCTGCATGATCTATATGTCATGACCTCAGTCAGTAAGTTACTGGCAAAGCTGACTAGATCCATATGGCTCCCAGATCAGGCCAAGTCTAGAAAAGAATCAACACCAGCAGCCTGCTTTACTGAGCACCACAATTCAAACTGACCTGAACTTTAAAAATACTAAGATACTTTGAGTCACATGTTTATGTTGCTCTATACAGACCATGGAGACCATGCACATGTTTCTAGAGCAGCAGTGCTCTGCAGGACTCTCTGTACGTTCAAATAATATGTTGATAATTTGAATGTGCATCGTTCTTTATCCTTCTCACCAGAAAATCTTTAGAGACTAATAAAATGCCAACAACATAACATGTAATGCCCACTTCCAAATTTAAATTGGAAAAATACAGATATTTTGATGCAGATATAGATGGTGTTCTCAGTGTTGAACCCACATTTAACTAGAAGTATGGAGTATGTATTTCTTTTTTTTCCTTTTTTGGTTATGGTGTTGCCAAAAGTGGTCAGAACCAATTAAATTCACGAAATGACACATTTGTAAGCAGTTTTATTTTACACTGAGTTGAATTTGGTTGGATGTGTTAATTTAGAAATGATCAAAATGTCTCGACTGGCAGGAGAAAATGTCGAGGCCTTTGGAAATTGGAACAGGTATTTTAAAATAGACAATGTATCAAAATGTCACATTTACAGTTCAATCCTCTAACTTTCTATTCAGTTCATCTTATTAGTAGACTTACACTGTGTAGATGTGTTCTGTCAATACATAGATCATATGGCTGTGGATGCTCATTCATCTGGGGTAAGTGAATAAGTGCACTCAGGACATTTCAATATTTAGAGTATGTTCTGTGTTTAATCCAGTAAATATTGGATTGATACTTGGTAACAAGGGATCTCTAATTTGAAAGTCTAAATGAAACTGTAGAAAACGGTTGGAAGTGTAATAGTACAGCAAGGCTACAAGTATTCAATTTCAGTAATAACTGCAGAAAATAAACAAAATCCAAAATAACATGATTCAGTGTGTTAGCACAATTGTTTTAGAGGAAAAACTATGACTGTATCCATGTTGTTGCATAATCTACATTGAGTGTGACACATAACCTGAGCATTTTTCACTAATTGAAATTGGCATTTTTGTCACAATTTGTCATTGTGTTAAAATAGTGATGAATGGACCAATAGAAGTGCTCCAAAATGACTCCAAAAAGTTTCCATTTTGGAGATTGTTTCATGACATCAAAAATATACATTTTGCAAATAGTTAAGCAAACATCAGTGGTGATTCCTTTAAACCCTGATATCATTCAGTAGAAAAACTAACAGACTGGCATACATCCCTCACAGTTGTGTGGTACTATTACTATGTAATAGTTTTAAATAGATATTAAACCTACTACAACTGTGCAAGATGATATGATTCATGAACTGTATAGTCAGTCTAGAGTATAGCATAATAGCCAGGCTGCTTTCAAATGGTTGAATAAGAGATACATACATAATTGCCTGTCAGAAAAGCTAAATCATTTGATAGCAATTGAGTCTCATTTAGCATGGTGACATTTAGTTGGAAATAGAGGACATTTAGAAGACAGGAAGCCACAATGAATGACCTTTCACTGAGAGTCCTCCAACGTCTATTTATACTGTAGACTGCAGATTTTGAATATGTTAATACCTGGATAAAGGAATAAGCTGACCTTTACTGGCAACCTGTCAGCAGCAAAAGATTTGCTCATTTGAGAACACTGCTTCACTTGATTTGGCCTTAATGGATGGGTAAAGGCTCATTGACTGGGTTAAGCTTTTCCATTTCTACCTTTCTCTGCTCGTCTAGCAGATGTGCTCTGATCCTGTATGGCCTGTATCCCCCACAACTGTGCAGCCTCAACTAGTTCCATATGGAGGATATTATCATTTCATACACACAACACACACTACCCTGGCTTGGGGGGAGACTGTTGTGTGCGTGTAATTGTGTGTGTGTGTGTGTGTGTGTGTGTGTGTGTGTGTGTGTGTGTGTGTGTGTGTGTGTGTGTGTGTGTGAGGGTGTAGCACATAATGTCATGCTGTGCTTTTGATAGAAAATATTTCCTAGACTGTTTTCTGGGGGACGGGGAAACCTTTCTTGTGTAAAAAAAGAGTTGTGCAATGTAAAAATATAGAATATGTAATTATGTGCTTGCTGTATGTTAAAGAATGGACTTTGTAATATGAGGGATTGTTTATATTTGAGCAAAATGAAATCCATTTAGTCTGCCTTGCTAATCTTAACAATTTACGAATAAAGGGACACGTTGGCCTATGTCAACCAGGTGCTGCCGATGTGGTCTCCTTCCAAGTCACAGCTCTGTATAGATGAACCCTTTTCCTCTTCTAAAGCTGAAGAGGTAAGCATCAGCAAAACCCTCTTCTTCACATGAAATACAGATTTGTTGTTTGCTTGGAAGTGTGAACAGCAAAACCACCTTGAATGTAATATTTGCAATTCTGATTCTCTTTTCTGCACTGTTCAAGTAATTTGTTAGAAATCCAGTGTGATCTTTGTCTGAACAGCCAGGTCGATTTTAATCAGTACCTTGCACACATGGGAACAGGCCCTGGCAATGACATCACAATGCCTGTTACTATGGTTACACTTTTGCATTTTGCGTTTATGAGGGCAAGCGAGAGTGTGTTGAGTTTGTGCAGTGCAAACAAATGATCACAGTGTGATCCATCGAGAAGTGGAATTTCTAGCTTTTAAAAATTATGTTTACTACAAGAATACTTTTTTAAAAAGAGAGGCAAATGAGCATCATACAGGTTATCCTGATTTGTGAAATATCTTTAGCTTAATAGTTTTACTGCTAAGTTTGAGTCCCTCAAAGCTAACGCATGCTTGCTCTGTTTAACTGTCCTATACAATTCAAAGAAGCACAGAAACCCATGACTTTTACTGCGTTTACGTGATGGTTTTAGTCTACTGTTTGTCCTCCTTTTGATGTCACATGAAAAGAGTCTATTAGGACAGCTGTGTTTGCTGGATGAATGTGCCGGGAGTGCCGTTGTTCTTTTGCGCATGCAGGTCAGTCCAGCAGCCCAGCAGTCCACCAGGAAGACCTGGCTAATTACTTGATGATAAAAAAAATAAAAACAAATCCAGGCAGTCTATATGCAATGGCTACTGTGTCTACTGTGTCTACTACTAGCAAAGCCACATCGGCAGCAGTTTGAAAAGCAGCGGATGTGTCGAAGAAGGCCTTTCCTAGTTTTAGGAGCATTGCTAGTTATGAACGGGTGGGACAACTAGTTGAAGAATAAGGGAAAACATTTGACAAACAAATGTTTAAAAAAACACCACATTTACATATATTTACATATTCAGCCTACAGCAGTTTAGCTCTGCCCACTCCAATTGAGTGTTTTAGGCTGGACTGCTTCTTGAATGTGTCACATCAATAGCATATTTCTCATCCACATTTGAATGATCCTACATAATGGCATAGCCATTAGTGACAAAAACAGGATAAAGAGAGATCGGAAAACTCACAAATGTAAACAATATATAAGTGAAAATGTGTCTAGAAGCACATTCTGATGAGAATCCTGTCTGCAGAAACAGCAGAAAGCCATTTTGCACAACAGGTTCTGTGTGCATACGCACATGCCCGCACACACACAGACACACATCCTGCATCAGGAAGCAGGTGCCTGACTCTGAAGGGCAGCCTGAGGGCAGTAAAGCAGCACGTTCAACTCCTCTACCTCTTAATTAGCACACTGGATTAATTTTACTGCCTATTACTTTTTTCACAAAGACGTACAGATTGCACAAAAAGCAACTGCTCTCAGAAGGTGCTTGGGTGAAGCGATCCTAAATACAGCGCAGGTCTTTAGGAATCCACACTAAATATTACTACAGCCTGTAAATGCTGTAGGGGCAGTAATTCTCAAGCAGTAACTACCGTACCAGGAGACAAAGCTTTTTATGCATTAGGAAATTGATATTTCTGCTTTATCAGGCCTGTCATGCAACAAATGCCATATCTTAAAAATGTTATTCCCAGTCCTTTTGGAGCATTTCTATTGATCTATTCATCATACAATTTCAATGTCACAATGTAAAGGAGTACTGTAAAGTTCACATTATGTCAATAAATTGAATATACAAGATTTTTACCAAGTCCAAACTTCTATTATATAGAATTTTACATTTAATGTATATTTCTGATCATTTTCATTGGCAATTTTTTTTCTAAAATATGTGTATTCACATACATATAGCAGTTTCACAGCAGCGGTGATATGTAATTTGCAAAGCCCATATTTTTTATGGCCACCACATGCTTTATTCCACACTGCACTTTTCAGATGGCTGTTTGGTAAGTTACCAGGTTTCGAAGGGACAGCACCGAAACGTATGAGATCAAAAGAGCAATACAGAAGCAGAAGCACTTAAAAAGTTCATCCAAGCCAATCCTAGAAGAAGCACTGTTAGACTTGGTTGAAGGACCCATTAAAACCTAGAAGTCAGTTCCTTAAATCTTAGGGGATCAAAAAAGAGGTCTTCTGTAAGAGGTCCCAGGCTCAGGCGAGGCGAAGGTATGCTGTGGTGTCTGGATTTTCTGTCTGGGATTGAAGGAACTGGTCAAGGGGCTTTTTTTCAGTCATATTCTTGTAAACTATTTCTGGGCACTTAGCCAAGGAGACCCCTCTCTGAAAAAAGAGCGGAGGCACTGACTTTGAAGCACTCTGTGTTCAGAAATGAGCTAGATCTAGCAACAGCTGGTTGAGATGCATCATTTGAATGAGCCCCACGCTACTGGATTTATTGTGTATCTGTACCAGTGTCCAATACACCGCTCGCTTCTTTAAGAGTCATTGATATGAGCTGTGGCAGAGAAGTGTCAGTACCTTGGATTCAGATTAAGATAGATAACTTGGCAGAAATAAATAAAAACATTCCTTTCCACACAAAACCTAAGACACAGAAATGGTTGTCTGACAGAAAGAGGCAGGAAGGAGACTGATGAAGTTAAATGGCTTTATTTTTGGACGGAGTGAGTTTGTGTGGGGCTGGGTAGGTTATTAAGAAGAAAAAAGGAGGAAAGAATATGCTGACATCCTTGAGTGTTCTGCAAGACTTGTTCCTTACCTATGCATATATTTGAGGTGGCATAAATACACCTTAGATACTTGTACTTGGTACTATTACTTTGGTAAAAGTATTTATATTTTTTTATTAAAAAATATAAAAAGTAAAAGTACTTAAATGTGCTTAAAGTAAATATATATAATAGTATATATATATATATATATATATATATATATATATATATATATATATATATATATACTATTATAACCAAACACATCAGAGCTGAGAATGCAGTAAATACATATATTTACTATTCATTAGATAATACAAACTCATCACTTACCAAATTCAGTATTTTAATTAGATTATTATATATATAATATAGTTTTGGGCTACATAGAATTAGAAGGCTGGAAAATAGGTTTGGCTGTTTTGATGTAGCATAAACCTCAGTCACTCAAACGTGCAATGCCTGGAAATGGATAAACTTGGGTTGAGCATGGGCTTCGGGAGCAGGCCGTGTAAGTGTGTTAAAGGTTATCTGTCAGTATGGTTCATCATATTTTACTGGATACAATTTACATTTCCATCAGATTACAAAACTGAAGGGTAGTTCTGTTAATGTTTGACATAAACCGAAGCCTGATGAGAAAGTGCACGATTAAAAAATGCAAATATTAATGCCTTTTACTGCAATTACTGCATTTTAGTGCAATATTGCCAAACATACATTTATATACATTCACATTTGCAAGTATCAAACAAAAAAAATCAAAAATTACACATCTTACAGACCTGGCGTACAGCATCCTTATATTCCATCATCCCTTTAGCATTACACAGCGGAAACAGTATAGCACAATTCCCTAGACCTTGCTGTTTCAAAGCTTTATTGAAGCTGCCGCAAATGAGTTGAATATCTGTTTAACCTACACCTTCCCATTATACCATCTGCCAGAGGGCGGGTGTTGCTGTTCATAAATGGACTGAAAAGGGCTTATGTTCTTTTTTTCCTTATAACCTTCATGGCAGCCAAGACCACAGACATGAGCTGAGATTTTAACTGTACCAAAAGATTCACACACCATGCCTGTAGAAATGTTTTTTCCTCGACTCAGTGTGTGTGCATGTTTTCAGTCACACTCATCGCTTCACTCGCCTTCAGCATGGCATCACTGGCTTAGAAGACTCTTATGAAAAAGTTATTCCTGAAAATATGGAGAGAATAAGCTTCAGTGTACTGTTCTTTAGAAAGCCTGAGAACAGCTGGTTTATAAAAGTAGGAGCTTTTTGGAATGCGCCCATCTACAAATTAAAGATATGTTAAACTGTAATAGACTAATGTTGTTTACTGCAGTTCTATCTTCTTAAAAATTAAGGTATTTAGGATTTGAATACATTCCAATGTTTGGCAAACAAATTTGGATTTCATGTATAAGCCCATTTGACAGCTTTAGTGCACACCTAGTTAACATGATACATTTCCAACTTCACAAATAAATATGAGCAAGGAAATAAGACAGCGGATGAATCAATAAATATCAGTCAGAAGTGCCAGTGTATCAGGTTATCAGGTTAAGTGAGGTGCCTAGCTCTGATATGAACGTAATCAGAGATGTGTGCACAGCCTCCTGATGTATCACTAGCATCATCCAGTTACATGATGGGATGGGCCAAAAGGGTCTGATCTCGTCCCATCTTACATCCTCCTCACCCAACCCTGAACTAAATTGACTTTTGTGGATTTGGGGGCCTCTTATCATGTTTTCCTTACAGAGTTCCCTAATACTTCTGGGAATAGATACAGTGAGTGATAATTGCTCTCTTGGGAGACGAGGAGAGACTGTATTGATCTTTACGCAGTTTTAGACCTAATTGCATTTGATTTTCCTCATGCTTTTCTTCTGCAATCTTTGGAGAGAGGAGCCTGCTTCTGTGGTTTAGTTTCTTTTGAAGCTGATGGATATGAGCATCACACTGGTTGGCTGGATAATGTAGGGTGTAAAGGGACAGCTGTAATTATTTTATTAAGGATAGGCTCATTCAAGTGACATCAACTATGATAATTGGTCATCATATTATGTGAACATTATATAATAGTAAAAGAAGACTGTTAGTCACTGCAGTTGAATGAATCTTTGGTCATCCTTTAAAGCACAAACTGGAGAAAACTGAGTGTCTATCTGACAAAAGGGAGTTACAAGACAGCTTTCAGAAGATTCTAGATACACCGCCCACTCCTTCATTAGGAAAAAAGACACGTCTTAATGAAGGTTACAGAAGCAATCCAGACAGGCAGAAACTGCAAGGGAACAGTTTTCAGATAAACTCAAGGCCCTTCCACCCCTATCTCAGCTTTATCTGCCATTCTTGTTTTGAAACCATATATGAACAGCGCTCTTTCTTGGAAGATATCAAGGATTTTTTTGTGGAACACTTTTCAGAGCTTGTTATAGTGCTCTTGATCCTTGAAAGAAATGATACAGACCAAACTGAGAATTCAACCCGTAGAGCAGAGGGAGAAAGAGAAAGATGGAGAGAGAGAGAGAGAGAGAGAGAGAAAGAGAGAGAGCACAATAGCTTCTACAAGGTCTGTTGTACAGTTCTATCAGGATTGTTTGAGCGAGGCTCTTTGTAGTCTGCTTCTTTCTGAAAGCATTGCCAGCCAGGCCTGAGTCACTGCGTTAGATAAAGAGCTGCTGTACAGATATAAGCACACATGGTTAGGAGTGAACAAGACAGTTAGAGAGGCCACAGATCTATGCTGGCAATGCAAACTCCATGCTGTTCCTCATTACAATCGTTTTATCCTGATGGTTTCATAATTGCTTTTTGCAATTTGCAGAATGTTGGCAAATACCTGTACCAGGTTAACACAATCCCTGGCAATGCCACAGTGGTTGGTTGTCTAAGAGAACCTCCCTCACTTCCATTACCCCCAACGGGCAATAAACAATCACATGTTTCTCTTAGCTGACCTGCAATTAGCAGACTTGGCAGTTAGTGTTCTTCTCCAAGAGCACTGAGCTGTCAAATGATGTTGCATTAGTGGGAGTTGGAAAAGATATGGTGGTCTTGGAGGAAGCACAAGCCAACCCTCACCCTCCTGCATCGTATGTCTTGGAGTTTGTGGCTTAGAATTCAATTGGGTAAAATTACACAACAACAGCAAGTTGCCAGTGATTTCTTATTCTTAGTTTTATTTAAAGTCAGTCTGACCAGTCATTTTTAAGGATGACTTTTCCAGAGCATGGCTACACACAAATTAGTTTACCTTATTTTGCTTTGCATCATTATAATTCAAGAAGTGCTCAACTTCTCTCAGCTTTTTAATTAATTTAGCAGCTCCTGTTTACCAGCACACAGTTTAGCAGTCTTCTAATCTACTTAGTAAAGTACACACACCGCAGGCCAGTATTCAGAGAAATAAAATAAATAACTTCACCAGCACACTCTCTCATATGCTTCCATGTCCATCCAGCAATGTCTAGCCCGCTGAGTGTTGACCCTTTGTTTATGCCTACAGGGGTCTATGTGGTGCTTTCCCTCCGTCCAACAAAGAGTGAGTGAACACGTAGCAGTCTGACAGCACTCCCCTGCCAAAGCTCCGCGTCACTTTAGGTTAGTCCAGCAGCTTAGTCAACCTCTCCCACAGAGAGGTGTCTGTGAGCGGGAGTGTGTGTGCGCCAGTGTGTGTGTTATGTTTCTGCCTGAGCATAGTCATTTTCCCCTGTGTTCTCCAGAGCCTTGCTGTCAGAGTAATTCTCCTAACATCCACTCCCCTGGCAAAGCAGGTCACTAAACAGCAGTAAACCTTCAGCTCAGTTTTTTTCCCCCTCTGAGCTTGTGTTGGTTTGGTATAGGCACAAATGCATGTCAAATCATTTCTAGTCTATATTAAAAAATATGACATTAATCAAAAAAGCAACGCTAATTAATTATCATTCAATTGAGGTTTCACGTCTTAATGAAGCCACTTCAATATAATGAGCTCTGACAAAAGTCAAATTACAGTAACATCCAGATCCAATATCCAAACAAAGAAATATCACTTGAATTGAATGGGTAAGTGTAAATGACTATTGGACATGACATCTTGTCCCCACAAGGTTTCTGGGGAAATAAATCCCAGGAATGATGTAATTCGGATGAAATTTCATAATAATATAAACCGTAGCTATTCAGTATAGCAGATTGCAATGCTGCCTAATTCCAACTAACTACTGCTATAGCTAATGTCTAATGCTCATACTAGCTAGTCACTAAAAGTTTTCCAGGGGTTTAATCCCAGAAATCCAGTCATTCAGATTAAAATTTAAAATTAATTATCCTATTACCCCTATTATCCTGTGATAGTATTCATATAGCTTTCTTAATGGTCTGAGACTTTTGCACACTACTGTACAGTAATTTGGAGAGATTGAGATTCAACTAATTTTAGACCATGTCTTTTGGTCCATTCATCCTGAAAGGGATTACAATTTAATTTTAAGATTAATAATAATTTTTATAAAAAATATAGGCTGTGTTATTAAGCAGTAGTAGATACAGTACACAGTGCGTGCTATTAAAATTAATACTGCACTTAAGTATTATCCAGTTTAAAAGCTCTGCTAATATTTTCCCCACCTGTTTGTGTGTGTTAATGCTCCCTTGAGGTCTTGGAAAGTAATAGCATTCTCTCTCCAATCTGGACTGGAAAAAGACAATAAATGCAATACAAACAGCAGCCTGGGCCACTGGAGGTTGTCCCTTAAATTCACACACAAGAAGAGCAGCAGGGAAATCATCTGTCCTGATGTACTCTCTAAAGGGCTCCCCAAGGTAACACCTAAGCAAAGAGCTTATTAATAGCTCTGCTGCTTTGTGTTACAATAGACAATAAAGTGCTATTTTAATTGAAGTGGGGACATATAAACCGAGGGATTAAAGCCTCCATGACTGATATGTGGACTAAAGTGTCCAAAGCCACACATGTCTAAAGCTATACCATAAATATGCTTTTTATGCTAATTCTGCCAGTGATAAATGGTCAAACTATGACAGAAAAACACTGTAATGTATATATGCATTTTTTGTGAAAAATACATTACACTTAAAAGCCAAATTGAACTGATGTTGGATTTAATAACTTCTCACAAGTTGATGTTTCTCAACTACTATATGGAACTGAGTCAGCTGTGCTGTTAATTTGTAATATAATAATAATATACACTCAGAGTCAGTATGTAGTCATTCCTCCCAGGTTACATTCTCTTGGGTATATGTTTTTATTTTATATAATAAACATTACCATTTTTTATTGCAGTAGTTATTATTATCACACAATACTTCTATTACACTTTTATGTTCTGGCATACAGTTAACAGTCAATATTCAAGAATGAAAGAATTTGTTTTTACAGTGTACCACTGGTCACAGGCTATTCACAAGCTGTTGCTTTCAGGGAATCTTCACATTACACCCTTTTCTCTGTACTTACAAAAACATAAAAATAAGTGGAGTAGTGTATTTGACAATGTCCAAATTGGATTGTTTTCTGTCAATAGCTATGAATAAAGATTTCCTTTGTCAGGAAATGTAATGAAGTCTTGTGTTTGCAATCAGTGGTGCACAACAGTGAACTCCCACAACGTCCTCTGGCCACTCAGCCATGATTGTCTGTGGGACAGACATTAATGGTCTGTGTTAGGGTTGACTGAATCTCTGCAAACCAAATCCTCTTTCTAAAGATAGAAGACATAAAGCTAAGAGCAACATAGGCAAGAAAGGTCCAGCGCTATATCATCCGGGGCCATTACAGAGCACTAATCAGAGGTGAACTGCAATTATGGAAGCCACAGGCCCAATTTCACTCTCAAATGTGTGTCACATAGAGATTTAGAATCAATCTATATTTGTCCTGGTTGACAAGAATATTGACTCACAGCTGTTCTGAAATGTAAAGAACATTCAACATAATGATCCCACAATCCAGTGTATGCTAAGAAAAGGTCTTTTACATTCAGTTTGTGGAATTAAAAGGCATAATATTTCACAACTGCAAATAAGAAAACAAACAAGCAAACAAAAAGATTTTAAAATATAGGGAATCAGTTATCGACCCTAAACCTAAAACTATTGTAAAGCCATTTAGTTTACCAGATTTTGTGAAGTGCCACAGGGTTCTATTTTAAGGCCTATGAAAATGATGTGGGCATATATACAGTGGGGCCAAAAAGTATTTAGTCAGCCACTGATTGTGCAAGTTACTTAGAAAGATGAGAGAGGTCTGTAATTTTCATCATAGGTTCACTTCAACTATGAGAGATGAAATGAAACAAAAAAATCCAGGAAATGACATTGTAGATTTTTTAAAGATTTTATTTGTAAATGAGGGTGGAAAATAAGTATTTGGTTAATAATAAAAGTTAACTTAATACTTTGTAACATAACCTTTGTTGGCAATCACAGAGGCCAAGCATTTTCTGCAAGTTTTCACCAGGTTTGCAACACTGTAGCTGGTATGTTGGCCCATTCCTCTATGCAGATCTCCTCTAGAGCAGTGATGTTTTGGGGCTGTCACTGGGCAACATGGACTTTCAACTCCCTCCACAAATCTTCTATGGGGTTGAGGTCTGGAGACTGGCTAGGCCACTCCAGGACCTTGAAATGCTTTTTACAGAGCCACTTCTTCGTTGCCCAAGCAGTGTTTTTGGGATCATTGTCATGCTGGAAGACCCAGCCACGTTCCATCTTCAGTGCTCTCACTGATGGAAGGAGGTTTTGGCTTAAAATCTCACGATACATGGCCCTGTTCATTCTTCCCTTAACACGAATCAGTCGTCCTGTCCCCTTTGCAGAAAACCAGCCCCAAAGCATGATGTTTCCACCCCAGAAAACATCATGCCTTCAAAGAAGGCATGGTGTTCCTGGTATGCAACTTAGCATGTAACTACTTAAAGAAGTAGTTACAGGTCTGTGAGAGCCAGAAATCTTGCTTGTTTGTGGGTGACCAAATACTTATTTTTTTCACCATAATTTACAAATAAATTCTTTAAAAATTCTACAATGGGATTTCCTGGATTTTTTCTCATTTTGTCTCTCATAGTTGAAGTGTACCTATGATAAAAATTACAGACCTCTCTCATCTTTCTAAGTAGGAAAACTTGCGCAACCAGTGACTGACTAAATACTTTTTGGCTGTTTTGGAGAAGATCTGACCCAATCGTCTATCGTAATCACAGCTTGGCCCTACAGTAGCTCATATTCCACCCTTTGGCAGGTGCCATTGTAACAAGATAATCAATGTTATTCTCTTCACTTGTCAGTTGTTTTAATGTTATGGTTAAACAGTGTAATTAGCCACTGGAGCTGCTAGATTGTTGAATGCATCTCATTGGCAAATCTGTACTGCACTAATGAATGCACTTATAATGTTGGAGCACCATTTTTACATACTATTATAGAGTGGTAGTGAGCAGTTTGGGCCACGGCATAACTGTAAAATCTCAGCCAATTAGTCTAAATATTTCATTTGTTATCATCACAGCAACAATTTTTTAAAGTTTGAGTAGATAAAAACAAATGTTTCCCTTAAGATCCCTAAAAAATGCCCCATGCTGAGTCACTATTCAACGAGTCAAAGAATTCCTTCCAAAGCCATGTTGCTATCTTCCTCAATAGCAATAGCAATGATGTCCACCAAAGTGTTCACTGTTTTTAGATGTGCTTCTTAAGTTTAGGATGTACATTTTAGATTTGCTACATTGCAGAAGTCACAGTTACAGCATAAGGAGAGACTATGAGTGTAAACTAATTCTAGATTTGTCTTTTTATTAGTTGTGGAATCAACTAACCTTAAAAAACCTTTAAAAATTTCTGAAAATCAAATGTACAATGAATGAGTTAATATGGTGTCCATTTCAGTAATTGTGGGTGTGCTCATCACTGCCCTGACCAGAAAGCAGAAGATAAGAACATGGATGGATGGATGAATAGTTCATGTTGCTTTTTGTGTGTGAATATTTTGCTACTGTGCTATTATAAGCAAAATGTATAAAATATCAACATATGCAACCAACTACATAAACCATATCAGTTTCTACAAGTGTAGGCTTTTAGGACCTGGCAGTGGACTTTTGGACATTTTTAGCATGGAAACATATTTTTAGCATGACACATGAGAAAATATATTTAATTAGTCACAATTAGTCATAGTAATTTTCAAGAGTGATGAAAGTAATGAACTGACTGAAGACTGGAAACTGATTTCAGTCCTCAAATACAAAAAAAAAATAATATTTACTGAATTATTCCACATTGCTATTTAAAACATTAAAAAGTTGTCTGCCAGTATTACTTTCATGTCATGTCACAGGTCTGTAGTTTACACTAAAACAGGGAAAATATCTTTGCCATGGCCTGTTAAATGTCTTTACCTCAGACTGTTGATACCACAACACTCCACTGCAGTGATGGCATGTCCACAAATATTAATTATAATTTTATACATATGAAAATGTCACTCACTAACTTTTTAATAACATTTTAACAGCTCATTAAGTAAATGCACAACAACATTTATAAGTAAATTGTTTTAACTGCACATTAACAAATGAAAAAAGTGTATGGGTCACACTTAGCTTCCAGGAATTGCTAGGGAGTGTGTGTCTGTATGCCTGTGCCTGAGCCCTAAACAGCACACCCAGACATTGGGCTCTGTATAGTAGCAGTATTTAAAAACGAGACCCATTTGTTCTGATAAGTTAATTAACAAGGTAATTAATAAGCATAATTAACACTCAAACAGAGCAAGTGTCATTTTTAACAAGATAACTGAATAAGTGCTTCAAATAAATGTGTTCCAGTGCATTACAATCTAGAACAATTTAATATTCAAACACAGTCTGGACTACATCACAGTAATGAAACTAACTATAAGACTTATTTACAGCTGGAAAAAAGGGTTTGGGTGGCCAAAATTGCATTTCAAGTGGGTGTATTATAAAAAGCACTGTGTATATACAGTTGGGTATATTGAGTGTCTATCAATCTACAAAGTATAAAATAAGACAATCCAGTCTCTTTTGAGGGCTGCCTAAAAGAGAAAAATGTTCAGATTTGGCTCAGGTTTACCTTACCTAAAGGCAGCTGCAAGTCAAAATTGTAAGATTAAGGGGTACATTTTCTTTTGGGCTACTTTGAAAATGCACCACAGCCGCCATAAACTTGAAAACAATCTGCATCATGAGTGTGTGCCAATCCTTATTTGAGTAGCTGGAAACCTAAGGATAGAAAAGCAAGTGCAGGAGACTTTAGCTGGGAGAGAGACAGAGAGAGAGAGAGATGTGAACTCAAGGTGAAGTAAATATTAGCTAGTGCAGTGCAAATAGGGACAAATGATAATAAACTTAGAAGTCAAGTCTATTAATTGATGTAGGCGAGGCTGATTATCATTTAAAGGGACAGTCATTTGTCATTCTGAACAAGGCTTTTTAAAATGGGTCCTTTTGGTGCAGAATCCTTGAGGTATTTTGACTGAAGCATGCCACATACATGTCATTAAGACCCAAACTGTATGTTTCTTTTGGAAAGGGGTGTTAATTGTTATTTTTAGTGTCATGTAGCTCATGAATTAAAAGCTTACTTTGAAAGGTTTAAAAGAGCATCCAGTTTTCTGTGACATTTTCAGACTGAAATGACATCTCTGGGTGGACATAAGAAAAGCTAAACCAGATGGATGTAGCTTCAATGTGTCTGGGTGGTCAGCACCATTTCTACTCAAACTTTCACAGTCATTAAAGACACTAAACATAGACTACATCATTAAAATAAGCTCAGAGGTAGGTCTTCAAACAAAATCACAGACGTTTATGGTGATGAGCAATGAGCTGGTTCCTGCTGTCAGGCTCATGTTCCTTTCAGCTCACAAATGTGTCTAATTATTCAGGGCAGTATCTCAGTGTTTACTGATATATCTTAAACCAGTGTCACTTACTGTATGTCCACAAGCCAAATGTCTGGGAGGCCGGGATTGGGGTCATCAACAGAACAGTGTTCAGACAGGGCCGGGTATATAGTGTAAAATTACTCAATTACTGACAGTTGCATGCAACAATATAACTTTTGCCAACTTCATTTACTTAACAGAAGAGAAATAGGACAGAGGTTTTTAGACTGCATTTTAAATCAGTTTGAATGTTATGGATTTTATTTAATAAATTATATAAATTCTCTGTACTGTGATATTAATGCATTGTGATGAAGGAGCAATACAAAGCAAACTCGGCGGTGTTAAATTAACTCTGTCAGGGTTCATTTGACACTTTCATAGTGTTTCTATTATTCTCAACAGCTATAGTTAATTTAATATTCTGGTCAGTGTTAGAGAACGTTAAGTGCTGATCTGGACACTCTGGTAGTGTTAGAAGAGAACCTCTGAACACAGTTGTTTTAACACTCACATGTCAGTTAGATCTCCTGGAGAGTTAAAAAAGTAATTTTGTAAAATGTTAAATAATTAAAATAATGACAGTTACTAATTTATGTTGTTTCTAACTGGCTTATTAACATTCACAATCTTCACAAAAGCGATGGTCTAATCCTGCAACAGTGCATGAGTGGACACCTGCATGCAGCCTGCAGGGAAAGGGGTAGTTTGCTCTTACAACCATCAACACTGAATATATGAACACATGTGAACACCAATGGGGAGGAACATGATTGTTAGTAAGAGGGAGAAAGACACACCCAGCAGGCAAATAGGTGGTACCAGAAGCTAATGGGAGAGGTGTATGGTATGTGGGAGGAGCCTAAACTAATTAATCTTATCACCACCTGCTTCTGTCATCTTTTAACACTATTAGTGTTAAGAAGGTATAGAGCAGCTCTGAAATCAACACTACACAACTCTAAATACTGTGAATTTAACACTGATGTTTTTGCTGTGCTTGGTGTGGAGCTCAGAGTTCTCTCGGTTTTGGTTTACTCAGTCAGTCAAATTTCAAGTGTTACACTGAACTCCTTCCCAGTGTTAAATTAACACTGAACACTTTCAAGTCCTGATTAACTCCCAAAGTGTTAAGAGAATTAGCTCCATCCTTAATATGCTGTGTAGACCTGGAGGGGAATGTCTAAGAAGTCAGCAGCAGCCATGGACTCTGGGAAAGAGAATCTACGAACTGTAAATCTGGTGTTGTGCTAGTTATTGTAAGTTGTTGTAGTGTCTGCTATGTGTTTTTATATATCTGTAGGTGCTGCTGGGTAGCAGAGGAGAATTGAATTTACCAGAATAACTTTGTAAAAGTACTAAATTACAGTAGGGTACTGTTAATTTTACAGATAGTTCCTGGCAAGCCTGCTGACAGTTATTTACCATTTTGTAGGATTTTGTAGGATTGCCCCTATCATACCATGCCACCACTGCTGGAAGGGTGAAAGCTAGCATGTTCTTCTTCTTAGTCACATAAAGCCAGTTAACCTCATCTTTTCAATCTACTGCTAATACTACATCGTTGGAGAAATGCCCTTGCTTGGATGAGAGCGTTAACCGCCATTAATGCTATATCACGGTTACAACAGACGACCATTGTCCTCAGAGATGGGGGTTGACCATCCACTACCACTCAGAGAGGCCAATTGTGCTGTCTAGGATGATAGGGCCAAATGCTCAACAATATTCATATTTCAATTTGTTAACCCCTTAAAACACCTAGGGTCCGCCTGCCAGCCTAAAAAGTTATTACAAATAAATAGCGCCACCAGTTTGTACAGAAGTCTCTGTAGTTACTGAACAATACACCTTAGCGTGTAATAAGCTTTTCTGGCTTAAGGGGTTAATGATCTCCACAAATAAGTTGATGCCATTGATATTTAAAAATCCCATTCATATCCGTTCTAATTCAGCTCAGATCTGGAGTTTCCAAAATGAGCTTGACTACAGAACAGTGTGTGTTTCATGTGTTGGGCTTTCCAGTTAGATTTTTTGCATATATGTGGTCATATTCTCTCTTTAAAATTTTAAAAGTTTAAAATTAATATGTCCATTAAACCAAATAAAATATTATCAAAATTAGTATGGACATACTTAGCCTTATTCGGTACCGCTAGCAGTGAAGTGATTTGATGACTGCCCAGTCACATGAAACAACAGGATAAAATAGCAAAAGATAAAGTGTAAGTAAGTAAGATAATAAAGTCCTGCGTACGATGATAAAAAGTCCTGTGTGCGATGTGCTATATGTGTGTGAGCATGTCAGTGTGTATTCCGTGCATGTGCAACGTACTGCATGTGCAAGAAAGAGAGCAGATCATGTGTAAGAATGTGATTGCAGGCCTACATGTGTAATCACCTGTTCTAATTAAAACAATACATGCCAGAGATAGTTGGTTGGAGAAGTCATGAGCATCAGTGACCTCAGATAGTCCAGGTCTAGCAGACTGATTGCTGCTTCTTTGTCAGTAAGTGAGTGAGCAGGAAAGCCTGTGAGCAGTCTTTGATCATCACTCAGCTTTGAACGAGCAGAGCACTCTACTCTCTGCCTGTTTTCTTAAAGGGTGGATGAGAGCCCCACACTCAGCCAGTGCCAGATCATTCAAGGGCTTAACTGTGAGTGAGTGTGTGTTTATGCCTTCAGTGCCTTTATAGTGGATTTGTTGCCCTGGATGAATTGGTTATTCAGCTTCTCTTAAACAGTTTAGATCAAGTTAATGTAACAGGCAAATTTAAACTGTGTTTGATGATGGTTAACACATATTTTAAGATAAATTTCAGCAAAGTTTAGTGTCCTGTTTGTGCTCTTAAGTGGGGTGTTCGAGTAAGATTCTCTCTTTACAAACATCTGAGAGGCAGCCCCATTAAAAAGTATCAGCAGAGGTAGAAGAGTGTCTGCACTGGCAATTATCAGCCGTGAAAAAGACGACAGTGGATAAAATCACCCTGAACAACAAACTACTGCCCCAAACCACCAACTCCAATTAAAAACCTCTCAGAGAGCCAACTGTGTGAGGATGAAGTGTACACTGCCTTTCTCTCTCTCGCTATCTCTCCCTCTTTCTCTCTTTCTCTGTCTAATGGGATTAGAGAGGCCGCTGTGATCAGGCTGGATGAGATTTCTGCCATAGGCCTTCTGGTACAGATGCATTAATTGGAGTATAAGCAATAAAACCCAGAAAGCCAGGTAACATTATGTATATATTACATATTGTTGTCCAATAAAAACCATACATCTCCATTTTTGTCAGTTTTATGGTTTGAACCCTGTAGCTGCTCCGAACAGAGTACTTGGACGAATAGTCCTATGGTCGTCTTATTGTATTGTGTTTAGCAATGTCTAAGCTTGGAGGTATCTTTTGTATTATTAGTCTATTTTAACTAGCTGAGGTTTTCTTGGGTAAATAGCAAAGCACTTTGTAAGTCGCTCTGGATAAGAGCGTCTGCTAAATGCCGTAAATGTAAATGTAAATGTAAATGTAAATAACTGAATGAATGGGCCAATAGAAATGCTCTGAATTACTCAGAATAAACTTCCATTCAGAGTTAAGGACGTTTTGCCTTCTCATGTAAAGTCACCATTTTGGAGATACCTCTTTTTTATTGGACAGCAACAATATACATATTTTTCATTTTCTTTATGGTAATGAGTGTGTAATTCTGCAATGATTTTCTTACAGGTAGGCAGGCTATTGGTGGTTGTCACCTCACTGTAGCAATGTCTATGCCCACCCACCCACAATTTGTAACCAGGGAAGACTTAAAAAAAAATGCCACTGTGTGAAAGTTACAATTATATCATTAAATGCTGGGCTGTTGAATTTAAAGTGACAATAACACATTAACGCAATCACACTTTAACACAGTTTTAAAACATTAGTGCCATTAACTCAGGTTATTTTTACACCATGAATCACCTGTAGTTCAAGCTGCATAATGTAGCCAACTAGCCTTCAGCTTGTATTAGAATTCCCTCCTACTGTTTGAATCAGATGACTAATAAAGAAAGGTTTTTTGCCATTTCAAAAATTTATGAAAAAAAAGAATTTGGATTGTGTCCAATGACTGAATTTGAAATTTGTGATTTTGTCACTAGAATACACAAGGCACATGAAACAGAGATAACAAAACTAGCTAGATATGCAAATGTACAAACACAGAGTGCTCTCTGCAATGATGATGATCCATCCTACACTTCTGGGATGAATTTTGAAGCTGGAGAAGTTTGAGATGGGGTGCTGATCATCCAGCATCATGACATCACTAATTCTCTTTCACGAAATGCAATCCAATTCTCACAGCGACGCTGAAGAAAATCCAGTAAAAAGCCTTCCCTGGACAGTAGAGACAGTTACTCCAACAAAGGCAGGATAAACTTTTAGATTTTAAATGAAGCAATGAATGAGTAGATGCCCCAATACTTTTGTCCATATAGTGGACATGAACTTGTTAAGTACATTTGTGTGAAGCATGTTGCCTATTTAAACTGGATAAAACATTTTTAAGATTAAAAAGTAGAACTGAAACTGATATCAATGGATCTGTTAGAACTGATGGACTTTGTTCTCAGTCTCTGATTAGCGGACGCCTGAAGGATTGCAGGGTATTCCTGACTTACACTGGGCCATGGTGAGTGACATCATAAGTGCTGATGTTGTGGACCGCCGTGCCCCTGGATATTTTCTTCAGTGTCTAGTGAAACAAACCTTCTTTTGGGATCATGTCATGCTGCTCATGTGTCAAAAGGCATCCATCACATTCTAGCCAGATCCTTCAGACCAGAAAGCAAGACTTGCAGTGTGTATGATATGAATGAACAGGGTCTTAGCGCCTTTTCTTTGCACGTTTGATTTTTGTCATTCTATGTCTGTATTATCAGTGTGAATATGATATAGTGAAAAACTGCAAAAGAACTTTCAGTGTCTACAAAGCAACTGGAGTGAATTGAGTAGATTTTGATTCAAAGTTCGTCTTGCTTTTACACTCTCAGCTTGAGGCTGTGAAGGCCCTGCTGGAGAGCTTTCTTTATTCTCGCTATTCTTCCAGCACCTTCACAATGGCTTTTACCTTTAGAAAAGCCTTCTCTGCACTCTCCAATGAACGTTTCTAAAGATGTGGCCTTGCGCCCAAACGTTTTCTTGCTCATCTTTTTATCTGAGAACTGCAAAAAATGGCTTTTTAGCCTTTCATTCTCTTTCAGTCAATTTAAGAGATAAGGAAGTAAACGCAACAAAACAGGCTAGGTGGTATGGCATAAACACATGCAAAGGATTTGGCATCCACAATCAAATGAGATGTTTCAGCTGGATGAACATTGATCATGGATTGTGCCTACACTGAAGTAAAACAAATGATTGCATATGACAAACCAATTCAAATCTACATGCAGTCAAATCTCTCCATGTCTCTCAGTGGTGGGACAAGCACAGAACAGTCCTCCTCCATTTTCCTCAGTTAGTTCATTGGCCATACACACCATCTCCACCGATGTTTTCTTTCTTTTATCGCGGAAACAGTTATTTTTAACAGCTACTTTGGTCAAACTCCAACATAATCTGCTCACCATCATTTGTAAATGGCCAAAGAAAGTCACCACAGTGGCATGGAAAACCCATCACCAGACTAGTGTTTCAGTAGTGTAATGACAGAGCAATATATATATAGGTATAGCATAGGTGCTCACAACTGCGTAGGCCATTTCCCCAGACTCTGCATTAATGTGACAAAGTGACATAAATCAGCCTTTACTTTAATAATAAATGAATACCTTCATCATTCTTCTTATCCCTTTTTCAAAGTGAGGGTCATGGTGGGTCCAGAGCCTAACCAGGCATTCCTGGGCACAAATAAGAATATCCCCTGGAGAAGATGTCAGTGCATCGCATGGTACCATACACACTAACTCACTCTGACACTCACACCTAGGGGCGATTTAGGATCATGTTCTTGTGTGTTTTTGGGAGGTGAGAAGAAACTGGAGCACCCAGAGAAAACCCTCACAAACAGTAACAGGAAAGAGGATCAAACCCAGCTAGCAAGGCTCACAAATGTGAAGATGTAGAATGCACAACAACAGACAAAGGAACACTGAATCAGGCACTACAACTTAAACACAGACAGGACAAGGAACTCCTGAAAAAGATAATGAGAGGGCAGGGCTACAAAGGAGAGGGCGGAGGCTAGATCACAAAAAACAGGCCAAAGAAAAATAAACACACAAAGACCAGGAAGGGCAGAAACAAGGGTAAGGAGGAGCTACACATTACAATTATTTTTTTGACACCTGAAAAACTGGAATGAACAAAAAAGAACCGAGTAAAACGAGTGACAGTCCAGCAGCTGTTAGACACATGCTCCGGCTTTTTAAGACACCGATCCTCAGGGCTGCTGTCTGTGGTGATTCAGGCGTGTCTGAATGCTGATGAACTTTCTCTTCTTTAACCGTGTTGTGATCAGGGTCACGGCTGGGTCACCTTCTCCCCACTTAGCCTTCGTTCAGTTGCCCCTCTTACCAGATTGGGGAGCTGTACGACTGATGGATCTGTGACGTTAGCCCTGACGAGCCAATTCAAGCGAGTCAGGCCAATTACTTCATCTCCTCCCAAACTGCTACATCAAATTCAATATCTGGCTTCTGCCATTTGTGGAAAATACAACCTTTACTACAGTACACAGAGTAATAGAAAAGAACAAAATAGAACAGGCTTTGCAGACATTCCCAGTGTGTGTTAATAATTGACCACTGAGAGTACTTTCAGAGTCTGGAAGAGCAATATTATTTATTTGTTTAGTGACATGCATATGCTTCTGTGACAGTTCAGTGCACCAGTCCAACAACCCCAGAAGCAAATCATTCATGAGTGATTTTGCCACTGTGGTATAATTATTCATCTACACAGATGGATATCACCGGCTCCTCTGTGTCTTAGCAACTAGTGCCTCATAATAAGGATTTCACACCATCCATTGCCCACATGATCAGTAGCACACATTGGTAAGCGCTCAAACACTAGTGACTGATCAGCTCCATTTGCATTCTCCAAAACAAGTCCAGTTCCACAAACTGAGCAGTAACACTGAATGGAAATGGTATAGACTCTATACATTAAACCTACATATTAAACTGTCCATATCTTACATCTCTCTCTCTCATCCTCCAAAATTTCAAATCAAACCAATCAAACTTTTGGCTTCACAGGTGTTTATGATTACTCAGGTGTGTTACCTGCATTGCTTCATTGGTGCAGTCATAAGATACCTAGGCTTGCTTATAAGATTTCAAACACCTTTGAAGTCTGTAGTTGCCATTGTTTAACCTAAGGACAAAAGCTGTCCCAGTGAAAGTGAAAGAAGCTGTTATGAAGCTGGAAACAATAATAAATCCATTAGAGACATCAACCAAACCAACCATCAACTGTGTGGAATAGCAAAAAAGTACTTAAAAGAGCAAAAGTCTGTACTGAATGTGTGTGGTGGAGATAATGTGCAGGCATATGTAACATGCTATGACATATAACTGTACGTAGTCAGCTTATAACATACATACATGCAGGAGTTACTGAGGTAGAAGAGGACAGTTCTCATGAATACAGTATTTAGCAACATGTAACCTAATAGGTGTGCAATGCAAGTAGCCACATGGTGGGAGTATCAATAGAGATGTGTATGTGAGTGAGTATGAAGTATGTGTGCAAGTGTGTGTTGTAAAGTCTGACAGCTTGGGGGTAAAAGCTATTGCAGAGTTTGGCAGTGATGGCTCAGGTGCTGGTGGCTTTGTGTAAATGTCCATAATGGAGAGGAGAGAGACACTGATAATCGTCTTAACTGTCCTCACTATTCTCTATCGGGTCTTGTGGTCAGAGACGTTGCAATTCCTGAACCAGACAGTGATGCAGCAGCTCAGGATGCTCTCCACAGTCCCTCCATAGAACATGGTGGGGAGGAAGATAAGCTTTCCTCAGTCTCATCAACATAAACATTGAGTGAACATTAAGTGAAGTCAACAATCATCTACTTAGTTTTTTTCTGCGGTGTGAAGGAGCAGCTTATCTGATAGAGTTGCAGTAAATCCCTCCAAACTTCACCCTACAGCAAGATAATCATCCCAAACATACTGCTACGGCAATACAGATGTTTTCCAAAGTAAAAACTACTTGCCTGTCGCCCAATTTAAAATTCAACTGAACATGCGCTCCATATGCTGAATAGAAACCTTAAAGAAACAAGGCCACTAAACAAGAAAGAGCTGAAGAAGCTGCAGTAGAGGCTTGGCAAAGAATAACCAGAGACAATACTCAGCATCTGGTAATGTCTATGAATCGCAGACTTCATGAAGTCACTGCATGCAACAGATATGCAACAAAATACTAAACATGACTGCTTTAAATGTGCCTAGCATTGCTATGTCCCAAACATTATGGAGCTCTGAAATAAGGGAGAAATGCAGATAGAGAGGTGCAACAAGGAAAATGTGTATTTGTCCCAAATGTTATGGAGAGTACTTTATATAAGGCCATTTTTATTTGCATGGTTTTATTCAAACTGCAGGTAAAAGTGACACACATCTGATCATAAATGTTTGTTTGGTCATTTAGATGTAGTTTTTTTCACAAACTAACAATATCAGCATTGTAAGTAAAATTATTTCTATTGCATATCTAAAAATGGAGTACTCTATGAAATAGCCCCCTAATTCCAGAACCGTAAAATTGACTGTTTTACTGTTTAGATGTGTCTTCCCAGAGAAGCATTTATATTCAAACTAGTCGAATATTCGAACCTGACAAGATAATACAAATGTTGGTCTGATCTGCAGTGAAGTCTCTCTTAAAATAACCGTATCACTGATCTTTATTTGCCCACATCACTGTGAGCATTTAAACTTTTAAGGGATTCTGTAAGAGAGAGAGTCCAGAGTCCATATCTACTAAGTCCCTGCCTCTCTCATGGTGGATGTTAAATCTGTGGCTGTAAGAAGAATTGCTTTCTCCTAAAGCCAAGAGAGTCTCTAGATCCTTCTCAGAGTCAACAAAGAGCTCTCCTCTTGACGTCTAATAAATTGCTTTTCCCGAGATTAGAAGCACATTGCTGAAATTACTAACGGGAGGTTTTGCGCTACATAAAATGCCTGCCCCCCTCTGGTGCTGGAGTTGTGAGGTGCTGATGAGTTTCGTGACAGATGCCAGTGTCTGAGGAGTTAAATAAACTGAAAGCAATTTAAGGAGGTGAGAGGAAGAGCACAGAAAGCAGTGCAGTGGACAGTTTCAGAACAGACTGTGTAATGGAAGAAAGCGAAGGAATGGACTGAGATCATGTTTTACAACGCCTGCTTAGTTATGCCAGTCTCGTTCACCCAATCAGTCTTGGAAATGATGCAAATTTTGTGAATTTCAATTTACAGCATGACCCAGACTGAGAGCGTTTAAGAGAGCAGAGGTGTGGAATAGCCTAGTTCCATACTCATTTAATAATACTGTCATTTCCATTAAATACTGAAATAAAAATAAAATAATATTTTCAAATGATAACTGTGTAAAAACAGTACAATTTGGACATCCCTGTTCAAAAGACATGTTTTGTTAAGTAAAAATAAGTGAACAAATTACACAATTACTATTTTAACACATTAGGAAAAATATATAAATTAATGTAAGTATCTACTTCTGGCCACTGACATTTGGGTCTTGCGAGTGAATTCCCAGGCTTGGTGATGAATTTACATGCCTTTGGGCAGTGCAACATGGTTTAGTAAAACTCACATTTTTTCCTTTTTTGATAATGGTTGGTTGTCTAACATCAGTGTTGAAGGCTGTGAGATTAAGTTAGCCTTTGGTTTTTTGCTGAGTGTGGCTTTATATAGGATGCATACTATAGCGATCAGTGTGATCAGTGTTTGTAGAGGTCTTAATTATTGTCACTAATTAGAAGACTGTAATAGCAACTGGGTACAGTCAGTTGGACAGGAGCAAGTAAAAGTAATCTCTGTGTGTTTAGAAATCCTAATTTTCCTAAAGTCTCCTAAAGTTACAGTGTAATTTCATTTCATTTACTAGGTTCAGGTGAACATTACTACTGAGTGGAAGTGTCTACATGTAGTTGTTTGTGTAGTTCCAAAAATATATTTTCATATTGAAAAACACAGCTTAGTTGTGTGGAACCACTGTCCATGATTCATTTATTTTTTTTGTGCATTTCAATCTATCATCTTATTTTTTCCTGTTGTTTGGAAATAGCCTACACATGTGAACAACAGTGGTTAGACAGTATGAAGATCTGAAATAAACAGCAGTCGTTCTGTTTTTCTACTTTAGCAGAACATTCTACAAAATTGGTTTGACCCTGTGAGATCACAATTTGTCTCAGATGAGAAACAGCTTAAAGAGGGTTTGTCCAGCAGGTGGTGTAAATAAGTAACTGCAGCTTTGAGTGAATAGGTCTCACAAATTTTCACAAAACGCATTTCCTCAGGCAGTGCTGGACAATACTGACATTTCCTGCATATATTGGAAATGTATGTTTCATTGGTAAATTCCTTTTTACAAACTGATCAGTTAAATCCCTGATTGCTGCTACTCTCTACTTTGAAAAATGCAAATGCAATTTTTTATATTTTAACTGCATTTTAACTACTATTATAACTGCAACTGTATAAATGGTAGCTTTTCTAAATGTAATATATATTAATTACAGGTACTGCAGTTATGTGTTTTGAAATATATATATGTTTTCCCATATTTAAAAACATATTTTACTTGTTTTCTGTTGCATCTCATGTTTTCATTGTACTGTTTTCGTCTTTTCAGATTTCTTTAAAGTATGTTGTATCTATATATCTAAGAAATACATTAGTCTCATATTTTATATTTTGAACCAAAAATCAATACGGGGGTGTGACACCAATTGGTTGTGTTGCAGTTAAGACTACTAGAGCCAAAACCAAAAGTCGGACCTTGACCATGACTTTGTAGTCATCTTCATATGGAAGGAAACCCCACACAAAAAAAATTAGCCCACCAATCTGTCTAATCACTACATCTGTCTACTCACCTGCCACTGTTTATGGGGTGTATTTTCTCTTTTAGTTTACACCCACCTTAAGATTAAAAATACAGTTTACTGACTATCTTGCATCTTGCAAGTATTATATATTAAGACATATTTATTGCCCTGTAGTATCACATGTGAACCAGCTGTTTTAGAAACAAGAGGACATACATCAAAGTAACCCCGAAAATATTTGTATTTTATGTTTGAAACTGGTTAACAACCTACCAAAGTTACCTATACTTCAGTAAAAGTATTTTACTGCAGTGCTACTAGAGTAGTAGCAAGTGCAAAAGAACAGCAAAGCCCTGAAGAGCATGGATGGTAGTTTGCACAATTCAAGACAGCTCAGGCACAGACTCTGAATATTCAACTAAAGAAGCTACAATCATTTCATTATAATAGTGCCAGCCACTGCTTAGAGCTCGCATATATTACAGCCATAGTTCTTTCCTGTACAAAGTGAATCCAACTGTTTACAAGCCCCCCTGTCTTGGTGTTTAAAGAAATAGAACTGCATGCTCATCACTTTCTGACCTGCAGGGTGCTGCTTTCAAGAGCTAGCAGATGGAGGTATATGGCTTTGTTTTGCCTTGAGAGAAACTTTTAATAGTCTCAAAAGATATTCACAACCCTATCCGCATCAGAATCAAGCAGAATAAATGAAAAGAAGTGTCACAACTATGCCGCAGGTTTCATCACCTAGATCTGCCTCACCAACATCTGTTCCTAGCTGATAGTACTTAGTGTTCTTAAATATGTCATGTGTTTCTGCTTCCTTTTAGCAGTTTTGCCATTATTTATTAAATCCTTTTTATTGTATGCCTACGTAGTGCTCCCTTTTTCCTTGTGGTACGTTGTTTGCCCTGCTTGTGCAATATTGTCAATTTAGCAAAGGTCAGTGCACTGTAAACCTAGACAAGTTAAAAAAAAAAAAAGAAACTCTCTGATAATCTTTGTTGAACAAACAGAACACATTATGCTAAATCGTCTTAATGCACTCATCACTGTATGTTAGAACAAAACAAATGTGAGATTAGAAAAAAACACAAACCCAAGTAATTTGAGTTACTTTAACCCAAAGTCTCAAGTTCTTTGACTTTATTCTTCTGGTAGCTTAATATTGACAGCATATTTTCATAGCATTGTAATTGACACTATTACACCCAGCCACAATGGAGTCTCACACCTGATGCCTGACAGACAGGCAAAACATAGTCTGCAAACCTACACCCAAGAGAAAGTACACAACACACTGACAGTGAGTAAGGAGGGAAGGACACGCCCAGTATGCAAATGGTGGGGAAAAATTTACATTTTATCCAAAAAGGATGTATTGCATAAGCCTCAAGTACCCCCTACAAGTCAATGCAAATTATTGAAACGCTGAATATTACTGACTTAGTTACATGGTACCAGTTGAGAAACATCAACTTGAATGAAATGATTAAAGCAAGATCAGCGCAGCTTGCTTGGGCCAATCAGCTTCCAGTTGCTTATGACAACAGACTACTTAATACATTGATTCCATTCAAACATCCCTTTTGAATGGAGAAAATGACAGACTGACAGAATGTTCACCTACCTCAAAACAGTTCAGTTATGTATGGGATATATTCAGTTTAATTAGTTTAGGCTCCTCCCACACTCCTTACGCTTCTCCCTTTGGCTCTTGGCACCGCCTGTTTGCATGCTGGCTGTGTCTTTCCCCCTCTCACTAACCATCAATGAGCTGTCATTCCCCCTAGGTTACCTCCTTATGAGTGTTGAAATGTTTGTTGTATGTTGGGACAGCTGATCGGTGTCAGTGTTGATGGTTGTAAGAGCAAGTGTCCACGTATGCCCTGTTACAGCGTTAAACCGTCATTTTTTCTGAAGAACATACAGTATTAACTATCAGGAGCTGATTTTGTTAATTAAATGTATGGCCATAAATTGAAGCAGCTGCTTTTAAGCTGTAAAAGTATAGTGAGAATTATATAAACACTGTAAAAGTGTTAGATTTAACACACACAGAGGTTTCCTCCCAGCAAGACTGAATCAACACTGTTAAAACAACACTGTTCAGAGTTTTTTAAAAAACTCTTTAGGATATATAACGGACATGTGTTGAGTGACTAAACAACTGTGTTCAGCGTTTCTCTTCTAACACTGACCAGAGTGTAAAATTAACTCTAGCCAGGGAGAATTCTACAAACATTGTAAAAGTGTCAAATTAACCCTGACAGAGTTGATTTAACATCGGCGATGTAGGAACAAGGAGCCTCTTTCAGGGATCTGATTCTAGCCAGTTACCTACAGTTTACTACTGTTGAAGTGATAAGATTTACTTTACATTCATACTATTATTAATAAGAACATGTTTCATGTAAACAGCAACGAAAATTATCTTCATTTAATTTGATCAGCCTTTCATGTAGGGGGTACCTAACTGCATTTGTGTTTTCACTGCAAAACAATGCCTATTTGAAGTGTCACCATCTCTTTGTTTTAGCCCATATAGAAATATTGAATATAAATACTCGTCTGTCCATATATCATTTAATTTAATATTTAAATCTATTTAAATTAAGCACTAAATCAGTATCATATAACACAGCAGGGTAGGACTGCAAGCATACTCAACAGGAAGCCTAGGTTCTTAGATCAGATCTACTACTCTGTGATACTTTACAAATATAGAGCTGTAATGAGACTAAACCAGTTTGTTTATCATGAAAACATAAAATGACTGAAAGTTTAATATATAGAAATTACAAGTTAGTATTTGATCATGTCATTAGTGATGGTGTCTTCCTCCTGTAGATCCACTGTGATTTTCTTACCCACCAGTTTAAAGATATTCTCAGGTGGTATTCCTTGGGGTTCTGCCACTTTCACTCCCAGCATGTCAAGGGTTAACTCCGTACCTTTCTGCACTGCCTTCTTTGCTATCACCGACTTACCCAGCTGGAACCAGAAAAAATAATGATGTCAGCTTTTGCACATGTAGTGTCCTCACTGCAGTCCAAACAGACATGGTTCTTATTAGTGCTAAAACAGTTACAATAGTGGAACCCATACTATTCATAATATATGAACCTATTTTTAAAGGGTTCAAGAAAGACCCATCTTTTTTCCATTTTTTAATGTATGGCTACAATGATAATATATCTAACAATAGACTCAACTGCGAATTAAACTAGCAACTAACTAAACTAACTAAACAACTAAAATAACACAAAGACTTCAAACATTTGTTGGCCGACTGGAGGTATTTAGGCTAAACATAGAGGTTCTTTTTCACATGGCCCTTTGTAGCACAATTATTGTTTAACAGAGGAGTTTAAATAGCCATTTACACCTAAGGTGATAGCTGGTCATTTAGCAGCTCATACTTAAGATCTAAGTATGAGTACTAAGTACTAAGGAAGTGTTCAAAAGTGCATGTTGATATGATTAATGGAAAAGGGGTAACAGTTGAATCGGGATTACCAGAAAAGGACAATGGAAGCACAGGTTTTGCTACAACAGTGACCTTGCAGACATGTTTTTCTCAACAAGACCAATAAAGCTACTGTAAAGACTGACCTTGCTATAGCAGGAGGCTTCGCAGGGCAGCATCTGTTTGACCGGAGAGCCCTGAGCAAGCTCCACTGTCCGAATCTCTTGCACCAGCGCTGCCAGCTCGGCTGGCTCTAGAGATGCTGCATGGTCACTGCCCTTCCAGCTTTTGTCTAGGGTCACATGTCGTTCCACAACCTTTGCCCCCAGGGCTACAGCAGCCACAGATATGCTGATGCCTCCTTCATGGCCCGAGTAGCCGATCGGAATGTCAGGGAATTCCTTCTGTAATTCCTACGTTGGAGACGAACAGAGAAAACACAGAGTCAGAGAGGGACAATTGCCCATATTCTAGTGTGGTCTGTTGTATATCGACTGCTACTTTTTAAGCATGCTCTGCAGGGGAGAAACAGACGTTTTATGCTGAAGCATGCCTGAAGCAATTTTGGGTCAAAAGCACAACAGTAGAAGCCAGGGGGATAGCAGGGACAAAGAAGTTTAAACTAGTTTTGAGGGATTTCTTGGCTTAATTAGATCAAACTATTATCTAGTAATAGTTCAACATCCCCAAGGCCCTGCTAGAGCATTCATCCAGCACCTTGAGTTCACTGTGCAACATTCATTGTATTACCCAAAGACAAAAACTCTTCTATTCATATATACTAGCAGACTTGTTGAGAATGTTAATAGGAATCGGTGAAGGACTCTTACAGTGATGACTCGCAGGTTGACGTGCTCTGTGGACAGTGGATAGGCGCTGGTGCACTGCAAGAAGGTGAAGTTTGGGTTGTGCTTCTTGACCGTTTGATAAACGTAACGCATGGTCTCCATAGACTGCATACCACTGGATATCACCATGGGACGGCCTAAGGACAACAGTACACCTGCTAAAGTGATCTTATGCACCTTTGTTTTGCCCTCACTAGAAAATAATAGGGTGGGTAAGCTTACCTTTCTTGGCAGTTTTCTCCAAGTAAGGGAGGTTATTGGTGTCTGCTGAGGCCACTTTAAAGAAAGGCACGTTGATCTCATGCAGGAACTCCACAGCCATCTTTGAGAGACAAGATACAGAGCCTGTTTGAGGACTGTTTTACATTTAGCTACCCTTTCCAACTTCAACTCAAGACTTAAGACGTGCATCACATCAGCGTGGCCACCTCCAGAGTGACCACTTCCAGCACAAGGTAAAAGCTCTGACTGCCTAATCTAACAAACTTCACACTAACGGAGCGGCCCTACGATGACGTCAGAGATTCTCCTAAGGAGAAAGGACAAGGCTAATTCAACGAGGACTTTTAATAATTATAAATATAATTTCATAAGAACATAACGTGCATAAATTACGCTTTAAAAATGTGAAAAGTAATTGTTTTAATTAAACGCAGTTGTAAATACTGTTTAGCCTCCAGCTATTATATAAATAAGACACACCAGACCTATTGAAATGAACCTGATTTGCAATTGCCAAAAAAAACAAAAACAAAGCAAAAATAATAAAAAAAAAAATACAGATTAAAATACTGGTAAGACATTAAGGTGGCAATCATTTCGGCTCTCGTTCCTCACCTCGTCCATTCCTGAGGCAGTGAAGAAAACTCCTACTTCTCCGGCGAACTGCTGCAGCTCCCTGTACTGTTCATGACTGAACTCTAGATGGCGCTTGTGCGCTCCGTATGTTCTTCCCCAGGAATGAGGCGAGTTGTAGGCGCGCTCGAGCGCACGCTTAGTAAACCGGTGCTCGAGCTCGCTTTTCTGGAACTTCACACAGTCTGCTCCACAGTCCTAGGTGGGTGGGATGTGGAGAAGGAGAGAGAGAAGGAGGAGGAGGAGGAGGAGGAGGAAGAAAAGCAGATGTGAGAAAGCATATGACCTGAGGGATGGGTTAGGCAGTCACTATCAGAAACTGGAATGTGCAAAGTGATGTGAACTAGGACAGAGATGAGGAGAGTGACCATGCACTGAATGCAGTGGGTGAGTACTGTGAAGGCCTTGTGTAATGATATGGGCTTTGTTATGGACTGCAGATGTGTGTTACATTCATGACAATTAGGAGATGCTCTTATCCAGAGCAACTTACCATAGGTTGGAATCATTTCATGCAGGTAGGTAAATGTAGCATTAAGAGTCTTGCCCAGGGACTCTTATGGGTGTAGTGTGGTCTGCTTGCCTGGCAGAGAAATCAAACCCTAGTCTGCCTCAGGGAAGGCAGTACTGTCACCCACCACACTACTCCAACCATCATTTTACGGCAATGATTTGTGTAGAAGCCTAATAGGAGTTGGGTATATTGCATGACATGTGCCAAAGACAACGCTCTTCGCAAAGCTGACCTCCGTCTAGGGTTAACGAAAGCTGTTCTTATTAGTTCTTGACCAGTTCATTCTTGCACACATCATTTTCTACAAGGCTAATAGTACAAAAGCTAACGTAACGATAAAGTCAAAACTACATTTACAAGCTGTTCACTGCTAACAACACAATAATGTTAAAACTAGCTTTTCCACTACAATACCTTTGCCATGCGAATCATTTTCTTGGCAATCTCAATGTCCCCTTGGTGATTCTGACCAATCTCTGCGATGATGAAACAGGGGTTGGAGCCCCCGATCCTTCTTCCTGGACAAAGTTCAAACTCGGCAGACATCTTCAAATTTGATTGTGCATTAGCTTTGAGACTTTGATCCCGTACAATGAGGTCCTCTTACTACAGAGTCACGCTAACTGAAGGGTTTTACTCCAAGGTCAGGTGACAATTTATAGGCCTCGGATGTTCCACCCCCTCACTGCCGGCATGGAGATTCAAATGACACATGAATTTAGGCCGGATATCTTCTATCAGTGAAAATAAACATACTTGATTTATGATTTATGACTTATATGATATATGATTCATTAGCAATGCATGAAGGATATATTATCCACCCCGAAAATAATATAGTCATGAACAAAAGGGACATTTGGAATAGTACAGATAGTTTAATAGTTCTATTAATAGTTTCAAGTTTTAAGTTTATTTGTCATCTGCACAACAATGTCAGGACATTTATGCATTGAAATGCTTGTGGTGAGGCTCAGGTTTATGCTCTACAGGAGGACAAACTGTATACATACTAAACATATATAAAAATATATATATATATATATATATATATATTAAAAATATTAAAAGTTATATAAAAAAGTATATTAAATAAATATACACAAAATATACACAAAATACAGAATATACAAAGACAGAAGGGATTTGTAGAAATTCTTTGATATGTACATTTATGAGAGAGGTATAGACTGAGAGAGTGGAACTAAATATAAATATGTATGTTTATGTCTTACTGTTGTAAAAGGTGACTAGTGATGTTGTCCATAGCAGTGATATATATGTAGTATATATAGTATTAATAATAAAGTGACCGAGTAAAATGAACCTTTTTGAGTTTAACTTGAAAAATGACTTTTTATCAATTTATGTCATTTTGAACAAGCACAGATAAATGTTTAGTAATGTCTGTTTAGTTTATTGTTAAATAAATGAATTAATCAGGTTGCCACACACAGTCTGGTTTTAAAAGTGCTCGATCTGAGACTAAGAGCATTTGGAGAATGTTTACAAGTATGCTGTCAAAAAAAACAAAAAAACAAAAACAATGGTTCAACCAACCCTAAAAAGAAATGGTGTAATGTGATAAGTGATTTAAGTAGTTTTCTAAACTCAAATAAATGCTTTTCATGCTTTTCAAGTGTTTATTTGAGGGGAATAAAACCAGTTAATTGGTTTGTTATTTAGAATGTAACTAAAACACTCAAAATTTCAAATGTTGGTTTGTATATTTGCATGGTGGAGTTTACAGTAATGTACAAGGATGCAAATGTTTTTTTTTTTTTAATGGGAAAATGTAAAATAACACCAATCCAATTCCTTAATGAGTTGGAAGAAAAAGTAAACGTTCATTCATGTTCAGTATAACAAGCAGAACATTCAATTTTCTGTTTAAAATGTAGACATTAGGCTGTTCACTGTAATGAGTGAATACACCATGAACATAAATTTTTTCCATTGAGCATAGAACAGGAAAAACCACACACTGTGACCATGAGATGGCACATGTTTTAACATGTCATTGGGTAAATGCAAAACAAGTTTTTGAATATTTAATTGAAGATATTTAACCATATTTTTACAGCTTAACAAAAAGCAAACATGGACACTTGCACTCTACCCACCAATCCCCATCAATTTCACCCCTTCCCTTAGCTAAGCTGGTTGTACAGAAATGAAAAAGAGAAAGCATTTAATAAAAATAAAAATAAAAAAACCTCTAAGCCTAAATCTCAGGGCCTGTCCCAGCAGTGATCAATTCCATCAGCTGTCAACCTAGAATAAGAATAGGCTCATTTTCAGTGTGTTACAATATCTTTCTGGCATGTGTTGGAAAATGGTGGAAAATAATCCAGTCGAAAAGCTGTATCTCACTGGCTCTGTGTTTAGTGTGCCACTGTCGTCTTCTTACACTGAAAAAAAATACATAAGGTAACAAGCAATTAAACTGTAAAATGGGGGGAAAAAACAAAATGACAAGCTAATTTAACTAGATTTTCTGAAACATGGATAAAGCATTCCTTTAAATTGAATAAACCTGGTTAACTTGCATGTTATCATATGCAGTGGTTTTTAGGTAAACCTGTTTTCTCTTTTACACAAAATAAGGATTGTTGCGGAGGGAAAATAAACTGTGCCCTCATGGGTTGATGTTTAAACTAAAAAAGTAAGTTCTCTGCTCCCTTAAAATTGAGATTCTGTTTAAATTTCCAATTGTAAGTTGACTTAAAATGTAATACACAGATTATTCTTTTATCTTACTATCAATATTGAAAGGTAAATGTTAAAGGTCTTGCTGATATCAAAGTATTGCATGATCACTGTGAATCACTTAAATATGTAAAAACAAAATTGCTTTTTCTTGTGGCAAGAAAACACATTGTTAAAATCACGAGTGTTTATCTTGAGGTTTGTATTAGGTATTGTATTTATTCATAGTATTTATTTGAGCTAAATGAAACCCGTTTAACCCTGTTACCATTTTTAGGTGGAACTGATGGACTATTTTACAGTAACATACACCAATCAACCATAACATTATTATAACCAAATATTGGGTAGGTCCTCATTGTGCTAACACACCAGATCTGACCAGACATGACCCAGTCTTGGCCAAGCTTTATCTGTGGGCCTAGAATACTTTGAGCTTGTGGTCGACTCAGTGACTGCATGGTGTCATGGTGTCTCCTCCTCCACCACAGTGCTTGACAGTTGGTTTGAGGTTTTTGTGCTGATATGCTGTGTTTGGGTTTCGCCAAAGGTGTATTTGTGCAGTGTGGCCAAACATGTCCAGTTTGGTCTTGTCTGTCCAGAGGGCATTGTTTTAGACGTCTTTTGGTTTGTTCAGATGCAGCTCTGCAAACTTAAATAATGCTGTCATGTTCTTTTTAGAAAGGAGGTTTACTCCAAACAACCCATACATGTTCAACCTGAACATTTAACATGCTAATTGAGGCCTATAGAGTCTAAGATGTAGTTCTTGGGTGTTTTTGCAGTTTCTCTAAGCACTACACTGTCTGACTTTGGGGAGAATTTGCTGAGACGTCCAATCCTTTCTCACTGTCTTGAATGTTTTGAATAATCTTTCTCACTGTAGAATGATGGACTTTAGATTCCTCTTTGCAACAATCCCTTGGTAAGCAATTAAACTGTAAAAAGAGAAAAACCAAAGAATGACAACAAGCAAATTTAACTAGATGTATTGAAGTCAAATATAAATGAATGAAACATGGTTAAAAATACCATTTTTAAAAATACTAGTTAAATTGTTTAGCAAGTGAAGTCATTTTTAGGTCAAACAGACAAACCATTTTTTACAGTGCAATGTATTTTACACAGGACAAACTAAGGATGACATTTTATAAGCACTGAAGCTTTTTTGTACATTGTACATGTCTTTCCTCCTTAGCATGATGTTAACACATACCTGAATGCTACAGAGCAGCATTGTCATATTGCCAATGCAAATCACCATACAAACCATGTAAATCACCACAATAAAATATTATTTAGTCATAATAACACCCCCCCCCCCCTTCTTATTTTTAACAGCTGTCCATTTACTTTTATTAACACCCTAAACTGTGGGGATGTTGTATCTATGGACAAATAAAACATTTTAGGGTGTAATTGTCTTCATCTCTGGCTGAGAGTATCTTTACAGGTCAAGTGTGGGCCAACAGGGGCAGGTTCTTATGAAGAATGATCTTTGCACTGCAGTGCTGCATGAAAGTAAAGAAAATTAGACATGAGTATCTTACACATAAACATCCTCTGAAATTAAGGTCATAAGTTATTTGAGGAACTACATGTAATTTTGGTAACCATTGATAAGCAATGAAGAATGAAGGGCTTCCTTAGTTGGGATCCGAGTTCTATATGAGTAGTGGTATAAACAAAAAGTGGTCTGAGATCAGCACTAAAGAGCATCAGACAAAGAATTCAGTCCACTTTAAATGTTACTTAAGTGACTTAAGGATAGCAAAGTCCACAAAACCCTGATCTCAGTCCTATTGAAGATGTATAGGCAAAGCTGAAAAGGCATGTGCGAGCAAGGCAGTCTACAAACATGACTCAGTTACATCAGTTCTGTCAGGAGGAATGGGCCAAAATTCCTGCCAACTATTGTGAGAAGCTTGTGAAAGGATGAGATTCATACACACTCCCAGACTCTTGAGCTTTAACTGCATCTACCATAAAGGCTTTACTGCATTATATGGGCAAGCCATATGCAATCATCAAGGTCTCTTTGCGGACATTGACCAAGTGGCCTTGAAGTACTTACTGAAGTGCTCCTTCATCTGGTCTGGATCTGGAGGGTGTCAGATGGCAAGAGACGGCGTATTTGCTGGTGGATATGTACTGGGTAACAGTGGTTATTCAGTACAAAGCTACTTACTCACTCCTGTCTTTAATCCTTAGACTGAGGCTGAGGGGAAATACAACATGGCACACCACAGCACACACAGGTGTTGTTGAGAGAGCTTTGGGCATGTGGAAAATGTGAACATGGAAAATCACCAGGGGGGCTTTAGTGTTCCCCAGAATGCAGCTGTGCAATCACTGGTGTATGTGATATGCTGCATGCAGGAGGAAGTGGAGAGATTTACCAGGAGAAAGGAGAGAGAACTTTACCAGGCTGGCTAGGAAACATGAAGTCACAAGTAATAAGAAAATGTTTTTGCCAACATTTATCAAAGTTAAAAATATTTTTGGATAAGTGATCTGTCTGTTGTTGGGTTTTGTTACAAACTTAACTTAATCTTTGTAACACTTGTCCTAGCCCTTTTTTAACCTCCTTTACCACAGAACTGGAGTCTGGAAGAAAAATGTCATTAACACTGTCATGCTGGCTAAGCTTTGACGATGCGTGATAACGTTTTATTAAATAAACAAGGGGAAAACACAAGAGTGCAGCAATAACAGAGGGATCAATAAGACAAACATGACAAACCAATGCGGGCAAAACCTGAAGGCCACCTGAGGCTGGTAGGCAGCCAGGGAGCAAAGCGAGGCTGGGCCAACCTAACGGAGGGGGGAAGCCAGATACAGGAACCCAAACCGCGCTCGTCAGGCGCTGATAAACTTACGTGACTAGAGTGCAAAGGAACCGGACGCCGAATCTCACTGGTGACCAACCAGTGAACCAGACAGCGAACTCCTTCTGAACGTGAAACAGCTCCGATAGAGCATACACTATTTTTATTGATTCTTTATTCAGAAATCAGTAAATCTATTTATTAATTGTTATTGGCTGTAATATAAATATTATAAAATATTTCTGTTACACAGTTGAAGAGTATTTAACATTAGAATAATGTATTATTCTTTTCTAGAAAATAGATTTCTCACTGTTGGTTTATATATATATATCTAGTCATGTTTATTACCATTAGTAGGTAAGCGTTTTTAAAATCTGCTGCTCTTTTAGCTGCTAAATACACTCTTTACACACATGTCCGCCTGCTACCCTAGAAGTTCTACTGAATAAGAGAAAATGTTAAGGCTAAAATCTGCTTCTTTATTGATTGATGGTGCAAGTGTGTGTGCTTTGGGCTTGATGAGACATGTACCTTCTCTAATTATTTTAATTTAAGCACATTTCCTTAAGAAATGCCATAAATACAGCAGATCATGTACATAAGGGGTCTACATAGCAAGTAGAAAATATTTGTTTTGTTGCACTGCTGACCTAAAAATGCTGGATTTGCCAGTTTAAACCTACAATTTGAACATTTGGATGAATTATTAATTATTACTTACACACATGGACAAAATTGTGGGGTACCCCTCGGTTAATGAAAGAAAAACTCACAATGGTCACAGAAATAACTTGAATCTGACAGAAGTAATAATAAATAAAATTCTATGAAAATGAACAAATAAAAATCTGACTTTGATTTTGAACCATACTTCAACAGAATTATTTTTAAAAAATCAGGAAACAAGCCTGGACAAAAATGGTACCCCTGAAAATAATGGGGAAAAAAGGGACAAATCAAGGTGTGTCCACTAATTATCATCACAGGTGTCTACAATATTTAAATCAGTCAGTGGGCCTATATACAGGTAGTTACTGTGCTCTTTGGTAACATGGTGTTACCACACTCAACATGGACCAGAGGAAGCGAAGGAAAGAGTTGTCTCAGGAGATTAGAAAGAAAATTATAGACAAGCATGTTAAAGGTAAAGGTTATAAGACCATCTCCAAGCAGCTTGATGTTCCTGTGACTACAGCCGCACATATTATTCAGAAATTTAAGATCCATGGGACTATAGTCAACCTCACTTGACGTGGCAGCAGGAGGAAAATTGATGACAAATCAATGAGATGGATAATACGAATGGTAACAAAAGAGCCCAGAAATACTCAGAAAAAAAGAGATTAAAGGTGAAGTTCAAAGTGGACTTCATGGGAGACAACCAAGGAGGACACCATTGTTGAAAACAAATCATAAATAAAAAACAGACTGAAATTTCCCAAACTACATGTTGACAAGCCCCAAAGCTTTTGGGAGATGTCCTATGGAAAGAAGGAACTTTTTGCCAAGGCACATCAGCTCTACGTGCACAGACGGATAAATAAAGCATATCAATAAAAGAACACTGTCCCTACTGTGAAATATGGAGGAGGCTCTGTTATGTTCTTGGGCTACTTTGCTGCATCTGGCACAGGGTGTCTTGAATCTGTACAATGAAATTTCAAGACTATCAAGAAATGTGCTGCTCAGTGTCAGAAAGCTTGGTCTCAGTCGACGGTCATGGGTCTTGCAACAGGATAATGACCCAAAACACACAGCTAAAAACACCCAAGAATGGCTAAGAGGAAAACATTGGACTATTCTGAAGTGGCCTTCTATGAGCCCTGACCTAAATCCTATTGAGCATCTTTGGAAGGAGCTGCAACATGCCATCTAGAAAAGGCTCCCTTTAAATCTTTAAATTGGAGCAGTTTGCTCATGAGGAGTGGATCAAAATACCTGCTGAGAGGTGCAGAAGTCTCATTGACAGTTACAGGAATCGTTTGATTGCAGTGATTGCCTCAAAGGTTTGCGCAACAAAATATTATGTTAAGGGTACCATTTTTGTAAGGGTTCATATGAGTTAAGGGTATAATTTTTGTCCATGCCTGTTTTATGAGTTTATTTTTTAAATAATTCTGTTGAAGCATGGTTCAAAATCAATGTAGGATTTTCATTTGTTCATTTTAATAGAATTTCTTTTTATTATTACTTTTGTCATATTCAAGTTATTTCTGTGACCACTGTGGGTTTTTCTTTCATTAACCGAGGGGTACCAACAATTTTGTCCACTTGTGTATTAAAGTTAATGAATCTAAAATTAGTTGTTAGTGGTAGCTCAGCTTTTGCAAGCAGAGAGCCCTACTTTGTTAATTTGACTGGAAATGAGAAAAAAACATTTAGAGTATGTGTTGTTTCTAACTCGTTTATAATTTATTAGATTTCCAGTTCAGTGTGAAAACTGATCATAGACATTATTGAAATATTCTGAATTGTGATTAAACTTGTAATCTGATTTGACAAATTACTTGATGTATTACTATGAAGGTATGTGACGTATGTGACTTGAGCGAGCCTCAGTTAACTTAATGTCCCTGGCTACACATCACTGCCAATGTACCATTGGTTCTTTGGTCGTTTGAATGCATCACTGCTCTAAAAACAGAGGGGAAAAAAAACAAGCACTCTGTAGTTGCAAATTCTTCTCTTGCTAAGTTCAAATCAGAAAGAAAGCTAACAATCCTAGATGAGACTGTCTACTAATTGTGCCTGAAAAACACTTCTAAGATCTTTCACTCAACTCTGTGCTCTCAGATATGAGGCTTTATGCTCATCATGTATTTTTCTCACAGCCCTCATTAAAACTACTTTTATTTTCAAATTGAATTGAGTCAGTAATTTGGGACAGGCTGCCCTATGGGAAATCACGGAGCAACCTTTACAGCCCCAACCCATTCATGAATTCTGTCCGTTCCGAGTTCAGAACTGATGCAGTTGTGATAGAGGGCTGAAGGTGTTCAGTTGGGCTTACTCTACAAGAAAAGGCAGCAGATACACACAGCACGTTTGAACCATTAGTCTGTACAAACTAAACCGGTCACAGGCAGTTTTATTACTTTGCCCTTTTGGAGCATCCGAGGGGTCCTGCCATGGTTGCCAACCTTTTGACTGTTGCAACATAAGATAAGATAACAAAAAATAAGATCAGATCAGATAAGATAGCATTTTATTGATTGTGAAGGAAATTGCAGTACCGTGCAACTAAGAAGCTTACATAATAGTCAAATGTTGGTCTCATTCAAATAAACTGGCATGTCCCTGTCTCATTTGCTTATATTTGCTTCTTCTGTTGTGTTATGTGTGCTCTGTTTGTTTACGTTTCGGTCTTCACCACTGCCTGGTCCTGTTCGTGTTCCTGATTCTTGTGTAGAATTTTACCACACCTGCCCTCAGGTGTCCCTTGTCTATCTGTGATCTCTCTGATCTCTCAGTTTGTTGTTGCTTGGCTTTGTTTGTATGACATATGGTTTGTGTTTTCTTAATCTTGTTTGTTCTAAGTGTAGTGTTTGATTTGTACATATACTTCGGTTTGCGCCTAGATGGACTCTAGATGCACCTGCATCCAGCTCCCTCGTCTCTTCACTTATATATACACAACAAACATATATATATATATAATTGCATCTCCAAAATTGCAATTTTACAGAAGAAGAAGTAATTTTAACAAAAATGTTAAACCTACCTAATAATAAGACAAGCCTACAATACTCGTCATTAAGAAATGAGAAATAAGAAGAAATAAGCACTAGGGTGAATTTGCATAATTTGAGACACTGCCTAATGTCGAAGACCTAAGATCTATTTGGTGTAGGTCATTTTAAATAAATTATCAATAAAACTAGAGGTTAACAGAAACTGTGATGACGTGATCAAAATTGACTTCTCAAATGTCCAGGAATCGGTTAGGGTGTAAAATAAGATAAGATAATCCTTTATTAGTCCCAAAGTAGGGAAATTCACAGTGTCACAGCAGAAAAGTGATAGAAAGACACTCAAAAAACAAAATCTACAAAAAAGTAGATAAATTAGCAGTATATATACAGTATAAATACTAAAAGTCAAAAACTCTGAAAAACAGTATTCTTTACACCAATCTTCAAGTAGAAAGCACCCCAAGTGAAGTTGAACCAAAGCTCAGTGACATAGCCTTTTGAAAAAATTAATGTTAAGAATATAAATAAATAAAACAATCCTGATCAACATCTGTTATTATAATAATCCTGATATTATTTTTCTGTTATTATGGAAAGATGTTCGGGAAAGGACAGTATGATTTTCCTAATGTGAAAGTACTTCTGTCAGGTAGAAAGGTGTGGAGTAGTGTGGACTGTGCTGTATTAACTGTTAATAACAGGGTTTTAGTCTATTTAAGATGAAGGGTAAATTGTATTATTTAGGGATGTTTTTTTAATAATGTAACTTTGACCAAAGAGCTGTCGAAGGACACCAGAAACAAAATTGTAGACCTGCACCAGGCTGGGAAGACTGAATCTGCAATAGGCAGCAGTTTGGTGTGAAGAAATCTACTGTGGGAGCAATAATCAGAAAATGGGAGACCTACAAGACCACTGCTAATCTCCCTCGATCAGGGGCTCACGCAAGATCTCAAGAACGGTGAGCAAAAATCCCAGAACCACACAGGCGGACCTAGTGAATTACCTGCAGAAAGCTGGGACCAACGTTACATAGGCTACCGTCAGTAACACACTACACCGCCAGGGACTCAGATCTTGCAGTGCCAGACGTGTTCCCCTGCCTAAGCCAGTACATATCCGGGCGCGTCTGAAGTTTGCTAGAGAGCATTTGGATGTTCCGGAAGAGTATTGGGAGAATGTCTTATGCTCAGATGAAACCAAAGTAGAACTGTTTGGTACAAACACAACTCATTGTGTTTGGAGGAGAGTGAATGCTGAGTTGCATCCAAAGAACACCATACCAACTGTGAAGCATGGGGGTGGCAACATCATGCTTTGGGGCTGTTTCTCTGCAAAGGGACTAGGACGACTGGTCCGTGTACATGAAAGAATGAATGGGGCCATGTATTGTGAGATTTTGAGTGCAAACCTCCTTCCATCAGCAAGGGCATTGAAGATGAAACGTGGCTGGGTCTTACAGCATGACAATGATCCCAAGCACACTGCCAGGGCAACAAAGGAGTGGCTTCGTAAGAAGCATTTCAAGGTCCTGGAGTGGCCTAGCCAGTCTCCAGATCCCAACCCCATAGAAAACCTTTGGAGGGAGTTGAAAGTGTTGTCTGCCGACAGCCCCAAAACATCACTGCTCTAGAGGAGATCTGCATGGAGGAATGGGCCAACATACCAGCAACGGTGTGTGCCAACCTTGTGAAGACTTACAGAAAACGTTTGACCTCTGTCATTGCCAACAAAGGATATATAACAAAGTATTGAGATGAACTTTTGTTATTGACCAAATACTTATTTTCCACCATTATTTGCAAATAAATTCTTAAAAAATCAGACAATGTGATTTTCTGATTTTTTTTCTCATTTTGTATCTCATAGTTGAGTTGAGTTGAGTTTCCCCCACTATAGCTACAAAACAGCAACTTTAAAGGAGTAAGATATTATATAATAAATATATTATATTATATATATTATATAATAAAAATATTTTATTTTCGGGCATTTCGAGTGTTCCATTTCTTCATGACATTTTGACACACTGTAAAGAACAGCTGCCAGATTTTGTCACATTGTGTTAAAAAGTGAAAAAATGAAGACAAAAAATGGAGATCGGAGGATGGAAAACTGTTACAGTTTATTGTTATATTAAACATCCACACCTATAAGCCTAGGGCTTCTAATACAATAGGATTATAAATAGTAAATATAAATGTATTGCAGAAATCTGAAATGTCACAAAATGTCAAAATGACAAAATGTCTCACCCTTACTAAATTAAAATCTTAAAGAAATCTGAGGAACACATCACACAGTATCAATACAGATTATTCATTCATTCATGTGTCTTCTTTTTGCTTCTGCCTGGTCAGGGCTGCGGTGGGTCCGGAGCCTACCTTCCTGAGTTAGTTAATCAGTTACTGTATATCAAAGCCTTCAAATGAATAGCGACTAATATGTGTAGAAATCAAGGAATTTATTAGCAATGCTTATATTAACCTGATGAGACATTTTATTAGGTACAAATGTGCAAGTATATTCAAATATACTCTATAATATCTTGATTCGCAAACACAACTAATTAGAATGAAAAATGTATTTAAAAGCCAGTCATTGGATGAGCCGTTTCTCTTGACATTGGGATATAGACGCTATAAGGTTGTATATGGAACTTTACAATAGATCACAGAGCATCTAGGATGAGGTTGTGAAAATATATAGAAAAAAATATTATGCATTTTACAAGTTCTGCATGTGTTTGAATGCAGTCCTTCTTTTTAGTTTTGCTCATTTAAATATTAAGTAGACTATTTGGGAAACAAGTGTAATCAAGCTAAAATGTTCCTTTTATTAAAGTGTGGGTGCACAGAACTAAACGGGACATTTTATTTACCCGAGATTCCTAGTATGCAGGGATTAGTACCTATCAAACTTACAGGACTTAAAGGGTCTGCTGCTAAAGTCTTAGTGCCAGATACCACAGGACGCCTTCAGAGGTCTTGTGGAGTCCATGGCTTGATGGGTCAGTGCTGTTTTTGCAGCATGAGAGGGGCCCTAAACATTATATTAGGCAGATGGTTTATGCCTTTAATTACATGGAGAAAATCTCTATTATCTTTAAAAATTAATTCTGTCAATGCGCTCTTCATCTGCTTTGGAAGTGGCCTTCTTCTTGAGCAGTAAGACGTGGTCTGCAAACTCCCATAGTGCTCCGTGGCCTGCAGGACTGTGGCAGGTGTACTTGGCCGCAATGACTGCAGCAGCAGGGGCGTGTGGAGGGACTCCACTCAGGCCGGCATTTGACAGGCACTCCACATCCTGCATGTCTGTACCTGAGGATAGAGAAAGCAGATATTTGAACTTTGGGTGGGGGGCGGGGGGTCACACAAGCAAGAGAGCATGTGGTATCAAATCTAATCAGCTTTATTGTCATATCACATTAACACAGGTGTAAAGGTGATATACGTATATATAAAGTATGTGTAGAAGTCTTATTTATATATATATATATATAGTGTGTGTGGATGTGTAGAACGTGCTGAATGTCTTGAGCATTCAGGGATTCATACCAGACCTCCTCAGATGTCTGAGGTAGAAGAGGTTTCTTCGTAAAGATGTTTAAGTCTCACCTAGGAAGGCCACATCTCTCCACTGCAACCCTCTCTCCTTCAGCAGGTGCTCTACCTCAGGCTGCTTACGCTCCACTCCGTGCCTGAGGGTGCAGCCTGCACGCTGAGCAAGCTTCTCTGCCAGGGCCTTAGGTATCGGGTCTTCACTAGAAGAGATCAGGATCACCTAGCATACATAACAAAAATGCCCAAACTCATCATGAGTGGACAGCATAGCGTCCCTGTTGTATCAAACGTCAACTATCTGATGTTCTGTTATGGAATTTTAAAACATGCCCAAAAAAAGGAAGAACAGGTCAGAGGTTGATCTGAAGTGTTTGTGAGGTTTGACTTGATGTAAAACATTTCATTGTAAGTATTTGAGTCCAATAAAAGCATTTCAACTGCTTCTTACTAGAAGTTCTTCTTTTTTAAAGGCTGAACCTATAAATCAGATGCAGCAGTCAGATGGGAGTGCTACACAAGGACAGGTATGTCACAAACATCTCACACCTCTTTTGAGCCACACACACCTGTTATTCCTGACACCCACCCCTGCCCATATACACATGAACACACCTCTATGTTCTCACTCTGCAGCATGCGTATGGCAATGAGGTCGCGTGTGTGGGTGGACACCATCTCTTCTCCAGAGACCGAAGTGAATATCTGTCCATCAGTCAGACAGCCAGACACAGAGCAGAGGAGCAGCTTGAACTCTCCTGGCTTGTCTCGTCCGAAGTAACCAAACCTGCAGGATGTCAGCAAGAGGTCATCTGTTTAGTCATTGAAATGAATTTTTGAACTCATCAGCTATCTACCTTTAGGGCTTGATGCACTGTTACACTCTGCTAATGCATTAGAAAATGTGTCAAATTAGAAAAGAAGGCATTTTCAGTCCACCTGTAGCCATCTCCCTGTCTAGGACCCCTTTTATAACACTATCATGCGTTTACACTGGGTAGTCAAATTCATCTCTGCTTAGTCTGACTGACATTCAGTCGCTGTGTGGAATGGAATATGCAAATTTGCTAGTTCCGGGCAGTTATTATGGGTGTTTCAGTTGTTTTGGGAGGGGTTTCGGTTCTTGAATGTGTCTTGGAGAGACGGATGTGTTTACACTGCTATAAAGTGGCTCACCTGCGTCTCAGATCTCCTCCTGAAGTGGTTTGAGTGGTCAGATTTGTATCTGGTTTAAATGAGTCTTGGGTGTGTTTACACAGGCATTTTTATGTTGCTTGGCCTTAATCAGGTATAATCCTGATCCTCAGGACGTATAAAGTGATCAGATGTGAATGGCGTCTATGAGTGCTGAATGCTGATTAAGCATTTGACTGAATTTGCATATATATGATAAGCATCTTTAGTTTCAGATTTAACTGCACTCTACTCTAAATGTTCCAGCTTTGGTCTATGAATGTTCGATTGCCTATTTTGCCAGGCTTTTGGAGATTTTGCCCTTACCTGAGAACCCTCTCTTGTGCTACTGGCCAGTCTATGTCCACATCAATATCCACACTGTGCTCAGGAAGCATCTCATAGTATGCCGTTCTCCCACACTAGGAGCAGAAAAGATGTCTATGTATGTCCACATTATTAACGCAGGCTTTCATTTTAAATCCGTCTCTGCACAAACTGACATTGTATGGATTTTAACTGTTGTTGTACCTCCTTAAAGCCATTCTCTAGGATTTCTCTCTTGGAGAAGTAGAAGGATCCATTCTCACAGATCTCTCCGGGCCAGTCCTGCCGCCGGGGCCTCTTGTTTATGTTTATGTTAAGAGGGACGGGGTCCTTACCCTCTGCAAGAAGATTAGAAACAGAGGGAGCCGATCCTGAGCATTCTTAAATGCCACCACCAAAAGGAGCATGTGTATGAGCTTGACTTATTGGTATTGGAAGGAGACAAGATATAAGAATAACCTTCTTCAAATACAGATACATTGTTGTACTGAATCATGTTTATTGCAACCTTTTAAAAGCATACATTTTGCATGCAGACTATAAAATATCTGGATACACCTATCACAAATTCTGTTGGATGAGACTTAACACTACCTTCTTTCTTCATCTGGGTCCAACGGAACTGATACCTCCGAACCGCAGCAAACACGTAGTTGTAGCCCTCCTCAAGAATCATCTTTAATGCTTCCATGATATGGTATGGGTGCAGACATGGAGACGTGGCCTGGATATGGCACACAATGTCCACCTCTGGAAGACAGAGCAGAGGTTTGAGTGCTACTACTGGTTCAGTACTGGTTAGATAATAGCAATATAGCATATGTTTATATATGAAAGAAGAGCACAACAGCATTAATGTAATAATGTAATAATGTACTGAAAACATAAATCAAATGAAATAGCTGAGTTTACAAATGTATAGTCCATTACTTACTACCCTCTTGCCATTCTGTTATGATAATAGCTTTATAAGTGTACATATGTTTTCCCTGAAATAAACACCAGATATTATCTCTGACTTGGGAACAGCTTAACTTAATTACTAAGCTGCACAGTGCACTGCTGGTCTCAATGAAAGTACCTGGCCTCAGTTTGAGGAACTCCTGGATTGTGTCAAGCGAGCTGGAGGAATCTTTGGAGACCTCAGGACTCCGGCGAATCACCTGAGCTCCCCAGAGTTTGGCCACTCTCTCAATCTCATCATGGTCTGTAGACACCCACACACTAACAAGCAAGCAAACACAGCATCACAATTCGGTCGCACTTTTTAACTGCATCTACAGCAAACATCTAAACAGTCAGATACAGATAGCAAGTGATACTCTGTGAGCAATGAAATCTAAGTAGCATATGAAAGGGTGTGTAGTGTTGATCTTTATATCTTTTTGTGTCCATAAACTCAAACTGCCTCTTTAATACATGGTAGCAAGCTGTGCAAGGACTGTCACAGTGCACTTTATAGTGTTGCCCTTATAAACACAACGCTACACATTTGTAATGGGACTATGAGGTCAACATGGGTTTGCTACATGAATTGCTGTATCATACACATACAGTGAAGCACTTTACACAATGGCCAAACCTTTAAAAAAGCTATTAAACACACATTTTAAAGTTTCAACAACACAGATGTGTCCAAGGTTGTCAAAAGATGCATCATCAGAAACAACTGTTAGAAACTGTTATCTCAAGATGACCAAGCAACAGATGGTAGGCTTAATATTGACCTGGGATGGCTCACTGAATCTTTTTTAATATGACCTTCCTCAATTTGCTGTTCATATGGCAATAAACCAGACAAGTAAGGTTTTATTATTACTAGTGTGCACTGCCTGCTTTGGCAATGTAGTGAGTACAGCAGTCACATGAAGAAAACCCTGAAATTGTACTAACAGCCTACCTGTCCAGGAGCTCTGTGTCCAGGGCTGCTCTCAGAACCCATCCAATCAGAGGAACTCCAGCCAGGACCTTGATGTTCTTCAGGGGGATTCCTTTGCTTCCTCCCCTAGCCAGGATAAGCGCTGCTTTATGGAGATGTTTCCCTTTGGAAGTATCTTGATTTTGACTGTCTTCTGGTTTCATTCTGATTAGAGGATATGGCTGAAGAGGGTGGTTGACTAATCAAACTTTGGTCACCGAGTTTCATTGAAAGCAAAGTGACAGGGCAGCTGATGGCCATGGTCATTTGTGACTGTGTGCACAGAGGGGGAGGAGCTATATATGATAATAGGTGTGGAGCTACACAGGTTTCTATAGTGACATGTTTATCCTAATAACTGCTCCTCTCGCCCACTGACACACTCCTTATCTTTCTGATTCCACAGAGGAAAAGAAACATATTTTTATATGTTTTAAAACAACATGTACTGTTACATAAAATAAAATACATTTGATTTTATTATTTGACAGTGTGGGTTTAAAATACTGCCCCACTTTTGTTGAGCATGTTAGATAGAATCAGACAATATTTTCAGGTAAGGTGGGATTTGGTTTTAAAGACACTATGTGTTTTAGGATTGTTTACTATTACATTAAGAGCAAGCATGCCATGAACACTGTGGTACACAACAGACAGCTAAGGTATTTAAACCAGTCTCAACTGAGGTACTTTGCCAGAATGTAGATTGTGCTAATACCAGCCTTTTTTAAACTATATTTATATATAAATATACAATATTTATTGATCAGACCAGAATTTTGCTGGTGAGTCAGGCAGTTGTTGTAAACATGGTCAAAGTGGAGTCCACTATTTTGTACAGAACAAAAATCGTCAAATTATACGATGGTGCCTAACTGTTTTTTCTTGGACTTTTGTCCAAGGCATCGTGTGTGAGGTTATGTATGTATGTGTGAACGTGTTTAGCTGATTATCTTTCTTGATTTTTAGCTTCATCACTGGTTTAAAGTCATTTAATTTAGGAACATTTTTTCTGAAAGAATTTGAGAAACTTTTATAAATTGGTCATATGAAATATCATGCTATAAATGTCCAATACACCTTGCAGTTACATTTGGTCAAACCTCAAATACAAAAGAAATGATAAGATGTTTATAATACGGTTGGTGAAGAAGTAAGCATTTTGTGCCATACTTAGGAAATACAGGGCATTACTGCATGCATGTGTTGTTGAAAAATATAGCTACACATTTATTAAGTCTATTCTTTGGAAGTGGCCTTCTTCTTGAGCAGTAAGACGTGGTCTGCAAACTCCCATAGTGCTCCGTGGCCTGCAGGACTGTGGCAGGTGTACTTGGCCGCAATGACTGCAGCAGCAGGGGCGTGTGGAGGGACTCCACTCAGGCCGGCATTTGACAGGCACTCCACATCCTGCATGTCTGTACCTGAGGATAGAGAAAGCAGATATTTGAACTTTGGGTGGGGGGCGGGGGTCACACAAGCAAGAGAGCATGTGGTATCAAATCTGATCAGCTTTATTGTCATATCACATTAATACAGGTCATATCACATTAACACATTTGCATTGTATTTCATAAACCATGGACAACATTTACCCTAAATTCCAAATAAAAATATTGCTATTTACCGTAGAGCATTTATTGGCAGAAATGACAACTCCTCAAAAAATGCATATAAATTATTATGGTAATAATTATAATGCAAATATGTTATTATTCAACTTAAACAACACAGTACTAATATTTGAGCATTCAAAAATCACTATGGTGAAATAACCTTGACCGCCAATCACAGCTTTCATGTCATGGCAGGCTCGCCACTAGTCTTTCCCATTGCTGCTGGGTGACTTTATGCCATTCATAGTATACAAATTCAGGTAACTGTTTGATTAAATGCCTGGAATAAAATATATCATTTCTATTTAATTTATTATTTTATATATATAAAGTATGTGTAGAACGTGCTGAATGTCTTGAGCATTCAGGGATTCATACCAGACCTCCTCAGATGTCTGAGGTAGAAGAGGTTTCTTCGTAAAGATGTTTAAGTCTCACCTAGGAAGGCCACATCTCTCCACTGCAACCCTCTCTCCTTCAGCAGGTGCTCTACCTCAGGCTGCTTACGCTCCACTCCGTGCCTGAGGGTGCAGCCTGCACGCTGGGCCAGCTTCTCTGCCAGGGCCTTAGGCATCGGGTCTTCACTAGAAGAGATCAGGATCACCTAGCATGCATAACAAAAATGCCCAAACTCATCATGAGTGGACAGCATAGCGTCCCTGTTGTATCAACTATCTGATGTTCTGTTATGGAATTTTAAAACATGCCCAAAAAAAGGAAGAACAGGTCAGAGGTTGATCTGAAGTGTTTGTGAGGTTTGACTTGATGTAAAACATTTCATTGTAAGTATTTGAGTCCAATAAAAGCAGTTTAACTGCTTCTTACTAGATGAAGTTCTTCTTTTTTAAAGGCTGAACCTATAAATCAGATGCAGCAGTCAGATGGGAGTGCTACACAAGGACAGGTATGTCACAAGCATCTCACACCTCTTTTGAGCCACACACACCTGTTATTCCTGACACCCACCCCTGCCCATATACACATGAACACACCTCTATGTTCTCACTCTGCAGCATGCGTATGGCAGTGAGGTCGCGTGTGTGGGTGGACACCATCTCTTCTCCAGAGACTGAAGTGTATATCTGTCCATCAGTCAGACAGCCAGACACAGAGCAGAGGAGCAGCTTGAACTCTCCTGGCTTGTCTCGTCCGAAGTAACCAAACCTGCAGGATGTCAGCAAGAGGTCATCTGTTTAGTCATTGAAATGAATTTTTGAACTCATCAGCTATCTACCTTTAGGGCTTGATGCACTGTTACACTCTGCTAATGCATTAGAAAATGTGTCAAATTAGAAAAGCAAGGCATTTTCAGTCTACCTGTAGCCATCTCCCTGTCTAGGACCCCTTTTATAACACTATCATGCGTTTACACTGGGTAGTCAAATTCATCTCTGCTTAGTCTGACTGACATTCAGTCGCTGTGTGGGATGGAATATGCAAATTTGCTAGTTCCGGGCAGTTATTATGGGTGTTTCAGTTGTTTTGGGAGGGGTTTCGGTTCTTGAATGTGTCTTGGAGAGACGGATGTGTTTACACTGCTATAAAGTGGCTCACCTGCTTCTCAGATCTCCTCCTGAAGTGGTTTGAGTGGTCAGATTTGTATCTGGTTTAAATGAGTCTTGGGTGTGTTTACACAGGCATTTTTATGTTGCTTGGCCTTAATCAGGTATAATCCTGATCCTCAGGACGTATAAAGTGATCAGATGTGAATGGCGTCTATGAGTGCTGAATGCTGATTAAGCATTTGACTGAATTTGCATATATATGATAAGCATCTTTAGTTTCAGATTTAACTGCACTCTACTCTAAATGTTCCAGCTTTGGTCTATGAATGTTCGATTGCCTATTTTGCCAGGCTTTTTAATAACATAATTAAGAAAAGCATACGGAAAAGCATATCTGCATGCTGACTATAAAATATTCATACAAATCTCTCTCTCTCTCTTTCTCATAAATGGTCTTTAAACAGAAATGATCCTGCTTTTGTTTGAGTAACTGTCTTAAATGTCTATATAGATAGATAGATAGATAGATAGATAGATAGATTTTGTTGAAGTGCTTTGCCACAGTGCATTCACATACTGTGTATGCTGTAGAACTCAAAATAACTGTACTGCAAAGAAAATGCAATACAATCTGGATACACCTATCACAAATTCTGTTGAATGAGACTTAACACTACCTTCTTTCTTCATCTGGGTCCAACGGAACTGATGCCTCCGAACCGCAGCAAACACGTAGTTGTAGCCCTCCTCAAGAATCATCTTTAATGCTTCCTTGATGTGGTAAGGGTGCAGACATGGAGACGTGGCCTGGATATGGCACACAATGTCCACCTCTGAAAGACAGGGCAAAGGTTTGAGTGCTACTACTGGTTCAGTACTGGTTAGATAATAGCAATATAGCATATGTTTATATATGAAAGAAGAGCACAACAGCATTAATGTAATAATGTAATAATGTACTGAAAACATAAATCTGACTGGGGAACAGTTTTACAGGAGGTGACATAGTGGATCCTGTGTGGCACAGCCATCTAAGCGTTGGTCCTATCATCAGAAGATCACCCGTTTGATCCCCAGTGATGCTACAGCCAGAATCTACAGTTAAGCAGTTAGCTCCTCTGAATGCATCCAGCTGTCAGATGATGTAAAATTTGAATATGCACTTGGCTGGTGTCATGCTGGTTTCCCAGCACTGGTAGCATGTAGCTACTGGGCGGGGATTGGAAATGACTAGGAAAATGGATGAGAGTATCTTCTCAATGTAAGGAATGTATTCTACAAGCATGTGTCTAATCATTTTGGCAGGTTGACAGATCAAAATGTTAGGCTCCCTATTGGACCCTAACATATTTAGCTCTGATTCTAGCAGCCCGTTTGGCCTTTGAGTTGTCTTTCTCCACTTTATTACTAAGCTGCACAGTGCACTGCTGGTCTCAATGAAAGTACCTGGCCTCAGTTTGAGGAACTCCTGGATTGTGTCAAGCGAGCTGGAGGAATCTTTGGAGACCTCAGGACTCCGGCGAATCACCTGAGCTCCCCAGAGTTTGGCCACTCTCTCAATCTCATCATGGTCTGTAGACACCCACACACTAACAAGCAAGCAAACACAGCATCACAATTCGGTCGCACTTTTTAACTGCATCTACAGCAAACATCTAAACAGTCAGATACAGATAGCAAGTGATACTCTGTGAGCAATGAAATCTAAGTAGCATATGAAAGGGTGTGTAGTGTTGATCTTTATATCTTTTTGTGTCCATAAACTCAAACTGCCTCTTTAATACATGGTAGCAAGCTGTGCAAGGACTGTCACAGTGCACTTTATAGTGTTGCCCTTATAAACACAACGCTACACATTTGTAATGGGACTATGAGGTCAACATGGGTTTGCTACATGAATTGCTGTATCATACACATACAGTGAAGCACTTTACACAATGGCCAAACCTTTAAAAAAGCTATTAAACACACATTTTAAAGTTTCAACAACACAGATGTGTCCAAGGTTGTCAAAAGATGCATCATCAGAAACAACTGTTAGAAACTGTTATCTCAAGATGACCAAGCAACAGATGGTAGGCTTAATATTGACCTGGGATGGCTCACTGAATCTTTTTTAATATGACCTTCCTCAATTTGCTGTTCATATGGCAATAAACCAGACAAGTAAGGTTTTATTATTACTAGTGTGCACTGCCTGCTTTGGCAATGTAGTGAGTACAGCAGTCACATGAAGAAAAACCTGAAATTGTACTAACAGCCTACCTGTCCAGGAGCTCTGTGTCCAGGGCTGCTCTCAGAACCCATCCAATCAGAGGAACTCCAGCCAGGACCTTGATGTTCTTCAGGGGGATTCCTTTGCTTCCCCCCCCCTAGCCAGAATAAGAGCTGCTTTGTGGAGATTTTTTACTTTCCCTTTGGAAGTATCTTGATTTTGACTGTCTTCTGGTCTCACACCGTTCTCCATTTCTGATTAGAGGATATGGCTGAAGAGGGTGGTTGACTAATCAAACTTTCGACACTGAGTTTCAATGAAAGTACTTTTCACTGTGTTCTGCGCAGGGTTATAAAACTAGTACTGACCATAGTTATTTCATTTGATAGGGGCTGCACTACTATTTTTGTACTATTCTTGACTTTCATTGCAATGCTGATGACACCCAGCTCCACCTATCTGCCAAACCACATGAGGACATTTGTCTTAATAAAATTACATCCAGTAAAATCCAAAAAGGTCTTACTTAATGATCCAAATATGAATAAATCTAAAAATGCAAATACTGATGTTTATTTAGATGGATTCTTAGTCATACCCAGTAGCATTGTAAAAAAAAACCCTCAGAGTTGTTTTTGACACACATCTGTTACATAGTTAAAACTGTCTTCCTTCACCTACGTAATTTATTGCCAAACTGCGTAATGTACTCTTCTTACATGACACAGAGAAGCTGATGCATGTGTTCATAATGGGATTGGATAACTGTAATGCCCTTCTGGTTGGAAGTTCATGTAAATCATTAAAAAAGATCCAACTAGTTGCTAGAGAGCTCACTAGGGTGCAAAAGTTTGACCATATCAGTCCCTTTCTCTCGTCCCTGCACTGGTTACCAGTTAAATTCTGCATTGATTATGAAATACTCCTTCTGACACATAAGTCACTAAACGGGTTGGCCCCACAGTATCTTGGGGAACTTTATAAAACATGCAATCCATTGCGTTCACTTTGTTCGCAGGACGCTGGCTTTCTGTCAGTTCCTCACATTTTTCTTGTAAAGCCCCACACATAACATTTCCCCTCCTTTCTGTTTTCTTTCTGTTTCTTTCTTATGTATTGAGATTCCAACTGGTCTATCCTGATTCTGGCCAACCTGGCTCTCCACTACCCTCCTGCCCGCTGTCGTGCTCTGGGCCCTCTCATTGATTCATCCTCACCTCACTGCATGATTATGCTTCTGACTGTGTACCTGCATAGACTTTATCATTCTCACTCACATTTTCTTCCTGTATGGCTTAATGCCACCTTTTTTTTTCCAAATCCACGGTTCCCAAAAAGGTATGTTTAAAAAAAATAATAATAATTTAAAGTAAAAAATGTAGATAAGGTTTTCCTTTAATTTTAGCAGAGAAGAATTCTGACATGTATAAGTATCCATGGTTTGAACCCTGTATCTGGTGGAAATAATTATTTCACAGGGTAAATATACAGGCCCCGTATAAACACTAGATCTGACACAACCACCACATTTTAACACTAGCATGTGACTTAACAACGATCAGTAACAGTCTACTTTATTAGAGATTACACTCTTTATTTATACCTGACTGCATTTGATGGGAGAAACAGTCATGTATAAATGGGATCAGTAGAGTACTGATTCTGGTAGAGTACTTACTCTGGGCGCAGGATAACACTCACGAGAACTGCGTAACGCTATAATTTGTCATATACATGTCAAATCTGATAATATACACTACCACAGGCTTCTTTCACTTTCAGTGATGGTTCTGGATGTCTGCCAGTTCTGAAAACGCTTTTCTATTTTCGTATAGTTTTCCCAGACTGACGCCAAACAATAGTTCTCATAGTCTTCTCCAGCTTTGTGGGCATCAATTATTTATGGTTTCAAAGCACTAGATAGCTGCCAAAATAAGCTCATGGTTGCTGCTTGTTGGAACAAGACTTGCGGAGTCGGGGTGTTTGTAAAGCTTTGAAATTTGCATCACATGGCCTTACTCACCAATGGTTGTGAACAAACCATAGCTCTACAAGTTAATTAACGTCTGAGATCTTGGTAAAAGGTATGCAAGAGCTCAAATCTCTTGGAGATGCCTGAATTGTTTGGCATGGTGCCTTTCATGTTTTTTCCACTCTGAAACCATCTGAAACACTCTGATAATTTTGTAAAAGAAAAGGATGACCTGATCTCCAAAAGACATAAAGTTAAGATGGACCCAATATCTTTATTGTGATCAGCAATATTTTCTTTTTATTTCAAAATATAAATAAAAGAGTCCAAAAAATAAACGTTATCACAAAATATCACAACTATCGATTATTTAGTATCACATGTACGTTGCCACATATGTATAAAATCAATCACCAAGCCATACAGTCTGCCTTTTTACACTTGTGAAGGAACAGCTCACTGAAATCCAGCGTGGTACTGTAATAGGATGCACAGCAAGAATCTTTTCTTCCCTCCTAGATATTTCCAAACTTTAAAAAATTCTACAGTGGGATTCTTCTATTTTGGTGGGAAACAAGTACTTTCCACCACACTAAAAACACAAGACTGATGTAGATTAACCTTAAAACCATGGGAAGACAGAGTACAGCAACAAGATCCACTAACAAAAACCTCTTTAAATGAACATAATTCAATCATGAACAGCAACTCCACACAACTGAAATGTGGTTTCTCTGCATGAAAATATTTTTGGAACTACTTAAAACACAAGAGCCAATCCATCTCACAGCAGTAACGTTTACATAAACTGTTGGCCAAAGTATAATCAAGTGCAAAGCAACTTAGATAAATCTCTGAACACTAACTTTTAACATTTAATAACAGACTGGTAATAACTGACATATTAACAACTGTCCTCTTCACAAACATTGATGATGACGATGATGATGATGATGATGATGATGATGATCTAACTTTGCATTATTATATAGGGGGGGGGGGTACTGCAACATTCAGACAAATTCAGGCAACACTGAGCAAAAAAGAAAGTAGCAGCTAGCTCTCACACCCTTCAACACTGAGCACCGATAGCCAGCCTTTACACAACATCATCAACATCAACATTCATACTCAGTAAAACCCCTAAAAGAATGCAGTCTGACTACACGCCGTCGGTGAGTAAGTGAGGTACAGCACACCTAGTATGCAAATGAGGCAGATGGAGCCAGGAGTCATTTAGAAAGATGTATGTTTGACTAGTTAAGGTTTCACTGCCGAAACTTAATGTGCAGTCAAGCCACAAACTGCCAGTGGCCAATGCCAGGACCTGCCTCGCGTGCAAAAGAAAACAAACACACAATAAGGCAGTTTGATGAACAGCTCGGCTATTTCCATTTCAAAAACCACTAAACATTCACGTTTAAAAAAGAGTTTCGACTGAAACTGCTCGTATAATAAAGCACAGGTCAGATGATTGTTGTTAATGTCAGCAACTTTTGTTTCTGCATTTTATAAAGTAATGCTCATAACCTCCCACTGACAGAAAGTTGCTTAGTGTGATAATATTTTAATAATATATTTTAATAATAACCTACATTATTACAGTTAGTGTGTAGTACTACCTAAAATGTGTAACAGAGAACTTGTAGAGAGGAGGGTTACTACATCAGAATGTATTCAGGGTTTGTCAGCTCCTGAGCAAGTCTGAAATGACTGGGTTATAAGTATAAGTAAACACTGAGTATTTCATCTAAGAGAAAAATAAATAGATCTATATCAATTGAACAAATTTTTCTCATTAAATATTGAACTTCTGTGGGCTAGGGGGACCAGATGAGGATGAGAGAAATTCAGGGCATGAGACTTGGGGTGAGTTAGTCATGATATATTTTAAATAGAATAATTAGAATAATTTAGATCAGACACACCAAGTCTAATAGTCAGTTATCAATAGTATTATGATTATCAACAGATTCATGTGATCAAGATCATGCTGGCCTTACTCTCTCACCTGAACCTGCCTCTTTTTCCTGGAAAAAGAATCGAATATCCATTGCTGACTGGCTGACCACACATACACTAGGGTTGCGTCCCGTATTGAACCAATTTAGTTCCGCTTTTCCATAAATGTCCAATACAGATGTGAGTGGGAAGAGGCACATCCTTGGCTGGCAGCATCAGTTGAGATGATTACAAGGCGAAAATGGGCATAGCTTATATTAGACTATGGTGATTTGATTGATTGTTTAGGATGTTAAGTTTTTAAAGTCGAATGAATAATCATTTATTTAATATTCAGTAGTATTAGCCGATATACATATTATATATGGCCGTTTAAAAAAAACAATCATACTAATGGAATAATAGTAATAAATAAATAAAATTAGTTAAGAGAAAACATTTATTCATTAATATAAATACCTTTCCTAGATGTTTAAAGATGTTTGTAGGCCTGTGGTGGTCATGGACCTGAGGGAGCCGTCGTGGGCGTCCCTTATTTTCATTTCAGAAAGATGCCACCCTAACACACACACACACACACACACACACACGCACAAACACACACACAGAGTAACTTTATGGTATCATCTCTTCATATCTTATCATTCTGTAGTATTGATTATCTAATACACATACAGACAGCACTGCTCTAGCACCTTGGCTTTAATAACACAGGTCAACCAATGGCACAGCAGCTACAGCTTCTCTCACTCCTTTATAAACAGTAAACAAACCACCTGCATCATTAGTCTGATAAATATATATATATATATATATATATATATATATATATATATATTAACTCAGATAGTCACTCCTAGCTAACAACAACAAAATAAAGAGTGCAGCAGAAATATGGACTGCTGATAATGACTGCAATGCGTTGGTTCTCAGTGATAAAGTCCAAAAATACTCCAGACTACACTCAAAGTGCAAAACGTACTACACACACACACACACACACACACACACACACACACACGACAGCAGTCAAATAAAACCGTGTGTTTGCGCGATGCTGCACTGAGAGAAAGAGAAGCTGGATCATACCATTTTGGCAAGGGGAGGAAGGGGACCGCTGTATTCACACTCACTATGGTTTTAACATCTATTTAGCTTATCACAGATAAATTAACGTCAAAATAAAAATATTTATGGGTGCTAGGACTCAATTTAGGGGTCAAAATGGGCTAGCTTACATTAAATATTAAATCATATTTTATATATATATATATTTTTATAATGTACATGTTGCAATGGTAGTCTTATTAAACATTAACATGGCATTAACTGGCAGGACACAACAGACTGACCATAATAACCACCAAACCAAGAGGCCGTGACTGCAGCGGCGGCTCACCGAGCAGTCAGCAGCACTACTGCTAGCATCTCTATCGCCCAAAACCTCTATCGTTTGCTGTGGGAAAACGGGAAAAATACAGCTACGTTTTCTCTCCTTTATCAGTGAAATACAGCACTGTGCTTTCCAAACTGAGCAGAAGACCCTGGATTGGTGCTTAGACACTATTTTAACTCTCAATTTTAGCTGTTTAGCTTCGTTCATCCCGCTCATCGAGGACTCGCTCGCGGGCTCGGCTCCCTCTGCCGGTCTTTTTTGGGATCAAACGGGGGAACTCGGAAGTGGCCAGTCTCTCCGTAAACCGGCTTTGGTGGTATGCATTTTCATATTTCTCTGCTGTTAATGTAATTCCTTCGTCAGCTTCTCACAGAAATGGACACATGAAGGGAGCAATTTTATATATTTTAAATAGATATGTAAATTTGCAGGATTAGCGGAGGCGAGAGCGATTCGGATTAGAAGTGAGCCGAATCCGGAGCGTGATGACGTAAGAACCGGCTCAGAACACAACAGAATCGACACGTTAGAGACCGGCTGGATCATTTCTACTAGGTGTCGTTAAATGCAGATGATCCGTTTTCTAGAATCGACTCTCGAACTCAGAGTAATCTGAACGCTGAATTACTACACTACTGTAACGTTAACTTCCAGACTGGTTTAGCGGAAGGCGTTTATGATTATTGCTCATCATATCTTTCTTTCACCAGAGTAGATCAGTCTCCTTAGAGACCGTCAAAAATTGCCATTGCCGACTATATTTCAAGTCGTCAAGGCGGGGTATTGGGTAAAGTTTTCAACTAGCAATAATCGCGCCTCGGATAAACCTCATTGGCTACGATACTGCCACTGCGCAAAGCTGAGGAGGAAGTGGCGGCGCCGGGGTGCAGCCCAAACCCCCTAAACCTCCCGCTGACGGTAAACACTCACGACCTGCCCTGAAAGACATGAGGAGCAATATGAGCTTTAGGACACACGACTTTTATATCGAGCGCGTTTCCTTTATCGCCTTATCACCGAAATCACTTAAAATACGTCTCTAAAACAGCCCGGATGCATTGTGGGAGATACAAAGGGCGGGGACAGACAGAGGCTGGCCAATGAGGAAGAGGCTGTGCTGTGAAACTGCTCGATGGATCATCTGCATCGATGGATCAGTCTGAATAAGCTCCTTAATAAACAAAGTAAAACACTCCTTAATAAAAGTGTGTTTTACTGCACGGAGCGGATCAGCTCGAGCGACTCTTCTTCTGCCGGAGTGAAGAGCACAGAGTCCCAGGCAGCGAGTCGCCGCTAGAGGGCGGCAGAACTGCACAGATCTCCTGACTGGGAGCTGCTTCTGACAGAGCCTGCTTATCTCGCCTCCCACAGCCAGGTCTGTTCTCGCTTAATAGAGGAGACCAGACTAGCCAGAACACGTGATGCTCATTTAAAGCAATAAGTACTGATTGATCATCTAATTACCTGAGTAGGAAACTAATAATTACTTCACAGGGTAAATATACCGGCCCGATAAAACACTACTTCTGACACAACCACCACATTGTAACATTAGCATGTGACTGAACAGTGATCAGTAACAGTCTACTTTAGAGAACACACTGTTCATTTATACCTGACTGCGTTTGATGGGAGAAACGGTCATGTAAAGCACCTGCTGATTGGGCAGAATACTGGGGGGTATCTAAAGGACCGCAAAGGCACCAATCAGGATGAAGAACCGCTAAACAGCTAATCGAAAGATTTGCATATTTAATTACAATAAAACAAAAAATGCAAGTACATTTTCCCATTAAACTACACTAGATTTAAAATGTGGAGCCTATTTAAAGTACTCGTTCATATCTTTAATAAGTATACAATGAAATAAAAAAAGTTTCTTAAGTCGTTAAAACAGATTCTTCTGGGGTTCTTTAGTAAAGGTAATAGATCTATACAGAAGTATGACAGTATATCAAAATGATGTACTATATTATATAGTATGCTATACAGTATATTACATGATCGTTTACCCACCTGAATAATTCATTGTATACCAGGAAAGCATGTAAACCTCTTGCACATGGGGTGGGAATATGCCAAAGTTAGGTTAGCTTGTCAAGCTCGTCCATGAGTTACAGGTCTAGTGTTCTCCAATAAAGAGGATATACATGTAAGGCCTGGCCACCCTCTATCTCCCCAGCCCTTAAAGCCTTTTCTATATAAGCACTAGTGATATCATTTTATCTGTGCAATCTGAGCATCATTCATTTTTTCCTGTACATCTTCTACTCGCATTCACATGCTCCCCTGCTTGTAACTGCTTGTTCATACGAGACATAGGAGAACTGTAATGAAGAGGATCGTTCATGTAAATGAGTAAATCTCATTGATGGGATGTAAAACCAGGTTGTATTGTGTCCCTGCTCTTTTATTGTGTGTTTTCATGACATCCACTCGGCGCCACTTGCTCACAAAGGGCCGTCGTGTGGGCCTTGTGTCGGCTGCCTTGGCAGGAGCGATGCCCTGATTTCACTGGTTCTTTGCTTTACCCACTTTGCGACTTACAAACTCGATGAGCAGGTATCATCTGGCTGTTTTCAAGCGGGGAAACTCCACCCGATTAGCTGATTTCAGGGCTCTGTCAATGAGCTGTTGTCAGCGTGTCTCTCTGTGTATGTGTGTGTGTGTGTGTCGAAGCTGTTTCTGGTGCTTATTTAGTTTTCTCGTCTATGGTACAGGAGAAGGCCGGGATTTCTGACTTTGAGCTGTTGCTGTTGTTTAAGACTGTGTAATTGAGGCGGATTACTTAATAAAGTCGTGGACTTCCACGTGTGTCAGGGAGGTGTGTTTTTGGCATGTCTGTAGACGAAGCTCGCAGCCAGGGGACAAAACGCCTCAGGAACATATCCGGTCAGTAGTCAGCTGCTGTAATCATCGTAGATTTTACAGTTTATGAAGTCTAATTGACTCAGTAATAAAATACAAGCTCAGCGCTGGATCTACTTGTTTTTTCTGTTTTTAGCTACGATTTTTGGCAAAGGCCTTGATGTGGCCTTTCCATCCTTCTTCTCTTCACCTCCAGTGCTGCGTCCCTGTTAACACGACGGACATTGACCTGCTACGTCTTAAGGCGACAGAAATGAACGTGTTACTGGATGCTATACCACTTCATTAGATCCAGAGGGGGAACCTAATCATCGCACACGCATGCGCAGTTCTAGCCCTCCTGAGAGTGCAGTGCAGGGAAATGAACAGCCAACAGAGGCAGCGAGATTTAGCTGATCGCTCTCAGCAGCTTGTTTATCGCCAGTCCTCCCAAACGTAAGGTAGTGTTACAAAAATGATTGTTACAAAAATGATTGCTGTGTACTAAATGTATAATGTTTCTGATTAGTTGTGTATTTACTATAGATTGTCTTTGATTAGGCTAAGAAATTATAAAATGATATAATTTGTACTGATCAGTGGTGTTTGAAAGGCCTAACTGTCTTCAGTTGCATAACCCAAGTATTGCCAGTAAATGGAGGAGCTGGTACATGAGTTCTTCTCACAAGGGTACAAATTTGATACAGATGTACGTGAAGGCATGCACGATGTACCTTCAACACGAAATTTGGCAGAAAACCATTTTGAGACCTGTCCTGGGGGTTGGGACAACTGTCCTCACACCATATTACAGGGAGGGGTTTTGGGTCCATAAAAACTCATGTATGTGTTATACTCTTTGAACTCTTTTGCTCCACGGAGTGAATGCTGTTCCCAGAGATCTCTGAGTGAATAAACTTTGTTTCCGAGGTAAACTTTCACTTGTGTGGTATCAGTGATTACCCTTGATTCCCAGAGTCAACAAATGCGCGAGTAGGTCTTATCATGGTGGATTATTCGGGGGACTACTCGACAGTAGATCTTCTAGTTCTGGGGCTATACAACTCGAGTACATTCCAGAAATGTAGGACTGCGGTCATTTAAAACGTTTCTGGAGGTTATTTTATTATATCCTGAATCTAGCTCCAAACTGCCCCCACTAATGAACCCACCGCACAATCAGACCGACCCCAATACATCATCACAGTTACGTGTAGGTGATAGACACACAGCGCTAGTAAGACCCCACAGGACCACAGTGTAGCGCTCCTCACATGGCTAAAACGTAGGTACTCCTGACTCTACATTTGCCTACTTGTGTAACATGATGTACATCCTTCTGAATAAGAGCACTGTCAAATGCTGTAAATGTAAATGTAAAAAAAATAATAATAATATCTGACCCATTACTTTTATATTTCTATAATAGCAGCTTCACTTTTGAATTCCATCATTTACAGTTTCAAAATAGAAACATGACCTGAAGCAGATGTTTGGGCGCCCAGCATGGACAGTATAACACCCTCTTAAGCAAGTATCACAGCTTGTAAATGCTGTAAACTCCTTTGAGGTCTGTTCACAGATGTGTGATGATGTGTAGGTTGGGGAACTGTAAAGTGATCTTGCTGTACCAGCCATAGGGCTTTCATCTTCAGCAGTTCTGAAGACAGTGTGATGTTTGCTGTCAGACATAGTTTGTATTAGTTGCTGGTGTTAGCAGCATTGTGTAGCAGTTGTAGCTTAAAATAATAGCTTCAATATCATGCTGATGCTCCACTGACCTGGGATAAGTAAAGTACTGATTCTGGTAGAGTACTTACTCTGGGTGTAGCATGCCAGAAGTAAGCAGGATAACACTCACGAGAACTGCGGGAAAAGTGCCTAAAACACTCTGATCATTTTGTAAAAGAAAAGGATGACCTGATTTCCAAAAGGTGTAAAGTTAAGGTGGTCCAATTTCTTTATTGTGATAAGCAATATTTCCTTTTTTACCGTTTTAAAATATAAATAAAAGGAAAAGGGCCCAAAAACATTTAGGATGTGATGAGCACTGTGGTTAATAACAGTTATCGGTGTACTTAAATCAGAACATTTCATAGATGATGTATATTCATATGTACAAAAGTATTGGGACACACCCATTATTAATACATTCTATATGTTTAATTCTATATGTAATACAATTTTATATATTTTAAATAGATATGTAAATATGCAGGATTAGCGGAGGCGAGAGCGATTCGGATTATAAGTGAGCCGAATCCGGAGCGTGATGACGTAAGAACCGGCTCAGAACACAACAGAATCGACACGTTAGAGACCGGCTGGATCATTTCTACTAGGTGTGGTTAAATGCAGATGATCCGTTTTCTAGAATCGACTCTCGAACTCAGAGTAATCTGAACGCTGAATTACTACACTACTGTAACGTTAACCTCCAGACTGGTTTAGCGGAGAGCGTTTATGATTATTGCTCATCATATCTTTCTTTCACCAGAGTAGATCAGTCTCCTTAGAGACCGTCAAAAATTGCCATCGCCGACTATATTTCAAGTCGTCAAGGCGGGGTATTGGGTAAAGTTTTCAACTAGCAATAATCGCGCCTCGGATAAACCTCATTGGCTACGATACTGCCACTGCGCAAAGCTGAGGAGGAAGTGGCGGCGCCGGGGTGCAGCCCAAACCCCCTAAACCTCCCGCTGACGGTAAACACTCACGACCTGCCCTGAAAGACATGAGGAGCAATATGAGCTTTAGGACACACGACTTTTATATCGAGCGCGTTTCCTTTATCGCCTTATCACCGAAATCACTTAAAATACGTCTCTAAAACAGCCCGGATGCATTGTGGGAGATACAAAGGGCGGGGACAGACAGAGGCTGGCCAATGAGGAAGAGGCTGTGCTGTGAAACTGCTCGATGGATCATCTGCATCGATGGATCAGTCTGAATGAGCTCCTTAATAAACAAAGTAAAACACTCCTTAATAAAAGTGTGTTTTACTGCACGGAGCGGATCAGCTCGAGCGACTCTTCTTCTGCCGGAGTGAAGAGCACAGAGTCCCAGGCAGCGAGTCGCCGCTAGAGGGCGGCAGAACTGCACAGATCTCCTGACTGGGAGCTGCTTCTGACAGAGCCTGCTTATCTCGCCTCCTTATCTATGAGTTCACCCCAGTTTCTAGTTCACCGCATGTGTGGTTGAATGATTATAAGGTAAATAGTAGGAAAACCTCTAAACCTCTTGTAAATGGAGTGGCTGGGGCACAAGTGAATTAAAAAGCACCATTCTACACTATTTTTTGTTGCAGCATCTGTCAAGAAACAAGAAAGTAGCTTAATTATATATTTCAAATAGAATAATTCACTTTTAAAGCAGGAAACCTCATTATTACACTACTGACCTTCAAACGAATCTAACAACAACACAATCACACAACTGACATCTTGATCTTTCTTGCCTTCTTTGTTGCAAAATCATTCATTATATCATCCTGCCTCTTCTCCATCTCAAATCTCTCAGAGGATGACCTTTGCAGACTGGCTATTGGAAGTTTGGGAATTTTACCTGGCATTACTTGGCTGTTATCTATAGCACTCCTTGGCCATCAAACTCTCTAGTTATTGGAGTATGGGTTACGCAAACCAGGCCTCATGACAGCATTTCTGCTACATATTGGTATTAAATAAAGAAGAACCTCAAATTAAACATCGTCATTCAATAAAGCAAAAGCACTAGGCTAAAAGCTAATGCTAGCTTTTACCATCCTTTCTCTCCATCGCCTGCTCAACTTGGACAACCTCAGCTGGCTCCGAAACTGGAGCTAAACACACGCCAGAAGAAAAGGAACCAGCTCACTTTTTTAACAGTGAGATTTAAAAAAGCCAAACCCTGGGAAGCAAGCAGGAGCTAGGCTAAAAGCTGACCAGCTCTCAATCTTCTATAACATTCCACAAGATGGGGGAATACAGACAGAAGGATCATTCATCTTTACACAATCTCTCTAAGTTGTCCAGAGTCCTGGGTCCTTTCCTATGCACTCTTCTCTTCAGCTCATCCCTACAGGTTTTCAATCTGGTTGATGTCTGGGGACTGAGATGGCCATGGGAGGAGCTTGATTTTGTGTCTGGAGAACCATTTTTGTGCCGGTTTGGCCACATGGTTAAGGTCATCACCTTGTTGAAAAGCCCAGTGACCCATCGTCAGCTTTCAGGCAGAGGCTGAACTCATGAAGAGTTCATGATGAAATGCACCCTAACGAGGTTACTGGGGCTTTTGGCAGAGAAACAGGCCCACAGCATCACCGATCCTCCCCCATACTTCACAGTGGGCATGAGGTGCTTTTCCGCATACTCATCTTTTGTGTTACGCCAGACCCACTGTCGCCAAAAGCTCTATCATGGTCTCATCTGACCAAAGCACACGTTCCCAGTCCCGCTTAGCGAACTCCAGACGTTTCCGTTTATGCTGGTAAGTGCACGCCTCCCAAACAGCTTGTTGACATGTAGATAGCGCCTGATGGTGAGCTATAAGAACTTTTTACTTCTCTTACCATCCTCCTCACTGTGCGTGGTGGCAAGATAAGTGTGTGTCCCTGTTCAGGCTTGTTTGCCACTGTTCCAGTTGTTTAAACTTCCTGATTCCTCTGACTGTAGATATGGGCAGGTGTAGACAAGTGGCTGTTTTCTTGAATCCATTGCATGATTAAGAAGGCCGACACACATCTGCCTAACTTAAATGGTGGGTTCTCTTGTATATCCCATGTAGGAGAGCGGATATGAAAAAAAGATCATTCATACCCCAGAGAAACAATGATGAACTATTAATTAAAGGTTCCTAGATTCTCTAATCTACTTTATAAACTAGAGTAGAATTGACAGAAACGCTTCAACAGATTTTAGATACACCCTAAACCAACTAGTTTTTTATTTTTTTTATTTTTAGAGATCCTCATTTGGCTGAATGGGGTGTGTACCTGCAGGAAGGTAGGTCTCCAGGAGTAGGTTTGCTGAGAGATGAGCGTAGTGAGGGAGGGAGTTCCATATCCCATATGTTTCTTTTGCCTTTTACCAACATTTAAATTGGCCCACAGACCCCAGCCCAGGATTTAGGGTTTGGCTTTTATTTTTTAGAGCTGTTTTTTTAATGTGTGTCTTATGAACAGGTTGTTTCTCCTCTCAGCAAAAACAACAAGGTTAGAAGACAAAAAGGTTTAAACTAATGAAAGTTTGAGTTACAGTAGATTAAGGTTAATTGCTGCACTTGCACATCACTACACATTCTTAGGGAAATCAGATGGTACAAGCATTATGTACTGATGTAGACCTAATTCAGAGTTTCACAGTTCTTTCCCTTTGTACAAGCCATGCTGAGAATGAATACAACATGCTGAAATGTATAAATGTATGTGTATGTATAAAAAGTGTGGCCTCTATAATGCCTTCTATGTACTCTTTAAACAAACATAATTTAATCATGAGCAGTGGTTCCACACAACATGAACTGTTTTTTTTTTTGTTTTGTTTTTTTAATATGCGAACTATGCAAAACTTTGCAATTAACACTAGTAAATCTGGCAAAATTAACTCAAAACAAAGCCATTCATTGCATAAATACTAATAAGAAAAGCAATCATCTAGTATACATCCTTCTCAAAGCCACAGATCACAATTATATATATTAATAAAATGTCAAAAACAGTCACGTCCACAGATGCTAAAAGCTTGCATTCCAAGCAGCCAAGAAGCCCTCAGACAAATCATAACTGCATAATTAAGGGGAATGAACACATGATGATGGTGAGTGAGGGGGGAAGACATGCCTGTTGTTCACATAGGTGGTGCCAGAAACCAATGGGAAAGGTGTGTGTTTGACTATTCAAGCTTGCACTGCCCACAATGCACTTTCAAGTCCCAAACCGCCAGAGCCAATGAAATTGTGGGCATGGCCATGCCAGGAACATGCCTTGTGTGAGGAAGATTTATTTAGGGTAAAAATAAAACACATTCAGGTCTTGATGATAAAGCAATTTATGTTGTCCTCACTTTAAACAAACAGCCACTCAGAACCGTTTTTTAGGGTAATATGTTATTATACAAGAATGATATAGGAAATAAAAAGCTCCCAAAGAGCTCAGTGCATGCTTTTTCAAGTGCAGATGCCTGCAGTCTGCAACCAATTTGGTTCACCGGTAAAGAATCTTGTCATGTTCATAAGGCAGTCTGAACGTAAAGTTATAGTGAAGATTTACCCATGCAGAAAGAATGAGCACCAGAGGTATGCTAAGAAAAAAGATGTGTGGCCCTAAAACTCCAGACCTAATGTACCACACCTTATCCTGTTCATTAAGTTCTCCGGGGGCATCTGAGTATTGGAGGCGTTTCTGCTAGATTACGCTTAGAAGTCACATAGAATAGTTTTAGGCATCTGAATAGTCAAGTGCATCTGTTCACTCTCACATACATCTCTCCATTCTCCTCACTCTGCTCATCAGACTTTATACATACGTTTCATACAACAAAGGTAACCACTTAGTTAACGCTTTTTTTAAAACATATTTTTCTAAATCTAAACAAATAGCAAGCCAATGTGCAATTTTCTACCTATAGGTTTCAGCTAGTTGGTAGGGAGTTGTAAACATCTGTATTATGAACAAGACTTCCATAATATGGTGATCTAATCTTGGCTATGTATGGGTAATTATTTTTATTATTGTTATTTATTTATCCATTAATTTCATTGAGTTTCCAAAATCTTTGAACTATTGAATTAAACATTGAATTAAAAATGATGTAGGTTTCTAAGTGAGAATTAATGTACTTTAACACACAATTACTGCACTGTCATAACACAAGCAAGTTTTTTACAACTTGAATGAAGTCTGTTGGATGTAAAAGTGTGTGCTATCACACGTAACGCAGCTATTTTGAGATTAAACATCATAAACACTTGTGGTAATTTAGTCAATTCAATTGGAATCTTGGCCAATGAAAGTTGAAGTACTGCACACTCTGAAACTGGTGTTAGATTGAATGATTTCTGAACAGGTTCCTTGTAGCTGAGTCAGCTGTGCTGTTTGAACAGTATACACTGACCTGTAGGATCTCTTACTGCAGTACAACCTCTGAGTAAAACCTACATCTTTCCCATTTGGCCCCTGGCACTATCTGTTTGCATACAGATGTGTCCTCCAGTCACTGACACTAACTTTTAATGTGTTGCTGTATCTCCAGGGTTGCCACCTCTTATGCAGATGTGAATCTTTTGCACAATGGTTAGTTGTCTGATCTTACTACTGAAGGCTGGAAAAGCAAGTTGCTGTGCTCTTTGTTGTAGATTATCCTTCTGTGGAGAACTTATGAGCTAATACAGGGGTGCATTTTCAGTGTTTGGTAGAGAAGATTAACCTATTAATGAACTAAGAAGCAAAACTATGGGTGAAAGTACAGATTTGTGTGAGTTAACGCATTAAATCCAGGCCTTTCAGTGGTTATAACAATGTGTAGTTCTGGAAGTGTTCAAAATGTTCAAAAATGTAAAGGTTTGTTAAGCGACACTTAGGGTTCACAGTGTGTTGTATGTAAAACTGGATATATCCTCTATGGAGGTACCTTTTTTTTACTTAAAAGAAGTCAGTTTTACATAAAACAGTGTTCCCACATATTACTCCACTGTTTCCAGTTTGCTAAACATTTGTGGTCATTTTGTACACTGTAAAACCTGTTGAGTTATCTGAACTCAAATGGTTTGAGGAAACAGATTGCCTTAAACCATTCAAATGAATAATAACTTAACTCATTTGTGTTGAATTAACACTCTGGACTGAGCACCAACAATACACTTATTAAGTGTTACATGTAAGTGAATTGTACTTACTCTGTTTAAACTGATATTACTAATACAGAGGTCTGGATCGCAAGGGAAAGTAACTGAGTCCACAGACCAGCACAGTTGATTGATTTTACCACTAGTAGGACTCAGCCAGAAAGCCTGAACACTCATTGTAATGAACAACATGAGACAAAACAGGTGCATTTTAAGCAAGAACTGCATGATGAAGCAGAATTTTAGCTTAACTCCAGGCAAGCACATGAACAGTCACTTCACATAACAACATATCCAATTTAAAGACGAGCAATAGAATTAAAAGCATTGGGGAAGGTAGCCTGGAAGGAATTAATACACAATGATGGTGAATGAGGGGTGGAAGACAGGCTAAGTATGCAAATATATGGTGCCCAGGGCCAATGGGAAAGGTGTAAGTTTACTCATCAAGGTTGTACTGCACAAACATAAGGCACTCTCTAAAGGTCTCCATATTTCACTGGAACAACTCAATTCAGTCAGTCAGCCAGTATAATTCAACTGAATAAATTCCCCTTAACTCAAAATATGACGACAAACTGATCTTACACAAATGAACTGAGTGTGTATCTCAACTATTCATTTTAGAGTTAGTTTGAGCTTCAGTTATCCCAACTGTCTAGTATTTCAGTTATGGTAGCTTCATTTATTCAGGTAGTAGTGCGGTTAAGCTTTACATTGTATATTCAACTGGAATCTTTGAGTTGCGTCAGCTCATATTAATTAAGTTTAATTGTACAACAAACCCAAACAAATTATGTATAATTATAAGTGCACTACTTGAATGAACTAGTTTTTTTATTATCCATAACCATGTGTTGAATTGTACTTAAAATTGACACTTAAAATGGTGTGTACTTCTAACATTTATCCAAATTATATGCACATAAACTCTGCAGGACACGCAAACATCTTAAATTTTAAATTCAAATCTCCACTACACTGAGTGTTGCAGGTTAGCTAAGAGGGAGAAGCCCTGGAGACACGATAACACATTGACGGTGAGTGTCAGGGACTGATGGATGGTTGTATTGCAGTAACAAACCTTACAAACCCTACAGGTCAATGTATATTATTAAAACAGCACAGCTGACTCAGCTACATGAAACAGGAATCAGAAATGATTCAATCCAACATCAAGTGATGAATGTTCTGTTTTAGAGTGTGCAGATTTTAAACTTACATGGGACAAAACATATAACAGATTTCTTTTATTTGAGTTCAAACAACGTGGGTTTACAGTGTGTTGGCCAATGGACAGTGATTGGCCCATTCAAGCTTAAAAAAGCACAACCTGAGTAAAACCCACAACTTTCTCCTGGCACCAAATATTCCCCCTCTCACTCACCGTCACTGTGGAGTTGTTCATTACAGTCTACCTTCTCCTAGTTGTGTTTTCTGTTATGTAATGATAAGCTGGCTGGTGTCAGTATTGAAGTCTGTAAGCACAAATAGCTGTTTTCATACTGTTTAGTGTGACACGTCTGCGCTATTATAAGCCTCATCATCTCCAATTATGGTTTTGGGTTGTGTTAGTTCAATGTACTTCATTCAAGTATAAAGAGTTTCAGTTGTTTTAGCATGTTCACCCCAATTTGTCAGCAAAGCCTACCATAAAAACTGAAGCAACTGCCTTAATAAAAAAAATTACTGTGGATTTATGAATGTGTTTATTTATTGAAATTAACACATTTTAACAAATTAAACATAAAATATGGCATGTTCAAGGGTTTTGACATTGCACATTGTGATTTTATTTTTACCCAATATGCTCAAATCAGCAAATACATAGAAATTGTTAATGCAATCAGATCCTCCCAGCAATGTTCCACATCAAGCCTTCTCAGAAGAGTAGAGGCTGTTACTGCAGCTAAGGTGGGCAAACTCCTTATTAATGCTTTTGATTTCAGAAGAAACGTTGGATGAGCAGGTATCTACAATATCTGGATATATGTATGACGTATATACTACATATTTGCTCCAGTGTTTTTGTATAGCGTGAAATATGGGAATAGCAGGCTCTCTAGTGCAGTGGACGTCAGTCTCCTTTCTCCCTTAGCAGTCACATTGTCAGTAAGATTTTCCCTGGTAAGCCACAATTGTCTGTCACAGTGACAGTGCAGACTGGGGCTTTGAGCATTCCTAATCATGATGTCAGTCCTTTGATTGACAGGTTCAAATCCTTTGGATCAGCAGAATGAGCAGTCGTTCCATTTTTCTTGAAATGAGGCCACATCTTTGATACAGTTTTTTGGCCTCCATTGTTTAATACGGTAGTATCTCAATCATGTAAATTTTGGATCCTGATTGTGTATTTTTTTAAGAAGATGCTTATGCTGCACTGTATAGAACACAGATATTGCTGATTTATCATTAAGGGTTTGCCAAAACGGATTATTTTTTAATTATTTTATTGTATCATTACTAAAATGTTTGTACAAATGTACTAAAGATGCATAATTATGCAGAAATACATGAAAGAAAAATAAATGAAAGAGAGCGCTAAGGAAGCTATCATTTTGCTGCAATTTAATAGACTTCAGTTATACTGTAGTGTTCTCTGATGACACTCAAAACACTTGATAATGAGCTGAATAAATAATCAGTGCTAAAGCATAAGAAATGCTGATTAGAATATGCTGATATGTGTGGTATTTGATCCTTCACTCATTTTAAAGGCAGCCTAGAAGGGAAAACTGTATTAACATAGAATAATAAGAGTTTAATACATGGAAGTGTCACACAAGGCATGTCCTGGCATAGCCACACCCACAACAAGTTTTTTTGGCCACTGACGGTTTGAGACTTTAGAGTGCATTTAAGGTCTTGGTGATGAAGTTAGGTTCCTTATGTTTGGGGAATGCAACCTTCATTAATCAAACACACACATTTCCCGTTAGCTCAGGGCAGCATCTGATTGGATACTGGGTGTGTCTTTCCCCCCCTTACTCACCATCAATGTGTAATCATTCCTGGGTGCCTTCTCTTAGGTATGAAGCTACAGTTAATGTAGTGATTAGTTGGTGTTTCTCAGTGTGGATGGCTGTTTGAGTGAGTTGCAGCTTTCTCTGCTTCTCAGAGTCCTCATGTGCTACTGCAGTTATGCTGTCAGCTGTTGTGAATATGATAGCTGGTTGTTTGTTGTTGCCAGTGTTTGTTACTAAGTTTAATTGAAATTATGGTCTACATAAATATGTATGTTTGGCATGGCTAGATTGTCTAAGTTATATTAAATTGCTAATTTAGTTGTGTTTTTGTCACAGAAGAGTTTTGTGTAGTTACAGAAAATAAATGTTCATGTTAATAAATGTAAATAAATGAGTTCTGCTGTGTGGAACCACTGTCCATGATTGAATTACATTCCTTTAAACAGGTTTTTGAGATCTTGCATGAACATCTGAAATGCAAGCCCCCTGGAGCCATGATGACTAACATTCCTCCAGATGGGTGTTTTTGCTACAGTTTCATGCTTGAACCAACTGGTGGTTGGTTTATTTGTTAGAAAACAAGGTGTCATTGATGGTGCTTGCTGACACAATGCTATTTTAGCTCATTTTAATGAGTTAATGTAGCCTAATGTTACACCGTCTTGTCTTCCCTATTTTAACCCTCCTTTACTTAATGGTAACTAGATAGTCTCTGTGTTGCAGCACATCTATAATTCAGTTGTAAAATACACTGTTGTTTTCTTGCACAATAAAAAAAACAGCACACCAAATCTTACCAAATGTTTTCTTGTTTACTTAACGTTTGCAAATGATTAGTTATACTGACTTTTATTTGTCAACAGAAATGATTCAGTTGAGCTAACATGAGCATGTGTTGTAATGAGAAGTACAGCTAGGCTTGAAGAAAACTTTTTTTGATTTTTACTGACTTTCTTTGTTTAACAAACAAAATTTAGTTCAGGTAACCTGATGTATTAGGAGTTTCACATTGCTCTTACTATACTTATTTGGTTTAGCCAGCTCTAATTGTTTACTTAGCTGAAAGTATTAAGTCACTGACATTTTAATAAAAGACATCTAGTTGGTCCATTAACATATTTTGCATTGAGTCAGTTACACTGTAAACCTACAGAAGCTCAAGTAGCTTAACACCTTAACACAACTTACACTGGCAATATAACCTGCAGCACTGAATAAGTAAAAATTATTTTTATTACAGTACTCAGCCAGCATAACCAAACTTTCCAGAACAAAAACTAGCAATCTATCCTTACAGCCTCAAACACTGGAAACAGGCAGTCATCCACTACATAAAACTTTGTACTGCGCTCAAGAGAAGGTAGTCTGGCAGGGAATGACTACACACTGACGGTGAGTGAAGGGGGCGGGGGCACATTCAATGTGCAAATAGATGATGCCAGGAGCCTATGGGAAAATGTAATGAAACCGCATGTGGGTGCGCAGTTCAAAGTTCCAGGTGTGCAAGACTGAAAAGCCCTGTAGCATTCGCCCCTGTGCCTTAGTACACTAGAGCAATACCTTAATCAACCAGCCACATAATACATTTACATAATACATCGCTTGTTCAGGTAACAGAGAATCGTGTTGGCACAATATCAGAGTGAGATCAGTTGATCTGACATGTTTTTGCTTGTTTATGCAAAGTATCATAGTTTCTGAACAGGTTCCATGTAGCTGAGTCAGCTGTGCTGCTTTAATAATATACACTGACCTGTAGGGTTTGTTTGTGCTGTTCATCTTTGCCATTGGCTCCTGACACCATCTGTTTGCATACTGGGCGTGTCCTCCATCCACTGACACTTACCATCAATGTGAAGTCATTCCACCCAGGATACCCTCTCTTAGGCTTGGAGGTGTGTTTAATGGCATGATGAGTTGATTGATTTCAGAGCTGAAGGCTGTCTGAGTAACCTTCCAATGCTAAACGTGACTTAATGTTGCACTAATATAGAGTTCCACTTTTAGCTATGTCAAAGGTGCAGTTGTAAATGTCAAGTAATCAAGTAAAATTAATTTAGCGCAGTCTATCTTAAATTGCACTTTTTGTTACTCGAGAGTTTAGCGTAACTCCAGAAAATAAAGGTTCAGCTGTGTGTATGTTCATTTAAAGAGGTTTTTGAGATCTTGAACATCTTCAGCATGAACATCTGAAATGCAAAACCCTGGAGTCACGAGTTAAATAAGAAAAGCTGGAAGTAAATGTTACCTGCACAAGATACTGATGATTGGCCTGACTGATATTTCTCATATGCTGACATTGGCCAAAATGCTTCTAGAAATGTTCTAACAGTGGATTGATTGGATGTTAATATTATATATTGTTCATCAAACTTATCGTCTAGATTCTCTGAAAGAAATCCTTTTATAGGTTCAAGAAACCTTGTATTACTGCTCAGACTTTTATTAAAGCTTTTAGCTCAACAATCTCAACAGTCTTAGCACAACAGTGTTTTATACAGTGTGTTTAAACATTTAAACATTGTTGCAACATTGATCAACCAATTGTAAAAATAATCTAAAGATTAGTCGACTACCAAAATAGTCATTAGTTGAAGCTATTTATATTAATACACAATACATTTATTTTTATATTTAGACTATTTATACATCAAAGAATAACATAAAATACACAATTAATGTATTCTGCCGAACTTTTATCAAGAAGATCAACTGCTGAATTGAACAGTCTGTATATTGTATTGCACTAAATTTTTAAACATGCTTTAATTCTATAGGTTCATTATATGGAAGGTGGGATCAGCACATCTATAAAGAGAAAGACAACATTCTACTAAACAATACATGTCTGTTACATGTGCACAGAAACCTCCTCAGTGTGAAGATAGTGTTGAATGTTATTCACTTATGCAGAGTTGGATAGTGCTGCATATTTACAAATTTTATTAGTAACACTTATGATAGTTACCAAAACCAGTACAAATAACAGCAGGAGTGTTAAATGTACAAAGTGTTATTATCATATATATAATTATCTACAACACGTGTGTGTGTGTGTATGTGTGTGTGTGTGTTTGTGTGTGTGTGAAACAAGGTACCATGCAAGTGTTCTTTTTTATGCTGAAAGTATAACACTATCAACAGTGTGATGTTTAACACTGCTGATTTTACTAAATAACAATGTCTGTTAAATAGACCCAAGCAGCTAAATCAGTCAGTGTAGAGAACCTCATTCATTCTTGGCCTGTACATTAATTGATAGTGACTGTGAGGAGCTGATCAGAGTATTAAGGAAGAGCTGAATATAGCATGACCTATAAGAAAAGTAGAATAGTCCTTTCATTTGCAATTTCATATGTGATTGTGTTGAATATGATTTCTAATAATGAGCTAATTTCGGAGTAAATTTTATTACATTTAAATTTCTGTACCATCCACCTTCTCTCTAAATCTTTCTTTCCTCTCCAGTCAAGGACCAAACCTCAAGACTCGAGCTCATGCTCGCTGTTCCTTTATTCCATGAACAGCAGTACATCGGAATTTAGCTTCCACATTTAACCCACCTGTGGCAGTGGGCAGACACAGACACCTTGCTCAAGGGCACTTCAACCAGGAACATTGAGGGAGATGAAAGCGCTGTTGCTTCACTCCCTCCACCCCCACATCCTGCCAGTCTGGGAGATCAAACCAGCGACCTTCTGGCCACAGTCCTTTAGGCCACAACTGCATAATTATTACATTAAACTAATGTCTCTAACAAAACACTCAATATTCAGCGCAGTTCTTACATAACTGTACAGTACATGAATATTTTATTTAAGATCATGCTCATAAATGGGCTGTGATTTTTACTGAATTCACTCAGTAAACTGTGGGTGTAAATGCTCTCAAATCAAAGCTGACGTCCTACACAGCTGACGTTCTAACGTTTTGATTCAGTGCATGTCTTATCGTCCAGTTACTGACAATCTGTGTGCTGCACGTCATGTACAGGCTTATCCTGAATGTCTTCTATTTAAACACATTTGAAAGCTGAATTGCCACTAACTGGGAGCAGTGTTGCTGGCTTTCAGCTCAGCAAGAGTCCTCTAAACAGCAGTAGAATCTCTCGAACATCTAGGTGAGAAGCAGTGTGGAAGGTTGAACATTTGCTGTATAGTGAGTGCCAAGTTATGAATTCTCACCTCACTGATTGACAGCACAATTTTATAACACTTCATATTGCTTGCTAAAATCAAAAAGCTAAGGAACTGAATGTAGGTCAGTACAAGCGGCACTGCTGTTAGGTGCCCTGCTCTCCCTGCTGACTCCAGGAAGGGAGTTCTGCCAGGCACAGTGGAGCGATGGTTCCTGACGCTGCTGGGGACGGCGACAGTAAAACCCAGGTGAGTATGCAGATAACAGGATTACAACCTGTCCGTGTTTGCAATCACAGCTGAACACAGCTTGTCTGTTTCTGCTCTAATCTGGCTAAAAAAGACCCATCCTCTTCAAACTCGGAGGCAAACAGCGGATTGGTTATATGAGTATTGCCCTACTGAAGTACAGTAAGCACTACTCTACTACAGCTACTGGGACTGCACTTGTTATCAGCATGTGTATATTTAAGCACGGTTCACAATTGGTTGTGTCAGCAAATGGGATGTGCGAAGAATTGCTAGGCCTGGAATTGCTGAATAAATCAGGTATTTTTATTACAGCATAATAAATTGTTTGATTACAACATGTACGTACTCATGCTTCGCAAACTTTGTTTAGAATAGCTAATAATATTGCGTTTCCAGCTAAACTACCAAGGTTGGAAGTATATACACTGTTAAAAGTATACGATCCTTGAGGAACTTTTGGAGGTTCATCAGTTTGAAGCTGTGAAGGAACCTCTCACAGTGCTTTGAGCAACCTTCAAGGAACCTTTTTCTACTAAAAATCTTTTAAAGTTCCTTAAAGCACCTTATTAGATTCCTCCACTGTTTCAAATGAAAGAACCTTCAATTGAAGTTCCTCAAGAATCTTAAAGTTTTAACAGCGTACAGTAATTGCCATCTCCAAATGAATGCTAAGAGCTATTCTTTAGAGAAAATACATAAGCTTCCCCATTGTCACGCCATGTTTAACTGTTTACTCGCACAAAATGGATGAATATTAAGAGTCAGTCTTATTTCCATCCTTGGCAGTGTCCATCAAACAATGCATGTCTAGCCTATCATATAAAATATTTTATGACCAACTTGACGCATAGCTAACATACATTATACTGGGGTGCGTTTACCAAAAGCACAGTACCCAAAAGCACGTTAGCAACATATTTGTACCGCCAAGGTCACCACATGGTAACTTACATAGTACAAACCATCATTAAGTGACAGGTGTTTTCTAAACTGAGGTTCCAGAGAATGCTCAAAAAAAACAAAACACTGACGTTACGTTGTGTAGTTCAAACTACAGCTGTATACCTGTGGTCAGAAGCTTAGTGTGGTGTCTGTGTATGAAAATGGGCAAATCGTTTACAGTATCGGTCAAAAGTCAGCCTCACAAACCACAAGTTAACAGCACACCAGATAATAGCCCACCTAAATGCTTCACAGAGTATGCTGGTTTGTTTAACACTTTTAAGTTTACTGTATGATTCCTTATGTGTGACTTCAGTATTTATTTACAAAAAAATGTTAACTCAATTAGCTACACTGTCGAAAAGAAAATAAGCTTGTTCAACTTGGCATTTTTCAGGTGGAGCACAGATAGATCAAGGAATTATTCAAAACAAAATAGTTATTACATGATAACAATTAACATTTTTCATAAAGTTGCCCAGAACAAGTCCTGCAGCCATAAACACTGCAGCCCCAACCTGCATCGCCATTTCTAGTGGTGCCAGGTCATGTAAATGTCTTGGCATGCTAAATCCCAAAGTGCTTGGCTGACATGGCTAGCAAAAAATCACTTTGCTATAGTTTGGTGGAGAGGATTGCTCTGTATAGACACAGTATCTAGTGATCTGGATGTTTCTTCATGTGTAAATGATCTGTCATGTCATGGAACTGCCATGTCATGTCCTTCAAATCTGTTTTTGTAACCTCACCCAGTCGCACAGGCAACTGTCCTTCTTTTAAGTGCCTCTGAGATATCTATTGATTGTGACGTGTTTCCACTCACCTATGCAGTTCAGTGCACCATGTGTGAATTCTCTCAATGATGGCTGTTCTCAGTGTCAGTTCTTTGTGTGTTTGTTGTTCCTGCTTTAACACATACCCTAACCCTTAGGTGTGCTAAAGCACTGCAAAGTGCATGATGTCACTGGGACTGGAATTCAGAACCACAATTTGAGTTGTGGTAATACAGCTTTTATGCAGATATTGAGGTGTTGTGCTGTTGTTCACATTCTAAACCCGATGCCACTCAAATGAGAATATATATATAAATATATATATATAAACATGCTAAAATAGGGACATTTTCACAGGGCTACTTACTTCTTCATATCCTTGCACTGTGTAACACTTTTAGGTTTTCTATGTAGGAACCTATTCTAACTCAAAGCATGTAAATGTAAGCCATTAAACCCACAAAAGGCCCTTTAATGTATCCTTTGACTCTTAGCTCAGGGATGAAAATAGAGCACGGCAGATGGCAGAGCCATGGCACTGTTTCAACATGAGAGACCAGGCTGCACCCACGCAATACCCACTGTGCCACGACAGAAAGCTTGGCTTTGCAGGCAGTAATATTAAAAAAAAACAACATTCTGACAAATGCACTTCCAATAGCTGCTTATTCTGAATCTTGAGTTTCTAAAGAGGAGAGCAAACCTAAAGCCAGAGCTGAATCGCTTCTCTCTCAACTTAGAGGATTTATAGATTATAGGTATTATGCTGGAGAATGAAAATGTAGGCCTAGTTTCTAAGTATAGCACACAAACTTTTTAATACTCCATCCAGGATGATCCAGATTACAGTAGAGCAGAGTTTTTTCTTGCCAGCAGCCAAAATCCAAAAATCCACAGATTGGTGTAAGTTTATGAAGGCACTAATCAGAATGATTTATGATTGATGTATTTTTCTAATATATCTTGATGCTTTATCATCATTTCAATTGTGGTTATCAGTTATGAATCGGTAAGATCAGTTTGGAGAGTGACCCCTGTTTCCTTCCTTTTTCACTACGAGTCCTTGATCTGATCTGATCACGTCACTTTGTGTTTGATCACATCTCTACCTACTGTCTTCCACCATCAAGAGCAAATAATAAGATGGAGAAAATGAGACCATTTACTATCACAGTAGGTTTCAGCAGAATTCCATTGCAAAACATATTAGAAAGGTTTCATTTAACACAATAGGAAACACACTGGGAAAGAATCATAAAACACTAAATTTGCAGCATTGTAATCAAGGCCTACTCATGAGGTCACGGTGATGGTTCTCAGAGCACTGCTTTCTTTCCCACTGCAGTAGTTTCACACATTTACCGTCTGTCAATGGCTAAGACTAATCATCCGCATCTTGTGCAGGTAAAGTTTACTCCTAGCATATATTATTTTCCTGAAAAAGCAAACACAACAACTCAATTGGCCTTTGATGCATTTTGGAACCAGCACCTTTATTTACCACATACTGAAACACATACACCTACTGACCTGTTCACTAAAGCCTGTATTAACCAAAGGTTTATGTGTTCATTTATTTCTTTGATGAACTTTCTGTTATGAGCAGTGTGTGTCTTGTGAGAGAAGAAGCCTGTCTCACCAGCTGTTGTTTAGCTTAGATGTAGATGTTGTTCATGGCCTCTATAATTCTACACCTAAAGCTCTGAAGCTACACTCAGCATCATTTGTCCTGCAGCATGTTTAGTCTGCCAAACGCCTACGTGAACTCAGAAAGTCCAGATGATTGTAACTTTTCTCTTACTGCTCTTCTGGAGTATTCAACTGGCTGGTGCCCAGAGCGCTCCTAAAGACCGGAGTCAGTCTGCCACAGGCACTTTGAGAGTCATAAGTCAGAGAGATAGTCGGTGTTGTGGTCCATTGGGTTGTGCAATGATTCCAAGCTAACGGTTAACGGTATTCATGCCTGAAATAACCTGCCTCAGAGCGTGTGACGCGCTCTTCTCAGCTCGGTTCCCTCCTGCTATGGCAGACTCGTCTGTGTCAGAGTCCTCCATCTGGTGTCTTGCCTCCGATCCTGAAATGTCTCTCAAATCACACCTATCTGTAGCCACATTCACAGCTTTTCCCCTGACACAGCATGTCTGGAAAAGAGTTGGGTTTTAACACAAAACAAAAAAGTCTTTAACAGTCCTTCAACAGGGGATTCATTTTAAGCACTTTACCTTACAGTTATGCTGTGAAAAAATACGACTTCATATGGTTCCAAACAAATGAACTGGTTTTATTAAACTCCAACAAATTAACAGGTAGTTCACTCAGATACACCTAGTTAAACTGCATGTATTTCTTAGGCTTAAGGTTTACAGTGTTGGTTCAAAATCTGAAGACAAAGTATTATCTTTCCTTTGCGATAATGCACAATTAAGCACGTCCTATGAATAGAATAACAGATCAGTCATACTGCTGCTGGAGAAGTGAATGTCAAAATCTATTAAATGTAGTAAGTTAACAGATCATTTAACTCAAAGAAGACTTACAGTAAATCATTGTAACCATTTTTATGATTAAGTTCAGTTAAACCATTATTATTTTGGCAGTTTTGGGAAAACCACATTTCAGGGTATTTCTAATACAAAAGGGGAAGGCATGGTGTTGCTGAAGTGGACTGCATGGCACTAGGGGCCTGAGGTTGTGGGTTTGATCCTCACTGTCTTTGAGGAGTTTGATGTGTTCTCTATTTCTGTGTGCATAGGTTTCCTCTGTGTGCTCCAGGTTTCTCCCACCTCCCAAAAACAAGCATGGTAGGTGAACTGGCTATTCAACACAGCCCCAGGTGTGAGGGAAAGGGTGTGGACTGGTGCCCCTGTCCAGCAGTTATACATGCCTTGCGTCCAATGATACCAGGTAGGGTCCGGAACCAGCAGAACCCTGACCAGGAATACACAGACATTAAGACCTACTTGAATATACACAATGTCCAAGTGTTTCTGGACACTCCTTCTAGTAAATGCATTCAGCTACTTCCACCCATTGCTGACACAGATGTGCAAATGCACACACACCCCCACATACACATCTCGTCTAGTCCTGTAGAGCAGTACTGCTAATAGAATAGGAGTCTCTGGAGCAGATAAACATGAACTTATTGGCTCCATGCCTAATGCCAAGTGTTGGCTAGAGGGGTAGAAAGCCCCTCATCATTGAGCTGTGGAGCAGTGGAACAGTTCCCTGGATTTACGATGCTGCATCCAATACTTTTGGGATGAGTTGGGAAGTTGGGGGTGAGGTGGGGACCTGACCTCACAAACTCTCTTGTAAATATAAAACCTTGATTTTGGATGCAACAATGAAAGAGCAGGTGTCCCAATACTTTTGTAAATATAATCCACTTTGAAACAGTGCCAAGAAAAACTATTCAGAAGAACAAAAACAATATTTTATGCCAAGTCGATCTTCAAAAAACTAACCCTGGTACACCTTATTATACAGTGCACCTGGCCGAAGGCAATCAATTACCGTTGGCTCTAAGTGAACCTTCTGCTTTCATACCTTTGCTGAAAGGGTACAACTACTTATCTAGTTGATCAACACATATGACCAGTAGGGGGCACTCACACTATACCAAGATTTTGGAAAGTGAGCATGGGAGCCTGTGAAGACATGTAGATCTCAGAAGACAAATTGCATGAGGTAGGTATCAAGGTCATGGTGTGATTGGAGAAGCTCAGGCAAATCAGGCAGACTTCACAAATACTGAAGCACATTAAAAATGCAGGTCACTTGTAGCCACCAGCTTTCACTCATCTGTGGAATTGGTTGAGGTGATATGTGAACTGAATGGACTGAAAGGGAACTCTGTGAGAGTGTTTGTGCTTTGAGCTGCAGATTTTGTCCTCCTTTCCTGAAGGCACTGGCTCGCAGCTCCTGACCCCTGAGTGCTACTCCCTGCTGACCTGCAGCGTTATATTTCAACACCCACAGTGAGATGGCATTCACACACACATGCCATATGCTTCTGTCTCCAGTATATTGTCGATTTGCCAGATAGACACACGACTGGCCTGGCCTACTTTTCTATCTCATTCCAACTTACCCTGAAGACCTCTAAAGGCAATCCCTCTGATTCTCTACCTATCTCAGCACTACATTCACTTCTCTCTCTCTTACTCTCATCACTCCATCCTATTCTCCATCTCGCTTCAAGTTGTCCCAGCGCTGTGAGGCTGACTTAGCCCTGCCGCTCTCCACCTTTCCCACAAGCCTTTGGGGCAGTGCCCATTTCATTCCCAGACAGCAGCATTTGCATAACCATAAATCACTTACTACAGTGACACTCAGTGCACAACAAGGCTCCAGAAGACTGCCAGGCCAGCCAACTGCTAGGCTCCTGTCTCCCCTCTTTCTCTCTCTATGATAGGAACACTCAGAGGACAGACTAGAATCAACAAATCAGTTTGCAAATCAGCTCAGAGCTATTCTAGAAATGTTAGACTCACACTGAGCAAATGTTGAGTCTAATACTAATCTAATAATCTGACTAGTAGGGCTGGGCAATATGCCAAAAAAAAAAAAACATTCATTCAGTATTTATCATCTTATCTGCTTTTTCCTGGTCAGTGCTGCAGTGGGACCAGAGCCTACCCAGAATCATTAAGTGCAAGGCAGGAAAAACCCCCTGGATGCAGGGTACCACCCACACTCATCTACTTTCATGCCTAGCATGGCCAGTCTATCAACCAATTGTGCACCCTGAGGAAACCTTTGGGGAGAACACACCAATCTCCGACTCACCAATCACAGACTAATGCGAAGAGCGAACCCGAAGCTCCAGGCCCACTATACCATGCCACCCCTGGACTTCAGCGAAGGAAATATTACACATTCATAATTATAGAATGTACTTTATGTTATTTATCAAAAACATTTCAATAAATATGAATATGAATCAAAAAGTGCAGGGCCACTGGTCATTGCCATTTTTTTTTGCTAGCTATTTCCCATCCATCAGCTTAAAACTGAATTCCTCCAATAGCAAAAATATGGAATCTAGCATAAAACCTATTAAAATTGATTTTGATTAAAGAGTTTTCTGTTTGTAATGAAACACACATTTAGACAGTGTTCTTTAAGTGCTGATGGAGTATAAAAGTACACTCTTGCAATTAATCACAGTAACATTAAATGTCCCTACATTGGCCACCCCTATTGAATAGAACAGTGTTTCTTCCTCCTGCCCTTTGACACCCACTTCCCCAAACACACCAGCCCATCACCTCATCCACAGACTCCTCATGAGCTGGATGAGATCTGTATAGTGAGAAATACTGTTGAGATTAGAATAGTTACAACTGTGGAGAGCAAGGAAATGAAGAATGGAAGGAGGGAGAGCAAGGAAAGTGTGTTGAAAGTTTTGGGGACTGGGCACACAGACACAGCAATAACTCCAAGAGAAGTTCCAGGAAAACTCCAGAAATTGCCTGGTAGAATAGGAACTCGGCAAGCGATAAACATTAGTGACAAAAGTATTGATTGCGAGCTTCATATTTACAGCCGTGCAGTGGGGCAAATCTAGTAGAATATATTACTCTGCCCTGACAGAAATAAAGCATTCACTGTCCCATTACTGGAAGACGGATGGCTCCCGGGCTGGTAAATGTTCGCAGGTGGCTCGAGCAGGCAGATTAAACTTGGCTGGCTGTAACGCGTTTAAAAAAGGCGCCCGCTAAACGCCGAGGGTCGTAAAAGGGGAAAGGGGGGTATAAACTCGAATGGCCGAAGCAACAAATATATGACGTCGTAAATCTGCGTTCAGAAAAGAAATTGAAAATTGTTGCACACAACGATTTAAAATAGATTTCTTCTCCCGGAGTAAAGCGGTGTCCCTAATCTCCCTTTTGACAGTAATCTGCGCTGGATTAGAGTAAAAAAACACTTCAAGATTTGCATGAAATGAGAGGGAGAGAGGAAGAGAGAGGCCGAGCAGCTAAAGCTAACAGCCCGCCAGCGCGACACGGTGTTTTTCATCTCGCCTCAGCCTCGTTTCTCTCGCCTTTTCCGTCGGACTGGCTCCATCTCCCCGCGCTCTCCAGCTCTGAGGAAAGGGGAGGAGAAAGCAGGGCTGTCCCGCTCGCTCTCTCACTCTCTACCCCCCCCCCCCCTCCCCTTCCCACCCCAACCCCTCCTCTCTCTCTCATTCTCTCTCTCTCTCTCTCTCTCTCTCTCCCTCCCTCCCTCCTCAGCTCTGTCGGGCTGGTGTGTTGTCGCCCCTCAGCCTCTCTCGCGCGCGCTCTCCACTAGCCCGAGCGGAGTCGAGCACTAGCAGCTCCACGAGCCTCGCGCTGCCAAGGCAACGCCGCGCGCACACCTGGCCGCGTCACGTGACCATCCATACCTGGGCGTGGATGGTGAGGCGACGGTTAGTTTTCCCTCCACGCTTCAGTCAGTCTGCTTCCTCAGACCGCCCTCGCCGTCGCCTTCTTCCCCCACAGGACTCCTCTCTCCTCCGCCGCACTCTCCGGGCGCCGCGCTCTCGCTCGCCGAAACTAAGATGTGAACTTTTCTGTACGTCGCCGTTTTTTGGGGATCTATCGCCCACAGCGTGTGTCAGTTTTTTATTATCTTCAGCTCTCCGGGGAGGAACTGACATCTGGCCGCTCCGCGTGCTCGCGCTACTCCTCCTCCTCCTCCTCTTCTGCCAAGGTGAGTGGGGCGTGTGTGTGTGTGTGTGTGTGTGTGTGTTCCCGTGTCTCGCTGTCTGACTCTAAAACGTCTTCATGTCTGAATGTTGAGGGGAAAGTTGTGAAGGTACACTGGTCTGGCTTCGTGCACGAGCCGGAAAACAAGTCTCGTCTAAGTTTCGCTTGTGAGAAAACAGCACTGGGAGCGAACAGGCGTTCTGCCACGACCGTTACACACACACACACACACACACAGTAGGAGAGAGCCGGTCTGTGGTCTTACTGTCTCCGTGCACCGGTGGGTAAATGGCTCTCTGAACTTATTTCAAGCTTCTTCAGTGTCTCGGTTTCATTCAGCCAAAGTTAGTGTCTCTGCTGTGAGTAGTCTGAATAGGCTGGCTTATTGGACACGGTGCTCTAAGAGACTCTGATGCCACAGGCAAACCACAGGCTCACCGCTTTACCTGTTACTGTCCATGCCATTAGCATGTAGGCTAATATATATGGCTAATGTTTTCTGGGCATGCCTCAGCACAAACTGTCCAAGAAACCCATATATCTATAAAGGTTTACGAGTTTTATCACATCATCTACCAGATTACATTCACCTCTCTGGTCACGTGGGCTCTAAACTAAATAGGTTCCTCATAAGAAGTTTGTCATTGCCTTTACCCATGAAGATCCCACCGCTTTAAGACCTCAGAATAACAGAACACTCAATTTTGATGGTCCACTAAAGTATGAAAATGACACATAATCAAAATTCAGAGCTACGAAATCAAACTGTTCGATGTTTGTCCAAGCAAGTTCTGCAGCACTTTTCATCGGCCTGTGGTACATTCAGCTGTTGGGTATGAATGAGTTATTCTTTCCCCATCCTGATACACCACCAAATTCTTCCTCGTTAGTGCCTCAACAGGCAGGGTTTATGTACTTCTCTTCAGGACCAGGCAGGACACAAAATGCTCTGGTTGTGTCTCTTGTCTCAGTCAAAATACATAGTGAGTGCACAATTAAGCACTGTGGTCGAAGCCACTGGCCGTCTTCTTTGCATACGAGCCAAATTCCAACCATAAAGTTCTCTGTTGCCGCTGTCAGAGCACTCATGTGGAATCGTGGTCAGCTTCCTTGCTATGCCCCTGCCCGCTGATTCATCTGGCATGTGTGGTCATTTGTTTGTGTGTATACAAAAAGTCTACAGAGAAGCTTTTTTGCTGTGCTTGTTGTTTTGTTTGTCTTGAGTGAAGAGAGAGAGAGAGAGAGAGAGAGAAAGGGAAAGTGACTGACACAGACAGACAGACAGTAAGTCTCATTCAGGTCTCTGCTGGAAGTCTGAGGTTTTGCCATCCTTCCGTATCGCTCGGCCCCTGGCACTCTGTGGCTGCACTGTACAGCCTCGTTGTGGCTCTCAATCGCGCCTTTATCCAGAAGTCTCCCAGATCTCCAGCCAGAGCCGACAGCAGCGTACTGTAAAAGAGAAGGCGCATCTTCGGTGGATTATCCTCATTAAATGACATTAAACAAACGCTCTCATGGTGGAGGCGGATTAAAGAGGTTCTCACTCTCCCCCTCTCCCCCGCGCTCTCTTTCTGTGTGTGTGTGTTTACATTTGGGTAAGAGTGAAGACTGGGAGTGGCAGGCTCACTCTGGCTCCTCATAAGGAGGCACATACCCCAAACACCAGCTTTCTATGCATGGATCTTTCTCTCAAGCGCTCTCACGCAGGTATTCACCACTCACACTCTCTCTGTCCCTCTCTTATTCACCAGTCCATGCAACACTAAGAAAAACAGCTTCCTACTCCTGCTTGCCGTTACCCGCTTCACTTTTCCAGCTTATCTGCCGCTCTTAGAGTAGATAGAAAAGGCTGGCTGTCCCTTATCAGAAGCATGAAGCAGTGATAAATGATTTCTCAGTACAGTCCTCACAGCCGAGGACGACCCCATTCACCTTCAGTCACTGTGCTCTTTTCAAGCCTCCCTCTATAATGTCATTACTTTCATAATACATCCATTACTCACAATCATAAGCTACTGTGTCACTGACGCCGTTCCGCTAAAGTTTTTTCCCCCTCCCCTTCATTTTTAAAGCTGAATAAACAACTAAATACCTGACATTGCAAACCACAAATAGGAGGGTGACTTTGTGTTTACTCAAGTTTTTTTTTTTTGTTAGTAATTTCTCTCCACAAAACATTTTTGTAGCACTTCAGACACTGTTTTTGAAGGCCCTTATTTTCCATGTGTGTAGCATTACTCATCGGGAATGGCGCGCCGCAGAAGAGGCTATACTTTACTTCCCCTTTTACTGCCTGCTTAGTAAATCACTGTCATTCTGAGATGTGCTGAACCACTGTGTTGTCAAAGTTGTTTAATTCCCCGTGACTTGGTCTCACATTAAAGCAAAAGGAAGCCCACAAAACTAAAAGCGCAGGTTGACTAACACCACCTTCAACACCTTCGACATGTTTCATTTACATTAGCTAGGCACAAACATACAATTTGTTTTGTTTGTTTAGATAGAAACACACTGCTTTTGAAGTTAAAAAGGAGAACATGAGCCACCTTCTCTGCTGACAACTGTTCAATGTGTTGGCATTCTCTACGAGGCAATTCAGATTGATGGAGTCCTAAGTATGTAGGTTAAATGCAAAACATTACATTTTTAATTTTTGATTTGGCCAATTTCCCAATGATTTTCTTTTTATGTTTGATTAATGTATTTTACTCTTCCTTTTGGTCACCTGAATTTCCTAGACGTTGTCTTAGCATTCTTTATAGTGCGATAGTTACCACATAACAGGTGTCCTGCGCAATAACCGAAGCCAACATGTTGATTAGATAGAGGCGTAAACCATTCTCACCACCCAGAGAGCAATTGGTCAAACCTCTTGTACATGGATGACTTGCGCATCACTGGGTCACAGTGATGAGATGCAGCTTTCTTAACAGTTGTGCCTCCTTGGGAACCCATGTTAGACATGTGAGGCCCTATCAGCAAGTTTGTAATGAGACAGCTGTTACAGAATGAAACCAGTCCGCAAGGTTTTTTGCTAAAGACAGGGGCCAATAACTTTTAAAATGTCCCAGTATGTTGTCCCAATTCACTAGGGCGCTTCCCTGTTGATGCTTGAAAATCCAAGTTAAACCCCTTTGTTAAGAGATCCAGTAGATGGCTTCTAAAGCCTTCTGAGCTTTCTTCTACCAGAATCTAGCTGGAAATTTCACTGTCTAATCCAGTTTTTCTGACTACAGTGTAGAGGTCCCCCAAGACTAGAACTGAATGGAAAAAAACTAGAACACTAGCTTACTGTAACTGAGCCATGCTAGGAAATGGCTAGGCTATGACATCTCTGCTGAGCATTAGACAGTCTTTCTTTTCAGAAATCTAACGTATGCATGTACATTTTCTGTTACTGATGTATACAGAACATTGTCACACACAAAAAAAAACACCTATGCCATAATTTTTAACCTTCTGATGCTGTTGCTTGTTATGGACCCTGATAAAACCTTTTCTGTTCAGGTGATTTGACATGGAATGCCCCCCTAGACTACTCTAACAAGATACTGTGGAGATAATAAATCATGCATGAAAATGAAAATTGCTTGCCTCCTAGTTTATAACATGAGAGGCTGAAAGTGAGACTGTTTTAGACAGCTAATTTATTCAGTAGAAAACAGAAACAGTCATGGTCAATACCAAATGGCATTCATGTCTGTCCAATCAGTAGAATTTAGCAAGCATTGTTCAGGCTGTAACCCGTCTGTTGTCCTGTGTATATTGCTGCCTTAATAACTGCTGCAGTGTCATTTGAGGTGTTCTGAAAATGGGTTTTAAGGTCTTAGAACTGGTAATTTGCTTTTTCATTAATGTGCAAAAGCATCACTCTTGTTTCACTCTCAATTTCTGAGCCATGTTCTACTCTGAGAAGCTTGATAACAGCTAGCCCTTATCTTAAGTAGTTCTGCTTGGATGAGGAATAAAATGCCTTCTTGAAATGGTTTAGCTGTGACCTTTTTTTTTTCAAAGGGTCTTACTGTTGATCCATGTGGCCCTTACTCCTTTTTTTCTGTGGAGTCAAATGGTGTCTGCTTTGAGAGGTCATTTGACCTCATTTTGGGCCTCTCTGGCCTGACTGGGAGGCAGGAATGTCTGTGTGTCAGTGAGGATGGCATGGCTGCCCTTTGCTGCTGACCTAAAGCCAGATTGCTGTTTCTGCTGTAGTAGTTAAGGTTAGATAGCTCTGGATCAGCACTGAACAATGACTTGCACCTACACAGTGAGAGGAAGCAGATGATAGTGCTGGACAAAGTATTGTGTATTTATGGACTGATAAATCAGCAGCTTTATCACTATGAGTGTTTTTTGCATAGTTCCAGTAATATATTACCAGTCTTCAGTAGTTGAAGTAGTGCAAGAAGGCCTTTTATTCCTCATCCAAGCAGAACTACTGATGAACTAGATAGTAGTTAGCCACCCAGTGCCAGTAATATAATACCAGTACTCAGTAGTTAGCCATGTAGTGCCAGTAGTGTAATGCCAGTACTCTGTAGTCAACCATGTGGTGCCAGTAATGTAATACCAGTACTTTGTAGTTAGCCATGTAGTGCCAGTAATTTACTAGTACTCAGTGGTTAGCCACATAGTGCCAGTAATGTGATAGCAGTACTCAGTAGTTAGCCACGTAGTGCCAGTAATATACTAGTACTCAGTAGTTAGCTACATAGTGCCAGTAATATAATACCAGTACTCAGTAGTTAGCCATGTAGTGCCAGTAGTGTATTACCAGTACTCGGTAGTTAGCCATGTGGTTCCAGTAATGTATTACCAGTACTCAGTAGTTAGCCATGTGGTTCCAGTAATGTATTACCAGTACTCGGTAGATAGCCATGTGGTTCCAGTAATGTAATACCAGTACTCTACTCAGATGAAGAAGCAGTTAGATTTGTGTGTTGTGTCCTGTGTTCCCCCTCTTTCCCACTTTCTTCATTCACTTATGAGCTCAGTTACATCTGATAGCAAAGCCTCGTGAGAAATGGCAAGCATGAGGTGAGATCACATCCATTCTCACACTTCCCGACCAGCAGCTGTCCGCAGAGCTGTCACCCCGAGGGGCCTGATTCGACTTCATCCGCCCACCGTCCCTTGGCTCTCTCCTTTGCTTCCCCTCCCACTTTCTTTCCCTCATTTACCCATTCACCAGCTTTTGTTCTTTCACACCATCTACTTTAGGTGCCATCTACCTAATTCAAGCTACTGCACAGCACTCTGAGCCCTTTTTTTCCTCTTTCATTCTTAGAAGGGGTTTATTATATATCACTGCCTGATCTACTGTTCACTATTAAAGTAGGAAAATCTAATTATCAGCTGATAATTACAAGCTGTACCTTTGTGCTCTCACACACACAGACACGCTTAATGGTCACTAGTTTTGGGCATTCATATTCACTGAAATAGCTACCATAGTGGCCAACATCATTGCACCACACATGAAAATTTAATTTCCCATCAATGCAGGAATGCTGCAGTTCTTGGCCTAGACACTTATGTTTAGGTCTGAGACTGGTGTTGGTAATTTATTTCATGCAGATTATTAGTATTTCCACATGAGAGCACAACAGAACTTTTAAACAGGGTGAGTGATGTGATATCCTATATTAATACCACATTAACTAACTGGCATGCGATTGTACTCTACTACTGTTCTTCCCTCAGATGGTGTAGAGCAGAGGGCTTTAAAACTAGACCTAGATTCAGATTTCAAGCCCTGGACTTCGTAATCCTTGGGTAGGTGTGACACTATGCGGCCCAGCAATTACATTAATTGTTCCCTTAACTTCTAGCGAGTTCAAATTAATACATACATGAATCTAAAGCAGCTCTAAAACACTAGCATGAGCTTGCAGGGGAGGCTAACACCTCACAAAGTTTATGTCAAGCAAACTAGATGCCTCTCCAAACATAAAGTGTACTTACAAACAGCAGGTCTCCATAACACAATCCTTTATCCAGTCTCTTTTGGTGTTCTCTAACAGTGTGTCTGTAATGCATGCACAAATGAGTACACATGCAGGGTGCGTGCATGAGGGCAGGGTTGTGAGTTAGGTAGGTACACAGGCAGGTATGGGAAAAATCGAATATGGTGATTTATATAACCTGCATAAACAACTCTCTGTTATGTTGAATGATGGTGAACGGCCTCTATCCACAGCACAGAGTTACAGACACCCGTCAAAACAGCTTCTGATTTTGAGAAAAACAATGTTGTATCTAGGCTCTTGTACAACTGGACATTAGGCAAAATAGCTTTGGACAACAAGACATCAGGCTAAGTTTCATTGGCAAATGAAAAAGAACAGTGTGCGACAACTAGGGATGTCCTGATCCGATCCAGTGGTTTAGAGCTGATCCGGGCATATTGGATATAAAGGATCGGGTATCAGCTATTTTAATCAAAATCCAGTTCCGAGAACACAGTTCCACAATCCAGTTTTTGTTTTAACCACCGTTTTCAGCGCGCCATCTGGTGTCCTCAAGGCGCCATTAATGGCCATGTGTTTTTTTGCATTTTTGCGGTGGAACATAATATCGTAATATCTGAGACGTTATAAAAGACGATGTATCACAGAAACACTCTGTTTTACCAGTGGGAGAACCACACACCTTTCTTTGTTTTTAAACCAGCATTGAAAGCTCATTCAGAACCGGGAGGCTAATGCTATTGCTAATACACACACACTAGTAACCAAAGCATATCACATGATCCTCTCTATAAAATTGTTACTTCACATCAGTAGTCGACAGACAACACCAGATATCAGTCCTGAGTGTGTACCACTAAGCACACACACACACACACACAAAGAAGCTTGACTGCAGGGTTTTAAAGGAACTGGGAGCTGAATGGTCAGGAAGGCATGTAGTTTCTGATCTCTAATCATGCTCACTGCTGCACTGAAAGCCTTTTTAATATGAAGAGGAACCTTTCTGGTTTTATGTGGCTGTAGATGTTTAGTGTACAGAATCCCATGTGGTTCTTGTTGAAGTTGAATGAAAGATCTGTGAAGTGTGTGGGATAGAACAAACTCAGCCTAGAGGCCCATGAGCACTTGGTTCAAAGGGTCTTGTTATAGGCATGAAGAGAGTTTATCAGTGCAGAATTAGGCTCGTAAGGCATGGAGTGTGAGAAACATGGTACAGCCGTGGCTGTTGCTCTTCCCATCAGCAGAGAATGAGCTGGCAGAATGGACAGCAGAGATCCTTCTTTACTCCTACAGACACACATGCGATACATAGCTGGACTTGGCCTGTGTTTGGAATGGGTTTGCCTATTTGATGTGGACTATTAAACACATGGTGGCCCATTTCTAACGTGAAATCATTTGGACATGCAAAATAGTGTACAATAGTTCTAATATTCTTTTTTGTTCTATTCAGCTTTCTAATATAAGCAGTCGTTCCAAACGCTGATTAGACATCCTTTGTTTTGGCAGGTTTCCAAGATGTTTTGTTGAGCTGAAGAGGAATGAAAGGATTCAGTGCGACTCTGTATTTTAAGGCTTTCCCTATACATCTTCTTGCAGGACTTAAACAGAGGCAAGCAAAAGCCTGTTTTCTCAGTTTGACGTGTACCGTGGAGAGTCTTTTTCAGCCAAAGTCTTGTTTTATGATTTTATGAAGGCTACCTGAACATTCATAATGCAATTGAGCTGACAGTGGGTTGACGCATTATTTTGGGGGCAATGACTAAGCTCTCAGGAGAACTGATGCATTCTTAATTTATCTGCTCTCTAGAAAAGAGATTTACCGCCTCAACCCCACTCAGTTGAACAGATAAGTGCTAAATGATAGATCCACTTCATGTACCTGTCACCCACACTGTCGCTTTTGTTTTTGTGGGGTGGGTTATTCTTTTTTTTAATATATTTTCTCATTTTGGAGAGGTATTAGGCTGAGCACTGGAGGATGCCATTCATTTCCACAAATGCGAGTAATGCTACCGCTAATCCTCAAACAGAGCAAATACCTAATGCCAAGATTATTTTTAATTATCATCGCTATAACACAGCTAATGGAAAGTCCAGCTGGATCGTGTTCTTGGTATGGTAACAGTTTAGTGTGCTGATTTTTCTTCCTCTCTCTTTAATTTATTCCCATTTTGAAATTTGTCTCTCAGTGGTTAATTATGAAGAAGGAGAGCTTGGCCGGAGTCGTTACTGCCATGACAGATGGAGGAAGGGTCAGAAATCTGGCAACAGCTGGAAACCAAGGTCACATCAACCTGCGTGAGTGGAAAAAGAGGGAGTTTAGCTCACACGGAGGAGTGAATCAGTTGGGAGCAAAGGAGCGGAGTGGCCATAGCACTTGTATTAAATGATTCATTCTAGCCTCTATAGCGGATATAAAAATTTCAAAGGGGCCTTTGCTTGGACTTGTTACTGACTCAGGAACCCAAAAAAGGGAGAACTGGGTCAAGTGCAATATTTTTTATCACTTGTTACTGCCGCAATGAGAATGAAGTGCTGATTTTGGCTTCGTTTTATATAACATAATAGATGACTGAATAATCGCTCCACAATGGGCTAGTTAACAGTAGCGCCCTGTGACTTTTATATAGCTTTTATCTCTTTTAATGTTCGCTACAATGAGTTCATATGTTGGGTGCAGGAGTTATTTACTTAGCTGAATAATACAGTAATAGCTGGAACGGATCAGTATGTCTCACCCACTGCTTTTGCTTTGGTCGTGCCGTTTGATGCTAATGTAGGGGTCAGCCGTGTTGGACCCTGCGGCGGCTGTGGAGGAAGGCCTGAGCTGCACGAGAGCAAGGGGTTGTTTAGCAAGCAACGCGTCTCAGCCTGAGGAGGCCTGGAGGGTCCCAGAGCCGAGTCTGAGAGAGGGCCAGGAATTCCAGCTATGCCCATTAAACAAGACACGCTGAGCAAGCTTGAGAGCATGTGGACGTTCAGAGCCTTGTCCCTGTGTGCTGTCAGGAATTCGTGTTTAGCTTAGCTTAGCTTCTGTGCTCTCTCTCTTCATCACCACCATTTATTCTACTCATATTTTTATCCCTGTTTTTGTTTCTAGATATTTTGTTCTCATCTTATCTCTCCATCTCTTCATCCTCTTTCACTGCTTGTGTACTTTTTTCGGCCTCTTTGTTCCTCCTCTCACTCTAACACAATCCTCTTCAGATCTTCCTTCTTTTCCAGCATTACAGTGCCCGAGGCTGGTGTCTGTCCCCAACTTGGTACATCTGCAAAATGTGTCATTGTAGCTGTGTGTTTTGTGTTTCTACAGGTGCCTCCAGCAAGCTAAGCTCATTCACAGCGATCAAAGTAGACATGCATGTCTCTGGACTGACTCATCAGCCACTAAATCCATGTTCTCCACTTCAGCTCCAACACACACACTTTTTTTTATATTCCTTTAAAGGATGCACACTGCATGTCACTCCATAGTCTTGTGATCAGCTGTTGTCGGATTTTGTATAATCTGTGTTTTAGCTCACCGCCAGCCACGCCGGAAGTCTGTTCTCTTCTCGTAATATATCTTTAGCATATCTGCTTTATGGTTTCATGACCGTCAACCCAAACAAGTGGCTCCATTTAAGCAAATGACATCACGGTCTGCGGCGCAGACCCCATAAACATGTGTAAACACAAGTCCGCAAGAGCCTGGAAGAGGCAAACATGCCACCATCCTTTTGACGCAAATTCTGACGACGAAGCCAATGTCTTAAGACCATTAAAAAGCAAAAAAAAAAAAAAAACACGCCTCAAGTCTTAGCATGTCAGGTTCCTGTGCGGTCACTGTATGTTACTGCTCTGTAATAAGCGTTTCATTAAGGTGTTAGCTTGCGCGATTCACGTCACAGAGTTTGCAGACCTTTAATTATTGTGATTAGCGAACGAAGGGCTGCGGGTGGGGTCAGGCAATCTTATTACTGAGCTCACGACACTGAAAATACAACCAGTCTTCACTTCGTACTGCTCTGTTTACTGCAGTAAGCGGTGCCAAATTGGTCTGCCTGGCTTACTTCTTTTTTCCTTCTCACCGAGGATGTGCATTGAGTAGAGAGGAGAAGCAAGGCCTTGTGTTCCAGAGCTGTTCAGACTGTTTATGATCTGTGGAGGTTCATGCGTCCTTACAGGTTGAGGAGTTTCGCTGCCAGAAGAAAATTTTAACAGGGTTTTGCAATTAGATGTTGCACAGTCAAAATGGATACGTCGAACAGTTGCTTGGCATGTGAGATTGCCCTGTTGCTTTCTCCTGCTGCTACATGAGTTCTCACCCCAGGCCATTCTGTGTTTGTGTTCTCCTGTGGGTTTCTCGTGTTTCCTTTAAAGTTCGAGCCTGGAATCGACAAAACAGTGCCACGGCTGCCCCAAGAGTAGCTCCAACTCTGCTGTGCTTGATGAATTTTGTACGTGCTACATGTGGGTGCTGCTGGTATTTGAAAGGCTCTGTTGTCGCAGCAACAAACACTGCCATGCCGCTTTCCGTGATAAAAGGCTGGAACTTTAAAGCACCCACTCCACCAAATCTGTGTTCGTCTGCGTCAGAATCAGAAAACGTCCTTCCTTTTTTTTGCTCTTCTAATGCCACTTTTTTTTTAAAGCGGTGTTTAAGGATGGTGAGAAGGTTTCCCTTCAGAGAGCTTCCCAGGTCCTCACCACATTCCACTGTTTTTTATGCTCAATTAATCTGACGGAATTAGTTTGTTTTTCGTTCGTAATGGAAACCCCCTGGCTCTCTCACATAGACTCATTTTTTACTCTGCCTTTGTTTACATGTCTCCAAAAATACAAAGCCACAACTTTCTCTGGCTCTGCTAAAAGACTTGAAATGGCATCACTCCATGAACCACATGCAATCTTTAGGGGAAAAAAAACCTTGAAAAGGCTTTTTAACAAGTGTTGTTCCTAAAAAAAGAAAAAGAAGAAGCCCACCAGAGGCTTGTCTTTTTTTGCTAATGATTTTCTGCATGTTCAAGAAAGGTAAAAGGTCAGACTTCTTTAACTCTGGAGCTGAATTAAGAGAGAGATTCCTCCGAGACTAAATGAACATGAGAAGAAAGTCAGTGTGCCGCTACCCTCCAGCCTCCTAATGGAGCATAGAGACGCTTGCACTAGCATAGCTTTTGCTTCCCATTAAAAAAAAAAAAAAATCTCAAGTGTTATAGCTCTGGCGACATAATGCTAAGCACTCTGGTACCTAACAAGGTTAGCCGAGATTTATCTCAGGTAGGTTCCTATTTGGTGTTACACTAATGTTACACTGAGTGCTAGTGTAAAACCCTCCATTATAACGCTGCAGAGTTGCGACGCTTCGGTGAGCTTCTGAGCGTGGAAATGTTTGGGTGACTAGGACAGCAGGCTTGTGGCCTGTGTTAGCTGGGGCTGATGACTAAAGTAGCGCACAATAAAGAGGGTGCGTAGCAGGGCATTTGGCCGAAGCTTTGGATGAAAGAACCAGGCGAGAAGCGATTGCCATGTCCGGGGTGAGGCGAGAGGGATTTCTGCTAAAGTGGGCTAAGCCTTGGGAAAACTGATGTGGTGTGAAACGCTTTCTGTCAGCCTTTGGGCTCTTGGCTATGTGGAAAGGGGCTGGAGGTGCTGTTGAGTTGAACCACCTCTATAAATACACACATTAAGTGACCGACTAAAAATACCCCTTTGCGTTGGATTTCCAATCAATCCCAGAGTGATTGCAGTGTAGGCTGGAGTGGCTAATGCTAGGGCTAGACCCCCTGTGGGGGCTCAGCAGTAAGACCATTTTTCCCTCACTCTCGCTGATCAGTTTTGAGACCTAAGCATTCGATTTCCTCCAGAGTTGAGATGACAAGCACTTTGAACTGCGCTGAACAGTACGGCTTGTAGCGTTATTTGGGGAACCATACATGGCCAGCCTGTATTCGTCTACCAAAGAACTGATCGATTCTGTTTTCTCTGGCTTCTATTCTATACATGTGCACTCTCTCTCTCTCTCTCTCTCTCTTTCTCTCTCTCTCTCCCTCTCTCTTTTCCTCGAAATAATCCAAACTTAAAGTGCACAATTCTTTCACCCCTCTCTAACTCCGTTTCACACTGACACTAGCCGGGGGGAACTGGGCAAGCCAAGCCACGGATCCATGAATTCCTCATAACACAATCTGTCGGCTGATCAATAATTCAATTCTATCTGTGAGCAGGCATGTCTGGATCCAATCTCACCTGCGCCTCCCTAGCCCTCCCCTTAACGAGGTGGGCGGACTGTCCTTGAGCCAGGCCGAAGTTGTGTGTGTGTGTGTGTGTGTGTGTGTATGTGTGAGTGAGTATGAGGGACAGAGATACAGCTTGTATATTTGCATGTATAGCGGTGTTTGGCAGTGACATACTGTCTGTGTGCGCTCTCCCTGCAGGCGGTGTCCATATATCAAAGGCCTCGCTCTCATTAGACGCTATAGCAGCGAGAAAGGCTGGGCTGAGGCGTCTGATAATTAGCTTCAGGTGACCGGTGGGGACACGCTCCTGCTGTACGAAACCCTCTTATCCGGCTCCAGCAGTTAGCCGGGGGGTGCGCTGCCCTGCTGGTGTCACGGCCACGGGACAAGGACGCACGCACGTCCCACCCCGTATCACCGACCTCAGAACACTCCCTTGCTCACCTTGTGCGCTTTAAGCTCTGTCTGCGCTTCTCTTGCCTTCATCCAAGGCTGTTCATGTTTTGATTCACTCAGGTCATCTTCATCTGACTTTCAGCCAAAGCTGCACCTCTCAGAAAGGTTACTTCTTTGTGGAGGCTGTTTTTGTTCAGAGCATTGGTCAGTCACCAGACACGCTCCACAAGTTCTCCTACTCATCTGTGAATACGCTCTCTGTGCTGTCACTCAGTCGAAAGCTGTGGCAGATGAAATAATAGCTGTTTTCTTCTAACCACGCTGTCTCAGTGGAAACCACAGTCTCTCCATCTCTCTCTCTTTCTGTCTACCTTTGTTTGTTGGTTTGTTTGTTTCCGGCAGCTTTCGAAGTCGCTCGTATTAAATATGCCGTTAAACCTATATTAAAGACACCACACATACGCACATGCACGCGCGCACACACAGCGTCAGGCTCTCACTCAGAACAGAGCAGAAAAAAGAAGTCTGTTTGTACGCTTGCCGAAAGCTGACTCCGGTAGGGACTTTGCATTGGAACAGAGATGTCTGTCTCTGCATTAATTCAGTGCTTTTAAAATATTATTTGGTCTGTTGCGGCCTCCACTCTGCTGGCTGTGTGTATTCTACTGAAAAATACACCTTCCCTTAAAAATAAACCTTTTTGTTTACCACTCACGTTTTCAGGGTCCATCTTATCCTCATTTTGGATATGAGAAATGGTTTACTGTAGATGAAAGTTTTATTTACAGCACAGGCTTATGCATAAGGGGTAAATTTGGTTCTTTTCTAGACGTTTTTTTTTTCCCCCTTCACAGCATATTGTGAGCCCAATGTTTCCTTTACATGCCTCTGATAAGCCTCCCGAGGGAACAGAGACAATTTGTTATAAATTGAACAATTGCTTTTTAAAGGGCAGACCAGCGCCTCCAGTTGTCCAGATCCATTTGTCGCAATAATCAGAGGTTTAATTAATGAAGTCAGCTTCGAATATCAATTAGACCACTTGTATCTGCATTCATGTGACGCAGAACAAAATAATGAATGAGGAGGGTGTTGTTGTGGCTGGCCAGTAATAATTTGTTTCTTTTGGCTGAACAAATCAGATTTTTTTTTTTCTCCGCTCCTCATGTTGAAATCCCCGAAAAAAAAGAAAAGAAATTCCATTATTTGGAACAGTATTGTTTTATTAATGAGAGGTGAGCAGTCTGTGTTGTGGGGCTGTTTTAAATCTGCCGTGAAATGATTCTGAGTTTTCATACTTCTGCAGAATGGAATGTATAATTTTGGCCTGGTTTTAGATCAGTCAGAAATGTGAAGGTGTACTGGAGCGAGCAGCACTGTAGGAAAAATGACAAACATCTCCAAGGCACTCGAGCCTGGTCTGGCATTTTTGTCCTCCTGTCATCTCATCCTCTAAGACTTGGGTCACAAGCAAAACATGTAATCTGTCTTCTGGAAAACGCACACATGCACACATCTGCTGCCTCAGAACAACAAGTATATTATGGCAGTTGAATCAAATTCTCATCTTTCTCTCCTTCTCTGTATGAACATTGTATCAGTCAAACCAATGGATCAATAGAAATGATTTGAAATGAAATCTTATTATGTTAATGTTAAGCCTTCCTGTCGCTAGTCTATAAAGCCCTGTCCTACCTGATTACAACAGTTAAAGCGATCCATTTATTTAAAATTCTGTGAATACTTTCCCCATTATGCATGTTCATGTACTGTCCCCTTAAAATTATTTTTACTGGATGTGTAGTCACGTCACTACACTCCATCCAGCCTGCGACATGGAAATAATATGGAGGAGAACTTTAACAACACCTCAAAGTAATCATGATACTGATTTGTGACTATATCACCCAGCACCATGATTAGTCTCTCTGGTTAAGTCTACGAGATGCCATAAATGTAAGCATAAGAATTCCACCATAATGTTTTGTACTTTAATGCTAAAAATCAGTCGACTCAAACTTTGTATTTTCGTGTAGTAAACAGCCACATAGTTGGCCAAATGTCACATATGCTGGAAATTACTACGAAAATAAAACGCTTCTTCATGTGGACAGTGTAAATGACATAGCATTCTGCCATACATTTTAAAATGAGTGTATTTAACATCTTGTAATACATGAACCCTGACTTTTCTGATTATTTGCTTAACAGTTTAATTAAATGCTGCAATAATTTGCAGATATGTGAATAATGAATCTGCTCTGAACAGATTTTTTTCTTTTTTGTAAAATATATGTAAAACAATAAGAATATATTAATCTTTTTGACAACCATCTCACACATCCAGACTGAGAGCAACAGGTCTGTAACATTAGGCGCGTTTGGGGGGTGCTTGATGTTTAGATTTAGTGTACACAACCCTGTCACAGACAAATGCAGTTTACTACAGTTGTGTTATCGTCTTGTATGATGTTCAGAAATGTAAGAAATGTATGTATTTGAACATTTGACAGAGAAGAGGGAATTTGAACAGGATTTTTAAGCCAAGTTGACAGCTGTAATCCACACTGCAGACAAATAACTTAAACTGCATTATTGCGATCTGAAAACATGCCTCACTGCTGCAGGCTGTTGATAGTGTCAATGTATGGCACTGCGGTTAAACCAGATGGTTTTGAATATCAGATGGCCGATATCCACTTGATCTTTTTGGGATATCCCTAGTTAATGTACATAAAAACTCAAATATGTGTTTGCATTTTCTTATAAAGCTAGATTTTCTTCTGAAAGCTGTGACCATTCTGTGCCTTCCTGAATGAGAACATTTGCGTTTTGACTTTAGTATGGATGGGTTATTAACGGAAGAATGCAGAGACAACCACTGGCCTAAGGTGAGCAGACTAATGCAGGATGCTGCCTGTATCTTGGCTCAACCCTAAACCAGCAGGGCCCCTTAATTTGTCACCACTATTCTGGCCCGAAATGGCCACAGCTGCACTTACCCCAATCTGATGCCATATTGAAATCTGTGCTACCCCAGATGCCCATGCTATCTCACCGTTCACAGAACCCAGGATGCTAGAGCCGTTGCAGAGGAACCAATTAAGGCGGGTGTTGTTCACTGAGCATAGCATGGAGGTTTGATTGTGAATGCCTGGGCCACTTATGTGACGCCGCGGTGTTCGTAGCGCGCTGTGTTTTTGGCAGCTGTCGCAAGGGTGGTGCGAGATGACCAGCGTGAACACCTCCCATATCGGCTCAAAGACGCTTGAAGCAGGAAGACCTCCCAGAGCACACAGACATGCTAATCCAAACAGCCACAGGCAGAAAAGCAGAAGAGACATGGCTTGGGATCCAAACCATTTGTTTGTTAACGGTCATTTCAGTAGAGCGCTGAGTAATTGTTAAAGGCCTGATGGTTAAAGTGGTTTGCAGGCAGCACTAGTGTTAGTGTAAACACTAAGTGCTTTCAAGAGGAGGTTCATCAACCAGGCCTTCAATACATGGGAAGTAAACAAGGAGGAAGCAGAAGCATGTAGGGCTTAATGAGGGCGTGTGTTTGTTTATTGTACTGAAAATTGGCCTCAGGTTACTACAACAGATCTAAGCACATGGAAATGCATTGACCATTTTTATTATATTTTTTTTTTTTGAAGAATACCCAGAATGGGTGTCTGAGTCAACACTAAGGAATGACTAATATTGTTGCTTAAAAGAGGCTCAGACAATGGGAGTGATTTGTTGCTTAAAACTATGCTGTGATTCAGCGCGTTGTCTCGTGCTGCTGCGGCTGTGTTTTATATCTGTGTTACGGAAATGCGCCGGTTTGAGCAGCCTTGTCTGCTTCAGGATTTATCCCCAGCCATAAATGAAGTGTCTGCTTTGTCAGTCTCGTTCTCCAGAATGCCGGATTGGCCACAACTCGGTTTCTTTACCTGGACGTCTCAGGCGAGCTGCCAACCACAGATGGACTTCCCAGAATTTGTAAGTCATTTTGGGATTACACTCCATTCGTCATATCCGAGATTCCAAACCGGGGCCAGGATCTCTCAGCTGGCACCTGCCGCCGGCCTAATACACCTAAAGCCTTCCGGCAAAAAAGCTTTCAGCCTTGTAGGGCTTTTAACTTGAACAGAAATCATTTGGGTTGGAATGGAAATCGCATTTCCACATGTCGCCGCTCTGGTGCAGACGATGTGTGACGTTTCAACACATGTTTTTGAAATCGTATCGCTGCCTCTGGTCTGCGGCACAGCGGCCATGGAGGTGCACTGTGCATAGCTGTGACGTCCGGCACCGTGACGTGCTGCAGTCCACAGCTGCCTGCTGCCCGGTCAGTGTCCCCTGACACAATAAGCTGCTTGTTCAGGGGGAATTGACCCATATCTCAGCATCTCTGTGGTGCTCTGCACTGAAATGGCTTGTTCAGATGAACGATTAGTCTGCATTGTGACCATTGTTGCTGCACTGCTGTTCTTAAATTGTCCTCCGTGGGAAGGCTGATCATTCTAGTCTAAGTGATTTTCTGATTTGCTTTGTGTCTGTGTGTGTATGTGTGTGTTGGTGTGTGTTTGTGAAGCGAACATAATGCATTGCATGTGTGACATTAAAAATGAATGCATAGCTCTTGGCTCTTGTTCTCATTATTACATTCACCAGGAGAACATTGTTTTACACAATCACGGTGCATGACATGGCAAGATACTGTCAACATTAACAGTACGGCTCTTTCTGCCACTTAAAAAACTCAGGCGTAAAGATTTATTTAAGATAAGCTAAAACATTTATCCATTGAAATGGATTTCTCTGCTTTTGTGTGGAAATATTGGTCATGTACTGTAGTATAGTAGTGTAGTATATGACCAAGATTTCATACATGAATATCTATCAATCTGTTTATCTTTCTACTATAGTATTAATACTTAATACTAGGGGTGAGTGATAGAGTAAAAAAATATATCATGATCGAAGGGTTTTGGGCCCCATGAAAAGATATGACGCTGGGCCTCTAACAATTATTCCAAAATACTTAATACATTTTAGGGTCCCCGTCAGTCACAGGCCCTTAGAATTGTCCCTAGCCCACCCCCCCCCACCCCCCACCCCCATAAGGTGGTCTGATCATGATATTTAAAGACAATTTCACAATGTCTTATATTTATCACATTATTTTGACAGGCAGACAAAATGAGTCTTAAAAAACTGCTTTTATTATACTCATACTCATACCCATACTGAGTAGTATTTCATATTTAAAATCTGCTGCATTTCATCTAATTGAACAGCCCTAATCAAATGCGATGCTTCTCAATCTGTAGAACTCGGCCCTTTCCATTGCATCTCATTGCCAGCTCATACATGACTCACTACTGGAGTTACGAGGCTGTGAAGACAAGTCAAGATACTCGTCTTCTGCCTCTTGCCATGTGTACCTGGTTGATTAGTGTGTCCGTCATCTGCCTCTCATCTGTAATCTATCAATTTGTGCATCCGAAAATGGGTTTATGAGAAACCGACTAATGGACACTCTCGCTAGTTGTATTCATACGTTCCACTGCTTTTGTAAAAATAAGACTTTGGTATAGCCATTTCAAGCACCAAAACAATTTGTCCAGATTAGTAAAGGTATGTTTTCACCAGAAATTTCACCAGTAATTTCTCAAATCTGACTTTGCTTAGGGTCAGAGTAACTCCTTACTTGGTGCTCTAGGTCACATGGGGTCTCATTACGGAGAGAATTAAAATCTTTCTGAATATTTAGATTTATTATTATTATATGCAAGTGCCATAAAGGCGAATTTAAGAAGACATGCACAAATCCAGAAATTGCCCTGAGACTCCAGAGGGTTAATACCAGTATTTTTGTTGAAACGTTTGCTCTAACTGAGGTTTCTGAAAATGCCACCTTAGAAGTGGCCACCTTAGTTATCTGATCCATGGTTTATGTACCCACAATAACCGTGCAAAGCAACGAAGAGTATTGCGTTTACAGATATGTTAGCAAAATACTCCATATTGTGCTGTGTATGTGTGTGCCCTTGTTTTGATTTCCTTTCTTCTACACCCTCTGGGCTGTAATTAGTCGTAGCTGTCTTGAGAACCACCAGATTCTACAACTTTTAATAAGGCTCCGACAAGGGCCTTAATAAAGAAGTGTGAATCCATGTAGACAGCAGGTCTTAGCATGTGAGTGAGGCCCAGACTCTCATTACAGCACAGCAAGCTACAGTTCATTCTAGCCTCCTCCTCAGATGATCTGAGATGCTCAGACTTCAGCTTGGTTGCGCAATTTATCATTCCTTAATAGTTATTGCACTGTGGGCCTTCGCAAGACGGGGATCACAGAAGTGTGCAATATATATACTGCAAATCAGCCAGTTGCCAATCACAGACTTCTTAGAGCACCATCACAGATGTTCTTTGGGTGTATAGATGGAAGGTATTTGTATATGATCCAGCTAACATAAAGAATTATAGTCTGGTGTTATTAAGGCCTAATTTTAAACACAGCAAATGCAGTCTCAGTATATTGGAATGCCCATCCTCTCCATTGCTACAGCAATAGTTCGCAGCTATCGAGGATGGTTTATCTGGGTGAATTTGACTGCTTTTTTATTTTAGTCTTTTTAAATGACAGTATGTATCATTGTGGCATTGTGGCAATGTGGCATTTTCAACAATGTCATTCAGCCCTACTTCAGCCGGCCCCCAGCAGTTGATTTATCAGCCGCTGTATCTGGCTGCATGACGTTCACAAGTGCTCAGGATCCGTCCTGATTTCCTCCCTGTGGTTTGGTGGCTGTTGCAGTTCTGTAAGTGAGTTCCCCAGCTGTTCTCTTGCTTCTCCTTCATTGTCTTTTTTCGAGGAGGATCCAGATCATCAAAGCCATTTTTTGACCAGAGTGGTGGACACTAATCTGGACAGACCGTCGAGCTCTGATCCAATGCAAATCGACAGATTGCCCCCCCCCCCCACACACCTCCTCATCATTTGAAAGTCGTACCTGACCAGGCTTATTTGTCACACAGCCAGCAATCCTCCCCCAAGGCTCACGCTTGACCACCTAGAGGGAGAGAGAGAGAGAGGGGGGGGGCATAGATAGAGAGATTGGGAGAAATTGTTAGCGGTGAGATAAATACAGGTGGAATACAAAGTCTAAAAAGGAGAAGAGCACTCAGGTGTTGAGGTGTGATTCTTTTGCATAGCCTGAGGGGCATTTCTACCCCCAGTGTCATGTCACTATCTCTCCACCTGCGCGTCTCTCCCTCTCTCTCTCTCTCTTTCTCTCTCTCTCTGCCCCACAGGGTTTTTTTTGCCCACCCTGGTTCATATTCTGTGCTCCAGCTGCACTTCTGCTCGTGTCAGTGCCCTTAAGGTGTGCTACCCTCTCCCATCCCCAAGCCCCCTCATTCTCTCTCTCTCTCTCTCTCTCTCTCTCTCTCTCTCTCTCTCTCTCTCTCTCTCTCTCACTCACACACACACACACATTTGCATGGCTGCATTTCTTGGGTAAACGGCCTGCCTGGGGTTTCAGAGCTAACACATTTTAACCTTCCCGGGCACTGACTGTCGCGTGTCTCGCACACATCGCCAGTGAAGTCCCTCGTCTGATTTCTCGCAGACGAGCCTGTCTGCTGGATTTTTCTGATTTCCATCCGCAGAGGGATCCAGTCTGAGATTTGGGTGAAAGGCCTGACTAGATTGAAAGGCAAAAGACCCCAGAATGAAAAGACCCTGCCATCATCTCTTTAGGGCTGCTATTGTGTTCTGAAAATATGCCTCTCTCTCTCTCCTCCCCACCCCACTCTCACCCTCCCTTTTGTTTGTTTTCTCGTCTCCTGGTTTGTATCTGGCCGGCGATTGATAAGCCCGAATCCTTGACAATCCAAGAAGCAATGTGTATGTGTGTCTCTCTGTGTGTGTGCACGCGCACGCGTGCGTGTGTGTGTTTGGGGGAATGCAGCGGGTGTACTTGTTTATCTTGCTCGCCTTTTCCAGATGGCGCGCAGCAGAAAGAATCCACTTCCTGACACGCTCTCTTTCTCTCCCTTCTCATTATCGCCCGGCCGTGGGCTCTCGTAGGAATCTGGGCGAGTTTTCAGGGCCAGAACACGCGCTCACACACACACGCACACACAAACCCACTCCGCAAGAGGCAGAAGGTGGGGCTCGCAAGCAGGAGAGATATGGGGAGGGAACAGGATGTGTGGATGGAAGTGTGTGTCTGTATAAGTGTGTTTTCGTTTAGCGTGATGGTTTGAGTGTGGGTGCCCACTTATGCTAATGGTGTGTTATGGAGGTTAGGGCATGGGTTGTTAGTCCCATGCCTAAATATGATGATGCGAACTTAAAAGCTTACGTTTATTTGAAGTAAGATCAATTCATGTGTGTATTGTATCTATTAGAGCTATAACGAGCCACTCTGCTCATAGGTGCTCGCCATGCCCCTCACACTCCCCTGCAGCGGCGGCTCATGCGGCCGTTTGAAATAGTCACTCCTGCTGCCTAATCATATCCTTGTTTTGCCAACCAGACAGGAGAACAAACAGGGGGAAAAAACCCTGCAGGAAATGCTGTTCATCATAGCTTTACTGTGTGTGTGTGTGTGTGTGTGTGTATATGTGTGTATCTTATCAACTGTTTGCCTGAGCTTGCCTGAATCCTGAAGCTCGTTTCTTGCACGTTCATTGCCATTCATTGACCGGTCTGACCTAAAGTCCCCGGGGTCGCAGCATAGCCAGGCTGCTGCCATCGACTTTCCTTTTCGTTCTGCTACTCCTCTAGCTTTGAATTGATAGACGGTCAATTTGAGCATGTGAGGATAATGGCAGTGTGTCAGTGGCCACCGATCCAGCCGTTATCTACTGTTTCCACCGCTAGCTAACAACCCAGAGAGGCCCTCGCTGCAATTATCGGCCTCTCCGCTTTAATGATGTGTTTACATTGGCTAGAGGTGTGTTTGTTGCATAAACATACCTTTATGCCCCTCACTATCTCCAGCAGGCAGGCTGTCAGCCTGTTTGGTGGTCCTGCTGCTGAATGGGGTTTTGCTTCAGACAGCATTGCTGATGTCTTGATGTAGTTTCATCTAGGTAGAACATCCTGAGCGTTCCTAGTTTATTAGCTAGAGTGATATAAGTTTTCTGTTTGAAGTAATGAAAAATCATTATTTCATACATATTCTGTTCTGGAGAATACTCCATTATCCAGCAGTCAAAGTAGAATGTCTTTACTGTGAAGGCTCCTCACACAAGATGAGCTGAATATTCCAGGTCTTACTAAATAATACATGAAGCCTTTTGTTTGAAGGTCTTTATACCTTGTCTTTGAAAAGAGTGTGAGGAAACAGCAGCTTGCTCTGGTTGTTTCACTGGGCTTTCTGTTCACATGGTGGGTGGAGTGCCCGGACTACGGCTGTGTCGGAGAGAAACCACAGGAATGTTCTTCTTCAGAGTTAGCATTTTTGCTCTCAAGCGTCGTCTGAGTCAGAGGTTCAGTACAGATGATATAAGGTAGTTGTTTTGAATGGGTCGGACAGTAACCTCAAATATTGCCAGTGTCCTAGAGCTTTTTTTCTGATGACTATTTCTAAGGAGGTCATAGAATGCAAAATCTCCTTCCAGCACCAGATGGCATGTCGAATGTTCATTGAATTGGTCCAAAATGTTTTTGCAGTTTGGAAGCACACAATGTATTGTAGATATTTCAGTGGGCTACAATGTGAAAAGAAGAAGTTGTGAAAAAAAGAAGTTTTGAGGCAATATGATACACTAAGATTTTTACCTTTCTCAACAACTGCATTGTTGGTCATTCCTAAGAAGCCGAAGAATTCCTCTGTTTAGCCAACAGAATTCTTGGCCAGCATAGTCGAAAAATTGTAGAAAATAGTAGCTTACTCTTATAGGCCAGGTAATCTTCCATTGCATAAAATACAGCTGTATACATAGGAGAATGTAGTCCGAGTGAAACAACTACACACTGCCGGTGAGTGGAGGGTTGCAGAGAACATGCCCAATATGCAAATAGATTATGCCAGAAGCCAGTGGGAAAGTTTCAGGAACTGCACGTGGGAACATTGTTCAAAACCCCTGGTGTTCAAGACACTTTATCAGGGTGAAATCTGTGGGCCAGGCATATTTTCGCGTATTCATGCAAAGTCATTCTGATTTCCTTATCTCAGTGACTCAAAATCCCAAATCAGATGAACGGAATGTAGTTCCATTTCTTACAGCGCAAACAGGATAGATGCCTCTATTTTCCATTAAAATGGTGGTTTTCTTATGCTGGATGCATAAAAGAGACGCATCTCATTATGTAATTCACATTGTCAGTAGATATCAGTCTAACCACATTTTAACCACAGTAGCCCTGCGATAGCTGTGACTGCTACCAGCAAAGAGTACATTTCAGCCTGCCAGTACTGTCCCAAAAAATGAAGACGAATCCTATGAATAAGTCTCTGAGGTCAAACTAAGGTTAACATCTTCAAATTTCCCTTCTTTCCCTTCAGCAAACGACTTGAATAAACAAGCATTAGTTTTAGGCAACTTGCATGCCACCAGTCGGTAAACAAACAGGTGTTTGATGTAATTAGGTGGGTGTTAAGAATGCTGTAGGAATGCAAAAGCAGTGATTGTAAAGTTTGCTGAATTGGGTTTGAGCAGCATGGGTTTGGTAAGCAAAACACTTCATTATTCCTGATGCCACATAGATCCAGAGGGAAAAAGACCTCCCAGGGACACATGGGTGTGTGTATGTTTGTGTGTGTGTGTATGTGCGTGTGTGTTTAAGTCATTGTGTGAGAAACTGACCTGGTCATGAATCTCTCATCTTGGCTTCCTGTAATTAACCACAGGGGATTACCAATTCCTCCCCATTTTCCTCTCTCTCTCTCTCTCTCTCCCTCTCTCGTACTCTCTGTCTCTCTCTTGTCTCTTTCTTTATCTCTTTCTTTATCTCCTTCATTCTTATTTTTTTATCTCTCACTCTGTCTCTTGCTCTCTTTCTCCCTCACGGTCACACTTGACTGCTGCTCATTCTCACATTCTCACATTTCTACAGAGCAGAGACTCAGAGGTGAGCAGCTTGGGGGCTGGGGACAGTTCTCAGCCTGATCCCAGATTAAATAACATTTTTGCTTCTGTCTTGAACAAAGGCCAGACATATTGGCATCATAACCACATCAGTGCTTGACCATAAGTAAACACACTCAGTTTTGATTTTTTAAGTTCAGTATTCTCACATATTTTTTTTCTTGCTCTGTTTGTGCACTCTTGCCCCTTCTCTGCCATAAATATTCAAACAGAGATATACACCCCGACTTTTCATTCAACAGACACACCGGGCCTGGAGCAGTATGATCGCTGTTTTTCCCCACTGCGCTTCTCCCCATACTCCGCTCTCAACCTTTCACACATGACTTCCCTCAGTTCTTTCTTCTTCTCTGCTATAAGCCAGTGAGGATGTGTCCTCTGGAACCCTGTACTGCCTTGTGTTTGACTGCAGACTGCATTATGGTTCCCTGACAGAATGTGATGTGAATGGAATATGGCCCCTCTACTGAATGACTTTATAACAGGGTGCACTTGAGCCCTCATCTGACTCTGACAGTACTGTGCCTCGGCAGTGTTTAGGCAACAGTTAGTTGTCACAGTTAAACTCTATAACTGTTGAGGCTTGAGGTGGGCCGGAATTATCTTTGTCTGAAATGCCTCCTCTAGTCTCAGGGGGCCGTAAATGCTCTAAATAGCATCCAAATGAAGCTTTGCCCTAATTTTCTCTTGATGTGAGCATGCAGATTGAGGTTCAGTACAAAGCTGCGAAGCGGCACTGGACCCAGTAGAAAACCCTGCGGAACGCCGTAATAGCTGTCAGTCTTTCATTGCCTGTTGCACTGGAAACATGAGCTAATGGATTGAGGTTTTGGGAGAATGGTGTTAAGCTTTTGGTGGTTACAGCCACAATTTGCTTGTCTAATGGCCCTTAAACATTTCATTCTGTTTTTTCCCCTCTCTCCCCTCTATAAAGCGCTTAATATTATAAAAATTAAAGCACACATTTGACAGAGTGTATCCAGTTAAACAGCTGGATGCATAATTCTGTATTTGATGAATACATATCTGTCATAGGATGAGCTCATTTACCCAGCAGATACAAAGTGACTTTGAAAATTGTGAACTTGTACTTTCTGGCATTTACTGATGTGCTTATAACTTGTATCGAACCTCTGGGAGTGACGGAATGACAGTCGTCCCTGCTCCCTACAGCGTTCCCTTCAGCCACTCACTCTGGCTTAAGCTCAGGTGAGATAATGGGGTATCACTCTGTTCCATCCTCCAACATCTGTCGCTTACGTTAAGTAGGCCCATGTCCTTCCTCTAAACGTCACGCTTCTTGAATGTTTTTCTCTCTTAGGGGAAGAATCTTATGAGCACTCTCTCTCTCTTTCTCCCATCCTCTCTCTCTCTCTTTCTTTCTCCATCCCTGTGTCAAATGAGGCTCTACTCATTAAATGTTTCCAGAAGAATAGGAAATCAATGGTGCATACCGGTGTGAAAGAACATTTTTTTTTTCTTAATTCAATTTATCTCTCCTTATCTGTTTGCACATCTTTCTCTCCTCTCCCCTCCTCCTCGCTCTCCCTCTGTCTCTCTCACTTTTGTCTCCCTCTCACTCTCGTCCTCCTGTGGATTGCAAATGTCTCGCCGAGGGAGGACAAACAAAGGTAAGATCAGTCGCTTTCAGAAGTAATCTGCTTCTCGTTGGCGCGAGAGCCTGAGCTTGGCTGGCCGTCCACAGTTCTTTTGGTACCTGTCTGGGTTGTTTAGCATCCACCCCATGATAGGGCTTCCGCAAAGCTTTATTTAGGCTGACGCACATCTCCACTTCTCGGGCTCTGAGGAGAGTACAATTTCGAAAAGTTTTTCAGTCTCTGCCAACCACTTAAAGTTAAAACGAAAGGCCACATCTCTTCATCTTTTCCTTGTCTCTCTCCATCATCCTCTCCCTCTCCTCCCGGCTGAAGACCTCTTAGCCGGCAGCGCTTGATTTGATTAGGTCAGCCAGGTTGGGAAGGTGCACAGTATGTCATGGAAAAGTTTGGACGTCTCCAGTCAGGCTGGAAGGGTTGGATTCTCTTCAGCAGCCGTAATTATTCTTGCGGGTTGTGTTGCATCCTCCAGCCCCCCCAGCACGTACCCGCGCACACACACATGCTCAGAATTAGTTTTTACTCTCCCAGCTTGGCTCATTATGGCCTCTTTTCACCTGTAGACAAGGTTACACACACACATGCGCACACACACACACAAGCAGCCACAGCATAATTTGGTGAGCTGGCCATCGCTCAGGCTGTTGTTCTGCTATCTGCAACCGAACAGCTTTGCTAACGCCACTCGGCCGAGCCTGGGAAACAATGCCTTGCCTTATTTATTTATTATCTTCTCAAATGGGCCATTTTTCCCCTCTCGCACGCTTGCTTGTGTAAAAGAGGACAGCAGGCAGGGCTGGAGAGGGACTCGGCATTTCAGACCGTCCTGCAGGTCTAGGCGCAGCTCATTGCAGGAATAATGGATGTGCTAGCTCCAGCTGCCTGGCAGTGGCTATCACTGGACTTATCTACAGAATACGTGCACACACTCTCTCTCACACACACACACTAGCGTGCACACACACACATATCTAAAGGCTTGAGTAGCCAGTGATGAATGGCTTTGAGAGTCGCTGTCTGCGATCAATAAGCCACTAGCACCCAGATGAGCGAGATGGGCCTAAACGCCCCTCCTTCTTCCCTCTTGTCTCCTCCCGTCTTTCTTCCATCCTTTCTGGGTCCTTTCGGGGCCCGGAACTGGCCCTCGGAACTGATTGATTTCCCAGTAGTTTTTGTGGGGCTTTTTTGGCTAATAAGTAGTGGAAGTGGAACTCACATATTTTGATTTATTGAACTTTTTGCTTTTCGGCTATGGCGCTGTGTTGGGACCTCCCGTTCGCTCCGTCACCTAACCGCTAAATTCAGGGCCGTAGCGGAGAGGACTCCCCCAGTCGCGGCTTTAGCTTTAGCTCGCCAGGTTTATGTTTAGTTTTAGCTCAGGGACGCTCAGACTCGAAGAGAGGGCGGAGTCATGTTAGCCTTGTGATTTGTAGGTATAGTGATGTAAACCTCACCCACTTTTAGAATCGCCCATTCCACATCAAGAGGAGGGCAATACTGGTGAAATACAGCACACCTTTATTAGACTTTAAGAAGATATTCATAAGACATATTTTGTGCATTTACACCAGGGGCCCTGAGGAGCAAGATTAGCTTAATTAGAAAGAAAACTCAGATTTAGCTTCCCAGGGGCTTTAGTACAGTACAGCAATCAGTTTTCAAGATCATACACTATGCTTTTGACTTAGCTGAATTGCTGGAGGTGAAAACAGTTTAGCCTTAAGACTGTTGCACAGTGAATGCACAACGGCCAGGCCTTTACAAATCAGCGTCGTTCATATGAATCGACACGATTTATTATTACTCTGATGAAGCAAAACTGTAACAAACCTTTAGAGATCTTCAATTCTGTTCTGAATGTGCACTCCCTGCAGCTTCTTCTACAGTGGGGATACAAAATATACACACAGAAGCTCCACATGCTGATCGATTTCTATCTGCTGCAAGTGGACATGCATGCTTCCCAACTACTCCAGCTTTTTTGAAGTGTTTTCTCTCCACTAACCAACCTGAGCCAACTGATCACCTAATTGTTAAAGCCCCTTCTGAGATGAAGTGAGGGTGTTGGAGGCAGGGGTACTCCAGTGTCAGGATTTGGATAGCTTCTGTTCATATACATACACAAACACTTGTGTGAGAAGTGCGTAGATAAAGCCTCCATCTGCACGGATGAAGTCAGATTGAAACTGGAGACGAGCTGAAAGCATCTCATCTCCTGCACTGGATAAGAGGGAGATGATGGCTAGGGTTACAGTCAGAAGCCAGCTGCTGTGCACAGACATACACACGCATACGCACACACATTTTCGTCTCTCTTTCTGGTGTACAGTCAAGTTCAGAAGCATTTGGCACAATGACACAGTGGATTTGAGATAAAGCAACCAAAATGAAGACTTTCAGCCTTTCAGTAACCAGAAGCATTGCATCAGCTATTAAGGAATGACAGCCATTTTCACAGGTTCAGTAATTGGACGGTTGACTGATTCATGGCTGGTTGTGGCCTGTTCCCTCATTATTTCATGACAAATTAAGGGCATAAAAGGTCAAGAGATTATCCCAGCTGAATGCCATAATCAATATGCAGTCCAAAACAGTGGCAAGAGTGACGACACGAGTGAAGGGGACAATAAGAAAGCTAAAAAATAAATAAAAAATATGAGAGATTGCTTAAACTATAGGAAGGGTCAAATAAAAAGAATAAATCTTACCGGAAAAAAACCCCTGAAAATCTACAATCAAGAGACACCTTCATTAATGAGAGTTTACTTCGCGATGCAAACCACTGATATCAGTCAGAAAAGCCTAATAAGATTCTGCTAGAACACATTCAAAAATGCCTTCTCAGTTCTGGAGCATGATTCTCTGGACCGATGAAACCAAGATTAGCTTGAGTATAAGGAGGAAAGGAAGGTTTAAAGTCAAGGCATGCCGGCATATTTACATTTACATTATGCTCTTATCCAGAGCGACTTACAAGGTTACTGGTATTACAGAGGTGGACCAATGCAGTGTTGGGAGTCTTGCCCAAGGACTCTTATTGGTGTAGCGCAGCACAGTCACCCAGACAGGGAATCGAACCCCAGTCTCCCACATGGTGTGGTGGTCTCATTGGCAGGTAGTGGTGTTATCTGTTGCGCCACACCAAGCATATCATCTGTCAAACATGTGATGAGTTCTGACAAGATGAATTCTGAACCGTTTAGAGCAGGGGTGGGCAATTTTGGTCCTGGGGGGCTGGATTCAACTCACCTGTTATTTGGTTTAGGTTTTAGTAGGTGTGTTAGACAAGGGTAATCAGCATACAGCATACGAGCCCATTGTTTAGAGCTATAATTGCTGTTGATATTCAGAACTGATGGAATGGCTCTTTACAGTATAGATGTTGAAATTGTAGAAATTTCAAATTGTTGAAATTGACCTGACCTCAACCCATATGATGCATGCTTTTCACTTACTGATGACAAAGCCAAGGGCAGAAAGACCCAAACACAGGCAGAATCTGAAAGCGGCTGTAGTAAAGGCCATGCAAAGCATATCAAAGGAGGAAAATCTGCATGTGATGTCCATGGGTTCCAGACTTCAGGCAGTCATTGGTTTCATCCAAGTATTACAAAAAATACTTCTATTTACAATTGTGTTGGTTTGTTCAATTACTTCAAGCCAGTGGAATTGGAAAGGTTATGTAAAAATGACTGCAACATGGCTGTACACCACAGACTAGGGGGATCCATCAGTAACCCTTCACAGATCTTCAGAATAAATTCATAATTCCAGTACCAATATATGAATGCACTGACTATTTAAAGCCTTCGATAACTTCAATAACCCATAGAAATCACACACACACACAATTGTAGTTCATCAGGCCCTTCATTTTGACTGTGCCTGAGTTTTTTGTTTTTTTTGGTGATGCTGTATGAATAATGCCATGGTCAAAATAAAAAACAAATAACCCCCCCGCCCTCCCGCCACCACCACTGCTGTCCCCTACCCCCCACTGATCGCCCTGAAGTCGCCCCAGCCCTTCACTTGTCCTGTCTGGAGTGAGCTCTAAGCTGTCTGTTTGTCTGTTGATTGTATGGCCGCCAGCCACTGCACCTGTTGCCGTCAGCATGTTGTGTGTGAGCATGATGCTGCTCCGGTCACCTCTGCCACTGATGGGTGGGTGTGTGTGTATGTGTGTGAAAGGGATTTTGTCTTCTCCAGACTGTCAGACTAAGTGCCCTCATGCTCTAATGAAGTCAGGGTCAGGTGTGTGTGTGTGTGTGTGTGTGTGTGTGTGTGTGTGTGTGTCTGTGTGTGTGTGTGCACACTCTAATGAAGGCAGGGTCAGATGCAGTGTGTAGCTAATTGGTAGAGTTTGCCTGCGGCTACTGGGGCTTAGTGTGATTGAAGAGTCCGGCTGGGTTCTCTCTTCTTTCCCTTTCCAACAGAGAACACCCACACCCACATACACACCCACATTCACACACACACACACACACACACACACACACACACTTACTAATGTGTACATACACCAAAATGCTCTCATCCACAGCATTATCAAATTGGCTTTAGTTCTTGCCTTTGAGCGAGTAGACTGGCTGTTTCAAAGTCTGGCATTGTGTTGTGGAGGACTGCATAATCACATTGTGTGATTCACTATTAACAGGCTTTGCACCAGGCTGTAGTTCTAGCTCTCAGATTTCAACCTGCTGCTTGAAGAGCTCCAGCCAGGTATAATAAACTCATTGGGGCCTGAAGACCCTTTCAGTTATTGTTTATATGATACTGTAACCAGCTTCAAAAATGATTAGAATCAGTGCCAGAATGAGAAAAACAAACACAATATAACCTTGACCTTCATTTTACGAGTTCTGTAAAGTACTGAGAAAAGGTTAGTTGACTCCTGAAGATGAAAAAAGTGAAATCGTTTTAAATGGTTATCTTAAGCCATGGTTCTCAAAGCAGGGTCTGAGGCCCCCACCAGGGGTTTCAGTCATGTAGTCAAGGGGTTCGAGCCAAAACGAGGCCATGGATCTAGTTAGAAAGCACCTTGATTATAGCAATAAAGCAAAGTCTTTTCATCAAATGCAAGAATGAGAAAAATCAGCTTGATAAAATACAAATAATGAGCCTGATAAGTACTTACAATAACAAAAACAGTTATTAGGAGTTAATGAGTACCTCAGTCTTAATGTTACTGGAGCGCTATTGCCGTTACACCATGTAAATACTCTCAGTAACTGTGAATTGGGCCAGACTCGTGGTTATGTAAACCTTCTCGAAAAGCTTCCAAGAGCAGCATTGCTGGCTGTAAGGCAGTGGAAGAGCATGAAGCTTCTAAATTAAAGGTGCCACCCATGGGCTCTTTGGAGTTATGCCACTGAAGAAGCATTGTGGTTCCCATAAGGAAGGTTTATTAAAAACGTCACATACTTTAAAGGTTTTCCTAGAACAGCGTGTCCAAGCAAAGAACTATTGAGGCAGAAATGTTTTATGAGTCATAAGTGTGTTATGACCCAAAACAAGGCCACAAATCAATTTACAAAGCACCTTAATTATACCAATAAAGCAAAGTATTTAAGAATGAGAACAATTTTTAGAAGAAAAAGAAGTTAATCAGCAGCTCGATAAAATCTAAAGCCGAGAAGATCTAAACAAGTCTGTACTTTTGAAGAGTTTGATTGCGTTCAGAAAGTAAATGTATGGGGTTCATGCTTTTTTCACTCACTTTTTCCTTCCTTGGCTGCAAAACATTTGAGAACCCATTTAAAGAACCATCTACAAAAGGTTTTTCTCCAGTCTGAAATACCTTTTGATCAACGAATACCCATTAAAGCATGGAGTCGGCATAGTTCTATTTAAAACCAATGCTTTACTAAACAGCCATATGTTTATATATTTATGGACACCCCTGCATTCAGCTACTTTAGGTTGTACCCATTACTGACACAGATGTTGAGTCAGTTGAATCCCTGTAGAGCAGTACTACTAATAGAATAGGTCTCTCTAGAGAAGATAAACTTGAACCTGCATGGGCTAGAAGAGTATAAAGCATTGAGCTGTGGAGCAGTGGATCTGTGTTCTCTGAAATGATGGTGCTCCATTCAATACTTTTAGGATGAGGTGGGGTGGTGACCATCCAATATTCTGACCTCAAAAGATTTTAGTAGGCCCCAACTTGACTGACTGATTTGGCCACCAGTTACTTTTAAAAATGCAGCTGGGAAATGCTGAAATGATCCTTGTCTTTGTACGCACTTAGAGCCGTAAGCCCCATTGCTATCTTCTGAGAATATGCCTTACTGATGCAGGTTGTGGGTAATGTCCATCTATGGCAGAAATAGATCAGGCTTATTGTAAGCAGTCCATTAAGATATACCTGGATCGGCCCCAATCCCATTCCAGTAGACCCAGTAGATGTATGGCCCTACGTACAATACAAATTACAAGCCTGATTAGTATTTTAAGTACTTACGATACATCACTGATGAAATATGTGTTACCTTATCAAAAGGATCCCAAGTTTCTACAGAGGTAATTAGGACCTCAGTACCTCAGTCTTAATGTTACTGTGGTGACTTTGCAGTTAACAGTATTGATGTTGCTGCACAACCTGAAAATACTCTCAGTAACTGTGAATTGGGCCAGACTCGTGGTTATGTAAACCTTCTCGAAAAGCTTCCAAGAGCAGCATTGCTGGCTGTAAGGCAGTGGAAGAGCATGAAGCTTCTAAATTAAAGGTGCCACCCATGGGCTCTTTGGAGTTATGCCACTGAAGAAGCATTGTGGTTCCCATAAGGAAGGTTTTCTTAGACCATTGAGGCAGAGATGTTTTTAAGTGTGTAGCTGGTGTTCTACATTTTCCCATGAAAGGTATTGAAATGCTAATTGTCCTGGAGTTTGCCCTCTCCAAGTGGCCAAACTTGCCAAGCTGTGGAAAGATCTTTCAAGGCTGAATTTGCCAATGTTAGCTAACTCTCTGGCTCCCTTTCCTCCCCCTCCTCCTCCTTCTCCTTCTCCACCTCCTCCATCCTTTGCACTCTCACTTAATTCACTTTTTTTCCATCCTTCTCAATCACTGCTGCTCTCCATCTTGATCCCCAGTCTGCATTTTATACCCGTTCTTTCTGCTGCCTTCCCTCTTTTACTCTCACCCCCTCTCAGCAACCACACGAACACACACTCACATGTGATGATGGGAAGTTTGAGTAATTTTCTCAGTTCTGCTGGAGCACAGCCAGGATAAACCCCCCTCCAGCTTAGTTTCTGTAAGTCAGAGAGAGGAAGAGGGAGACAGAGAGAGAATGAGAGAGTGAGCAAGAGGTGTAATGTGTGAGAGAGAGCAAGCAAGAGACGGAAGAAACCGAGAGAGAAAGAAAGGTAGAAAGAAAGAAAAAAGGGACTAAGGAACGCCAGGACAAGGTAGTGACAGAGAGTGGGGGTGTGGGGGGTCAAAGAAAAAAGGGAGCCGCCATAATTAGCAGAGTCACTCTCTGTCTTTCTCTCTCCTTTTCTCTCTCTCTCTCTCACCGCTCCACTCTCGGATCGTTAAACCTCTCTCGCCTGCTATTGTTTCTCTGTCACAACCACACTCAGTTCTCCAGGGAGAGAGGGGGCGCTTATCACAGAGAGAGACACGCACTGACCTCCCTCACCTGCAGCACACCTGAGTCTCTCTCTTGCTCTCTCTCTCTCTTTTTCTCTCCTATCCTCTCTCTCTTTTTCCCATTCTCTTTCCCTGTGGCCTAGAAATTAGGCTGCCACCACAGCTTAATGGCTGCAGGCTCAATACCCCCCCTCCTCATCAACAGCCTGAAGGCAGGCAGAGAATGTACAGTCAGAGTGATTGCCCAGTTCGCCAGCGTGTATCTGCTTTCTATCGCTTCATCTTTGCAAGGCAAAAGGAAAGACCTATTTTTAAATCCTTCTCGAGCTCAGTCCATTCTGCAAGGAAGATCAAGTTTGACATGCTTGTGAATGCTTCATTTGTTCGGTGCAGCGCTGTGGTGGCAAGTGTCACTTACGCGGTTCGGTCTCGAAAGATAACAGACACCTCCGTAAAATAACTGGGATTAATGAGATAATTAAGGTCATTATCATAGAAGCCCTGGATTACTGGTGGTCCAAGCCACCCTCATCGTGACTAATGGAACATTTCTTGGTTCATAAAACATTTCTGCACCCCCCCCCCCCCCACCACACACACACACACACACCCTCAACCTCACCACCTTCCCCTCATATCTACTCTTAGCCTTTTCCCACTACGATCACCCTTGCCCTGGCCATTTAGGGTCTGTATTTCTGTGAATCTGCTTTGTGCCAAACAGCAAAATAAAAACAGATTGAAATGAACGAGGCGGAGTAAAGTAATAGGTTTGTCTCGCAAACAATTTGTACGGAAAATTTCACAGGCATTTCATTCTAGCAGTGATGCATGTGTTTAATGAGAGCTGTGCGCTTAATGAAGTATGATGAAATGCCTTACTGGATCTGGATTACTGCAGTCAGGTTCCAACCATTTATCTCTTTTACAGGATGCAGCTATTGTCTTCTGGCAAGCTTTCCTTTCCTTTTTGCCTTTGTCCTTAATTCTGTCTGTCTTGTCTTTCAATTGCTTTCTAACTCGGTGTGTTCTTTCACAAATAACACACAGTGGCGTACCGGGATATGGCTGGGACATGATCGATGTGACGATTTAAGAAGTAAAACTGGTAATAAAAGTAATAAAACAGTACTAAAAAACAGTAATAAAAAAAAAGACCTTAGACTTTAGTGGGTTAAGGTAAACAGTCTTTTGTACGTATGTATGTCACAAAATAAAGTATATTTTGATGATCTCAGGGATCTCATTGATTTTGAGCATGGCATGATTGTTGGTGCCAGGCGAGCTGGCTTGAGTATTTCTAAAATGACCGATCTACTGGGATGTTCAGCACAGCAGTCGATGTTCAAAGGCTGCAGTGGGCACAGGCTCACCAAAACTGTACAGTTATACACTGGAAAACTGTAGCCTGATCTGAGGAACCTCAGATCTGCTGAGGCGCACAGATGGTAGGGTCAGAATTTGGTGCCAACAGCTTGAATCCGTAGACTCAGTCTGCCTCGTGTTAACAGTCCAGGTGGGGACTGTTTTCTTGGCACTCTTTGGGCTGTTAATACCAATCAGTCATCGCTTGAACGCCACAGTTTATTTCAGTATTGTTGCTGACCGTGTGCATCCCTTCACGACCACAATTTACTTTATATCTATGGCTACTTTCAGCATGTTAATTCACCATGTCGCGAAGCAAAAAGCGTTCTTCAGTGGCCTTCCCATTCCGGATTCCAAGTCTGTTGCATCTGAATGCATCAGCTCCTGAAAGATTTGTGGGAATTGCATCATGCCACCTAGAAGCTTTAAACTGGTAAAGAATCAAGTTCATATCACAGAACAGAGTGAAAAGGACGCAAATTAATCAGTACGTTATAACTAAATATAGACTAATTATTGCATAGCATTTATTAAAAGACTGTTACTATGACTATATCAAAAGATGGGGAACAAATAACACTGTACTGACCATATCCCTGATATGTTCTGAAGAGCATATTGTGACACATTGGGATGTAATTAATGATAATATCAGATAAGATCATATATATCATGATATTGCCCACCCCTAATAGAACTCCTGTCCTAAAAAGAGTATCCTCATGCTTATGCGAGTGGAGAGTGTGTTTTAAATATTTCTGTTTTACTGTGGGGGTGTATTGACCAGTTCATCCTGCATTGCTTGAGGGGAGTGTGGTTACCTTGGTAGTCAGAGAGAACCATATTTAGCTTGTTATGCATTCTGTTCCATCTCTAGTGCCGGTGGTTTACGGTTCCACAAACCCACTGGACCTCCGTATTGACTGACCTTACTGAAGAGCCGATATATCAGTCAGGCTTCTCTTGTTCAGTCTACCTGTTTGAATCTTCTTCTCTACATGCTGTTTTGTCTAATCTCTAGCCTGTTTGCCTCTGTTTTCTGTCCCCCTCCTGTTCTTGATCACACTCTCTCTCTCTCTCTCTCTCTCTCTCTCTCTCTCCCCTAGGCCGCTAAGCCCAGTGGTATTAGTGTTGTCAGAACAGAAAAGGATGGGATGCGTCTGCCTCTCTCTACCAGGTGGTGCCTCAGCCCTTGTTAAGCAGTGCAGCCTGCGAGTGCATTGCCTTTTTAAGCGCCGAAAGATGCGCGAGAGATTTGCATCGCAGATTTTAAACGCCTCTTCCCCCTCCCCGTCTCTGCTCTGCTTTCTTGTGAACGCCACCTAGGCTCGCTCTCCCTCGAGCACAAGCAGCGCAGTTTGTTGTAGTTTCTCGTGTCTTCCATATCCACTCGGGGTCATAGCTGTCAATCACTCCTCTGGGGGCTCAGTGGGGGTTTGGCCCCTCACCTGATCACCATAATGTGGGGAGTGGAGTCAGCAGGAGTGAATTTGAACAATGTGAGTCTCTTTTCTCGTCCCAGCTCTGTGTTTTGGGTCGTGTGTGTATGTGTGTGTGTGTGTGTGTGTGTGTGTGACAGGTGACAACCCCTTTCACAGCAGATCTCCCCTCCTACTGTTAATCTAATTGTTAAATTAAGCATTGGCCCCAGACAGAAGGCTAGAAAAATTTAAATTACATTCAGAACACACTTTTGGTTTAATAGATTTTCTATTTCTCGTTCTTCATTACTAACGGGTTAAGAAGTAAATACTTTTTGCAGATTTTAAATGAGCCATTTGATTCAGACTAAGGTGCTTGACATTGTCCAAGTAGAAGCATTTCTATAAAAATGATTTTAAATTATGGCCTCAGGCTATTCGTGAGTCGTATCGGGTGAAGCTCATTATGCCAGTTTGGAAGACTGCAAATTACTTCATGTGTGTGTCGTAGTCAGCACTAAACATGAGTGTGACATTTGCTTGGTGCCAACAGCCTTCTTAACACTTCACATTTGGACATTTTAGAATATAATTGCTCAGGTGCTTTGCTTAATTGATGTCATTTTTGGTGTGTCTGGATGTCAATGAGTCTAATACGCAATACGTCTACTCCTACGAGAATTGTGCATTAGCTGTACATGATTTCTCTGCCCAGTCCCTCCCCCTTCGTATCAACATCAACACATGTCTGATTCAGCTTAGAGCGTCCAAATTTCTTCACTGCAGCATGTGATCTCCAGAGTACTATTCCTAGACACTACACTGTGTTGTGTTGTGTATCTCTCCCTCTAGGCCAAGCTGTTATCCACTTCAACTCCGTTAGGGAGAGAACCCTACCAAATTATGCTGGTCATCATTTTTTTTTTGGTCGTTTTCATGTTCCACGAGCAACTGTGCACTCGACGGGGTGGGCATTATTATAAAACACCTCGGTTCTCCCCCCTACCCTTCCCTCAGCCTAATATGAGCTCCTCTCCTCCAGTATCCCATCACCTCCTGCGAGCTTCCAAGCTGTCATGGCAGCCTGGGCTGCATCCCTGGTTGCCAGGGCGCTGCAGGACCAGATCCGGCCTTCGGGGCTGCCGACGCCCCTCGCCCAAGCTGCCGCAGACCCTTCCCTTCCTGCACAAATGTTATCTAAATGCTAAGCACTTTGGCACTCGGTGGCAGAATCTCTTTGTGCAAACCACGGGCTCCGAGAGAACAGTTTGCTGGTTCTCAAGTGTGAAGCGCTGGCTCAGTGCAACGCCTAGCGAACAGGAACATGAGCCTATTTCACTGTGTTTGAATTAGGGAGCCGTGAGGCACTCTTAGGGCCTGGCGAAGCTTTAGATACGGAGAGATTTTACACAGCCAAAGACACAGAGTACACATCATAAACAGATGGCACTCATATCGGCCCTCGGCAGAATGTTGGTTCAAGGCTTTGGGTTGAAGGCAGATCATGCGTCAAAGTGATGCTGCCGCGGCCAGTCTTACCCGACCCGCGTTATCCTCGGGATCTTTCTTGCATTACCACTGAAAGCATGAAAGTTGCTGAACGGCTCTTCGGGCAAGACCAGCCAGAGCAGAGCCGTGACGTTGTGAGACATAAGCTGGAGAATGCACAGATTAAGCTGGAAATGTAGAGCCATTTTCTCTGTGAATCTGAGCCCCATCACCATGAGAGCAGTGACTGTGCGGTTAGTGCCACTGGGCAAAAGTGCTGTCCGGTTGCCTCTGATCGGGTTTCTCCCGCCTGTGCGGCCCTTGCATAATCCTGATCATGTACCACAAAACCAGTTCTTCACACATCAGCAATATTTGGGGGCATAGAAATCGAAAGCTTGTGTTTTTTTTGTGTACTGAAACAAAAGGACATTGCTGAGCTGGGCCAAAGTGATCGCCACGGAGTAGCAGAGCTGCATTTTCATGCCAAAGTCGTGATTTGTGCAGTGCATATATATACACACACACACATGCTTTTTTTCTACACACATGCTTTTTTTCTAAAGAAGCTAGCGTTCATTCTGCTTACATGCCAAATCAATTGGCTTTGCATATTCTCTTATGTCTGTCTCCTTCTGAGGAGAGAGTTGGGCAGGAATGAGAAATCCTTGGGACACCTCTAGCAGGAGTGTGTTTAACTTCTGTCTAGATCAGGGCTGGGTCCGATTTCACTCCGAGTTCTGCTTTCAGGCTGAATAATGGCCCGTCTCCCTGTAGCGAGGCTGCCGAGATGACTTTCTATATTTCTCCTGCACAACAAGCCAGGCCGTGATAGCGGTGGTACTTTTCATCTCACTGTCAGAGAGACTTAAAGGTTTTAGAGAACATAAATTGCCACCTCTGTAACTGCATTCCTAGGCTGCGAAGGTACAGGCTGGTGTGCCGAAACACGCAGAGCTGTTGTTCCACGCTGATAGGAACGAACGTTTTCCTGTTGGGTGCAGTCGGGAAGGAGGGAGGAGATGACTATTACATCCTGAACGGGTGCCATAGGAAGTCATCAACTGAACAGGAAGAGGAGACACGCGTGTTTTGGTGCCACGGTGGGGGGATTGCTTTGTCACTCCTTCCAGTCGCTCCTTCATGAGCTATGAAGGAACGCCCTTAATGGCTTTTTACCAGATTGCAAACCATCAGAACCGAGGCTGTGCTCACAAGCGCACAGACAAATTGCCAGCTACTTGAGTTTCACTTTCGCTCCTCAGCTACTTGTGCACAGCTGTCACTAGTGTTGGCGCTCGGGGCTACACGAGTCTCTTTTTATTTGCTTGTGTGGAGGTATATAAATAATGAAATGGAGCTGGTAATTGGTGGTTCACGGTAATTAGGCCTTGGCTGTCAGCTAAGCCAATGCCTTTCTCTCGTCAGAGGAGTCTGAACCAAGGACAGTAATTACTATTATCTGTGGGGGTTGTTGACACAACAATAATCCCGTCCTTAGCGAGCCTATCATGGTGCTACATGGCCGCCCCCTTTTAGCGCTCTTTTCCTAGATGGATTTATCTTGGTGTTAATGCTAATTTTTCCTACTGAGTCCCATCATCCTCTGCCGCACCGACGAGAGCCTGACCCGTGTCTCTGAAATTTTCTGCTCGGTGACTCTGAAAAGCTCGTCCATATTTTCATTAGACGAACAGTTTGACTCTTCCCTGCTAGCAGCGTGATGCTCGACCATAAACAGCATTATCAGGCATCTCGGTGGGCTTTCTAATGCACCTGTAATCCTGTCATTTCATTCATGGGTACCTCCGGGGTTATTCTTGGACGGCGGTGGTGTATCTGCCTGCCTTGTCTGCCTGTCTCTGTGTGAGATTGGATTCCCTCGACCTAATGCTTCTCCCCCACCTCCACCCACCCCACCTAAAGCCACCCCACAGGGCCGAGTTTCTGTTTGTGTTTCATGCGAGCGATATGGGGACCTGCTGTCGAGGAATGAATCGAAACATCTGCTGATGAAGATTAGGTTAATGTTACCAGCTATGAGACAGCGCTAGCTGGGTTGGGTGGAGTAGACTGGGGAAACTGTGGGGTATAAGGCTCAGCCACTTACCTTACCGAACTCTAGTGTGTGTATAGTGAGTATGTAAGGACAGGTAGTGCTCTGCTGGTGGTGATCCAGGCTTTTGTTGATATTTCCTCAGCACTGAAACCTTATCACACTCTTTTAATCCCTTATTGCTTGCACAATGCTGAGATGTGTGGCTGAGATGGGCCACAGACCACTGTTGATGTAGAAAGTTTGTTTTTTAGCCTCTAGACACTGCCATCTTTCTTGCTGCTGGACTGTAGAGGCACTGTATCTAGCCGTGGCCGTGAAAATGGATCTAGCCTTGCATCTTGGAGTGTTTCTTTAATACCATAGCCCAGGTAGTCATCCAGAGCGTCCCGCCTCCAAGGCTGAAATGTATTTTAATAACTTTCTCTATCGGTACGCTGATCTGCTGTGAGACCTCTATCTTTGCACAGTGGAAATGGAGTGCTGGAGTGCAGGCCTGTAATGAATACTACATGTTTCTGGGAGATAAATACAGGGATGATGCACTTCTTTCTGTGCTGGGGTAAGACTGGTTTGCAGGCAGGTATTTGTGTGCCCTCCATGGTAGGAGAATCATGTGCGCTTGTGTGCACGCGCATGCGAGCGAGTGAGCTGAATGATGAGCGTGTAAATTGCATTGGATCTGAATTAAACATGCAGCACCTCTGCGCTTGCGGCGTGATGGACACTCAAACATATTGCAGGCAGAGAAAATGACTTTTTAAGTAGGGTATTTATGGGAAGATATTGTATTCATTTGATTATAATAAAGCATCCATTGTGCTGGGAATGAATGGCAGGGGGAGCTGGCGACAGTTCAAGGCAATAACTGTCCCAGTGTCTGAGCCTCATGCGCAGGAGAGGGCGGGCTTTCTAAGATTAGCTTTCTTTGTGTTCTGTAGATAGCCGCGGCAATACGTTAAGGAGAAGTAATAAAGAAATATATCTGTTTTTATAGAGGCTTCATGACAGGGTTATGTTGGGAGGTAGCATAAAGAGCTGGGACAGGGTGTAAAGTGATATTATGGGCCATTAGACAGGCCAGATAGAGGAGCACTCTGTGGTAACCACCGCTGTTGGTAATGGAGCCCATCACTCTACCGCTGATCCTCCATCCACGCTGCTCTTGGGATGAACCCTTCAGAAACATGTCCCAACCGCAGGCCCATCCCTCAGCGGCATCGCTCTCACAGCGCTCCCTCTCTTTCTCTTTCTGGTTCTCGCACTCCGGCGCGCTCTATCCCTGCCCCCTATCTGAAATTGATACCATTGTGAAATGGTGTCGCAGCTTGTTGAGGTCATTTGGAGCGCGGTGTTGATTGAAGTATTTGGCTTTCTCCGGTGTCGCTGCTGTGAAGGTGAACTCACACGTCCGTGTGTTAAATGCTATCTTTTTGCAGCGCGTAGCCTCACTCTCTCCGGCTCCTGTTGTGGACAGAGCCCTTGGGATATTTCAGCGCTCTGCCACAGAATTTTCTCTTTTGACTGTTGACACTAAATGAAAACAGGTGCATAATCTGGAAGCTCCAGGTAACCCTTGGTAAACCCCCCTAGAGAAGATTCTGAACTTGCCCAATACTGAGTGTCAATACAATACCAGTGCTCTCTGTCTTTGTTCTGATTTACAGAATTACACACAGTAGAGCCTGGGTGATCAGTAGTGATGTACCTGTTCCTCACCTGGCTGTTACAGCCAAATCTTTCATTATATTTTTATATTGCATACTGCAGAGAGGCTAGCGGACTAAGGGTCTGCCACTATGACCTGGGTCATGCTGCCTGCCATCAGCAGCCAGAGCCTAAGAGAGCACAAATGGCCTAGCTCTCTCTGGGTGGCTAATCGTCTCTCTCTCTCTCTCTCCCTCTCTCTCTCTCTCTCTCTCTCTCTCTCCACATCTCTTCAGTGTGACACTGGCTGGCACAGGCATCAGCTGGCCGATGCATCAGAGCTGGGTACCCGCTGCTTTCCTCCGAGCATGTTGGTTGCCCAGTGACATTGTATCAGCGGCTGTTTGAGAAGAGGCGGAGATTGGTTGCTCATGTATCGGAGGAGGCATGTGTCAGTCTTCACTTAAATGCTATCGGGTGGTGGGGGGGCTTGGCTGCTATAATGAAATATAAACACATGATCCGGCTGTTTTTTTGCTAAAACTGCAATAGATATAAGCTCAAGGTGTATTTTGGACAGGCTGCTAGTGGCATGGCAAGCATTCATGCTCTGACCACTACTATCAGTATGGAAGTGGACTGTTTACTCGTCCTGGTTTAATATGTGCTCCACTAAACTATGCTCTGACTGTGCTAAAAATTCAAAGGAATCATGGAGTTATGCTGCTGACATATATATAAAAATAAAAGCTCATGCTGATGGGCCAACAGGCGATGCAGATGCTCTAAATGTAAGCTAACCTGACCTTCAGTCACTTTTAAAGCATGTATGATCTATTGTTATCTGTTGTTACAAGTAATTGCTTTTGGTGGATTCAAGTCATTTTTGTAAACTCTGCATGACACCGGCAATTAACGGAGGTTCCCCCCTCCCCTAGTGTTGCCCTTTCCAGCTTCGCGACAGCGCTGTCCTGCAGTGATCGTTGCAGCCCTGTAATTGCGGCCATAGAATTTCATAACAACCATGACTTAGAAACAGTAATTGGATCGGCCACATCTGACTGATATCCGATCGGTTTAACAAGGTTAGTGTTGGTGCCAATACGGATCCAGTATATGGAATGAATGCATCACTGGATTGAGTACTCCAGGCTGTAGGCTGCAGGAATATTGCCGGAGCACTGGTCCTTCTGCTTTAACTCTCTCTGTCAGTGCTAAGATAAAGGATCCATGCTGTGTTTAGAGACTCGCTTTCCTTCACGGCCTTTCCTGCCTTTAGGGCAAACATGGAATAGACAAGGAATCTGAGGCATTTCGAGCAGAAGCTGATGACTTTTGTCTGTTCCTGGCCGGCGGTTTGCCGGCATGCTTCATTCCCTTCAGATTTGATAGACTCTGCTCAGCGTGTTGTGGCTGCCCAGACCTTCCAGCGAAGAAGCAGGAATGACAACAAAGCAAGATTAGCCTTCCTTATAGCCAGTTCTGCTGTGCTGACACATGAAGAGGCGTTAGCTGTGTGACCATCCTGATGTTGCTACCTCTACTTGGCCAGACTGTTCTTATTAAAGCATCTGGCAGCCGTAAACCCCTGTGCGATCATTCCGGTTTAACTTAAGCGTTTTTTTAATGTGTTTTTGAAAAGCGTCTTAAGACTTGAGTGGAAAGCAGTGGTCAGGCTCCTCTCTTGTGCATTAGAGGCACTTCCATTAGCGTGTAGGGCTTTGGGAGCTGCCAGTGATGTCATTTGAGAAGTTGAGAAGTGTTCTTTTCTTCTGCAAAGCTTGAAATAATCAGATATATGTGTGATGAATGCGAGTGCATGTGTGGGTGAGCATCAGTAAGAATATATCCTTGGCCGTCGTCCAGGAGTCCAGAAAATAGAGAGAAGATTGCTTGTAACTTTGCTGGACCCACTGGATATTAGCCATTTCCTCTCTGTCAGCGGACCAGATACCTGTACGATATTGCACAGATTTCTCAGTTGGCCAGATAGCTAAAGTCAAAAGTCAGGACTGGTCAATAGGAGGAGACGTAAGGCTTTTACTTACTGGTCAGACCTGAACCTTCTAGCACAGTCATCTAGGTAACTCTCCTAGGAAATCCTCCTTTAAAAAAATACAGCCCTGTTGTCATCTCCATGCTCTTCTGAGACCCAGTCTAGTAGTAAACACAACAACTACCTATTAAGATAGAGTCCAGACTGGCACCGCGCCCCACCCTCACCCCCTTCGCGCCCTATTCTCACAACCACAGCCGTGTAATTGCATTTTTTTTCCCAAGATAGAAAGTCAAATGTGAACGTGATGAAATGTGAAAATTCACCCTCTCCTCTCCTCTGCTGGTGGCTGGTCTTTCATGTCTGCATGTGGCGCGAGGAGATGAAATTAATTGGGTCACAGTTTAATAGTGATCTGTGCTCATGGGACGCCGCGCAGTCTGGGTTAGATTCTGCAGAGCGCCGCCGCTCGCTGTGGCAGCCACCATGACACAAAGCCACTCTGTCTGGAAATTAGAAAATCATAAGCTGTCACACTGCAGCATCTCGGAGCTTCACACCACCTGCGTCACGTAATGCCTGGGCCACACATCTTTGGTTGGCCGTGACTCAAACTCCACTAGTGGAAGTGTCAGAGACTTGTTGATCGCCACGAATTCAGCAGGCCACTTTTGTCCCGCTTTCTTTCTCACCACTGACCAGGAGATTCACCCAGTTCCTTTATTCACACCGTTTCACTCCTGCTCCTGCCATCCTTCTCTCCTTCTCTCTCTCCCTTCTCTCTTACCCTGCTCTATCTCTCTCTATCCTCTCTCTATCTGTTCTCTCACTCTCTTTGACTCTCTCTCCATGTCTGTCTCACTCTGGCTCTAATGATGTCTCTGTTTGTCTGTCTGTCTCTCTCTATATATATCTCTCTTTGACTCTTTCATAATGACTCTTTCTCTCTCGCTGGCTCTAATGATGTCTCTCTCTCTCTCTCTCTCTTTTTGGTTCTCTCATGACGTCTGTCTCTCTTTGGCTCTCATGATGCCTCTGTCAGTCTATCTCTCTCTGGCTCTCATGATGTGTCTCTCTCTCTCTGGCTCTGATCTGTCTCCCTGTCTCTCTCTCTCTCTGGCTCTCTCTGACTCTCCCATGATGTCTGTCTATGTCTCTCTGTCACTCATTATGTCTCTGTCTGTCTGTTTCTTTCTCTAGATATCTCTCTCTCATATCCTTTGGCTTGGTCATGCCATGCAATGGCTTGAGAGGATCTCACGCTCTCTCTGGATTTTATGCACTCTCTCTCTCTCTCTCTCTCTCTCTCTCTCTCTCTCTCTCTCTCTCTCTCTCTCTGGTATGTTTATGTCTGTAGAGGAGTTAATGACACAGAACATGGATTTGTGTCTGTAGCGTTCTGACCAGAGCAGTGCCGCCTCATTGGTCAAACTCCCATTCTCCCTCCAAACACACACACACACACATACCTCTCCACCCTGACTTCATGCCCTCTGCTCTCATCCATCTTCATCGCTCTGCCAGACACTCTCACCTCCAGACGAGGCCATCCTCATCCTCACCTCCGCCTGACAGTCACTGATGACTGAGCAGCACCTCCCCACACACCTACATGTGAATACGCATGCACACAAGCACACACACACACACACACACACACACACACACACACAAACACACACACACACACACACACACACATACATACATACAGAAACGTTCCCAGCCCAATCCGTCTTCATCCGACACATGCGTGCCACAGTGTTAATTAGACTTGGAGCCAGGAGACACATGTTATCAACATCGTTCACTTTCATCCCTCTCTACTCTTTTTTCTCTCCTTGTTTCTCTCTCTCTCACACACATGCGCACAGCCGCTCTCTCTAGGTCTGTGGAGGATGTTTCGGTGCGGTGCTGTTTTGCCGGGGTTGTGGAGGGTATCGGTACCAGCTGTCACTACAGTGGATGGCTGCCAACCACTGATATCTCTCCCTCTGCTCTTATCCCCTCGTTTAGTCCTTCATTTCTGTTTATTTATCCATTTGCAGTGTTTGTCGAGGCTGCATCTGTCTGCTCGCTCACTTTGCGCTCCCTTCGTGCTGGGGGAGCACTGATCATCAATTCCTGTGGCCAGTTCCCATGTCTCTGCAGCCAAAGTGAACAATCCTCGATTTGTATTGTGTATGTGTATGTACCTGAGGCTCGCAGTTCCAGACTCCATGAAGGAACTACGTGAAAGTGAATGTCATCGACAATGTCGATGAAAAGTTGTCATCCTATACAGAGACGCACATATTATGCTCATTTTAATTTGATATGCTATTTACATGATTAATTTAACATATAACAATAGAGAACAATAAAAGTGGAGTGTGTAAAAGTAATGACATACTAATCCCCCCAATATGTTAAATATAAATGATGGCCTGAAATGGTTTTAAATCTTTTCCCTCTACAACAGTGGTTCCCAACCATGGGGCACTTCAATCAAGCGAGGGGTAGGAACGCAAGTCCTCTACAAATGCGGCCGCTGCAGCTTCGGTGTTGCGCTGGGCTGAACGCAGACCTTGTCCTAGAGGACCCCCTTTCTTACACACCTTAGTATTTACCCTGCTTCCCAACACACCTGATCCAGCTTATCAGCTAATTACCCAGCCCTTCCTGAGCTGACGGCAGTGTGTTAGAGCAAGAAGCCGCTAAAATGTGCAAGCAGGTGGTCTGTTGGGGGGTTATTAACTCATTTCCATTTAGAAAATGAACAAAACAAACTTTTGCATAGGACTGCATAAGAAAATGCTATGTTGGCTACGGCTAATCAGCCGTAACATTAATACCAACGACAGGTGAAGTGAAAAACACTGATTAGCTACAGCTACTGTGGCATCTGTCAGGGATGGGATATATTTGGCAGCAAGTGAACAGTCTGTTCTTGAAGGTGATGTGTTAAAAGCAGGAACTATGGGCAAGCCTAAGGATGTGAGCTCTGTTGGCAAGGGTCCGAATGCACCTAAGGCTAGTTGATGCTTGTTGATGCTCATGGATGCCCGTGTCACAACTTACAGGACTTTAAAGGGTCTGCTGCTAATGTTTTGGTGTCTTGGGATACCACAGGACGCCTTAAGTGGTCTTGTGGAGTCCATGTCTCTAATTGTAAGATCTGTTGTGGCAGCACAAGGGGGACTTACTTACTCAATATTAGGCAGGTGGTGCTAATGTTATGGCTGATTAATGCATTGCAATGCAAACTTTTTTTTTTAATCATTTTTGTTTGTCAAAAGAGCAGCAAGCAACAAAAAAATCTTGGCACACACAGCATTCAAATTATGTGCGTCATAAAATCGCAACAAAAAGGAGCCTAAATAGAATAATTGCTGAGTGTTGGTTGCAAATAGGAACACACATCATCTGTATCCATTGCTGCACTCCTGAGACAGCTGCTTGAGTCTCATTGACTTTGTTTGTGAGTGGGGTACGGGCCAGTCACAGCGGAGCAGAGAGGACAGTGCCCTGTGCTGCGGTCCAAAGTGTTAAACAAAGGCTGAGCATGAGCCAATAGCCATAGTAGTACACACTCCTAGTCTCCGTTGCATTAGTGTTTTTACCCTGCCCTCATCGACTTACCCTCTTTATTTTCCCTTGGGGGATTTGCCAGTCTCCATCTTAAGGGCTATTCCACCACTTTATCAGCCCAACTGAAGTTCATTAGAGGAACCCTCGGAGGGGCAAGTGATCAGTCAACATAACTGTAGACCTCAGGTTAAGAACCTGCCCGGAAGGCAGTGCAGCCTAGTGCAATTTTCTTGGAAAAATTGCAGACAAAGCTGTTTTTAAAGCAGGGATACGATGAGGCGGCTTGTGCGAAATGCTTCTGTCACGCCCTCATTATGTTCTTCTGTACTATTTGCATTAATTGATTAAACTAAGTGTGATACCTGGTCAGACTAATTACGTAAGTCACTGGCACATGCACATCACATACTAGTGGACAGCCATGGACTATTAGAGTTAGGATTTCAGTTCAGAGCATAAATGTCAACTTTACAGTAAGGCTTATTTCTACTAGAACCACAATAGGAATTTTAATGTTATGTTGAGGGTGATTTTTTTGTACATTCTAGATCACACAGTTGTAAATTAAAATCTTGGGTATTTGCAGTTACTCTTTCAGTGAAGTGGTTAATCCGACTAGCTTTTGAAGGCCGAACCAGTAAGATGGCTTGTTTTGCTGTAGCTTCTTAGATACCAATGGTTAATTATTTGGTGATTGGACAAATAATTAGATACTATATCGTGAAAAAGGCCAAGGTAGGTGGTGGCTGCTGCCATAGGCAAGCGTACCCCTGTTGAACAAAAGCGCTCTCCGCTATTCGCTCCTCTCTGTAAGCCAAAGATCAAGTGACGTAGGTGACAGAAAACCCTAATGACACAGAGCCTTGTGATAACACACACTCACTTAATTTTGCTCTGTCACTTTGCTTCATGCCTTATTGCCCTGCCTCCCCAATATCTAGATATATGATGAAGAGCTTCATTGAGAAAGCAAGGTCAATCGCATTCAATGTCAAAGTTTTAAATTGCTGTCATTTTCCAAAAAGTGATACAAATCTTTTTCAAGTAATCCATTATCCCTTCGTTTCTGACTATTGTGCAGCCTGCAGCCTGAACTGTGTCATAACGGTACCGTCTGGATTTGTTGGCCCTGGGTAGTAATTCCATAAATAATGCCTGGATGTGTCTCTTTCACTGCTATTTAACACCCATTGCTTGTTTATTTCCTAACATGACCCACTGTTAAAGTCAATGTGTCTGAGAAGAGAGGATAACCAATTCCTTTTTAAAAGTTTCCTTTTAGCCATTAGTGGATCTAAATGGCTGCCCAAAACTTTAGGTTTACGGTACAGAGCTTCACTCTAATAGAACATAAAAGCAGTGATGTTGCTCAAATCCGGTCCTGGAGGGCCACAAGCAAAGCTGATCCAACTCATCAGCTAATTATAAAACCCTACATGAGCTGAGTCAGATGTGCTAGAATATACAAAGTATGCTGGGATATGGTCCTCCAGGACTAGATTTGAGCAGTATTGGCCTAAACCTCTTGATTGTTTTTTGTAAACAAATTCTGGCAGCAATTTGAAGCAGTATTTTGCTCCTGTGCTGGTTTGTCACGGTCATCATGCTTATCACAATTTATCATTGTGACACCTCTAGCTCTCTGCCCAGTCTCCTCCTCAGGCTCTCTTGTGTATAAATGCATCTGTTTTTTTTTTTGTGGGCAAAGGGGGGGGGGGGTTTCCACTCAGGTGGAGAAATGAAGCTCCGTTCTGGTGCTTGGCTCCGTTTTCATTCTAAAGCCAGGATTTGAGTTGTTCAGTAATGCAGAATGGGCCAAATTCCACTTTGCAGCTGGAAATGACTTCAGCAGATCATGGAGTGTGACTTTCCTGTAAGGCTTTCTCCTCCATCGCGCGCTCTGAGCCGATCAAACTGGCAGAGAGAGGCTCAGCTCCGGGTCAGAGAGAAAACTGCTCACACTGCTCGTCCGCCCGCATTAACTGTGCTGCCTGTTGTAGACCTATAGTGTGTGTGTGTTGGGGGTTTAGATCCAGAGGTGGAATTTCAGAGATTTGTTTGTGAATGCACTTTTCCCACCTTGATATATATTTTTTTTGTGTGTGTGTGTGTGTGTGTGTGTGTGGACTCTCTGTGACCTCCTGTCCTCACAGAGACCCTCTGGAGCCAGGCTGAGAGAGCAGGAGCTGGGCCAAGTGTAGCTCTATGCTTATTCCAGCCTGCGTGTGCCAGGAGAACAGTTTGCTTAATGTACTTCTACCTCTTTTATGTGATCTGTCCTGCAGCAGATGAACACTAACTGTGTTTAAATGCACACCAGTGCTTCAGTATTAGGCCAGCTAGGACTGATGGTCTAACTAAGCCACTCTCATGTAAACAGAGTAGTTGGATTCTAATAGTCTGACTAAGAATTTAGGACTTTTTAGGGCGCTTTCACATTGATCTGGTTTGTGCACACTAAAGAACTCGCTAATATGATGTACCTACATCCTGTCGTTATCACCTATATGGGCTGCGGCTCTCTTGACATACTTGATGACGATTGGTTTGTAGAAGGACATGCAGCATTTGAATAAACAGATTCCTCTATACTGCTATACCAGATTAACTTTATACTGCTAATATATGACCTTACTACCAACGGCACCAGCTTCAAGTGCGGTATCCAAGACTAGTTCCTATTGGGCGAATGAATGTGCTTGCTGTGCAACAATATACCATCACAGGCAGATATATTTGTCCCCATGTGCTTCCATGACTTCATTTCCATCCTTGTGCGGCTCTTTTTTTTTCTTCTTCTGTTGTTTAAAGGGTGACAGTAGCCTGCCTTCAATCAGCTTCTTTCAATCGGTCCAAAACTGCAATCCAAATTTGATCCCGACCAAGATCACCTCCTTTGGTCCGGACCGTGGTCTGAGGCATCTTAGACACCTGCTATTTTGGTCCAGACCCAAATAAAGAGTCAGAAGGTCTGGGTCAAACAAGGTAGGTGTAAAAAGCACTGCTAGTCAAGCTAACCTTAGCCCAATTAAAACGAGTGGTCCAAGCTGAGTAAACACAAAACACGCAAACGTCGCTCCACTGGCTCATACGCACAGCCACACTTCACAACGTGTCTAGTAGTGACACGTGTGATGACAGCTTTTTGGCACCAAGTCAGAAAGGAGTGATAAATGACTAAATAGACGCCTTTTTGCAGAGAGCAGGAGACTTCCCTCAGGTTATCACGTTTGTCAAAAATAGACGCCATTAGGTATTTTAATGATCTTTCATACATGGATAAACGTTGTCATTGGTGCGTCATTAATGTTCCATCTCCCTAAGGGCTGTTTCATCTCCTTAAGTCAAACTATGCAGGTGTAGACAGACTGCAAATGGACTAGACACTTATTCAAATCTGTTATCCAGATCTATTATCTGGATAAGTGTTGGTTGCTTAGACCGACTAAGAACTTAGTCAGACTATTGTGTGTGTGTGTAGACACATAGTTGCAGTGTTACTGCTTTTATTGATGATTTTGAGTGTACTTGCTTGTACATGCTGTCAGAGTTGACTGATTACCCTGGATTACTCCATCCAAAAAAACCCACACACGTATCTTCTTAATCACAACTTAATTGGCAGTGATTAGCTGGCAGCTTGCACAATAATGATGCATATTTTAGTGGTTGCTGTAGTGGTCCTGTATTGGCCATCATTGTTAGACTGGGGTTTGCCTGGGGTCATTGGACAAGACTCTGCATGCTACGTTCACCAACTTCTGTAACCTGTGTCTGATTTTTGCTGGCTACAGTTCCCACAGTTGTAGATACATCACCATTGTCCCAAATAATTGTTTGGTCTGATGTGTGATCAGAGCTTGGATAGAAGCTTTTTAATTGGATCAACAGTTTCTCTTAATAAATGGGTGGGGGGGTACCCTTTTTGTGTCACAATGATACGAATGTACTAGTGACAACTAAGCAACTACTTGGCAACATACTAGCAACCACCAGAGACACCATAGCAACCACATGGGATACCATAACAACTGCCTGGCAACACCATAGCAACCAACCAAGCCACCCGACAGCGATCACTGAGTAACATCATAGCAACCACTAAGCGATTCCCCATCTAGCAACCACTTAGCAACACCACAGCAATCTGGGATACCATAGCAAAAGTCTAGAAACATCATAGTTACCACCTAGCAACAATTTAGAAACCCAATAGCAGCAACCTTAAGAATTTAGTGTGGACCGTTTCCCTCTAGTGATCATGCAGCCCCAGCCAAGCAACTGTCTGGAAGTGGGAACCACTTCAGATGTGTAACCATAGTATCTTCCTTCTTCAGCAAATGTTTACTAAACTATTTTAATACTCTCTAATGATAAAAAAGAAACAATCGAATTAAAATAAATAATTAATTTAGCATATTTTGATATTGTTCAGTTAAATCTACTTTTATTTTTTGGCCTCATGACTTCATTGTCAAAATAATCGGTGGATTAGTCTTTACACCCTTCAAATAAATATTGTTATGTTACTACTGTGTTCATGAGACACGTTTGCATAATGTAACCTAATGCGACCTCCCAGTCAGCTAGCTGATAGACTGTAGCAGTTGGGCTTAGTTGATGTGTGTTCTGCCTGATGTATACTGACCGCTGAGCTGGTATGGCACTCGCTGTGGCTGCTGTGTTCAATGCCAGGGATTTGTCTTACATACATAGTCATGCACACAGTAGCTTTCAGGGACGATGGTGTGTATTGCCATCATCTGTGTGAAGCTGGTAAGGGGGGTGGGGGGCATGAACCATCTGTCTGCTTTTCAGCGTTCATGTTCTTTTGCATAAATACATTTCATATGCTGTGTTTAGAGCTGTAGACCAGTCTTGCCTTGTTCTGGTTGCGTAATCAAGAATGCAATGAGAAAAAGAATATGGCTTGGGTGGGAAAAGCTGGTGCCACATCTGGTGCGGTGACAGTGCGGTAACTCTGGTGGAAAGAGTGATAATCTAAGGCCAGCTGTATTTACCGTAACAGCGAGGGGTCACCTACTTTCAAGAGTGTCCTGGCTTTATTTTCTAGGTCATATTAAGTGGCTTTCGCATGATATGATCCTCTTACTCTGCGCTAACCTGACTTAACACATCTCTCAGGTTTTTTCATGTACACTATGAGATAGGGTGCTCTGCATTTGTAGCTGTTATAACTATGTTACCCAAAGAGAGTGGGTGATAAGTGTAAGATCATTAAGTGTAGAAAACAAGGCTACATCTACTGGTATAGCATTGCATTATGCCAAGAAGCCAAATTAATAGAATGCTGATACTGTAGCGTAGTAGCACGGCACCACTTAAACATTCTGATCTTTTGGACCACAAGAAATACGTCATCACAGATTAATTTAATTACACTATATGTCCACATATTTGTGGACACTCCTTCTAATGAATGCAGCTTGCTGACACAGATGTTCTGAAGTCTCTGTAGAGAAGTAATGTCAATAGAATAGGACTCGAGGCATAGGCTAGAGAAGTTTAAGCATTGAGCAGTGGTGCTGTGTTCTCTGGAATGATGGTGCTCCATTCAAAACTTTTGGGATGAGTTGGGGAGTTGGAGATGAAGTGGGGTGGTGATCATTTTCATTAACACTCTTATCTCTGAATTTAGACCTATTAGTCACTTATTTTTTAAAAATAAGTTGTCCCAGAAATAATCACAATCAACAATGTTATTACCATTTTAAGACCATATTATGCCACAGATACACTGATAGTATAATAGCATTACACCCTTTTAAAGAGCAATTAACTTTTAAGTTTTAACAATTAGAGCTGGGCAATATGGACAAATTTTATATCACAATATTTAAGACATTGTTTTACAATATGCGATATTTATCACAATATTTAATCATGTAGATAAAATACACCAAAAGCATAAACTTTTAAAAACTGCATTCCAAATACTCTCTTATACAGATTACCATGATTTTTACTCGAAATATGTTACACTCCATTGAATTTGAATAAGACTGATTATACTCTTTGTAATGAAAATGAGATAATCCGTGCTCTTTAAGCACTGACGATATGCACGATACACTCATAAAAGCTTATTGTGTACCACAATAACTAATATTATAATAATATAATATAATAATTTAAATAAATAAATAAATATCCGTCATGAATTAAACATAAATAAAAACACTGTTTAAACAGTTGACATACTGGCTCATTCACATAAGTGGGCTCACTTTGCTTCATAAACACAAGGGGCAAAAACTGAGGTCGGTAAAAATAATTTAGGTCATGTCCATACATCGTCCGATAAGTCAGTAATGTAATTATTGTGACCGGCCTAGCTGAATGCAGTCAGATCTTTACAGCAATGCTCCAACATCTAGTCGAAAGACAGAGCAGGTGTCCCAATACTTTTGTCCATAACGTGTATAAACGGTCACATATAAACACCTGTCCAATGGCAGTCATTTTTAAAAGCATTTCTGGGATTCCAGTATCCTTATGTGTCCCTAGGCCTTTTATGTTGCATGCCGTTGGGTGACAGTACTGACAGTACCCATGATATACACTCACTGAGCACTTTACTACAAACACGTGTACACCTACTCAATCATTACCTAATGATCTATGTATTGTCTAATTATCTAGGAAAGAAGTGTCAGGTTAATGTTCACAGCAGCTGTCAGAATGGGGGGGGGGATTGTATCTTACCGATTCCAAACAAGCGTGGCTTAATTGTTGATGCCAGACGGGCTGGTTTGAGTATTTCCAGAACTGCTGATCTCCTGGGCTTTTCAGCTCAGCAGTCTCTAGAGTTCGACTGGAATAGTGTAAGTCTGAAACACTGTCTGCAGTCTGAAACACCTTGGATGAGAATGGCAACACTGGTTCAAACACTCTGTACAATTGAGTTCCACTTCTATCAGCCAAGAACGGAAAGCTGAGGCTGCAGTGGATACAGGCTCATCAACACTGGACAGTTAAAGACTGGAAAAACATAGTCTGTCATGATGAATTTTGATTTCTGGCACAAACAGCATGAATCCATGTCCCTGGTCTGCCCTGTGCCAACAGTCCAGGCTGGTGGAGGTGGTGTAATAGTGTGGGGAGTTCTCTTGGCATAATTGGGTATTAATCCCAATCAATCATCGCTTGAATGCTAGAACCTATTTGAGGATTGTTGCTGACCATGCGCATCACTTCATGGCTACAATTTACCCATCTTCTAACAGCAACTTCCAGCATGATGTCTTGTTCACATGGCAACGGACATCTCCATCTGGTTTCATGAACATGACAGTACGTTCATGATCCTTTGGATGCTGAATGAGTTGGGGAGTTGGAGATGAGGTGGGGTTGTGATCATCCAACATCCTGACGTTCCTCACGAATGCTCTTGTTGCTGAATGCAATTAAGTTCTTACAGCAATGCTCCAAAATCTACGCCTCTGAACACCTTTGAAGAACTCCCCCCCAAAAAAACAGGTATTGTGTGATGCAACTATGCCAACATGGGCCAGAATCTCCAAGGAATGTTTCCAACATCTTGTGGAGTCCATGCCTTGAATAAGTGAGGCTGTCTTAAGCTTGGTGAGTGTACATATTGCATATTGTGATCTACTTTATTAGATCTACATCCACTCCGATGCCATTTATTACACTTTAGTAATAAATATGTGCATGTGAGAGTGGCAGAGCGAGACTTGTGTGTGCATAGGCACACATGAACATGCCCAGAGCTGAATACAAATTAATCTGTGTCAAACAACCAGAAAGCCTCCCAACTTTTCATATTTTCTCTCTCACGTCACTCTGCTGTTCAGCCCTGACCTGAGAAACCAAGTTTACATTGTGTGGGTCATATTGGAACATTCCTGAGCACTGATCCAAGACCAAGGGTATTTCGGCCCTGAGTGGGCTTGGCTATTTTGGTTGAGGCACGGATGAAATAAAAACACCACAGAGCACAACAGCTTTTATTTCAGCCGTGACCCAGCGTTTAATTCCAAGACCCACATGTCGGCACGGCCGGTTTCCCAGAGCAGCGAGAGGAATTCAAACCTGGAACACGAGACATAAACACAACTGCAGACAAAACAACTCAAGCTCGAACCCATAACAGCTCTCCTTTCTTTTCTTTTCTTTTTTTTCAGCAGTTAAAAACCCTTTACTGGCAGAAGCAGTTTTGAAGCACTGCTCAGAGATGAGCTCACATTCTAGGGAAAGAAGCCGAGTCTAGGTGGGTGAGGCTGATTCTAGACCAGAACTGAAGGTCATTTAGAGTGGGGCAAGTTCACAGACCTGTTAAAGGAAGGTACTTTACTTCTTTTTGAAGGAGTGTCAGGCCTTTTGAGGTCACGCATTCATGCGTCTGCAGGATTTCGGTGCGCTCTCATAAAGCGACAGGCACTTGCCGCTCTCTGTGCTGTTTCTGGCAGCTGTCACTCGTGTGATATTGCCTACAAATACAGTCGAGCTCCTTTTAAAACTGTCAGCAGCTACTCTGACACATCTTCACCATGGAGATACTTTTATACGAGACTTCCTCTCCTCTTCACCAGCCACAGATCTCTGTCTCATTCTCTGTCACTCTCTCGTTTTCACTCTCGCTCGCTCACTCGTGTCAGCTTTCTCTCTCTCTCTCTCTCTCTCTCTCTCTCTCTCTCTCTCTCTCTCTGTGTCCCCCCCCCCCTTCCCTCGCTGTGTGAGATGAAATTGGTTTCTCATCCATTAGAGGTTTTTGAAGCACCGGTTGGCCTTTCCCTGGACCGAGAGTAGTGAAGGAGAAGCCGAAAGTTTCTCATACACACTGTGTAGATTTCTATATGCACTTGATGGTGGAGTAGACGGAGTGAATAAAAAAAAAGTAGAAGAAGGAGAAAAAGAAAATTGCTTTCTTTTTTCGTATTTAATTTTCTGGAGGTTTTTTTTTTTTTTTTTTTTTTTCGCGCTCCAACACAAATTAATTCCGGCAACTTGTCATTTTACATTAGAGCATGAAGTGGACTGGTGGAGGGCTGAGGAAAGCAATCTCGCCTTGTTGCCATGGGAGCGCTTTCTTATTGTGCATTTGGGTAAGGGAGCTGCTGCCAGAACTTCTACCCACCTGTTTCCGGTCTGCTTTCAGGAGGTAAGCAATGCTCCCAGCATGGATAGAGGCTTTCACATGGAGCCCCTTTTTGCTCACATATGATTTACCAGCCTGATTAAAATATGCATGTTTTGATTGGGGTGGAAATAGGAAGTTGGATATGGTCTCTACGGCTTTGATCCTGCTCCGCTCAGAGCTTCTCCGCTACCGTATGTTGTCCTCTCATCATTTTTTTTTATTTTTTATTCGGCTTAGTGAGGACTACACTTGTCCTTAAGTAGACCGGCTTCATGTAGGCCTGCTTCGTTCCTATTACAATAAACAAATCTACCTCCCGTCAGTCTGTCGTGCTTTAAAACTTCTGTTCACCAGCACGAAAGAAATATTGGCCTGCACCCCAGCAATAATCTCGACAATCACAGTTTTATATATTTATTTAGTTTAGTTTTTTATATCGCTGTCTGCCTTATGGTTGATTAGCGGCATCTCTGGCCCGGCACGCTCCAACAACAAGAAAAAAAAAGGAATACTCTCCAGCATTGTCTGATTGCCCCCTCTTTTCTAAACCTCTGATCACCATCTGCCTGCGTATTGTGACTGTTCTGTTCGGGTTCCTGCTGTCCCTGCTGTGGATTACTCCAGGGGCCAGCGTGGAGCGACTGCCTGCTCATTGCGAACGTGCGCACACGCGCACGCACCCGCACCCGCCAGCGCCCATCACCCCTCTTAATCAAGTCAGGCGGACACACCTGTGCAAACAGATGTCCACAGGGACAGCTCTTATTCATCGCTCAGTCACAGCGCTCGCTCGCCCACCTGGGCCCAGCGGGGGTCACGGGAAGCACTCCCGGGGCGAGCCGGGCCTCAGACGGGAAATGAGACGGCCGTGGGGATGCTCCATCCTCTCACTCGCGTGATTTGTGCTTAATACTCTATTAGCTCGCACATGCTGTGAAGGAGTTCTGTCATAGGGGATAAAGATTTAGCCCATGTGTTTCAGACGTCCCAGAGCAAGAGTGCTGATCTAGGACCAGATCAGCCATGTCTATGTAATAGCATTTATTAAGGTCTTAAATACATGAAGAGATCTTAGATGACCCCTGATATGATATGTATGACATTTGACCTTATACATATATGCTAATCTAGGTAAATGTAGTCCAAATGTTTACATTTTATGAATATTTATGTATTGGGATAATGCATGTCACACCAAATAGGTAACCAAAAAATTCACAATGGGTCCTGCATTAGGGAACAACAGCTGAATAATAAACCTAGGGCTCAAGGGCCCAACAGTGCCAGCTTAGCAGACCCGGGTATTCAACCCACACCCCTGTGATCAGTAACTCAGCACTCCAACCACTGAGCCCCTAGTTAATTCATTGCTTAGAAGATATGTCAATGAGGTGCTTTGGTGAACATTGGATATCAGCATTGACCTTCAGTTCCCATGCAACCTTAGTAGGCATTTTTGGGGCGTTTTACTCCCAACTGTAGCAGCCCCACAACACTTCCTTCCTATCTATTGAAGGAAGTATGTGATCAGCGCTGTGGGCAGCTGTTAGTCTGTCGTTGAGTGTCTGTGGCTGACCCTAGCCCATAGGTTTTGTGCTGTGCCCAGCACCGCTGGCTGTGGCTGACTCATTCAGTCAATTCAGCATATTGAATTAAATGTCAGAGGCCAGGAGTGAGAGTGCTGGCTCTCTGATTGGCTGCTCAGCCTAGTGAATCAGGGCTCAAGAATAGAAATGAAAGTGCAAACAGCACTCCCAAGACTGCACATATATATGGATTGTCTCATTTGTTTTAACGTCTACTCATCTGCTCAGCGTTACGTTCACAAGTCATGTAACGAACAGACCATTTAATCGGATGGTTTGAGTAAACTAGGACTAGTTTGATAGATGTTCATATTTTTTTGTATTACAGATACAAGCTACCTCCACCCCTTGAGGTTGTTCATGTGTGCTTGTGTTGGCTGTGGTACAACTTCAGAGAAAAGGTGAGGCAACAGTTGGCCTTGATTGGCCTTGGTTCTCCCTCATCAGCTTGTTGTATTAAGACCCTTACATGGGGGAGATAGCAAGTGGGAATTTATGATTATTAACTGGTTAAAATAAAAAAGAAAATCATAAGAGGAGGTTGTTCATCTCTTCAAATTAAATTGAAATTGCAGGAATTGCAGGCTGAAAGGAGGCTTCTTCAGTCTTCCGGCACAGCTCTTAAGCTTAATCATGTGGTGCGAGTGAAGCATAGATGGTAGTGATTGTCAGTGTGATGGACCTGGCTGTAGTTTCTGAGTGCCGCCGGTGCTTTCCTCTTTAGTAGTCCACAGGTGTCCACCATTGTCTCAGAGAGAAAAAGGGGTGGGGGAGTGGGGGGGGTGAGGGCGAGAAAGAAGAGGAGAGACGGGAGAGGTATTCATTTAACATCTCTAGAAATGTTGAATTGATGTTAATGATGTGCTTGCTGCCATGTGCATTTGTGTGATTGGAACGGGAGCTGTCACTACAGAGTGCTGGCTTCTATCAAAGCTAGTTTTAATGACTGGCTCTACAACTGTGAACGCTTTGTCACTGGGATGAAACGCCTGCGACGCAGCGATGGTGGAAAAGCGAAATGGAATCAACAAATGATTGTTAGAATGTTTGATTAAGAAAAGGCTTTCGCTGTTTGTGCAGTGCTGACATTTTTGGGCAAATACGAAATGTTTATCTATCTGAGTATTGAAGTGTCTTTAAAACCATATGCTAAACACTTGCATGCCACACCACATAGAAAGCAAAGGCACATAAAGGCATATTTATTATGTATAAAATGTTCAGACCTGAGCTCAGCATGGACACTGTGACTGGCCTGTGTGTTGCCCTTGTGCATTGATGAGTCTTGTGCACCGAAAAACCTGTCACCGGTGCTTGGTTGGACCCTACTCAGGCCAAGGTTTGTAGGGACTCATCTACTACTGACCAGCAGCACCTACAAGCCTGGTCATTTCAGTGATGCTGTGACCCAGTTGTCTTGACACGATGGCAGTGGCCTTTGTCAAAACCAGATGTTCATGCTGATCATTTTCCTCATGTCTAACGCATTTTAACTACATTGTGGCACATAACACAGTGTTGCTTGACTTGAGCAGAAGCCTTTTTTAGAACCATTATTAAAAAGGCTGTTTTGAGAGTCACATATAACCCTGCTCTATATAGAGGTGCGTGAATTGTGTTGTACAAGTCACAATTATAGACAAATACAAACATCTGACTAAACTAATGACACACAAACATCCACAGTGCAGGCTAGAAAAAGTAAGTGATCCCTTAAACGTAATAACCTCTAGCAGCAATCACCTCTGAGGAATTTTTGACTATTCCTCCCTGCAAATGTGTTTTAGTTAAAATGTGTTTCAGATGGTTCTCCTCTGTGATGAAGAAACTGTTACATATGCAATGTTATAGTTGACGTGTTGAATGTGGGAGAAAAGGTCAGGGGTGAAGATTTGATTTTGACGAGAGCCTTATAATAATGATCAGAGCACATTTTATTAGCACTCAATGCAGAAATACAGGTAACACCAAAAGGTTTACTTACTTTTTCTTGCAACTGTAAACATAATCTTCATGTCAGTAAAGCCCTTAATTTTTTAGTGAATGAAACAAACTCCGATATGTAACAAAAAAAGCTTCTTTCTCACAGAAGTTGTTTTGTTTTTGTCCTGAAAATGTCCAAAAAGACTCACAGACACATTCACCCCTCTATCCTTCCATAACACACAGTGCTTTCTCCAGAGCCACGCCCGGAAAGCAGAGCCAGACTCTGGCAGCGTGTCCATATGAGCTCACGGATGCGTGCGCATGATCCTGGCACCATCGTGTTGGCACACTCTCGCCACACCCAAGTGGCATGCTACACACACGCTCACGTTCCCTCATTTGCAATTGATCTGCCTCTTATCTCGTCTGTAATCTGAATGCTGGTTCTGGGCAGTGCGGGGATTGCCTAATGATCTATTGATCTTCACATCGACCTCAATCAGCTGCAACAGGGCAACAGCACAGAGGCACCCACTGACATTCACACCCAGCTCCACTCTCTATCTCTCTCTCTCTCTCTCTCTCTCTCTTTCTCCTCTTCCACATTCACCACTGCCTTCTTCTCCTCCCCTCCTTTCCCCTCCTCTACTGTTTACTTCCCCATATCCGCCGGTATCTGTTTCTCGCTGCCCGCTGATCTCTTTTCTTTGCTGTGCTCTGCAGAGATTAGGCATTACTCTGCTTTTAACATCTGGCTCTAACGTTATTAATGCATTTGGCTAACTCTGTTAGCCAGACACAGCTTGGAACCCAGCTCACGTTTTCCTCCTGGTGATGCAGGCCAAACAAGGACACAAGTATATTAGTACTACTGGTGATCTGCGTGCTGTAGTCATGCTCAGCAGTAGGGGTGGGTAATATGATAAGAATATTAATGCTTCAAGATAGTTTTGATATGTGTTACATAATACAGAATTTTGAGGTTTTACCCAACATTTTTGTATAGTAGGTTGCAATATATCCAACTAAGCAAGGACTAATGCAGTTGGGCAGTGATTTTTGAAGGCTCCCCTAGAATGAAACCTGAATTTATCTTATGTATCCTAGTTAATTTCATTGTTAATTAGTTCAGAGCTGTAACTCATGCCAAGACTGTTACATTGCAATTTTGGCATTTGAAATTTGTCTATTACATTTATACTACTACAATAGTGTCTGGTAAGGTTAGCTTTCAGTCTACCCCCTGGCTAGCAACCACTCGCTCCTCTAGATACCCACAGCAGTGCTTCACCAGGTCAGCTAGCATTAGCTTTTAGCCTTTTATTGCGTTTTTAGCCTCAAAAGACCATCACTAGTGTGCTAGTGTATGTAAGTTGTGTGTGTGTGGGGGGGGGATAAATGAAATAGACCAATTGCAAATGCCAAAATTGTGATGTAACAATCTTGGCATGAGTTGCAGCTCTGAACTCACACAAATTAACTAGGATACATAAGATAAATTCAGGTTTTCATTCTAGGGAAGCCTTAAAAAAAATCACTGCCCAACTGCATTAGTCCTTGCTTAGTTGGATATATTGCAACCTACTATGCAAAAATAACAGGGTTGTAAATAGACTTCAAAAACTGTACCTGAGCTTTTTTTTTTTAGTTGCACATGAAAGCACTACGTGATATACTTAAATTGCATTATTTGGCATTGTAACTACTCACAACATTCACAAAATACTCAGAAAAACATAGTAATCTAATTTAGCACAGCAACAATTAAAAAATATCATCGTATTTTCCACCCCTTCTAAACAATATTCAACCAGCCGTGTAAAGCTCTGAATGAATGAGCATCTGGGTCTGTGTGAAACCTATAGGATCAGAACGCAGGTCAGTACCTCTGTCCCAGACTTGTAAATGTACTGGAGCAATGTCTTGTTCAAATCTAATAGATTTTGGAGGTAGGGGGTGAGTAGTAAAATTAATTTCACACCTTGTAATGGGAAAGAGTGAGAGAGAACGGGTTTTGCTTAGGGCTGGTAATCCAGCTGTGATATCCTGTGTTTTAGCAAGGAACTTGTGGGAAATTTGGTGTTGCTTACTTTGATCTATAACAATGGAATCACAGCTTGAGGTTCCGTTTGTTTGTTGTTTGTTTGCAGTTGGCAGTTATAAGGATGATAAATATAAGTATGTAAATCTCACCTGCAATATTCACTTCTGTTCTGTCCTGTCTATCTGCACTGTTGTGGGCTCACACCTTTAAAAAATGGCAGTGGTAGAAAAGTGTTAATCATGTTGTTTGAGATACAAGTTAATGAATACAATCAAATATCCAAGTGCTGATGTATTACATTTGGCGTAGTCTCAAATTTGTAAGCAGAACTAAAAAAAGAAGTACATTACTGCACGGACATCTGATGATGCTGAAAGCAGAAGGCCTGGGATTAGGGGCACGTGACTAACAGTTTTATTATATCTGATAGTAAGAAAACAGGCCAACTAGGTAACATTTTTGAACAAATGAAATACAGGTAATCTCATTCGGGTGCAAAGTTGCATCTAACACATCTGTCTATGACACATCTTTAATATCATTTGGTTACATAAAAAATAAAAAGGCATGTTTAGAGACTTTTGGCTTAAAATGAGAAGGCAAGCTCCGCCCCCGGACTAAAGATTAGTCAGTGAGTGTGTTGAATGTTATTTGATTCACTGACCATTTCCTCCTGCATTTGCCTGGGTCACAGAAAACCTAGGCATGGTTTATGCTGGGACATGTCTCCACTGCTGTTTGTGTTGCGGTCTGAAGAATTGGGGTTGGGGGGCATTTCTACTGCATGTATGATCTCACAGAACCACTGGAAGACCTGTACCATTGTAAGGAACCAGCATTACTACTACAACCACTGTTCTAAGGGCCTTTAGTCTTGAACTTGAGAAGTATCCAATTGTGTGTGCTTGTGCGTGTTTCTGTGAGCAGTGAAAGCCCCTCTCCACACCTCCTAATTCTCCACTGAGTCTGAGAGAGATTCTTGGCCAGCAGGAGAAAATGACCTGGTGTCAAGAAAGTCCAGCGCTTTATTGAAAACATTTCTGTAGCCCTGATTTCTCAGGACTCGAATTGATTACCACTACTGCACCTGACCAGAGGGTGGGACGTATTATTGTAGTTTTTGGCTTGATGGGTGGGAAGATGTGTGTTTGAGAGTCTGGACTCTGTAGCTGAGCTCATAAACATGAACAAACAAGTACCCCTGTGTTCCTGAATGTTAATGTAAGGATTATTGCTGTGTGTGTGTGTGTGCTTGTGTGAGTTCAAACATGCATCTGGAGGGGGTAGAGTGTGACGTGTGCTTGGGAGAGTAAGATGGACTCATGCAGCAAGTCTGGGCACATCTGCTTGAGACTGGCAAGAGAAGAAAGCTCTGGTGTTCTGGGAACTGCATGAGGAGCTTATATAATGAATTGTACAAAACCCCTCACAATCTATATACACACACACCTGCCCACCCACACACACTCCCATACACCCAAACACACACAATGTGGCTAGTGTAGGCTACTCTTCAGGTCAATTTGGCTGAGGTGGCTAACAGTACTGGTAAAGAGGGGGGCTACATCTGAAGATGAATGAATGTAGGTAATGGGGGCCTATGGCCATGGCCTAAAGGTTAAAGAAGTGGGTTTAGGACCGGAAGGTTGATGGTTTCAGCCCCTAGTAGGGCTGTATATTGCCAAGACCCTGGGGATACGTATCACGATACAATTCAATCTGTGTCCAACACTAAAGGTGATACTGTGATATACTGAATCTATGGTGTACTGCAAGATCTCGAGTTTGGTCAGTTTTTCTCGGTGGGTCCACATGAATGCTCCAAACCTGAGACCCTTTTGTCCTACGTACAATCTTCCCTTAACACAAGCCTGACTGCCTTTGGAGCTTCTGAATTATGGTGTCGTTAAGGAGGTGAAATACGTAAATGGCTACAGCTATACTGAAATCAGGCTTAACACGCTTCGGTTAAATATGGTTTGGGGGGGGGATTGGGGGTCTTAAAAAAAGCCTTTTTGAAGTTTTGTCCTAATCGAATGTTTTAGATCATTTCCTCATTTCCTTTCAGTGAACCCCATAAACCAACAAAAAAAAAATCGGGGGATATGAAGAGAAGGTGACGTCTCTGCAGTGTAGACATCTGTTATTATGAGCAGATCATACAGAGGGAAAATGAGCAAGGAGATGTAATTATCTGAGTGCCTTTGGACAAATATGCTCTGAAATCGTTCAAATAACACTGCCATTATTTAGTCAAAATAAAATATTCATTTAAAATACAATAAAAAAAACAAGAAACTGAAATCAGCCCACAATGTGTGTCCAAACAAACCCGCTAAATATTGTTTTAAGCAGCATCTCTAGAAGTAAGAAGAGGAAATCTCCCATTAGATCATGTTTCTGACAACCATAAACGTGTCATTAAACCTGCCATTTTGCCCCTTCTGTCACTGGATCTTTTCTGTCTGTCTTTGGGTTGCCAGATTTTCCACACCAGTATCTGCACTTTAGAGCATTCGTTTTTCTTTATTTATTTATTTATTATTATTTTTTTTATATAATTTTGTCTGAAATCAAGGCAACAAACCTTTTTGACATCGTGGTTCCTTTATAAAAAAAAAATTAAAAATATAACACATCCCTTAAATTCATTTTCCCCACTGCTATTTTAAACTACTTCAATTTGGCAGACAAATCGCAAAACTGGCATTAACCACTCTTCTGTAGTATATATAACACTAGCTGCTCAAACTGTAGCCTAAACTAGTGGTTTGTTTTCACCCTTGGTGCGATTTGTTTGGGCAGATGTGAATACAGTAATCACACTCGGATGCTGAGACCCTTGAGAGAGACCCCTGGAGCGGTTTGTTTGTGGTGAGAATGTGATCTCACCTTGATCAGACGCGACTATCAGATGTACTCCACACGTTTGAGCTAAACACATTCTGCAGGTGAAGTCTAATCTGGTTAATCTGGTTGATACCTTCTCTGCCATTGCTCCATGTTAAACTGGACTTTTTTCCTGTATTTACTTTTTTTATGCATTTTGGTGCACTCAAATTTTTCCAGATGTGCAAACAAACCAAACCAAGAGGAAAATGCTCTTTTCCAACTTGTTAACTGATTTAGACTAAAGTGAATAAACTATAGGGTTTAAAAAAGGCCTTGAACATTTATTTTTTTTACAATTCTTTACATTATATTTAGATTTGACCCCAGATCCCTGTTCATGTGAAATCCCCCTATCAATAGCAATGCCCCCAAGACTAGGAGGGTAAAGAGTAGCACACACCTCCTCCTAGTCTGAGCTAGGAGGTCTAGAAGTAATGTGGAAAGAAGGTGCCATCAACCCACCCCTAAGAGAGCAAGGATTAGTTGTGCTCTCTTGGACTCCGGCTGCTGATGGCAAGCCTCGGCTCTGAGACATTTGACAAATCTTGCTGGTTTGTTTGGGGCCTTTGCGGGAGGTTGCCAGTGTTATGACTTAGTGAGTCAGTTCAGTGCACAGCAGTAATTAAGAAGATTCTGTTATGTTCAGGGGTGAAATGTACGTATTGTAAAGCATGTCAGCTTTGGAATATTATTGTTTACCACATGGCACAACAGCGTTTTCAAAAATATTATAGAGAAAATATGCTTAGGCAAGGGGCCACGTGATGACATTTACAGAATGACGCACAACGTCTAACGTCTAGTCTGTGATTGAAAATTCCAGCTGTGTGATGAATGTCAGAATCCATATCGCCCTAAACACTTTCTGTAGAGTATTGCAGTCTGTAGGAATGGCTGTCTATCATGCGAACATTACAGGGCATTTTACAGCACTTTCATTTCTAAGCAAACAACACGTCAACGGCTTGCCATAATAAATGTCTCAGAGACTAATCAACTTAATGGAATTTCTGCAGCACTGGTAAATAGTTCAGTCCACTGTTGGCCAGTGTACAGTACCTGCTGCCTCTCGGCTCTACGCTCTGAGGAACAAAGGTGCTTTCACATGCTTTTAGTAAGCACAGCTTTTAGAACTTTTTGTTGAACTCAACCCTAACTCTCTTTCTCTGTTTGTCTCTCTCTCTCTCTCTCTCTCTCTCTCTCTCTCTCTCTCTATCTCTGTCTCTCTTTTTAGAGTGCGTTCCATCTGCAGGCAGATTGGAGGTGGCAGAAAAGGGCCTCCTCATTGCCGGGAGAACAGACGCCACCGCAATTAAACCTGACACCGCCGTTTAGAGCCTTACACACACATTCCTGTGAGGGCCTACTGGCGAGCTGCACTCAACTCTTATGGGTACAGAGAGAGAGAGAGAGAGAGAGAGCAGAATGGATGGATGGATGGAGAAATGTGTGTGTGTGTGTGTGAGAGAGAGAGAGAGAGAGAGAGAGAGAGATACCCAAGAGCACAGAATGAAGCTAGTGTTTTCATACATGCCATAGCACAGTTGACCTGAGCCCTGCACTGACAGCACCAGCTTCACTCAGACACACTCTCTGTATATACAGTATGTACAGCAAAAGTTTGGGAACCACTGCTTAAACACATAGGGCAAATAACTTCACATCCGTTACTGAGACACACTTCTGCATTCTAAAACATGACGCTTACTTGCTTAATGTGAAATATAATATTAAATGTGGCGTGTGCAAAAGTAATGGCACACTAAGCAAGGTATGTTTCACTTAGGAAATTAACTGTAAATGGCATTTGAACAAAGCAGACCAGACTTTTGCATACTGTACACTGACATACTGTAAATCTGCTTTACGATAGGAAACCAGTCCTAGATAGTCCTAGTCCTAGATGGAGCCAGGATTGGTGGTGGAGGGTTGTGCAGACTTGCCATAGATATGTGAACAAGGTAGAGAACTGATAGGACAGTAGATTAGGGAGGAGGGGCTTCAGGTAAGTTCAGGCAACTCCTCCTGAAATGGAGTTATTTCATAATACTACACCTTTCAAAATGGCAGCTTTATGAAAAAGGCCTTTGTAGCTTTAAATGGAGGTCAGTGAAAAACATTTTAATTCCAAGTCATTTTGGAGCATTTCTATTGGTCCGTTCATCATGGCAATGTGACACAATATGAACAGCGAGATTCACATTATGTCAAGAAAAAAAAACAGAGATTGAGGTTTTTGCACAACAGTGCAGAGGGAAAGGAGTCATTGAGTGAATGAAAGTGTGTGCGTTGGCAATGGCAGCAAATTACTAGTGTATGCTTGTGGGGGTGTGTGTTACGGTTATGATTTGTGTGTGTAATAGGGTGGAGATCCAGTGGGTAACTTATGTTTGTGTGAAGAATTGTAAGCTTTCTCTCTGCTCATGGAAGAAGCCATCGCCAGCTGATGTAATCTCCTTCACACTGTTTTCTTTTTTTCTTTTTTTTTTATCAGTGATGGGAAAGATGCTGATCAACAACTGTGGTATGTTGCTGCCTGTATGATGTATTTATATGATATCAATGTGCAAAGATCACTGCAGTTTGGAAAGCAATCTCTCTCTTTTTTCTCTTCCAATCCCTCCTGATGGGTTTTACAAGCTGCCAATAATTTGTTGTGCGAAGCTGCGGCCCACTCTCCCTCCCCCTCCCCTTCTCGCCTTAATACTAAAAATAATTTGGAGGCATCGGCGGAAGAAGCGGTTTTATCCCTAAATCTGGGCTGAAGGGGGGGTTTGGGGGGTGTTGGCACGGGGTGCATTGTATGGAATTAGACTGTGACAATCTCAGGCTCTATCTCAGTTCCGCAAAACACTGCTGTAATGCAATAACCCCACCCCCACTCGCACACCCACCCACCCACCTCCCCAACAGTACGGCTAAACACGCTTTCAGTGCAGCTGCATTTTGGTGGATTTAGCCCGCGAATAACGCACTGCGTGCAAACCACACCACGCAGCTAGTGCCTTTCGTACCGCAAAACACTTTACGTCAGCGAATGCAGCAGCTCTCACGCAAAATGCAAGAGGCCCTTCCTGAACGTGATGCAGAAAACGCGCGACAGCGTTAAAACCCCACTGCGATCAATCTTCAGCACATCACATTCTGGCCGTCTATTTGCGCGCTGCTCAGTCAACACCACAGATGATAACTTCATGTCGTTATGATTTATTCATTTACGGTGACACTCCGTTTGGATGGTAATGATCGCCGGCGTGCCCAGCAGGGACTTTATTGTTGACGTGACAGCGACAAGCTATTAGGAACATGACCAGAGGGCCTCACACACAGGCCTAGATTGAAACGAAGGGGAACGGAGGCTGTTAATTTCAATAAAGCGGGTGTCTGTGTGTGAGCAAGAAAGAGAGAGAGAGAGAGAGGTGAGGATGCATCTAGAAAATGAGACCGGCAATGACAGAGCGGATAGGGGCCTGTTGGACCATGTGATCGCATGTGTTTCGGGGGAGGGTGTTAGGAAGAAGGTGCCAAAGTGATGAAAGGAAAGGAGGAAAAGAGGTGATGGAAAAGAGAGGGGGAAAAGACGAGAGAAGTGTCTGAAGTGTCACACATTTTCTGATGCAGTGAGACAACGCTGCCAGAATCCTGATCGTTCCCTAATATCTCTCCCTCAGGAACGTTTGAAGGCCTATGCTCCTAGACTCTTTCTCACTCTCTGTGTTTGTGTGTGTCTGTCTCTCTGTCTTGCCATCCTCTTGTGTTTCTCTCCATCATTCTCTATGTCTCTCTCTCGGTGTATGTGTGTGCCTGACTTCCTGTCTCACTGTCTCTTTCTCTGTTTACCCTGTGTCTCTGTCTCTCTCTCTTTCTCTCTCTCTCTCTCTTGCTGTTTCTCTGTATCTGTCTCTGTGTCTTTGTGTCTCTCTATTGCCCTTTTTTCTCTCTCTATGTGTCACTGTGTCTCTATCTGTATCTCTCAGTCTTTTCCCCATATCTCCCACTCTCTGGGTCTATATGTCCTCACGTGTCCCTCTCTGTCTCTCTCTGCCTCTCTCAATGCCTTTGACAGAGTTGGAGTTGATCACTCCACACTTTTTTTAGTGCTCTGATACTTTTGTGTCCTGTGTTTAGCTTTTATGTTTTGGGACATCAGTCTTGCTTAAGGTTGGGGGGTCCATTTAAATTAGCTGTCCAATTAAAATGTCTAGAGGAATTATGCAGGGATACCCTTTGTCTAGGCAGCAACACAGCCTTTCAGTATAGCCTCTGTTGCATGGGTTGAGGTTTAAGCCTCGGGGATTCCAGGACTGGGTGATGAGGTGGTGTTTGTGTGTAAATGCGCAGGGAACTTCTTTTTTGAGGTTAGGGGGATAGTTATAAGCGCTGTGTTTGAGAAAACGTCTTCAGCTAGGGTGAATTGGGGCAAATCCGAGAGTTTGATATTGGGACAAATGGCGAGGGAATAGGCTTAAAGGAAGGTTGCTGGGTCTAAAGAATCTTCTGAGAAGATTCCGCTAAATTGTCTAAATTGTCAGGTTTTATCAGTCTGTGTTGAGGTTGTGTTTCTGTGTGTTTCAAGTTTCTCAAAGCTCACACCCCGTTTACACCTGGTAACTTAATGTGTTGTGAGTATCAGGATTATATCTGGATGAAGCCAACCACATCTATCTCTTCAAGACATATTCCACAATCAAAACACCTCCAAGAACAACCAAAACACCAGTAATAATTGCCATGCCACAAGCAATTTTGCATATTTCATCCCACACAGTGATTGGATTTCAGTTAGACTAACCATAGACTCTTTACCAGGTGTAAATACATGTGGTCAGAATCTTCCTCATGAAGACCTTGGTGCACCACTGAGTTCCTAAAGGCCAGGAACGTTTCCCTTCCTTTCTCAATGTTGCTGAGGCAGATGACTGTCAAGAAGAGGAGCAGGCACTGCTTTTCTTGGAGCTGCCACAGTTGGTAAATTTTGCAGACACGTCCAAAAAGCACTGTATGGGGCTTGTGTGAAGGTCCTCTGTAGGGAATTTGTCTCTAGTTTGAAGGAGATAATCAAGACGGTCAGGCTTGTTGGCACCAAGGCTCTTCTCCACAGAGTTCACGGCAAATTTGTAGTGGATGGTTGTGTATGGGTCTGTGGCCACGAACAGACATGTGGTGCATATCAATCCCACTATAGGGAGGGGATGTCCCCTTTGTAGCAGTGAGGAAACTGTAGAGCATCTGTTTCATGATATGCTAGGCTCTCAGGGACGTTAGCTCTGTTGAAAGCACAGTTCTGTGGTTTTGGTATGTTACGAACAGACAGTCTTTACAAGTTTCGACCGAAGTGCGTTGTCACTTTTACGAGGACAAGCTGTGTCTACTGAATTAGGCCAAATTAAACTTGCTGTTGGCTTTCAGAAAATAGTAAAATACAAGAGAGTGGGACATTGGACCCTGAATAACTGTTGAGAGCAGCAGTGACTTTTAGGCTTAACGCTGGGAATGTGTAGTTAGGTCCATATATATTTGGACACTGACACAAATTCTGTTTTTTTTACATGTTTACTGAAACATATTCAAGTTATAGTTATAGAATTGACATGGACATAAAGTCCAGACTTTCAGCTTTCATTTGAGGGTATTCACACTAAGGGTTCTAGAGTTTCAGCTCCTTAACATGTGCCACCCTGTTTTTAAAGGGACCAAAAGGAATTGGACAATTGACTTAAAGGCTATTTCATAGGCAGGTGAGGGCAATTCCTTTATTATGTCTTTCTCAATTAAGCAGATAAAAGGCCTGGAGAAAACCCATCTGAGAAATTAAATTGCTACAATATTAGGAGTGGCAAAATCTACAGTTTGGTACATGCTGAGAAATAAAAAAAAAAGCACTGGTGAACTCATTAATGCAAGACCTGGATGGAAGACCAACGGAAGACAACAGTGATATAATAATTACCATGGTAAAGAGAAACCCCTTTACAACAGCCAACCAAGTGAACAACACTCTCCAGGAGGTAGGCGTATCAATATCCAAATCTACCATAAAGAGAAGACTGCATAAAAGTAAATACAGAGAGTTCACTGCACGGTGCAAGCCATTCATAAGCCTTAAGAATACAAAGGCTAGATTGGACTTAAAAAACATCTAAAAAAATCAGCACAGTTCTTGAAGAACATTCTTTGGACAGATGAAACCAAGATCAACCTCTACCAGAATGATGGAAAGAAAAAAGTATGGCGAAGGCGTGGTACAGCTCATGATCCAAAGCATACCACATCATCTGTAAAACGCGGGGGAGGCAGTGTGATGGCTTGGGTATGCATTTTGTTCAACCCACTGGATTAACTCTCTTGGCCTTGGCCTTCCATCTCTTTATGTCTCGACACTAGGAGGACTTAACACATGTCTCCTCCTTGACCACCGCCTCTTTTCGAACGACTGATGTGCCATTGCCCCACACTAGTATGTGTGCTGGCCAATATCACTTAAGAGTGATGAGAGGAGATGGCGCCATCTACCCAGCCGGAGAGAACACAGACAGTTGTGCTCTCTCAGACTTCTGCCACTGATGGCAAAGCGGCATGGCTCGAGATTCAAAGTCGTGACCCCTTGACCTCTGGTTTTTAGGGGAAGATAAATGAATACACACACAGTGGGGAAAGTATTAACAAAAAAATTAGATTACATCAATTATAGAATTTTATCTGAATTTTGGATTACTTGCTTAGCCTATCTATCTGTAACTATCTCTCTCTGTCCCTCTGTCTTTCTTTTTCTCAACAACAGTAACAGACTCTGCCAGGAAAAGCCCCATTACTTGTGTAGTCTTGCATATAGCTTCTTTAAAACAGTAAATGAGATAATTGGGTAGGAAAATGATCTGAACATGTTTTAGCCATCTGACATTTTTTTTTGGTTTCTAAATTTCAGAAGCTGCTTCAGCTGCTGTGGCTAACCACAAGTAGTCTTCACGTCAAACCTGTGCTTCTTATCCAACCTCTAAATGACAAATATTTATTTTAGATTTCCATCAATGTTATGATGATAAATCATTTGGTGTAGTTAAATGAGGTCATGGTTGTGCTCTGAGTAGAGTGGTTGACTTCTTTAGATCATTGTCACAAGAGCTTATCTCCTAAGTGGGGGCAGATGGGAGGGCTCCACAGAAAGCAGCGGCAAGCACAGATTGACGTGCTTTAGACTCTACAGCGAAGTACATCTTGCCATTATGTAGCTAGAAAAATCCCTTTCATTTCTATTGTTGCTATGGCACACGAACACGTGGATTCAGGCACGCAGGACACTGCTGAGGAAAGGCTCAGAAGACGTAATGAATCATTCTAATTGTCTATAAACAATATGTAAAGTGGGCATTAATTATAGCAGCCGGAAATTCATGGCAGCGAGCGGGGAGTGTGGGTTGGGAGAGGGATTATGGAGACCCAGTGTGGGCTCGGAGCCCCTTGCAGTTCTTTTGGCTTTGCTCGTTTCCTGGCTCGCCTTAAGTGTCATGGAGGGATTTCACAGCTAGCTGCTACAGCACTCCCTCTACATATCTTTTTTAAAGGTTCCATTTGGTTCCAATTGTTATTTATTGGTGCTATTGACAGATAATGAATAGTTATCCAGACTTTAAACATGGTGTCCATGTTTCTCCTTGTCCTAATGAAAGTGCTGACTGGTGTAACTCTTACTGGACATCTTGAGATGTTCATGTTCAAGGGACTGGTGTAATTGTGGCATGGATTACAGAAGAAATTTTGCAAGTGCCTGTTTGAGCTTGAGCTTAAAAAAAAGGAAATAAATAATATATTCTGTTTGTGCAGGTTCAGTTTCGAGGTCTGAGTCAGTTGTCTACATTCTATGGTGTGAGTCTGAGTTGAGTCTCGAGCCTCTGTGGTAATAGTCCCAGTCGAGTTTGGAGTTTTTGGGGTGAATCTCAAGGTTCGAATTTGAGTCTCGATTCTCTGGAGTGGCGTTGTGTGCCTTGAGTTTATGGGAGAGTCTGAGTGGAGTCTCTGTGGTAGAGCCCGAGCCGAGTGTCTGTGTTTGAATCCGAATCCAGTCTGTGTGCGAGTCTTCGAGTCTTGAATCTCTGGGGTGCCGGTCAGAAGTGAGGCTTGCCATGCTATGTTAACTGGCTAGTGCAATCTGGCTAAAGTTTTTGTATGTTTTTCAAGAGCACATTTCACAACGGCCTGGATACAGTTAGAGCTCCACGTATTAATCATCCGATTTTAATCAGTCGAGACACTGTGGCTTTCAAGCTCTGCTTGTACAGGGTGTGTTCTGGCAGGACCATGCCTCAACTAGTTACATTGTTCACTAAGGGTTTGAGGCTTGAGAGTGGGATTTTTAAGCTTGGGGATGAACTTATGTCACATGCACTTTTTGCATGGATCACTTCAGACTGACATGCTTTTTTGTCCTATAATGAATAAATTGTGCAGAAACCTGGCATTTCTGCGAGACAGAAATTACGAGAATGGCTGCTATTACCTTTCCTGATGCCTGTTGCGAGTGAGTTAAGTACCAGTCCAAGTTGGCCAATGTGACTCGAGTGTGCTCAAGTCTCTGACTCATGTCCCCCTCTCTGTGTGATACCCTGATATATTTGGAAAGTATGAAACTTGAATTTTTACTAATACTGTCCCACACTAGTTCTAGCTGTTGAGTGCTCCTGAGTGCACTACAAAAAAGCCTCAATCTCCCACCCCTCTCCCCTGCGTCATTGTGTGCTGCTGTGGGAGCTCTAGTGGGCGGATGTGTGCCTGTCTGCCTCTGGGCAAACCAGAGTCATCCCAGTGGGACTGATGAGGGGGGGCTGTCTGGTAGTCTATCTCTCATTCTCTCTCTTGCGCTTGCACTCTCTCTCTCTCTCTCTCTCTCTCTCTCTCTCATTCTCTCTCTCTCTCGCTTGCTCTCTCTATTCTTCATGGTTGTGTCGCCATGTTGGTGCTGGCGTTCAGTTGGAAAAACGTGCACAGCCTGCTGAAAGCTGCACCACAGGGGGTCATACACACACACACACACACACACACACACACACACACACACACACACACACACACTCAACCCCCCCCCCCCTTATATGTTTGGGTTTATAGTAGCCCCAGGGCAAAGTGACACTTCATTTACATGAACTGGAATAGCAGACAAGGTACCACACCCTACCCTTGCACCCTCTCTCCTCTTTCACTCTCTCTCTCTCTCTCTCTCTCTCTTTTTTTTTTTTTTCAGTGAACTAGACTCCTCCAGTGTGTGTCTGAGTGCACAGGTGGTCACATGCACACATTACCTAAAAGCGTGTGGGTAATTGTGACGTTTTGGCTGAACCCAAGTGCTGTTTGCGTCTCATGGTGTAGGCTCTCAGTGGTTAATGGCTATAGAGAAACAGTCCAGCCCCACTTTATAGTCAATTTCAAACCTTTACCTCACTCTCTCTCTCTTTCCCGCTCGCTCTCACTCACTCGTGCTCACTCTCCTTCTCTGTGTGATCCCTCTTCAATAGCTTTTAGCTGGAGCAGCCGTTTATCTCGATTCTGACAGCAGATCTTTCTTCTCACGCAGGGAACCAACCTGTTCCCTCAGCAATCCCAGCCTCTGCCTTCTCACTGTTGCTAGAGCTTACAGCAACCTGTGTGGCGTTGTAACTGTTCAGCGCACAGACAACGTGGTCCTGACTTTGTCCTGACATGGTCAACATTCATGCATCTTGCTGACCATTGCATATTTGCATGAATCTCTGAAGTCTATTTACAACCCTGTTATTCTGCATCAAAATGAAAGTATCTGCTTTACATGGTGGACTTAAACCTTAAACCTAACCCTAAAAGAATATGGTGTAGGGTTACATTCAGAAGACATACAGTGTATATATATAATGCATATTGAGGATGAGTGTGAGCCCATGTGCTGACATTGTATAAAACCAGCCTGGGTGAGTGAGTTTATGTTGTTTACGCTTCCCTGATTAGAAGATGCGCACCGTCAGGCTCTCATCAGCCACGTCCGATAATAAGGACTGGTCAGTAATGAGTGCAGATATGCCAGCTCCTGTTTTTCTTTCACTGTATCTGAGCATCATGTCTCCACACCTCCTGCTTCGTGGCCCATCTGCTGCTGCGAGGTGTGTATGATTGGACACAGATGTTGAGAGGTGTCAGAGCTATTAGCACTCAGGCAGCAGCTCTGAGTAACAAGAGAGACACGCACAGCCCGGTGTATGTGTGTCTTTAATTTTTTTTTCTGCTCATTACTTACCATGGCGAGTCTACAACCCACTACAGAGAATCACTTGCACAGCTCTCTGCAGATCACCGAACTTTTGGTAGGCCAGAACACTCAAGCATTGGTTCCTCCTGAGCTGGGAAAGCATGGGATGAGGGAGAACTTTAGCTGAGTGTTCACTTTGGAAGAGATGGCGTGGATTTGGATGACCTTGTCGGAGCTTGTGCTCCCCTCCTGCTTGAGCTGGTTTGGCTTTCGAGAATGTTAAAGGGATTAAAGGGGAGAGTGCTGGAGAATCCTGCTCTAATCCACACACCCCTTGATCAAAGCACACTGATGGCTTTGAGTCCAACTCGCTCTTCTCAGCCCCCTTGCTCTCTTTCACAGTATTGAAGGCTCTTCCAATCAAAGATTGCTCTTCAGAGAAGGTGTGGAGGATATTGACAAGATGGAGGGGACAAGGAAGATGGGGATGGATGGATAGAAAAAAGAGAGTAAAGGTGAGGAGGAAAGAGGCCATAGAATGCCAGTGGTATTGGAGTAGACTATGTGCTACTTGGGCTGAAAGTACAGTCTGAGTCACAGCAGGTGTCCCCTTAAACACTGGAGTGAAACGGAAAGCCTCTATGGCTAATCCTATTCCCAACACCTCTTACAGCCTTTGAGCCTATATTAGCCAGACTTAAAGGGACATTTTATTCTGCAGTAACTCATACGGTAGCAGAAGGTCCTTGAGGAGGATTTCATAGCTGCTGGTTGAGCCACACAGACAGGAGCTAAGTTGGCAGAGTTAGCTTTTCACTTGGTGACAATACCATGTGGATTCCCATGTTGTAGAAGAACGAAGCTCAGGGAAAAGGCTCATTAATGTTTATGAATTTTCACAATTTCACTTCTCACATGCCAGAGGCTAGCATAAGAAATGTGAGCATATTTTGTAATGGATGCAGAATCGTCAGAGTTTAACTCAAATCAACAATCAGACAGTGTAGCACTTTTATCATTTACATTTATGGCATCTTACAGCGACTTACAGTATTACTCTTATCACAGAGGAGAGCTATTACAGCGTTAGAAGTTTTACCCAAGGGTTCTTATTGGTGTAGCGCTGCATAGTCACCCAGACTGGAAATTGAACATGGTGTGGTAGCTCACTGGCAGATATTAGTGTCCACCATTGGACCACACCAACTACACAGTTATCACAAGTGTACTCATGTTGTATTTGAATGCTGCTGCTACAGCTGTTTATATATATATATATATGTGTATATATATATATATATATATATATATATATATATATATATATATATATATATATATATATATATATATATATATAGTTATCATGCATGACTTGTTAAGCTAAATAGTTTCGTGTTATTTAGAGAAGCAATAACATTTACCTTTGGGTGATTACAGAGCCAATAATGCTGTGCATATTGTAACTAGAGCTGCATGATATTGCAGAAAAAATTCAATTGCAATATTTTTGCAATTTAACAAATAAAATTTCAACAGTCAATGATACAACAGGTCATTATATTAATAATGCCCTCTGTGTATTAAAGATTGCAGATATAATCTGCATCTGGTAGATCCGTCATGGAACAGAGTGAATTTTCCATTTGTATCAAGCATGTTGTAGTATGATGTGCCTTATGTGAAATTGCCCATCCTGCGATGTGACTATTGCACATGCACACATTGCGATGACGATGCTGAACTGATGTATTGTACAGCCCTAACTGTAACTGTGGCTAATATAACGGTGTGCTTTAATGTAGAGGTGTAAGAAATGGAATAAATAATCACAATGCTTGAAGACATTTTCATAAAACACAATATTTACATCTGATCAGTTGGATGAGAATGGATAAAAAGAACAACAACCAGCAGTGGTACATATTTTCTCACACGGCACTAAATACACTTGACTAGGCTTTACTCTGCTCGTTATAATGAAACATGGGGGGGGTCATTTTCTGCAATTACTTTACTTACTATATATTAATGATAAACTCAGAAAAGCACGTTGTGGTGTAATTTACCACGCTAAAGATGAACATCATCATTTTGCACAGCCCCAGTATCATGTGTTCATTAAAAATCATCCGTTGGACAATTTGATTTTAAAGAAATTGGAATCAAAACCATCTGTAAAATTCAAGATTGGTGCATCCCTATCATTATCATATTGGCTTCATTCACAGATCCCAGAGCTGCAGCTGAACTAAAAGCAGGAGGTTTCAGCACTGAAATCTCTTCACCAAAAAACGTCTGTGATTCTTATCTTCCATCTTACAGAATGCTTTTCAAGCAGGCAACGTTTTCCTGAGGACACTGAGGTGATGAACAAAGCTCCTGGTCATTTTAAAAAATTTTTATTGCTGCTATCTCCACCCATTTCAATTAACACTTTAAATGTGTCTGCAATCCTAACCCAATTCCTCCCATAGCTTTATCAAGCCATCCCACTGCATGAAACAAGCTCTAGCAAAACACTGTGCTTCTCTGCATTGTGTAACCGTGCAGTTAAGAAAGGGACTAGTTTTAATATCGGGTTGTGAAAGTGCTTGCAGCTCCCCAAACAAATCAGCATTCCATCACAGCCCCAGACATGCACTCTACAAGCCTGGAATGCATTAGGCAGCCGCTGATTCCCGAAGAGTGACGGGGGCGAAATGTTAGCACCACCATTCCTCTGTATGCACAAAGCTGAAAAGTATGGTTACCTGTTACCTTTAATGGTGCGACTTTATAGCAGGTTTCACCAGTCTGCGCAGAAATCAGCTGGATAAGAGCCTGGTTGATGGTGCAATTTCATGGAAAGATACAATACAAACCTTAGCGAAGGTGGCTGGAACAAGCCGATGAGCGACTGAAAGCATTCGACCTGCAGCCGGCAACCTGATGGAAACAGAAGACAGGAGGCAGGGAGGTGCTGTCACTCTGAAAAGCTGACAGCTTTTTAATGTGGCCTGGGGACAGCATGGCATCCAGCCTGAATGGAAGTCTGAAAACGGTCATTGTGCCATCAGAACTGACAGTGGATCCAAAAAACCTGAGTGGGGACAAACATCCTGCTCGTGAAAACGATAATGCTCAGAGCTGCGGAGGGCAGCATTCCAGAGCAGATCAGCTGCGTTGGCCACAGCCGTCTATTAATCAATGACGAACGGAGGGGGGGACTATTGCCAAACAGATCAATGAAAGGAGCATCACTGCCAAATGCAACTTCACCTCTGACTGAAAACATTAATTTGAGGACGGGTACGTGGCTAAGCTGGCTTTCTCGCTCTCTCTCACTCTCTCACTCTCTCCACCTCGCTCTCTCCTCCCTCACTTGTTGTTTACTAAAGTACAGAAGATTAATTCTCCAATCTGGACATGAACTTCACATCAACTCTAAAACTCAGCTCTCCTAATCACTCTATGTTCTCTCCCTAATCGCCAGTCCTCTAAATCCTAAAGTCAGACTCATTGTATACTGCCTAGCGATTTAACATGACTCAGTTTTGCTGCTGCCCTTCAGTCAAGGTCTGAAAAGGCATATGTGAGTTTGGGCAAAAAGTAAGTGTCAGTGCCATAAAATGGAAAATTCATCTTTGTATAGCTGAATAAGGAGGGTTTGGGTACTTGAAAGTGAACATACCAGGAACCTCAAACCCTGTAGCCTCTCCATTTAAAACAAAATTCAGCATAATCAAAACAGAGTTGTTGGACTGATCAATCCCAAAACCCCAAAACTGCCCCGTAACAATTCAGACTTGTTATATTTACACCCCTTAAAATTTATATATACACCCAGCCCACTATAAAGGCCTATAGCTGCGGTACTTTAAAACATAATGTTTTTTTTATTATTATTATTTTAGATTTTTGATTTTTTTGCCGTTACACGTTAACCGGTTTTAGTTTTCTCTGTGGTTTGAACCCTGTAGCTGATCTGTCTCAATAATTCTGGATGAATAGACCAGTAGAAATGCTCTAAATTATGTGGAATAAACTCTTATTTTACTTCCATTGAAACTTAAGAAAAAGTTTGCCTTCTCCTGTAAAGTCGCCATTTCGGAGATATATTTTTTCAATTAACAGCGATGATATATACTGAAATAATGGGCCACCTTACTGAGGTAAATACAAACATCTTTTTTAGAAATTATGTAGCCAATTACATATAGCTGGGCAGTCATGTGTCCAGTCATATAAACATACTTGACTTGTTCTAACAGTACAGAACACTGCTCAGTGGTAAGCATGTAATCAGGGAACACCACAACACCACCAACTGTTCTCAAACTCCTCTTTTTTGTTTTTCCAGAATGTCTGAATTGTTGGGGAACCCCATGCATTATGTTTTCTGAGGAAAGCTTTGCCTTGGTTGAGATTCAGTTACATGGGAGAGCAGCACATCACTACCAGACTGTACTAGATATTGGAATATGGACTGCTTTTCCTGAGCCAGTGTCCACAGAATGGGAGCTCAAATGCGAGCGGGATTCCATGATGGGCTAAAAGCTAAAACACTAGACCAGCTTTACCATGTCTTCAGCTAGCTAATCGCACACCACAGTTAGCAGCACTAACCAGTAAGACTCGGGATAATTACAAACAAATAATCACATTGTTCTTTTGCTAAGCTATGCTAAACTACACTACTCCACTATTCCATACAGCTTTTGCATGAACTGTTGCGCAATGTAAACCAGCCAATCAGAGTGGGGTTTTTTTGTGTGCCAGAACATAGAGTTGTAAAACTAGGGCGTGTAAAACTGCATCTGGGCATTTATCACCCCCATGTCTCATACTTACTATTAATACATCAAAGAGCAACTTGAAATACAGAAGAAATGCATTGTTTGGCATCTTTTAATGGAGCGAATTTTACCAGACATGTCACACTGTTGCGTCCATACAGTACAAAGCTCTGCTAAGCCACAGAGAATGCTGCATTTTGCTCTTCGGTCATACCGATTTAATAGAACAAAACATTCTACATCCACAATCACTTTTTCCTTTCTGATACAGAGACCAGATTTTTAAGTATCTACCGATACCGAGTACTGATACTGATACAAACTCCTAAATACCTGATAGAGGGCTGTAAATTTTGATATTTATAGTGTTCCAATTTTTGGGTTGTACTTTTTATCCCAAAGAAGACATCATATGATTGAAAGAACATAATTTACTGATTAAGTAACTGAAACTTTTGAACATTTTTTACTATAAAAACATTAAAATAACAACGCAGTTACACATGCAAGTAGAGCAGCTTGACCAAACAGCTTTTTAATTGGTGTCCACATTCAAGTCACTTTTCAGAGCAGTGAAAAAAAGTGGCAGTTAAGAAAGAAAAAGTGCTAATGCAGCAATTTCACATTCAAGTTCACATATAAGTTCATAAGATACTAAGCTTTAGTGTTGCCTAAACTCAACTTTTGGTTTAGAAGCAAACAAACTCCACATGGAAAGAAAAGGTGCTGATGTACGTTCTATTAAATGTCAGTTCAATGGTAATAACTGTTTCTGACTGGCTTTTACTGGTTGCTTAAATGTTAGGTTTCAACAAATGTTCTAAGTCAAAAATAAAAATAGATTGTCAGTTAGCTTCATCGTGACTGTGTTCTCTATTGCTGATACCAATACTGTGTGTAAGTGCCAGTATCGGCGCCAATACCGATACAGTATTGGTGCAACACTAATTCAGTGCATTCATGTTGTTGCTGTACCAGGTCACTAACACTAACACATGCACTGTTTTGCAGGTAAAAGCTACAAGATCAGACTAGAATGTGAGCAGGCTACCCCATGTAGGTGAGGATGTTTATGCAGAAGTCTTTAGATATTTGAATGTCACCTCCTATGGCGTTTTGTGGTTTGATTGTGCTGGAAACAGTGCTGGACGTCGCTGAGGGGCGGCACACGTAGATAAAGAGTGTCGGCAGCAGTGTGCACACCTTCATTAAAAACAATGCTTTTGAAGTTTTAGACGCATGGTGTGCAGCGGCCTGCTATCACCCATGATAATAAATTTATAGCATAATTTAATATAATTGTTTTCTCACTCATAGCTCTTTTTTTATTTAATCTTAGCCTAGTTTAAACATAAACTGCCCCTTCTGCCGCTTCTGAAAGTTAATCGGTTACACCAAGCAGAGTAGTTTTAGCGTCTTTCTAAGTTAGAAGTTAAAACCTACACCTATCCGAAGGTGCAGCGTTCGCTGTAACAAATCCGAGTGATGGGAGAACCCACAGGAAAAGGTCAGGAGAATGACTATGTCAATAGGAAGGGTTACCATTCTATCAATGCCCAGACTGTGTGTGATTCTGACCTTTCAGGAACAGATTGTGTGATCAAATGGCCTGGGTCCAGGCCAGATAGTTACATCCTCAGGCAGTCTAAGCTTTGGAGTGATTTTGAAGAAGGAAGATAGATACCCTGGAAAGTTGATATTTCTGGAAATATGGTAGCTGAACACTCTGAAGTTCAGGCATACCTGTTCATGTTCAACAAAACCTGGAACAGAACCAGGAGCGCTAATGTTTCACAATGGCAACGTTTACACGACTGTGTGCCGCCACTGGCTGCATAACCCATCATCGCTGCACCAGCTCTGCTGCAAGGTACGAAATGATCAGTCTTTTCCAGAACTCTGCAAAAATACACTTTCTAGTTTATCAGTCTTGCAGTAAATGATTTCCAATTAAGACCTGAGTCTTAATGTGTGTGTTTTTTGTTGTCTTCGTCTTGCTAAATACACACATCCCCGGTATGTTCATGCTGTCTGTAAGAGCATTGAAAGCCCTAAGCAAATTCCACCCAAGCGATGTGCTCTCCTGCCACGTTTGGAGCGGCTGCTGTAAGTTGCTTGTCTTGCATTATCTCCCGCCGTGCCTCCATAGCTGCGGCCCACGGGCCACTCTGACAGGAAATTGATGTGTTGCTCCTCTGGAGTCAAACACACACTTCACTCTGAAAGAAGAAGGAGTTCAGCTCCCCACTGAAGTGGAGCTGTCTGTCTTGTTGGCAGTCTGTATATTTGCACGCACACACACTTTTTTTTCGCTCTTTCCTTCTTCTTCTTCTCTCTTTATGCTCACACACACACATTTTGTCTCTCACACAGTCGCGTGCATGTGCACACATACAGTTCAGCTCTTAGGCCGGCCATCTAAATGGGCAAGCTGCATTTAAAAGCTGGGCATGGCAGTATTTTCCCTCATGGTGGAGTGGCTGTCAGCGTTCTGTTAGCACTGCCATTTGTCCCAGAGCGCATGAAGGTGAGAGGCACTCACTCTGCTCTGCTGGAGAGATTCTTGTCTCTGTGGGGGTGGAAAAGCCAAGATGGGTCTTCCTTCATCGGCTGCAGAAGCGGCCCGTGAACAACGGCGCTGCGATCCGATCACTCGGATGGAAAAATGGTGCTTAGGCCTCTGTGGTGCTCTGAGAGCAGGGAGCCAGACATTTTATAAGGGATTAGCTGGAATGATTGAATGATGCAATAGGGATAGCCTGATGATGTTTTTTGCCATAAATCACAATCTGAGTACTTTAATATAGAGTAGCTGCAGATCTACTTATACCAATTCTCACATATTCTTGATTTTTGTGTATAATACAGTGTAGCTCCTGACCTAAAGGTGCCATTTACTGATTTCTGCCTCAGATCAAAACCACAGATTTTCCTTTTTTGTGGGCTAATGGGAAAAGCTAATGGGAAAAGTTCTGCATTTATAGGCTGGCACCATGACGGCCCACAGTCACACTGCATATCATAGCATTGCTTATTTTAGCCTAGCATAGCTTTTAACCCTGTAACAAGAGCGCTTTTTCCCTGAAATGAATTCTAAAATATATCTAATAGTGTTGCTGTCCTCTCTGTGTCCTCTCTGTGTCCAGTCAGCACAGTAGCTGAAGTGATTGTGGTAGAGTCAGGTAGAGTTAGCTTTCAGCCTAGTATCTGGCTAGCACCCAGTTAGCATCCGCTCACTTTACCGGCTGTCCACTCTTCCCTGCGTGCAGCCTTTGGTTCTGCCCCTGGCCATAAATGCATTTAGCTACTTAAAGTGCACATAGATGTGCACATGCTCACGCTAACACACAGCTTGTCTAGTCCCTGTAAAGACGTATGGCCAATAGAGTAGGACTCTCTGGAGCAGATAAACATAAAGCTACTGGCACCATGCCTAATGCCAGGTGTGGGCTAGAGGGGTATCAAGCCTGGCAGCATTGAGCTGTGGAGCAGTGGAACTGTGTACTCTGGAATGATGCTGCCCCATCCATTACTTTTGGGGTGAGTTGGAGAGTTAGGGTGGAGTGAGGTGGAGTGGTGATCATATAACATCCTTACCTCACTAACACTCGCTGAATGCAATCAAATGCTCCAGAATCCAGAAAGCCTTCCCTAGACAAAAGCAGGATAAACTCTGCTAAGGTAGCTGTTGGGTTTAGCCTCAGAAAGCTTTCAGTAGTGCGCTGGGTGTTTGTACAATTGTGGGGCGGAAAGTAAAATGAGTCAAGAATGTTAAGTAACAGTCTTGGGTTTTTTAAATTGGCTTGATTTAGAGTTTTACTCACATGGGCTTTTCTTTTAAAAGAGTTTCCTCTGTGTTTGAGGTTCATGGTATATCACTTCCATGTACTGAAGTCTCATTATTTTCATTTCCTTAAAAATGACATACCTTGTTACAGGTCCTGTTGCATGAGGATGCTTGGGCTATAAATCCCTACAGGTGTGTGACTGGATGCATAGATTGAGAAGAGGTGGTACAGTGGAGTAAATGTCTCATTCAATGTGTGGGAAATGGGTTGTAAAGCAGATGTTAATGACTGGCAAAAAGGAGTGATTGCATTTGAGCATGTGGAATAGAAGCAGGTATATGGAAGCATACGGTCATACGGGTCTACCAGCAGTGGCAATAATCCTAGTCTACAGTAAATTCTCATTAAAATTGTGGCCAAAAGACAAAACTGCCAGACACAGCTTCACGACTTCACAGCAAACAATCTAGTGCCCAGAGAAAAATAAAGAGCAAATGAACATGTGAAAAAGTACTTTTGTACAGTTTAAAGTAAAGAATAGCATGCATGTGTGAGTGATGGCAGTCACAATTTATGTAAAAAGGCACAGGACTATCTAAGAGTGCACTACTATAACACAATTTTTTTTCCAGCTTAACAGATAGGGCCTCCAAAGAATTCTGACTGTTGAAAAGGGAGAAAAGTCCTCTTGTGCCACTGAAAATGTTACAAAATGTAATTATTTTGTCACTCTCACAATACTGGGTGAACCCCAAGGCATTGAGGTGTTGCATTCTTGTACCTTTATTTCTTCCATAACCAAATAAAAGCGACCCTGAAAGCTTTCGTTTGGTTATCTTTTATTTTCAGCGGCAGCATCTGTAACATTGCAACCATGGCAGTGACATCAGGCTCCTTACATTCTTGTCATGTACTGTTATAGTGTTCCCCTGTTCCACTGTTGATGGTGGGAACTTGCTACAGCTGTAGCAACTGTAAAGTAGTATGTCAGCAGTGAAGTTGATGTAGACTCCTAATCCTACTGCTTTTAAAAGGGAGGACTCTGGTTAATTAGACTACACAACACAGGAGAACAAGCTACCGTGAAGCTGTCATGAAGTAATAACACTAATGTGATTAAAGGGATGAAAAGATGCTTAGTTAATATGTGGTGTAGTTACATGACTGGCCCCCACTGACGTTATATAGGGATAAAGGAGATTTAGTAAGAACAGTAAAAATGCTGCTAGGTCACCTCTATGGCATAAAAACAATGAGGTAAAATAGCCTCAAAACAAGATTGGAGTTGTTTTAGGATTGTTATAGCCAACATTGATTAAATAGAACTGATTGGATCGAGACATGGCTGTGAACCACTGATCTACAGACCGTAGGCTTCTCTGCAGCATGGCTGTAATTTTTGGAGAAATTGTGAGATGAATCAGGGCAGCTGAAAAATGAGGAAAGCCGTAGAGACATGGGCCTTTTCTTTGTTCTCCTGGGTCTCTCTTGCCACTCACTCTGCTGACCTCTGTTGTCTGTGACCTTATAAAGGCACCACTAAGAGGATTTAATCTTGACGGCCGACATAATCCAGTCCGTGTAACTGCTAAATGCTTAAAAAAAAGTAACTTACATCTTCCAGCATTTTCAGCTAATGTAAGCACACAGTGTCGGATGTCTGTGAGCATACAGTGTTGGACGCCCAGCGTTTTTAGCTAATGTAAGCATACAGTGTTGGATGTCCATAGTAGGAAAGCTGTGTGCAGCTGTGGAATTGTCTCCGCAGCACGGGCCAAGCCGAGTCTGAATAGCAGGGTTTTACACAGATCCGGTGCCTTATTCTGTATATGATCAGGTTTAATAACTGCTTTTAGAGTAGACAAGTCGGAGAGAGAAAGATGAATAATAGTAGGTTAGTAAGTCACAGTTGTAGGAGACTTTTCTTGAATGTGTGTAATAGGATTTCATTCCACATTACTTTGGGCCATTTCTCATTCATCATGAAATATCCCTCAGTGTAAAGGACAGCTGTCATTTTCAAATGGTGTAATAATAAAAGAACTCTGATACATGGTGTTTCCTAGCTTGTTGCCTCGGCCTGTAAATGGAATCCAGGCTATGCAACTGGTCTGGGTGCATGGATGTACGCTTTCGATAGCTTGACGTTAACATAACACAAGTTCCTGCAGAAATGAGCATTATTGATGAACAAAGACCATATGAGGTGAAGTTCTCTTCATTAAATATTTGAAATGCATGATCAGGATTCAATTGGGGTGAGGGGGGGGTGAGTAGACCCCCCTTGTGCCGCCACAACAGATCCGACCAATTGAGGCAAGACTTCTGAATGCGGTATCTGGCACCAGGATGTAAGCTGCAAAGTCTTTAATTCCTGTTCGTTGTGAGGTGGGGCCTCCATGGATCGCATGTTCCCATGACCCTGTCGCTGATTGTCACTGGTTGTTCCTTCTGAGATCACTTTTTTTTGCCCGATGTTGTGGAGATTCTCTGACCCAGTGATCTTGCCATCACTATTTGGCTACTGTCAAAGTGGCTCAAATCCTTCTGCTTTTACCCATTTTCCTGCTTTTAGGTGGAGTTGCAGATGCTCTACAACTTTACAAGCCTTACGCCATTGAGCAGTGGAACTGTGTTCTCTGGGGAGTGGAGGATGAGGAGGGGTGGTGATCATGCAACATCCTGACCTCACTACCGCTCTTAGTAGCTGAACAAAGAACAGCAAAAGCAGGAAACCCCCTTTTTTTTAAACCCATGATTTCAGAAGATGCTGTCTTGCTGTGCTGGAGTGGACGTAACACTAGTTGCTGTGTTTGATCTAGAAGGAGAAGATCCATTTTCTGGCATAACTTTTTTTTTGTGATGTTCATGATGTTTTGTGTGTTCATCAAGAAGTACTCAGATTATTTGTTTTTGTGGCATTTCGGCTGCCTGGTGCTGTTTGTTTATGCTTGCGTGGCCACGGCTACATCCTGCGGTTAAATGGCAATGTAAGAAATATCAGAAATATGAGTTGGAAAATCAGATTATCAACAACAGGAAATATGAAAATATTTATTGTCTTATTTCTGTTGTTGTTTTTTTTATTGAATTTTTTTTTTAGTATTTTACATTCATACTCTCCGCTCCAAAAAGGGTTTCATGGCTATGTTGGGGAATGTACATTCTGTTACCAAGCAGTTCAGGACCTGTTTTATGGTCCTGTTTTGTGCTGTTGTGGGATTTTTTTTTTAATGAAGGCACAACAGTGTTTGTGATTCACAGAATGTCACCTCCATTTACCGAACTCTCATTACTCTCAAAGAAAAGGCTGTACTCCATTCTAGGCCGGCTTTTAAAAAAAAAAGTTCTCCAAGGGTCGTATGTTGATCCCTGTATAGATCCATGACAGGTCAAAGAACCGTTTGGCAGTTTACATAGTTCTGCCTGATCAAAGCGTTCTTCACATTAAAGACCTTCTGTTGGTGGTTCTATATAGAGTATTTAAAAAAGAATGGCTCTACAATCACTGCAGCTGAATGTGAGGAAGGATTTAAGAGCATGTGTGTGTCAGTTCGCTCTGGTTTCCATATGAGGATTACTGTAATAATAAGGACTGAAGTTGTTTGTGATGTTGAATGGAGCATCAGGATAAAGAGGACAAGGCTTGCTTGAAGGTGCCGTGTCGTCTTTAAAGTGAGCTCATCTGGATCAGCGTTTGGAGTTAGTTGTTTTTTTTTTTTAATAAGTGTTACAGTCTGCTGTTCTCTATTCTCAGTTGCCTAAATATTTCAGATTTTTACCCAAATCTGTGCACCGCAAAACAAGTCTCTCCCACAGGACAAGCCTTCTTAATAAACATCACATTGTGATCTAGATTTTAAAGCCTGTTTTATTTTATGCATGAAGCTCTCTTTTGGGATACGTTTCTCGGTTTCATGTGGAGTGTTTGTGCATACGCGTGCGTACACATGCGTGCACGTGCCCAGATTTAGTTCCTAAACTGCATAACAATGAACTTTGTACTCCCACTCCATTCAGCACCAATCCGCCGCTCGGTCCGATAGTAATAGAGCGTAAAACACATGCTGTCAGAAACAGAAAAGAAGAGACGTCCGCTTCTTTGACCACAGCCGCGGGCAGCTGAAATATATCTGACAGAGGAAATATTGTAGCTGTGTCCAGCTTTCCTTTTTTTTTCGCTCTGTCTGCTGAGCTTCCGCACAAACACAAACATAAACACACACTTCCCCTTTAACTATAAATATAGAAATGACGCCCCACCAACGTTTTTCCTCCCCGACTTTAACCTAAGCCATTCCTAAGCCATTTATTCAGCATTATTTATTGTTACACAGATGAATCCCTTCTCTTTCCTCCCCTTCTCTTCTCGAATCGGCTGCCTGTCAGTTTCTCATCTCTCCCTCTGTCATGTGACTGCAGCTCAGATTTACCCATTTATTCCTTCTGAAAAGAATACTGCCTCCCTCAGCAGGATTTTTTTTATCTGATTGTGCTGATTGTTGCCCCATTTCAGCCTATCTGAGCTCCACCACCATCTTCATTCCTTGATACTGGCCTTAGCAATGTGCTCAATTCAATTGTCAACAAATAGTGCTGGAAGTTATTGATGCAATTCAATATCTTGAACTTTTCCAACTCTGTTATGGTTTGAAGTGAAATTTAGGTTTCCTTTAATACAGTTAATGGACCCGTGCCATCTGAGCAGTGCTACTCGGTCTATGTGCTGTCACTATGGCAAAGGGGCCGCTATTTCGCTTCCTGAGCCGCGCCACTTTCCCATCAGCGGCCGGAGTCTGAGAGACCACAACAGGCCGTGCTCTCTCTGAGTGGGTAGATGGCGACCTCTCCCCTCATCAGTCTTAAAGATGTTGGCCGACACAAGGTGTCTGTTAGTTGGTGTGTAGCGGAGCTGGGTGCCTGTCGGCTTTCTCTGAGCGCGTCTGCTGCCCGGTGAAGCCGCATTGGTGGCAGTTTAGTGTCTAGTGTCGGGAGCATTGCTAGTGCCAGGGGGAGTTATGAACAGGTGGGTTTAATGGATAGACAGAAAGAAAACATACTGTTAATTAATTTATTTATGCACTTTTTGACTTAACTAGATTTTCTAAATGTTTTTTTTTTCTCCCAGGAAATAATTTCTGCGTTCATCAGCTTTAGTTGTCCTTCAGGACAATGCTTTCCTTCTTTTAAAAAACTACAAAATTGTTAATTTGAACACTCTTAAAGTTTGATAGGTTTGTTTTGTTTGCAAATTCATAACTTGAAATCAGTTCCAGAGCTTGTATTTCCCTGTAGCGACACTGACTGTAATAGGGAGAATGGTGTGTCTTTCGTTGCTACTTGGAGCACTGCTAACTGCACTGTGTAACTTTGCTGAAGCAGGCAAGGCAATGCTTGTAAGAAGTCCTAACCAATGATAGAACTCACTTGGCTGTACAATGTTCTGCTGACTGGGCAATTTGTCCTTGAGCTTTTCAGTAACTTCATGCACTTTGTATCCAACCAAACCTTCCCAAAATAAGTGTAGTACTGTAGTCCGTTACAACCCAATCTGTATATCGTAATTCAGTCGTCAGAAGGCCCTGAGGGTTCCCCTCTGAAAATCAGCATAAAAAGTTGATGACAAAGTGAGAATTTTTCTAGTTGGTGCTTCACTTTTGGGATGGAAATATTTGATATCTGTGTTAGGAGCTTTTCTAAGAATTCTAGGTTGGGTATTGTTTTTTTTTCCCTCTAGGCTCTTGTTTCTCTTTCTGAGCTTGAAGATGTGTAAGAGCTTTGCCTTGCAGGTTTGTTATGGGTGTACCTGCATTCTGATAAGTAGCCCCTTTCCCTGTGTTTTTCTCCTATCTCCCTTCCCTGGCTGGCTGGAAGACAGCCTCCACACTACAGTAGCTGTTATGACAGTAGTGAGGATTCACGGTTTATCCGGGTCAGTAAAGGGATATCTGATGGAGGAAGAGAGTAAACAGGAAAACGTCCTCCTGCATGAATCCCACAGAGAGCCCTGCCCTCCATACGTTCAGTAGTGCTGTAACGTCTTTGTAAGTCCAGACTGGGGAGTGTGTGTGTGTGTGTGTGTGTGTGTGAATTCTGAATGGCAGTTTGGATACTACGCTCTTGTTGCGCACAGCTCTCTGGAGGAGCGGCTTGCGGTGGCTCTGTGTAAAGAGGACTCGATTTGAATAACGTTGTGTGAGCACCACCGCAGCTTATCCTGAAATCCCCCTGTCGAGGCGGGTGTTGTACTGTGCCTCTCTGTGGAGAAGCACAACTGAAATACACACACTCTCTCTCTCTCTCTCTCTCTCTCTCTTGCTCTCTTTCTCTATCCCCTATCTACTTCTCTTTCCTACCGCCCTCATATCTCTTCATATCTCTTTTCTCCATCTTTCTCACTCTCTTGTCCTCTCTCTTTCTCTCTCTTTCTCTCCCCCACGTTTTCCTCCTCTCTCGCTCACACTCTTGCCTCTCTTTCTCTTACTCTTCTCTCTCCTGCCCATCTATCTCTTTTCTTTCTTCCACTCTCCCTCCCCCTCTCTCTTTCTCTCGTGCTCTCTCCACCCCTCTTCCCTCTCTCACATCTCTTTTCCCCATCTTTCTTACACTTGCGCACACTCTTGCCTCTCTTTCTCCTACTCTGCTCTCTCTAACCCATCTCACTCTTTTCTCTCTCCCCTCCCCCTCTCTCTTTCTCTCTAACTCTCTATCTCTCTTATATCTTCTTTTCTCTAGTCTCTCTTTCCCCTTTACCTCTTCCTCCCTTCCCCCCTCTCTTTCCACCATCTTTCTCTCTCCCTCCCATTTCCCTCTCTCTCGCACTCTTTCTTTTCTCTTTCTCCTGATCTACTCTATCTCGTGCTTTTCACAATTTTCTCGACCCCCAACAGATTAATGCAGTTGCAGCCACAGCAGCTGAGCAGATGTGGTTAGTGCGCGTAGCGGAAGTATGGTGGATGGGGCATCTCTCCTAACTCTGCGCTTAAAAAGATGTTTGCGATTCAGGTAGGCGCCTGCCAGCGAGACGGCCGCTGCGCAGATGCTCTAATCAGTGAGAAAATTGCTTTACAGCTGCTAGCACCACAGCCAAGACGCCTTCCTGTGTTAAGTGAGTAACCTGGAGCCCAGGCATACAGGCTTAGGTCCCCATTTCAGTTTAACATGTGCCATGCTTGTCATTCTCCGCTTTGCCGTTTAAGTCTTAGCCTTCAAGATGTTTGTCTAGAGGCAGATTGTCGCTTGCAGAACTGAAGCTCATCTCTTGGTATGTTAACTTTAGAGGAGGTAACTTTAGAAGTTTACTAGAAGTTTAGAAGAATTACAAAGCAGAGTGATTCATCATTTACACCAGATGCAGAACATCAGCAAAGACATGTTTGCTGTCTGAAGTTCGCTTCTTTTAGTCTTTTAATGGGAGATGCTTTGGCTGTCACCAATCTCATCTCCCAAAAATACATGGCCAAAACCTCAAGCTGCTCAGAGTGTATCCAGAGCTGCATTTGTTGGATGTGGTTTAGGACATGGTATGACTTTACATAATCTAAAAGAAATACTACTGCTAAAAATAAACAAAATATTTACCTCATTATTCCGCTCATCGTGGTCCACTTCGAAGCACAACAGTATTTCAATACAGGGCGTTATGCAGATGGTAATGTTCTTAAACATTTAAATAAAGGCTATCATTGCTGTTCAATAAATCATTTCTTTTTAAGCTCATTTCCATAGTTTTTGCTTGTATTTAGTGAGATTAGTGCCAGCCGAATTCTAGTGCTTGTTAGAAATGTTAACCTAGCAGCTCCCATTGTAAAATAAAGAGGCAAACCCTTTCCCCCCTGAACTATTACTTGAAATTATATATGGAGGAAATTAAATGAAATATGTGAAAAAATATGGAGGAAATAAAAAAAAAATCTGTTAAATTAAAATTTTCAGTCTTTCTTTGATTTGAATTCACACAGTGCAAAAGACAGCATTTCTTCCTAGCATAATGGCTCTCAAAATAAATACTGTAAAGCAGTAGTGCTTGACATGACGGCGACGATGTGCAGCTCGTATTTTCATTGACTGACTGTGCCAGATAAATTTTTCTTTAGCATATTTGTTATATTAAAAGAGCACGAGTTATTGATAGCCTGTCAGCATTATGCTTACAACTTATTGTTCAGGAATGTGAATGATTGATGATGCAGGAGTGCATTCCTGAGCTCATGATCAATCTGAGTTATACAGCCACTGGCTTTACACTGTGGCCCGGTCTGCATGAGGAGCCCTGTAATGGTATGGCTTAAACCTGCCATATTATCAGTCTCAGCTTTTGGCTATTGGATTAGAGCGCGAGAGCTGTATTCAAGCTTCTAGCCAGGAGTGTGAAGAGGATTGGAGCTATAAATCCGCCGCCATATAGGTCATGAGATTAATAGGTTATTGCCGATCGAAGTGTTGTGTGAGCCCCAGCCATTTTTCATCCTCATAATTGGGAAGTGTTACACTGTTATTATGTGCCAGTTTGGGTTTGTTTGGCCAGGACATTGTGCTGGAGTATCATCCAGATCGGTGTGCGTGTGTTCTGTTCCAGTCAGTTTTGATGCTGAGGAAAGCAGGGAGATTGATGGGCAGTCTACAAGGTGGAAATGACAGTGGGATTGTTTACTGATCCTTGGCTTTGTCTATGCTTGGCAGGAGTGGAAAACAACCCTGGACCTTGTTACTACTAAAGCATTATGGTAGAAGATGTGTATTGTACTTGAGTGTTACTGAAACAGAATATTTGTACAGTTAAAATAAAATAAAATTCATCAAAGTCTGTCCCATAACAAAGAGAATTCTGTGAACTGTGAAGGTGTCCTGTGATATCTGGCACTAAGATGTTAGCATCAGATCCTTCCCTAGACAACTCATGTCAGTTGCTAGGCGGATCCTTCATGCATCTGATGGGATCCAGCATGTCCTACAGTGTAAACGGTGCAGGCATACCTGGCCATCCAAGTCATAGGAAAGAAAACAGGACTCCTCAGACCAGGAATCCTCCTTCCATTGCTCCAAGGTCTGGTCCAGATGCTTGAGTGTCCACTGTTGGCACTATTAATGGTGCTCCAGGGTTAGCATGGGCAGTCTGACTGGTCCAATGCGCTTGTGAGTTGTGAGGTATTCCTGCCTTTACCGTAACATTACGAATTTCTGAGATTTGTGCCACAGTAGCCCTTCTGGCGGTTCAGACTAGATTGGGCTAGCCTGTCCTGCCATCACACATCGATGAACCTTAGTATTTGATTTGTCCCTCCTCAGATCACAGTTAGTAAGTAGTTACCCACCACAGCTGACCAAGAGTGCCTTATTAAATTATTTTGAGCGGAGTGCACATATGGTGGCTTATTCTGCCACATCTTCGAAGGTGTGCCAATAAGCGTTGCAGGTTTTTGAACCATCTTGGAATCAATGAACAGTATCCTAATTTGTCTTTGTATTAGGACCAGTACCGCTCATTAGTCACCTCATCACACCCCACCAAACACTGTGGTCCTCACTTTCACTCACATGTTCTGTGCTTTTTTTCCAGGCCTGCCAGCAAGGCTGTAAAAAATACACACAGTGGCGGGTAGCATCATAAGTGCTATGTGTTTGCTGACCGGGATCCTGCTGAGCCCATATCAGTAAACCGCCGGTTTCGCCACCCTCGTTCTGGACACCACCTTGACTCAGTTTAATGTCAGAACTCGACCGCCCGAGCAGCGCTCATCATTGCGCACATGATTCCAATAAAAGCAAAGACCCCGTGTCGACGGAGTGTACGAGCTTTGATTCCATCCTAATTGGCTGTGTGTTTGCCTCTGGTTGTACGGATACAACTAATTAGGCTCAAGAGTGATAATTAAAATGATATAGCATGGCCCGTTAAAGCAGGAAATGTGCTTAGCGATAGCAATTAGGGAATTTATCACCTGTAAAGATCCTTTATTAGGCTACATTTTCATTTTTTTATCTTCGTGTGTGCAGTAGAGAAGCGGGTGCGTATGAAACACAAAAGGGCTTTTACAAAGGGGATTTTTTTATATAGACCTGTGAAGCTGCGGAGAGTGTGCTGTGATCCTCGGCGGCTGAACGCTTATCTGAGTTAGTGCTGCTCCTCCAGCGGCTAGTGCTCACCCCATCCGGAGCTTCCTCCTCATCTCCTCTCCACACACAGCACCATTAAAGTTTCATACGTGCGACGCACCCTCACCGGGAGGCTCTGGCTTGTTTGTGGCTCCGAATTCCCCTAATAAGAATTCTTCCGCTAAATCCCTCCCAGCCCCCCGCATTAAGCATTAAACACATCGGCCTTGAGAGAGAGAAACACCCGATAGCTCCGATGAGACGGGACAAAGAACAGATGCGTCGCTGATGTGTAAAACATGTCAGTGGGTTTCATATCTCTTGGTCTCTTACTCTTACAATGTCCTACAGACCTCCCCACCCTCTTGTCAGACACCTCCAGCTGTCTTATAAATTGAAGTAACTCTGGACACTGACTATCCCTTTTTTTATCATTGCAGTTCCACACTTCATTACTGGATCCCAACCAACTACCACTGTTCTGCCCATTGTACTATTTCACTGCTCTGACACACCCACTTGAAGTCAGCGAGATATTGTTAGCTAGCCTATTAGTTTGATCACTAGATGGGAAGAAAACATCAAACTATGCAGGGCTGTGGGTACTCCAGGACCAGGACTGGGAATCACTGCTTTAGAATACGTTTATAGTTCTGTTCCCTAAATCAGAAGCAGAAAATGATCCACTGTTGCAATTTTAGAGCTGAGCTGGTGGGTTTTAATGTATGTGTCCTTTCATCTGTCTGTGATATCCTTAAACGATCTGCCTCAGGAGGCCACACATTATCATTGTTTCCCAAGACTGCAAGCGTATTAAAGTCAGTGTAACACATGGCCTCATTTGGATGACTGCTAAAGTAAAATAGTGACAGCTTTGCATTAGGAGGTAATTTAATTGATGTTTGCAGTCATGCGTCTGTACGTACATTTTATAATGGTGTTGAAAGAACCAAATTCAGAGCTTGTAAAGAATAACATCAGAAGTTTTTAACCCCCAATATGAGTCTCTGACTATTGGACTATCTGACTATTTCCCCGGGTTTTTCTATAAATAATACAGATGCTTATACACGAGTAAACAGCAGTAAAATCACTATTTGTAATGAACATAACAAGACTACGTTTCTATAATGGGATTAAATTCTAAACTGATCTACTTTGTTTGGAGCAACTTTTTAAGCGGCTGTTTTAAACTCTATAGCGTTTAATAACTTACAGTCCAGTCTGATTGACCTACCTGACCATTCAGCTCCCAGTTCTTTTACAACTCAACGCAGTCATACGACTTTAGCCTCCTCCTTGGTTCTAAATGCGTTGTCCTGTGCTGGTTTACAACAAAAGAAAAGAGTGTGGTTCTCTCGCTGGTAGAACACAGCATTTTCACCGTAGTTTCTTTTCCAACCAGGCGTAATTCAAGAGTAGCATTCAAGAGCAGGGATGCAAGTAAACTTTCTTAATCTTCCCAAATAGATATAATAAAATATAAAATCTTGACGTTGCACAACTACAACCAGACTGTGTGGTTTTGGCAGTGTGGACAAAAATCACTTCACGTTTAAAGCAAGGCTCTAAGATAACCCCAAACTTTCCGTTCCGCCTTAAATAATGCAGCAGTTATGTTCTGCTGTTGAAATGGACACAGTGTAACTGCGGCACTATTTAAGGTGGAATGGAGAGTTAAAGACAGAAGCCAAATTTAGCTTTAGTTTTTTCACCTGCTAAATGGCAACGTACTTAGCAATTAAAATTAAGCTCTGTTTAGTTTTGCTTACTGAAAAAGTGTCACAGAAGAACCCTATGTAAGGTAGTTTTCTAAAATGTGAAGCTCGTCTGCAGCAGCTGAGGATCGTGTCCATGTCCAGCGCCAAGAGGACGGTATAGATGGCACACTGCTACAGCAAACCTAAGAATCAGAAGTGGACTGGAACCTTAAAAGCTGATACCTGATCCATTAATAATGCCTTGAACGGCCCCTAATCGTGAGTCACTGGATCAGATCGGGACATCCCTATCAGCATCCCTATCTTTAGTATGAACCCTTTGGTCCATTTCGATGTCTTCGGGTCCATGTTGCAGTCATACTTCAACTACTTTGTTTGGAAGTGGACTGAACCCCGACCCCCCTCCCAAGCAGGTCTGTCTCGACCTACTTTCAGGCAGAGTCTGATGTGGTTTGTTGTCTTGCTTGTTTGTTCAGTGCCAGAGTTTGAATGACAGTGTTCTCACTCGTTCTAATGAACCACACAAGCAGAGCAGTCGCACCACGGGTCCACTTTAATCAAACCAAACCTGCCAAGTTTGAACACACCCTTAGACCAACTTATGTACCACTTAACATGCGGCTCATACCAGAAATCTGTTACTGCCAGTGTGTGAAAGGGCGTGAAATATGCTTGCCCCCATGTTTGGCTTCATGGGACCTCACACAAACATAACCGCACACCAACGGCACTTGTTAAATCAGTGTGCCTCACAATCCTCAGCTTTACTCATGGAGTGCTTGAAGATGTTCCCCCTGGAGTCTAACCACAATTACGCCCTGATCGAAAACACATTCATCTTGTAATAACATCTAGCGTATGCTAATTGATGGAGGGGTGAGGAAGGCTTTGGGTATTAATCGGTCATGTGTGGAACGTGAGGGGCGACGCGTACTGAAATTACATTAGCATAGATTCTCATTTCTAGACTCCTCGAGCTGGTTCTGCGATTGATGCTTTGGGTAAACTGTTGGCGGCCTCTCTCTCTCTCTCTCTCTATGATAAAGGGGAGTGTGGGGGGGGGGCTTTAAGCGCCTCGCCCTTGCTCACTCTCTCCAAGGTGGCCATCTCGCCGTGGCTGCAGCGGCGGCAAAGAAATTGGCTCTACTCAACGGAGCAGGACGCAAGATAGCTGAAGCGCGAGAGTCAATTCCAAAAAGAACTTCATCCAGAGTTCCATTCCGGGATTGAATCGTCAATTTCCATTCAGGCCTGCTGCTGCTGCTGCTGCTGCTGTTGCTGTCCGGAATGGAAAATGAACACGTGTGAGCTCGCTTGCCCTTATGGGTAGTATTGCACCGGGTACGGCATCTGCTCGCTTCTGAAGTAGCAGCAATGCGATGGAGTCAGAAGTGGAATTGGACTGAGCCTGACCTTGGATCCGCAGGCCGATGGTGCAGGTGATAAATCCGTCCCGGTGTGCACGCTGCGGCCCAGCCGAGCCTTCCGGGGGCGGGTGTAATTATCAACAGAAGGCTGCCGAGATAAAGAGTTTGGAATGAGAGAGCGACTGGCAGCGTGTACCGCTATCTGAGCCGGGCCGCGAGGAACGGTGGTGGGCGAGAGATGCTAACAAAACGCTGCCAACAAAAAACCCGGCTTTGATGTCGCCCAGGCCTGCCTGAGCCCTGACAAAATGTCACCTTGTACACTAGACATGAAAGCACAGCCACTGTCAGAGGGAGGGAGGTGGTATGTGTATACGTGCAAGCATGTCTGCATGTGTGTGTTACAGAATCCACAGGATGTGGAAGCGTTCATCAGAAATACCCTTATTGCTTGTCAGACCGCTGTCAGATGAATGAGGCCGTTTTTTGATTTTATGAGAGGGCTAATTTCCCTTAACCCGCAAAACCTCTCACCCCAGACTGGCAGCAGCTGCCATTTAGCCATATGCCGTGAGATTTGGGCAGCAACTGAGAGGTGTGGATAATAGGCTAAAGCCTTGAGCCCAGCCAGACAGGTAGGTGTCCTGAGGTGATAGAAAATACCGCCTGGCTTTCAACGTTTCGTTAATACCACGGTCCATTTTTTAAGGATTACAGTCAGCAGACGTGACTGCAATGCCAACAGTACCCTTACGCCTCACGGGCCTCCGCTCAGCCTTCTCATGAAATTTCTAATGCAGTGGTTCACAACCTTGGTTCCTGGAGTGCCGCTGCCCACGTTTAAGTGTTCTCCCTGTTCAAAACACACCCACTTCAACTCAGGAAAGGCCTGTTAATAAAGTGATTAGTTGGATGGAGTGTGTTAGAGCACTGGGTCTTATCTCCAGTCCTGGGCCCTACAAGAATGTTCACCTGATTGAACTCATCAGTTAGTTATCAGTCTCTTCATTAGCTGAATCAGGAGGCTGACCAGGACTGTTAGAACCACTATTCTAATGGGTCAGAGTGGAATCATCTCCCATGGGTTTAGAGGTAGGCGAACCATATTTGCCCAGGCTGGAGCAACTCTGTCTGAGCAGCAGCTGTCAGCCACACCCACTAGAAGAAGGCCTGTTTCTGGAGCTCCACTAGCTCTCTGATCATCCCACTGATTTCAAACTTAATTAACCTACACGTCGCAATGTCCGCCGCTCGTATCGGCTGGCAGATCTATAGAGCGAGAAAGAGAGAAAGCCAGTGAAGCGAAGCGAGCAGAAGGGAGAGCAGAAATGATGGTTGTAGTGCCCGTATTGCAGCAGCTAGACAACAAAAAAACAAGGATCGAACATCGCTCCAAACGGACAGTGTTTCCAAGTGGAAAACTGTAGAACAGATGATGAAGCATTTATTTATGGGGTAGATTATCGCCCTGGTCCAAGTGGGGCCCACTCTAATTCCTTCTGTCCAGCAGAAAAGCGTGGACCAGGTGCACTGAAGATAAATGCAGCCGTACAAATTGCTGGCCTAAACAAAACGAGTGACACAGCAATGATTGCAGCATAAGAGAAACGCTGCTGTATTACTGATGTTGCAGAAGCACAACAAACTTTGGAAAGTCTGACCCCATTGTTGTTGGAGGGGCTATTGTTAGTGCGGAGCATGGCCTGAGAGTCCAGAAGTGCTGAGGGAGGTGAAAACATCCTCATCCCGACATTCCTGCATGCGGTAAGGGACAGCGGCTGGCTGGGGCAGAGCAGTGGACGGCTTTCTGCTCGTTTACGACTGTGACATTTCATGGAGGGTGGCGCTCAGACAGCGGCTAGCCTCCGCGCCTGTCGTGAAAAATAGCAGACGCATGCATGTTGATGTTAAGGAAAAAGGTCAGCGCTGTCTCAGTGGACCTAATCACCCGTTAGCCCTCTCTCAATGAGTGGCTCTCCTCTTTAGGCTGCAGTAACGAGAGAGAAAGAGAGAGAGAGAGAGAGAGAGATGGACTGTGTGTATCTGAATGTGTGTTAACTTCCAATGAACCACCTGCCACGTCGGACGTGTATTTGAGCCAGAGAACAGTGTTTTTTGCTTGCCTCATTAGGTTTCCATCCCTCTTAGCAGACTGTAGGGGGCTGTATGTGTCGAGCTTATTCGTAAGGGACTGTTGCTTTGCTCTGTCTGCCTGTCTGTCTGTCTGTTTTTCACTCTGTCTGTCTCTCCCTTCTCCACTGGTTAAAGCCATCATTAGCTCTGAGGGGCCGCAGGGATTAGCCAAGCGCTGGAGTTGGAGCTGCAGCTCAGTGCAGGGCCATCACGGCCAGATAATGGTGTTTGTTTAGCCATTACACAGACGCCTCTTAGCTGTGGGGCTCTGGGCCTCCGGATGCCTCCACTGAAGGGTGATGGCTGTAGAAAGCCAGACGCTTGGCTTAATCCCGGCACGTTAAAGACTTTGACATGGGCATGTCCTTCCAGAACCTGCATTAGTCACTGTGAAATGGCAATTATAGACCTACATAGGAGAAACTGGACTTTGGTTTGCAGTCATGATTTCGAAACAGGTTTACTGTTGAGGAAACTACGGGGCACAATTTTAATGAATGGATTCTGATTGGGCCAGCAGCTGGCGGCATCCTAGCTGTTGCTTCCCAGGGAACGTACGGCCGTTGAATTTACTCTTTATTATGGTTGAAAATGGACGTTTAAAACACATTCATATGTAGGCTTCGCAAAGACAGCTGGGACTCCATGTCTTGATTTCCTATTTCATTAAGCGTTAAATAATAAGTTCATGTAACAAAGTGGAAGATTCAGATTTTTCTGTGGACGATAATGCAGTGATTTTCTTTGATGGCTTCTGATGTGCCAGAGTAGTGCAACGGGTTAGAAATTTAAGTCAAGTCAAGAGGCTTTTATTGTCATTTCAGCTCTGTACAAGTACACAGTGAAATGAAGTTTTCCAGAACAAGAGTGCAACATGGAACAAAACGAGACCAAAAACAGTACAGGACAGGCTGCAGAAAGTGCAACGTGCAGATGTAGGTTACAGTGACATAAACTAAGCAAAAAAAAAACATCAAAAAGCACAGCTTTGTTGTCCTGGAAACGGTTGCAAGAGTTAAGTACCGTGCGACCGGTACCTCATAATTCACCCCATAATGAAAAAGCCATGAGCTAAAGATGGGAAAAGCGGCCTTATGAACAGAAGGCTGCCATTTTGATCCCCTGGACCAGCAGGAAATGGGGGGCCAGGAGACTGAAGGGAAGGTGCTTTCTTCTCCCTTTACATTCATGACAGAGTTCATTTGAGCAAAGTAATTTAGCCCCCCACAGTTACTCTATGGGCACTGAGATGGCTGCCCACCACTCTGGGGGGTTGTATCTGTGTTCACTGCCACAGATAGGCTAAATTCTGCTTTACTGTTGTACAATAGCTATGGCACACATGTGGTCTTAATCTTAATCTTAGAAATTGAGAAGAAAATTAGAGACTGTGTTGGTCCTCTTTTCAGTGACTACATTGGGACATCTTTTCAACATTCATTTTCAACTTTTCAACAACGGTCCTGGACATGATTTCAACATTGATCCAGTGGCCAATGTTCACTGGGTTTCTCATAATAGCAACCATGAGCTATGAAATCCATTAAGCTCCTCGATACGTATCCCTATAACACATAATCGTAAACACATCTCTTACTTTACGTTCTATATATCCTTCTTTCTGGCAGTGTCTTATCAGTGTCTTATCTTGAGGGTATCTTTAGAATCTGACCTTTTTGCACTCGCTTAAGGAGATGCTTTCCAAGAACACAACAAAGCACTTCTAGCCGCTGTGGATAGCAGCCTCTGCTGAATGCCATGAATGTAATGTAACTGTCATGAATGCCAGTCAACTCCCTCTCGACTTCTAGCCTGCTATCGTCTGCCCCGGCCATTCCTAAGCTGAGCTGCGGGGTGCATCGCAGCAGTTAGCCGCTGGGCTGCGAGCTGCTGTGTGCAGGCGGGAGACAGATGGCAGCTTGCACAGAGCAAGGCAACCATCTCACTGGAGTTAAAAACTGCTCTCTGACCCCCTGCTCAGTTTTCACAAGCCCAAACAAAGCCTCCTCTCTCTCTCTCCAGCTCTCGCACAATGCCACTTTCTCCCTCCACTAGCACACCACGGGTAGCCCGGGGGGTGTTCTTGGGGAGGCGTATAAACCTTGGCTTTCAGGACTCAGCAAAGAGAATACGAGATTGCGATCTCTGGCTTTTTAAGTGACACAGCGCTCACTTAAGTATTGTTCTTGGCCCCGAAAGGCAGGGCCATGAGGCTCGAGATAAGAGCAGGCTTTTGAAAGCAGTGTTTCATCAGAAGTGGATCAGTATTCCCCTTGAATCCATGGTGACAAAAGGAGGGAATCGCTGCTGTATTACCACTTGCGGCATGGCTCATTGGGCTTCATGAGCGCCAAGTGCAATCATTAAAGCCAATAAGGTGTGTAATAGATTTCTTCCATGACTTCTTAATTGTATGGAGTGTGTACGCAAGTGTAGAGGAGAGGACAGAGCGAGAGTGCGAGCAGAGCAGGCAGAGGTAGAATATCTGCAGCCTCTTTGCCATTCGAGAGTTTAATCAGGTTTTGTCTGGGCCAGCTGTGGCCCACGCTCACACATGGCATGCACACGTAAACAAAAGCATGCAAGCACACACACACATACACACGAAGCAGAGTATCTGTCAAGAGCAAGCTCATCCAGAATGTAGAGAGGCCTAGCAAGCTCAAGAGATTATCTCAGCATGCAGAGATCTCTGTGTGTGTGTGTGTGTGTGTGTGTGTGTGTGTGTGTGTGTGTGTTCCGCTACCCTTCACAGCTGGTACTGGGAGTGGTAATATGGAAAGAGCAGTAGGACCATAAACACTCATTTGGGCTATCAGGTCCAACAGTAATAAATACACTCTGCCGTGGGTAACCAGGGGCTTTTGGCAGAAAGCAGACAAATGGTGGCCTTACTCGCACATTAAGTTAAAGAACCCTCCAAGGGTAAGATCCCCTTCTCTCCTCCTCATTTTCTCTTCTGATCAAACGATAAGGCCTAATCTCAAATGTTTTTGGATTTCAAGCAGTTCATTATTGAGAAGTTATGGTGTAATTCATTCAGAAATCTTTGGATGTGGATGATGAAATTCCTGGGATTTATTTCTCTGCTAACTTTATTGGGGTCAGTTAGTCTAAGCTGTCTGGTCTACAAGAAAAGCTGTTAAACGTATACTGCCTTGCAAAAGCACTGAACCTGATTCATCTGGATTACAAATAATGCTAAAATCACCACATACGATTTTAGGCTTGATTTTCCTCTCATAGGCAGTTCTGGGAGCATTAAATCCTCTTATCAGAGGCAAATCAGTGTTCACTTGGAGCTCATTTGATCGCTATTTCAGGCACAGTGGTCACTGTAAGAAATCCCTTGGTTTTTACTTAAACAGGGAACCTCTGTGTTTTCTGAAAAGAAGTCATGTTGTCTTAGGACAGACATACAAAAGTCAGAGGTGATCCGGGAGCAATCCGAGAGTGTGCCGATGCTTCACAGTTGCTCGAAAAGATGTCTTGCAGGCTATATATCAGAGCCCAAACCCAGTCATACAGAATCAACAAGTGTGGCTACTTCTCACATGTGCGCAGTTTGGATACCAGGCAGGCTAGCTTGGGGGTTCCTTCTGGTGAAGGTTCTTATCTTGAATTTGTGACCCCCTGTTGATGATCAACCATATTACAAGACAAGAAGTTGTCCAGCGTAGTTTGTGCAGTGTAATGTGAACAGTACAGTGATCTGAATACATGAATACACAGGCACCTTGAACACACTCATATACCCATACACTTGCAAACCCACAAATATTGCACATGTTCGTCATCTTTCCCATGCAGAATGCTCACAGTATAACCTTTAGACCGAGGAAGTGGTTTTTGAGGGGGTGGGGGGTTGTGGCTCGTGGCTCGCCTGAGTTGCGCGAGTGCCCTTTGTAGAGGCAGTGCACTGATGTGATTGGCCTCTCTCGGGGCAGTGTGTATTGGTAGCAGCTGCCTCCCTGCCTCTCAGCGCTGGCCCAGTTGCCTTGGCGAGCCGCTCTCTCCCCCCTCAGTCAGTCAAATTGAAATAAATGAAGTGCCAGTCCCGACAGTGGGGTAATTGTTCATATGGAAATTGGATTGCTGTTGTCACACAAGCCTTTCCAAAAGCACCTCTGGAACCATTTTCCCTCTGCCCCCTCAGCGAGGAGGGTGCCAGCGCTTGCACACTTAACGACTTTAATTCCTCCTTTTTATTGCCTACAAAACAACAAAGCTTAAATTATCTCCATATCGTCCATGAAACAGTTGTTGCTATTGCCCTCTTGTTGCTCGCTGCTCACCCTCGCCGTCATCTACCGAGTGCATGCTTTATCAGGGTTTAGCAGACCACCAAAACATGACTGATAGAGATGATCAATCAGATAGAGAAAGACTGATTGGCCAATGAGAGTCGCCCCCATCACCCTCAACCCAATTTGGGCCTGAAGTGAATTGAACAGCCCTCGCGTTTTCGCGTGTGCGTCCGTGTGCGCTATGGCCTAAGATGAAATCTTCAGCTGTCATTATCCAGACAGCAATCTATCGGAGGCGGCATCTGAATGCATTAGTATCCAATGGAGAAAGCATCCATTACGCTTTCAGTAGGAAATCTGCTCTGTGTGGCCATGAATATGAAATGATCTCCTGCCCGTTGTCCATTGTCATTTCTTTTTAACAAACTTGGCAGGCAGGTTTCGCTTTGTTGTGGCCTCCCTGCAGGACACAGGCCTAGCTAAAATGCCTGACGTTGTCTCGTTGTGATGAAGTTGGAGCTTGGATTCTGAGGCTCCCCTTTGAAGCCGACGCCGAAGAGTCAAGGCCATGTGGTCTCATTTCCATTGTAATGCTCCTCACCTGGCTTCGCAGGCTGCTGTCAGCAGCTGTTTTCGCTCCCAGAGACTCTGAGAGCGCTAAACCGAGCATGCACCAGTTTAGCTCTGAGAAGGTGATGGGTTCGGATTTTTCGCAGGGGTCAGCGGCAGGGCATCTGTCTCTTCCACATGAGACACCCACGAGCACTCAGACAGCTCGCCAGGCCTCGCTGGCCTTGCCGGCCTCCAGAGGTGCATTCGGGCCCGCTCACACGTGCATATATGACTACACCTTGTCTGTCACTTCTTTACACTTCTTGTCTGAGTCCTTCCACTGGAGGCAGGCTTATACGGAGCCCCAGTGGAGTCTGGAGTCTAGACGGATTTTGTGCATGGAGTGTGTAGCAGGGTTTGTCGTTTATGAGGCAGGAGTTCTGTTTTAGTCGTACAGAACAGGTTTCCAGAAAAAAGCATCGGAAAGGACTAGATAAGCTCTTCAGGCAGTAATCTACTAATGAGCCCGTCCTTGGAACGTTCCCTGTCTCTGTCCTTCGTTTTCACTCTCTACACATATTCATGGAGTTTGCATTTGCACACATTTCCTTTCATTCTACCTTGCACTCTTGCTTTCATTCTCTTTTCCCCCCTTTCGTTGCCCTCCCACTGTGTCTTTTCTCGTTCTCCTGGAGGTACGCCTCCTGTTCTCCAGGACGATTATAATTTAACAGCATGGGCTTTCTGGCAGGATCACTCCAGATGTGCCTGGCTCATTAGCAATTGGCTGGTTTCATTATTATTTATCGCCGCCAATTTGCGCCGGTGTTCGCTTCAGGCTCGTTTTCCAGCCCAAAGTTAAATTTAGAAGTGGTAGTTTGTTTCCAGGCGCTCTAGCGATGGCGATAAAGCTACATGTGTGCGCGAGAGGAGTGTAAAGATGCCTGAAAGCGGATGGCGCCGCTCTGTTTCCCTGCTTTCTGATTGGATTGCAGCTCCGGCGCTACGGTGTGACACCTGTGTCATTGTGCCGGTGTTGCGCTGGTTCTCCTCAAGCCTTTGATGGCAGGCGAGCTCCAGTCTCTGGGATTAGGAGTGTGGAAGAGTGATGAAAAGGGAGGAAAGCGTTTGGGGAGTGGAGGCGTGCCAACGAAAAAAAAAGGGGGGGGGAGTAGTGTTCAGGATTTTCCATTCTTCACAGCGTTCAGTGACCCCCCAACCCAACATCTGAAGGAAATTTGTATAGCAGCATACTTTGTTGGGCGAAGTGAGCGATTTGCATGAATAAGCAAATGATTCTTTGAAGTTATGCTCTGTACAGTATGAGAGCGGAGATGAATTTCTGTCGCTCTAATCACAAGACTCTCTCTCTTCCAAAGTTTCTGTCAGGGAAAAGTTCCTCGCTGCATGTTTTAATAAAAAGACTTTTGTCTTCCTTTATGCTTTTTAGCAAGAAAGTGAAGGGAAATAGACACTTGTCTTAGCTGGGTTCTATTTTTGTTGGAATATATTTTTAAATAATATTTTGGTATTGTAGAAGCTCACCTGACATTGAACTACCTTCTAACTAAACGCCTCCAAGTTGAACCAAGTTGAATGTAAATGGTTGTCTATTGAATCTAACCCTAACCTTACCCTAAACCTTACATCTAACCCTAACCCTGCACCTAACCCTAACCTTACCTTCAACCTTAAATCTAACCCTAACCCTGCACCTAACCCTAACCTTACCCTAAACCTTAAATCTAACCCTAACCCTGCACCTAACCCTAACCTTACCCTAAACCTTAAATCTAACCCTAACCTTACCCTCAACCTTAAATCTAACCCTAACCCTGCACTTAACCCTAACCTAACCCTAACCCTAATCCTTAAATCTAACCCTAACCCTGCACCTAACCCTAACCTTACCCTAAACCTTAAATCCTTAAATCTAACCCTAACCCTGCACCTAACCCTAACCTTACCCTCAACCTTAAATCTAACCCTAACCTTACCCTAACCCTTAAATATAACCCTATCCCTGCACCTAACCCTAACCTTACCCTAAACCTTAAATCTAACCCTGCACCTAACCCTAACCTTACCCTAAACCTTAAATCTAACCCTAACCCTGCACCTAACCCTAACCTTACCCTCAACCTTAAATCTAACCCTACCCCTGCACCTAACCCTAACCTTACCCTAAACCTTAAATCTAACCCTAACCCTGCATCTAACCCTAAACTTACCCTAAACTTTAAATCTAACCCTAACCCTGCACCTAACCCTAACCTTACCCTAAACCTTAAATCTAACCCTAACTCTGCACCTAACCCTAACCTTACCCTAAACCTTAAATCTAACCCTAACCCTGCACCTAACCCTAACCTTACCCTAAACCTTAAATCTAACCCTAACCCTGCATCTAACCCTAAACTTACCCTAAACTTTAAATCTAACCCTAATCCTGCACCTAACCCTAAACTTACCCTACACCTTAAATCTAACCCTAACCCTGCACCTAACCCTAAACTTACCCTAAACTTTAAATCTAACCCTAATCCTGCACCTAACCCTAAACTTACCCTACACCTTAAATCTAACCCTACCCCTGCACCTAACCCTAACCTTACCCTAAACCTTAAATCTAACCCTAACTCTGCACCTAACCCTAAACTTACCCTAAACTTTAAATCTAACCCTAATCCTGCACCTAACCCTAAACTTACCCTACACCTTAAATCTAACCCTACCCCTGCACCTAACCCTAAACTTACCCTAAACCTTAAATCTAACCCTAACTCTGCACCTAACCCTAAACTTACCCTAAACTTTAAATCTAACCCTAATCCTGCACCTAACCCTAAACTTACCCTACACCTTAAATCTAACCCTACCCCTGCACCTAACCCTAACCTTACCCTAAACCTTAAATCTAACCCTAACCCTGCATCTAACCCTAAACTTACCCTAAACTTTAAATCTAACCCTAACCCTGCACCTAACCCTAACCTTACCCTAAACCTTAAATCTAACCCTAACTCTGCACCTAACCCTAACCTTACCCTAAACCTTAAATCTAACCCTAACCCTGCACCTAACCCTAACCTTACCCTAAACCTTAAATCTAACCCTAACCCTGCATCTAACCCTAAACTTACCCTAAACTTTAAATCTAACCCTAATCCTGCACCTAACCCTAAACTTACCCTACACCTTAAATCTAACCCTAACCCTGCACCTAACCCTAAACTTACCCTAAACTTTAAATCTAACCCTAATCCTGCACCTAACCCTAAACTTACCCTACACCTTAAATCTAACCCTACCCCTGCACCTAACCCTAACCTTACCCTAAACCTTAAATCTAACCCTAACTCTGCACCTAACCCTAAACTTACCCTAAACTTTAAATCTAACCCTAATCCTGCACCTAACCCTAAACTTACCCTACACCTTAAATCTAACCCTAACCCTGCACCTAACCCTAATCCATTATCCTTACCATTGAATCAACCCTAACTCTTAACCCTAACCTTAAACTATACACTAAATCTAACCCTATAAGGGTAGGTTAGGGTTAGGGTTAGGTGTATGGTTACATTCTATGGACAGTAATTTCCATTCAGCTTACAATTCAGTTGCATTTAATAGACGGCTGAATGTCAGGTGAGCATCTACGAGGCATCTAAAATGGACCATCCAAGTAAAGTGATCCCCATCGAGTAAATTCTGGCAGCATGGAGTCCATGAATCTACAGTCTTGTCAGAGACATTTTTGTTTCATTCAGTTAAAGATGCCAATTAACTTCATCTTGATTGCACACTTAACCATGTCATTCAACCCCGAGCCAATTAGTATCGTGCCACTGATTGCATTTTGCCATTTAGGTAATGGGAGTGGACTTGTAACTTTTAACTTCTTCCTCATTCTTTCTATATGGCTCGGCTCCTGTGTATCGCTACAGAGTTGATGGATGAAGGCCCATGTGCCATGACCTTTTGTCTCGCATTAGCGACCCAGGAGACGTGTCAGGCTAATCGGATAAAGAAAGACACATGTGTGATGTGCAAGTGAAGTCTCCACAAGTGATCTATACGTCTAAGAGCCATTTCCTTTGTGTGCAGGAGCCTGGTATTGAATTAGGGTTTGTGTCAGGGGTTTTAACTCGCGCTCCTTGTAAAATCCCTGATCTGTCCTCTTAGATTAGTGGTTAATCATTACTGTTGCTTCACAGACAGCTGCGACCTGAATCACAGGGTGTTGGTCGTTTTGTGTTAAGATCAGCCTCCCTGACCCAGGTTTACGGTTAAGGAGGTAATATGTCATTTTCTTTTACGACCTGATGAAATAGTAGGTACGGAGGCGGACATATTGGCTCTTGGAAGTGTAGGAGCTGGGCGAATGCTAGCTCACAGGAAGTACATCAGTGTGCCTGTATCATACCCATAGGAATGCACATAATTAGGTAATCTATCGAAATAGAGCACCTCTAAAAAGAATACTGTAAGAGAGAATGCACTAAATCAGCCATTCATGCCGATTGAGAGGTGCTCTTTTTTATTAGGCAAATGTAAATGAATCTTTCCCAAGGATTCACCTTGGTTCAGCATGCAGTATACGTACTGAAGCTAGGTCTCAAACCCCAGCCTGTACATTAACTACACAATATCAGCTATGCTGTGTCACCTATGCTATAGCCTGTCAACTATACTGTGCCATTTACTGCTGCTTAGTGTGAATATATATTATGCTAAGAGTACATTGAGTGTACTGAATATATAGTATATAGAGAGGTCATTGAGTGTACTGAGTATATAGTATATAGAGAGGTCATTGAGTGTACTGAGTATATAGTATACGGAGAGGTCATTGAGTGTACTGAATATATAGTATATAGAGAGGTCATTGAGTGTACTGAGTATATAGTATATAGAGAGGTCATTGAGTGTACTGAATATATAGTATATAGAGAGGTCATTGAGTGTACTGAGTATATAGTATATAGAGAGGTCATTGAGTGTACTGAATATATAGTATATAGAGAGGTCATTGAGTGTACTGAGTATATAGTATATAGAGAGGTCATTGAGTGTACTGAGTATATAGTATACGGAGAGGTCATTGAGTGTACTGAGTATATAGTATATAGAGAGGTCATTGAGTGTACTGAGTATATAGTATACGGAGAGGTCATTGAGTGTACTGAGTATATAGTATATAGAGAGGTCATTGAGTGTACTGAGTATATAGTATATAGAGAGGTCATTGAGTGTACTGAGTATATAGTATATAGAGAGGTCATTGAGTGTACTGAATATATAGTATATAGAGAGGTCATTGAGTGTACTGAGTATATAGTATATAGAGAGGTCATTGAGTGTACTGAGTATATAGTATATAGAGAGGTCATTGAGTGTACTGAGTATATAGTATATAGAGAGGTCATTGAGTGTACTGAGTATATAGTATATAGAGAGGTCATTGAGTGTACTGAGTATATAGTATATAGAGAGGTCATTGAGTGTACTGAGTATATAGTATACGGAGAGGTCATTGAGTGTACTGAGTATATAGTATATAGAGAGGTCATTGAGTGTACTGAGTATATAGTATACGGAGAGGTCATTGAGTGTACTGAGTATATAGTGTATGGAGAGGTCATTGAGTGTACTGAGTATATAGTATATAGAGAGGTCATTGAGTGTACTGAGTATATAGTGTATGGAGAGGTCATTGAGTGTACTGAGTATATAGTATATAGAGAGGTCATTGAGTGTACTGAGTATATAGTATATAGAGAGGTCATTGAGTGTACTGAGTATATAGTATATAGAGAGGTCATTGAGTGTACTGAGTATATAGTATACGGAGAGGTCATTGAGTGTACTGAATATATAGTATATAGAGAGGTCATTGAGTGTACTGAGTATATAGTATATAGAGAGGTCATTGAGTGTACTGAGTATATAGTATATAGAGAGCTCATTGAGTGTACTGAATATATAGTATATAGAGAGGTCATTGAGTGTACTGAGTATATAGTATACGGAGAGGTCATTGAGTGTACTGAATATATAGTATATAGAGAGGTCATTGAGTGTACTGAGTATATAGTATATAGAGAGGTCATTGAGTGTACTGAGTATATAGTATATAGAGAGGTCATTGAGTGTACTGAGTATATAGTATATAGAGAGGTCATTGAGTGTACTGAGTATATAGTATATAGAGAGGTCATTGAGTGTACTGAATATATAGTATATAGAGAGGTCATTGAGTGTACTGAGTATATAGTATATAGAGAGGTCATTGAGTGTACTGAGTATATAGTATATAGAGAGGTCATTGAGTGTACTGAGTATATAGTATATGGAGAGGTCATTGAGTGTACTGAGTATATAGTATACGGAGAGGTCATTGAGTGTACTGAGTATATAGTATATAGAGAGGTCATTGAGTGTACTGAGTATATAGTATACGGAGAGGTCATTGAGTGTACTGAGTATATAGTGTATGGAGAGGTCATTGAGTGTACTGAGTATATAGTATATAGAGAGGTCATTGAGTGTACTGAGTATATAGTATATAGAGAGGTCATTGAGTGTACTGAGTATATAGTATATAGAGAGGTCATTGAGTGTACTGAGTATATAGTATATAGAGAGGTCATTGAGTGTACTGAGTATATAGTGTATGGAGAGGTCATTGAGTGTACTGAGTATATAGTGTATGGAGAGGTCATTGAGTGTACTGAGTATATAATATATAGAGAGGTCATTGAGTGTACTGAGTATATAGTATATAGAGAGGTCATTGAGTGCACTGAGTATATAGTATATAGAGAGGTCATTGAGTGTACTGAGTATATAGTGTATGGAGAGGTCATTGAGTGTACTGAGTATATAGTATAAAGAGAGGTCATTGAGTGCACTGAGTATATAGTGTATGGAGAGGTCATTGAGTGTACTGAGTATATAGTATAAAGAGAGGTCATTGAGTGCACTGAGTATATAGTGTATGGAGAAGTCGTTGAGTGTACTGAGTATATACTGTACTGAAAGTACAGTCAATTATCAAGCAATTAAGTTTGAGTCATTGTGATCATGTACATAATGCGTGACATTAAACACGTTCATTTGCTCATATGAGTATTAAAAAGCATACACACTTGCTTAATGAGCACTCCATGTGCAGAGATCTGATCTCAGTTAAAATAGTGCTGTACGCAGTGCAGAGAACGGCTCCCTACAGGCAGACAGAAGAACCTGGATTGCCACTGCTGCAAACAGCCCAAACTGCACACACTCGCATCTTGTATCACTGTTTTCAACTATTGTTGAAAATTGTTTAAGGGAATGAATTAAAAAGGGCAGACACCTCTACCTGGAGAAATGGAATTTAAAATGAATGAGCTTCATACTCAGAAGGGGGAGAAAAAGAGGGTTGGGATAAAGCAGGGCAATGGAGGAACAGGAACTTTTATGGAAATGAGAGTGTGAGCTGAAATTAACAGAGCCCTGGGGGGTGAATGGATAATGAGTCGTGCGCGTGGTCAGAGTTGCAGGGAGAAGGCAGGTTAACATAACAGCCATCCACGCTCAGCCGGGTGGGACTTCATCAGGGTTTTGGGTTTGACAAGCGTGCCTCCAGGTTTAACTGTCTGACTGGAATGAGGAACAGAGGCCCCACTGCTGCTGATGGTGCCACCTGTGGAGTTCTCCAAAGGAGGACTGCGCTGTGAATGAATGTGTGTGTGTGTGTGTGTGTGTGTGTGTGTGTGTGTGTGTGTGTGTGTATGAGAATGCATACTTGTACGTTTTTTCCTGGGAGTCAAGCAGTGTGTGCTCTCTCAGTGGTCTGTCTGTGTTGATGTATGTGTGTTTGTGTGTGTGTGTGTGTGTGTGTGTGTGTGTGCTTGTATCTGTGAGTCAGATTGCTTCGCTGTCATTTAAATGTAATGAAATAAGCAACAGATGATTGACTGTGCTCGAGCAGCTGTGACCAAACTAAGATTAATGTCCTCAGAGAGCGAGAGATAGAGAGAAAGTGTGTGTGAGAGGGGGTGGCGTGGGGATAGGAGTTGGCCATTGTAGACCTTCACTTTGTGTTCTAGTCTTACAATTCAAACACTCCCCTCCAAACTCTTTACGCTGAACTTATGAACACCTGTAGCTCCATTGGAATAATTGAATAGAGGCTCAGCAGTCCTCGAGAGCCTATCGGACTAGCGGAACCACTGTGGGCCTTTTTCTGTGCAAATCTCAGAAGTAGGTCTAATCGTTCATAAAAAAAATATATTTTGGCATGTATTGTCCCAGCAGAAGCTCCTGGCTACCATTAACCTCAGAAATAGTTTCAGCTGAGCGATTTTGTGAAGGTATCACAGGACTGGGTACTGTTTTTAGCTGCTGAAAACATTTCATTCATTTTTCTCCCTCACTCTCTCCCTCTCTCTCACACAGAGATGGCGGGTTGGGTGCAGGCGGTCCTGTTCTTGCTGTGGTCCGTTTCTGCTGATGGCTCTGCAGGGTTTTTGGAGTTCCCCACAGACACGCGCATCAACAACGTGGTTCAGGACCCCGTCACAGGCCGAATTTACCTGGGTGCAGTCAACGCCATTTACCAGCTTGACGCCTTCCTCAAGCAGCAAGCTAAAGCTGAGACTGGACCAAAGAAGGATGCTCGGAGCTGCACGCCGCCCGTCTCCACCTGTACGTCCACCGAACTTAAAGACACCAACAACGTCAATAAGCTCCTGCTGGTCCACCCCACCAACGGATCTCTGATCGTGTGCGGGAGCGTGTACAGAGGCATCTGCTCGCTTCTGAACCTCAGCAATGTGAACCAGGAGATCTACTACAGCGACAGTAAAGGGGAAAGGACGTATGCCGCCAGCATCGAGGAGAACGTTTCTGTCGTGGGCGTGATGGCAACGTTCCAGTTCAAGGACAACCCGGATAAAAAGCCATTTTACGTCTTTCTGATTGGGAAGGGCTACGGGGGCCAGGAGGACAACCCTAAACTCATCACCACTCGCATCCTTGAGAACTATAAGGAATGGGTGGTGTTTGAGAGTATCGTGGAGGCCTCTCCAGTGCAGGCCATCCCCTTTGCCCCCATGTACCAGCACCAGTTCCGCTTTGCCTTCAAAGACTCCGGCTTCGTGTATTTTCTCTTCTCTCGCACCCGGGGCGGGTCGGACAACAAAAACTTCACCTTCTTGTCACGCCTGTGCGAGAAGGATGAAAGTTACTACTCCTACACAGAGCTGCAGCTGAACTGCAGTCGAAACGGAGTCCAGTATAACAAAGTCCAGGCTGCGTACGTAACCGAGCCAGGAAAGGAGCTGGCTCGCGCCATGCTGGATTCTGGTCAGTACGGCACTGTTACAGTCTGGGATAAAGTGCTGTTTATAGTGGCCAGTCCAGATGGCGAGGATGCTACAGACTCCGCGCTTTGCATGTATCCATTAAAGCGCATTAATGAGAGGGTGGAGGACATCCTCAATGCCTGCTATACTGACTATGGGAAAATTGGAGGCAGACCAGCTGTGTACAGCCCTTACAAATCCAGCACAGACAATCCCTGTGAGAATCATCACACTGTAAGTAGCACAGTGACGACATGAAACCAATTAAATTACTGCAGTGTTTCTCAACCCAGTCATCAGGGCTCTGCACACTCAATAGTATTGCTCTGTCTCTGGTTCCTGTACACCTGTACCGTGCATTCACTGTTCTGAATGACCTGGTTCAAGTGTGTTGGGTCCGCAGACAGGGCAGAAATGCAGCCTTTCTCTGGGCCTGTGAAGACTGGGTTGGGAAAACAATGGCGTACCAGAGAGACTTGCTCCTGGAGATCTCTCTCATCGTGCAAAGCTTGATTCTAAGCCTGATCAAACGGCTGACCTTGCAAATCAAAGACTTTCAGCATGGTCATCCATTGTGAGCATATGCTTATTAGACTGGATGTATTGATTCCAACCAGTAAACTTGTGCATTCTTAGTTTAGAAATATGTTTTCTAAAGCCCTATTCGAGCTGGACGATTTGTGCAGGATGTGTAATTCCCCTCAAATTATCACTTATAGCCCAGATTAAAAGGCATAACCTGGATCTGTTATGCAAAAGGTGTCACACTTAATGTCACCATAACACGGTATACAGCAAGCATGGCAGAGAAAAATAAATGCAAATAATGCAGATGGCATTGAGGACAAAGGAGCAGTCAAGTCACACTCCGTTCAGACAAAGTGTTCACTTTGTCTTCCAGACAGAGAGAGGAAGTGTTGCCTATTAACTACTTTTGCTATGACGTAACCATGAGGACAGACAGGACCACCTATCACTGAGGGAGCTCCAGGTTCAGTGAATTAAAGGAGGCCTTTCAGTCTGTCAGACCTAAAATCATGGATCTCACCCGTAATCGCTTGAATTACAGGACGTCCTCAGGTCAAACTAATCCAGCTTGAATAGGGTTTAAGAGAGAAGACACTTTTGTAAGGATATAACCACTGTCCTGCCTGAGAGGCTTCAGCGGATTCTTCAGAGGCTTAAAACTCTCCGTTTCCTCCATTGTAGAAAGACATAGTGGACCAGAACAGGTGTGGAGCAGAGTTCCTCCGTTACCCACTGGCCAGCAGACCACAATTCGCCCTGCAGGCAGAGGCAGTCTTCTCCAGACAAGGTCGAGGTCATCTGACTGCTGTGGCCATCGCTGTGGAGAACGACCACACTATAGCTTTTCTGGGGAACAGCGTGGGAGAGGTGGTGAAGGTAGGCATTACAGAGCTGAAAGCTAGCAGATTTATTTCCAGAGCCTTATTGAAAGCACTGTAGCACCATGAATTGCGGTTTAGCTAAAATACTCATGGTTTGAGTGCCAGTTGAGGTAGACTGGTAGCATGAGGCAAAATAATGCAGGCAATGGAAGCAAAATAGTGTCCAATTAGTCATCTACCAAAGCCGGCAGCTTCATGCCACATGCTTTCCATAGCTCGCATCCAACAGGAATAAAAAGGAGGATTTTTGGCAGGTGAGAAATTCTGTGTTGTAATTCTGTGAATCTATCTGCCAGAAGGAAGGAAGGAAGGAAGGAAAGAATGTGTATCAGAATTATTGGAATGCCCTATTGCAGGCTTGATAAACACAGCACATTTGGTTCGTAGACAAATCTGGCGTGTTTGCTTTACACCGACGTGCGGGTCTGATAAAAGGGTACAGGCTTATTGTGATTACAGATCAGATCAGCTTCTCCGAGACATTTTGAGAAGATAGGCGCCAGTAGATTTGTTTTTAGATTATGAGACACATGGATCCTCCACTTTCAGGAGTGTACTGAAGCCTCCTATACATGGATTCTCTCCTTCATTAACAGCAGAACTCTGGCAGTTTGAATCAAGAAGAGAAGCCTAGATTGCGATGGCTGGCATCTTCCTTTCACTCATCCAGGCATTGCATGTAGCATCACTACCCATAATGAAGAGTCCAAGAGGGTATTTTTGGAGGTTTAGAGCAGGTTCCCGGAGTTTGTGGTCATTAACGGCTTGTAGACCATTAGTTTGGGAATGACATTTTGTCAGGTGTGTCTCAGGTGCGTGGGACGCTGTGTGTGGGTTTTTGCGCGGTGGGTAAGGATGACGGATGTGTCTTGTCCCATGCTGCACTGTATAATTGTAACCTGCTCCATGTCTATTGTTCTCCGACTCTGCAGGTTCATTTGTCAAGCAGTCCGGATGTGTACATCAGGGTTCCCGGGGACACCACGGGCGATCGTGTGAATAAGAACCTTTTCTTTGACAAGACCCAGAGCCACCTGTACATCACTACAGAGAAAAAGGTGCTGCACTAAAGCCATTTATCATGGCATTAAGTTTGTGTGTGTTTGTGAAAGGGTTCATTTCTCTGCCTGTCAGCGATGTTTGATGTTGCAGGGAATATGCCCTAATGCCTCCACCGTGTACCGCGCTCGCTGATGCGGCGTGTATGCTTCCATAATGATATCCAAACAAAGGCGGGATGGCTTAAAATAAGACTAAATCAAAGGTTTTCGTGCTGTTTTTGTGGACGTTAGATCACTAAGGTGCCAGTGCAGTCCTGCCATCAGAAGACTGACTGCGAGTCCTGTATGGCCCTGAAAGATCCATACTGTGGCTGGTGCGTCCTGGAGGGCAGGTGAATATTATTTATAATGTGTTTTTTCCATTAAATGTAAGGTATTGTACGACTCCATGCAAATTCGGTGTTATAATATGTTTACCAAACAGCCACCAGGAAAACAAAAGTATGTGCCAGATATCTGAATACTCCTCAGGCAAGGTGTAGCTAAATCAGTACAGGCTAGACCAGATCTTCGAATAGGACTCTGTAGATGATTTCAGGATGTGAGCATGGAAATTCTGAATAGGAAATTCTTCCATCATTTAATTGAGTGAAAAACCTTTTTTTTGGATCATGGACGCCCACACTCTACACAGCTTTTTTGGATAGACTTTTGAAAGGTTTGTATGGTGTGCGGGTGCAATGTACAGAAATAGGCATTTTACAGAGCACTTCATTCACTGATCCACAGCAACAAGAGCAGTTTTAAATGCTCTTACATATATTTTAAGTTGTAAGGTCTTGAAGATGAATAAGCAGTGGCGTAAAGGCAAATTTCGATTTGTGAGAGTTTTGCTCAAGTGCCATCTGCACAAACAGTTTGACTTGGTTCCACTCTACAGTTTCAACACCCCCACCACCACCATTCAAAATGAAAGCGTATGAGTTTGAGGATGGATGTGCAAGTGTGCCGATGTACCAGTCGATAAGAGGGGCTCTGACTGGAACCTGCACTGTTTACAGAAATAAATCACCACAATGCATCATAGACTCTGTACTGAAAATACTTTGTTGTGCTTATACACAACACTGCGCATACACGCTTGTTAGTCCAACTTTCAGACTATTCAGACTTCAGTGCTTCTCAAATGTTCTGCAGTTCAGTACCCCCTAAACGTCCTGCTCTATAACCCCCCAACACACATACACAGACACACACACGCCAGCATGTTGGCATGAGGTGCATGTAAGAATTTAGATTTGTTTTATGTATATATATATATATAAAATGGCAATTGCAAAATTTAGTAAAACCAATCCCCCCTCATAGACTGATGATGAAAAGACTAAAATGAAAAGAAGATTATGTTAAGTTTGTCTTGACACAGAGGGGACACATAACACCGCTTAGGAACCCCTGTATTAGTGCTTAGCCCATTGAGCTTTTTTCTCTGATCACCATCCATTTCTAATCATTTCTAACCGAACCGTCTTCAGATACTGACTGTAGACGGCATTAGAAATTAGAACTGAAAGCTCAGTATTTCAAACACGAAGCTAAAATCCATGGAACACAATGAAAGCCCTCCATATGGCAGCGCACTGCCTGTAACTCAAACCGCCATGATGGAGTGAGTTGTGTTTTGTGCCGGTTCTGCTCCCACACCGTAGATGTACGAGGAGGTCCGAGTGCAGTCGAGCTGAAGAGAAGAATGGTTGGCTGTGGAGCCCCAAACAACAGTGTGTTAAAATAGTCTCCTTCCACCCGCCCAACCTCAGCTGCAAGAGATCCCAGCAGGTGAGCACACAGGTCTCAGAGACACAATTACCACGCTTATTTTTAAACTTCCGCTCTCAAACAATCATTAGAAAAGCTGAGCTGAGCTGGGCTGCGTTCTGCCCAACAACTGCACACTGTAGCCATATGGTGAATGTACAGAAAGAGTAGATTGCACGCTAGTGCAGTTTTGTAACTTGCTTTTGCAGTTGCTTGCACAGTACTTTATTAGTCATATTGTTTATGCTTTCATTCTGCTCTTTAACAGTGGCTTAATGGTCCCATCTTTGATCACACGTGGAATATTGTAAGTCTTCTGTAAAGTCTTCATTTGATAAGGGGAAATAACAGAAGCCTATGTAAAGCCTGTGTGACTTCAGAGCCCTGGTGAAGCATTATTTACTGCATGATGTGCGCAACCAATCAGTATTTGACTCTCCTTCATTCCACAGTGAAATTGCAGGCTACCCAGACCCGACATTACATTGGAGCTCATAACAGCAGGGGCTTGTCAAGGCTCTCACATAGATTGCCAGTTCATTAAACCTGCTCTCTGTCTCCCAATAGGTTGAGATCAACATCCCATCCCTGCCCAGCGTCAGAGATTTTGACAGGATTCACTGCACAGTCGGCTTATTCAAAAGTAAAGCCACGATGGCTGACTCCATGGTGAGCTGCAGTCTTCCTCCACCTGAGGAGATTCCAACTACACCCCCACAACAAGGCAAGTCTGAAAGAACCATGGATGTACAGTATATACAGTATAGTATTCATTGTTCCAAGTGAAACTCCGAAGTGCTTTACAACAGTAAAACAGGAAAAAAAAAAAAAGGAAAAAAGACCAAATATATATATATAAATACTTATAAAAGAAAGATCATTCGCAACAACATACACACACACAACATACAGTCATACAGTGATCTTGGCCAAAAACAAAATTCTAAATCATTTCAGGGGTGCCAACACTTTTTGCCATGACCATATACCTAGGAGACACAGTCACCCTTGCATTTATCCCTTGTCCTAGTAATTTAATATTGGACAAATGCACCGCCTGGCATTTTAAACTTTAAGCTGAATTTTCTTACAGCTTTACAACAAGCAGCCAATACAGTGAATAAAATCGTGGTGTAATATGCTCCCTTCTTTGGGTCCCAGTAAGCAAATTAGCCGCTGCATTCTGGACCAACTGCAACCATGTGAAATGCTATTGTCCAATTAAAAGTTGCAAATTGTTAAAAAAACATTAATTGTGGTTAAACATGTGTTTTTGCTTCTAATAACACCATGGGCAGGTTCCCTAGGCAACAATCCCTAAGCTTATTCTTGGACTAAAATGCAGAATCAGTGCTGGAAATAGTTGCTTAGGTGTAGTATTAATCTGGGGCTGGGAAACTGGTTCCAAATAGTGTTACAGTTAATGCAAATAAACATAATTACAGTAAATGTCGTTTGTTGAAATCTGCCAGCACACCTTATGTACATATACAGTGTGTTTAAAAAAAAAATATATATATATATATATATATATCGATTCCATATTATAAATTATATTACATATTTTCACATGTAAAAAGAAGTTCCAAATTACTTATACAGGATTTTATAGAGTTATTAGGCTTCATTAGGCTTAAATTACACTAGCACTCATCTGTCAAATGAGAGCACACTGTAGGTTTACAATAGAAAACCAAGTAGGACCACTGGCAAGCAGCTAATCATACTGAATGGCAGTGGCACACTGTGCAGTATCAGTGTTGGCTGGATATTTGGGACAGTGACACTGATGTGTTCAAAATCTCAGGAGCACTCCAGTGCAACCCACACATACTAGTCCTACATTGGTGTCACTGCGCATGTGTTTTTTTTCTGTTTACCTAATAAACTGGCAACTGAGTGAATAAAGCTAGAGCTTGTGTGGAACTGTTGGAAGGAGAACAGTGTAGAGTGTGTGAGTGCGCTGCTGAGTTTCTTCCCCATGTATCTGTCTCCCTGTCTAGATTTTGTGGCAGTGCTGGTGCGGGTCTTTGTGAATGATAGTGTGGAGGTGGCCTCTCGCGAGTATGACTTCTACAACTGTGCAGCAGCCATCCGCAAAGCGGAAAACACTCCGTGAGTGGGTTCTCCTCTCTTCTCCCTATGTCAGCGAGTGTGTCACCTCTTTGTGCTGACGCCACACTGTATGTGCGTGTGTGTCTGTGTGTATATGTGTGTGTGTGTAATGAATACGAGCATCTGTACAGATGAAACTAAGGTTTACTCATAAATTGTGATGCATGAGTGATACTGAAATTGAATTTGCTTCTATAGGGACTCCTTGCATTTTCTCTTCCTTTCCTGTTTTTTCACCCAAACACCAAGAGCAGGAAATTGCTTTAGTTTCCTATTCATTCATCAAAGCAAAAGGTGATCTCTGGTGTTTTTTTTTCTTTCCTGCACCAGCACTGTGTTCTTTGTGGATATTTTTTCCCTTTTTTTAAGCTCTCTGGAATATATCTGATGAATGTGCATTGTTTCTTGGGAATTGCAGAGATGTATTATTTCCACTCAACATTTACACACTGCTGAAGAATGTAATTACAGATCTGTGGGGTCTGTGTGTTGATGCCTCGCTATCCTTTTCCTCTGTAGGTGTATTTTTTTGGGGGTTTTTTGTTTTGTTTAATCATTTTTTGCTGTTTGGCTTATAGATGTACAGCCTGCGTGAGCAGACCGTGGGCGTGTCAGTGGAATACTGCTGACCACACCTGCTCGGATATGAATGATAATGAAAAAGGACCCAACATCATCAAACATAAACAGGTGCAAAACTAGCAAAGCTTTTTTTTTTTCCTTTTTTTTGTACTCAACCATTTGTGCAGGACAACTGTTTACTTTGCTTACAAAGCTTTGTGCTTTATTGCTGTACATTCACCTTAAACTGCATAATCTGCTTGCATCAGATAGCCTAGACATGATTTCCGTGTGCAGATGTGCTGTATATGCTTACTGAACTGAGTTGCGCTAAAAGTGAACTCCCCCTCTAACACGTGTAACACGCACCACAAGGAAGGAAATTATGTACATGATTGCTATTCATTCATTTGTAATTTGCAAAAACAAGTCCTGTAGACTGATGAAGTTCAAAGCGTTTTGGAGCACTTGATAGGGTGCAGCGTTTCATGAAAAGAACACCTCTCCAACTGTTAAGCACAGTGATGGGTCAATCATGCGTCAGGTTTGTATTGCAGCCTGAGGCACAGATAACATTTGACTAGTTCAGGGAAGAATTGATTAGACTAAATATCAGCAAATTCTGTAAGCAAACATCACGCCTAATCTAAAAAAAAAAGCTGAAGGATGGCGTCTACAGCAGGGCAGTGATCCTAAACACACCACAGAATCCACAATAGGCTACCTCAAGAGGCCGGAGATGCCCACAGTCCTCGACACAAGCATCATTAGAAATCTGTGGATAGACCTCAAAAAAGCAGTGCATTCAATACTGCCCAAGAATCCCACATACATTGAAGCCTTTTGCAAGGAAGAATGGGTGACAATTCCTAGACAATGCATTTGCTTTGGGCTCTTTTCCTTTTTTGTTATGGTAAAACTGTAAAAGAAAGAAAAACAGTAATCTTGCTTAAAATATTAAAGAAATGTGCCATCTTCAACTTTATGCCTTTTGGAAAGTAGGTCATCTTTTACATATACACAGTATATGTGTTTGTATACGTTACAGTCTAAACAGGCTTGGCTTACTAGAGCTTCGGGGGGAAAAAAGAATTCCCAAGATCATTGTGTGAACTTATTATTCACATGATGGACTGTTTATTTCCTCTTTGTGTTCTTTAATGCAGTGTTTAAATCAGTGTTTGTTTGTTTCAGGCAAAGAACTGTCCACGGTTTGAGAACCCAGACCCCGTCCTCATTCCAGTGGGATTTAAGACTCGCATCAGTTTTGAGGGTGTAAATCTGCAGGCCTACAAGGTGAGTTGTGACACCCCTTCCACTAAATTATGAATAACAGCACAACAAGATTTTCTAAGCATGTCATGGGCACAGTGAGTTCTTAGAGAACACGGAACCACTGAAGGTTTCATTAAAAAGTCATTCCCCAAGTGGTGCATCTGTTTAATGTTTGGCCTTATTGTCAGGAGATGGTGAGTTTGAATCCTGATCATGCAGAAAGTCCAAGAGAGCATGATTCTTCTTGCCTAATTGGGTGTAGTGCAGAGCGGCATGTATGGTGTGATAGTATTCAATTATGGTGATATTTTGTTTAATGCATTGCCAACCCCTACCGTCAAGCAGCACAATTTGCATTTACTGCAGCGGAGTTAAAGTTAATTACACTTGCCACCTGTAGTAGGAGCCCATGAGCAATTCTCACAGATATATACGGAGATACAGAACACAGAGAGCCTGAAGCCATAGCTGAACCGGTGAATCGATAGCATGTTGATTGATGCGGTAGACTAATATTACAGGATGTTTCACAATTAGGACTGAAACACACTCAGTGTTAGGCCAGAAACATACTCAACGCAAAGACGCAAACGCAAATCCCAACGCCCGGCTAACACACAGCAAACGCATGGTTCTGCTGTACAAACGCAGCGTGTGTTCTTATGTTATTGTGGCGGTTAAAACACTCTGTACTCAGGGGGGCAATGGAGGACAAATCAAAATGAAGACTGCTCCACCCTGACAGTTAAATTGGAAAAAAGCACAACGGCATAAAACGGCATGTGAAATACGTCATGACACATTTTTGAAAATTACTACACAAAAACCAGACTGCGTAGCTCGTTCACACACTTGCGGAAAGTATGTTTTAACCTCATTCAGTTCTCTCAGAAAGTCTTGTGCAACAACAGAGACGCCATTTTCCCTATCAAAAGTGAGTGAAGCATCAGAATGATTTTGAAGCTGCTATTTAAAGGTAGAATTGTTGCATACTGTAGCTTTAAGTGTTCTTCATTTAGCTTGTATGTATGCAAATTTGGGACCTAAAGTTAACCTAAGTCATTTCATCTACCCCCATCATTCCTGGTCACCTTATCTATTTCCGTTTACTATGAAAAATCAGCAGCCCGAGCAGAGCTCACGATTGCGCCATCATTCCAGTGAAAGCACTCTACATTTTTCATGTTAAGACAACGGTGTGTGCAGCAGTGCTTGTGTGTTGTGTTTATTGGTGCTAGTATTACTCTGGGTTCAGGACTGAGAGCTAGCTGTAGTGTGGGATTTGTAAAAGACAGTATTCATCCTTCATTTATTCTCTTCTCGATTAGCATGTGGTGGTAAAATGACCCTCGCATAGTGTCTGGTGTACTGGGCGAGGCCTCATTGATGCTGCTGGTGCTGCTGAGTCTGTTGAGTAATGTATTAGCTCAATATTAACTCTGTGGTTATTGATGTTGCAGGGTAGAAAGGTCACCGTCAATACACACTCACTGCACAGGCACCTACTCCACATGCAGTATTAGTTCACTAATTCATGTGAATTATTGATGCTGCAGGACCGGGACTTCACTATCGGCACAGAGCTGATGAAACAGTTCGAAGATGACGTCAAGACTGAAGAGGGTCCGTTCTTCTCTTTTGGTGGATACATGGTGGGTAAACGACAGACACACACACACACACACATGCACAAACACAACCATACAAGCCCACACACAGACCAAACTGTCACATCTCTGTCATCCCCCCTCTCTCTCTCTCTCTCTCTCTCTCTTCCTTCCTCCTCTATTCCTTCTGTTTCTCTGTCTCTCCCACTCTCTCTCTTTCTGCCCTTCCCCCCTCTTTTTCTCCACCCCCCCCCCCCCCCCCCCCCTTCTCTCTTTCATACACACCCACAATACAGTTTGGTCCACAGTATTGACCTTCTGATCATCAATAATCCAGCTGGCAGTGTCCTTCACTCTATGGTCATCATTATTCTGTTAGATGGTTTGTCTTAGTTTGACCTGGTGGGCTTCAGTGTAAACAACATACCTGACTCTATTAACTCAAGACTGCAGGTTCATTTTTTTGTGAATCTTAAACAGATTTTCTGGAAATGACTATGCAGGCTATTCAAAGTTTTGTTATGGGAGTTTATAAGGTTAGCTGGACTAAATTGTACGGTACTGTTTGTGGCCTTTGTTTGCTTACAAATCAAAGGGTTATTTGGAGGGACACCATAAAATAGTCACTTTCATTTTTCTAAAGAACCGTTCAATGCAAAGATGTTTAAGTGTAAAGAACCTTTTTTAGTGCAGGTTTAGGGTTTAAATGAAAAAAAGGAAAGTTTGTATCACTGAATGCTTATTTTGCATAGCGTAGCTAAAGTGAGGGGGGGGGAACTGGTACATGGGGGCTTCAGTAGTGATGGGTCCACCTGCACCAGCAGCAAGAAGCACCATGGGGAGTTTGAGATTACGGCACCCCCTGTTGGTTAAACACCAGCCTGTCACAGCCCTGCTCAGCGGACGGCTCTCTGCCTGCCCGAGGCTCTGACTGAGGCAGGAAAATGGCATCTAGAAGCACACACCAAGCGCACGGGCCCGCAGCCACTCTCTTACACCATCGATTCTCTTCAGCTGTGTTTGACTTACTGCCAGATGTGCTGAGAAAGCGAGAGGAGGGTTGTGAACAGCAGAGTGCCTGCAGATAGGAGAAGAGTAGACTCTTATTCAAGTGTGACTGTACAACGACACAGGCCTCATGTAAGAAGCAAGACATTTTTTTAACTACATGGTTGTCTCTTTATCTCTCTCTCTCTCTCTCTCTCTCTCTCTCTCTCTTTCTCTGTGTGCTATGTGTATTGTGTGTAGTTTTCCTACGACAAGACCCAGGAGACCAGTGTCCTGTTCCACATTAAAGACAAAGCCACAGAGAAGAAGATTGACAGCACACTCAATGGTGAGTCTAGTGTTGACAGGTATTTAATTTGCCTTTGTGCTGCAGTCAATCTGTTGATCTAATGAAGTTAGACTTCAGAAGTGCCTCCAGTATCCAGTGCTTCAGTGGTTGTATTTTTAACCACACTTGAAGGACTATATTGTTTGATTATAATGGAGTGTTAGGTCGATATTGTTCTTGTAAAGGTTGCTTAATTTTGATGAATAAGTCTTTGTCTTTCTCTCTTTAGTCACTCTATATAACTGCTCGTTGGGCCGGGAGGACTGCAGTCTGTGTAAGAATGCAGACTCGAAATACCAGTGCGTGTGGTGTGCTAGGACCCGCTCATGTGTGTTCGAAAAACTGTGTCTTACCGACGAAGCACAGGAGTGCCCAGATCCCGGCATTTCAGCCGTAAGCTACTTTCTGCAGCTCCATGTTTTCTAACACTTGTTAACACATTTCCATGTAAATTTGTGGCATTTAGCTGACGCTCCTGCCAAGAGTGACTTCACTCAGAAAATAGCTCTAGCAAGTGTAAATAGGTTCGTGTCTAAAGATACCTTTGAGCTAAAATACTGCCAGACACACAAGGCAGTGTCTATTACTACACTGCAATCCCACATTTTGTTTTAACCCAGATCAATGAATGCCTGTTGTATGTAAAACAGGATATACGCCATATATGACCCACATAATTGTACATTTGATATAACTTTCTGATCATTTTTCATTTATTTGAGTTTAGTCTGATGTCTTTGGCGCCTGGATTGGCCCGCGTGGCGCATTAACTGTACTGATGTTGGGTTTAATCATTTCTTGCGTGTTGATGTTTCTCAAGTTCATGTAACTGAGCCAGCTGTGCTGTTTTAATAAGAAATATTATATTATTAAAAATAATAAACAAATTATTTCATTTTTTTTTTTTCATTAATATTTTATACCATACCTGAGGTTTATGTTGAACAACCTTTTTAAGTAAAAACTTATTTTACAACATCTTTCCCTTTGGCTCCTGGCACCATCTGTTTGCATATTGGGTGTGTCCTCTCCATCACTCACCATCAGTAGCTGTGTCCCAAACTGTGCCGAAACTGGCTAAATGAGCAATTTACCAGTAAAGATACTGTTGAGTATGGCTCTGGGCTGGCTGCCTACTGCAGTGTCCACTCTTGCAGTACCACATGATTATACTGTCAGTTTTGGGCAGGGTAGTGTGGTAACAGTCAATGAACATTTAATTGTTAGAGGAATATTAGGAAGAAGGTTATATTGGGTATTTACCTAAATTGAGATTTTTGGATAGGTTGCGTTGTGTGTTCAACAAAGCTTAACTTATTTTGTTTAGGACAATGAGTTGCCTCAATTTAAGTTCATTGAACTTATCTGATCTTACAGTGAAGGTACAAGCAGTATTCAATAAAATAAGACAATTTATAATCCCAAAATTTAAGTAAGTGTAAGATTAGCGTTCATTTAATTGCTTTTAAAGAGATGCGTCAGTCTTTAAAGACAGCAACTCAGCTGTTTAGACACCCAGGAGAAGTTCTGCCACCTCTGTGCCAGGATAGAGAAAATCTAGAAGCTTGTTTTTGGGTCAGGCTTAAAGGCCTCTCCGTTTTTGGTTTTGTAGGTCAAGCAAATCTGATGTTAAACCACATGTTTTCTGTTCTATTCTTAAAGCCAGTTAAATTTTTCAGTTTGGACAGACATATATTCCATAAATAAGTGCACCCCAGCAGTTGTAGCTTTTGTTTCTCATTAAGTGCATAATAGATTCAATACAATATGTCTGTCTATGGTAATAGAGGCTGATTCCAAATGACTAATGCATCAGTTCCTCTCATCCTCTCTTCTCTCTTTTTTCTTCTAGATTATCCCTTGTTATGGTCCCCTAAAGGGAGGAATCTCTGTCACTATTAAAGGCTCTAACCTGGGCATTCAGAAGGAGGACATTAAGCGCATCACTGTGGCAGGGGTTCCCTGCATTCAGCAAGAAGAGAAATACTCTGTTTCTACCAGGTGATGATTCAAGTGTGCAGAGCTGTTGTGATGCTTCTTTGATACTGTATATCAAGTATCAAAAAGTTTAGGGCTGGAGTGTGCATGTATTCAGAAGTACTGTTGGTCGTGAGGGAATCAGATATCCAACTAAGTATTTGTTCACCTTATCAGGTAAACTGTTGAAAGTTAGACTATAAAAATCTAGTTGGGGTAAAAGTTTTTAATACAAGTCATATTGGCCCATATCAGGCTATGTAGGCGGAGTAAGATCTTAACAGCTTGCTCAGCTAGAACATAGTGCTGTTTGAAGTGTATATTACCTTGCAGGACAAAATAAGAATGCAGAGCTGAGTGGGCACAGTATTCCAACTGAGCAGGCCTTGCTCAGGCATTGCATCTAGTGGCTTGTCTCATGTTAAGTGAAAGGGTAATGTGTAAGCAAGGCTGTATATCATTTATGTCAGTCAAGAATGTCTACAGTGTAAAGTTTTATGTTTTTAATTTTAAATGTTTCATTTATATGCACCTAAAACATTGCTAATAAAGGGTTCTTTCAGCACAGTTGGATCTTGAGTGCTGCAATACAAAAAGCCCATTAAGAAAGAACAAGAATGGTAGTCCCTTGATTGAAAAAACCTAGCTGATTTGTCGTAAGATAAGATAACTACTCAGATAACTACTCCGTACGATTGTGGTGAGCAGAAAAGCATCTCAAAATGCACAGCACATCCAACCTTAAAGCGAATGGGCTACAACAGCAGACATCGAGTTCCGCTTCTGTAAGCCAAGATCGGAAAGCTGAGGCTGCAGTGGACACAGACTCAGCAGAACCAGACAGGTGAAGACTGGAAAAACGTAGGCTGGTCTGTTGGATCTTGATTTCATCTTAGGCACAAAGATGGCACGGTCAGAAATTGGCATCAACGGTGTGGAGAATGTTTTCTCGGCACACTTTGAGCTTATTGATACCAACGATTAATTGCTTTAATGAAACAGCTGACCATGTGCATCTCTTCATGACCACAGTTTACATATGTTCTATTGGCTACTTCCAGCATGGTGAGGCACCATGTAATTTCTCTATGGTTTCATGAACATGACCGTGAGTTCAGTGTTCTTCAGTGGCCTTCCCATTTACAGGCTATAAATCTAATAGAACCTGGGAAATGGGATATTTGCAGTTGCATGAATCATGTAATACAGTCATCTCAGCATGGACCAGAATCTTGTAGGATCTACAGGTCTTGTGGAATCCATGCCATGAAGAATTTAAGTATTGAGAGAAAAAGAAGGGCCTATAAAGTATAGAGCTCTCAATACCGTGCTCGGTGAGTGTATATCTGAACAGCAAAATGGTTGGAATGCCTTTTCAAAGGTGATTTTAATACAGTGTCCATCGAGCAGTCACAAAGATTCCTTGTTGTAACTGATGCAACAACCCTTCTGCTTTTCATGGGGTTCACTTTTTCAGCCGTCTCCATTCTCCGTGTTTTTCTCCATAGTTGTAACCGTATTTGATTTGCGAATGTTAAGCTCATAGGAATCGACCTGTATAAACCTCCTCATCTCCCTTAGCGAAGGACAGTGAAGGCTGTGGATAATAAACTCAGGACTGTAAGTATACAGTGAAAGCTAAAGTAATTCCAGCCCTCACCTCTCCTCCACTGTTGAGCTGGGACGTGCTAGCAAGATCACACGCTGCTCTTTTAAGCTCCACTTGTACAGCGTGTGGTGGAGGGTGGTCTGGCTTTTGTGTCTGGCTGGCTGCTAACAAGCCGCTCAAGCACCAAGGACTATGTGGAGTGTGTGTTGGTGTGTGCTTCATGCTGAATGCAGTGGGCTTTGGCATCAGTGTGGTGTGTGTAAGCATTCATGGCACTGCGAGGCAGAGCTTCCAGCAAGTGAAGACTTATACAGACTCGCCACAAGGGACATGTGGAAGCCTCTTACAGTGGGCTGTTTAGTATAATTGAGTTTTGGGACTGCTGCAGTTCCACACTAGATTGCTGCCCCATGGAACTGCTGGTACGCCATCCTGCTGCTTTTTTTACAGTGCCCTCTGAAATACCCTAGCAACAATGCTGAGCCAGTACCAGTCAAAAAGTTTGGACACACCTGACTGAATGTATGTTTTTGTAATGCTAAAGACAATTTCATCTAAAGGCTTAATGGATATGCCTGTGTTTATGATGTCACAAATAGGCATGTTTTCAGAAGATAACAGTGCAGTCCAAATGTCTGCAATGTGGAACAGTTTTACTGTGAAATATGGAACGTTGAATGTAGGCGTCCGGCTCTTCCGCTTCTACTCTTTTGTTTGTGGTGTTTACCACAAGTGCCATGTCACCTGAAGCATGTACAGAATACTTTCCCGGCAAGCTTCCGCTTGTGAGCAGTGACGACACTGAAAACACCAATGTTGCAGAAATGTTCTGCTTTATTGTCTATGCCACTTCTGATTTAAAACCAGAGTTTTACATAAGCAAAGTGTGTTCAAATCTCAGACAAAGCAGCAGCTGATGTGTGCACATTACAGCAATATGAATCATAGTGTGTTCATCACACTACCATTTATTTTGGTGTAAGGTCAGAGTTATACGACTGTGCAGATATCAAAAAGTAGCAAGCATTATTTTGAGTTCAGAGGGCATGCTCGGCCCATACTGAAAATAATGTACTGTGGTATTAATTGGCAGCCTAGTAGATATAGCTAGAAACACAGGTTCAGGTACATATATGCTCAGTGTAGACCAATATATACCATTAAAGTAGGGGTAAGCAATATGACAATATTTCATTGCATCATGATGAATTTTGTTACTGAGATACACAATATGACCAACTGCATGTTTTATTACAGAAAGTGTAATCAGCCTGTTTATTTGAATGTCCATAAAAATCCCTGTACTTAGTATGGGAGAGTATTTGGATAGCAGGCTTTTGAAATGTATCGGAAAAAAAAATTCCTTACCTATTGTGATATAATTTTTTTACATATCGGCCAGCCCTAAATTAAAGTATTTGAAATTAATTGGATATATATTTGAGTATAGTCTGTGTCATAGAAATTACCTTGTATCTCCATTTTATTTTGTATAGGATTTCAATCAGGTGGTTTAGAATGAATAGACCAGAAGAAATGCTCCAGAATGACTTGGAATAAATTATTTTAACTCTCACTTACTCTAACTTCCATTAAAAGTTAACCCTTTTAAACAGCCTATGACCTACTGGAGGGCCAAAAGTGTTATTGCAAGCTTCTGCAATCAAAGAAAAGCCCAACCAGTTTGTACAGAGGTCTCTGTAGTTCTTGAGTAATACACCTTAGTGTGTAATAAACCTTGTTTATGAGCCTGACATTTTGTGATAATGATATCTGATTATCTTTTGCAGTGTTGTGTGTGAGATTGGCGCAGTGGAACCCCACAGCCCGTCTAAAGGAGTGGTGGAGGTGGAGGTCAAAGGAGGGAAGAGGGGCACATCCTCAGTCTTTTTTAACTATCGGGTAAGTCCCAGAATATTTTCGACAGTAGAGGGAAAACGTGAATTCTGTAAAAATACAAAGCCCTAAAAATGAATTCTTAAATCTGAGCCTTGGCGAGAGGTTTGTATCTGCCATATGGCTTCAATGGACTGATGTCTCAATCCTATACTCAAAAGAAGGTCTGGCTGGACGGACTGTTTCCCAACTACTGAGTACTCACACTGCTAGTATGAATGGATATAGTGATAAAATAGTGGATATTGTTGTTGCCCAATTCAGATTACTAAGAGAGTCACTGTGAAATATACAAAGTAAAGAAATCAGCTGGAAATAACCCTGGCTATCATGCTCAAGATGATTATTGACCTACAGTGATACTGACTAATACCAATACGACATCTCTACTAAAAAGATAGCCCTTGTGAGAAAGCAGCGCTCTTATGTTCTTTTATTCTCTAGACTTTGCTTTTATTCGCACATTCTTGCAGCTGTGGAGAAAAGAGCCTGCTGAATGATTGTAATATCCTATTATGAAAGTGTTTCAGAGCTGGTGTTTCAGAGTGTTCAATGAATATCTGTGCAATAAAACACATTGAGGAGTGTATTGTTCAAAGTAAAGTAGTTATTGTGGTAGTTGACTAAGAGCAGTACGACATTTACATGTTCTTGTGCAGAAATACACAGTGAAGTGTCATGTGCTTAGTGTGCAAATTGCAGTCCAGAGTTCAGCAGCAAAAGCATATGTATGTGTTTTTTGAGTTTATATGCATTGGAGCTCATCACACAGTTGGACTTCAGCATTCTTGTGGCCATTTACAAGTCTAAGTTTAGTGGTTCTGTATCAGAACCACTATTATGTTTGAAAAGTTGTCCAGCATTTTTATGATCAGGTGTGGCCTTTTTTCCCTGTGTCATTTCAGAACAGAAGGCCTGGAGTGGATTTCAAGTGCAACATTTGCATTTGGTAGCTTTTCTTGGGAACTCTTCTAATATGCAGTTCAAAGAGGTGCCAGTGCAAGTGAATGAGGCCATTATCAGGCCTCTATAAATAGGGAGGATAGCAGTTACATTGGAAGTGGCCAAGTCAACAATTTGCTACACTCTTAAAGAGAAGGAATGCCCTGACAAACTCAGCAACATCAAAAGGCCTGAAAGACCATGGAAAACAACTGAAGTGTATGAGCTCAATTTGTTTTTCTTTGGTGAAGAATGCCTACAGTCAAGATACACTATATGCCCAAATGCTTGTGAACACCCCTTCTAATGAAGTCTTTTAGCTACTTTAAGTTGCACCCTTTGCTGACACAGATGTGCAAATGCACACACACACACATACATGCACCAAGAAGTCCCTGTAGAGAAGTATGCCTAATAGGATAGGACTTTCTGGAGCAGATAAGCATTAACCTATTGGCACCATGCCTAAAGCCAGCCATGGGCCAGAGGGGTCTAAATCCCCCCCTTTAGGGAGGATGTGGGGTGGTGTTCATCCAACATCCTAACCTCACTCTTGTTGCTGAATGAAATCCTTCACTGATTTCAGAAGAACGAATGAATGAGCAGATGTCCATATTGTCTTTGTGAATTTAAACACAGAGGGTTTAGCTTAAGGTGCGAACCACTGGTTACACACAAGAACAGAAAGGCTTGATTAAAGTGATAGAAAACAGCTAAGCTTGCATAGTTTGGGTAGTTAGTTATTGATTATGTGATTGTTGATAGGTCTATAGAGCTATACATTCTGCTAAGATTCAGTTTATTGCTGCAGAACCGATAGGATGGTGCTTCACTGTACAGATGCACAATGACTTGAAACACTGCCACAAAAGCAATCCAAGAAATTCTTAAAGCAAAAATGGCTATGGAGTTAGTCACCTAACCTGCTTTTCACCCACTAATGACAAAAGTAATGGCAAATATACCTACAAACAAGCAGCAACTGAAGATGGCTGCAGTAAAGACCTAGCAAAGAATTACAACAGAGGAAAAAGGAGGAAGCATTTGATGTCCATAGGTTCCAGACTTCAGGCAGTCATTGAATTAAACATCAATATATTTATAATGATGTTTGTCCAATTACTTTTGAGTCAAAAAAAATGAAGGGACTATGTAAACAGTTACTGCAGTATTTCTAGCAAACCCCTTCATATTAAACTGAAAAGTCTCCCATTCTAAATGCCAAAAACTTAAGGACATGGCTGTATGTCTTTCCTCCCACACATCATGTCATTGGACAGCTAAACATGATCAGAGGAGAATGTCCACTAACAGACGCACGTGGTGGCTATGGCATCACCAGAGATCCAACCTGCGATCTCCCAATGATGGGGCCATGCAATTTGGCTTTCTACTGTTAAATGAGACTGGTGTCAAGAACAACTGGGGTTAACAGGCGTTTGACCTGCCACTTTTTTGTTAAAGTGCTAGGATGACTTCTGGCCACTTGCCTCTAATCAAATAGAAAAATCACTCTCCGTAATTGCATTGACCAGTGACCCTATACCCACCAACAGACAGACAGTCAAACTCAGTGGCAGAACCAATTAAGATCTCAGCAAGTTTTAGCATATGAATGAGGCGTTTCCAAAAAAGTGGGCCTACAAGATAACATTTTCAGTGAGAGATGCATAAACTAATGCACTCGGTCGTATGGTTTATCACAACACTGCGCAAAACTTGCTGAATGTCACTTGAAATAATCTTCTCCGCTACCTTGCTAAGCTGGAGTGATCGACTTGAGAGATGTGAGCAAGCAAAGTCAGTGAACCGCTGCTGCACCACATGCTTTAGCCAGAAAATATATTTTTTTAAGAACCAATTAATTTGTTTTGGAGCCTCCGCTGGATAGTGTATTGGACTTTCAGGACCAAAGGAAACACACGGCTTGCATGGTGTGATATTTCAAAAGTGCAGAGGTGCAAAAACAACTGCTTTTTTCATTTTTACCTCCCCTGGTTGTCTGTTTTACTCAGTCCTTGTAACTGTATTCAGTATGTGAGTCTAGAGCTCAGGGGAATCGACCTTTATAACCTCCTCTCCTCATAATGGAAAGCGAAGGCTGTATATAATAAACCCAAGTGTGAAGGTGCAGGGAAAGCTAAAGAAGTGATTCCAGCCCTCTTCCCTTCCTCCACTGCTGAGCCGGGGCATGCCAGCAAGCTCACACTGTGCTTTTCTTTTCAAGCTACAGTTGTACTAACTAAACACTGAATGGCTATGGTGTTGTGGGATGATGTGTGGTGTCCCCACTGTGTGTTGTTTAGTCTGTCAGGTGAGCAGGGCACGCCTGTCCCCGTGCATTAGCAGGTTTTATTGCATCAGTATTATGGGGAGTTAGCACTGCTCTATCCCTCCCACAAGGCTTTTCTAAGGCTGTGTGTTTACTCAGCAAACTGACAGCGCTGCGCGGTAGTGTGCCAGTGTGTAAGTGTGTGTGCACATGTAGGGTATGAGGGAGAAGGAGCGTAAGAGAAAACAAATCTGCCTCAGTGTCAGTACGGCCTGGGGGAGATATGAGACTAGAACTCAAGGGAGTTATGATACAGTTATGAGTAGGTGGTATCACTGGTAATGTGTTTCACTACCAGTTTTTTTTTAGCTACTGCTCACTCAATTAGCCCCCAACTGATACCCACCCCCAGGATTCTGATTCAAAGGCTACATTTAGAAGCTAGGCTGCAATGTTTCAATCAGCTTAGTTTTGTAAGTCCCCCCCCTGTTACCTAATCGGATTTGTGTGTTCAGGCGAACTACCTGCTCGTGATGGTTTGCTGAAATGCGTGTGAGTGTAATCCAGATTGGAAATGAATGGAGCTGATTCTGTATTTTAAATGCATAGTTAACTGTATGCTACTAAATGATTTATGCGGAATGCTCAATGAAACAGTTACTTGAATACAAACAACAGTGCTAAGATAACCAGATGGCTTTGGACTCTTTTGTGAGAAAGCAACACTTTCGTTTTTCTCCGTTTCTTCCATAGACTTGCCTTTTATTTGCATATCCTTGTAGCTGCGGGAAAGAGAGGATGTCGAATGACGTAACGCGCTGTAATGTCATGTAATGTCTTATTATAAAAGCACTGCGGAGCTGGCCAGTGTTACATCACTTTCTCATTGATTTCTCAGGACCCCAAGCCTGATGTAGTGCATCCAAGTCGGGGTCCCAGAGCAGGAGGGACGGTCATCACCATCACCGGAACGAACCTCGACACAGGCTCTAAGGAAGACATTCACATCACTGTGGACGGAGTGCCATGCCGAGTGTGAGTACAGCGCTCGGCATCGTTGGTGGATGTAGTGTGTGTAATTGCCTTTATTTCCCATAGAGCCGTGCTGATGTAAAGTCTGCAGCGAGTCTGCAGATTTCGGTGGAAAGTAATTAGTCATAACTCATAAGTCATCAGAGTTTGGTGTGTGTGCACAACCTTATTTGCCTTGCTGCACCCTCGCTCTCTGCATGGAGATTTCACTTTCCTCTCCTCTCATTCAGAGTGTCCCAGTTATCTCAACTTCTCCCCTCAATTTTCTTCCCTGCTGCTTGTCGTTATTCTCATTCTGTTCTAACTGTTACTTTTGCTCAAAGGCGTAGTTTACAGCAAAATCCAATTCACACCGTTTCCCCTCACTCCAAATGTTGTCGATTAGCCAAGAAGCATTTGGTGTCTGATGTTTGCTTCTTTAAGTTTTCGCTGGAGGTAGGAGGCTAATGAATCTAACAAGTAATGCAAACATAATGTCACCAATTAGCACTGTACAAACTGCATGCTGAAACCAAGAAAATCTGAAAATATCTCTAATAAAGAGAGATTTACACACTTGGCTTCTTTTGTCTGGGCAAAATCAAGTGGTTAAGAACAGTTCTTGGTCCCATCTGTTAAGGGAGAATATCTGTAAATTAGATTGTTTGAAAAACGTCATTTTTTTGTCTATTACCTGGACTCTTTCTTTGAACTTTCTCTCTCCCCCTCTATCTCTCTGTCTGTCAGTGAGGAGTTTGGAAAGCAGATCACGTGTAAGGTGGGGCCATATCGGGGCGAGAAGGTGCCCTCTGACTTCCTCCCTGTTGTTGTGCACTATGGGAAGCACACCAGAACTCAGGTCTCTGCAGCCTTTCAGTTCTCCAACAATCCCGTGATTACCGATCACCATCCCAGAGACAGCTTTGACTGGTGAGTTTGTTCTGTGCCCTCCACCCACTGCCTCTTATTTCTGGTTTATCCTTCACTATTTTAGATGGCAGGCTGTTCTCCATGCAAATGCAATAGGCTTGTGGACCTGGAAAACCAGATTGTACTTGAACAAAGAACGCAGGGAAATTGCCAGCGTTAGATTAACTCCTACAGATAAGAGCTCCATTTCCGCTTTCATCTGCAGAAGTAAGAAGTTTATTTATTTATTTAGCACTGTGGCTTTTACAGAGCCTTTCATTGTTAACTTTCAGGACTTTCACAGAGAAGTGAGAAGTTCTCCATCAGTGAGAGGTTTGCGTGACATCCGAATAGACAGAGATGTAGATCGCCCTTTCACGTGATTCACATTCAAACTGCAGCAAGTTTTGATTTTTGTTTAAGGATCATAGGACCAGATTTAAAATACACTCCCAGTTTTACCATGAGGGTAAAAGCAAGTAGTTTCACATAGTAGCTAACACGTTTACTTGTTCACACCCCTTGCCTCACAGAAATTACCACCTGAATCTCCTGGTGAGAAGACGAGAAGTCTTTTCTTTAATGTTTCCAAACATGTTTGTCTCAAAAGGAAAGTCATCAACAGTTTCCTCTTGTGCACACTCCGCTAATTAACCTATTAATATGTAGAAGGCACATTTTGATCACACACCACAACTGCGTTTGATGAGAACTTCTTTGGAAGGAGTTCAGATTCCAGTATTTTACAACAGCCTTCAGTCAGGCTCAGATAAAAATAAATAAATAAATATATTTAAAAAAAAGCTGCATTCCAGTCGCACTAACAGTTCCCTGTAAAATTCAGACATTTTAAGGGTGTTTCCAAACCACAGGGAGAAAAAGCATTCCGTTATAAAGGACTTTCACACTGCGTAGGGAGGAGTGAACAGTTCAACTCTTCATAGGAGGTTGCAGAACAGTCAGCCAGTCAGTTAAACAACATAATGCTTCATGTTTGATAAAAATGACACTGCAGGACCTTCTGAATGAAGTTGTTTTATCAACTGCGGATCCCTTCACCCACATTCCATGCTCAGTTTGGAAGGAAAATTAGGGTGCTGCTTAGGAACCTGTGGAATGGATACAGATTGAGGAGCATTTCTGAAAGTTTCACGTCCACACTTCCATTTTCACTCTCATAAGTACATTACTGTTATGATTAACATTAGTTTCATAGGCCCTAAAATACAACCCTGTGGGATTCCGCAAGATGGGCTAAACCAAACTGTTGCCAAATAATTTGAAATGGTTTCTGCGTTAGGATTAATGAATAAACTATGAACCTGGGGTTCAAGGGAATTAGTGTTACAGTTGATACCTTAATATTGTTTACCAAACATTGTCTTCTACTCAACTATTTGACCTCTGTTTATTCTGTTATATCTGCATAGATCTGTTCTGAGATGTTTGGTGTTCCTTGATGAGCTGGGCATTGGATATTAACTCTCGTGTCAAATTAAATGATTCTTGAAGTTTTTATTAATATTTTATTAATAAGATATTATATTGTAATGTGCTATATTGTGTTAATACAGCACAGAAATACGGATCAAACTTTCCATGAATCTGTACAGCACGCCTTTCAATTGCATCATGGTACATGACTCTCATCCAAAGGCTCAAAACGGATTGGGAGACAGGTCGAAATACTCGTTTCTGCCTCTCGCAGCGTCTAACTGGTGGATATATGAGTTCGTTATCTACTTCTCATCTGTAATTGCTGGATTTGTGCATCCGTCTATGGCTTTGTGTGAAAATTACCAGTGGACACTCAGAAACTCGTCACTCTGGTAAACTCATTTTAAACATCAAAACAGTTCGTCCACATGAGTTAAGGTCTGTTTTCACAGGAAATGTGAAGCATTTCTAAAATCTGACTTCAGGTTTTCATGTGTAGGGTCAGATTAGCTCTTTATTTAGTGCTCTAGGTCACATGTGGTCTCATTATGGAGAAAGATGAGATTCTGCATTAAGTTCTGAATATTTTGATGTATAACATGTAGGTATTATCCTATATGTGCTTTTAAAGGGGAAAGGAACGGAAAAATTGAGAAATTGGCCTTAGACTCTTGAGGGTTAATATGCATTATCTCAATGTCATGCCGATTTTAAAAAGACTAGCGTTTTTACCGTTGAACTTTACAAATCTGGCTTAATTTGTCTTTAGCAAATGTCTGTTAATGTCACTTGAAACATGACAATATTTTACTCCACTGAAAATAAAAAAAAATATTTTACTTTACTTTTCTGTTGAAAGCTGTGTGTTGACTGCTGTGGCTGTTGCATTCTTATCTGTCTCAGTGGTGGAAGGAAGATTACAGTGATGGGCTCAGGATTCGCCCTCATCCAGAGAGCCACTATCAGAGTGAAGGCGGCTGATGAGTGGTCTGGGCCGACGACGCAAAATACAGCAGAGGTATCCACAGTCTGCTTCTCTGCAGTAAACCAGTTTATAAATAAGGGGAAAACATTTGGTCCAGATTCTCTCCTGAAGATAACCTACCCTTTATCCCCCTGTGTTTTTTTCTGTCCTTTTGGAAATCAGAATCATAGCGAGGGTTTCTCCTGCTCAGCTTTCGGTTTCAGTTATTTGATGCGGCAGACACTTAATGACTTGTAATTCCAAAGCTGTCATAAACAAAACACGAAGATTAAACAAGCATTTATCTTGTGGAAAAAAAGGAAAAAACTTGATGAATGTTTCATGTAATCTTTCTTATCTGAGGATAAGCTTTTGAACTCGCTTCTTCTTCTTCGTCATCTTCTTCTTCTTCTCTCGCTGCCACCCCCCTCACACTCACCCACACACTCTCACATTCAGTCCCCCTGTAGCCACACTGAATACCAATAAGTCTAAGAGCTCTGCAGCCTTCTGCAAGGCCTTCCTGAAAAATGAATACTTCTGTAAATATACGTAGAATATATAGAAGTGTATTAGAGTGTAATTGGAATGCATGGTATAGTGCGAGTGGTTCAGGAGGTCTTAACTGGGTTGTGTGAGTGTGCGTGTGTGTGTGTATGTGTGTGTGCGTGCTCCGAGTCACACTGTGGGAGCAGCAGAGGGGAATAAGTGGAGAAATCTGATTCACTTTCATTTAGAAGCTGCATTAATACAGGGCTGGATGTTCTGCTTGATTAACACAGAGGGCAGCCATAGTGAGAGGGTCTTTTTCTCTCAGTGTGTGTGTCTATGTGTGTGTGTGTTTCTCCTCTCTGGCTGGTAGGGCCGTGACTAAATAGCCCTCAGGGTCTTCTTAGCAATTGTAGCAGAACAGAGACTGTTCTCACACCACCATAGTAGGTGTGTATGTGTGTGTACGTGTGTGTGTGTGTGTGTGTGTAAAATGCTCTACTCTAACTTCTTTTCCATTACAATGGGTTCTTCTGTCCCCTCAGTTTGTTCAGGAGGCTGTGATTAAGAATGACACTACGCTGCAGTTCCTCTCACCGGTGGTGGACAGGAAGTATGAGAGCCAGTCCTTCAGCATGTCCATCCATCTGGACAACGTGGTGGACAAGCTCAGTCCATTCGAATATCACAGAGATCCCGACTTCTTCCCGCTGTCCAACACAGTCATCATAGAGAACAGCGTGTTCATCGTCACGGTGCGTCCTCCCAAAGGACACTAAATACAAAAGTCCTTCCCTTGAAATTTCCAAGTAACGTTTGGTGTCCAGTGTTTGGTCAGTCCTTATGGCCCGTTTTCTACAGGTGTACAAACCGTTGACGAACCATGTAGTGATTCTACCAGGGACTCTCAAAATAAAGTGTTACAGAGAAAATACCTGCAAAGTTATTTACTTGACACTAAAATATACTAAATTTTTTATTAAAAAAATGCTACAAAGGGTTCTTGTAGAGAATAACCACTTTTTGTTTCATAAAGAACCATGGTCCTCATGGTCCCATTGATATCTTGCTAGGAATTTTCTATGGTTAATGGGAAAAGTCCTAACAAAATGTCATATCCGCAGAATTGTTCACAGCTCAGCTCTTATAATGATGGCTCCCATTGTCCTCTTAAATTGATCAAATCCCAAGGAAGCAATGTTTTCTTTAGAAAGGTTGTTAAATAAATCCCCATCTTTATAAAAAGAGATGTGAGAGTAAACAACCTTTTATATTGGTAAAACAATAAACCTAAAAATTTACTTGTTTAACCTTTAAAGGTTCTTCATACAAAAATGGTTATTTATGGAGCCAAACCCGCTTCTTCTGTGGCATTGCTCAAAGAACCCTTTATATCACCTGTACTAATCACTCGAAATGAAGCAGGTTTTTGCCTAAAAAATAATTTGCCAGTTTTGTCTTCAAAGGATGCATTAAACCTGTTTTGTCCCAAAGCTGGTTTAAACACCGAAAAGGTTTAAGTGTAGATGAGTGGTTGGTGTGATAACACCACTACCTGGCACTGAGCTACCCCACCGTGTGGGAGACTGGGGTTCCATTCCCGGCCTAGGTGACTATGCTGCACTACACCAATAAGAGTCCTTGGGCCAGACTCCTAACACTGCATTGGCCCACCTGTGTAATACGAGTAACCCTGTAAGTCGCTCTGGATAAGAGCATCAGCTAAATGCCATAAATGTAAATGTAAATGAGTGCAGCCATCACAGCACAGAGACGAGGTGCACTGGGGTAGAGCATTTCCAGCGTTCTGAAGTGTTATGTTGCTCTAAGCTGGAAAAGAAAGCATATTTCATAAAAGCTAAGCTAAGTGTCACCAAACATTTGACTGGCAGCGTAGCTCAATTTGTAAATCTTATTCATGCCATTTGCATATGTAGAACTGCCAACCCTACAAATGTTAAATATTAAATATTTAACCACAAGTGTGCGTCAAACAGTGAGAATCAAGCTCTGTAAATATTTTCACAAGTCGTCAGCTTAAGCTTATGGTAATATTTTCATTTTTGAATATTTGACCTGACTCCCAGCCGGTACCTATTTTTCCATCCAGGGTCGGGGTTTTTCCAAAGCCATGACGGCTAAGGAGGCGCAGGCGTTTGTGGGCGACGTACCCTGTAATGTAAACACTCTTCAGGACGACAAGCTGTTCCTGGACCCTCCAACCACCACACCCAGATCACGCTCTAAGAGACAGCGGCGGGACATCGCGTCTGAGCCCCTCGACCTCCTGGTGAGTCAGCACTTTACAGCCGTTCTAGCTTCTCTGGCTCTGACACAGATGCAGATTGGGGCAGAGTACTTTTTTGGACAGAAAAGGTAGTGATGGCCGTAAATATTAAAAAGTCTGTGCTGAAGGTAGTCAGCAATGCAGTATCTAAAAAAGTCAAATATTCAGTAGGAGTTATATGGCTGCTGTCCAATGAAATACCATGGACATACATGTATCCATGTACTTTGTTTGTTCTTAGTTTTCTCCATGGTTTGAACCCTGTAGCTGCTCTGCACACCTTGTATTATAATACTAATTCAGTGGGTACAATGGACCAATAGAAATGCTCTAAATGACTTCGCAGTTTTGCAGATACATGTTTTTAATTGGACAGTGATGATATTTAGAATATGTGTGGATAAGGCACATTTAAAAAAGAATTCTGAAGTTCTTCATGTACTTCTGCTAATGTCTCTCATCTCCTGCCTCAATCACTTCTGTTCCCACCGTCCCCCTCGGAGAACTGCTGCCTGTCTCATCAACTCAGCAAACACTTTAGCAAACTCCAATAACAAAATATTTTTGTTTGACTATAAAGTGGGAAGCAATATTGTAACATCAAGCACTGAAAAGCATGTACAAGTCCAGCACGGCACCAGTGCTGAGCTTGTCTTGTGCAGTAAAATATGTAATGTATTCTGAGGAATTTTCCATATTGGAATGTGCCTTTTTTAAAATGAGGCCTAGACTTAATACTGATATTTAATTTATGTATTCAGAATACAAAATTCCAATACTGCATTCCGTTACATCCTAACCCTCGACACTTGTACTTGACCTTGGACCTTTCATTTTTGATTGCCTCGCTGGTTTAGTCTGTCAGTCATTTTTATGATGTTTAGATTAGCATATGGGTATCATAAATGCTAGAAGTGAAATTAGATGTAGGACTGCTTTGCATTTTTGTTATTAGGTGCATACACCCCAGTTTGGTGTAACAGGTTTAAGGACTTTAGAGACACAGAGAAGCTCACCGGGAACGTTATTAAAAACACTATACAACAATAATACTCGACACGTTTGTGGCATTCAAGCAATGATTGATTAGTATCCCCGACCCAATATGTGCTAAGAAAACATTCCCCACACCTTTACACCTCCTCCACCAGTCGTACTGTTGACCCAAGGCAGGTATGGTCCATGGATTCATGCTGTTGACATCAAATTCTGCCATCTGTGTCCCTCAGCACAAATTAAGATTTATCAGACCAGGCTACATTTTTATGATCTTCAACTGTCCAGTTTCGGTGATGCTGTGCCCACTGCAGCCTCAGCTTTCTGTTCTTAGTGAAATCCAATGTGGGGGGTTGCACCTTTTTTGTGGACGGTTGTGCTAAAAGTCCCAGGAGACCAGCAGTTATAGAAATACTCAAACCAGACCGTCTAGCATCATGCCACTGTCAGAATCACAGAGATTTTTGTTATGGTAATTGTATATATTTTATAGATTTTTTTTAAGCCAATTTGATGATAGACAGCATCAAGTGTACGCTGCCTGATTCAGCACAAACCCAGCTTTACAGTTATGCCAATTACTGAACTCAGATGTTCCATATAAACAATAACAAAAGTGCATAAGAATAACACCAAGTGCCTTAAATGAATCTGCTGGATGGTGAACCTAATCCTCTGATTGGCTGTCAAGCACTGACAACCAACATAAACAAAACAGTGTTGAAAAAATGCCTGGGATGACAGTCTGTATTTATCTGTCGATCTGCAAATTGGGTTTAGGCTTGGGCTTAACAAGGCACTACACAAAACAACTCAGTTTGTCAGAAAGCTCACCTTCTGTATTTTAGCATGGAATTTTTCGTGACTGTTTTGGCCCCCTTTAAGACCAAATGCAACACAACTGATCTTAAAGGGAGCACCAGAATCATTTATAGCCCAATGCTTTGGTTTGAGTTGATGGTAATTAAGGTATTTTGTTTCTGTTTAATTTTCTGCCTCAGATCAAGTTTGGTCATGGAGAGTGGTTGGTTGGCTCTGTCCACTACGAGAGGAAGTACGAGGTGAAGCTGGACAAAATCATTATCCCTGCCGTCGTCGTCCCCATGCTGCTGATTATCGCCATCTCTATAGTGTGCTACAGGTAAACGATTACTGTTTGAGCTTTATTCCTCTAATTTCTCATGCAGGGGCTTAAGATTGTAGACACAAATGACATGAATAGTCATCACTTGCTTTTCTCGTTGTCTGTCGCACACCTCTCTAAGGAGGAAGAGCCAGCAGGCTGAGCGAGAGTATGAGAAGGTCAAGCATCAGTTAGAGAATCTGGAGGAGAGTGTGCGTGACCGCTGCAAGAAGGAGTTCACAGGTCATTACACTTTATTACACACACACACTGTATAGGCATGCTGAAAAAGATTGAACAAACTCTGATGCAGTGCCTGTATGTGCTTATTTCCAGACCTGATGATTGAGATGGAAGATCATACCAATGATCTGAGTGAAGGACGTATCCCCTTCCTGGATTATAAGACCTACACAGACCGTGTCTTCTTCCTGCCCTCTAAAGATGGAGCCAATGACGTCATGATCACCGGAAAGCTAGATATTCCAGAAGCCCGCAAGGCAATAGTGGCCCAGGCTCTCAACCAGTTCTCCAACCTGCTCAACAGCAAGACCTTCCTTATCACTGTACGACAATAACTAATAATAATACATACCTGCATACTGTACGTATTTATATAGTGCAAAAACCATTTCTTCTTAAAAATGGTTTTAAAAGCGTTTCTGTTGGTTCATTCATCATTAACTTTTTGACACAATGTAAAGAACAACTGCCAGATTCCAATTATGCCAAAAAGTGAAAAATGGCAAAAATGGAAATGGTTTTTGTGTGACAGCGACAATACTTGGCAACTTAGTTAAACAAGCAAATGATTTTAAATCAACACACACACATTTGGTTACATTTACTCGTTTAGCGGATGCTTTTGCTCGACACATTTTTTCATCTGCCAAGTGCTGGGTCAGTTCCTTTGGAGGAGCCTGATTTAAATGCCTGGCTTAAGGGCACGGTGGCAGTAGCCATCAGCTCATTTCAGTCCCATGACCTCTTGAATAAAATTTTTTGACCATTGGACTTTTACCACCAAAGTTCAACATTAAACTTCTAATGGAGTTTTAAACCACCATTAATGTTTAACATTTTTGTCAGTAATGTGAAAAGTATTGATTATTATTGACGTCCGTTAAGAGTCTCGAGGCTGCCATTGTAAATTGGCCATGCAAAAAATAAAGAGTAGTGCCTGTCTCAGTTATAGAAAATGAGGCCCAATTATTAGCCAGGCAAATCTCAAAGCTACTACAGTTTCCCTTTTGATCATTTATATTCATGCCACAAACAAACCCACATCTTTGCCTAGTTGCGTATATCTCATAATACACACTCACATTCACATTTGACCTCTAATCAGGGACTCTCTTAAGGCTGCACACTGTAGTCATTAAGTAATGACACAGATGGAAACAGAGAGGAAACACTGTCTTGTTAAAGCACAGTTTGCCCAGTTAGTTTAATGATATCAAAAGTCTTGTCCTTTTTATTTCTATTGTCTACTGGGATTTCAGCTTAATTCGAGCACTTCTCCAAGTTACAAAAATAACGTCAGAAATTGGCTCAGTTACTGTAATCGTACAGAAGATTTCCTACTCAAGAGACCTGTGATGTAAATCCCTGTCCATCTGCGTCTTGTATGGTTTGGTATGTTCTAAATCTCTTTTCCCTCTATTTCTAGTTTATCCGTACTCTGGAGGCTCGTCCAGACTTCAATGCGAGGGCTAAGGTATATTGTGCCTCTCTGCTGACGGTGGCCCTGCATGGAAAGCTGGAGTACTACACAGACATCATGAGGACTCTGCTGCTCGGGCTAATGGAGGAGTATGTGCAGAGTAAAAACCCTAAACTGATGCTGCGCAGGTGAGCTAACACCCCCCACACACCTCACTAACTACACTGCAGTGCACCTCAGTAATTAGTACTTGATTAATACCTACCAAAAGTGATCCAGTACAGGGTAATGTTTTTAGTACACCTTCAGAGGTCTTGTGGATTCCATGACTTGAGGGGTCAGAGCAGTAGGGAAGATGACCATATTAGACAGGTGGTTATCATTTGTGGCTGATTGGTGTATAGGAATTTTTAAAATCTCCTCATTGGAGAAACATTATTGTTCTTGTTCTGAATGTGGATGTTCCTTTCAAAGACCGAAGCGTCTTGCTTTCATTTGCTGTTTCCTTCTCAGCTCCTTTCTCAAACATCCCTCATGAGCTCAGATTAGGATCGGATAACAATAGCCCTGGCTCTGCTGTGTTCACCATTATTTTTAGCCATTTGTTGATCTGCCACTCTTTGCTAGTTTAATTATAATTCTCCTCAATCAGACGATGATCCACAGTAATTATCCCGCTCTCTGATTATCCCATAAGTGTTCATTAGCTGCTAATCGCTAACATTTGGAGCATTTTGAGGTAAAAGAGCAAACAGTAATTGGCTAGAAAACAAACGTGCATTGGTGTGTGTGTGTGTGTGTGTGTGTGTCTGTGGGGGCATGCACACATGTTTTTCTCCTCAAGGTCAGAGACAGTGGTTGAGAGGATGCTGTGTAACTGGATGTCCATCTGCCTCTATCAGTTCCTAAAGGTAATTCATGCACTGTTGTATCATTATGAATTGGGTAAGAGCATGTAGACTTGAGTTTGCCATTTCTTAACAAAGTGCCTTGGTGCACCTGAGATCAGCACTCTAGATCTTGATGTTAAAGAAAACATCTATATTATAATATGATTATTATTTTGTTATTATTATATTATAAAGGTGATTCACAATTTTCTCTCATAAGCAGTTGGGCAAAAAACATTTAGACAGTCATCATGTGCTAGCTAAATTACCCTTGCTTTCTTTGGTCTCACATGCATCATCTTTGGACCCTTAATGGCCAATGAGTCATGTTTTTAGCCTTGATTATGATGATCATAATTGGCATATTGCATAAATGTCAAGTTTCCCTGAGTCTATGCAGGTATTATTAGATGTCAGTCAGCTCTAGAGATGGGAGTACAAGCTGAAATTCATGGCCAAAGTGTATGTGAGGAGAAAGTGAATAGAGCTGAGAATCAGTAAAGCCCTGATGCATTGCTACGCTACGCTAGATAGACTGCCTGTTCTATAATTAATAAAATGCATGGTTGTAATCCTCCTCCAGATGTCAACTGAAAAAGAGTAGATGGTTGAAGGTGGAAAACGAAGACCAGGTTTATGAGAGGATGTATCTGCATTGTTTGTTGTATGCGTAGGACTCTGCTGGTGAACCACTGTATAAACTCTTCAGAGCGATAAAGCACCAGATAGAGAAGGGACCTGTGGACGCACAGGTGAAGAAGGCCAAGTACACACTCAACGACACAGGCTTGCTGGGAGATGATGTGGAGTACTGCATGCTGGTAAGGGCTTTGTGTGGATGCTGTAGTTTTGGGTTGGGGGGGATAATAACATGAAGCTATAAAAATCATTTTCCTGTGTTTAGTAGTGGTGTAAAATAATTTGATTTGGTCTTAATTCATCAGAATGAGGGTAAGTATTTACCTATATATTGATTGCACTGATTTTACATTAGTTGGTTGATTGTATAAATTTTCAACAATTCATTTTTAGCTGAACTGAAACTCAAACAAGTCTTGTATTTAGTCTTCTATATTCTTTGTTTAATTTGTTTCTCCAGTTGCATTTCCTGTATATTCATTAATTATAAATAATAGATTCATTTCATTATGGACTATGAGGTTTTGTGGTGTGCTAGATCACAATCAAATCATAGTGACATTTATTTACACCCTCTGTGTTTACGGTCAGGAGCCTATTTCCATGTTTAGCAATTTGATCTGTTCCTCCAGACCCTACAGGTACTGGTCCAGGGAGAAGGTCCCGACATTACTCCAGTGAAAGTGCTGGACTGTGACACCATTTCTCAGGTGAAAGAGAAGATCATCGAGCAGGTGTACAAAAACCTGCCCTACTCCCAGAGGCCAAAAGTAGAGAGTGTGACACTGGGTAAGGCTGCAAAACAGAACAGTAGAGAACACTACTGGTGTTTTTTATACCTTAAGGCTATGTGCCCAATGATCCTGCCGTGAATTCTAGCATTATGAACCGCTGACTCCTTCAGATATTATTTTCGCATTGGAAATCCATATCTTGCTGCCATAGCTTCTGAAAAAATGTAGAAAGTCCTGGCTATATAATACCAGATTGTTTCTGTCTGGCTCACCACATTTCTTTGAAAGCCTTAGTTAGTATGTATCTGTGAAAAGCATGGTTAATTTGATTTGAAGCATTTCAAATTGATTTGGGACAAATGCCAGCGTAATTCAATCCAATATTTCTGCTATTCTTCTACTAAGGGGTTGATCCCTTTCAATTGGCAGGAGCTGCAATGTATGAATCACTACACCCCTAGTCTGCGCTGTATGATAAGTCTCAGTCCCCCAGTCACTCCGGATGAGGTATGACTGGGGTAGAGGTGTGCACTAGTGAAATACAAGGTTATCCACAGTTTGACGCTCTTTCACTGCCACTCATGTGTCTGCACGGTCGCATGATGGAGTAATAGGCATTCTTTGCTAAGTGCCGCTGCCTTGACAGCGTTGTATGTCTGGTTGTTTGAGTAGATGCAGCAACAGGCTTTACAAAAAGAGGACTAAGACCTTTCGCCCTGCCTCTCATAATAATAGAGAGAGACAGGGTAGGCTGAGATAGATAATAATATAGAATGTAAGAATGTGTTAGAGGCTCCGTAGAAAAACGGCAAAAGGTTGCTAGTTTTCCTACTGTTATCATGTTAACTTAACCCAGAATCAAAGACTTTCATAGCTAGCTTCTGGAATACTCTGAACTCTTTGCCCCCCCACAGAGTGGCGCCCTGGCTCTACGGGGCAGATTCTGTCTGACCTGGATGTGACCTCTCAGAAAGAAGGGAGATGGAGACGCCTTAACACATTAGCTCACTACAATGTGAGTATCACTCCTAAAAAAACCCTCTCACAACATCAGAATTCATTGGAAACTTGATTTATATTATGATACCACAATACCAAAAAAAGTATCATTATGATTATTATATGATATGTGTTATTACACTGCCGCATTTAAGCCAATTCTCATATTGGGATCCCCTGTGGTCCGCGTCTAACATTTATTTTTATATTATAGCCGCTCTTCTGTATGATCAGACCAAACGGGTCTTCACTCCCCATGTAAATCTGTGAGCCTTGGGCACCCATAACCCTGTCGCTGGTTCACTAGTTATTCTTGCTTGGTCCACTCTTGGAAACTACTAACCACTGCATACCAGAGACACCTCACAAGACCTGCCTGATGTTTTGGAGATGCTCTGCCCCAGTCATCTAGCCATCACAACTTGGCCATTGTCAAAGTGGTTCATATTTGTATGCTTGACTGGTTTTCCTTCTTCGGCTTAATGCCTAATATATCCCACCACATTGACAGGTGCTGTTGTGGCGAGATAATTAATGCTATCCACTTCACGTCATGTTTTGGCTAATTGGTATATGTTATATGTGAATGGACAAGGCTAAACTGTTGAATAGGTGGATAAATGTTTAAATTGAAAACTAGCTAGTGTTTCGCAACTTACATCCTATATATGGACTTTATACATGACTATGGATGAAATGGTATATTTTAATACTTGAACAATATTTACATGCTGTATTGTAGTTTTTAATTTCACACACATTACATATTCTGCACTAGAGCATAATATAACATCAAATAATTGTTGGTCAATACAGTGTGCAAGTGTTTCAGTTGTGGTGTTGAGTTTATAAGAGGTATTTAAGCTGTTCAAGCAAGTTTCATTTTGTTTGGGGGCTGGACTGTTTGTGCTTCACTGCGTTCAGGCTCATCATAGCATCCATCATATTGTAAAATTCATACCAGCAATGACAGACCAGTATTGACTTTTATAATGGTACTCCTCCTACGTCTACCTGAAAGTGGTTGGGTAGGGATTGAAATCCAGTGTAAAGAGCTATGTGTGTGTGTGTGTGTGTGTGTTTATGTGTGTGCTATGTGTGTCTTTTAGGTTCGAGACAATGCCACGTTGGTTCTCTCCAGGCTTTTGCACACACAGCAGTCGTACGATCAAAACCACGACAACCATGAGGAGAGTAAGTGGAAACTGTTCTCCTAATAAGAACATAATTTCTTTTGGATTTTAGAATTACTAGCTGTTAAATTGCATGCACACATACACTCTGGTATGTGCACACACTAGTGTGGATCAGTAGCACACAAATGAAACGGATCGGCACCTGCTGACTGGGCCCACATAATCCCTTCTACTCCCTCGTAGGAAATGCCTTGCTGGAAGATGATAAAGTGTTCCATCTGGTCAGACCAGCAGACGAGCTGGACGAGATGAAGTCGAAGAGAGGCAGCATAAAGGACAAGTCCATGACCAAAGCCATCACGGAGATCTATCTCACGCGCTTGCTCTCGGTCAAGGTAGACACCAGCTCCAGAAAGACATATAGTCAGTACAGTAGAGTTTCGGCCAGACGAGGTCCTGTATCAAACCTGGTGTGAAATCACATTTCCTGCCTGAAACAAGTGCAGGGTTTAACCACACAGCTCCAGGAGCCTGCCGTCGTGGGTTCATTAATCAGTTAGAATATTGAATTCCACAGTTAGTTAGTTAGTTTGAATAACTGTGTGAGAACTAACGTGCACCCACAGCTGAACTGACTATAAAACTAAGAGCAGAGAACAACACACATAGTGTGTGGCTTCATTCGCTGCTTGAGATGCCTGTACTCCACTACAGCTTTACGTAGAAAATAGCTATTTGCTGCTGTAAGAATGTTTAAAATGTAGGACATACATATTAAATGTGTAGTTCTTTAAATTGTTGTTTGCACAACAATAACTTATTGTTATCCTGTTAAATTCTCTAATTTTTCTTACAAATAAAAAATGTAAAAAACAACAATGGTATCAGATGAAATCTTAGAAACATATAATATCGCATTTCAGATTGCATTTCTTACCACATGTGCTAAGGAAGATTACTCTCAAATATTTCACAATCCATGAGCCCCCTTCAGTTTAAACTCCAGGACTTGTTCCAAGCGATCGAAGCTTGTTTGAATTGTATATGCCCAGTTTGTGGAATTGTGTGATTGGCTGTCTGGTATCTATTCATGTGTCCTTTGCAGCAAATTGGGCAATTAGCGCAAGTTTCACCTTAGGCAGCATTAAGTGAAGGTTTGAAACACAGCAAAGTAAATAAGGGAAGAGTCTTCACTGGGGACTGCATGTGTTCTAGTCTGTCTCGCGCTCAGCACAAATCAATATATTTTCAAGGCAGCTGTGCATGACCGTGCTGGATACCTCTGGCATAAAGATTAGCATGGCCTTCTGTTGAGTGTGTAAGGGGTATGGCCATCTGACATTTTCACAGCTTGACAATCATGCAGTGAAATGTCATCATTTTCCAATATGTCATGATATTGTTTTATGGACACAAGATGTCACATTTGGGCAAGCAGAACAATGTTTACTTTTTTAAATTAAGCTCTAATTCATTCTGAGATGGGGTTAGTGCCATGCTTATCATTACGTCATCACCTAAGAATGGATATAGGGCCTTTAGGGCATGTAGATTATGCTGCTTTGTAAGTCCATTGCTTTGTCTCCACTTACACCTAAGAGATTCCTGTCCTGGGGAACCTCTTTGCTAGTGTAATTTGTGGAGACTGTGTTTTGTGTTTCTCCTCAGTGGTGAAGTCTTTTTAAGGGTTTTTAATGTTATGCTCAAAACAAAGAGGGACACACTGGTCATGATTGGACATGATTGGAAGAGACTGTGTGTGGTTTTGTTTCGGTCAGCATTTGTGTCTGTGTGCATTTTAAATTCTTTACTCTGTGTGTGTGTTTGGTTTCAGGGCACGCTGCAGCAGTTTGTGGACGACTTCTTCCGCAGTGTTCTCTGCTCAGCAACCGAGGTGCCACCCGCTGTTAAATACTTTTTTGATTTCCTGGATGAGCAGGCCTTAAAACACGAGAATGTGGACGAGGAGACCATTCACATCTGGAAGACCAACAGGTACGTCTGAATGTGTGTGTGTTGAGAGTGTGTTTGTATCATCAGTGTAGTGCATTTTTGCATTTCTTCTTATTTGCATTTTTAGTGAGATATGAATACTTTAATAATATTTAAATTTGGATTACATTACAGCACATGCTTTGTCCCAATTTGTTGCTGCTTGTTTGTAACTCCACCTAGCACTAGCAATGATCCTGACACTAGGAGGGTAAAACCGTCGCCTCTTTTTAAACTGCTGCCACCATTGCCAGGCAGCCAACACGCTCGGAGGAAAGCCCCGGCTTCTCTGATTCACCGCACCAGCTAATGTAAGACGCTTTACAGTGATGAGAGGATTTAGCGCCATCTACCCACCCAGAGAGAACACGTTTAGTTGCACTCTCTTGGACTTTGCCATTGATGGCAAAGTGACGTGGCTCGATAGTCAAACTCGCAACCCCTGGGCCACAGTGGTAGTGCATTAGACTGCTGAGCCCCACTCAGAGCCCCCAAAATTACGTACTATTACACAGAACATCTAACTGATCATTTCAAACTTATATTTGATAAGGTATGTATTGAACTCCAGAGGAGCTAAAGATGGGTGATGCTGGAATACTGAACTAAACAAATTTTCATTTAATTCTTTTTATTTGCAATTTTATCTTTATTTGTTTTATTTATTTATTTACTTTTTTTTCTTTGTGTTTTTGTTCCCTTCTATTCTGCAACAACAAATTGCACCACAATGACTTTTAATAAATGTAAGATTTTTGACATTTTTAAATTGAAGGTTTTTTCCCCTTTCTTTTAAAGTTGACATTTTGGAGATCTGAGGTTTTTGTGTGATAGCGATGAAATATAATATTTCTCTGCAAAGTTAATCCACGCAGATCTAGTCCCATCTATTACATTTTATAAAATGTTTTTGTATCGGCGTCCACAGATATGTACATGAAAAAAGGGTTATCAGCCTATAATTTCCATATCAGCTGAACATATAAATCGGTATACTTGTTGGATGAGACCAATACTAGCTAATGTAGACGATCCATTGTTTAGCACAATGTATGTGTGTGTGTGACTGTTATTGGTTCAGACTGACTCACGCATTCTCATCCTCGCTCATGTCCTGCAGGAGTGTGACCTCCTCTTTTATATTCAGGGTATCTCATCTGCTCATGGGACCTCGCAGCATAAATTAACGTCAGCTCCGTGTTTGTTTATTCCCGCTGATGAGTTGTCGTGGCCGCCGCAAGATTGACGGCCGTTAGAGAGACGTGAATAAGGATGATGAGCAATATCATCAGACCTCGCTCACTTCACGCTCTTGTTTTGTTCTCTGAACCAGCAGAGACCGCTCCTATTAAATATGAATGCGCCAAAGAGCCAAACAAACATGGTAATTACGTCCCTGGTTAATTTAATTGTGCTGTTATTACACACTCTTTTTATTTTGTTGTTGTTCTCTCGCAGCGCAGAGGGATGCAGCTAGCCGATATATATTCCAAAATTGCCCATCTCAATTAATTTGCCTTTAAAACGCATGACAGAACGCAGGGGCAGGAGCTATTTCGGGCCTGTTTGTAATTCTCTGGCATCGCTGCAATGGAGGGGCTGTGGAGTCTCTTGTGTGTTGGGCTTCTTGTGTATGTGTGTGTATGTGAGGTTTTCTGTGGCCACTGTAGTGCGTATGTGTGTGGTTTGGGAAGGGGGGGGGGGGTAGTTGCGTGGGTGTTGGAGCATGTAGCGAGGCTTTCACTCAGCAAGTGCCCATTTGTTTGCTCTCAATGTGAGAGTTCAAAGAAAGCGTCGGTTAAAATGTGTAATTTTCCTGGTACAGTAGGAATGCACTCTCAGGTCAATGATGAATAGCAGGGGTGTTCAAAATTCTGTTTGTGGCTCCAGGCGTCGTATCCAAGGAGCTGATAAGCGGTGCAGTGCTCAGCTAAGCCACAGTCATTAAATCTCCTCACAACTTCCTTCATTGTAACAGCTCGCCATATTAAGGCGCTTGGCTCATCAGGGGAGTTACTACAGTGCTGGACCTTCTGCTCTGTTCATTTGGGCCTCAGTGTATAAAGCTATGTGCTATGGTAATGTGCCAGTTACTAAGCAGCTTCTCTTCTCTTCTCTGCAGTCTCCCTCTAAGGTTCTGGGTGAACATTCTGAAGAACCCTCATTTCATTTTTGATGTCCATGTGACAGAAGTGGTTGATGCCTCGTTATCAGTGATCGCTCAGACCTTCATGGATGCCTGCACAAAATCTGAGCACAAACTCAGCAGGGTAAGGCAAATGGGCTCCATTTCTGCACTCGTCTGAGGGCAATTTAGCCTCTGGTGTTAATTATCTGAGGATAGGATTTGAGATGGGGGTTCAGGGCCCAGACTCATATAAAAGGAAAAGAAATCTTAAATCAGCCATTGGCTATGATCAGAATATAGACCTCATACATACATATAAGTCAGAATTTACATTTTCATTCTGCTTCAGTTTATAAAGTACATCTAACGAAAGTGTGTTTCCCTTATAGGACTCGCCCAGCAACAAACTTCTCTATGCAAAGGAGATCTCCTCATATAAGAAGATGGTGGACGAGTAAGTCTCATTATTATTATGACCTGTAAAAGCTGATGATCCTATTTACATCATTATGATTGACTAAATTATATATGGTTTAATATATATATTAAAGTTAAATGCATTTGATTCATTCTTGAAAATGAGTCAGAGCATCTCCTTTACTCCACCATGAGCCCATATGAGCTTTTGGTGTGGTATGATCCTGTTGATGATCCTCCATCAATCCTGCAGATACTACAAAGGAATCCGAATAATGGTACCGGTCAGTGACCAAGACATGAACACACACTTGGCTGAAGTGTCTCGGGTGAGGATGTCCTCTTTGTGCTCTCCTCTGTTTCCTTAACAGAATACTTTGCAACAGAAAATTAAAGTAAACTGAGTGTTACCATGATTGTCCTGCTTGATGTGGTTCTGTCCTGTAGGCTCATACAGACAAACTGAACACACAAGTGGCCCTCCATCAGCTGTACCAGTATGCGAGCAAATACTATAAAGAGGTAAGAAACGTCTTTACAGTTGGTGGTGCTCAGTATTTCGCTCAAATCATTATTAGTAGAATGGATTTTGCAATACTTCCGTGTCCAATCATACTAATTGCTATGAGCATTTTGACCTGTCATAGTTTTAGATTAGAGTTTCTGTTAATATTTTGATCATGAATCATGTTAGAATAATAAACTAATTTGGTTGAGTTAAAAAAAAAAGTCTAAAGAAATGAAGTATCATGGTGCAGAGAAGCAGAAATGTAATATCCATAAGAGGACGCAGGTTCTCAAGAGGATATAGAAAGTATGTGACCCAGATGTGTTTTTTACTAGCACGATTACAACCATTACAGCTCTGACTGGTTGATTTGCACAAGGCACTATGATGACTCACAGGAGCCAAAGAGCTAACTAGCTAAAAAAGAACTGTTGTATACTCTTCCTTCCACATAGTAGGCCTCATTAAAAACCAGCGATCATGAGGCCTGGTTTGTGTAGCAGCCAGTTTTCTGATACCTAGCAGGGCCCTGAGGTGATATGCTGCTCTGCAGTGATACCAGTGCACAATTGTGGCAAAGATTGTCTCTTCAGAAGTGTTCTCCAGAAGTGGAAGTTGCGTTTTACTGTCTCACCAGCTTTAACTTGGGCTTTAGCTTCAAGACACAACAGTGTTAGAGATACCTGAGTGCTATTTATCAGGTAAGTGATTCACACAGCAAGTAAAAGTGACCGACCTATCTCGTCATATATATGACACAGATGTTTAATCTGTGTGGCAATGTGAACAGCCAAAAACACACTGAATCTGACATTATTAGTTCTAATTTGGGTCATTTTCACATGGCAATGCGGGATTGTCTGAACAGCCAGATCAGAATTCATGTGACTTTTGTGTCAATCCAACTCGACATTCCTCATAAATGCGCTGAGGAGAAACGAAAATGGATGACAGCAGGGAGGAAGATAACAGACAGATATTTGGGTCTTTATTTAAACACAATTAGCAGTCACATATCACAATCTCTCTGTGTATGAAGAAATTTCTAAAGCAATGTCCGAATGCGGCCACTGGAGGACGTGGCTGCAGTGTCGAAATAAAAAGCTTAAAGGCAAAAAAAAAGTGCCCTTTTTATCAGCAAGCTTGAACACATTCTCAGTGATAATCCTAGACATCAGCCACTGGAATAGTCTGATAGCTTCTGTGATGCTGGGTGGTCTTTTGCGCATGTGCATCAGGTTAGGAGCGTGAACTGTTCAGACGAATGTGGGATATAGGTGACATAAACAGATACTTTTAAAAGATCTTTTAAACAGAATTTGGGACACTTTACCTGCTGTGTTAACGTAGCCTAAGTGTACTCAGTTCTAAGTAGGTTACACTGTGTACAGTATGTCTATTGGCTAACAAATGTGGCAGTTCACCTTAATACCTTTACTGTGGAGGTTCTGTAACATGAGACATTCTTTTCCTTCCCTTTCTCTCTCTCTCTTCTTTAAACCTTACCTAGATTGTTCAGTCTCTGGATGAAGACCCTGCAGCACAGAGTAAGCAGCTGACGTTGCGACTCCAGCAGATCGCTTCTGCACTGGAAAACAAAGTGACAGATCTCTAACCCTGCTGCACAGAGATAGAAAGAGACAGAGAGAGAGGGAGAGAGATGGGCTGGTGTGGAATCAAACTGCCAGAGGTCATGCTGGGCTCAAGTCTCTGGGGTAGGAGAAAGAGGATAGGCCGAAAAAGGAACAAAAGAATGAAGCCCTCAGAGTGTAATTAGCATTATAACTATAATCAGATGTTCAATTTCTTCCTGTGTAGAGAAAAGAAGTTTTAAGAATTGTATTATATATTTTTTTTATTGTGCAGTCTTTAATGCGGAAAGCTTTATAATGAGAACAGAACTTTTTAAATGGACAGCCTTGTGTTGATTGTGTTTATAAAGCCTCTGTGTATATGTGAGGGATCTGTGGGGGTGGGCCTGTGTGTCTATATGGGGATGTGTTGGGGATGTGTGTCTGTGTGTTGAGCGTGAGTTGACTTCTGACTGCTAATTGCTCACACACAGGATGCCTAATTTCTGACCCAAAGGGAGTCGCCCAGTCATCTGTATGACCCCATTGTGTGTGTGCGCGCGTGTGCGTGTGTGTGAATGTGTGAGCGCGCATGACTGTGAGCATGTTTGTTGTAATGTAAGCTTACCTTGGGGTCATGACCTACTTATGTAATGTCCAACCAAACATCATCTGATGGACCCTGACTGGCAGGAAGTAGAGCGGTATCTCCAGCAGGCGGTGATTTTATTTTTCTATTGATTCTACGTGCGGACCTGCTGGCCTGATGGGGTCAGCTTCCATCAGACGACACACTGGAAAAGCCAATAATATAATTAATAGCACATTTCCTTTACATGCTCTTAATGCACCATAACAACATGGACCAACCTGAGCACAAAGAGATTCTGTTTAGGCAATAGCATTTAAACTAAAAGAAAAGAAGTGTCTGTTGACACTGAACATGTCATTTTTTTTATATACAGAGAGATGTTTCAAGTGTCCTGAAACATTTGTTCAATTGTACGACCGCCGTTGTTACTCATTGTAGAAATGTGGTTATTATTATATTGTGCGATGAGATGATTTTTTTTTTTACATTGTCAAATGCATCTCATAAATAGATGGTTATGTTTTATGGGTCATGGTACCAAAACATAATATTGATGACAAATCCTTTCTAGTTCATACAAGGTTTGGTACAACACTGTAAAATAAAACCTTTAAGGGGAATTCCACAGATTTTCCAAATTTCTTTATAGTTCAGTGTAGAGGTGGGCAGTATGGCGATATTTAGTTGAATTGAGATAAATTGATTATTACCATGATACACAATATGCTTTTATGTATATATCATCGTTTTATATATTGTTAATGTCATCAGTACTTAAAGTACTTAAACACTGATCATTTAAACTGGATTGAGTACACAAACCTAATTTGAGTATGTGAAAGTAAGTGTATCATGAAAATGCCTTTAAATATTGTGATAACACTTTTATCATATCGCCCAGCCCTAGTTCAGTGGTTAAGATGTAAACATTCAGACATTCAGAGTGGTTTGGTGAGAAAAGTCCCCATTCAGATTTGGATACGGTGGTGGTGGTGGTGGTGGTGATAGAAACCAGGGGTCACTACATCTACAAATATAGTGATTTTTTATTAACTATCCAAAGTCGTCAGTAAACCCAGACAAGTCTTCTGAGATGTGTAATGTGTTTCATATGTAATGGTAATACCTGATCCTTATTTAACCTCGTGTCACAAGTATCAGTCAATATTTGTACAATACAAACTTTCTGTATTGTAGCTTTTAGAGGCTTGAAACTCTTCAGACATCTGGTTCTCATAAGCACCACTGTGATCGGTAGGTTTCTCTAGATTAGAGCATTTCACACCAAACCACTCTGAGCGACTTTTTGTACATCTCAACAATTGAATAATGTAGAAATTTGGGAAACACTGTGAAATGCTCCTTTAGGATAAGCTTGCCCTGATACCTGTTTTTGTCCAGCAGGGGGTGTAGCTCAGCTCACTAAAGCTCAGGGCTAGTGGGCCTCTGCTGAAATGAGCATCATGTGAGAATCATGTGAGAATCCTTTTTCCAAGGAGGACATTTTACCTTCTAAAGGTTCCAGCAAATAGAAACAGCTTTACACTGATCAGCCATAATATTAAACTCACCTGCCTAATACAGGTTAAGTTTCCCCTGTGCTGCCAAAACAACTCAGACCTGTCAAAGCGTGGACTCCACAAGACCTCTGAAGGCGTCCTGTGGTATCTGGCACTCAGATGATAGCAACAACTCCATGGGTTGCATCAAAGAGCCTTGGGCACCCATAACCCTGTCACTGAGTCACTGGTTGTCCTTCTTTGGGCCACTGTTGGTAGGCACAGATCCACTGCACACCTGACCACTGCACATCTGCTGTTCAGGAGATGCTCTTTGACGTAGTGCCCATGTTCTCTGCTTTCAGCACATCAGCTTCAAGAACAGACTGTTCACTTGCTGCCTAATATGTAGATCCCAGCCTGACAGGTGACAGGTGCCACTGTAAGCAGATGTTAAATGTTGTTCACGTCACCTGTCAGTGGTTTTAATATTCTGGCTGATCGGCATAAACACTGAAATTCACACTGCAGTGTGTATCCAAATGGATGAACCCTGTACTTCTGATAATGTAGTGTGTGAGCAGCATTCGGCTAAGACATTCGTGAGGGAGAGCAGCTGCTTTGGTACTGAACAGATAAAGAATGTGGTACTTCTGAGCTAAACTGCATATATGCTTGTATCTTTATCCAGAACTGTCCTTTTGTTTCGTTTAAATAGATCATTATTTGTGTTCATACTATTAGACGTCATAATGTATGTACCAAATACTGCAATACAGCAATCCTTCTCACAGTTTTGAGTATTATAGGTGTTTAGGTAGCCTTTTTTGATGCTCGCTTTTTCGAAAACCGTTTTTTATTGCTGCCGATCCAAAATCAGTTTTATTCGCACTCTCATAGCCACTGGGGTTAAGATTGGGGTCTGGGAAAACTGGTCTTAGATCACCGCAAATCTGGGTTTATTTTAGCCTCTTTCAAGAGCGGCATCTCTTAGGGCTTGTGTGGCTCTTCATTTTGACTGCCAGATGGCTGGATTCTGGCCTTGGAATGGTGGGATTCCTCCTGAAAGTAACGGTGGTCTGTCCGCGATCTCTCTGTCGCTGAGCATAATGAAGAAGCCTTGCGGCAGTTGGCACTGCCCACTCAATTCCCCTCTGCTTTAATGAAACCAGCGGGAGACGTGTTTGATCTTAATTGCATGCAAGCTGCTGACACCGTGCTTTTAAATATGCTCACAATATTCCTTCCTTTATCATTTATTTTTTTATTATTATTTCATTTGGATTCAGAAACGGAGACCCAAGCCCCTATAGCTCGATGTAAAGCTTCTTTAGCCTTTCTTTCACCAAAACGTGCCTTAATGACATTAAGTGTTACTACTATCGTTAATTATATCGATGATATTGAGTGGCAAAATGGCAAGTTTTAGAGATAGGGTGCTTGCAGTGTCTTTGCAGCTGTGGTGTTGACCGTGAGTAAGTGCAGTCGTCATGCTAAGATCATTTGTGCTGTAGCCACAATGTGCCAATTAGGTTGATCACAAGCAGGGGAGAAAAAGGCCGTTTTTTTTAACGTGCATATCTTTTGGGCGTCCGTGATTCGTGAGTGGGTGTGTGTGTATGTGTGCGTGTGCACTTTTGTAGACGTCATCCTGGGATCAAAATCTCAGACTGATCTGACCTAAACAAGGCCGTGGTGAATGTAAAACCATTCCCCCCCAAAGCATCTGCCATTACGCTTTTATTCCTGATTCAAGAGGCGGATGTGCAACAGAGGTTGTTGACTAGCGCTGGTGTGTCCCCCTGTTGTGTTTCTCCCCCTTTGCTCTATTGTTTCTATGCTATTTCATAGTGTGTATGAAAAAAAGGTATCTATACTCGACAATGACCTTCTTACTGCTGTGCAGTTATTTTTATTCCTTTATGTCCTTATGATAATAATATATGCCTTTGTATTAAAGATGACGCAAATCTGTCAACACTGTATTTCTTGTGTAATAATCCTATGCATTTTGAGGTCCAGGAAAAAATGGCAGTATGTTGTGCTGTTATCCAGATGGTTTTTTTTTCTCCCCTCCTTTTTTCCTTGTGAATGTGTAGTGAAGTGAGATAGCTGGGACTGTTTAAGGTACAGCAAAGGCGAGAGACTAGAGACTAGCCTTGGCTCCTTCAGGCCCGGCTGCTCAGAACAGTTCTTACATGCCTAATCTGTTTGTACTGAAGTGCTCGCCACTCAGTGGGGGGGCAAGGCCCGAAAAACACACACCTTGCACCCTTACGTCAATAAAGAGTCACTTCCATTTCATCGCCTCTCTCGCGCACTTTCTCTGTCTCTCTTTCTCTGGTCCCTTTCTCCATCAATGAACATTTGCCACCTCAACAAACTTCATGATGGTTCGGTTGCAATCGAACTGTCGTGTGACCTGGAATTGAGTTCGTTTTCTTATTAAGATGTCAGGAGAAACTGTCACTCAGTGCGCAAACTGTTTTTTGAATGTGTAATGTCCCAGTTTATCTCTAATAACATTGCAGACAGCCCACATTTCATTATAGGAAATGTGCCAGTGTCAATTTGTTTGACTGTTACTATCTAATTTAGTGAAATTACAGTTTTGATTGTGTGGACAATAGCTTGGTGCTTATTACAATGTGAGTGGTAATGTAAAGTATATAATCAATAGGCTGGTGCATAGCTGAATGTAAAAAACAATGTATAAAAGCAACAGCTTGGTTCATATACAACTATAACATAATACACACTATTATGAAGCATAGCTTTGTGCCTATTTTAGTATTAAGCATAGAATCAATAGCTTGGTGCCTATTAAAATGATATAAATCAATATATTGGTGATTATTACAATTATATAAATCAATATATTATAATCATGTAACATATAGAATCAATAGCTGAAATAATTAATAGCTTGGTGCATATCATAGTAAACAACCGGCTAGTTGAGCGTTGACCCCCTAAGGCATAGACTCCACAAGACCTCTGAAAGTTTCCTGTGGTATCTGCAGTCCTGTAAGTCATGAGGTGAGGCCTACATGAGCATCAGTCAGCCAGAACCAGTGACCCTGTCGGCAGACATGCTCTTACCCAGTCATCTGGCCAACACCATTTGGCCCTTGTGAAAGTGGCTCAGATTCTTCCGCTTTGCCCATTTTTCCTGCTTCAAGAACTGACTATTCATTTGCTGCCTAATAAATCTCACCCTTTGACAGATGCCATTGGCTGATTGGTGTAACAAATGAAATCAATAGTTGTGTTTTATATATATATATATAAAGGATGGAATGCTCAAAGACGCTCCTCAATACTCCAGCTGCTACTCTACACTCTGACCTTTCTGCTGCAGAAGCAAGTGAAGTCAGTATATTAAAGTTATTGGGTTCATAAAATGAAGAGAGACTGCACCTAAGCTAGTGCGTGCTGCAGAGAATAAACAATTGGCTGTTGCACCAGGACCTCCAGCGACAGCCCAGAAAAGTTCATCTAAAAGAAAATTAATTAAATCACAAAAAAAGGGGGAAGGAAATAAATAAATAAATGTAAAAAGATGAAAGAAGGCATTGCCTGGTGCTGCGTTCTCTAACAAACCTTGGAGCAGATGAGAGAAATATCAAAGAGAAGGCTGGCTCCCATGAAACCAAACCAACAGAGCGATACAACGCCAGATATGCACTTACCACCCTTCCCACCCCCACCCCCAACCAAAAAAATGAGGGAAAAGAAACTTCAAGGGCCAGAATAATTACATTCTAGTAATCAGAATCCCTCGTGTCACATTGTTAGACAGACATCTGGTGTCAGAAATCTAGTTCCACATCTGATCATTTCACTGCAGTCTGTGACTGAGACTGCGGCAGTCTCACAGTTAAAAGTCAGCAAAAGAGCTTGCTGTCAAATGACTAACATGCTACAGGAAGAAGGAGCAAGAGTGACCACCAGCAACCGCTCAGTCTTGCATGTTCTGCAGGCCATGGCGCCTCAGTTCACCCATTTAAATCCACACCATCCAGAAAAAAAGCTAAATCGCCTGCACAGCATTGCTTGTATCTCCAGAATGGAGACTTGGAGCGTTTCTATTGGTCAATTCATTGTGATATTTTTTTCACAATATTGAGAACAAGCTTCACATTACGTCAAAAAAAGCTACCAAGTTTTTGTGTGACAGCTCCAACATGTTTTAACCTGCAGTGCTGTATCTGTGCTCCTCACATCATACTTCACATCATACTTCAGACAGGTTAATGAGACTGAGCCTGTTCTTCCTCTTCTTCCTACACATACACACATCTCCACAAGGAGAAGCAGAGACCTTAATTAAACTAGAAAACCAGAAAAGGCAACTTGACAGTTGTCATGATTAATATTGCATAGGTTGACCACAAACAGATGCTGTGGGTGTGTGTGTTCAACACGTCAGCGCATCCACCAGTCCTCCCTCTCTCTCACAGAAGAGTTTGACTCGCACCAACCCCCGCCCCCAACCCGCGCACCCCTCAGCCTAGCCCAGTATCACCTGCTATCAGGTTCAAGTTCTGTGTCCCAGAAACTCTACTTGAATTGGGACACAGTGACAGTAAGTAATGTGTGTCAGTAATTCTATGCTTGAGTTCACTTTGTCAAGATTTTCTAAACATCTAAAAAATCAAAAATATAAATATGTAGATGAAAAATATATGCTTAGGTATTATTGGTAAAATCATTCATTTTCTGGTTATTATTGTCATAATTATGGACTAAAAAAGGAATTTCACTCAAAATATTCAGAAACACGTTTATTTCCAAAAAATTGGAAAAGTGGTGGAAGGCACTCTTCACCCAACTATGGTCAAGGGAATGGGTAGGCTATGGCAGAGGGGATCAAGCAAGATGGACCACATCCTCATTCCTGGCTTGTCCACGACAAAAGGTGAGCTGAGTCTCACATCTGATAAAGACCACAGCTCAGTACCTAAATGACGGGCACTGATGGCTGATTCCATTCACATGTAACCAGCTGTGTCAAATGTGTTTAGCAGATCAGGAGTGGCATGCAAAAGTTTGGAAACCCCGGGTCATAAACTGTTACATGAAATAGTTAAATAGTAGAGCACAAACGACAGACTAGGTCATGCGAATTTCAAAGCTTTAGAAACACTCTTGATTCTTTTAACCTTTAACCTGTCCCAGCAATCAGCAGCCCATTGCGCCCCTAAGCAGCTACCTAGCGCTCTGAAAGTGAAAAGAACGGATGCCCATAAAGCAGGAGATGGCTTTAAGAAGATAGCAAAGCATTTCAGGTAGCTTCAGGTTTCCTCGGTTCGTAATGTAATCAAGGAAAGGTAGTTAACAGGTGGAGGTCAGGCTGAGGTCAGTCTGGAACTGCTCGTGGGATTGCCTGACAGGCTAATTCGAACCCCTGTTTGACTGCAAAAGACCCTCAGGAAGAACTGGCAGACTCTGGAGCATTACACTGTTTTAGCTGAAGGTCTGGCCATGGCCTCTGACCTAACCGTCATTAAACATCTGTGGATAGGCATGAAATAAGCAGGGCATGCAAGGTGGTCCAAAGATCTGAAAGAACTGGAAGCCTTTTGCAAGAAATAAAGGGGGAAAAGTCTCTCAAACAAGAACTGAAAACCTCTCAGCTGCGAACTGTGATCCTTGTCAAAGGTAGGTACTAGACACTGTCTACTCAGGGGGCCCTTTTGCTTTCGGCCCTGTTCCTTTGTATGTGTTTTTTATTTTTTTTATGTGTTATTATAAAGTATAGTCTATCTTTAACTTGATGTATTTTGGCAATCAGGTCATTTTTAACCCGCTTAGCTATTAACAGTGACAGATTTTTGACCAGGGAGTCCCCAAACTTTTACATGCCAGTGTAGTAATAGCATTAGCAGTAGCAGTGCTCTCCTGCGAAGTTCCTCAATCACCCGCCAGTTGGCGCGCCTCCTGACCGGATGCGATCTCTGCTCACGGAACTCGCTTTTACCCAATCGTAGCTTACCACCGTGAGTTTCAACCAATCGTGTCTCGGAGAGGGCGGGGCTTTAAAAAACTAGCGCGGTCGCTGAGGAAAGATGGCAGGAAATAACAGGGCTGGTGGTGTTTATGTTGTAAAGTCATGTAGAGACGCGTTTCTAAAGGACTGCTGCGTTAACGGCCGCGTGTGATAAGAGCTACTGCCTCTGCAGCTGTGCCGCTGTGAGCTGAGCCTGCTGAATCTGTCCAAAACAGGCTCGCGGAGGTCTGGTCAGTGCCGAGAGGAGAGCGGTCACTCACCTCCTGGAGCTCGGTGAGATCAACCACACCACAACACACTGGTTTAGTGGTTTTACATGCTGAAAGGACCCGGCTCACTTTTACAACGCTAACAATAATAATAATAACACACACACACACACACACAGCCTTCCTTAGCTGACAGACCAGGAGCTTCAAGAGCATTCAGGCCGGCTAGGCTAGAAAGCAGCACCGCGCGTCTGAGAGGACTGTGAGGAACATCACTCACCGCTGTGCTTGAACTACAGCCTCAGACACAGGCAGAAGGACAGTCGATGAATAAACTGCGCTCATTGTGTCTTACAGTCAGAAACAGAGGCTGTGGCTAAATATGTGTATCTTTATGTATTTCCTGTGACCCCTGTCCTGTCTCTGTTATTTGAAGTTCTCGTCTTCCTCTCGTTATAAGACGACTGTTAAAACCTGGCATTTCTGTGTAAATATTGGGTTTGGTAATATTATACACTTTTTGAAATCGGCTAACATGTCAGCACTGGCCGAGTGAATGATGCTAAGTGATGGAGGAGAGGGAGGGCCATCACACCCACCCACCCAGACAGCCCGAGGCCATTGCACAGCCTGGAACCTTTGACCATGGATGGCTGTAGCATCACCAGAAAACTTCATGTCTTCATGTTTAAATTATTTTAGAAAATACGTACATTTCACAAAACACAGTCCGTGAGAGACCCTTTGAAGAGATCTATTGGTTTTATTAGTTTTATATTTTAATATTGTCGCTGTCCAGTTAAAAAATGTATGTCCAAAATGGTGACTTTACAGGAGAAGTAATTTAGAGCATTTCTATTGGTCTATTAATTCTGGAGAAAATGGAGATGCATGGTTTTCATTGGAGAGCAGTGATGAGCTGTTTCCAATATTTGTTCTTTTTAATTGTTTGAACACTATATTCCAAAATGTTAGTAATAACATGATCAAGTGACTCTCATAAAACATATCTGTCTGTGTCACCTTGTCAGGAAAGATATTTGTTTATAATTGAGGCACAGAAATGTAATGCTTGTGTTTTCTCTTACAGGGCAGACGATCCACTGATCTTAGTGCCAGCCACACGTCGTGTACTGCAGCTCAAGTACGTCTGAAATGTCTGCTTGTCCCAGCAACAGCATTACAGAGCTCCTGGGGGCACTGTGTGACTGCAGTCTCTCAGGGGTGTCATGGAAGCGCCACTCTTTAGGCAGTGTCTCAAGGGAGGCGTTCCGCCGTACCCTCCGCAAGAGAGCCTACGGCGCACTGCTTTCCAAGCTCTTCCAGGATGGTTCCTCCAAATCCAACTTGACAGCAAATGCTTTGGCCAACACACCTGCCCACAACAAAATGCTGATGATTTCCTTTGACTTGCGTGTCTCTGGCCACACCGAGGAAGCAGAGAGGCTCGAGGGCCTCTTGGCGCAGCTCCGCGATGTGGCCCTCTTATCTGGTCTGTCTGAGCTGGACTCTGTCCTGGAGCTTCTGGTGCAGTTAGCCGGTTTAGTTCCACCACCGGCAGCATCCTTCAGTAGGGACTACATGCGGCGGGACCGGCCTGTGCTGCGCAGGCCTCCGCTGGGGGGCTACCTGAGCCAGGAGATGCAGAGACTGGAGAGCAGAGCCTGGGCTCTGGTGTGTGAAGAAGAGTGGGGGGCATTTGGGGGCATGTGTAGGACCCTGAACCTAATGGACGCTCCACCAGGAACAGGTCTGCCAGGCCTGGGCAGAAGAGTGGAGGTGGAGGAGAGGTTTGAGAGGGACACCAGGCTTTCCCTGTTTGGAGCCCTGCAGCACTTCAGAACGGCAGATATAGATATTCGTCTGGACCTGCCACCGGTGCCCAGCAACGCAGAGGTCACTGGGCTCACTATTCGGGTAGGTTAGCGACAACTCAATATAGCTCTATAGAGAGAAAGAGACATGAGAGAAAAAATGGCTTTTGAATTGACACCGAACTGATGAAATTATCTGCCGCAGTGTACCAGATGTGGGTTTTTTTGTTTGTTTGTTTTTTTTTCTTTAACTCATCACTGGTATGTTTAGGAGACCAGTGATGAATGATAGTGTTTTGCTTCTTCCCATGTTTTGATCCCACAATTGGAAATGGATACCCATTGATAAATTGCTCTGTCATGTACCGTTCATAAGAAAAATGAAATTATGCGTTATGCATAATTGCTTGCATTACCAGCAGTCAGAAAGCCAAAAAAATCCTGTAGATTTTCATTTAAACAAAATCTAATGTTTCATACACAAGTTCAACAAAACATGCCCAAACATTGTGACATGTGTTCAGAAATCAAGTTAAAATAAATCCACAACCTTCACTAAAACATTAGCAATGCTAATGCTAATGTTAAGGCAATTAACAATTAACTGCTGGTTAAGTAAGACTCTAGGCTTCGAAATGGTCCACAGTCTTGAACCCAGTCCAGCCAGTCCTGGACAGTCCATTCTCCAGACTGTTTTTGTGCTTTTCTTCATCAAGCTTACCTGATTCATCTAATTAACAAGCTCCTCATATGCTGGGTCAGGTGTGTTAGGTTTGGGACACCACAAAAATGTGCAGACCATAGGGTCCCCAGGACTGCCTTTAGGCATCATTGCACAGTGCATGCCTGCTTGTCCAGAAAAGGTGGTTAATTATATGATTCTGAGAAGAAAATGTTTGCATTTTGGAAATTTGCATTAAAGCAGTTATCATCACACAGTGGGCCATTTCCTAAACACTGCATGTGTACAGATTTGGTGTCATGTCTATATTCCGCCTAATAATATTAAGTTCTTGTTGAATTCTGTTGGTTCTCCACAGTGTTACATGGTAACAAGGATGGGGGTTTGACATATTAAGATTTTTTAAAAATTGTGCTGTAAATCTAAGAAAAGATTTAAATAATCCTTAAAATTTAAATTTTGCAGACAAGATTGTCTCTTCTGAATGCAGGTTCCTCAGTGTTTAGATCAGTCAGAGGACGAAGGGTTCCAGTCTGCCTCCAACCTGACTCCAGACTCCCAGTCTGAGCCCAGCCCCAGACCTGAGCTTGACATCTGGGAGGCCCTGCGTACATTTGTGCCCTGCAGGCGCCGCTGCTGGGAAAACGTAGGCTGGTAAGATTCCAGATATAAACAATGAAAGCAACCACGTTATTCAGTTTAGGATCTATGTCTGTGTTTTTGTCTTTATTCTTCCTCTTTTCAGTCCCCCAGGTCAGAAGGAGCCTCTCTATCTGACTGAGGCGGGCCGGGAGGCGTTTGATCAGCTGTACAGGCTGTGGGAGGGAGAAATAAGAAACATGCTCTCTTCTCAGACTCCTTCTCCTCTCCTCCCTCTGCCTCTGGACTGCCAAACTCAGCTAGTTAAAGACCTCCTTAATGTGCTGATAGGGGTGGCCTCTGCTACCTTTCCCCTCAATGAGGTAACCTCACTCTGTTGGTGCTGAATAGAATGGATTTACCATTGTCGTTTGGGCAGGAGTTTGTACAGTGGCATGCTAAAGTTTGGGCACCCAGGTCAAATTTTGATGTTGTGAATAGTTAAGTAAGTAGAAGCATTAAGTTATACTTAATACTCTAGATACTACTTATTACTTTTGTTTTCTAAAATTGTACAGTGAAAAAAGAAAAGTACACCATGTACAAGTTTGGTAACCCTAAGATATCTAAGCTCTCCTTAATTAGCTTGTTAGGGCTATGTTTTTTTTTTTTATAGTCGTTGTATGGACAGACCAGATGGTACTACTTTGAGTGGATTCCTCTAACCAGTCAGAATCCAACACTCAGCAGCCATTGATCCTCTAAGCAGCTAAATGACACTCGGTTTAAACAATTGATGCCCACAAAGCAAGAGAAGGCAATAAGGAGAAAGCAAGGTGTTTTCAGCTAGTCGTTTCCTCAATTTGTAACGCAATTAAAAATGGTAGACTTTAAGCACAGGGTTAATCAATCATAGTTTGAGTTTGTGTGGCAGCCAGTGGCACAGGAAACATTTCACTGGTAGAAAAATTAGATAGATTGGGGGGGGGAAGAGGAAGACTCCACAATGGGCTACTTCAAGAGACACAAGCTGAAGGTTTTGCCATCTTCCTCACAGTCCCCTGATTTAAGCATCTTTGACCTGAAATAAGTGTACCGTGTAAAAATCCTCTGAACAGTCCTTACCAAAAGAGATGTCACTGTACTGTACCATGCAGGCTGCCTCGACTTTCTTTAGGCCCTTTTCCTTTTGGGTAATTTTGGAACTGTATTCTTGCTTAAAATATGAGAAGTGCCATTATTAACTTAATGCTGTTTGGATCAGGACATCTTTTCTTGATTTTTCAGACTTTTGCCTGCCACTGTATATCCTAAATGAACATAATGAATGTTTCTGAATGTAGGTAATGGTGTGCTTCAGGAGTTCTTGACGTTCAAGTCCCAATCTTACTTTCTGCACACTCTGCTATTCCAGACGAGTGTGCAGTTTGATGTCCGTCCAGATGTGTGTGTGTCTGGAACATCCCCGGAGAGTGTGTCGCGGCTGTTAGGAGAGCTGGCACAGTATGGCACACATTACCTTCGTCTTAGCCGTTTCTCTCTGGGCACTGCTGATAAGAAAGGCCTAGTGTTTCAGGTAATGGCTTCCCAATCAGCATTTATAACCTTGGTTTGCTTCAAGGGCAAGTTGTCGTTTACTGCTGTTCTGGATTCAGCCTTTTCCCCATCCCAATTTGTATCAGAAGTGTTTTGAGAGAAATGGGAAATCTAATCTCTCTCTCTCTCTCTCTCTGTCTCTGTCTCTCTCTGTGTGTGTGTGTGTGTGTGTGTGTGTGTGTGTGTGTGTGTGTGTGTGTGTGTGTGTGTGTGTGTGTGTGTGTGTGTGTGTGTGTGTGTGTGTGTGTGTCAGGCCTTCACAGGTGGTCTGAGACGCTATCTGCACTACTACAGAGCGTGTGTACTGAGCACACCTGACTCACTCAGTCTCCTCACCATCGGCTTCCATTTCCGCAAACTGGGACGCCAGCTCAGGCAGGAATCTCTCGTTCTACCTTTCTCACCACATTATAATCATGTCAGAAGGACACAATGACCTAATACCAGTACCCATTGTTATTGATATGCTATCCTGTATGTAATGTAGTGTATTCACAGCAAATGTCGCAGTTTGGAGATAATCATGACAATCACCAGCAGTGTGAATCATGCTAATACATAGATTTTTAAAATTAGGAGTGGATGAAATGGCATGGAATAGACCAAAAACAGCAGTAATGTCATGTTCAAAACAACAGAAACTCCATACAGTGATGGTATTCTGTGTTTTACACACCTTGCTGCACTAAATCTTGTTAAATCAGCTCAAAACAGGGCTTGATCGATCATAATTCCAGCTTGGGTTGAGGCCAGTAGCACAAGAAAACATTTCACTGGTAGTGGGAGGAATAGATTTAATTAAACACCAGCAAAATTGTGAAGAAAACAAGACATCTTTAGAAAAGATGAAAATGAGGAGAAATACATTTTTTTTTTGCCATGATCCTCGCATTCCTCCAACCTAAACATCCTTAAAAATCTGTAGATAGACCTTTAAAGAGTGGACAATGAATATCCCATAACATGAAACCTAACCTACCCCATAGCTCACGTTTCCTTGATTGTAATCTAATAATAATAATAATCATAATAATTCTCTGTGTTCATTTTGTTGGAACCCAGTGAGCACCAATTGATGAGGTGATGATGGACAGCCAGTCTTGGGCTACACTGGCCTAAATTAAACTGGCTATAAAAAGACTTTATTATGCTAATTACGTTTCTGTTCAAAACCTGGATACCAATTAATCAGGAAGTTTATCTTGGCAGTCACCAAAGTCATCTCTTTGAAAGCGAAGCTAGTTGCTTCTTCTACATCCTCAAAAGTATTACAAAAAAAGCTTTAAAAAAGTCCATATTTTACTAATTACCATAGAGCAGATCTCACGTACCAGTGTGTGCCCAGGCATTGTTTACTACAGGGAAAATCTGCACTATAATCTTTCCAAGTGGTGTTTAAGTATGTATATGTGTAACTAATTTGTTGATGTTCTGTTTGTAAAGCTCGTAATTAAACGCAATCCTTTCCATTGAATTGCAGTTTTGAAATTACATAGATTAGAAGGGCTGTACAAAATGGAACCATTCAATAAAGACAAAGCAATTAGAAGACGAAATCATGTGGCACATTTAAAGAGAACAACAGAGCGGTAATTTGCTTTGGATTGGCACTTATTTAAATGACGCTGCCTGGCCAACAAAGAAAAGGTTGCAGTTGGATTTAAATAAGCATATACTTCAGAGCCTGTGATTGGATAATTACTGCAGTGATGAATGTTTCAGCTGATGCAGCGAGTAGATACATTGGCCTGTACAAACAAATGAAACAATTCAGGTTTAGATTGCTGAGATTGCTGAGATTACTGAACTGGGTTAAGAACTGTCCAACGCATTATTAAAACCTGGAAGCGTACAGGAGGGATAGTGGTGACCTATTAACTTAATGCTATGTTGAATGGCCAAGATCAAAGATCCCGTAAAAAGCTTCGTGAAGTTGAATTGTTAGAAGAAGAAAAACCATCAGTAAAACTCGCAACTATGTTTCATAGTAAGATAATTTCTCTGTCTCTCTCTCACACACACACACACACACACACACACACAGTTCAACAAGAACTCTCAGGATTAAGACTGAACAGCTATGTGGCCATAAGAAGAGCTTGTTAGAGAAACTAGAGAGAAATCAGAGAAAAATGGACTCAAATTTGCTAGCACCAGGATTGCACTCTGAAACAATGGATAAAAGTCATGTGGTCTGATAAGTCCAGACGTGACCTATTCCAAAAACGATGGACCCATTAGGAAAAGAAGGGAAGCACATGATGCAATGCACCCATCATGCCTAATGCCCACTGCGCAAGCCTCTGGAGGCAGTGTTCTTATCTAGAGTTGCTTCACTCTGCTTCAGAGAACCTGAATGTACTTAAAGACCAGGTTATCCACATCACTGGATTTCTTTTTTCCTTGATGGCACAGGCATATTCCAGGACGTCAGTGGCAAAGTTGATTGGGTTCGAATTGTGAAAGAGTTGTTCTGGGAGCACAATGAATAATGAATGTGTCGTTGCGTAAGTTTGTAGAAACAATTCAAGGCCTTAATCAATCGAAATATTATGCTAATAAGATCATTTATCTTCTCAAGGCTAATGCTTTATTCGTTATTTGTTAAGTCCATTTGGATTGTTTAGCCCCATTTTAAACTTCTCAGTTCTTGCAGTAATCGGTAGATTACTTGATTGCTAATGTAATCAGCAGTGACAGCCCCTCAATGCCGAGACTGAAATGTCAGCCTCTTTTGAAGACTTTTGGTGTGAAATGCAGAAAAAAAGGGGGAAAAAAGCCATTAGAAGCGATGCTCATTCCGTATTCATGCCCTCTTTTTGTTTATCAGGTATCTTTCTGAGCTGTGTTGTGTGGATGGAGCTGCAGGTACAAGCCAGTCTACCTTCCCTGTGGTGAGTAAAATGCGCTTGAGTAGTTTTGAGCAGCTAGCATTGTTCTAGCATGTATGAGGTGTAGTGCTGTTTACAGATGATTTGTGTCTACAGGGCGTGAAGCTTCTCTCCTACCTGTATAATGAAGCGCAGAGCAACTGCAGTAATGAGAACTATCCTGTACTGCTGTCTCTGCTGAAGAGCAGCTGTGAGCCCTACACACGGTTAGAACATCTTTTTCACTTTCTTTTTTACCTCTCGATCTCTCTTTCTGGCTGACATCTCAGTCCTCCACTTCTAAATGGCACCCTGGGAATTCACCTCAGTAGCACTTTGGTATCTTTGATCAGTGTTCTGTTTCAATAATGTAGAGACTCCTGTGGGGGGGCGGTTTGTGAGCACACTGCGGTTACTGCCTCTGTTTCTCTTTACTTTCAGATCAATCTTTTCAGAAGTATTGCCAAAATCATTAGGGACAGTTTTCCAGACATGGTTTAATGTGAGCTGGTTACAGACCTAATTCTTGAAAAATTAAATGAATTCTAAAATACGCATTTCACATGCGGGGTCTTGCTTTGAATTATTTTCTCCTCCACTGTGGAGACCTTCTCTAAGAGAGTTATTGATTTTGCTCAGACCTAGCCAAATGATCCCCTGGATGAAGTGTGGAGAATCACGTTATTAGGAAGTGGTGGAGTGCTGACTTCGTTCAACGTAATGAAGGATTGGTGATGACTGACGTGATGCAGTGATGATGCTTTGAATAGCGTATTCACTGCTGGAAAAGAGAACTTATGGAGAGGACTAATAGTTTTATGCAGCTTCCATAACATAATACATTTTTATACCTTAAAAAAAGGTTCTATTGCAACGATAGTGGAGCACTTTCTGCTGCTTCATACCAGACTCTATATAGGCAAGTCTGTTCACGTGCCGGCCATCTTTGCAATGCCACCGGATAGTTGTTTACAGTCATACAAGACCATGCCCCCCATATATCATGTAAAATTTATCCTATGATCTGCATTTCTTACATAACACAGCCAAACGTTGTGCAACAAAAAAGCGCAAATCGCAACACTTAGCATTGTGTTGGTAGCAACAGTAGGCTAGCACCAGTGCTGACTATAGGGGAAGCCTATTAGCTTACTTATAGCAGCCATAATGCTACTTCACATTATTTAAATGACTTTAAATGATATATCAACAAATGCCCTCTGTAAGACTTGAAATGTCACTACATGCACGTCTTTCATCATCAAAAGGACACCTTTCGTCACAGTCGTTCCCCTGGTAATGTATGCCTGCTCGTAAAGAAGGTGACTTTATTAGCACGAGCAGCTCTGAAACGAAACGAGTATAGCTCTTTGTAGCTTAGCCTTATGCTGATGCTAAACACGACCACACATTGATTGGAATTCATTATGAATTCTGCACCTCTCTTGCTTTTGTTGTGATGGCACGATACTGAACACTTGTTCTAGATGAGCAGACCTGCTTGTGGTTGTGCACAGAATGCCTTTCTAGCCATTGGTGAAGTTTGCGGTGAAAGAGATGACTTCATGTAAATTTTCATAGCAAAACTGCTGAACCTGCCGTTTCTGTTAAGTCTTCTGTGCTCACTTTCAAAGTGCCTATATTTTGAATGATTGTTGTGTGTGTGTGTGTGTGTGTGTGTGTGTGTGTGTGTGTGTGTGTTTATAGGTTTGTGTCAGACTGGGTGTACAGTGGAGTTTTCAGAGATGTCTATAAAGAATTCATGATTCAGGTGAACGAAGACTTCCTCAGCTACAGGGGTAAGTGAGCGAGTCTACAGGAAGCCTCTAATTAAAGATATTTAATGTGGGATTGTTCTTAAATTTGGCCGTGACATGAATCCAACTTTTTTTTTTTTTTATCTACAAACTGCTCTGACACATGCGTATAGTTCTTTGTATCACCATCTTTTGTTCTTGCGAAACAGAAACGCTGATTAGGGTTTATTATCAATCAGAAACGTCTGTCGCTCCCTCTGTCTCCCCGTAGATAAACATTTCTGGGTGCAGGGCTACACTCTGATCTCGCGGGATGCGGAGGACTGCGTGCCTGTTTTCCTCCGATACATTGCTAATGATGTTTACGTCTGCGGAAAGACCATCAACCTGCTTAAGATCTGCTGCCCCCAGGTCAGCTATTTATATCCAAACCACAAAGATCCGTTTTAAGCAGCATGTGGCTGCAGGAAAGAGCCTCTGCTAATTTCTCAACACATTACAATCTGTCGTGTCTTAATTATTACGTTATGTTGGTTTATTGTTAGTAAATTGTTGCATTCTCTCCTTTTTCAGTCTTGGAAGCTCTTATTAGACAGCATGAGAGGTGCAGACTATAAAAGTAGCTAATTTCTTACACATTAGGGGCAAGCCAAGAGAACATCCTTGGAACAACATAATTTTAAACATGGTGTTTTTAGTAGCAGTAATGGTAGAAAGAGAGTTACCAGTTATAGAGGAGGAATAAAAAGTCATTGGAACACTATGCATGTAACCTCCACTGTGTGTCTGACAGCACTACATCTTCTGGTCTGAGTTGCCGGTGCCACGGATCGCAGTAACATTCTCTCTGCGGGAGGTGGAGGAAATTGAGAGAGATTGTGCCGTGTACCGCGGTCGCATGGAGACCATCGCCAAACACAGCGCTGTCAGCAGAGAGGAGCAGGTACTGCACAGCTTTAGGATTTAAATATAATTCCAGCAAATTAAATGTAAGTACAGCTTCTGCCTTCCCACATACCTTTTCCAATATTTGTGTACTGGTTGTTCCTAAGACTAGGGTGACAGCAAAGGGGAGGCAGATCTTTTAGTGATGTGACCTTCAGACTGAATGCTATCTCCAAGGAGATTCACATACACATACCTTGCCATTGAATCTAAAAAGAAAAATTGTGGAACAGGCTGTGGATTCATTAGAGTTGTTTCATTTGCATTAAGAGGCTATTTGTATTCTTACTGAAATAGGGTTCAGGTTTAAATTTGTTAACACCCAAACTAACTAAGACAAGAATGGTACTTAAATGTGGGTTACAAGCTTCAAATATCTGCAATGAATTTGAAGATTTGCTATAAAATGCCAGAATTCATGTATGTTTGTATTCCTGTATGTTGTTAGTGGGAATTAACTTTGTCTTAGCATGGTTAACATGTAGTTAAATAAATAAATAAGGGTGTATATATATTTTATATTTTGTGACTAAAGTTGTTCCAGGAGCATATGGAGTGTGGAGTCAAACCATATGGACAAAAGTATTACGACATCATTCATTGTTTCTTCTGAAATCAAGGGTATTTAAAAACAAAACATTAAAAGAAATAAAAAAAACATCAATTCATCCCAAAAGTACTGGATGCAGCAGTATTATTGCAGAGAACACCGCTCCACTGCTTCACAGCTCAATGCTGGGGGGGCTTTATACCCCCCTTGCATAAGGCACGGTGCTAATAGGTTCATGTTTATGTGCTCCAGAGAGTCCCATCCTATTGGCAGTACTTCTCTACACAGAGTATACAAGCTGTGTGTACGTATGTGCATTTGCACATCTGTGTCAGCATTGCATTCATTAGAGGGAGTGTCCACAAACATTTGGACATATACAGTATATGGCCTGTCTCTGGCGGCTATTGTTTACTTCCTCTCCATTGTGCAAAGCTGCATCCCCGAACCGTCCGTTCTCCTGAGACAGCCAAGGAGAGCTGTGCAGTGTGTGATGAAGTCACATAATAAATAATCATAAACCATAACATGGCTTTCTTTTAAAACTCTGCTTACAACATAATAATAATGGAAAAAAATCTACAAGGGTCACAGGAAAGGGTGAAACTAAAATTATTATTATTATTATTATTATTGCCATTTTAAGAGTGCAAGTTTCTATTCTCATATTCTCCCAGGCCTTGTTGTCTTTGTATGACCCTAAAGCAGATGTTGGGACTTGTCTTTATGGTGCTAAATGTACTGCTTCACTGTTAAAGCGCTCAGTAATATTGATATGATAGCTTTGGGAGAAATGAAGAATATGATCCATTAACACACTTTCAGCAGAAGTGCAGGACATTGTAAGCCAGAGGGCTCAAATGTTCTCTTTTCTCTTTATGACACTCATTGTCCCATTCTCTCTTCCTTTCTCCCTCTGTTTCTTTTTCTCTTGCGCCCTTGTTTGACGCTCTCTCTTTCTCTCTCGCACCCTTTCCATTCTTACTCATTTTTCTCTTTTTACTTCTCTCTCGCTCTCTTTCTCACACTATATATCCATCTCTCTTGTGTATTAGGCACTTCGTACTGAGTTGGCACGCCAAGAGCTCATCAATCAGGTCAGAGAGTCCGCAGCCAAGACGCTGGAGAGCATCCGAGGTCAGGAAAAGTCACCTGCATCATATTTATCACAACACCTCATCTCTCCAACACTCCAGGAAAATGAGATATAGGCAGTTGTTATAACAGATTTTGCCCCCTCAGTGAAATATACCTTCAGATCTTTGTACCTCAGGCAGAAGTATGAGGCAAGACGAGATGGGAAATTATGGCCAGAAGCTGAAATGTGGGGCTGTCTTCAGCAGGAACTCCTAAGCTGAACTATTACTAATATAAAACATGGAATTACCCACAAGCCCTGTTCTTGCAAGTGATTTGCAGCACAAAGATCCATACCAAGATCTGAAGTGTCACCTTCTAAGACACTACATCACATATGCCAATCCACACTTGAGATTTTGCACTGATTGGATCGCGAGTGTGCACATGTTTGCCACAGGTAGAAATCAGGCACTAATAATCCCATGCAGCAGAAAAGCAGCAGGAAGCCAAAAACTCAGAATCAAGTGAGAGCAAAAGAAACAGGAATTAATGGGTTGGAGACTGAGCTCCTGCTGCGCTCTCTCTTGCCCCCTGCAGGCCGCCAGGTGTCACAGCGTTTGGCTGAGGAGGTGAAAAAGAGAGAACGCTTTGAGGAGTTGAGGCAGCAGCTGGAGCTCGACCAAGAGGTGAGAAACGCACAGAGCTTCGGGAGAGAGTAAATGCTTTTCTTTATGAGTGTATGAAAAAGAAAGAGAGGCTGTGTGTGCTCAAAATGCATGCTCATCACAGTGTCATTAGCTTAATCATAAGCTAAACCAGAGCCAGTAATTTTAAAGCTTCTCAGAGAAGAGACTCATCTACATTCAGATTACTGTCTTACTTTTCTTGTCAGTAAAGTAAACGTATATAGGAGCGGAATCTAATCCTAGTGTAGCACTCCTCTCTGAGAAGGTTTATGAATACGTGTTCAGATCTCGACATATCCTGTGTCCCATCATAATAGTGACCTGGGTGAGGCAGACTATTTCATTTTATTAAAGTATGTGTGTGTGTATATAGTATATATAATAAGTATATATAATCTAATATATATATATATATATGTATAACCCCCCCCCCCACACACACAGTGGGTGTAAAAAAAAAAAAAAGGTGTTTAGTCAGCCACTGACTGTGCAAGTTCTCCTACTTAGAGAGATGAGAGAGGTCTGTAATTTTAGGTACACTTCAACTATGAGAGACAAAATGAAAAAAATAAATCCAGGTAATCACACTTTTTAAAGAATTTATTTGAATATTGTGGTGGAAAATAAGTATTTGGTCAATAACAAAAGTTAAACTCAATACTTTGTAACATAACCTTTGTTGGCAATGACAGAGGTCAAACGGTTCCTGTAAGTCTTCACCAGGTTTGCAACACTATAGCAGGTATTTTGACCCATTCCTCCATGCAGATCTCCTCTAGAGCAGTGATGTTTCACTGGGCAACACAGACTTTCAACTTTTTTTTCTTACTGTGGTCCCAGCTCTCTGCAGGTCATTCATCAGGTCCCTCTGTGTAGTTCTGGGATTTTTATTCACCGTTCTCATGATCATTTTGACCCCACGGGATGAGATCTTGCGTGGGGCCCCAGATCGAGGGAGATTATCAATGGTCTTGTATGTCTCCCATTTTCTTACAATTGCTCCCACAGCTGGTTTTATTCACACCAGCCTGCTTGCCTATTGTAGATTCACTCTTTCCAGCCTGGTGCAGGTCTACAATTTTCTTCCTGGTGTCCTTCGACAGCTCTTTGGTCTTGGCCGTGGTTAAGTTTGGAGTCTGACTGTTTGAGGCTGTGGACAGGGGTATTTTATACAGATAATGAGGTCAAACAGGTGCCATTAATACAGGTAACGAGTGGAGGACAGAGAAGCCTCTTAAAGAAGTTGTTACAGGTCTGTGACAGCCAGAAATCTTGCTTGTTTGTGGATGACCAAATACTTATTTTCCACCATTATTTGCAAATAAATTCTTTAAAAATCCTACATAGTGATTTCATGTATGTGTGTATGTATGTATGTCAGTTCCAACATCTGAACTACAATAAAATAATCGTGACCTGAGTATATAGATGTCAGCCTTATAGAACTATCTGAAAAACCTTACAGAGGCTGACATGTACAGATCTCTAGTCTTTCAGATAGTTTTAGTAGATAGTAGATTCACCATCTGCTCTAACTGCGGGACTGCCAAACGTCGGGTAGTTACTCCCCTTAATACCTTCATCTGAAAGCTCTGACCAGTTACGCTAGCTTAATGTTCCCCTTTTAAAAGCAGCACCACGGCAATTTTGCTGAAGTTTCAAGTGCTATTTGAATTTGGCCATTAAGTGCACATTATAAACTGAAATTGGCAAGTGTTGCTGAAGTACATGACGCATTCTACAAAACGGTTGCCATGTGCACATTGCAAACACTTAAAAAAAAAACTTTTCACTGTTCACTTCAAATTAAATAAGTCCACTGTGGATTTATTTAATTTAAGTTAATTCAAAATAAAACTAAATAAAATAAATAAATACATAATTAAACACAAAATAGTAACCATTTTATTCAGACATAGGAGCCATATTCACAGTAAAATGTGATGGTGGCATGATGGGCATAGTATTTTCTTTGTGTTTATTAATGTAAAAATAACAAGGAAAAAAAAGTTTCCCCCATGTATTCTTGTGTGACTGGTGGACGGAGATAGACAGATCCTGTCTAACATGAAAAAGCAACAAATGAACTGAGTCAAAATGAGTCAAAACGTGCCCTTTTTTTTGTATCGTCATTTAACGCAAGTATATTCTTCATAGACAGAAGTTATTGGGATGGGGTGGTAAGTCAAACTGAGGGACATTTATTTGGTGATATTTTAGATAAGAATGTCACATTGGTCAATACAGACATGTAAAAATGAGTTACTACAGAAAAATGATTGAAAAGAGTGTCTAAGAAGTAGTTGTTCATCTATATCATGTTTACAAAGATGAACTTGAATGAATAGTTTTAAGCTTTGAAAACACATTTTGTACCTTTTGCATCTCAACTGTTGTGGATGCACATGGCTAATGTTTAATAGAGTGATTCATGATGTTTTATATGTTATGGTGGAAAAAATGAAAGCTTTGTCATCAAGCAGTACATTGCTGGAGTAGTGCTGGAGTGTATATGGGCATTTCTTTGTATTACAAGGTTGTAATGCTGCAAAACGACAGTGGTAAATAAGGATGTCAGCTGGCTTATTATCTTAAGTTCAAGTTCAGCTGTTAGCACAATGTGGCGTTTCTACGCATGGCATGACCGTTTATTGACTGAAACAGAAAAGTTTGGCACGATGAAGTTTTTGCATTATGTTAATCCACTTTCACAGCTAGTGTTCACACCAACGAATCAACAGCTTCTTTCCTCTTTTGAGTTTTATGCATTTGTGCCTGCCTTAATCAGCATCTCAACAAATTAACACATTCTGTTCGGCTGACAGAGGAATTTGTTTCAAGGCACAAACTGTGTTGTTTTTTATTGCCATTTAAAATGCCATTTAGGCAGTCTCTTCATTAACAGAAACAGGCCTTAACAAACATATGTCCTGTACATCAGTGTACCAAAAATACATAATATTGTGTTTTTCACCAAGTTGGTGCTTTTGATGGTAAGCAGGGGTTTGCATGGGTACTCTGACCAGTCTGTGGCTATGCAGGCCCATGTCCAGTAGAAAGCACATTATTCACTTCGTATGTGTGTGGACATAATGTTTTGGGTCATCAGTGTATCTCCCTTCTGCTTTTACTAATGAGTTTATGAAGCATCCTGCCAATAGAATATTCATAATGTGCCCACTTCAAAGACACCACACCTCCAGCTGTGATAACTAGGTCTGCTCACTCTCATGGGACATTGTGCAGTATACATTTTTAAACTTGCAGATTGGAAGGTTTTATTCATGTTTGTGTTTTACGCTGTTAAACTAGTGGCTCTTAAAGCAACATAAATCTGTATTTCAGGTAAACATATTTTGTGAATATATGCAGAAGCACTGAGTAACAATGGTGTAAATGGCGTTACTGTGTTTACAGTGGCGCAGTGCTGCCAAGAGAAAGGAACAGGAAGATGACTTCAGCTTTGCTCGCGAGCTCCGAGACCGAGAGCAGAGGCTTCGGGCTCTCGAGGAGCAACTGGAGCGCAGGGCACGGTGAGACCAGCTGGCGTGCTTTGCTTGGCGTTACAGAGCCCAAATATCACCTAATTATAACACTGATCTGTTTCAGAGCTGTGTGAGCACAAATCTTTCCAATTTAAAGATTCAAATAACTTTAATATGTTGTCCTACGGACACATGCCTGTTCACTTCTCATTGCAGTGTTTGTGTGCATTGGTTTAAAGATTAATATCAGTAGGGGATAGTTATCCGTGTGTGTGTGTGTGTGTGTGTGTGTGTGTGTGTAGCATGGACCTGATAGCGCAGTACAGTCGCCTGTCTGAAGAGGCTGCTAAGCGAGAGCGGAGGGCTATGTGGAAGATTCAAAGGATGAGGCTGGATGATGCCCGAGTGAACTTTCTGCAACAGGACCACCAGGCCATACAGGTCAGCTGCCCGATTTCTACAGCAGGGTGGGCCAATTCTGATCCTTGTAGGAGTTAGCACAGTTGTGTGAATGTCCCTTTTTAAACACACATACTAATCCTGGTTACTTTATCATTAAAGTAAAATTAGTACAATAAATAGTTACCATGGTATTACTATTAGGAACATGGATATAAAACTCCTGTAGGTTCATACCACGATCGCCATTGTGGTCCTGTCACCACAACCGTAAAGAAGTCGTACTCTGTCATTTTATCCACAACATGTTACCTTTCAAAACACTATGCATGACTTTGTTATCTCCACAGTGGTTCAATTTTGCAGAAATGTTAATATAAAAATGATAATATTAACATTCCGCCGCACTAGGATGTGGCATGCGAAAGCAAAGGGCTTTCCATCCCGGATCCCTCTGGGACATGTACTACAGATTGTTCTGTAACCTTTATTGCAGTCACATCCCTAAGTATGTAGGTAGTGACACAATTTACATAATTTTGCATTTGCACATTTTGCATCCTGCAGTAGATTAGAAATGAAGCTGATAATACAATTGACATAGTCTCTCCATTTTCACAGGCTCAAAAGTAATTAGATATACAAACATGAATATAAAAATTTATTTTTTGAAAAGAGATAAAAAGTCTATGGCTGCCTAAAGTCTGGAAATGTCATTTACTAAGCATCACTACATGCTGTTTTCTCCCTTGAGATGCAGCCTTCAGTTGATGCTTTGTAGGTCTTTCTGCCTTCATTTTTGTCTTTAGTAAGTGAAACGCATGCTCATTTACATTTACATTTACAGCATTTAGCAGACGCTCTTATCCAGAGCGACTTACAAGGTAACTCGTATTACAGAGGTGGGTCAGTGTAGTGTTAGGAGTCTTGCCCAAGGACTCCTATTGGTGTAGCGCAGCATAGTCACACAGAACGGGAATCGAACCCCAGTCTCCCACATGGTGTGGTAGCTCAGTGGCAGGTAGTGGTGTTATCTGTTGCGCCACACCAACCAACCATTTGGGTTGCGGTCAGGTGACCAACTCAGGTGACCAAACTGGGGTCATTTTAATTGCCTGTCATCAGCAGCCAGAGACAGAGAGAGCACAATTAGCAGGTGGCTTACTCTCTTTTTCTGGCCGGCACGGGTGTATCAGAGGTAGGAACCAACGCTTTTCTCAGAGTGTGTTTGTTGCACGGTGACGTTGCATTGGCGTCAACTTGAAAAGAGGCAGTGGCTTTAGTGGTTTGTTACGGATTATTTTCCATCTTTACTATAAAGTGCCACTCTGCCAGCTCTGAAGGATTTAACTGAATTTGAGCAGAACATATAGCTCTATACACTTCAGAATTTATCCTGCTATCAGCAGTCACATCAGTGAACACCAGAGACACAGTTTCCAGCCATACATGTCGAGTTCTGTGACTTAACATGTTTTTGACTTGTTTTTGACTTGTCAAAAATGTTTTCTGCTCTGCTTGCTTTCCAGGCTCTACTTAAGCAGTATCCTTTAGGGCAGGAATGCCCAGCTCCGGAACCTCTTTTTAAAAAGGCACCAACTCAACAAGAGCAGGTTCAAATGGCTCTAGATAGTTCAGTTAATAGGAATGTGTTTTTGTGAATGCTAACTGAGCCTCTCCTCTCACACTTCAGGAATGGCATGCATCTGAACCCAAGGTGAGAAGCATTACCGTAGCGCAGGAGCTGAATGTCGGCTCTGATTCAACCCCACCTCCTCCGTGCCCCTCGTCACCACCTGTACCTGCTTCCTCTTCCACCACGACCACTGATGTGCTGATCTCTAACGAGATCAACATCAATGATTTCCTCCCTAAATCACCACGTGTCCCGAACAGCAAAGCCATAACACAGGCTCTGCAGGACATCGGCTCTGACCTCCCAGAACCCACTGTTAACTCTGCTCCCCGGCTGCAGGATTCAGACTACGACTTTTCCTCCCCCTACAGCCCTCTTGAGTACCTTAAGCCCTGCCCTCGACCTGCCCATCCCTCCCTGTCCCATATTGGGATTGGGGAAAATGTGTCTGGAGCCCAGAATTCCATGCCATCAGGAGTGCCTAGGGCAAGTGAACATGGCTGCCTCTTACAGAGTTTACTGCAGCTGGAGAACAGGGGTGCCTCAGGGCACAGAAACCGAGGCGTCCTGTCACAAACCAGCCTGACTGAAGCAGAGCCAGCGGGAGAGGCACAACAGCAAAACGTGGCCGCGAACCAGAGTCAGGAGACAGATGGACGGCCCAAGGAAAGGAACTTGGATGGAGAAGGGAAGGAGCCTTCGGCATGCAGCGCGCATTCAGAGCCAAAACAAGCAACAGATGACACCGCAGAGGAGGCCAAAGCAGGCGAGCAGCTTGCTCGGCCCACTCACATGACAGCTGAGGAAGCTCCAACTGAGTTGCCTCTTGTCAGTGTCAGCAACCAAGACTCTAGTGCCCAAAGCAAAGATAAGAACAGTGTTTTAGAGATAACCAGTGGCCTTCCCACCACCTCTGTCCAAGGCCACGCCCATATGAGGAGTGGCGAGCGTGTTTCTGAGGTTGCAGCTCCTATCCTTACACCCAGTGTTCATGGACATGCTTCAGATGCTCACATTAAAATTGGTGAGCTTGTTTCTGAAATTACAGCCCCTCTACCTTTGCCCAATATCCACGGACACGCTTCTGATGCCCATATTAAAATCGGAGAGCTTGTTTCTGAAATTACAGCCCCTCTACCTTTGCCCAATATCCACGGACACGCTTCTGATGCCCATATTAAAATCGGAGAGCTTGTTTCTGAAATTACAGCCCCTCTACCTTTGCCCAATATCCACGGACATGCTTCTGATGCCCATATTAAAATCGGAGAGCTTGTTTCTGAAATTACAGCCCCTCTACCTTTGCCTAATATCCACGGACACGCTTCTGATGCCCATATTAAAATCGGAGAGCTTGTTTCTGAAGTTACAGCCCCTCTACCTTTGCCTAATATCCACGGACATGCTTCTGATGCTCATATTAAAATCGGAGAGCTTGTTTCTGAAATTACAGCCCCTCTACCTTTGCCCAATATCCACGGACACGCTTCTGATGCCCATAATAAAATTGGAGAGCTTGTTTCTGAAATTACAGCCCCTCTACCTTTGCCCAATATCCACGGACATGCTTCTGATGCTCATATTAAAATCGGAGAGCTTGTTTCTGAAATTACAGCCCCTCTACCTTTGCCCAATATCCACGGACACGCTTCTGATGCCCATAATAAAATTGGAGAGCTTGTTTCTGAAATTACAGCCCCTCTACCTTTGCCCAATATCCACGGACACGCTTCTGATGCCCATATTAAAATCGGAGAGCTTGTTTCTGAAATTACAGCCCCTCTACCTTTGCCTAATATCCATGGACACGCTTCTGATGCCCATATTAAAATCGGAGAGCTTGTTTCTGAAATTATAGCCCCTCTACCTTTGCCTAATATCCATGGACACGCTTCTGATGCCCATATTAAAATCGGAGAGCTTGTTTCTGAAGTTACAGCCCCTCTACCTTTGCCTAATATCCACGGACACGCTTCTGATGCCCATATTAAAATCGGAGAGCTTGTTTCTGAAGTTACAGCCCCTCTACCTTTGCCTAATATCCATGGACACGCTTCTGATGCCCATATTAAAATTGGAGAGCTTGTTTCTGAAGTTACAGCCCCTCTACCTTTGCCTAATATCCACGGACATGCTTCTGATGCTCATATTAAAATCGGAGAGCTTGTTTCTGAGGTAACATCCTCAGCTCCTTCTCCTAATATCCATGGCCACGCCTCTGATGCCCATATAAAAGTTGGTGAGTTTGTCTCAGACGTTGCTCCCTCTCGCCCTCGTTGGAACCAGCATGGCCACTCTTCAGACTGCACTCTGAAAGTGGGCTGTGTGATGCCAGACTCTAAACCCACTCAGTCCCCCTTACCGGGCAGTGCTTACGGTCACTCTTCAGACTCTAGTTTGGGCATAGGGTGTGTGGTTACAGGCAGTGAGCAGCCCAGCCCCTGTTTGCCGACCGGCATCCATGGTCACAGCTCAGACTCCACACTAAAGGTCGGTTGTATTGTGTCTGGTTCAGACCCACTGCCATCCCCGCTGCCTGGTAGTGCATACGGACACTCCTCAGACTCTACACTGGGGGTAGGGTGTGTAGTGAAAGGGGAAGAGCCCCCTAAACGGCCCGCTCTTCCAGGAAGTGCTTATGGACATTCCTCTGACTGTGGACTGGGCATGGGCTGTGTGGTTCAGGGGGTCATGCCTGGAAGCTCATATGGTGAAGCCTCCCAGAAAGGATCAAACATGCCTACAGAGGAGGGCACAGAGACGCAAGGTGAGAAAATGGCACATTCCACAGTAAGTCACAGAGCAGAATTAACCTCTTGTTTACTGCATTTGATGGGGATTTTACAGCACCTTTACTGTAGGCCAGCTAGGGCTGGGAGGGTTCCACAGCATGCACTCAGCAACAAGCTGAGTCCGTCACCTGAGACACCATTGCAACCTCCTAGTTCTGTTAGTTATACAGAATATCCAGTCCTCTGATTTGATAAGGGGAGTTTATTTTCATTATAAAATGATTGTGTTCATTGTTTTTGATAGCATGTATTAAGTAGCAGCTTTTCATTTTTAACGCAACTCACAACCATTATATTGTGTCTGCATCAAATATACCAGTATCCTGGTTTGTATCATATTGTGTCATATGTAAAAAGGTATTGTGATGTTTTTGCCCTATCGTCTGCCCCTGGCAGACAAACGCAGTACTTTTTCAGGCACTGACTCTGGCGTGTCCGTGGGTTATTTTGCAGGCTCCATAGCAGGTCCCCCAACTCAGCTGCTCACTCTAGACGAGGGTCTTGCTGCCTGGGCTCAGGGGCTGGGTCTGTCCCCTGGAGAGAGTCCGGAAGATGACTACCTCCTCAATCTGGCCTCTCAGTACCAGGCTGAGCAGTATGAGGATTCTTACAGCCTAATGAGTGAGTCACTTCCATTTCCAGGTGTTCTCCAAAGCTTCTAAAAATCAGCGAAATAATAGTAAGGAAATTGACAGTGATTAAAAATCGTTCTGATTGCCGGTGCTTCATTCTAGTTTGGTGAAGTGGAAAGGGCTGCTTGCTGAGGTTCTGAAATGAGCAGTTGTTTTTAATCATTTTCTCTGTGCTGGTGTGACAGTGATGAACGTAAGCCACTTGCATTCTGTTAACCTGGTGTGTAAACAGGCATGACAAAACACTCCTGGTAGCAAACAGGTTCTAGGTGTGACTAGTTTATTGTCTGTTTTAATTAAGCTTGGCGTTCCTGCTTTTGCTATCTCTACAGAGCTTATGTTCTTGGGTGTGTGTTTTTTTTTTTGTTTTTTTTTTAAACACATTAGCCTAATAAACATGGCTCTCAGGAGACACATGTTTAAGATTGAGGTTATTAGATCCATTTAGCTGAGTGGTCAGTTTTCTAGGTGTCTCAAAGCGGGTTGTGCGCTGCGTTTATGACCGATATGGGCAGAGAATTTAAGGCCTCAGGTTTAGATTAAGAAATATGAGAGCTAGGCAGAGGATTGAGAAAGTCACCTGCACTAAATCTTGTCACCTGTAATAAATGTGCTGTAGAGTTTGCCACTCACGTGTGTGTGTGTGTGTGTGTGTGTGTGTGTGTGTGTGTGTGTGTGTGTGTGTGTGTGTGTGTGTGTGTGTATGTGTATGTGTGTGTGTGTGTGTGTGTGTGTGTGTGTGTGGTCAGTGGCAGCCCCTGATGCACAGCTCCTGCAGCAGGTAACACGCGGCCCAAACGGTCTGCCAATGGACGCCTTGTTGCACTGCGCCACGGACTCTACAACTGTCCAGCAAAGCGAGATGATGCCGCTCCCTGTCCTAATGAAACACTCGGTCACAACCCCACTCATAACACAGTAAGTGAGGGATTTAACAATATGGGAACTCTGGGCTGAATTATTGTAAATGAAGTATTTTTAAACTGTAGAAATTGGAGGTAAATCGAGCTTGCTTAGCTTTAAAGAAAATTGTTAAATGTTTTTTTTTTTTTTTACAGAGTTACAAATACAGTATAAATAAATTTCAGATATTTTAGTGCGGTAGTCCAACATTACCTAAACATTTTCCAGATTTGAATAAATACATCAGTAAATGATGCTTTAAAGTATCAATCAAATCTAAACCTCTGCCCAGTGCTGTTTATTTTTTAAAGCTGTCATCATTGTGCATCCCTAGGATACGTTTATGTGCGTAATACAGAGGTCCTCGGATGTGTAGTAAAATTCATACATATTTATTGTTTTACATTCAATTCCAGTTAAAGGTAAGATTCTCCTGTTAAGTTGCTATTTTGTTGATATCCACCTCTTTGCTGGAATTTGTTTTAAAGAGGCAATTTCCTCTGAAAAATAAAACAAGTTATAAGTTAGGAATAAAAAAAGTGCAAGGTAACCCTCTATACCCTGTGTGCTTAGGTTAGAGTAGTTCCATTTTCACAGGAGTTAAAAAAGTCTATTATTGAATTCTAAACTTCTAACTGTCAGCTTTTACAGTAGTCAACAACTGCTTTTTTATCATGTTTGTTCTTGTGTCTAGACCTGCCTCCTCCTCAAGGGTTTTGTTTGCCAAAATGACTGCAATTGAGTGGTGACTCTTGGGTACTGAGCAATTGTGTCTCTCCCTCCCTCTCTCTCTCTCTCCCTCTCTCAGTTTGTCTATGGTGAATAAGGCGGTGGTGGATTACTTCTTTGTGGAGCTGCGAGTGGAGAAGCACTTTGAGGCTTTGAGGCACTTCTTGCTGATGGAGGACGGCGAGTTCGCTCTCTCGCTCACTGACCGCCTCTTTGAAAAAGTGAGAATTCCAGCAGCACATCAGTCGTCCGGCAGCCTGCCAAACTCCTCTTTGGAGAATTAGCCTGGGGAGGGAGCTGATGTGCCCAGCTCAGGGGTGCAATGTCTCTTTGTGCTTAAATTTGCTTGCGTCATGCTCACTTCAGTAATGGAACTTGTGAGGTTTCCATTAAGCAGATATGCAGTGGCAGCAAAAATGCTGGGAAGAGCTGTAATTGTTCTGTTTCAAGCGGTTACAGTTATAACTGTGCAGGGCTTGAACTAGTGCTTGATAAGTGCATCAGTCAAATGCATACACTTTGAAAAGGTTACTCTTGCATTGAGTGTGTGTGTGTGTGTGTGCACGCGCTTGTGTTTTATAGCTGGGCAGCGGTCAGACCCCCGGTGAGCTGTTGACTCCTCTGGTGTTGAACTCCATCCTGAACAAGGCCATGCAGTACAGTCTCCATGGCGACAGTGAACTGGCCGCTAACTTCACGTTTGCTCTGCGCTACCTGCCTGAGGTTTTCCACCCGCACGCCCCCGACTCACTCAACTGCCTCGAGCTCCGCTACAAGGTCAGCTCCCCTGCTCGCTCTCTCCATTAACGCCTCTCTCTCTCTTTCCTCCTCTTTCCTCTCATTTTCTCTCTTGTTAAGCCCCCTCACACGTCTCCAGTAAAGGCTTCGGTCAGAGAATAATGGACACAGCTTTCTTGTAGTTAACCAGACTTTATAAAAATAGAATTAATACTATGTGTGTTATAATTCAAACACTATGAAGACTGTGTGCAATACTGTGTGTGTCTCTATTCCTCTCTCCCAAGGTGGACTGGCCACTGAATATAATAATAACGGATAGCTGTATGAACAAGTACAACCGACTCTTCTCGTTCCTGCTGCAGCTCAAACACATGGTGTGGTCTCTCAGTGATGTCTGGTTTCATCTCAAACGGACAGGTGAGCATCTCTAAGCATGCTGAGTGTTACCTGGCTGGAGGGGAAGTTAGTCCGAACTGATGCCACATTTGTTCATTTTGTCTCCGGTGAGAGATCGTTTTTGCAGGTTGTTCTTCTTATCTGTTCTCTCTCTCTCTCCCTGGCGCACTCTCTATCTCTCTCAGCCCTGGTGAAGGGAGCAGGCCGCTCAGTGCAGTTCCGTCAGCTGCAGCTGTACAGGCATGAGATGCAGCACTTTGTGAAGGTGATTCAGGGCTACATTGCTAACCAGATCCTGCAGGTGTCCTGGAGTGAGTTCACTCAGAAACTCAGCAGCGCCAGCGACCTCGACACCATCCATCGCACCCATGCCGAGTACCTCAACAGGGCCATCTTCAGGTTTGAGCAACGCACAACATCCCACTCTCACACGCGCAGTTGTTCACATACGCCCTGCACCCAAATAAGGCCATCTTCAGGTCAGATTTATGTACTGCGTTTCTACATATTGTACAATTTACCACTCTAAGGTCTACACATGGTACCGCTATACATACTAGGGCTTACTAACCCCTGCCCTGGGGGTCTGATGTCCAGCACCCTATGGTGTCTGGTCAAACACCAGAAGGCCAGGCCTCAGCTGCAATAAGAAAATTGGCAGATCTGTACAATTACTAATTCATGCAGTTATTTATCAGCCAGTTATGTGGAAGCAGTATAATACATAAAATCAAGCGGCTCATGCCAGCAGCATCAGCTAATGTTCACATTAAGAATCAGGATGGGAAGAAAATATGATCTTTGTGGTTCTGAGTGTGCCCTGATTATTGGTGCCTGGCTGGTTTGAGAGTTTCTCTGATGTCCCAAGCACAACAGTCTCTGGAGTTTACTCAGAGTGGTTTAATCAAGAAAGTAGACATGCATTGTTAATGAGAGGTCAGCAGGGAATGGCCAGAGCTGACAGAAAGGCTACAGTAACTCACATGTCCAGACTTAAAGTGGATGGGCTACAATAGCAGAAAGCTGTGTTGTTTCTACTACTGTCAGCCAAACACAGAAAGCTGCAGAAGGCTGCAGCGGGCACAGGTTTAGCAAAACTGTGCCTCAGTAGAAAGCTGTCCAGGGATGGCTGGGGCAGAATTTGGCACAAACGGCTTGATTTCATGGACAGAACTTGTCAGCAGTACTTGTCTTGTGTCAGCAGTACGGTCTGATGGAGGTGCTGCAATGGTGTGGGGAATGTTTTCTTGGCACATTTAGGCTAGTTAATTCCAGTTGGTCAACAACGGTCATATAGGTTGCAACATTCAAAAAATGATCATCATCTCTTTATGACCACAATTTGCCCATCTTCTAATGGCTACTTCAGTATAATGATATAAACTTGTTAAAATGTGCTCCTGAAAAATCTGCAGAAATTGTGACACATGGTCATGTCAACATGTGGTCATGTCAACATGTGGTCATGTCAACATGTGGTCATGTCAACACAAAAAATTTCTACACCTTATGCAATAAAGTGCTGAGCAGTAAAATTATATAAAAAAAAAAAAAAAAGAACAGTCGAAATAGATAAGCCTTAAAAAAGATCCAGGGCCCTCAGGTCATCAGGAGGAGTTTCAAAACCACTCCCTTCTCACTTTCAGGGCTCTGCTGACAGAGAAGGCTGCTCCAGTGATGAACATCATCCACAGCATCTTCAGTCTGATCCTGAAGTTTCGTGGGCAGCTGATTGCACAGTCCTGGGAAAGCCAGCAGGGGGAGACGGTCCATCCCAGCTTCATTGCCATGCAGCAGTCCTACAACACCTTTAAATACTACTCACGCTTCCTGTTCAAAGGTAAGGAGACACGCCCACTGCTCTTATCACTTGCACACTGAGATACAGAGCAAACATTTATGAGTTAAATCATCTTTGGTTGTAAATGGGAGGGTTAATATGATCATAAAGGGGGAGCTACTCCTTTTTCTTTCTGCAACCCTCAGAAAAATGGTAGGAATCATCAGACTTTTATGCTAAATCTGTACGTTTGTGTTTGTCTACAGTGGTCTCCAAGCTGGTTGATAAAGGCTACCAGCCGCATTTAGAAGACTTTCTGCTACGCATCAACTTCAACAACTACTACAAAGACTCATGACTCAGGTTCTGGCTGTCTGTGTGAAGCGCTCATGGGCTTTTTTCTCTAGGTGATTTGGCCCCTGTGAACATCATATGTAAATAATGTGCTTAACATTGTAGTTGCCCTGCAATGTGAGTCCATGGTGCTGCTCTAAGAAATGTTGTGGCTATTCTTCACCAGGCTCTGTGCGTGCGTGTGTAAGCGTTACAAAGGTATTGAAGGTGATTACCACATTATGCCTGGTTGAAATGGGTGGGGCAGATTAGGTTGGATCCAAAGTCTGTGGGAAGGGAGCTGTCCTGCAGCAGAGTTAAAGACCGCTGGTCTAAGTGAAGAAATGTAGGACTCAACCAAGCTGTGCAGTTTTTGTTTTTTTTTGCTTAGAGGGAATGAAGGTCCTGCTTGAATTGTTCTGATGGTTTGGATTTTGTCTGTAGGCTGTCTCTTCTTGAAGCCACTATTTATTTCAGAGCAATATCTTAAACCTCAGTTGCCAAATCAACATCCGCATCTGTCTACACTCCAGTCCAGCCTGTCCCATTATGTTCCATGTGAATTAAAATAAAATTGATTTCCACATTGTATCATATGAATCTGAACATATAGTGCTGAGACAAAGACACATGAACTTTCAGGAGAGTTAGAAATCCTCACATAGCTTTATTTAAAGGTTGTTACAGTTGTTTTTAAGAAAAGACGAAGACATAACATGCAAAGCCATCCAGGCAGTAGACTTTGCCCGATCAAACTTGTTACTTCCAAAAGTGTTGAATCTACCGAAAGCAGTCCTGCTCTTAAAGCCCACCCCAGTTTTGTTCAAATGCCATTATTTGCCTTTTTAACATCCTGATGGTACAATCATACAGCAGACAAAACAGAAGACGCTGTTATCGAGAAACAGACATGTTTACACGCACTTCAGTCTGTTTGTCTTCTCCAGGCTCCAATAAACACCAAAAATAAGCCAGATCCTAGCCACCCACTGAGCCCTCGCTTAACAGCTTGCTCTTAGTTAAAGCATAGAACTGCCGTCGTTCTTACATAAGCCAGTAATTACTGTGGGGGGGATTCACATGTACAATTTCTGCTTTTATGTACAATACTGAAGTGCAACACTCATTGTTATTACTATATACTGCAGCTTACAGAGGAAATCTTTCAGTACAGCCAAGCAAGCAGATTAAACCAGGAATATTTAGGAAAAAAAGCCCTTTAGACAAAACTGATGCAGTCAGGGAGCCACAGAAGCTAAAAAAAAAAGAAACCCTCCATAATCCATCATTACAATACAGCTACAGTATTTTTAGTGGTTTGCCATTTTATTTATTTATTTATTTTATTTATTTATTTTTTAAATAAAAAGTATTTTAGGGTTAGGGTGCGAGTGTTGCAAGTGTCACACCAACAGCTTTTGAAAAATCATTTTTTAATGCAACAAAGGTGCTTTTGATATTATATCTGTTACCAGAAATAATTGGTCTGAGTGTCAAATGAAACCTTCCCCCACTGCTATTCATAGTGTTTTTATACCCCTATAAAGAATGATTGTAAACTGCACTTTAAACCTAAATGAGCATGTCATTCACTGTAAACAGAACACTGCGCTTAGTCTCAGCTAGAAAATGAAATGGGGATTAAATATGAATATGAACACACCTTTAGTGTTGTGAAATCGGATACTTTTAACAAATGGATGTTTAAAAATGACCTGAGGAAGATGTGGAATGATGATGTAAAATATACCTGTTATTCTTTCTTTACAAACACTTCAGCACACAGGTTCACGCCACCTTCAAATCATTTTGGTCGAGAAGCTAACGTGCAGAGGACTGTCACTCAAATCTCTCACACACACACACACTCACTCACACACATGCAATGCCAACAGGGGCCATATTTCAATTATTGGGGGGGTTTGAATAATTAGCCATCTATCTAACATGGAATTACAGTATGGTTCTTTTTTGATATTTCATATTACAGTACCATTGCTTTCAAATTACAGCCTACTTACATTAGTGCAATTCATCAAACTCTCATGGAACACTACCTCGCAACACCTCATTCTTGGAAGTGCTGTTACATTCTGTGCTTAGAACAAAGTATATTATGTTAAATGTTATTTTTTAAGCCCAGCTGTGGATTAATAACATCTGCATGAGATTCTTTTACTGCTTATTATTAAGCAGATGTATTGTAACTATGAACCTACATTAATGTGAAAACATCAGGACACCCTTTGAAAACCTTTTGTCTGTTTGTTATTTTATTATATTTAAACATATGGAGATTTGAGAGATGGAGAAAATCTAGCTACTTAGTTAACAACAATTAAAACTGAAGCAATGATTTGTAAAATGTAATAGGACCCCCTCCCCCCCACTTATTATTACTGAAAATGGCCAAAATTCACATTCGCTGCAGAAGATTGGAACATGGTTAGAGAGGATTTTGGAGGAGCCGGTCTTAAACCAGCTCGACAGACATCTCTGTTAGTTTGCTCTTTCTGGAAAAATGCTTCGAACAGATTAATCCAAAGATGAATTTGTTTGGCACAGTAAAAGAAGACTTATTCGCACAAGGATCTCATGCCAACTGTAAAGCATGGAGATGGGAAATGTCATAGTTTGGAGGTGTTTGGCTGCGGCAGGGCCTGGCCAGCTTGCCATCATAGAAACCACTATGAATTCTTTATTGTATGAAGAGGACACTTGAGACCATCTGTCCAAAAACTCAAGCTCACATGGAGGTGGACTATGCACCATGACAATGACGCAAAACGGTCTTAAACAGTAAAATCCACCAGGGAATGACTCCAAAGGACGAAATCTGAGTCATTGAATGGTCAGGCTATTAAAAAAAAACCCTTAAACATCCAACAGCTGGAAGAGCTCTGCATGGAGAAGTGGGTAAACTTTCTCCTAGTCGATGCCAGAGACTGCTAGCTTGATACAGAAAATGTCTCATTTAGGTTATTTCAGGCAAGATGGGCAATTGAGTTTTAAAATACGTTTCTTCAGACAGACAAAAAGGTGTTTTCATAGGGTGTCCTGATTTATTTATTGATTTATTTTCCTTTTCACATGACTGTAAAGGTCTTGATAAATGGCCAAACCAGATGTTTTTAGAGGAACCCCGTAGCTCCTGTTGGAAGGAAGTGATCTCTGTGACTCACAGAGCGATCACATAACCAGACTAAGACATAGTGAAAACAGAATTCTTCAAAATCCTAGTTTAGGCTAAACGAGGCCATGTGGGAAACGGAGTCTCTTTGTCAAAATGAGTCTGATCTTGTCCAATATGTTACTTGCTGAAAGTTATAGCCAGCACTTTTTAAAGGACCCTTTTTTTCTTCTCTTTTCAAGACCTAGCTCTTACTGAAGACCAGTAGGACCAATTACTGCTCCAGGGTCCTGTAGGATCAGCTCTGATGAACAACAGCAGCTGCATAAGCTGCCTTAAGGCCTTGACATGTCATCTGTAGTTATGGTTCTTATAATAGTGTGTTAAAAACATGCACATCAGCTAATCAGCTGCCAATTCAGTATGATAATCAGGGCACATTGTAAGGACAATCAGTAATGAATGTGATCATCTAAATCTAAACATACTGAAGTTCTGTGTAATCGGCTGTTTTTTAAGACTGGTCTGGTTTGAAAGCTACTAGAACATAAAAGTCAGAATTCAGTATATACCCAAGTCACCTGCTTGGCTAATTATCAACAAATCAGAACTGGGATGTGGAACCCAAGGTTGTGGAGTATTGGAGTAAAGTGCCGGGTCAGTGTGTATCCGACACTGCAGAGTACTGATCTAGGATCACATCCCAATGCCTTCAAAGCTGAGCCTGGATCAGCACTCTTCCTTAGAGAAGGCTGATAAATCTGACTGCTGGTGCATTAGGGTCAGGCTTCAGACTCCAGGTCCTCTTGTCCTCCTCCATTAGCTGCCTCCCCTGTGTCACTCTCCAACAACAGGAACTTCCCATCGTTGGTCAGAGGCATAGATTTCATCAACTGGGCTAGAGCCTCTGGGTCCTAATGAAACACAGTCATGCACAACAGGAGGTAAGGATGAATAAAATAGCGGTAAAAACAATAAACTAAAGTATTTACAGACACAAATCAATCATGTTCATTAGAATTGATGCTTATTGAGTGATAAATCAAGGCAGCCTTTTAGACTTTACCTTCTTTGCCTCTGTGATCTCCTTGCCCAAGTTTATTGTATAGCAGATCTACGGAAGGGAGGAAAATCTAAATAAGTAAACAAAGGTGAGCACTGCATTTTCATTCGGAACTGCACCAGACAGTGATCAGGAGCAACATTTTCATTCCACATGATACATTAGAATTCGTTAGGATTCCTAAATTCCTAATTTTTCCAGTACAGTTTTTGTTTTGTTAATTTTACCACATTTTCTACCCAGTTTGGAAGGCTGGCAGACTATGCACTCTGAGGAAAGCGTGGCTCCCCAGCTCCGATACAACAGACGCCTGTGTTGATTAACATTACACCAGGAGTAATGTGGGGAGGAAGTGCCATGAGCCAAACCCTGAATGAGCAAGGTCAACTGTGCTCTCTCTGCCTCCAGCTGCTGATGGCAAGCAGCATGACCCAGGATTCGTTAAAAAGCATTCTCCGCACCTTAGTCAGAGTACAGATTTTTAAATACAGACAATCTTAATCAGTTAGCTAGAATATACATTAATAAAATTAATGAATATGATAATGTTTATTATTTTCCTTTTTTTCTGTATTAGATTGTATAAATTCTATAATCTGTTCTAACTACAGGACTGTTTCCTTCTATTCTGCTTTTTGCTTAAGCTGACCTTATACAGTCAATGAAAAAGATGTGTTTCAAACCAAAACCATGTGCTTTGTTTGGTGTAACGTGTGCCAGCGACTAAACAGAACTTCTAAACTTTTCCCCTGACTGTGACTGTTCCTAAATACTGCCTCATTTGTCCCGATACCGCCCGCTGAATGTGACTCGTCCTATTTATCACCTTGTTAGTTCTTAGACCTCCCCCTGACTGTGATTGGTCCTAATCACCACCTTGTTAATCCTGAGACTTCCCCTGACTGTGATTAGGACCAGTCACCACATTGTCAGTTATGAGATCTCCTGCTAGAGTGTAAGCCCTCTAACATTGACTGGTCCTATTTACAGCTAAGTTTGTGCTGAGACCTCCCCCAACTGTGATTGGTCCTAATCACCACCTTATTTGTTCTGAGACCTTCCCCTGACTGGTCTCAACTGGTCTCAATTACTGCTGTTTTTTAGGCCTGAGGCCTCCCCTTGGCTGTAATTAGCGGGCTGATATACAGAGTTCTTTAGTATACTCACACTAGTGTGTTTGGCTGCAGTTTTAGTTTTAGTAATCTTTGTTTGTCAGTATAACTGCACGCTGCAGACATTTTGCATTTCCTCACAATGCTCAGCTTTTGCGTGCTCATGCTGGATGAAATCCTGTTACTCATTGCTGCTGCATGTCAGCAACAGAATGGGACAGAACTGAACAGCTACCTTCTCTCCTTCAGTGTTGCTTTCAAAGACAAAGGCACTGAAGGATGGCTGTCCCTCCTCTGCACCGTCACTCCAGTCTGTCCCCTCCACCACAAAGCCCATCAGTCTGCTGTTCTCCTGGTGCGCTACAAACTGGGTGACATCCTTCAGCTGGAACTGATGAGGAGTTGTCAAGGGAGAGAGAGTGACGATGGGAACAGGAAGGGAGAGGAAGACAGTTACAGTTACAGTTAATGTGTTTCTTTTTTTAAGTCAGAGATACTGCCTATACTCAGCAGCATTTAAAGAAGTGCTATGTAAGAATTGGTGTTTTTTGCTCCAGGCTCCCCTACAGTCAGGAAGTGTGATTTGTGCTTTTAGCCACCCCCAAAAGGACACACTTTACACATGCATTTCCGGACAAGGTGAGATATAGAACTGTCACTGAAAGTGAGCAAAATAATACAGGATTTTACAAGAATATAACTGATTACACTTGTGAGGGTTACCCTGCCCGCTTCCCTAAAGTTACATAGTGCAGTTAGCCACGGGCCAAGTCTGGAGCACCAACCAATAGACGCTCTTCACCCTTTACCAAGTCAGTGGAGCATCAACATGGTTTTGAAGGTTGTATTAAAGTCAAAATGCTACATACTGTTGCTTTAACTATACAAGAGTGTCACTTACACTGATTTTAGTGACCTGTGTCTGAGGATCAATCAGCCTGTTGGACAAAACAGGAGATACATTTTTACACTTTCTGTGGTAATTTATACATATTTATTCATGTAGGTTGTAAGTTTAAATTGTGACTGTGACTGTGGCTGTGCCAAACTCACCGGATGCAGCTGCTGGTGACCATTAGGTGAGACTCGCTGGTTTTAAAGATGTTGTGTATAGCTCGAGCTGCAAGCACCTGTCTCATGGCCTCGTAGATCACCTCGTGCGTGTGCCCAGAGCGAACAGCCATAGAGCCCAGAAAACGCACAGCAAATACCTGCTGTAGAAGGGAGTCTGCACACAAACACCGTGTGATATCAAGGCACAGCACTCATTCAACAATTCTTCACGAAGGAAGCAGCGTTAGCACTGAGCCAAAGCATAGCTGCATTCCACTGCCTTTTCTGACCTTTGCCATCAAATGAGAAACAGCTGTTATAAAAAAAGAGGCAGTCATCGTGTCTCACCATCAGCACTCGAAGAGCTCTCTTCTTCTGTTTCGCCAAAAGGATTTGTGCGTCTGTGTGAGGTCATAAAACACTGTTTAGACTTTAAAAAGGCTGGATGCAAAATTATGATTTTTTTGTGACTGTATTTTTTGACTGATACTGTCAAACCAATGTGCTGCTTTTAAACGAATTGAGAAAATTTATATTTTTCCAACATCAGACTAAACTGAATGAGTAATCATTCAAATGTTTCAGATCACTTTCTTGTAAATACTCTCCAGGGTGGACATTTTTTTTAGGACATCACAATTTTAACTTGCACATGATTGTTTGCAAAAAATGACCGGGTTCCTCCTTTACCACACTTTGAGAGAACGTCCTGCTCTCAAATCAGGAAAAAACAACAAAACCTCCACTTCTTTGCCTTGTTAGCAAGCATACTTAATTTGTACACTGTATTAAGGTCTGCTTTGGCTGTTACACTTGCTTCTTGATGAATCTGACTTCAAACGTGGCTGGCATGTGCACGTAAGTGTTTATGGGTCACTTCTGTGTTCTCTTTTCTGTAGGAAAAGAAAACGTTTTCTAAAATATCAGGATGAGTGTGGACGAGGTCTTAGTCTAGGGTCAGAATTGGGATTGGTCTGGGAAACTGGTTGAAGAGGTTTAATGTGTGAAATGACAAATGCAGTCTCTGACCTTCCTCCTGTTCTGTTCTGGTCCAAGAACTCAGATGCAGGCAGCACAATATCAAACTGGATGGGGGTTCCTGGGGCAATCAGGTCTTCAGGCTCAGGGGCAGTAGAGGCCTTCTTAGTGCTACTGGGGGCTACTCCACCTGGCTTAGCCCTGCCCAAAGATGGAAGACATTAACAGTAACAGTACTAATCTCATGTTTTCCCATAGCAATATCATCAATTTACAGCAATCTCACAGAGGGATGTCCCTGATTGATGTGTTCGTTAAAACCAGTTTCTATAATGAGACATTCTGGACTGACTTTTCTGACTGTTTTATAGTATGTTCAATATTTTATAATCCAGTCTGACTCTCCTCCTTGACTCACTCAGTTCCTTTAAAACACTGCAGTGGAATTACTGGTACACACTCTGGACTGATATGTGTTGTTTGTTGACCCTAACCCTGTAGAATAACTGTTTTAATAGTGATCCATTAAACATGCCTGGATTGGCCCCAATCCCGATCCATTCACTAATCTCAAGATCTTTGTAAATGACCTATTTGCACCAATGTTAAAGTATTTTTTTAAACCATTGCATTTTTTGCAATACATTTAATTCAATTTTGGTTAGTCAGTGCTGTATTATTTTATTCACCCTCTTTGCGTGTGTATAGCACCATTTTAGAGCATTAAATAACTCACAGTGAAAGCTAGTCAGGCTACAGTACAGTCTTCACACAACAGGGTTACAATAAAGCCATCCAGGGAAACATTGAGAGAAGTCCATGGTAGCATATAAAAAGATTTTTGTAAAATCTATTTTAAAGCTCTGATATTCGCTCCTCTGCTTTCACTTAGTTAAACAAAACAAATGGGTTGTGCCCCACCCCTTCCCTACAGAAGATACTTGTGCTATCTCTAAAATAATTTTTAGTTCATAAAGAGCTTGATAATTAGCTGCAAAGTTGAGTCAGTTGTGTTAAATCAGGAAAAGGTCCTGTGGCCTTTCAGCACAGAGATTTAGCTCCACTGAACAGCTCCTTATAATTCTTTGTACAAACTGCAATATTAAAGTATGATCCCTGTTCAACTGCTGTTAGTGGATGGATGTATACAGCCATTATCTCTGACCTGTCAGGGTTGGGGGAGCCCTCTGCTCTCTTCTCAAAGCTGGTGATAGGAGTGACTGCCTGGATGGCCGTCTGATTGAGTCTGATGGCCACTGCCTGGGAACACAGAAAGATGTTTATTTACAAGGAACACTGAATCATAAATCTTTAATCATAAATCTTCTTCACCAAATATCAAGTGCAATACATTTAATTCAAGGAACGAAAGCAGCATAAAGACAAACCAGCACAGCCACCACACAAAACATACAAATAGGTGGACAGAGTTTAATGCTGTAAGGTAAAATAAAATATTACAATTGTTTTAAACTAAATGAAGAAAACATATGGCAGTTTGTGTTGGGAGCCCGTTCCCTGATTACAGACAGCTGGTTAGGAAGGAGCTCCTAGCAGCTTTACATGCTCTGCGCTCGCAAGCTTTAGAGAGAGGACGTTAATCTCAGAGCTAAGAAGCAAGAGCCAGTAGAGTGGACACTAGCCTCCCAGCTAAGCAGTGAAAGCCAGTAGAAACAAGGCTAGCCCCCTGGCCATAGAGCATACTAGAGAAGTTTAAATACTGTGTTTTGGGTGCACTTATGGGTAAATAAAGCATGGTTCTGTTGATCTGTTGTCCTGTCTATGTGTGTATCTCTGAGCTTCGCATGGTCCTCCAGTCATGTGACTCTCCCCGGTACATATTTGAGGCACAGTGATCAGGGGGCTATGCAAGCACTAATCCAGGGCTATCACTAGCAGCTGGGAAGTTCATTTGCATATTTGCTTTGCAGTAATCACACACCCTCTGTCTCTCAAGCTGTACAATTAATCATTTTCCTCTGTCGGCAGTACCTCAGGCTATGGACTAAAAGCCCTTAAGTATTAATGGCCTCACCTGAAAGTAAAGACGGATAGCTGCTAATTCTGCTTGCTAATGCATTAATATTAGAATTAATGCTTATACTTATAATACCTATAATGCATAAACAACAATAGTGCATTCATGTGCATTATGTGTGCTAGAGAGGCGGTACCTCAGGGTTGTCCGTCAGGTAGATCTGTCTAGAAATGTTGTTAATGGTGCAGATCCACTGTAAAGAGAAAATAGACAACAGTCCATATGGTTCAGCCAGCACTTCAGCCGTCCTGAATAGAGAATGTGTGTAAAACATGTGACAAGTAAACGCACCTCTTCATATTCCCTTCTGCTCTCTGCTTGAAGGATCATAGACCTTGATATAAAAAAAGGATCACAGCAATAATCAGCACAATAAGCATCAATAAGATACACAATATGGACAAAAGTATTGGGACACCTGCTCATTCATTGTTTCTTCTGAACTCAAGAGTATTAAAACAGACAAGATCTACTAGAGCACAGCTGTGAAAATTTGATGATTTAACTCCACAGCTCAAACCATGCCTTGCATTAGGCATGGCGCCAATAGGTTGATATTTATCTCCTCCAGAGAGCCCTATTATTTTATCAGTGCTTCTCTACAGGCACTAGACAAGATGTGTGTTTGTGCAGTTGCTCATCTGTGTCAGGAACGTGTGCAACTTTGCATATTTGGACATATAGTATAAACCAAGGCTTTCCTCTGACTTTACTTTGGGCTAGACGTACAGTAGCGACTATGGAACATTAATAACCAGACACAACAAAGAGAAAAGATCATCACTGGAGTATCAGTCCGTCTTCTCAGCTTCAGAGACTGCTTTGATCTGTAGACAAATGTGTTCAAGAGCATTTGTCTGTCTGCGTTCTGTGTTCACTGCTTGTACAGCTTGTAACAGAGAGCAGCGTGGATATCACAGGAAGTGTCTGTAATTATTTCCCATTGGATTAAACAATGCTTTGAGGATGGTGCAGAAGTCTCCCTCTCCCTTGTTCTGGCATGCTGCCAGCAAGCTGGAGCTCACTGTGTATCTCACTCATCCTCACAGTTAGGAAAGACACTAATCTGGTGACAGGAAATTGATTTCGGAAGTGTTACTCCCACAGGATAGAAGCTAGAAAGCAGCAGTGAAACCGTGGAACTACAACAGACAACTGACAACACCCCAGTAGTTAACCCTAACCCTAACCCTTACCCTAGTGTAATACTGAACTACCTAGTTATCATGCCTTAGTTACCATCTGAATTTGTACTAAGCACAGTGTTTCTGCCAATAAAACGCCACATGATACCAGTAAAAGACTCTGGTAAGTTGCACAAGCAGCAATAGAACATGAGAGGGAGCGTGTTAATGTGAATGACATCATGGCGTAGATCATCACACCGGTGATGTTATTTGCACACGACCTCGACTGTTCTATTGCAGTTTGAAATATGAATGGGAGCCGTGGTTATCGTGGTACACAGTATGCTTTTATGAGTATATTGGGGATATCATCAGTGCTTAAAGAGCACTGATTAACTGCATGTTCTGTTACAAAGAGTGTCATCAGTCTTATTTAATTGAATGGAGTTTAGCATATTTTGAGTAACAATCACAGCACTCAGTATGGGAGAGTGTTTGGAAACCAGTTTTTTTTTTTAATTGACAGTGCATTTTGTCTACGTGACAAAATAATGTGATAAATATTGTATATCATAAAAAACAAATCTTTCAATATCGTGATATACATTTGTTTCATATCACCTAGCTCTCTATTACAACTCAGTAGAGCATCAACATGATTTTGGAGCTGTTATTTTAAAAGGTAAACGCTACATAAATGTTGTTTTGCTTTAAAGAAACCCAAACATTTCTGCATATTATATTTGTGTAATTTATATATATCATCAGACCAAATACAGCGCTCTGCTCTGATAGACACCTGGGAAAATGTTATTTTAAATCCTGTTTAAAATGCTGCGCACAGAACAGTATATAGATGAAACACTGGTTTACATGTTATGCAGGGTGTCTCGTGCCCTGGACTTCTGCAAGCTACAGCAGCTGAGCACCCGACTCTTGAGTATTCAGTTATCCCATAAATTATGGATGGAAGGATGGAAAGAGAAAGGTACGCTTCAGGAGTGCAGTAGAAAGAGACTGAGTAAGACGGGTGTGCAGCAAGGAATGAAAAGAGAGCAGAAGAAATAGTGAGCAATAGAGAGGGCAAGATGACTGGGTGAAGAGTTTTTTTCCCCCTTCCAAGTCTGTATCTACTTTCTACCTACGCCCATGTCTACTTGAAATCTACAGCCTTTCCAAACACTATATTGGAAATGCCTGTACACCCACTAATTCATGCAAGTTTTCTAATCAGCCAATCATGTGACAGCAGCAGTGCAATGAAGAAAATAATGCAGATACAAGTCAGAAGCTTCAGGTAATGTTACATCAACAACAATGGCAAAATATTTGATCTCAGTGGTTTTGAGTGTGTCAGGATTGTTGTTACTAGGCGGGTTGGTCTGAGTATTTCCTGGGATTTTCAGTACAACAGTTTCTAAAGTTTACTCAGAATGGTGTAATAAAAAAGGAATATCCAGTTCTTTCCATCCTACAAAAGTGCTTTGAGAGAGGTCAACGACTGTGGTGAGTAGAAAAGCATTTCCGAATGCACGTCAAACTTTGAGGCAGATTGGCTCCAAACAGCAGAAGATCACCTAGGGTTTCACCTCTGTCAGCCAAGAACAGAAAGCTGAGGCTGCAGTGGATACGAGCTCATTAGAACTGGACAGTTGAAGACATAGTTTGGAAAAAACATAGCTTGGTCTGATGAATCTTAACTAATCTTGATTACTGAGGCACACAGACGGCAGGGTCAGTATTTGGCACCAACAGCTAGAATCAACCCAACCTGCCTTGTGAAAACATTCTAGGCTGGTGAAGGAGGTGTCAAACATTTCCTTCATGGCCACAATTTACCCATCTTCCAACAGCAGCTTGTCACCATGCCACGTCTCAACCTTGTTTCATGGCCATCACAAGGAGTTCAGTGTTCTTTAGTGGCCTCCCCAGACACTGGATCTGATTCCAACAGAACACTTTTGGGATGTGGAAGAACGGAAATTCAGAGCATGAAAGGAAATCTGAAAAATCTGTTTAATCTCTGTCCAGGAAACCAGCCCACTGTGTCAGAACTGCTCACAGCAATGGTGATAAACTCAACCCTCAGAACGTTGAAATGGTTACTAACACAATGATTATATACCGACATTAAAAGTATTTTTCGAGTAGATTCATAGTGGCGAGGCACACAAAGGGTGTTGTATGGTAAAACTCTCAATTTTTCAGATTTACCACTACTTTACCCGTATTACCATTACATGTTTAAACCCAGATGTGTATGTTTGTTATATTTTTGTATAGTCACGCACAAAGCACACAACTATGCGAACACTCTGCAGGTCGGTATGCTACAAAGATACTTCCTGTAACTCTCTTGCCTAAATGTGGCATTCTCTTTTCTCTAAAGGCTGCCAGATGTTTTAGAGTTACATTAAACCTGTGATATCCACTGCAAGACACACATCTACATTTCCTAACACCACTTTCACGGGTGTACACACACACACACACACACACACACACACACACACACACACACACACACACACAGCTTGTTGCCATACGTTTTCCCAGTGGGCGATGTGATCTGAAAGCAATAGCGTCTATCCTCGCACTCCACAGCCATGACCGAGCTGTTGTCCAGGTCCAGCACCATGCCCCCTGCCACAGCACCACGTGGCTGGCACATCAGGTTGCCTCCCTGCGTGAAGAAATACAGCCGGTCCCAGGCTGTGGTCACCAACCCCGTCTTACTGCAGGAGAGTGCAGAGCGAGCATTAAAAAGAAAGGATGTAGGATGAGAAGGAGTTCACACTTCATTTTCACAACTAGATTTAGACTTCTAAAATAAACTGTGTGCTAATTAACCTATTTAATACTGAAGGAGAAAAAACGTGTCTGACTTTCGAATCCAATCTTCTCTATTATAAGTCAATTTCTCAAAGCTGCTGTTGTGTTAAACATGATTTAAAATTTAGAGATTTTTATTTTAATCACTACCATTACAATCAAGAAGACTTCATTCACCTTCTCATGTTATTTTGGTGAAGGAAATGTGCACTTCTTCAGAAAATATTTCAGTGTATCCAACAATAGAGGCAGATTATTTAATATAATGATAGAAAACAACATATAAAAGCTCCAGTTCCAAGAAAAATGACAATTCAGTGTCGACATGCCTGTTTCCCAACCAATCTGGGGGATTTTGAAGAGTTAAAGACAAATCTCCACTCTCAAGATCAGAAAAGATCTGAAAAATGCTTAATTGGGTACAAGGCTTTTTAAAGCACAAACAAGGTAGAAAGGAGCCAATCAGAGTGAGTCTTGTTATTATTGGCTGTCTGGGGACAGAACCAGACACAAACAATACTTAAACCGAACCAGAACTAGCGAAATGCAATCGGTTCAAGGATCAGCTGAGAATGCGACAATACAAACGCTTATCTTCCAAATATTCCAGTAATACTGTAGATGCACAGTGTCATTTGTAGCACATCAAAGTGGACACATTTAGCTTGCTGATTAGCTGATACCTATATAAACATCTGCATTTGATGCCCAAATGCATTTTCACAAATGCACAGAATTTAATTAAACTTGAACCCTTTATCAGGAATTGTAACTGCATGGTCAATCATTTTTTTGCTGTAATAAAAATTTGTCAAGACCATCTAAAGTTGTTAAAGTTGTTAAATGGGTCATTAAAAAAAACTGAAAAGTACACAATTTTACCATTTTTTCTTTGTATAGAAATGCATTTCTTAGTGTAACAGTTAAATGGTTAAGCAGAAGGAAAGAAAAGAGCTGTTTACTTCCTAATGTTGAGGTAGCCTGCTTTCTGTATGAGTGTGCGGTTGACTGGCTCCAGGTCGTGGTCAGGCATGTAGACGGTGTCTTCCACTGACAACAGCTCTCTCTGAGTCAAACGCATGCTCTCTGCCTCTGCATCTAACTGCGCCTGGATACTGCGGAGGGAGAGAGAGAGAAAAATGCTTGTGTCAACTATCAAAAATGTCTGAAGCGCCTCCTTAAAATTTCACAATTACAAAGTAGAAATAGATAAATAGAAGTTCTTTACATAGAAACCTGACTCTTTACCTCTGAGTCATACTGGTCACAGATGCCAGGAAACTGTCCATTTTCTTAGAAACCAGTTCCATACCTTTCTTAAAGAAGCTAATCTGTATGAGGTAAGAATGAGGAAAGAATGAAGACAGAACAGCATATGAAGCCACTGAGGTAATATTATTTCAGGATTATGAGTCCTAACACACAAATCTACAAAAAGTGAAACTCATACCTGCGCTTGTGTGTATCCCAGCATGGGTTCCAGCATAGCTACTCTCTTCCTGTACTGTAAGGCATTGAGAGCACAGTAATACTGCATAGAGGCCTGATGCTGCTTCCTGCGGCAAAACGCCACCTCCCGAATCACCTCTGCTTTTAGCTGGGGATAGAAAAAGATACAGACACACCCAAGCACAAATGGTACCTAATTATTGGCTTCTGCAACAGTCATAAGCAAATGTTTGGGTACCCCTGGTCAAATGGCTTGTTGATTTGCATAAATAGGTTACTGTTTATTTCTCTCTATTTAATATATTGAAAAAAACAGCTTTTACAAAGATTATGGCACATTTTATATGTTTATGTTTAGTCTTTCAAAAACATTTTTCTTGTAGATTTTAATCCCCCTATTTACATTTAGAAATTCATCAAAATGTGTCATTTGAACAAGGTTGTCTAAAAGCTGTATGACTGATGACTGTATATCCTTGTCCTATACTTTTCATTTTCATCAATTTCATGTCATATCATGAAAAGCAATTGAGTGTATGTGGCATTCAAAATACCCACCTTTTCATTTTCCCTTTTCTTGGGTAGTCTACTGTATTTAACCATGGCTGCTTCATGCTCTAAGGATACAGAGGAAAGGCATCACCATTTTACTATTAAGCATTAAGACACTTCCCTGTTCACTTTTTATATTAGCAATGCTTTGCTCTTACCATCAGTGGCAATTCCAAATATTTCCTTCAGAGTGCTTATTTCTGTAACAAGAAACATGGATTAAATCATTTCCCTTGTGTAGATGTGTAAAACGGTCAATTATGCAATGCTTTCCAGGATTGGGCTATTTCACACTTAGTGTTTGAACGTTTCTGTGTAAATCATGCACAGAAATACAGTCCTGACAAAATACATATCATAGCAATGTGGCGTAGGCAATCGGGAGAGTCAGAAGAACTGCTAGTGGGCTGCTAATGTATAAACAAGTCTACAGAGACACATTCTAAAGGATTATTACTGTTTATTTTTCTGATTTGCTCATTTGATTAATTTAACATATTACAAAAATTGTGTGCAAAAAAATAGCACATTAAATATGCTGTTTGTTAAATCCCCCAATATGGTAAAAATCAGATTCTTATCATTTTCTTATCAGAAAATAAAGGACTTGTGCTCTACAATGTGCAGAAAACCTTTCCATTCAAGTTAGTTTGCTCAGATTAATTTGATCACTTATTTTTATGTGTTATTTGTTTAGAGGCAATCAAGCCTTTGCACAAGACTACATAAAACCCAACCCTATAAAGGCAAGAACTTCTAAGGATACAGAGAAAATACATCACTATTTTACAATTAAGCATTAAATGACCGATCAGTACCAAAAGCCCTTTGAGCTTCAAGTACAGCTCAGCTTGACCCGCCATCCTTTAAGACCCACGGAAGACAAGCTTCTAGGCTTTTTTCTGTCCTGGAACCGAAGTGGTGGAATGAACTTATCTTGGGTGTCTGAACAGCAGAGTCACTTGCTGTCTTCAAATGCACACTAAAGACCCAGCTCTTTCAAAAGTACTTGGGTGAAGTGTAGTGTTGAGCTCCAAGCTGGCGTTTGTATTTAGTAGTGTCTAAGCTTAGGGGAATCTTTTGGATCCTAGCTGACATAAACTAGCTAAGGATCATTTCTGAGTAAACAGTGAAGCACTTAGCAGCTAATCAGCAGCCCAAGTATCCTCTATAGCCTCTATAATGACAAAGACCAGAAGGTAACTGCTGCATGCTTAAGATGGAACTAAAGTTTAATTAGGAAGGTAGTGAATAAGACATCATCAGTCTGGTGATATTAGTGTTTCTAATTGATACACAGAACGTGTTGCTTTTCTTGAATTACCGACACAGCAATGTAAATCAGATGAAGCTGGCTAACAGGGCTTTACTTTTTTTTTCCATTTCAGCACCGATTGGTCAGCTTGGAATTTCAATCTGTTATATGTCTTTTATTTTATATCATGGTCAAAGATTCACGATGAAAATACCATTAACTATTATCCAAAAATCTTTCAAATAAAGTCTTGTTCCTATAACTTTCACTGAAACCCTAGTGTTTTGTTTTAAAAAACATTATGCTTCAACAGTGACAATATAAATAATAAAAAAGTATAAAATAACTGAAAAAGACGAAAAGCTGTTAATTTTTATGTTGTACAGTTTAGTACAGGTCTGCATCATGCAAGTTACAGTCTGGGCCGGTGTCAGAGAAACGTGTCACATGCATAAACCCTTTCATACCAGTCAGGTCCTTCTCTCTGAACTGCACCATGGGAAACACCATCCTGTCAGCAATCTGACTGGCCAGGTCAGCATGCAGAGCATTCAGCTGAAAGAGAACGAGAGACAGAGAGAGGTGAAAACTGCAGAAACAAAGTAAGGACTACAAGCTTTACTGAAATATGAAATATAAAATATAAAAAACACACCAGTGCACCCCCCCTTCCATACTGTAAGATAAGAAACCCCACAACAGAGGGCATCTCCCCATGCCATAACCCTAAAAGGTAAAAGGGGTGTGTGTTGAGTGCAGTAGCATGGCTGCTAACACCTTGACCTTGCTGGCTGGGAAAACACCTGCCATCTGTTATTATGCCCCCTGCTGGAACCCCACAGTGTCTCCACCTGCACTGAGGCTGGATGCCTCCACCCAGCTGAGCCTACCCACCGCCCACGAGTAATTACACGCGCGTGCACACACACACACACACACACACACACACACACACGTAGATATAATTGCCATAACAATCCAAGAATCCTCGTATTTCTGAAACCATAACGCTTGAGATATTTCAATAGCACAGTAATTCTATGCTTAAGGATGCACTTAAACACAAACTCCTGAACATTCTGTATGCAAGCAGATCCAATCTTAGAAGGCATCAGCAGCACAGCAGGTAGTGTTCTCACCTCTTCCACAGTTTTGGCGAAGTGCTGAAGCGTGTTGATCACCTCTTCATCTCCCCTCCCCAGAGCAAAGTTCTGCAACATCAAAGAAGCCCAAAATTACTCAAAGTTCGAAACGCTGAATAATTCAGCGCTCATCTGTCGACGTTTCTGACTCTGGGTCATAACTAAATCTTCTTAGGAAAATTGCTAGAAACTATTAAGCCATGTTGAAACTGAAAACAGAAATACAGTAAGACTGATACAGCGTGGTTTGCAGTGCCTGACTCAAGAGCAATGTGCAGTAGCATAGCCACTTAATTTGGCCAAGCTGTAATTGATCAACACTATGGAAGAGACATATGTTACCTGTTTCTCATACTCAAGTAACTGATTGGAGAGCTGTTCTGTAGCCAGGGCCATCTCATTCTGAAGAGAGTGAGAGGACAGGAGAGCAAGAGAGAAAGGCATGGACTGAGCATGATTTCTGCAATGCTACACAGTGACTGTTTCACTGCAAAAGACAGACTTAACAGTGTTGACTGTATTAGGGTCAATAGGTTAGAATCATATTCAATATTAGAGTAAATAACATGCTTTTTGGTAAGCTTGGTCAACCAGCAGAGCATGAACAATTTGCATCATAAAAAACTATGATGTAAGGCTGTAGGCTTACCCGACCCTGACCAGGAAGAAGCATATATATATATATATATATATGTAGACTGCATCACCTACTCTGCCATGAAGCATTGTAGATTTTAAAGTTTAGGGCTACCGAGTTCCCTGGGTTTAATGAGACGTGAATATGTTGCATGTTAATTAATACAGTGTGATGTCTTTGTTTGCTTTTGTGATGAGTTTTTTGGGCCTTTTATTGGTACTTGGTGTGGTTGGTGTGGGGCAACAGATAACACCACTACCTCTGTAATACGAGTAACCTTGTAAGTTGCTCTGGATAAGAGCATCAGCTAAACGCCATAAATGTAAATGTACTTTTTGGTCAAACACCTTTGCCTTGTACCTGTTAAATGATCTGTGTGGGCAACTTGAATTATTATTGCTGACCCAAAGGTTAAATACACGTTCCAACACCATACACTAATTTCTGGTTTAATCCAGCCCAGGTTTCACTTTGTGATCTAAATGTTGTGAATTCAGGAACAGGTTGAACAATTCTAAACTGGAGGCAAGTGTATTTACTTATTCAAAATATTAAGGTAATATATATATATATAACTATAAAGACTCTACAGTAATTCTATGATAGAATATTTCTGATATAGTGCCACATCATGACTCCTCTGCTGTTACATCGTCTGCACGTGTGTACCTGTGCCCCAAAGACTCTTTGCATAGACTGCAGGAGCTGGTTGGTGTAGTCTGTGAGAGTGCCTGCATCCTCCTCAAACACGCTGAGCAGGGAGCGAGTCTGAAACACAGAGCAGAGTGCCAATAAGATGCATTGAGTGGAACAGAGCAGTCATGTGCACAGCTCAGTGAGAGAGCAGGGACGTGGCTGAAAGGACTTCAACAGCTGCAGGTGTGGGTGCGGTTCGAACACAACACAAACAAAAGGTCAAAATAATTAGGCTTCTGCGGAACTGCCTGTAAGGTCATTAACCCCTAAAAACTCTGAGATCCTCACTCTCATAACAACGAAAATCAAATATTAGCTGTATGGTAGTTACTGAATAATAGGGATTCAGGATTTAAGGATTAATGATAGAATAATAACACTGGAGTTTAAAGGGTTAAGATCTAGCACCTTATCCTGGCAGTGCCAATACAGTACACGCCAACCAGTGTTGCACACATTGTACACATACACACACACACACACACACACACACACAGACCTCAACTGACAAAAATGTTTTGAGGAAGCCTTTGTTCTCACTAATGATCATAAAAGACATTCCAGGACCCTAAAATATGTAGTTGGTATGACCGTCTTTGCAAGCTAAAATCACACAACTGCATTCATCCCCATCTGTTCATTTCTTCCATATAAAATACTCCACCATTCTTAATCTCCTAAAGCGACTTCACTGACAACTACATGATGTGCGTTTGGGTGTGTAGCATTTTCTGATCAAATCAGAGGCATTTGAACCAATTCATTAGAGGCATGTGGTGCCAATTCAGCAAAACAGATCAACAGAACAAATGAACAAAACGGCAGAACCAGTACTGGAAATGCTGTACTAAGCTAAAGAGACTCAGCAAATCCAGAAACAAAGGTACAATTCCCGGTTTCAGACAAAACCCTGCCCACAAAGCGTTCACCGAAGACCCTTAATGATGTTAGCCCTAGCATGTACAAATCTCCATCTCTCAGTGGAAATGAGCACTCTCCATACATGAGTTTCCACCACCTATACCTGAGCAGCTCATGTTAAGCTAATCGTACTCTGCTGATGCAAAGGTTTTCTTAAAGCAGCAATGTGTAGCATTTTTACCTTTAAATAACACCTTCAAAAGCATAGTAATGCTACACTGAGCTGTAAAGTTTCACACGGAATGCCACTTTCACCACTGCGATTTCAAACACATTATTTTTAATGGGATGAACGGTGCAGAGACTTTTCAATGCACGGAGCTCAGCAGCAAGCACAGCAGATGCACAAGGTGACGTTTTTCAGCTTGGCCAATAGGAGAGCAGTGGTGCGTCCAGTAGTTCCTCCAACATGGAGGAAAGGCTAGTTTTAACTGTTTCTGAACACAAACTGTACCACACCAGGCCCAAGATGGTCTTCCAGGTTTGCCGCTAGAAGCATTTAGTCAGCTCGTTGCTAACTAAACAATGTGACTTTGGTGAAGTAACACTTGTGAGAACCGTAATCTTGTAATATTACTCTACGGCCTCAGTCCACATGCTGCTTTCACTTCAGAAGCCGGTTCTTCATCTCTCAGATGGTAAAATGCACGTGTAAAGAGTGTTCTTTAGTGGTGGCTTAAGGAGAAATGTCACTTGCCAACTGTAGGGGGAGCACAAGAGTAAGAAATGCCCAGTTTCAGCATAATACTGATTTAAACCAATCAAAAACCCGAAATGCTTTGTCCCACCCCCAGAACCACAAAGAAGAGAAAGAACCGAATCACAATTAAATCACACAGATCTTTACAAGAAATAGGGGACAGCATCAATAAAATGCATACAGGGAATATTCAAAATAATATTTTTAAAAGGTGTTTGGTGCATCAAGAAAACATCCAAGATATTTCAAACCAGGTTAAGATAACCCTCTCCCTTTAAGCAGGTTCAGATTTGCCAATTTTGAATCACTATGGGTAGTTTTGTTTAGAGTTGCTAGATTATCCAGACATGGCAGTTGCAGTTTTTTGGATGAACTCCGACTTGAAATCACACTGAAAAAAGCAAACCTTTTCATGGTCAATAAAGCAGAGCTTTTGTCTTTTTAAAAATATGATTCAGCTTCTGGAACTCATTTCACTGACACTGACATTTAAAAGTTCTGAAAAGCCTAAAACAATATCTTGGAACACGTGATCAACATAACAATATACAATGCCTTCGTTATGGACTTTCCAAAACCTGCAACTGTAATATATTTACAATTTACATTTACTACACTGTCTACTATACAACATATCTGCTTATCAGAGTTTACCTCCTGTAGTTTTCCATCTGCAGCTTATCTTTAATGCACTAATGTACTGACTGGTTGGAGAAGTTGTAGTTTTAGGTGGGCTATTGTAAGCATATGAAATTACCTTAACACCAGAAAAAAAGTCCTCTCCAGTATTAAACTGCTCAGATAAAACCAGAAGTGTGGAGTATAGGGCTGAATTTAGTCAACCCTCAGCTTTCAGCTTATTATTAAAACCGTCCTCTCCAACACTTCTCCTGGAGAGCTTCCTTCCTGCAGGTTTCAGCTAATCCAGAACTTGTGAAGGTAGTAATGAATTGGATCAGGTAGGGACGGTTATGGTTGGATCCACAGTCTGCAGGAAGCAGGTTGCTCTCGAGGAGCAGGGTTAGGGACCACTGATGTAACATGTAGTTGACCTCAGCATATAAAGTGAAAGCAACAGGTTTCGAGCTCTGACCCCTTGAGAAGTCATCTTTCCCTGGCCAAGGGGGTGGGGGAAGAGTAAAAAAGCGGCCAAGGGTTCAGTTGAAAATGAGCCACAAGTCAGTCAGAGGCAGCTATGTGAACCTGGATATCACTTGACAGGGGAAGTCAAACGAAGAACTGAAGAAGAGACTTCAAACACCAAACAGGTCTTGGTTGATCAAGTACACTTGAAGTAAAAGGAAAACTGTAAAATCGGATTTTAGGGCAAACTGTCACTTAAAAGCTGTCAAACATTCAGCACAGATCTAGCCCTGTTATTCACATAACACACATTTCCTTTCTTTCCACATCTTGAAATACCCTTTTTTGTAAAGATGAAGAAGTTAGACTTGAATCTAAAGACATCTTTTTTTAATGTTGGTGCTGTTTGAGAACTGATGTGTCATATGATATTTAAGTTTACATGAATAATGGAAATGATGATTCCTGAGTGCTGCTGATCTGGCCAGCATTATCATTATCATCATTCACTTTATTCATGCAAACCTTAAATATCATTTGATATATTTAAATTGTGTTCCATTTTATTACAAAATCCTTACACAGCATTGTAAGTATTAATGGAAAGAGCTTATTAATAGTTATTTAGATTCTTGAATCTGAACTGCACTTTCAAAACAATCCGAAGCACGCAGTTAATGACACACCCTGCAGTTCACAGTCAGGTCTTGAACAAATATTTAAAGCAAACAATCTAATTAGCTCTAACAGACAGCTGTCACACACCTAAAAACAAAGTACAATGTATTTAAGGAATATTAAAAAGTATATATATATTATGATACTTTTTACTTTTTTACTGAAAATAAACATCACAGTACACCAGAATAGGTGGCATATTGTCCAGCGCTACTACGAAAACACTAAACATCTCTGAAGACTCTGAAAAAGAAACCCACATAACTCCAAAGATCTCTGACTACCACACCACTCTTCAGCTTCGTTACTACATATATAACCTTGTGTATTAGTTTCAGAGACATTACTAAATAACAAGCCTTAAGATCCGTCAGTGAATAAGGAGTCAGAGAACAGGGGGTCAACATCCTCAGGATCTTAAACCAACTTTTCTAATCATTATTTCATTTTAAGCTATTTATGATCTAGTGAACCAACATTGTTAGGAGCAAATATTACATTAGGACCGGCTCAGTCACGAGACAACCTTTATTTTCTAATAAACTGGCCTTTCCCCTACTTTTTAACAGTGCATACCCCACGATTCTGTGAGCTGAGACTGGACTGAAGTAACAGGAGCATCAGTACTGCTGCCATACTCATGCATGCCTGCAGCTGTGAATCATTATATTGCAAAATAAAAGTCTAATTTGACAACTTCTGACTAACTTCAACTATTGACTGAACATGAGACTCACAAAATCACAACTGAACTGTAAAGGTATGCTACCTCCTATAACAGAAATGCACAGGCTGTTATTAGACTGTTAGAGAAATATGTCATTCACACTGAAAATGACTGTAAAGACATTAGAATTCATATTTTTCCAAAACTATCTTGAAGTTGGTGCTGATGTTGAGAACTGATGTAACGTATGATATGTACGTTTGCATGGATAAAGGAAATGATGCTTTCTGAGTGCTGCTACTGTAAGGTAAAAGGATGTCTTACAGACCTGACCGGCATTAGACATTCTTTAGCACTCAGGATTCATCATTTACTTTATTATCATATGAATAAATGTGACTCACAAAATCAGGACCGAACTGCAAAGGTATACTGGCTACTATAATAGAAATGCAGAAGACTGTTATTAGACTGTCAGGGAAATATGTCATTCACGCATGGGGTGAAAATGTGCAATAATCATGCCTCCTATAAGAGTAATGAACAGGCTGGTATTAGACTGTCATCAGGGAATACAGCTATGTATAAAACGGCTGGCTACCTCCACATAATACAGTGGAGTTCAGCATCCACTAATATTGCCTGTCCCTGTAATAACACAGATACTGTAACAGTGGGGATACTGTAGTGGTAAAGGGGGAAATAACGCTGGATGGGAAGTATTTATTAGTATAATAGACATAATACAGTGAAACCTTCATTATAAGCATCCCTCCCTCAAAGTCAGCTGGGTTCACAGTGTAGTTTCAGGCTGCAGTAGACGGTCTCTAGTCTGGCTCAGACAGTATTTGACAGGCAGGCGCGCTCCCTGTCACACACACTCAACAACACTCAATAGACCCAACTAATCAGGCCCCTCCCAGACTGGGCTGCAGGCCCTGCTGCTGTAGACTGACCGCAAGCGAAAAACACACATTTCTGCTGAAATGGCTCAAAAACGACCCAACATGGCCGTTAAACGCAGTACTCGGGGGTGCGGGTCGGCTCATTTGTGGCTCGCTGGTCAAGTCGTAAACAACTGAGATGCAGGATGCGTGCGCTCGCCTCCATGGCCTTTACTCCAGAAAAAAAGCCAGGGACTCGAGCTGCTATTTATTCATGCAGACACGCCGTTCTTCATCACACAGCCGTATAGTCTGCCTTCGCCACACCCCAGCCTGTTCTTACAGCGTTTCAATGTAAGACAGCGAAGTAGTAATGGAGCTGAGTGGGCACTCATCAATGAGATCCTGGTCTTCGGGAAAACGGGATCACCAGTTCAGGAAGGCTAACGCTACAGCCGGACTCAGCCCACAGACAGCGCAGACCGCGACGACACCCTCTAACACAGGAGCTACCGCAGCAAAGACCTGTTTAGCCTACCTGTGGACTGTCTTGCAGGGCTTCCTCCAGGAGCAGTTTATGGACGGCCGGCATCTTGCTAACGAGTGATGGTGCTTGAATTATTGAAGATGTGGACTCGCTTTCCCAGAGAGCAGTGCGCGACCGGTCACTGAGGAGACACGCCTCCGCGATGGTCCTAATGTATGACTCAACTTGCTAGTTAGGCAGCTTCATGTTTTAAGGCCATAACCTTGCGTATTTTCTTTAAAGATTTGTAAGTGAAATGACCTCAGATAACAATAGCGGAGCTTTATTGTCAGCCATACTTATTCTGTACACTAAACTCACCATGACAAAGTCGCCCAGTTTCATGCTGAAATTGATCCGGCAGCGCCCCACCCCGGACGATTCGGTGTGTTTCCTAGCTCTTGGCCCGTGGCCCACCTTCAGGGCAGTGGTCTGTGTTTTCCTCCTCCTTTTTTTTTTATTATTATTTTTTTTTACCAAGATAATTGGTAAAGCTGAGGAAATGCAGATGGGGCACTAGATTTAGGAATAACTGACCAACCAATGAGCATCGTTGATATTACAGACTGATATCCAGAACACCACGTGGGCGTACATAAAAAAACATATCTGGTATTACTTAGTTTGTATGTATTGTCTTAATGGTGATATTTGTGATCATATCGTAGCTAAATGTGTAAAGTCTGTCAAGACATTTCACATAAATACAATATCGTGGCACTACGTATTGTGTTACGTTAAAGATTCCTGTGCGGGGCTATGCGAACAACTGTGGAGAGCGGGAATTCTGGGTATTGTGTTTTGAGGGTAAATTTAGGTGAATTTTATTGTGATCACCTGCATTACGGTTCTTAAATATGTGGATATACTTTTATTAGTTTTCTGTGTATCAGATACTCTAAATAAGAACACTTTTGGTGCTCACCATTTTCTGGAAGCCTGTTACATTTGGTTACTAAGCCGCATTTGCCTGCTGTAACGTTTTGCTTTGTCATATTTAATTACATGATGTACATTAGATAATGTAAATTAAACGCTCTGGTGTTTTTCTTAGTGTAGGTTCATTTGTTTACTCTCTGGCAGGTTCTGAAATGACAAGTTTATGCAATGTGCTTGGTAGCTACCTTTCTAACTACTGTTTTGTTCAAAGTTAGCAAGAAATCAGTATCTACATAAACTGAATAAGTAGATCACTTTAAAAAACATAAACCATATGTAACTGCAACTTAAGCAGGATTAATAACTTTAAATGGGAAAATACATTGATTTTAAACACCAGAAAATCTAAAGTACAGTTTTTAATGTGCTGTGTTCTGTGTGTTTGTGATGCTTGGTATAGAGTCCAGTTCATCGTTGAATCTGAAAAACACCACTACAAATGTAGCGCACTGTTTCTGTAATAGGGATGGGTTAAGGACACAGCCCTGACTCTGACTCTGAATGTTTATCTCCAGGGAACAGAATTAGTAAAGATTAAGCCCTTGGTTTATTTTCTTGCCTAATCTATGAACCACCTCATGTTATGAAGACTTTGCCAAAACCCTATTTACTGGAGGTTCTGGTTATTCTTTTTTATGTGTCCAATCATACAAACGATTCCTAATACTATTGCATATGTAATAGCTGGGGGGTTTAATAGTGCTGTTTGTGCCTTGCACACAGTCAGTGTAAATGCTGATTTATTCTTTATTCCTTAATAATGGCAAAGTTGTTCATTACTAGTCCTAGGCCAAAACCCAACTCACACAGAGGCTCTCTTGATACTGCATGCTGTGTTTCGAGGCATACAGTGCATACAGTGTTGTGTAAATATTTGGTAATAGTTTATTTTTTCATTGAAATGCATTCTCCTACACTGATGGAAGTGACATAGAAATTGTCTGCCTTCAATATAACATGTAGTCTGTATGTAGCCCCATATGCCCATATACTTTTTCTGTATTGAAGTTTAATCGAGACACACTTGCAGTGTAAACTGAACCAAAGGAAAAAGATACAGTGTCACAAAACTAAAACTCTGGGGTGGACTTTAGCAAAAGAACTTGGCCTAAACAGCCTAATTTTTTAAGTATTAGTATTAAAATAGTATGTAAAATAATTAACAAATTAGAGCATTTCCATTACTCACTGGACAATAATCAAACAGTCTTCACCAAACTCAGACTGGAGCCCCCTCATTAATCTACTATATTTCCTTTGTTTTTGCATATTTATCTGTCTATCTAGACCTTCCCTACTTAAACTTATGACTCATGTACATTTCTACTTGGACAAATGGACATAACTTCAGTTATTTCTGCAAATAAATAAAAAAAAGTCTATACAGTCCTTGAAAGAGGGGGCTGGTGGTATTCTAAAAAGTATTAGTATAAATGAAATTAGTTCAATTAGATAAGAAGGCAGACAGAATGGCCATTTGGTGGCACAACAGTTGCAGCCTACTACTGGAAATGCTTCTAAGACATCTGTTTTTATAAAGAATTTCATTTTATTTAAACGTAATTGAATAGTACTGTAATGTCCTCAAAGCTTGCATGTTGAATAGGGCCCATTTCATGCAAAACTGAAAAAAATATTTTTTGATGTTTGATATAGTAGATATAGTATGTAAGCGTTGCTACTTTCTACATGTATCGTCCAACCCCCTGTTGCTTCAGTACATGCAGGAAAACGAAGCAAACACTTCAAAAGCAGTATTCTAAAAGAACTGTTAAGAGTTAAGAGTTATTAGGTTGTAAGGAGTGTTTAAATCAAGGCCGCTCTTTACATAAGGGACAATACAGAGCAGCCAATCAGAACAGAGCTCATTTACATAGACCAGCCTTAAGTACACAGTAACAAAGCCAGGCTGCTATCTTCTCCTAAAGAACAGGTGTTTTTGGCACATGCAGTACAAACGTAGGATATGAGCCTGTCAGAACTGTCAGAGTTCCCTTTAAGTCCCATTGTTATGTTGTGCAAATTGTATTTGGTTCACCCTCTCTCTCTCTCTCTCTCTCTTTCTCTGTCTGGAACATTCATCAGCGTACCTCGTCTCTGCGAGCACAGTATGATGGCAGATAATGGTATAATGGTGCTTGCTTCCAAGTTGGCCATCTCATCGCAGATGTCCTCGGTGTGACTGCAACAACAAGCGGCTCTTTGTTTACACCTGAATCTGCACTACTCGTGATCTGATCCAAGTAATTCATTTGAATGCTGCTGTTACAACTCGAGACCAAAACATCCCCTTCCACGGCTTCCAGTCCATGAAATCACTTCTCTTTGTGTTCCGCCAGCTTTGATAGATACTCTGGTAGAGGCACGTGTAATGGTTTTCCACTTGCCATTTATGGATAACTGCTGCTGTTGCATATAAAAAAATAAAAAATAAATAAATCCATCCTGTGCCTTTTTTTGTAGCCCTGCAGTTACTAGTTCTTTGGATAAAGTTGACGGATGAGGATCTACAGTTGTGGGCTTTAAAATGCTGCGTTTTATCACAGAACTAAGAAGGGCGGGACATACTCTCTTACATATCTCTTAAATGTAAAGGGGCGAAGACAAGAGCCACTCTTGGTTCTCTAAAGAACCTTTCAAAGGATGGTCCTTTACCCTGGTATACTCTTTTACATAGGACCAGGCTTCAGTTCGTCACTCGCAAAACTACCTGTCACAATTTACAGCACTTTCACAGGCCCTAAAATTGAACCTTATGGGACTCCACAAAAAAAAACACTACAAACTATACTGACTAGTAAACCCTTTTTGCTTTAGGATTAATAACTGAATAATAAAGCTAGTGTTTTGATGTTTTGAGGTTAACCCCTCTCAGAAACGCAGAAGAGCTTATTACACACTGAGGCATGTTATTCAGTAACTACAGAGACTTCTGCAGTAACTGATGGGGCTATTCTTTGGTAAGAGAAGTTTAATATAACACTTTTAAGATGGGCTGTTTAAGGGGTTAAAGAATTTTCTTAATAAACCAAGCTGTAATGTTTTGAAGTGAACTCTGCCTGGCTTCTATATTTCTAAGTTTTTTCATATAAGCATCTAGACCTTCTGTTTTAAGAGTTAAGTTCAGAGGTGCATTTGAGCAGAGAGTGGCCTAGTGTTTATTGTTTCGAATGAAGAGGCTGTTTGTGTTTGCATGGTGCGGGTGAATCCCACTGGGTGAGATAGTGTGGGACAGCAGTTTTACAGGGTTTGTCTTCTTCTCTTGTTTCCCATGCTGTATTGAGGTCAGGGGGTATGAGTATGACATACGTACACTGATCATTAGGCTTTCCTGCGTTGCTCTTTATTGTTCAGTGTAATACTGAAAGCTTTTTACAATTCGCCAGCCTCCCTCCCCATCACCCCCTGTTTCCATGGTAACCCTGTCAGGGTGGAGAATACCAGCAAATCATGTGAGTGCAGAGCATCTCTCTTTCCCTCCTTCTCTCTCTCTCTCTCTCTCTCTCTCTCTCTCTCTCTCTCTCTCTCTCTCTCTCTCTCTCTCTCTCTCTCTCTCTCTCTCTCTCTCTCGTCTCTCTGGGTGTCTCACTGTGCCACTGCAGACCATTCCAGGCTGCATCGGGGAGAGCAAGGGAGTGAGGAAATCAGTGCAGCGGAGAAGTGCCGTCCTCCGGTCATCCTTTCCTTTGCCTCCCTCTTTCATTTCTGTCTTTGGCCACACTCGTCTGCCTCTTGTTCTGGATCTCTCCACCATCCAGCGGGCTGTTCTGTCAGCAGGGCAGAGTGGGATGCCAGAATGGGCTGTGGAAATTCCTCTGCCACTAATACCACAGCAGGAGGTGAGTGTGTGTGTGTGTGTGAGCAGAGTGTTTCCACAACACAGCATGGAAATTCTCAATAAACACACATTGGAAGTCATGGATGTGCACATGCGTGTGTGCATGTGTCCCAGTATATGCCTGTACGTGTGTGTGTGTGTGTGTGTGTTGCGTGTGCAGGTGGATCAGGTGCTGTGTTTATCTCTGAGCTTTTGAGTGTTAGCTGTTCGTCTGCACTGAGAGAGGCTCATGTTTAGTGTAATGTCTTGCATGGATCAAATCCCAGCTTTATATAGCTAGCTAGCAGTGCATGCTGGTAGGAGGCTTTGTGTGTGGGGGAATGTGTGTTTTATTAGCAATAGACATAATTCTGTTAGAACAGTTGCCAAGAAGAGAGTCCCCAAAAGAGTCACACACACACTCACACACTCCGTCTCATTCAGCAGAGCACAGTGTGGGCTTCTGCTCTGAGTGTGTTCAGCAGACACGAGCCTCTCGGAGGAGTAAGCCAGTGGTATTTGCGGTCACACACTTTGATTTATGGGGACAGTGGGCCTATGTGTGTGTGTATGTACAGCTGTGTGCGAGTGTGTTTGTTTTGGTACATTTGCAGGACTGAATTAGGGTAAACATCAGAGAAAAGCAGAGTGAACCGACAGTTCCTACAGTATGTGCTCAGTACAAAACTTAGTGCCTAAGTGCCTAAATAATAATATATAATATAAAATTGCCATAGGTTTGGCCCTCCTAGAGCACTACAGCAGTTATAATAGACTAGGATAATTTTAGACTGAAAAGGTTCAAGCGAAATCTTTTAAGCTTTAGCAGGATAGATAGATAGATAGATAGATAGATGGATATACAGACAGATAGATAGATAGATAGATAGATAGATAGATGGATATACAGACAGATAGATAGATAGATAGATAGATAGATAGATAGATAGATAGAGCTTTAGATAGATGTGTTTTGTATAAGAAATTACTGAATAGACTTTAGTCGATATTAAGTGTGGTGGTGTGTGGCAGTATCTTGATGTATTTGGGTCATGTGTTGCCTTGGTGACGCAATAACATGAACTTTTCTGAAGCACAACTGCTGATTGTTCTTAGTCATGCTAAACAGAGGAGCTCAAGTGTAATGGTCTTATCTGTCTGGACCAGCCATGGCAAAGCTGTTAAAAACAGTGTAATCAATGTACCCTGGGGAGCCTTGTGTCCAGTTACTTCAGTAGCTCTTTTTCGGCCATTGGCTTTCTTACTTGAGGTTGCCTAGATACGTTTTCTGACCCTCTACAAATGACCTAGTTTTTTTCTGGGTTTTTTTCTTGGTCTTTTTGGACATAAACATTGGGTTCAGTTTGTGAGAAAGACTGTGGGGAGGTCAGTATTTTTCCAAAACTGTGTTTTTTCTTTGTGCTTCCTGTCAGATACTGTGTAAGCACTGTACTTACAGGCCATCCCGAGTTTACATGAGTCAAGACAAAGACTCTTCAGATGTTTGAGAGGCAGACCAAGGCTCTCAAAACTGCTTGGCTGTGATGGAGGCCTCAGGCAGAAAGGCTTTCCGAAGCACATTTGCACAGCTCCAGCCCTGCCAGCAGTGCTCTGAGTGCTCTCTTTGGTGGAGAGCAGGACAGTTCATGAACAGGCTCTGTTGTTTTAGCTTCCTGTCCCAGTGCCACACAGGGAAGAGCAGAGTCACTCTACAGTCACACAGCTGTAGTGCTAGAGCAAAGCTAGCCAAGAGCATTGTGCCATAGGTGTTTGACTGAGGGAAGATACTTCCTTAACCCAAGACTGAAGGCGCTGTTCTGTCTGAATGCAACATTTGTGTTATATACAGTACATGTGTTTACAGTATACACCAAACAGCCATAACATTAGTACCTAATATTGAGTAGGTCCCCCTTGTGCCACCATAACAGATCTGAACGTTCAAGGTATAAACTTCACAAGACATCTGAAGGCATCCTGTGGTAGCTAGCTGCATGTTGTTAGCAGCAGAACCTTTAAGTTCTATAGGTTATGAGGTAAGGATGGATCACATCAATGGGATTAGGTGCACATGACTTTCTGAGCCGCTTTTGATAGATACTGACCACTATATACCAGAAAACCCCCACAGGACCTGTCTTTTGTTTTGGAGATGCTCTGATCCAGTCATCTAGCCATCACAACACAGGGGATGAATATATATGTTTAGATGGCCATCTGGTTCAAATCAAAGGCCCGATAGATGGTACAAAATATAGGTGACTGTATCCTGATTCAGTCTGCTAAAAACTGACAATTGCGACAATGAGCGCAAGCATAAGGCCAAACAACACTGGAGTGGTTGAATAACAGAAAGTGATCAAAGTAGAACAGTGTTCTACAATGGCCATATTAAAGTATATATAAAAAGATCTTTATTCAATTAGAGAATCAGTGGCAGTATTTGAAAATTATGGTCCACAAGCATCGTGTGCTTCGGAAGTAGAAATGACTTGGTAAAATCTTTGTACATGTCAAGATTTTGTGTTTTTCCTCTCCTGTTCCATTGCCTTTTTAGAGATTAGAGGCATGACATTGCATGACAGTGACAGTATGTAAGGTTTGTGTGTGTGTGTTTGTGTGTAGCGAATGCTCCCAATATCTGAAATGATATGAATTCAGTTTAAGATGAAATATTATATGCTGGTTATATATTTTGCTCTGCCCTCTTTGTCAAAGTCAAGTCCTTCTGCTCTTAGACGCAGAGGCTTGGTGATTAAAGCAGAAGGCAGCGCTAAGAGGACTGCATGAAGAATCCTTGAGCCTCTCTACAGCTCAGACAGAGCCTCTGTCACACACACACACACACATGCACACGGCTAGGGTTTGACTTGAATTAGAATATTAGAATATGTGAGTTAGACTGCTTTTATAATGAAGTAATTAAACTGATTTCTCTTTTCCTTTTCCTTTTTTGTCTCTTTCCTGTTGACAGGACCCGCAGAGGCTGCTAAGGATGTGTAAGTGTCCGTTTTGGAATTGGAAAAGGAATGCAAACGAGAATCTTTGAGACAAACGTATAATAATGACTTCCAAATAAGACACAGTGAAATATGATTGCTACCTTACACCCCGCCAACAGTTTTTACGTCCTCTGCCTGCGGAGTTTAAATAGCAACAGTGCTTGCGAATATATCTACGCTGATGGGCGTGGTGGTCTTGAAATGAGGTGTGTTCAGGTCAATTTCCAACAGAAAACACAGGTGCGCCACTGACTGAAAACAGCCTTTTACATCAACAATATATTCCTGCTGTTCCCGTAAATGGCCTGTTTGCACACCTTCACAGTGTGAACGAGCAGGCCAGTTTCCTCTGCTGAGAAGCATTGGACACGTCCAGGTAGCTGCGCCATTGAAATAGCAATCTGCTGTCTCTTAAAGGGAACAGCAAGTGACATGCTGATTGGTTTATTGCACGCTACACCCAAAACACACCAGTGATTAATTAAGAGACTTATGCATGTTTCGAGCCGCGAAAGGCACTCTTTTTCTGTCATTACGCTAACAAAGACACACTGACAGCCCCTAATCAAGCTGTGCGGTGCACGGTTGATGGCTCGCATAAAAAGATTGCTAAAATAGGGCCCTTAATCTGGCTGTCTAATCATTACACAACTTATATGCAGCATTATGTGAAAAAATACAGAATTGGGCTCCCAATACTATTGGAAAGTTTAATTTATGCTTTCAGAAATACACCCCTAAAGCACACACTTTACGCATGCATTTCTGGACAAGCTGAGAGATACGGAACCGGCACTGAAAGTGAAAGAAGCATTTTTGGCACACACATACATACACACACACACACACACACAGTAATATACACACACATATGCATTTGCAGCAAATTCCTGAGAGAGATTAAATCACGGCCTGCTCCGGCCTGTGTTCTCCCTGATGGTAAATATGGATGTGCCTGCGTGTGTTCCACTGCAGCTCCTGTGGGCTCTTAATGCACCCGGGCCAATCAACACTAATTGCTGAACTCACCAGCACTCAGCACATCAGCGCCAGCGTTTAATCTCAGAGAGAGGCCCCTGACACCACCTCGTAAACACTGCTGTGGGAACACGCCTTTCGATGTAAACTTCAAGCTGAATGTAAAAACTAGTCTCACGGACGACTTGGATAGATGGACAATTAGATGGGTGAATGTTTGGATGGGTTCACAGACAGATGAGTGGATAGATAATAGGTAGATGGATGAGTAGTTGGAAAGACAAATGAATGGATAAATGGAGGCAAGGATAGATGTAGGAATAGATGAATTAATAAGATGAATGGACAGAGTGATCGGTGGATGGATGACTGAATAAAGGCATGAATGGATAGCTTTCTCAGTATAATAGAATAGATAGAATATATAGATTGGTGTATGGAGGGGGCCGTTGATAGATGGATTGATGAGTAGGGTGAGGGATGGATGATGACAGAGGGATAAATTAGTGGATGAATGGGGGGTGAATGAATGGATAGATCAAGGCATTGATGGATGGATTGATGAGTGGGTTGAGGGATGGATGATGGAAGGGGGATGAATAAGTGTATGGATGGAAAGGGGGATAAATGAATGGATGGATGCAAAGGGGGATAAATGAATGGATGGATGAATGGATCAGTGGAGTCATGAAGGAATAGATGTCTAGATGGATGGGGGAGAAGTGATAAATGGATGGACAGACTGATGTATAGATAGAAGCATAGATGGATTGAGGAGTAAAGCAAATGAGTGGATGGATGGATGGATAGGAAGGGGATGAATGAATGGATGAATGAAATCATTGATGGCTTGATGGAGGAATGGGTGGATGGATAGATGGGTAAGTGACAGTCTAACGTAAGCTCCTTTCTTGTAACAGGACAGAAGAACCTTCGCCAGATGATGAGAAAAGAAGGTTAGTGGGATGGAAGGAAGGATAGATGGATTTCTATAGTAAAAACATCAGTAAATCTGCTTTAGTCTTAGAGGAGGGAGTGTATGTTTGACCTTTTATGTTTTGGACTGTAGGAATTATGGAGGGGTGTATGTTGGACTGCCGGCAGATTTGACGACAGTAGCAGCCAGCCAGTCCAAGTCCACGCGGAAAGGTAAGCCTCAGTGTTTATCTCTTCCAAACTTGGCAACATCATGCTGGCAGCATTAGTGATGGTGTAGCCTTTCTGCATGAAAACATGATGTTAATCAAACTGCAGTGTTATGCAAGTCTCAGGGCTTGAATAGTTTGATCACTTTCTCTGTGTTGTTGAGAATACTGCTCTCAGCAGTAAGCATTCGGACAGGGACTGAGCATGACGGCATTGATTACCCATAATAATTCAGTGAAATGGAAAAGCAGAGTGCTGCTGGCCTGTATGCCATTAGCCCTTGATTACGCAACACAGACACAACAGTGATTGAAATCGGAAGTCAGCATTTATTGCACTTTCACAGTTACTTTAGGGTTAAGGGTTTTTCGTGCAGCATTCCAAACTGGAAGTGACCTCTATCTATATTTCAGTTGGTATAAAAGCACAGGTAGGTAATTTTGGAGAATATTTATTTCACACATATGCCACCCTTAAAGAATCAGCTCATTATTCATGACTGTTCTCACTAATAGACATTAACATAAATAAGATTTTTAGTTTAGTTGCAATAGCAGTGGATTATGCAGAATAAGGTTATGTAAGATGACACATGACATGATGAAACAGACATACAGTGGTTTTTACACAACCATACTGTTGGATGCCTTGGTTTTAAATGAAATTACTCACTATACACTGTACAGTATTGTTTGAAGTGCAGCAGATGCCAAGATGTTCCTGGATCTCAGAGAACCAGATGCAGCTAATTAGTGTTGTAAGACCCCACAGGCTACGGAAGTGCATGTGTGCGTGTGTGTGCACATTTGTGCATGTGTGACTGTGTGTGCGCACCCTGACCACATCACATGGCCTGTCACTATCTCTTTAATGACTTTTTAAAGGGTTTCCAGAGAACACAATCCTCACCCAACACACACACACACACACACATAGCTCTCTCCCTGTGGTGCATGAGTCTACCAATTAGTAGCATCTGCTAAACCTCAAACCAGACTTAATCAGCTCTCATATTCTTCATCAGGTTACGTAAGCTCTGATGAGCCTTTCTCTTGTCTTTTTTAGACTAGCATATCGTAAAAGGAGCTGCAAGAAACTATAACACAGGTAGGCCAAATTTGTCTGTATTTCCATAATGCAAATGGCCTGGAGGAACAGCGCAGTCATTAGTATAAAACACTGTGTGTTCTCTCTCTTTCTCTCTCTTTCTCTCTCTCTCGCCCTCTCTCATGTGCAGTTGACTATGTAAGCGAAGAAGCTTTTTACAGACTGGCGGCAGGTCTAGAGTTTACATCCACACACTGAAAATGACCTCTTCGTGATGGGTCTTCATAGAATGTGGGCTCTGCAAGGATCTCTGGGAGCTATGCTGACTCCCTGGGTAGAGTGAAGAACCATTGCAGCTCTCGGACTGTGCTTTCTACCAGGGTCAGAGAGGTTTCTAGGAATGGAGGCAACAGCCCTAGAGGTGATCCTGGCATTTAAATGGCACCGGAGTCAGCAAGGCAGGGCATTCATAGCTCAGGAACCCTCCTGAACCTCGACCGGGAAGAAAGGCACGTCAACACGCAAACCAGCTCCAAGTCTCTGCAATAAAGAACTAACCTGCATCACTAATGTAGGACAATAGCTCTATAGCAAAGCCATCTAAAGACACACATTTAGCTCAGAGAGTTACAGCTGTAGTCTTTTTTTTTATAATAGTTCTATCACTGTATGGAGTTCAGCTTTAAAGTCTGTCTTTAAACACTGTCAATGAAGTGATCTTCGTTACTATTCATGATCAAATATTACTAGATGCCACATCACCTCATTAGTACAACGTAGTTCTTTTTGCAATAGAAAATGCTATAAGACATTCTTATAGGCCTATATATGTACTATTGTGTTGCAATATTTATGCCATTTCAAGTACATGACTTGCGATTGTAAGTTAAAATGTGTCTGGCATAGATGTCATATAATGAAAAAAAGAGATTTGAGTAGATCTGAGCTTCATTTTGTCTGTCCATGTGCTCCTTTTTTATACAGAGAGCGAAGCTGTAGAGAAGGAAGGGTGTTAATTGTATTATCATGTTTTTATAGCCTCAGGTAGAGAGGAAAATTAAAGTGTGAAATACTGCAATGGCAACACACACACTTCAGTATCTGTACTGAGTTTCACAAAGAAGACAATTTAAACAGAGAACACCAAATCTTATGAAAAAGTCCAATGCAGAACATGGATTGATGAATCCACTGTTCAAGGAAAAAGGAGGCCTCGTTTCTTCCAAACAGCTATGATTTTGTGTTGGTTGAAGTGGGGTGATACCTCTTGTTGTTCAATCTTTGCCTTACATAGACTCAAAATTTGCAGTCCATTATTTGCAACCCCACAAACCCATTCAAGACTGCCAATGATTAGAACAGCAGGATGGCATTTATTTCCTGAAATAGCAAAGGCAGCAATCAACCCAGTGTTCGTTCCGGGTATATATTCGAGGCACACACCTGACCATTTATAACCGAGGATTTGATGTGTTCTTTTGCTCCCAGTATGGTTCTCTGCAACAAAGTTGGATGTGTTTAAAAACATTATGACCAATAAAAGCGTAATATGCTATTGGTCATCTGCATGTCACCAAGAGCTCTGAAGTTGTCCTGTGGTATCTGGCAACAAGATGTTAGCAGGCTCTGTAGGTTGTGAGGTGAAGCCTCCACAGATCCAGTTCCAGCTCATCCCACAGGTAAACAGCTATCCACATTACCTAAAAGAAAACAGAACTTTTTGGGTAAGGCGACCTTCTTCCATTGCTCCATTGGTCCAGTTCCAATGCTCATGTTTTCATTGTAGTTATTTGGGTTAGCAGGGTTAGCAGCTACACAGTCCCATACACAGCAGGGTGTGGTGCATTGCTGGCTGTGACACGTTGCTCTCATAACCTAAACAAGAACCCCACAAGCTTTGGCATTTCAGAGATGTTCTGACCCAGTCGACACAATGATTTGACCCTTGATTTGAACAAAGTCGATCAGGTTTCCACGCCTGTCCATTTCTCTCACTTTCAAGTTGACTATGAGAACAGACTGTCCAGTTAACATCTAACACATGGTACATGAACTTTTTCATTAAGTAAGTGTTCATTTCTTCAGTTAAACAATAATATTAGAATAAATTCTAATAACAGTAACACACAAAGTGGTGGATTTATGTCATTTATGTGTTATTAACAGCTAATTATGCAAAACCTGGTTTGGGAAATCAGTGCTTAATGATGTTAAATTAGGTGACATGGTGATGGAATTGAACAAATCCACATGCTGGCGACCAGGAAATCTGTAACCAAATTTTGTTCTTCAAACTAGCTCACAAAATTACTTTTTAATTCCTCTTACTTGTTTTGTATTTTTGTTTACTTACTTCTGTTCTAATGTAAAATGGTAATTGTACATGCAAAGACACTCTTATTGCTGACATAAAATGTCTTAAATAATGTGCTTAGGGGCCTAAAACCTCTGCGCAGTACTGTGTATCCCAGTGTCCCTACTTTAAGGTACCCATTGCTGACACAGGTGTTCAATTTCACACATACACACAGCGTGGATAAAAAAGTAATAAAATGAGGTGCACATATGAGAGGTCATCATGGCCAACCACCAGATAAAGGGAAATACCACACCTCGGCTCTGGGCTGTGGCGCAGTGAAACTGCCTTCTTTGGAGTGTTGGAGCTCCATGTAATATCTATGGGACAAGCTGGAGTGGTGTTTGTTATCCAGAACTAATCAGCCAACATTACTAAGATGTCTGTGTACTTAGTATATGAAATATTATATTAAAATAAATAATGGTGGAAAATGGTACATGTTAAAAAGAGAATTACAATAATTGTGCAAGTTCTGCATAAACTAAATGCCTAATTGTCATTCAGAGTGGTCTGTAGTGAAGGTGATGTGCCATTGAAATTGATTGGTGATGCGTTTTAATGCCTATATAATTTCTTTACATTACATTACAAAATAGTCGAAATAGTCCATTATTAACTATCACAAACACTGTTGAAAATGAGGGTGCTTTAAGCGATGCCATAGAAGGATTGTAATAGAGATCTGTGTGTGTGTATGTGACTTAAAAAACATTTATAATAAAGGTGCACATATTTGTCACTGTACTATGTACTCCACATTTAACCCATCTGTGGTAGTTAACACACACACATACTAGTGAACTAGGGGCAGGGAGTACACACACACCCAGAGCAGTGGGCAGCCAACTCCAGCGCCCGGGGAGCAGAGAGGGTAAAGGGCCTTGCTCAAGGGCCCAACAGTGGCAACTTGATGAACCCGGGAATCGAACCCACAACGCTGTTATTGATAGTCTTTATAAATTTAACGGTTCTTCACATTCACAAATTTCTATTACAAACACAGTTCTTAATGGAACCATGGCATCGCTTACATAACTTACATAACATTTTGTAGCACCTTTCGTTTGTAGTTCATAAGATACATAAGGGTTTAAAGGTGTTTTGAGGAAAAGAATAGAATGACTACAGTTACACTGCTTAAATTATGCAGAAATTCTAAAATGTTTATGGAATTTCACCTAAAGATTATAAACACATGCCTCTGGGCCAATGATTGCTGTAATGTGTATATTTATGTGGTACTAGCAGAAGCATTAATGCAAAGAGCGAGTGCATTAAATGTATATGATCCAAATATGCATCTGTGCATCTGCATCTGTGGTTGGTGTGGCGCAACAGATAACACCACTACCTGCCAGTGAGCTACCACACCATGTGGGAGACTGGGGTTCGATTCCCGGTCTGGGTGGCTATGCTGCACTACACCAATAAGAGTCCTTGGGCAAGACTCCTAACACTACATTGGCCCACACATGTAATACCAGTAACCATGTAAGTCGCTCTGGATAAGAGCGTCAGCTAAATGCCGTAAATGTAAATGTAAATCTGCATAATTGCCATTTATATATTCTCTGTAGTAGTAGAGCATTGAAAACACTGGCCCAGAAGCTCTGCCACCGAGAGCTTTCCTCTGGAGACTGAGATATTTGATGAGTGATCAGTGACTACGCTGCTTTTCTGCCGAGTAAGAGATAAATGTCTTTCTCCTGCGAAGGTCAGAACACCTTCTCAGGTCTCCAGTGGGCTCATCAATATGTTCCTCTGGGTAATAGAGGAACTGCGGGGCACTAATCACAGCGCCTTAACAAGATGTCCAGGGACAGGAATGAATGTGCCCACGCAGTAGGGGAGCAGCTGTGAATATATCCGCACCATGGTGAAACTGGTTCCCTGAAAATGAAGGTTGAGATAAGGAGATTAGAATGGCTGGGGAGCACAAACAGACACAAAGGCATGGAAACATGAGCAATGGTAAATACACTGTGGTGATTACAGGTAGGTGTGCAGGGTCTGCTGGTGGAGTGTGTTTATGATGTACAGTGTACATGGCCAAACACACACTCTCCTAACACAATCATCTCCTGCAGCTGTTGTGCCGGCTCTGTGTTTCTCTGCAGTCATCAGTCAAGAGTGGCATTCGTCCCTCAGGCACTGCTTCTGTGGCTACCGAGCAAGATCAGTTGCTTTGATAAGAGTTAAGAGATAAAGGACTGCACTGTTCAGAAAGAGAACAGCAATTTAGGAACTACACTGAAATGTAAGCTTGTATTACCACACTGAAATGTAAGAGCTTATTTTAATACTGATATTCAAGAACTTATGATTACACTGAACTGTAAGATAGAACAATGCTGAAATGTAAAACCTATATACTGAAATATACAAACTTACAATTATACTGAAATGTCAGATACTGAAATGAAAGATCTTATAACTACAGTGAAATGAAAGGTCTTAAAATTTTCCTCAAATGTCAGATCATATAACTACATTAAAATATAATATATAGCAATACTAACATGTAAGTTCATATAACTACACACAAATTTAAGATCTTATGACTACACTGAAATACAAGATATAACAATACTGAAATATGCAGTATTTTGACTACACTGAAATATAAGATATTTTAACTACAGTGAAATATATGATCTTTAACTACAGTGAAATATATGATCTTTAACTAAGGTGAGATATAAGATTTTTAACTAAGGTGAGATATAAGATTGTTTAACTACAGTGAAATATAAGATTGTTTAACTACAGTGAAATATATAATCTTTAACTACAGTGAGTATATGGTTTTTAACTACAGTGAAATATAAGATTGTTTAACTACAGTGAAATATATAATCTTTAACTACAGTGAAATATATAATTTTTAACTACAGTGAGTATATGGTTTTTAACTACAGTGAGTATATGGTTTTTAACTACAGTGAAATATATGATTGTTTAACTACAGTGAAATATATAATCTTTAACTACAGTGAGTATATGGTTTTTAACTACAGTGAAATATATGATCTTTAACTACAGTGAAATATATGATTTTTAACTACAGTGAAATATATGATCTTTAAGTACAGGGAAATATATGATTTTTAACTACAGTGAAATATAAGATATTTTAACTACAGTGAAATATATGATTTTTAACTACAGTGAAATATAAGATATTTTAACTACAGTGAAATATATGATTTTTAACTACAGTGAAATATAAGATATTTTAACTACAGTGAAATATGTTATATCTTATAATTGTACTGAAATGTAAGATATAACAAAACTGAAGTGTAAGCTGTTCTAACTAAAATAAGATAAGATAAGATAGTCCTTTATTAGTCCCACAGTGGGGAAATTCTGACTCTTAGAATGGGCAGAACAATTAGTAAAATAGGCAGTTAAATTTTAGTTCCCCAATAGCTAAATTAAAAAGATTTAACCTTTTATAGGGGACCATTTTCCCTGGTTTCTGTGCCACTGGCACCTCGTGCTTAACAGTAGGTGAGCCTTTCCTCATTGTAGCCAACATGTTGTACTTTAACTTTACCAATCCACAAGACCACGTCTATATCGCATCAATGAATTGTGTGCTGAGGCATGCAGGAACATTTTTGGTGATGACTCTTCCATGAAGGTCATATTTGTGCAGGTGTTACTCTGCCAGAATTTGCTAAATCTTCCTGAAGGTTATTTTATTTTTTGCAGTTAAACAGTTTCGATATATATATATTTTTTTGTAATAATTTGGGCAGTTCTCTTTGAAAGTTTTCTTGACCTCAACTTGATCGTCATCATTCCTGTTAACAACAATTTCTGAATTAAATGTTAAAAAAACACAAAAATGGTCAAATGACTGGCAGCAATAACTTCCAAACAAAAGACATAAAATTAAAGTCAAATATCCTAATTTTTACATTTACAGCATTTCTGCAGAGAAACACTGTTATTTTACACTGTTATTCTGCAGAAAACATATAACTCTGTCCTGGTACCTTCTATTTGCATACAAGGCATGTCCTCCAGTCACTGACACTCACCATCAATGTGTTGTTGTTTCCTCACAGCTACCTTATCTAAGCGGTCCTTATATGTTTTAATTAATGGGAGCCCTCATGCTCCCACATAATTATTTGCTCAGTATGTGATAGACAGTTCATTTTGTTAGAACGTTTAGCACTGACACCATCAATTTCTGTCACCTGGCTTTTGGTAATAATAAATTTGAGCCTTCTCAGACTCAACTCTTGATCTGCCCAAACTTCTTCTTTTTGGAGGTCAGTCCATCTTCAGCTATATATATTATATTTAACCATTGCCTTTACTAAATAGCCCATGAAGACTGTAGATTGGTTGGGTGAAAAAAAAACTGTAGCTTTTCCACTTATGTGCAGCAGATGTCAGTATTGCCCAGGCATGAAAATGCTCTGGTAGGCTTTTGTCTTAGGGACGAGCAATACCACTAATACCCAGTAATTACAAAGCCCAAATCGTTATCGATATAGGCTACCGGTGTTGTTTTCTCCAGTAAAAGCTAGTAACTCTGGACATTAATTAATATTAGAAAGCCTTTGTATTAGAATTAAATTAGTTGCTATATTAGCTGATGATTTAGTTTAGTAAAATAGCTGATAAATGTGATCATGTATTCATAATGTGTGTGTGCAAATCAGAGGTACATGTATCTACTCTAAGTTGCATCCATTGCTGACACATACACTTGTCTAGTCCCTGTAGACAAGTATTCCCAATAGAGTAGGACTCCTTGGAGAAGATAAACATGAATCCATTGGCACCATGTTTAATGCTAGGAGTGGGCTAGAGTGGTATAGCACTCATCCAATACTTATGGATGAGGGTATGAGTGATGGTGGTGATTATCCAACATTCTGACCTCACTTAATCCTTTGTCCCTGAATACAATTTAGTACCCAGAGCAAAGTCATTTCTAATACCTTTGATTTCCAATGAAACACTGAATGATCAGGTGTATATAAATAATCCCTGTACAGAATTCCTACTTCCGAATCAGTCTTCCCGGACGCTCACATTCCCTCACCAGAAGCAGATAATCTTGTTCGGAGTTGCAGTTACACAACGGAAATGTCTCTTTGAGACAGACCTTGTTGAAATGGGCAGATGCAGCAGAGCAGAGTGCAGTTAAATGCCTTCTGATTGGCAGTAATGGCTGGCTGGAGCTAATCTAGCTAAACAAGCCTTTGCAGCAGTGTTAATCACAACACAAACCCAGCCAGGCAGCATTATACGCTAATCAAGCTCCTTATTAGCACAGTGTTTGTAAGATTAGACCGCAAAGCTCCAAACGGACGCCAGTCTGACTGGAAAAAAAGACAGAAACATCAGAGGGGGAAATTAGAGTTAAGCTTGCTTGACAACAAATCCTACCTGAGCTGTGTGCTGAGGTGATTTTTAAACGTTAAGTGCAGAGAGTTAGCACGTTTTTACACATGGCCACACAAGTTTAAGTGCTGAGGTCGTAAAAAAAGGTTATCAAAAGCTGATGTCTTCCAGCTCTAAGCACTGTGTTAAAGTAGACCTTACAGCACATAATATTTTATGGGAGACTATTTCACGGCCTTTGCAGACCATCCATTGCCATCATGGAAGCTTGTCCGTGACATCAGACTTCTTTTGGAGTGCTAAAGTGCAAATCCTGTACATAGCCTTGCTCATATTAATGCTACCATAAAGCTTCATCTTTTTCCAGGATTCCTTTAATCACTGTTTTTCCAAGCAGGGTAAGTACACCCCTCTCCACTTAATTATGTTTAATATAACGAGCAACATCTGATCTCTGCATACATTTTGCTAAGTCCTCTCTCCTTTCTCTGTGTCCAGGACTCCTTGGGGACCAGGCCTAGGCTGTGCATGTTTGCTTGATTGCAGCAGTTGAACTTGGCTATAATTCAAAAGGTCATGGGTTCAGCCTCAGCTGATATTTACTGCCATTGTGCTCTTAAGCAAGACACTTAACCCCAGAGGACCAGCCCCTGCAGTTGGTCGATATAAGTCACTTCGAGATGAAGTGTCAACAAAATGTACACGACAGGCTTTTCTGCCTATGTTGGGTGCCAGTGTTTGCTGGTTTAGCTTTCCATTAGTTTGTTAAAAGGGTCCTGTCCTCCATTTTTCTCCATTTGCTTATTTTCTCCTGAGCTATACTGATCATGGTCAAACAGCCAGTTTAGGCTAATGTATCCTTTACGACTGGTATTTGTTCTGATTGGCTGCTTTGTCTTTGTGTCATATTCCCAAAGCAGTTCAACTGTACTACTTTATAACCTTAGTGTGAATGGACAGGGCTAAACTACTGTAGGCCATATAGTTCAGGTCTTTCTGTAAATATCACAAACATTAGTAATTAAAAGCAGATATTTTTCGGGGGGCCCTGTATAATGGCCATACAGTCTTATAAAATTATAAAGTTATTATAAATTATAGAAATTATAGACTTTTCCATCAGTAAAAGTAATTTTTTTACAGAGACACACTTTTCCTTAAATTAACCCACCACAAAACAAAACTTGACGTGTGCAAATGTAATGGCACATTAAATATATAACTTTTTGTCAATGTTAAATTTAGAAAATAAATAGAAAATGTGTATAAAATGTGCTAAAACTTTTCCTGAGGAATTGTTCACTTTTTTACCACCCAAATGTGTCATTTAGAGAGCTGTTCCCAAACTTTTGCATAAAACTGTAGTTAAGGTTGCATAACATTGCAATAAACCTTTCTTACTTACCTACCTCGAATATGCTAATGTGACCTAAGACTGCACTGGAACTAAATGTCAAAAAGTGTTCACTGTGTTTAGGTTACACTGTTTTACGCTTCCATTTACACTTCAGGCTCAGGTTCAGTTTCAAGAGTACGTGTGAAGGGTACAGTCTCCCTCTCACTAAAGCTTTATTTACAGCCAAGTGATATATCTCTCCAGCTTTGCCCCATTCCAGTGTCATTCCACTGTCCCTGTGTTCTTTCCATCCAGCATGTCGTGGCCCAGACCCATGCAGAGCCCTTCAGTGGCCTATAGCCCCACACCACACTCAGTATGCTTCCAATTACGGACAAAGGCGGCGAGGCGATCCCTCGCTACATGTGGTTCCATTTAGAGCAGGTGAAACAATGTAGGAAAATAGATCCGTCATTCGTTGCATTCCAGAGGTCAGGAGAGAGCAGCGTTAAATCATAGCAGACTAATCCTAGATAGGTTGGGGAAGAGGAGAGGGCTTGGGCCAACAGAAGACCATGTTGCCCTAATGGGTACGGCACTCCGGAGCTCTGCAGGGGCCTGATGGCACTCCTGCCCCCACGATCCTTGATATCAGGCTCACCATCATAGACTTTATTTATTTATTGTGCAACATGATACTGGTGGAATTCCTGTTATGCTTTAAGCCTGGGAACCTGCATCTCATTCCAGTCCTGACCCCCTGGGTCCAGCCGCCCAGGTGTTTCTCTTGAAAACATCTTAGGAAGTATCTAATTTGATTTGGGGGTGGTAGGGAAAGCGTTTTTTTTTAATTAACCTCAACCTCAGTCTCAGCCTGAAGCCTTTGCATTGGCCTTGTGAAACGTTTCTCAAAACACACTTTTCACAGCCTAGTTTAATTCTCTTGACCAGTAACACATGCTGAAAGTGAATGCACTGGAGACTATGGTGAATGTATATTTTTTGAAAGAATCATGAAACTGATTTCTTCTCTGGCTAATAACATGTTTTAAAGTATTAAATTGTGCTACAATAATAATACATTCTCCACAAATGGAAATGACAGTGTGTAGTGGAAATGGCAATGAGTGAACTTTTAATGTCTTTAACCTAATGTGCAAATGTTTGTGGACACCCCCCCCCCCCCCCCCCCCCCTCTAGTAAATGCATTCAGCTACTTTCAGTTGCAACCATCGCTGACACTGATGCAAATGCACACACACCACTGGTCTGCTACCTGTAGAGAAGTCCTGCCAATAGAGTAGGACTCTCTGGAGCAGATAAACATGAACCCATTGGCACCATGCTTAATGCCTGACGTGAGCTAGAGGGGTATAAAGCCCCCAGCATTGGAGCAGTGGAACTGTGTTCTCTGGAATGATGGATGGTGCTTCATCCAATACTTTTGGGATGAGTTTGGGAGTTGGGGATGAGGTGGGGTGGTGATCATCCAATCTCCTGACCTCACTAACGCTCTTACCATTGAATGCAATCAAATTCTCAGAGCAATGCTCCAAAATCTAGTAGAAAGCCTTTCCTGGACGGTAGTGACAGTTACTCCAACAGTATAAACACTTTTTAATAACCTAGATTTCAGAAGACACAATTAATGAGCAGGTGGCCTAATACCTTTGTCCATATAGTATATTTCCACAGGTCTACAGGTAACAAACGTTATCTAACACAGCTTTTGTTAGTGACAGAAATTCTCATTTTGAACAAGAACGTGCACGTGACTAGAATTGATACGGTCAACACTTAGATGGTTGTGCCACTGGTTGGGAGCCCCTCCAAAACTTTATCTAATAAAAAGAAACACCCTAGTGCTAAAGCCCAGAGAGGCCAGTGGCCAAGTTTGATAGTAAGTTTTCATTTATGCAGCACGTTTTCCTTCTTATTGGACAAACTGATCTTCAATGCTTGTTAGATGCATCCATTTAGCTGTCAGCTAATACATCTTGAAGCTCTAATAGAATGTAGGCCCAAGATGTACATACAGAGAAGCTAACAACAGACTAGCAAGTTGTTAAGCTTCCAGCAGTAACTCATCTAAAACGCATGTGCTTTGCTGCCTGCCGGGTGTGGGACACTTTAACAGCATGACACGCTTCACAATCTCAAATATGCAGGCGTAATAATAAAAGATTGCTAAGCCATTGATGGCTGTTCACTAACTCTATTACATCTACTTGATTAGCCTACCTGAGAGCACGCTACCTAGCCCAGGAGTGTAAATGCTGTTGGCTTCAGAAACGATCAGCGCATTGCTATCACAGTTATAACAGCTAACCCTTTTCATATGCTCCAAATAGCATAATGAGAAACACAAAGGTACTCCAGACTCATATAGTGAGCCACGCTGCCAAAACTAACCCAAGTCTCCCTGTTAAAAAGCCACTCCATTTTCAGTGGCCTCTCAAGGCATGCTCCCCCTTCCCTCACATTCCGTGGTCCACTCCAGGTTTTTATACTCATGTAAAACCAGAAATTAAAGTTAACGTTAATTTGTTCTGCAGTCTATTTTCTCTTTAAGCTAATGAACACAAGGAATGTGCTCTTTTTCCCTCCGAAAAAAAAAAAAGTCCGAAGTCCACTCTTATTGGCCCACTTAAACTGGCTGGTTTCTTTTACTTTTTCATTTCATTAGTGAGAGACGACGGGTAAAGAATGGGGAGTGTGTTGGATGTAGTGTACCAAAATGTGTTTTTATAAGATCATGAATAGCTGGGTACTTTGATTGCTGATTGGACTTAATATCAGGAAACAGAACATTACAGGCCATTAGGCTTGTGTTCCACGACTGATTACCCCTAGTGGGCAAGCCTTACTATTTTACAATCATACATGTCGCTCTCTTTCTCTCTTGCTCTCTCTCCCTCTCTCTCTCTCTCTCTCTTTGTCTCTGTGCCATCTTTTTTGCCTCAATGCCAGGCTTCATTGCCTAGTACGCAAGTCAAATAGAGAATGTGTCTGGCTATATCATCATCTGCACCAGAGGTGCCTGACCCTACTTCTTGAAAAACAATGTACCATTGAGTTTAGTTACAGCCTTACTGTAATACAGCTTGGTGTCTTCAGTTCCTCCTGATAGCCAATAGTCCCAGCCAACTTTTCAAAGACTTTAAAACCTCTGACTTCAGACTTCCTTCAGATTTTTTTCAAAAGGGGCACTGAATAACTAGACCTGTTTTTCAGCACAGGAAGACCTGTACACCTACACATTTATGCAATTATGTAATCAGCCAATCATGTAACAGCAGTGCAATGCATACTGCAGGTACAGATACATCAAGCTTTAAAATGGGGGGGGGGGGGGGGGTGATCTCAATATTTTTGAGCGTGGAATGATTGTTGGTGCCAGACAGGCTGGTTTGAGTATTTTAAGTATTTTAACTGCTGATCTCCTGGGATTTTCAGCACAGCAGTCTCTAGAGTTTACCTAGGAAGGTGTCAGTGGCAGTTCTGCGGACAGAAACCTTGTTGTTAAGAAAGGTTGTTGGGATCCACTCCTGTCAGCCAAGAACAGAAAGCAGAGGCTGCAGTGGACACAGACTCACCATAACTGGACAGTTGAAAACTAGAAACACAGCCTGGTCTGATGAAGCTTGATTTCTGCAGGGACACACAGATGGTAGGGTCAGGATTTGGCATCAACAGCTTGAATCCATGGGCCCAACCTGCAGTGTGTTGACTGGTGGTATAAAGGTGTGCTAATATGCTAATAAAGGTAATCAATCGTTGCTGGAAGGGGGTTTGATCTTGAAAGTGCTCTTTAAAAAATTTGCAGAAGTTGCTATATTAAATCAATAAAGTCAGCATGGACCAGAGTATCAAAGAAATATGTTCAACATCTGGTGGAATCCATGCCAAAGAACTGAGGCTGTTCGGGTGCAAAAGGAGATACTGCCAAAGGAGGTAATACCCAGTATTAGTATTCCTAATAGAGTATTCCTAATAAATTGCTTAGTGAGAGTATAGTGCAATAATGGGTTAGTAAAAAATCTAAACTAGGAAGTCCCTCTAAAAGAAGTATTTTATTGACATCAAGAATCATTTTTTATTTATTATTTTTCTAGACAAGCTGAGTCTCCCCATCACACAGTGCTACCAGCACTGGGAAAGAGAAGGCCACCATGTTTCCCCCCCAAGTTAAAAGAAGCTAGCCAACCCATTTTTAAAACTACTGTTAATGCAACAGCTCAACATGTTTGTAGGAAAACATCAACCGCCAGTTGTATTATGTCACTTAACAGTCATGTTGAGAAATAGGGGTCACAAAGCCTATTGCTATATTTGCATAGTGCACATCTTCAATTTAAAACTGTGGATGAACCTCTTAAGGTGATTTGAGGAACTTTCAAAAATGTTTTTAGAAGAAAAGGGTTCCTTAAAGGTTCCTTAACCCCTATTACTCAACAAAGCACTTTTAGGGGTTCTTCGATTTGAAACTGTGGAGGAACCTCTTAAGGTGCTTCAAATGGAAGTACCTTCTTCTCTTCAAAACAAACTTTTTTGAAGATTCCTCAAAGTTTTCGAATGGAACCTTCAAGGCTCTTCTATTTAAAAATGTGGGGGGACCTCTTAAGGTGCTTTAATGAACCTTCAAGGAACCTTTGAAAAACTTTTATTCATCCACAGCTTTAAATTGAAGAACATTCATCAAGGAACTTTTAACAGTGTACAATGGCACAAAAAGGCAACCAGATGCACTACTATGAATGAAAACCTAATAGAAATCTCCTAACATAATAAACTATTTAGATTTATTCACTGAGGTTTATTGAGTCGTCAGTGTGCTAAACCTGCCATCCATGTACCCTAAATGAATCAGCATGCTCTTGTACCGTCACAGCGTGGTTTGGGAAAGAACCAGATCCACTGTGGTTTCCAGGGCAATATTTTCACTGGGCAAACCTGTTTAAGGATCTAATGAACTCCATCTTTCAGTGGAGATAACGTTTTATGCATTGAGAGCTAAACAGTATTTGGGGGTCTTGGACTTAAACAGTTAACCACAGCCATATATCATGCTGTTTGCACAGCATCAGTGCTACTACGTTAAGTCTTTGAAATCAGCGCTTGCGGTAGGTGTTGATTAGTGACTGACACACAGCAGGGCTCCAGGATCATTAGCATGTATTACATGTGTATTTAATGAGTTGGCTTGTGTAAACCACATGCAGTCCATGACTTGTAACGCCTTCCTTGATTAGGTTGTAGCTTACTAGCTCTAATCTGACTCTTTTGAAACAGTTTATGGCGTATTCAATCCAGGGTAAATGTGTCATGTTTCAGCTTATTATTCCCCTCAGATTCACTGTGTAGTTGTCTTCTTTATTGTGTGATTTTTCTGTGGTTATAATTATATCGCTGCTGATCAATGAAAAACCTGTATCTCCATTTTTGTCTGAACCCTGTAGCTGCTTCTCTACAGTGTGTAAACAATTCTGGATTAACAGGCCAATGAAAAAGCTCCAAATTACTGGAAATAAACTCTTATTTTACATTACCATTTAACATTTTTGCCTTCTCTTGTAAAGTCACCTGCTTGGAGATACATGTTTTTCATTGGACAGCGATGATATGTAAACTAGCAAATGCAAATGTAAACTTGAACGTAAACTTTACAATTGCAAATAGGATTTTTGCATCCAGTTCATGAACATTTGCAATGTCTGCAGAAAAAAAGAGCCTTGTCAGCTCAAGCTGGTTAAGCTGGTTGACAGGCTTAGCTCTTGACAAGAATAGGGTATGTTTTCTTTTTTTGATGTTTGATGGTTTAGCTGAGCTACATGCATTACCAACCTGCTAACCAAGCTAAGCAACCAGTATGATCAGCTTGGTTGACCAGCAAGACCAAGCTGGTTGACAAGCATGACCAGCAGGACCAAACATGACCAAAATCAAATGCAACACACACTATGCTGGACAAGAGCTGGGTAACCTGCTACCTTACCAGTGAAGGGTATGTCCAAGTCAAGTCAAGTGGCTCTGTACAAGTACACAGTGAAATGAAAGTACATTTTTTCTAGAACAACTGGAAACTGTAGCAAGTGGTTGCCAGTAAATACAGTAGGTGGCACAGTGCTAAACCAATGAACTAAAAGAACTGTAGTATAACATATGGATAAACACTTGTCCCACTTAGTCATTCAGAGAGCCATTTTGTCGGTGTCATATCTCACTTCAGCTTGCATTCACAGGACACAAAAAGCGAACTTAGTTTAAACTCTGAAAACTGGGATTTTTGAGGAAAGGCATTAGAATATTCTTTCCACATGCGAAACATAAAAAGTAAATAATATGCTGCTTGAATGTCTGTGACAGGCTTAGTACAGCTGGCCTAACATTAAAAAGACAAGACATTCAAATATTATGTGGAATATGTGGAACTTTCTGTCCACTGTAAATGTGCTTTTTAACTATTCTCTTCCCGTCCATACACAAAGTGCACTGCACTGAAACTGGAAGGAAGCACTTTTGAGAATAAAGAGACTGAAGTCCTTTCTTGTGGTCTCCGGTGGAAATGATGCTTGAAAAAATCTTTGGAGCGCGGTGATTAACTTTATGCTAGTGAATGTAGCTCAAGAGTTGAAAAGCCCTCATGTCCTCACATACTCTGTATTTCATTTTCTGAACAGACTTGTGGAAGGCACTATGAACAAGGCTAAGTATGATCTACAAAAGAACCAGAGCTCTTGTAGTCATGAGTGATTGGTGAACACAGGCCCTTTGGTCTCATATTGAAATGTCAACAAAATGAGCTGAATAATCACCCGTGTCTTCCTGTGTTTCTAATTCCAGTCAACTTAGTGTTTCCTTTCATCATGAACCATACATTACATTAATGCACAGCAGATTCAAAACAATACAGCTTTCTTCTTGAAAATGCCCAGTGTGGCTTTCTCTTTTACCCTAAGCATGATATTCATTCTCAGCAGAATAATAATGGGAGTAATTTGACCTAATGGAATAATTATGCACTCTATATTCAAGAGGGTTTTGTTTGTCTGTTTGATTGACTAACTGATTGTTAATTTTTGGCTACTGATTCAAAGTAACCAGTTCCTTGATATTATGCCAAATGTAAAAAGTAACTATTTCTGCCGTTATATCCACTGCCCCATTTTCCATAACCTGACATCTTAGTGCCTTCAATTTCACTATTTTTCATATGTATCGAACATGCTATAACAAATCTAATCTAATCAAAAATCTAATCTAATCAAAAAAAAATAAAAAAGATTTATAACTGCTCTGCTGGTTTGGAAAATGCAACACTTGGACAGCAAAATGCTTAAAGTAACATTATGTAGCATGTGCATGTTAAAATAAATCATGCTGTTGCTACACTGAACTGTAATGGGGAGAATTACAGGAAAAGGGCTTGGGATGCTGCTAACTGCACTATATAACTTAATAACATAATATTACTCTACTGAATCAGCCCACATGCTTCTTTCACTTTCAGTGATGGTTCTGTATCTCTCAGCTAGTGTGCTGTAGATGTGTCTCAGGAGGGAGCCAAGGAGTACAAAATACCAATTTATGCATAACATAGCTATAAAACATCAATGCATGCTCAGTGCCACCAGTGCCATGTGGACTGTACTCACTACACACCCACACTACTTTAAAGTTATTCCACACTTAAAGAGATTTTCTTTTTCTGTTGGGACCGTTACTGACAAATTGCCTGTTTTCAAAGTGAGTTTAAATGTTTGGTGTTGCAATTTCTGTGTACATCAAGTACAAATGCAAGTAAACGGTTTTGCTGACTTAGGTCTAAAAATGATGGAACCAACAGACTTAGCTTTTGTTCAGTACAATTAAGAGTTTACTGAAGGATATACTGTAAAACTGTCTAAATGTCTGGAACAAGGTTAGAAGAGTTGAGTCATATTCCATCCATTTGGAAGGGAATAAACACAAACTCAGTTTGGTTTTTCAGTTTGGTGCTAACATACCATTCAAATTCCTATAGAAGCACCAATAAGGCTAATTAGCATTGCAGTAGGATTCAGTACATATCATTGCATATTTCTGTAGCCAACACTACTGTATCATGAAATGTGGGTCTAAGACAAGTTAATGAAATGACTGTCTAAAAGAAGTGTTAGAGGTCATCACAATAATCACTTACTCAAGGATTCATGTCATTAACAGCGATGTCCCAAGAGTAAAATATTTTGTGGGATGTTAAAGCTCAGTTACATTCATGCTCACACTCGAGTGATAGTAGCACTGCGTACATCTTTGATTGGCATCAAAAAACACTAATCAAGTCAACTAAGACTAAGACTAAGACTAGTCATTAGTAACAAAGTTGACTATAAATATACTACCACTTTCCCTACAAAACCAAAATTCTCCTGAATAGGTTTAGATTAACCAAAAAAATTGTCTTTATTCTATATAATCTCTATTATCTTATCTGTCATTCCTTGGCCCCAGCATAATGTTTCTGTACTCATACGCCTATTATTGTAATTCCACCATAATTATTTCATCACTATAATCCAGTTAATAACTTAATAACTAAGTCTTATATACATGTAATTTTGCATTGCACAGTATATTCCACACCATAAATGCCTTAAATAAACCTCAGGCAACTCTCCAGCAGAGATCCACGTTTATCATCCCTTATAAACACCCTCATTCCTTTCTGCTCATTCCTGTAAGTCCTCCTCATGTTTTGCTTACTGGTAGTCAATGGATGAGGGTAAAAATCCAAAACAAAACTCTGTGAGAACCTGCCTTTGTCTGGGGGCAAAACAACCCCCCCCCCCCCCCCACGCCTGAAGTTAGCAGGAGAAGTGAAGGGCGATGAGATTAAAAGCTTACGCAAGAGAAAGGAGGCCAGCCTGTCGCCCACCTATAATGCCCCCAGTCAGAGGTAATACGGACAATGGTGAGCAGGACTGTAGGACCCGAAGAATCAGAATGAATCAGAACGTGGGACAAAACACTGACCAATCCAGAGCAAACTGTAAACTTCAGCGGGGTCACATGTTTGACATTTACACTTGCAATTATCTGACGAAATGGCAATTACATCTTTACAAATGTAGCCGAACATTGTTACTTAGCAGTAGAGTTGCTTGTTCTCAAATAAATTATTTGAGGACACAGAAGCAGTTAAGCGCCATGCAGTGCTCCTTGAGTCATGCAGTTTATATAGTATGGAGGACTCTGGGGTTTGGATTTTGTGGCTGTGGTGGGGAAGTAGTATGTTGTAGCTGTGTGTTTTGTTTGGTATGCACATGCCAACATTATAATATAAATAAATAATAAATAAATAAACTAATATTAATAATAATAATAATAATAATAATAATAATCATTAAAAAAATAAATAATAAAAAGTCCAGTGCTATTAAAATATCCAGTCTTTGAGAATATTTGGTCTACTTGGTTCTACATTTCTAGGCTGCAGTCAACTCTCTTGATCTCGCTCTCTCTCTCTCTTGCTCTCCAGGAAGCAGTTTCATCAATGGTTAATGTGACAGTAACGTACACTAACGTAAAATTAACATGAAATCTTAAACATTTGATGTACACATATATGTATAGTCACTGTATAAATAAGGTTGTTTTGATTTGCTCAGAACCTGATATGGAGAGGGCAGAAAAGAGTGTCCCATGCCTGGTTGTACAAAACAACCTAAGTGAAATTTTCCCTGAAACACCACTTTCAGTTAAGTGTATTGCAGAAAAAATGTTAGAAAAAGTGTTACTTAAGGGATTTCTTAAGGGAAATCATCATAAACCTTTAAATTAAAAGTACAAAAAAAAATTAAATAAATAAAAGTATCGAATATCTCTTATCTTAAGTAGTCCCCTCCTTAACGCTCAGTTCCCTTAGAATTTTGTAAAAGTCGCAAAATCTCACCATAACACTCTAAAGACAGAGAATGTGACGTCATTTTTAGAGGATTTTGAAGATAATCATGATAATCGTGGACCTAGTCAAGTTGTTTGAGACAGTAGTGAACACAGATGGCCTAGAGAGTACAAATTTGACCTTTGTGCAATGTATAAAATCAACAGCGAGCTAGAAGATGACCTCGGACACTCCACACAGCATAACCACACGTTGCCTGCAGTCCTACAGCTCCTGATAGTGCTGCGCTTTTATGCAACTGGGAGTTTCCAGTCTGTGGTGGAAGATGTTTTCCAAGTCCAGAAGTCTCCTTGTGCAACTCCGTGTACCAGACGTAGTGGCAGACGAATGAACTACCGTGTTAATGTTCGTTAGCTACTGTGCACATTTCTCACTGGTTTTGTTGGACTCTCTCTTGAACATACTTTTAACAGATATGTTCAGTGAACATATTTTTCCATTGATTGAAGTCTTACTGTTTTCTCTTAGTTAAGTGAAGTGTTTGAGGGATTCCATGCAACACACTTAAGTAATTCTCTTGGGTAGAGGAAAATCTTTCATTAAAGTTTATACCTAAAGAGTTTTATCTAACCAGGCGCTGGTACACAAGAAAATGTCCAGGTACTGCCAAGTGTAAATGTAGTGAGTACCGTCCCACTTAATGCAATGCCCCTGATGCAGTCGGATGATAAGTCAGTTCAATGAGATACTTTGCATCTTAAAAAACATCCTATTTTCAATTGATCCAATTGAAAGCTATTCTCCATGCTTGCTCTTGAATATCACTGAAAATAGCCAAATATTTGAATCCAAATGCAGCCTGCTCTCTATGAAACTGATGGAATGAGTATGGTCAACCTCCAGAATGAAAAGGAAAGGTTTGCTTGTGCTGCTCTGTCAGAGCGGACGTCAGAGGTGTCTGTCTCCACTCCAAACCCCTCATCACCCCACTGCCTCCCCAGAGACTGCACTTTATCTCCGCTTCTTGACTGATGCTCCTGATGACTTTGGCTCTGCGCTCTGCAATTGTGGGGACGTGGGGGGAACGTGTCTCAGACAGCGTCTCCAGATGAGAGCAGGATCTGGGCATGGCTGTGGCTGGCCTTAAAATAGTCTGCGGTGGGACTGGTATTTCATAACTGTGACCGGGACAAGCTCGAAACAGGATCTAGCCGCTCTCTCCACACATCTGACATGGCCATGGTAGAAATGAGAAAGAGTAACCCATCTGCCCCCAAGAGACAGGAGTTTGGCTCCTGTTAGACAGTAGCGCAGTGGTCACGAAAATTCATCACTCTGATGAGGCTCCTGGTGAAAATCATCCTTAACAGTCCAAAATACATGTAAGCGCTCTGTCCATTAAGACCATGCATTTTATTTTGTATTTGTATTTTTAGCATAACAGCCTGATTAAAACTAGAGAAGTGCTTTACAGGAGAAGGAAAGCATCTTAACTTTATATGGAAGATTTTATTTCAAGTTACTGGAATGTATATTGATCCATTAGTCCATTAGTAGTTATTACACAATGTAAATAACAACTGTCAGATTCAAATGATGTCAAAAAGTGAAAAATGGCAAAAAGGAAGACATCAACATTGAATATGAATTTCTCAGTATTTGATCTTTCTTTAAAGACAGCCTGCAGTCTAGCTGAGCAGACTCTGCAAGCTTCTGGAAAAGCCTTTGATGAGCAGGTCAAATTGAGTGAGTTCAGTGAAAAAGAGGAGAACAAATTCCGATTTATGTTTGCTAAAGTTTGCTTAAATCTGGGCTAGAAAAAGTGCAGAATCTTCTTTGTGATCAATTATTTACTGGTGTGGGTTTCCTCCAGGTCCTCTTCCTACCTCTCGCCTCCTAAAAACACTTGGAAAGTGAACTGAACATGCTACATTGCCCATGTGTGAGTGAATGGGTATGTGAGGTACTCGGCCATGGCCCCCAAAAACTCCGGATAGGCACCAGACCCACTGTGACCCTGACCTATTATGACAGTTGCCAATCTAGGAAAGATGAAGTAATTGATTAGTGGGAAAAGTGTTCTACGTTGGTTAATTTGGGACATCGTTTGAATATAAAATTATATCCTAATCTTAAATGTTTCTTTAATTTTGAATTTAGTTGTTATCTCTGTATCTTTTCTATGATGTAATGTTAGAGTTTTGTAGGTTTTAATGCAATAGTCAAGTTTCATAATGGACTTTGAGACCCCACTGTTCTGTATATCGTCTCTGTCCAATGTAAACTTTACAGGACTTCAGTTTATTTCGAGTAATTTGAAGCATTTCTGTTGATCTATTCACTCAGAATGACAGTGTTTAGAGCAGCTACAGGGTTCACATGATGGAGAAAACTAAAAATGGACAAAATTTGAGATACATATTTTTCATTGGGCAGCAGTGATATGCAAAACCTACTCTCCAAATATTTGCATTTACCTATTATTGAGAGACTTTACAGACCAGCTTTACAGAATGTTGGCAATAATCTAATTTAATATAGAGGTACTAATCAACCTAAACAACTTTTTTTTTTTGAGTGATGCCATTGAAGAACCACTTTTGGAAGAACCTTTTCATCAAGCAAAGGTTCTTTAGACCTTTAAAAAGGTTCTTCACACTCCCACATCTCTATTACAAACATGTTTTTTTATGGAACTAAAAGCATTACTCAAAGAACCATTGAAGCACTTTTATTTGTGAGCATGTATACTGAGAGTGTGACCTAACATGCATCGAAAATAACCATTATCATTTGAAATAAATTATGAAATAAATAAGTATGCATGTTTACACAGGAAAAGTCTCCGTATTTTGAATCAGATTTTTTAGAACATATTTTTCATGAGGGCGACAAAAATACACCATATCTCTGAATACATCTGAACACACAATGGTTTGAGAGTGTGTCTGGTTTGTAAGTGTTTGTGAGTTGGGTTTCAAGTTTCATTCCATGTGAAATTGATGCTCATGTGCTGTGTTTGATTTCAGAAGTAGCAGCCATGCCTTAACAGATGATAGACCCTTGACCTCAGAGGTAAAGTGATGACAGGGTCAAGGCCATTTGTGCTCAGACTGAGCGCTGCTTGACAAACCTTGAAAGACATGAAGATGTGGCAGTCGTGACCTGCATGTTTTCGTTTAGTTTTATCACAGGGGTGGAAAAGGCGGAACGTGCCGATGATGCAGTAGGTGAAAATACATGCTGTAAAAGGTGCCCTCTGGGCTGCGCAGAGGTGATAAAATCTCAGGTGTTTATGAGAATATGAGAAATACAGGAAATGTTAGGATGCTGTCTCCACCCTTGCCTGTGGTTATGCCATTCTAAGTGTATGTACATGACTAAGTCTGCTCACGGTGGTTCTAGTAATACCATACTTGTGAGGACCAGATGTCAGATTGAAAAGTAGTAAATCGAGGAAAAAATTTAGTTCAAATGAATTCTGTCAAGTTTTTTGCAAATTTTAACAGTTTTACAAAGTTTACAAAGAAAGCTTTTGGGTAAACATACTACAGCAAGAATTATTATACATGCCATGACTTTTTTATGAACACCCCTTCCTATAAGGTACACGATGTAACAGGCAGTTTACACAACAAGTTACACAACACTGTGATTGTCTTTAATTAATAAAAGTTATTAATAATAGGAATTGCAAAAAGCATTCACTTGCCTGGTTATCTTTCCAACGCCACATCTAAGTAACCAGATAACAACTTCCCTTAGCGTCGCTATTTCATGTGTTTTTAACTTCAAGCTTTTCCACACACTGGGGAAAAACCTCAAGTGATTGCTTACTTCTTATGTAGCGCACTTTGTAGGTCTTAAACTTCTCCTGCACCCAAACAGAGTAAAATATGTGTAACAAAAGAGCCCTTTTAGGTGCAGCCTGTTTAATACTTGAGGCAAATCTAACCAAACCACAGATATTTGAAGCTGGTGAGACATGAATAACATTATTCTTTACTGTTTATATTGAAGTTTTACAGTGATTCACTCAAGAAAACACTTACATTCAAAGCCTAACAGTGTATGTGAATGGAAGAGCTGTTTAGCCTGGCTGAAAAGCTAAGATGATCACACTAGTTCTAGCTGAAAATTAATGATCAGCTCCTCAAACAGAACACGGTTCCTACTAGATGGTTCATGTGAGCAGCATAACTAACCCTTAACAACACAGTGGTTATAATTATTTAATGTACTGATAGAGAAGATGCTTATGCCAAAAAAATTTAAGCCATACTGAAAAAAAGTGTGGATGTCTCCAGCTGGTCAAGCTTGTTTAGCCTAACCAGAATTAGGGAATGTTTTTAAGCTGGTCAACCAGCATGACTAGCCTTACTAAGCTGATTGACAAGCATGGCCAGCAATACCAAGCTTGTCGACCAGCATGGTAAGCCTACGTAAGCTAGTCGACCTGCATAAGAAGCAAAACCAAGGTGCTTGACCAGCATGACCAAACTGGTTGCCTAGCATGACCAAACATGGCCCAAATCAAATGAACTATACACTGTGCTGGTCAAGAGATTGAGGTTGAATTGCTGGCTTATCAGTATAGGGTATACCAGTATACCAGCAAAAGCTTCAGCAGGGAAAGTTTTTATATGACAAGAAAAATAACTGTGTGTGTGTGTGTGTGTGTGTGTGTGAGTGAGTGTCTTTACAACATGCTATGTGTACCTTTGCCAATGACTAAGTCTCCTTTATCATCTGTTATCCTGTTATTATCTCTTCTTCTACGACCCATCACAGTATCTCTATGGCAGTACAGCCTCCAGCACAGCACCTGGGTTGTGCACACCTGTTCCACACTAATACAGTCTATCCTTCCTCACACCTGTTTCAGTTTTGACTGTTCCCTACCCTCTCGCTGACCACACGCCCTATTCGGAAAGGTTGTTAATCTTTATGTTTTACAGTGTTCACAGCTGAATCAGGGTGTAAGAATGCTTTGTAATGGCCCTGGGAACACTTATGCAATGCAGTTAACCCATGTAACATGGACATTTATCAGAGCAGACGGTACAAGAGGCTCATGTGCTAGTCTGGGCCTGCATCATGTCTCCCCCTGTATCCTCCATGCAATCTGATAGCTATCGTCACTCTTAATTCCTGACCCTGCTCTGACAGACATGTCAGGATAAAACACTTTAGTGTGAGCGATGTTATGCAACCTCCTCTTTACTTGCGACAAATATGTTTAGCAGACAGTCTTCCCCTTTGAGACAGCATGGTGTAATATTTAGTCGTTGGGGGTGAGAGAAATAAACCTGAGTGTAAAAACAGAGTTAGCATAGCATCAAACATTAAAGTGTTGAGATGTCCTAGATGCAACCATTTAACCTTTGTGTAGTTTTAATATCCTGTACACTCTCTTTGTACTAAGGGTCAAAATTAACCCAATCTATTTACGGTTTCTCTAATGTAATAATTTTCTACTATAATTAGGTAATTCCAGGAAAAGTCTTTAAATTTTAGGCTGAAAAATAAATGAGGGTTTTTTTCTCTGCTGTTAAACATAGTGACCCTTAAACTGGGCTGAAATGAATTTTACTACTAACTTTCTGGGTTATGATGTCTCTTGAGTCACTGTGAAAAATCAACATAGGCGTGTTTCAGGGGTGCACCGATCCTATACTCAGTATCAGTATCAGTCCGATACTGGCCAAACTCACTAGATAGGACATTGGAAGAGAAAAAAAGTCTAGTCCGATCCATTACCCTAAACTATCATGTAAAATATATTTCATGCCTACATGCTGGCATTCTAGGCTTCATAACTCAGGATCAGTGTAACTTACAGACAGAAACACATTATCGCAAGCAGCAATACTTACCCTACCTAACCATGTTTGTATAGTCTTTACAAGCAACTACTCCAATTCAGAATTAAAATATGGTCAAATATTTAAATTCTGTTAATATTCATATCTGAAATTCAGACATATTTACATTTACAGCATTTAGCTGACGCTCTTATCCAGAGCGACTTACATGGTTACTGGTACTACAGAAGAGGGCCAATGTAGTGTTAGGAGCCTTGCCCAAGGACTCTTATTGGTGTAGTGCAGCATAGCCACCCAGACCGGGAATCGAACCCCAGTCTCCCACATGGTGTGGTAGCTTTCTGGCAGGTAGTGGTGTTATCTATTGTGCCACACCAACCACTATTTGACTAGCTAAAATCTCCTGAAAATATCATGTCATGTGTGGCTGTGTCTCATTAATCTTCTTCTAAGGAATACTTCTGTTCTGTCAAACTATCACAAAATCACACAAAATTGGCCTTGGGCTCTAAGGATTAAGGCGGGGCAGATTGTTGGATTACTGGATTGCTAATGATAGCATGTAGACACCTGCTCATCCAACGTTACTTCTTATATCAAGGATATTAATCAAGGGTTTGCCCCCTTTGACTATACTTATCTGTAAATGCTTCACCCTAGATGTTTGAACATTGCTGTGAGGATTTGACAGCACTGATTGATTGTAAAAGCATTAGGGAGGCCAGGTACTGCATCACAAATGCCATCTCGTCACAAAAAGAACACAGGTCCACTGCTCCACAGCCCAATGCTGCACCCTTCTAGCTGACACATTGCGAACATGTGTTGCGTAGCTTGTACAAGCTGTGTGTGCATACCTGAACACCTATATGAGCAGTGAGCTAATCCTGCACTCGGGGATGTTCTCATGGGCACTTCAGGGCTCAACAAGGGTTTGTTGTAGTACACGCATTCCTTCATGGCTGTTTGGAGAGCATCCATGAAAGGATGCTATCTGACACCAAAAAGGACTCCACTATAGAGACCAACCACAGAGCCCTAAATTATGTGCCATTGGAGCTTTCTTGCCATGGTGTTGTGTGTAACATTAATGCATTTTAAACAGAATTCAACCAATATTTCATCATTTCTACAAAATTCAGTCATTGAGATGTAAACGACGTCATTTACAATGGGTTTGGTATGGAATATTCTTTTTTCTTTACAGTGGTGTCCTTACACACTACAAATACAGTTAAATACAGTACTTTTAGACACAACAAATGCCTCACACGTCTGGTTTATATCACTGATGTGAACAAATTCTGAACTGATAGGTTTCTCTAGACTGTGTGTTTCACACCAAACCACTCTGAACTGTTCATATCAAAACCATTTAACTGCAGGAACGTAAGTAAATTGGAATTGCCCTTTGAAGAGTTCTGACATAACTAAAGGACCACGTCCTGAACCCCTTCTTCTCAGCCTTGTATATATCCTCTCCCTTCCCGCTGTAGTGATAAACAACCTCGCACCCAACTCCACCCCATCTATACAGGGGGTCTGGCTTCCCACGGTCCTTCCATGAAGCCACCCTGAACTCCAGCCCAAAGTCTACTGAGTTCACCTCCCCATAACAGACTTCCAGGGCATGGTCCATACTAGGAAAAATCCCAGTGGTCACAATTGCAAACATGTTTAAAGAGCTCTAAAGTTTCAAATGTTTTTTCTTCTAAACTGTAAACTCTAAACACTATTTAAATGATATGTTGCTTTGATTTTGCATCAAAATTGATATGTGGTTGGTCTAACTGTGAGGCCTTTTCACAATAGAGGGGTACAGGCTATTTCGTTTCCCGAGGTCATGATGCTAGAATAAAGGCCTTCCTATCACTGATGTAATTTTAAAGCACAAACCTGAGATGAATGCATTTCCACCAGCAACCCTGACCATGTAAGATATGATGCCCGCTGTAGGTGTACACCAGTAGAAGCTTTTTTAAATGTGTGCAATAAATGGCCCATATTCCACCAAACCTGACTTCTGTCTGCCACTGGAGCATGTTTTTTCTTTGGTACCACAAATAAAGCATTACTTTTCTGTCAGCAGTATAACTAATCCACTCTGTAAAGAGCACACAGTGAAATTACTCAGTTCAGCAAGCAACGGAAGAGAGTACAGTCTAGGACTGAACCCCCTTTCTTTAAAAAAAGTCACTGCTGAGCTTCCTGAATCGCTGAGTGCTTTATGTCCTGCTCCACTGAGACAAGGGTGGCCCAGAGCAGGAGAGGTGAAAAGCTAGCTGTGCGTACGCTGAGAGAAATATGCAGCCCCCAAGTTGCTTTCTCCGGGCCCCTATAATATACCATATGTGCGCCATCGGCGGAAAGTAGGTCAATAAAACAAGTATGAAAACCCTTACTGCTACAGAGTCTGCCACTAGTGAGGAGCCAAAAACAGCCCATGTTTCCTGAGTGTGTGTGTAAGTGTGTGTAGAGTGGAGAGGGGGTTCATGCTGCACTCCTCAGAGAGTGGACCTGAGGTTGAGGCATTCAGGGGCAGGAATGCACTAGCCTCTCACACGGTAGGATCAGATGCCTCAGAACGGCTAGGAATTAAAACGAAAGAGGGGGGGGAATTGAATGGGTGGGAGTGCGATAGAGAACATAGCATTCCTCTTTAATGAAGTCAAGCAGGAGCAGCAGATCTGAGCGGGTAGGGATGTCAATCTAAAAGCTTCCAAAAGCACCTTGAACATGATAAAGACAGAGCGGCTCTTATTTATGGAACTGTCACCCCCCTTCCCCTTACCTCCTCTTGCCTCCTTTTCTCTTCCTCCCCACCAGGGCCCAGAGAGAGAGAGAGAGAGAGAGAGAGAGAGAGAGAGAGAGAGAGAGAGAGAGAGAGAGAGAGAGAAATAATGATTGTTTTGAATTACTGTCAGGACATCTAAACACACTGGGCCAAGTTCTGAAGGCCTAAAATAAACCTAATTTTAGCATGAAACCCTTTCCTGGAGAGTGAAGGGAGGAGAGAACTGTGTCTCCACATTCCATTCCTCCACATCTTTTTGTGGTGAGGACAGGTAGTACCTGACACATTTAACGGCAGTATATTACATGTATATATCATCTCTGTCATAGGAAACCTTGTGACTCCTTTTTTTCAACATCCAAAACACCATCTGCCTTTTATATCGTGTGGATATTTCATGGTGAATGCACGGATAGAATTTACAAAGTTAGTCAGGGTTTCTCTTTTTTACGTTTTAACAGATGTTACAGGGCCCATATCATGAACAAAATGAACACAAATCAACCTATTCCGAGTTTGATCTAGTGTGTGCAAAACATGCTGCTCACTATGGAAACTAATACATCGCTGCTGTCCAATAAAAAAACATATATCTCCATTTTTGTCCAGTTTTAGTTTGCTCCATGGTTTGAACCTGTAGCTGATCTGTACACTGTGTAAATGTGAAGTTTTGTCTTCTAAATGGGTGTGATTTGAGGCCCATTGGTTCTATAGTAATTTGGATGGATTGCAGTTGAGTCCTACTGCCTTTAACTTGAGCAGGTAATCGCTTGTTTCTTTCTCTGTACACTGTGTAAATAGTTCTGGGTGATTTAGACCAATAGAAATGCTCTAAACTTTACATTAACTTCCATTAAAAGTTGAGCACATTTTTGCTGTGTCCTGTAAAGTCACCATTTTGGAGATACATGTTCTTCATTGGACAGCGTCGATACGGGCAGAAGGCTGCAAAAAGAGCCTGTATTTGTTTTGTGATGTCATGAAAATCAGCATATCACTTATATAGGGTATGCACGTGACGTCACAGGTGGCAGGAGTCGCTGCTGCCATGCCCTCTGGCAGCACGAGAAAGAGCTGTTGTGTGATTGACTGTACAAACAGATTCAGCAGGAATTCTGAGCAATCCTTCCACAGACTGCTGAAAGTTAAACAGAAAAGAAACCAATGGATTGCTGCAATTCACAGAAATGACTCAAATCCAGACACCAAAATGTGTATAGGCTCACTGAGTGGTGAAGTCATGCTCTGAAAACTGGTGTGAAAAAAACAAGCCCCCTGTGGTTGCAAATTTAGCAACATGCTAAGAGAAAAGGCTAGCAAACCGGAATACAGATTAGCCAGTCTACTAAACAAGCCTAAAAAAAAAAAGTGGATAACACTCCTAAGACCGTTCACTCAGCTTTGCGCTCTCAGATATGAGGTGTTGTCTTCTAAATGGATGTGTTTTGAGCTTCAGTTAGCTGGACAATCCTGGCTGCACATTGCTGCCCATGGACCACTGGTTCTTTCGTAATTACTGTCGAGTCCGTTTTTCCTAATAAGTGCAGCCGTGCTGCAGAATGTTTTGCCACTCAGTCGGACTAAAGGGAGTATGTTTCTAGCAGGAATGTAATGTGTCAATGCCTACCCTCTATTCAGTCTATAGCAGTTTAGCTCCTCCTACTCACGTATAAGGAGTGTTTGCTTCTGGACTGGTTAATGAGGCTCAGTCAATCAGAATAGAGGTAATTTACATAAATCAGTGTTAAATGTTCAGGAACAAAAACACCCGGTTTCATTCTAGGGGATAACTGTAACAAATTAATAAGGACTGTCAGAGCACAAAGCAGCATCAATAAAATCTCAAGCAGAAATCATAAAATACAAGCAAATGCAGAATATGGACTCTTTAACTTAAGAATACAAAGCTGGGCCAGATTGTTTTACACAGGTGTGCTAGGGTGCTGTACGTACTGTTGCAATGGCCAATGGGAGGATTCACCAGGTGGCAGCTGATCATAACGGTGAACAGGGTTTGATAAGCACCCCATCCATCCATCTTCTAATCCACTGGTCTGGGTCGCAGTGGGTCCGGAGCCTATCTGAAATCACTGGGTGAAAGGCTTCCAATGAACAGGGTGCCAGTCCATCGCAAGGTACCACACACACCCATTCACTCACACATTCACACCTAGGGGCAATTTAGCATGCCAAATTCACCAAGTTTAAGTGCTTTTGGGAAATAGGAGGTAACCAGAGTACAACCCACAAACCAAAGGCAACCCATGCAGACACATAAACACACCTCTCCTCACAGACAGTGACCAGATCTAGGACCTAAGCCACAACCCCAGGCTTCTGGGGCTCATGCTGCCCTAGTCGATAACCACTCATATTGATTTGATTATGCTAGTCATAAAAGCTACTTGCTGAAATTAGTGTTGAAGATTCAATATTTGAATAGGCTGTGGCTAAATCCACACTCTTGTGAACACTGAACTGGTAATAGGAGTAAAAAAATTGGTCCATGTTTAAACAGCTAATCAGAAAGAATCCACTGTGACAACCTTGCAACCAGTGACTGACTGATGGCCAATGTTTTAGGGCGCAGCAGGCGAATACAGGGCTGATTTTACCTCAGTGGTCTTCTGTGAATTCCTGGTGATTATGTGAGTCTTGCTAAAAAATGGTTACCAGACATTTTTCTCTCAGGGCACCTTAAACCCACATTTATAAACCTGCAAAGTGTCAGTTACAACAATACGTTTGGGGTTTCTTTTACATTCCAAAATAACCTCATTTTAATCAAGTAGTCCAGGCTTCAAGTGTGGTTCCATTTATCACAGACTAACTACATGTTGTTCCTTCAGAGCTCGGAGGCCTCGCCGTATAGCATTATCACATTCCTCCTCCTTTGTCTTTCAGAAAATTAAGTCTTGATGCTGTCCTGAATTCCCGGTTGTGCCTTTTAAGCATCCCATGAACATGAACTAGTTGACAGATGGCATTTCCCAGGCAAGGGTTGAATCCTACTGGCACGCTCCTGATCATATTCACAGACGCATATTCCAGCTTCATCTGGACTTCATTGGCCAGAAAGAGGTGTAATGTCTCAGTTATGCAACTAAGTCAAACAATAGCACCTCTAACTCAGTGTGGGCCTGCTGGAGATCCCTTGTCCTCCATCAGGGTCAAGCTCACTGTCTCTAAACGTATGGGTGGGCTGAGGGACCTGCAGTGGTGGAACTTTTGTTTGGGCTTGGAGAACAGGCTGAGGAGATTTTGCTCCGAGTGGCAGTCGTTTGTTGTTGTAGAAATGGAGAAGGCTGAAGCTGGTTGGTAGCAAAGCAGCACTGAGGTGCCTCTGGAACGCATTACACTTCTGTCACTCTGCTTTGCTAAAAAACACAGAAGTACACAGTCTCTCACTGCAAGCAGCTCTTTGTCTGTTCCCTATTAACTTCACACTGGCATCTCACTGACATTGGCTGGAGGCACAAGTGTTAATTTCGGTGTAATAATCCAAACGCATCGGCCATTCAATCAAATAAGGCTAGGGTTGGAAGCCTGACCACTGTCTCACATACATTGCAATCATCACTTCATAACAGTCTAACCACAAATTGAACCAAACAAAAGAGACTGAGAACAGTAAGGCACATGAAACAAGTTGAAAACAACATTTAAGAGGTGCAGTCGTGTCTGAGAGCCAATAGCATGGTAATTATGTTGAACTGCAGCCCAACCATAGTCCTGATTGTGTGATTGGAAAATAAGCCTGCAAAATAAGGCCTCAAGTCAAAAGTCGTTGACTGAATCTTACAAGTAGCACAGAGAATCCAAAGATAGAGAAACTGAAATGCTGTAAGCTGTAGAATCAGTTTAGATCGTGTTATTATGTAATGTGATCAGGAATACAGCATAACTAGCACTGATTTCTTTAGTCTTTTGTGGCCCAGAGTCTACTTTCAAGGAAAGGGTCATATTAAACTGTATGTAAACTGAACACCCACAGACTCTTTTTTTATTGTGATGTGTTGACCTTCGAAATAGAGCTACATAAAAAAAAATAAAAAAGAATCAGCAAATCCATGAGAATATTTGACTTAAGAGCAATAATATTTCTCTAAAAACCTTCTGTGTAACTTTTAGAAAGGCACTTTCCACACTTTTAAACCCAGCAACTATCTATATATCTGAAGGGTTTGGGATGTAAAGGGATACAAGTAGTGGGAATACAGAAATTAAGGATCTGTATTCAGTTTATCTTACATTTAAAGAGAATACTTACCTACTAAATATATAAAGTCAAAGAAACACCAGCAATATAACCTGACACTAACCTGAAACTATTTTAGCAAAGGCACTCATTAAATGTACACTTTAGAAGAGCTCAACAAACAACTTCTCTACAATCCCTGAAGTAATCAACTATCACAATTTCTTGCCAGGATTCTCTCCAACTCTTTCCATCCAATCAGAATGTGACTGACAAAATCCCACCAGTTGTGGCCATCTTGGAATAGAAATCAGAAGGTTTGTGCATCTGTGAGCAGAGCTGCTGAGGCTGGGCCTAGGCTTTATTGCTGATGTCGGTCTGATCCTGAAGACATTCTCATGCTTTCATGTTAATGGTTTTTAAACCACACTGTCTGTGCAAGTTTGTGGTTCACCCTAAGAGGCCTGACACTGGACTTTAGTATTGAGTTTGTATCTTTCTGATCTTGCATTTTTAGCTGTCTCCATTTATCTATTCATCTGTACACTATATAAACTGATGGACTGGTCTGTTCAAAAAAGTTGTCCATTGCAAAAACTGTACGGTATATTTCAGATGTATTGTTGAATATACACTGGTCAGCTATAACATTAAAATGCCTAATTTTGTGTAGGTCCCTTTCATGCCACCATAACAGCTCTGACTTAACAAATCCTGGACTCCTTAAGACCTCTGAAGGTGTCCTGCGATAACTGTAAGTTATGAGATGGAGCCTCCATGGATTGCACTAATGAGCCATGGGCACCCATGACTCCTCTGCCACTGCCTTGTCAAAGTCAACCAGATTTTTACGCTTGCCCATTTTCGCTTCTGCCAACACATCAACATCAAAAACTGACCGTTTATTTGTTGCGTAATATATCTCATCACTTGACAGGGGCCATCGTAACAAAAGAGTCATTGTCATTCAATATACATGTAACTGGTTTTAATGGTATGGCTGATTGGGGAGCTGACAACATATAGCCATATATTTTATGTTTTTGGGGCTATTAATTATGCCTGTAAACTACACAAACATTTTCCCATTATGAATCCAAAAATGACTTTCAGATCCCAATGGATCCATTAATAGAAGGAAAAACCTGATGTGTAGATGCTAAAAATTACCGCAAGCTCTCAATTATTCCAAATGTTCCTGAATAGCACTCTTTTGTCCAGCTTCCTGTTCGGCTCTCTGAGCTTTGTTCCCCCATCTAGACCTAACGCAGACCAGTCTAGCACAGCCACTGTATGGCCCCTGGTGCTCGCACAAGCGGAACTGCCCTGCTTTGATGTGGGCCGTTAGGCCGACTGGTCGGCAGCCCTTGATCAGTGCTGATGGCGGGGGTCCGAGTGTGTTTGTGATTTACTGTTCCCGCTCGTCTCGTGCTCGCGTTCTGGCAGGCTCCCCTTTAACCCGCACACCTGTCTCTGGGATGGAACCGCTCCCTTTAAAGCAGATTGCCGTACTGGGGCCTTTTCAACAGGCCTACGAGCTTGCTTTCACAACTAATCAAACCCACATTCCCGTAACATGTGTCTTTTGTCGCCGTGCCCGTGCTAGAAAGGCCCCGGCCAAAGCTGTTCAAGATTAAACAGCTCGTGCTCAGTGTAGCTTTATGCCCAGTCTGAGGTGAGGCATTAAATAGAGCAGGGTGGAGGACTGGGCTGGGCCGCACCTAAGAGCATGGCTCAGTTTAAAACATTTTTTCCTCTCATGCTTGTGTTTATGCGGGGCACATGAAAACAGGTGTGTCATCCGTCAAAGGAGGGCTTCATGTGCTGGTAATGAATGCTAAATGCGCCAGGTGTGAAATGGCCACCTGGAAAAACACTGCAGCAGCGGATCAGGGTGATTATGAACAAGGCCAAAACATGCCAGCCCTTTAGTGGCTGATCCAATTTAGAATAGAGTAGTGAAATTAAAAAAAATCTACAATCTCCTATCTACAAGTTAACCTTATTCTTAAGTGTACGTTGCAGCAATGCAGGAAGGTGGGCTGCTGGGTATAGTAACAATGTAAGGGTTTAAGGGTGTGTCACTAAAGCATAAGCAGGTAAAAATGAATGCAGAGTTATGAACTAGCCCTGAGTCCCAAAGCAGCCTTTTACTGGTATCAAAAATTCCAAAATTCATCTAAGCCTAGGGATATACATGCGTTTGCATAGACAAACCGTCTGGTCTGTGAATGTAGTTGTTCACATACTTGAAAACACTGATCATAAAGAACTTCCAGATTTACATAATGTAAACATTGCAAGACTCAATTAAATTGGCCTTTGGTGAATTCTAGTTCTGACATAGTTGTCTAAGCATATTTGTCACTGTGCAGCAGCAAGGACACATTATTCAGATGTGAGTAATTTCAGACTTGATCACACATCTTTTCTTTCGAACGTTTGGCGATTTTGATGCTGCTGAGAGCCTGCACTGTCCCTACCCTATGCAGAACGTTCATTTCTGAGGACTTTCACACTGACACACAAAACTGACACACAAAACTGACACACAAAAGAGATGCGGGATACGCAAGACAGCTATCATTTGTGTGTGAAGGCATCCCTGGTGAAATGACATTTTGTTGATTATTTAAGCAAAAAATAAGTAAATAATGAACTGTGTATTACAAAATTCAGAAGTGTGTTCTGGAGTAGGATGTGTATTTATTGTAACTTTTAATAATTTCAAGCAACTTGACCAGGGGTGTCCAAACATTTGAATCTAAAGCAACACACATGGTAACATTGTTGTCATATGTCAAATAATCCACAAGAACCCACAAGATCACAAAACCTTTTGGCGTCCTTGATTGAAAAATTAATGAAGTAATTTTCAACAATAGCTAGTAGTGTAAGGTGTGTGTAAAAAAACTGTTTAGGTTCCAATGTTTACTATTCATTTGTGTATGTGTGTTTGTGTGTGTGTGTGTGAGTGTGTGTGTGTGTGTATGTGTGTGTATGCACGGATGGCTGTACATGTGTGTTAGTGTCACCCTGAGAGAAAAAAGGCAGCGGAAAATGGAGCTGGAGTCACATTCAATTACTCAAATCGAAGCAGACAGAAAGAGTAGCCAGACTACATTATATAGCCTGTTCTCAACTGTACCGCAACTCCAAAGCACTAAAAGCTAATGTGACCTAACCCCAACACTTCCAGCAGTGCCATACACCCTGACTTAGTTAGGCTAGATTGCAACAATTAGTATTAACTACATAAATGCGACTGCAATTATTAGCGGTGCCGTGCTGAGGTAATGCTTTTTCCTAGCCGCTTTCAGTAGATACACTTCTTATGAAGTGGTGAAAGCAGTGTGCACTTGACTAAAAGCAAACCATGACAAAATCTACACTGCTGAAGTACGAAATTCTAAAACCTACTACATTATCTTTAGTTCATATCCATCTCCTTTTACTTGGACACTTTATTACAATTCAGCATTAGCATGAACCAGGAGCTTTACTCCATTCTCTTTCTTTTTAGTTCATTTTTTATTCAATATAAACATGTTTTTTTTGCAATATCTAGGTAGGTGCAACTAACCAACCCCTAGCATATGATGCTACCTTGCTAAGACAGTGCTACTTGGCAATTGCAAGACATCAGGACTAGCATGGTGAAAACAACAAATTCCTCAGGCTAACAAGTTTAATTTAGTTAACTAAGTTAATAGTCTACAGGTTTAAAAGTATAATATTTCATTGTGTTGCACGTGTAGAACTAAAATCCCATAGGGCCACTCGCCGGTACTAGCATTGTCTTACACATGTTTGTTGGCCAAACTGAAGGCCTTGGTCTAATAGTTATGAACTCAGTTCTCCCCTGAGTTTTGCACGTGTAGAAGTTAGAAGATGAAATACACCCGAAGTAGCATTTTCTGTGTGCTCCAACCTTCCAGTTTTCCACTGTATTTAACTAGAGGATTACAGATGATTGCTAAATAGTATATTTTTGAAGTATTTCCTGTAATACATAGAAGGATTCTTAAGCTTTTAAATGACAGTTAGCTGATTACTGGTAATACTTAGAGTCCAAACGTCACATTAAAAGGAGACGTCTCCACGGTGTCACTCTCCCCTGACCTGTCTTTCTCTTTCTTTCCATGTGATGGAGCAGGTGAGGATTGGACGAGGCAGCAGAAAGCTCTCTCTGTGACTGTCCCTCTGAGCGGAGGTAAATTATATAATGAGATCAGGAGGCTAATGTTAGTGTGTGACCTGTTTTGAGCGTAGGAGCAGGGCAAGCAGAGCGGGTCTGCAAACTATTCCACCCCTGACAGGCCCAAATGAATGGGCCATTTCTTTAATCCAGACCAGAGCCAGGACCCATGCTTCAAATGGTTCAAATTCGGCAAACCGGCAACCCCCCTCCTGAGGCTTTTCAAAAATAAATCCCCAGTCACTCTGTTAAACGAGTGAAGGAAAATGAAAAACGAGCACTCTTGGCCCATGTGAGGCGAAGCTGCGAGCATGGCCCTGATTGACTGGCTGCAATCAGGAGGGGCACGGACTCTTTTCTTAAATGTACTGAGATCAAATGGATTCTGTTTCTGTGGGTGAATCTGACGAGGCCTTAGTGGGCCTCTCGGGTACGGTCAGAAAGACAGCAATTGGTTGTAGAAATGTTACATTTACAAAAGTGAGCAAAGGTTTAAAGACTGTCACTTGTTTATTTAGCGACCTGATGTACTGTTGTCCATTTTTATAGGGAATAGTATCTCAAGTCAAGTCAAGTGGGTTTATTGTCATTTCAACTACATACAGAGTACACAGTGAAACGAAACAACGTTCCTCCAGGACCATGGTGCAACATAGACAGTGCATACAAGACACAAGTGCAACACAAACAAACAAGTGCGGACAGACAACACAACACAGTACAGACAGAGGATAATAAATAATGACGGTAGTGAAAATGGCATTGGCAAATATCTTTTACCATGATATTACCTGGGAGTTGGCATTTGAATAAGTGTACATGTTTATATGTCATGTCATGTTTATAAGCAGGGGATAAGCAATCTGCCTTCTAGATTAATGTTATTAGGGGAAGTAATGGAGATGAGGAAACTCATTTTTTAAAGCAAAGGTTCTTCTGACTGATCTTACTCATCGGCTGGACAAGTGAAATTCCATTAGTTCACTTCTTCATCTTCTATCAAAGTGTAAAAGGCAAAAACATTCATTTTTGGATTGGCACCAGCCCTCCCCCCCTGCCCCCCCTGTAGCTAAGCCCCTGTAGAAAGCATAAAATAGGTCTCGTTTAAATAATTTACCAGTTCGACATGATTTGGGGTAAGTGTTGTGACCGGTTGGGCATGAATTAACGTTGGAGGCAAACTGCTTTTAATTTGACAGTAGATGCATGTCAAAATCGTGACTCAATATGACAAAAAAACTGCACAATATTAAATTACACAGGTGCGTCATAAAATATCTCTGTAGATCCAGATAGCCATAACCCCTGCCTCATGACTAACAACCAAAACAGTACAATGCACTATTGACTCAATACAATACGCTATTGACTCAGTATAATTACCCCTTTAGTCAAATCACAGTGACTGAGTAATTTCTCATAAATCCATCCAGACTAAATTAGGTGCAACAGGCAAGTTACAGTGTGTACATAAATATTTGGCTGAAGAGCCTGAGATTTAAGCAGATACAATCTCCAGGTGACTGAATCATGTGTGTAAGCTTGATTTATAACCATTCCAGCACTAGTAATGAAGTTTCTGCATGTGCATGCAGCTTTGAGTTTATCACCAAAACACTCACAAACACACACAGTTCAGATGACTTAATGTTTAACAATTTAACAAAATACTGTAATCAATCATTTTTACCATTAATAAAATACACTACATGTGACAAAAGTATCAGGACACCTGCTTGTTCATTGTTTCTTCTGGAATCAAGAGTGATTAAAAAGAGTTTGTCCTGCTTTTGTTGGAGTAACTGTCTCTACTGTCCAGGCAAGGTTTTTACTAGATTTTGGAAGAGCATTGCTGTGAGGATTTGATTGCAGTCAGCAACAAGAGCGTTAGTGAGGTCATGATGTTGAAGGATCACCACCTCACTTCATCCCCAACCCCTCAACTCATTCCAGGAGTTTTGGATGGAGCACCATTATTCCAGGGGAACACAGTTCCACTGCTCCACAGCAGTTGGCACAGCACTTTACATCGTGTGAAAATTAAATGATGAATGGACCAGTTAAAATACTCTAAAATGATTTAAGAAATAAAAGATTTCTTCATTGACTTCCATTGAGTTAAGAAGGTTGTTTTGTCTCCTGTAAAGTTCACATTTTGGAGGTTTTGGCTTGACAGTGATGATATGCATATATCCAATATAGCATGGACACATGCTGTTTGGTCTCTTTTACTTGCTTGATTTTATTAATGTTATTATAATTTTTGCTATTCTCAGAATTACACCTATATTTTATCCTACTGTCTCGGATTTTCCTCTTTTCCTTCACCCAGTGTGAAAGCGTTTGCATGTGTCAGTAATAATTCACTGAAGTCCAGGCAGTATCATGTCCTAGCTAACCTCAGTAATGTGAACCTCAGCCTGAGCCTCCAGAGGCCAGCTGAAGACACACAGATAAGCACAAATACAGCGCTGCTGTTTACACAAGCACTAGTGAACATTACCAAGTGCCTGTCACTTTCCCCAAGTGTGTGTCAGTGTGTGCGAACACAATGGGAGCCCTATAACTCTGCCTCCACACCCTCTTTGTCTTCCCCGTTGTGTTGGTTTCAGGAGACAATGGGCGAGCGTGAGTGTGCAGTGGAGGGTGATGAAGGAGGCCACCTGAGTAAACGGGAGTAGCCTGCTCGGCCCGCCGCTCAGATTTATGGGCTGTTTCCTCCGGGCTGGAGGGGCAGCGCTGAAGCACTCAGGCCAGACACACTCATCAGCTGTTTCGTCCAGACATTTAACTTCTCACAGAACTGTGTATGTGTGTGTTTGTTTTTGTGTATTCTCAGGACAAATTTGAGCTGCGTTTGCAGGAAAGCCAATGAAAACAGGGAGCCGACTGGCCAATGACCTACAATGTCTGGAGTAAAAAATTTAAACTGAGTGTAAAACCATTATCTATACTGGACACTGTTAAAAAAAGTGTTATTTAGAAAATGTCATTGACAGACATTTTCTGTCTGTCAAAAACAGAAAAATAGTATTAGATTAAAATGTCCATGTTTAAATTAAATATCTGGTAATATCTGGGAAATAACCTGTCAAAATAAAAGCATATACTTTCTCCACATGTAGGTTAACTCTTCATTTAAAAACTACAAACAAAAAAAACATAATCCGTATTGAAGTAGGCTACCAACACTTCTCATAAAGACCTTTGCTCAATTTCAAACAGTTATAAAAGCAAAAGTACAAATGACACAGTTCTTTCAGAACAAGAACAGGGTGTTCGCTTAAGAAATATAGAAAGCTTATGCTGACACACCCCCAAAAAGGCTTAGTGGCCATTATGATGGGGATTACTCAAAACTACCCAAAACACGCAGCCAACCATACCAAAACGTCTCTTAGTATGTGACAGTGATATAGCAGCATAACCAAAGTAGTTTTGTGTAAAATTTCAGAAATTGTATTTATTTTATTAATAAAGAATACTTTTATTGTGCAGTTCTTAAAACGGATGATTCATGTATTGCACTTACACATCATTTGTTTGTAAAAGCATGCAACACACTTCAATAAACAGTCTATTCTTTTAATTTTAATATGATTTTCCAGAGATTTTTTTTTTACAGTATAGTATGGTACATTATACTTTTGCATAAAACTGCATAATACAGATGAGACATAATCACTTATAGGTAGTTATGTATATGATTACAACACTTTTTTCACAGTCCCCCTCATTTCAGGGCACCATAATGTTCAGGGTATTTGGCTTCACAGGTGTGTTACATAAGATACCTAAGCTTGCTTCTAAGCTCCCAAACACCTTTAGGGTCTGCAATTGCCATTGTTCAACCTGAGGGTGAGAAAAGCTGTGCCAATGAATGTCAAATAAGCTATATCGAGTCTATAAAAACAAGAAGAAATCCATTAGAGACATCAACCAAGCTCTGGAATTTCCAAAACCAACTGTGTGGAATATCATTAAGAAGAAAGAACACACTGGTGAGCTCACTGATCACGAAGGGACGGGTTGGCCAAGGAAGACCTCCACTGCTGCTGGCAAAAGAATCCTCACTAATCTCACTAAAATCCTCAATTGTCTGTCATCAGAGACTACTATATACTGAATACTTAATGAACAAAAGAATTCTGCAGAATTCCGGGAAACGGTCTTGTGGACAGATGAGAGCAAGATTAGCCTGTATCAGAGTGATGGCAAGAACAAACTGTGGAGACATAAAGAATCCAAAGCATACCACCTCATCTATGAAACATGGTGGTGGGCTGTCATGGCATGGGCATGTTAGGCTGCCACAGGTACTGGTGCACTTATCTTCATTGCTGATGTAGCTGCTGAAGACAGCAGCACAGTGAATTCTGAGGTAAGAAGGAGCATCTAATCTGCTCAAGTCATTCATCTTCATCTTCATCTTACAGCAAGATAATGATCCCAGTTATACTGCTAAGGCAACACAGGTGTCCTTTAAAGTAAACAAGTGGAAAGTTTTTGCCAGTCACCCGATTTAAAATCAATCGAGCATGCATTCCATATGCTGAGGAGAAAACACCCCGAAACATGCAAGAGCTGAAGACGGCTGCATTAGAGTCTTGGCAAAGCTTCACCACAGAAGATCCCCAGCACCTGTTGATGTCTATGAATCACAGACTTCATGCAGGAAATATGCAACCATGTACTAAACATGACTGCTTTGATGTACCTATACATATATATAGAGAGTATAATTCATAGGGGACATTATTATAGGATATTATAGGTACAGTCTATACAGAATATTACATCGTAAAATGGTATTTACAACAAACAACTGTGTAAATGTGTGTGTGAGTTTAAAGAGAAGCTTGTGAGCAAGAATAGTCAACCCCACCATGAACTCTGTCCGTGGTTGCTGTGACTGCAAGCACACACTTTTAGAGGAGTGAGGTGTTAAGGTCGAACTGTCAGATAAGACTTACACACACACACATACACATATATATACACTCCACTTCCACACACTGTCAAACTAATGAGCATAGCAGCACTAAAACACATGCTTTACTCTCAGGAGAGAACAGTATATGCTCTTGGACACACTGTGCGTATACAGTCTGGTCTCACTTGTGGGAAGCTCGGTCAGAAAAGATCGGAATTGTTCCACAGTTGCATTTGCAAATTAGGCGTTCATGGGCGGTACACATGCAGTCATACGAGACACAACAAATACCATAACAACTCCAAACCCTAACCTTTAATCATAATTTTTTGACTGAAAATGCATTAATGTCAAAGAGAAGCGCAGAGTTTTTAACCTGATCGACCTAATCAACAGTGTTTTCAGCATAACCTCTGTCTGTCTGTATCAGTAGCATTTGACAGTCATTGCCAGTCTTTTTTACATTTCCATGTACAGGTGGTAAACATGGTAGGAAGGCCAATGGGCAGGTGCACAAATACACATACTTTTTAGAATGTCACAATAATGCCAAAAGCCTCATATTCCAAAAATGGCAACTTACAGGAGAATAATTTTTTTTTTTTTTTTACTGGAGGTCATTGTCAAAAAAAGATATATATATATATATTATAAATTTTGACACAGTATCAAGAACAACTGCCAGATGCACATTTTTGGCAAAAAGTAAAAAACAATAATGGTTAAAAAAAATCAAAAACAAAACAAAAATAGAGATTGTGTGACTGCAATGATGAATTAGTTTGTTTGTTTGTTTGTTTTTTCAGTATAGAAATGTTATTGTGATCAATCTATGATAATCAATCAATTGTTCACACATACAGGACATACACGTCACATGCCTCAATAAACCTCTTCTGTCTTATGCATTGTTGTCAGATTGTGCAGATGTTGCAGAGCTGTGTGATGGTTTGAGGCTTGTTCGAGAGTCAGATTTCTCTCCAGAGACTTGCTCACTATCTGCTTTATCTGCCAAGAGAAAATATGAAAGGATAAATATGTCTGTGCTTGTTGGTCAGATACTGTACTCTGGAAGGGCTCAGAGTCAAAAGTGGTCTCAAGTTTTCTTCCAGTTACAGACTCATTTATTCCACTTCACAGGCCCATATGAGTTTGTTGTATGGGCTCACATAAGTCCTGTAGTGCTATAATATAATAGCTCTCTCTCTCTCTCTCTCTCTCTCTCTCTCTCTGTATGGAAAGAAAAACAGCACTCTCCAGCAAGAAGAGAGAGACATTGCCTGAATCAACAGTGCCTACATTGGGAAAAACTGTGACTAAAGCTGAAACAGAAAGATATATAAGAAGAAAGACTGGTCGACTCCATGTATGCATACACCTAGCAGGAAGCTACATTTCTGTATGTCCAGACATTATGCATATCATCACTGGCAAAAACCTTGTATCTCCAAAATGGTCACAGGAGAAGGAAAAATCCTTCTCAACGTCCAATTGAAGTCAGTGTACAATATTTTATTAAGTCATTTTGGAGCATTTCTACTGGTCCATTCATAATGGAACGTGAATAAGAACTACCAGCTGGTATTGTACCAGTGGTGTTACTGAAAAGTGGGAGTGTTTAGGAACCACAGCAAGTCAGCTATGAAGGGTCAGCCAACGTAAAGTTGCCAAGTGGGCTCGACAAGGGCTGAGGAGCATAGTGCTGGCTGATGTTCTGCTGACCCAATAACTCCATATTAATGCCTATGGATTCATAATGGGATGTCATAAAAGCTCCTGTAGGTGTAATAAGTAGATTTCCCAAAACATTTGTCCATATAGTGTACATTTTATTATGTTTTAATATTATCTGACTGGTCCTAAATTGCGTCTGCCAAAATGGTTCTATTTTGAACCAAAAATGGTTCTTCTAGTTTATCCCTTTGTTGCCCCGAGGACACACTTTCAGGACACACTCATGCTGCAGTTCTGCAGATGTGTGTATATGTGTGAGTTTATGAACCATAGCTAATGAGAAAATGCTTGATAGCCATTCTGCTATGTGAACTACACACTCTTCACAGCAAATGAATTTGTGTGTGCATGTGTGTGTGCATGTGTATGTGTGTGTGTGTGTGTGTGTGTGTGTGTATGGCCTGTGTCCTTTCTCTCTCCACAGTAAATGAGTGTGGTGAGTGTGGCTTCGCTGTACGTGTGAGAGGGAAATGCCGAGGAGGTGCAGTCAGTCGCTCAATCTAATGGGCGCGAGTGTCTCTGCTAGCATTAGCAAGCCTGCAATCCAGCTGCCCCACATCCTCTAACGTCAGAGCTCACGTCCATCCAGCCACTTGTGGTCTTCATCGATATGGACCACTTTCTAGGGTTTGGAAGAATTTTTAATAATTACGATGATGATGATGATGATTTTTTGCTATAGTTCTTTGTGAACCACACTTCTGCAGTGTAATATCCAGAAATGTATTTTTTTGATCTTTGAGGTTGTGTGTGAGCATGAGACAGAAAGTGTGAGAGAGTGTGTGCTGTGTCTATGCGCAGTCCATGTCCTTCAGCAGAAGGAGCGTGTTCTTATTCCGCACTGTGGGAACTGATTTGTTGGGATTTTACTGCAGCCTATCATTAACCAAACTGAAGCATAGCATGATCACACTCCCAGGCCCAGAGCCATGCTGCCAAGTCATCCACACACATCCAACACACACACACACATGCAAAGATAGCAGGCTGTATATATGATGAACTGTGAATGTACAGATTTATGCAACATACCACAAACGCAGCAATACACACTCGTCCTGAAGCTTAAGAGTGACCGTTTCATAGTGAAGATACTACAGTTGGGGCAGTTACAACCCCTTACACTGCAAACTGACACACACTTCAGTTCCTCACTCTCATAACGTACACACCTAGTTATTAGCTTCATAAAAGTTTCCAAACAATGAATCTTAAGAGTAATAACTGAATAGGTCTGCAGTTGAAGAGGTTAAGGACATGTGCGTCAATGCTTAGGTTTCTCATGCTGAATGTTGTTTTTTAGTCCTTAGTGCCCCCCTATAAGGCCCTTAAAAACTTCCTATGCTAAGAGAGTAAAAGATGCCCTGATTTGCAAAAGGCAGAAAGTTACAGATAAACAAATCTCTTATTTTATTACATTTTAAAAGCAAGATTAGTGTGTTATTTTTTAAATAACAAAAAAGCAAAAGGGCCTGCAACAAAAGTGTGGGCACCCTGCATGGACAGTACTAGCTACACTTACAGCTAGTAAATGCTTGACAGCTTTGTAACCAGCTTACAATCTTTCCATTTTGTAGGGATTTTTTAGAATTTAGTCTAGCTCTCTCAGATTTATCAGCTGTCTTTTTGCATTGCTCTTTTGAGGTCGATCCATACATCTTCCATTACGTTTATGTCAGCAACTGCGGGGGCCATTGGGGGTTTTGAGGTGTGTTAAGAATCAGTATATTGCTGTAGAAGCCATCCTCTTTTCACCTTCTGCTTTTCTACAGACAGGGTGACGTGTGCTTTGTATGTTGGTATTTTACTGAATCCACTTTTACCTTTTCCAGTGAAATGTTTCCTGTGTCACTGGCTGCAACACAAGCCCGTCGATCCACCTCTGTACTCAACAGTTGGAAACGTGTTCTTTTCATGAAATTCTACACCCAATTCTACACTACACACAATTCTACACTTTTTTGCCATTGTAGCCAAAAATGTTCTACTTCAACTTCATCAGTCCACTGGACTTGTTTCTAAAAGCATCAAGCTCTTTTAGATGTCCCATGCCTTTAATAGGGCATTTGGGCTGTAGTTCTGTGCTGCTCCTAAGTGGATGCATGAAGTCTCCCCGCTAGATTTGAGAAAAGGTGAAAAAGGGAGGTCATAACTCCAAACCTTGGCTCTATTCACACAGTAGGTAAAAGTGGCCCAAATCTATGAACATACCAATGGTTAAAAAACAGTTTTGTAAATGAGACATGTGAGTATGTAGAAATGTTTTTTAAAGTTTAATAGGCCACATGAGAAGCAATTTCTATAGCAATTATAGCTTTTATCTAGAACCGTACATTTAAGCCAGAAACCATTCAGGCCCCTTATTCGTAAGAGTGTCTCCACTACTAGGTCAGCAGCTGTGCTCTAGTTTCAGAGGCATTAAGAGGACATGAAGGTTTGGCTTTAAGTGGATGGTCGGCTTGTTCCATTTTTCTTGGAAGTTGTTTAGCTTAAGATGCCATTTATTAGTCTAGAAAGCTTCCAAGCCACGCTAGAATGCCAGTCGCATGTTTGTGTGTAAAAGTGGTGGCCAAAACTCTAAGAGGAAAACAAAGCCCCAAAGGTTCCCATGAGGAGCAACATGCAAGTGACCGGAAGACTTTGCAGCACTGGAAGATCCATCATCTCCAAACTCGGAATGCTTAAAGCAGCCTGGCATACATTAACCCATGCGGTCTTCTTTGTGTTCTCTGCTCTCCAATTCTGGCCTGAGGGAATTTTTGGGAATGACACAGCACCATGGATGGAGTGGTATGATCATTCCTGAAGGCAAAGCTCAGGTTCGGATCTGCCACTTTCCACAAAGGGAAACATTTGTCTGGGATGAAAGCAGCAGAGTCTTGTGACGGGGGGAAAAATATCTTCTCCCTGTTGCGACCTGCCAGCCCCAGCTGCTGCTATTCGCTGGCAGCGAGCTTTGTGGCTTCTTTGCCCATCAGGGTTTTGGTAAAATCCAATCTGACCATGGCCGTCTGTGTGAATGCCAGCAGTGAAGCGGAGATGAGCAGAGACACACGTACACACACACATATGCATACACTCGATGGAGATGAAAGAACCTGCAAGCTGTAGCATGCTGGTTCTTTCCTTCTCCCCTCTCTCATAAACCAACGGGTGGGCCTTCAGACGTGCCTATCATTCCTGTGCTGCAATAAAGCCAATGAAGTGGTATAAGTCTATAGATGGTGACTACCGATACTTCTCTATGCTGACTGATAGCATGTTGAGCACTTAGGACATAGGGAGGAGCTCAGCTGTCAGCAGAATAACTGCTGACTGTGTGGTTTGGGCTAATTCAGCACTAACTGGTGGGCTTATATGGGCTTATAGGGGTAATGCCTATTGCACACATAGTGAGTCTTTATTAACCCACAATTTCATTTATCAAGATATCAAGGGAGTGCCCTACTAACCGCTTCCAGGGTGATATTTTGTAGTAGCTGCAGCCACCTGGAGCAATAATCTGTAATGGTTATACCATCAAGGGTCTGCAAAAGAAATTGCTCTGCATCCAATATTGATTCAACAAAATTAAAATTCACGTTGAACCACAGTCACCCGCATACTTCTCAACTTTGAATGCCAGTCTGTCTTATTAGTTGTTCCCTTTTCAATGACCCCTACTCAATCTCAATGACCCGAGAACATTCTTCACCATTATAACAGAAGTTTAACCCATTACCGGTCACACAAATGGACCATTTCCCTCGTTTCCCATCCCAAGAAAACAGAACACACTGTGCGTCATGTGTTAAACACTGAGAAAGATGCAGTTGGACGTGAATAGAGTTTGACGCGGTTCCAGATCATTCAGCTGGGGAGTGGCCTAAAGGCACGGCTCGTTGGGCCCAAACACAGCACCAATTAAACCCAATTAAAGCCAGTTAAACCCAATTAAAGGCTCTGATTCCCCCGCTGGGAGCACTCAGTGTGTAAGTAATGGGTCGAGTTCAGGGATACATTGCCCTGGACATGACCCAGTAACCCTGACACTGAGTGCAGGTTACAATCATAGGTTCACTAAGCATTCCACAGTGCTATGGTTAACTCTAGATCAGTGTAACATTATACTGCATTAAGGACGGAATTCACAAATGGTGATCTTAGATTAGCACGGCTGCCTCTGGGAACACGGGCACATGGATTGAATATTGCAGGACTAGAAGCAGTTACTTTAAAATGTCACCTGAAAGTGGAATATGTAACCTAATCCAAAGGGTTATTATATGAAAGAAATGTTTAATTACTATTTTCCATTCATTATATATTGCTTGTCTTTTTAGGTTATATTATTCAATAGACAAGACCTTTTAATCCCCCCTATTAATTTAATTAAAAGGCCTTTTAATACAAGGCAAACAGGATTTTTTTATGCAACAAAATGATATATTAACACTCACTTCTGTGTTATAGAAAGTTAGCATCTTTCTCTCTTTCTCTGTCTGCCTCTCTTTCTCTATCTACCCCCCCCCCCACCTTTTTCTTTCTCTCTCTCTCTCTCTCTGCAGGAGACTGTAATGGGAGCCAGATTGTCAAGGCTTAAGCAGAAATATAGATCTCTCAATTACCAGCAATTCATTTGGAATCTCGTTTGACATTTCGTCTACACAGCTGTGTTTGGGCTATTTTTCTAAAACCTGTGAATATTGGTCATGGAACAATAAATCAAAGAGTCCTTGTCGGGTGAGACTGACATGTTGGGCCTCAGCTAATCAAAGACTTGGCTGGAGACCCTGGCATTAACGGTGCACCAGCAGGGGCACCGAGCCTGTGTATTATGATGAACATGTGTGAGGGTAGTGGGGTATGGATACCTTATGGCCCTCACCTCACTGGGTTACAGTTGTATGGCTAGTGTCAGTGAAGCACAGAGAGAGCGAGGGGGAGAGAGAGAGAGAGAAAGAGAGAGAGAGAGCACAGACAAAGCTGCGTGTAAGAGCTGGAATTCAAAGCAGCGCAGTCGCGTGATGAATCTGCCAAAATCAATGAGCTCTGGAATTTAGGTTTTTGAGCAAAGAGCTAAAAATGGGCAACAATAATGGCAAGCCTGAGTGAAAGGTGGGGGGTGGGGGGGTGAGGGTTAGAGAGCGGAAGCAGGAGAGAAATGAGCTAAATGGGTTAGAAACCGAAACATTCCTTGGTGAACGTGTGTGTCTTTGTGTGTTTGTATATAAAACGATTCCCCACATGGCAGGAACGATGAAGACGGACTGTAGGCTGCTACTCATCCTAAAATCAAACCTCTTCCCTCCATCCGCTCTTGGGTAACCAAGCATTTTTGGGTTCACTTGAACTCATGCGACTAACAAAATTAAAGACTTTAGCGAATACAATTCATGACTGAAGCCAGCAAGTGCCCACATTTAGCATAACAAACCCAAAGGGTACAAATACATTGGATACACAATAGCGTGGGGCAAACATACTCTATAAACTACAATATAGAACAATCTGTTTCATAAACACCCCTCTTTTCAACAACAATAGCATTTACAGGAATAGCACAGGAAGTTTAACAGCTCCCCCAAACAGAATATGCATGGCCTTGCACACAATAGTAACACCACAGAGTCACAACAAACATCACCTTTGTTTTACAATAGCTGAACAAAAACCATGAGAACCCAAAGTTATTCATGTGCATAAACTAGAACTTTTTAAATATGACAAACGACACAAACAACATAAACCTTAATTAAGATAGTAACAGTCCGGTTGGTAGAAGACACCCATTGCATTTTTTATGACTTCTATAACACATCAGATCAAATACATTGTTAATGTTAAGAGTGTATAGTCATAATCAACAAGCTTTCCGAAATATGACATGAGCTCCCTGAAAACACCCTCCACGCCCTACTATCACTTGGTAAAAAGGTAAAGGTAAAGGTGCACGTATTTGTCACTGTACAGTGTGGACTGTACAGCGAAATGTGTCCTCCGCATTTAACCCATCTGGTAGTGAACACACACTCACACACATGTGTTAGGGGCAGTGAGTACACACACACCCCCAGAGCGGTGGGCAGCCAACTCCAGCACCCGGGGAGCAGAGAGGGTAAAGGGCCTTGCTCAAGGACCCAACAGCGGCAGCTTGCCAAGCCCGGGAATCGAACCCACAACCCTGTTATCGATATCCCGGCACTCTAACCGCTGAGCCACCACTGTCCCAATCAGGTACAGACAAGCTACTATTGATTTGACAATAAGTAAATAGATTAGAAGTGAAGTGATTAGAAGTAAATAGAAGTGCTGTATGACAGACTTTTTCAATCATAGTCCCATTTATATGCATACCATTTAGTCTGGCTTAAAGATGTTAAACGTTCTTTTTATGACCTCTTTATTTCTCCAAGGATGTGTTTTCCACATTTTCCCTCTTTATTTTAATGCACAAATATTATATCTAAGCTTTATCTAGTATTTCTGACACCTTAACATACGGGACAGCTGATCCACTCAGGCTTTTTGTGAGTCCATTCCTCATTGTTGCTGCAAACTGGCCGCTTGTATAGCATGGGTGCAATGCAGTTTCAAGTGGAGAGAGGTAGTTTGCAAGGGCACAGGATTGAAGCTGTCACTTCAAAAATCTGTCACCATGCGTTTGGTAAAACTGTCATAGACGGTTAAGCTTGACTGAGGGTGCCTTCACTCTTACTTTGTTTGGTCTAGACCTTTACACTTTTTAGTTTGGTTCGAACCAAAACAGCAGGTGTGAAAGGTGCCTCGGTCCACAGCCCAGACCAAAGGACCAAAAAAAGATGGTTTCAATACAGATCAACTGAACCATGGTGGTGGCATGTGAAAAACATAAAATGAAATTCAAATTTGGTCAACAAAGAGTCAACTTAAAGACGTATAATGTATAAAATGCGGTTTCTTGTTTGATAACCAAAATGTGACATAATGACATATTTGACATAAATAAATTGGCATTCCTTATGCAAAAGAAGCTATAGGGAAAAGCTTAGTTTTACATAAACCTTAAGTTGAAAAGTTGCTAAATTTCTATTACAAACCAGTCTCTTGCTCTCCCACTGTTCTAGTGATAGTGTTCCTATCACCAAGTTGACAATATGGCTCAAAAATGCCACCTGATCTCTGGCAATGTGGTACATCTTTCATGCTGATGTTCCACGGCAGACCTCTGAGAACAAACTGTAGCACACTGTGCAGCACTGGATAAAAGAATGAAATGTCAGTGCTTCCAGTGTATCATCCTCCTGGAGGGTGATTAAGAGCCTTTCACTCTCACACTGTTCAAGCATCTGTAGCATCTGTTGACATAGAAAGAATTTTCCTTTTCACCAGCTTGGCAAGGCCCAGGGGATACATCTTTCCCCAGTCATTCCATTTACTATGACATCTGATCCTTGTCTCTCTTTCTTAGGTGAGTGGTGATATGCATGCTGTTAGATAGGAGTATTGCTCTCCAACAGTGTATCACTATCATATAGTAGTGCTCTGACTGAAAAGGCTGGCTATGTCCTTGTAGAAAACTGATGTGGGCACATCAGCTAGGGTTTGAGGCATACGTCCCAAGCTCTGACAAATCTACAGAGTAAAACTAACCTGTTCCTTTTTCTAGTGTCATATTAGGTATGTGTTGAAATCTGGGCACAAATCAGACCATATTCTTAAGGGAACAGGACAAGCCATCACAAAGCTAGATGAGGCAGAAATGCTGGGATATCATATTCCTTTTTCACCAGCATGCAAGGGCTACTTTCCATGGTGACTTCCATTTACCAGAAAATCAGATGCTCTATCAGACTCTATTTCTAAGGTAAGCCTGCCTCTGCGACTGCAACTGCGGCAACTCCCATCTTTATGATTTAGGGCACCATTGAGCACATCGGCCATTTTTGAGTGGACAAATTGAAAAGTGGAATACGAGCAGGATTTTAAAGGCGCTACAAAGTCCCACAATGCACTTGTAATTTCTAGTGAACAGCGTAGCTCATTGCATGAGCTGAACATGGACCAAAATGCATTGCAACAGCATTTGCTCATTTAAACAGGTGATGGTTACAAGCCACTGGACAGACGTTTTCCCATATAGTTTGTTAACAGTAGGCTTAGGTTGCTAAGCAACATAACAGTCAAAGATTGTTCCATGAACAGCACAAAATGTTATTTCAGGCTCAGCCAATCATTTGCTTGCTTATGTGATTGGTGATGATGAGGAAGTGTCTGAATTCATTTGTGTTGCTGGTGCTACTTAACTAAATAGCATTATCTATTTTGGTCACAGCCTGTGTTCTCATATGACATATTTGTGAAATTTATGAATTTTCAAAGATGCTTTCTTCTTTAATGAGATGCACAGAACTAGTTGTGTGCTAAAGAGAAGAATTTCATTGAATCCATATAAACAAGCTGTTAACTGTACCATTCGCTTACTGCTGGACGCTGTGTTGTCTACAGTTTGTCTCTTCTTCTGTATATAGAAGTGTCCAGGTGTGTTTCGGTATAATATTTTAGTGCTAATAGAGCCTGTTTGCACCTTGCATTACCATGCTTTTTCCATCAGACAAGCAGAAATACGTCTGTAGAAAAATGAGTGAGGGATAAATGAGTGTAAATTACAGTGGTCTTCTCTCCCTCACTCTTTTTTTCTATCGTCTGTGTGTTTATGTCATGTGCTTGTGCTCTTGCTTATTTACCGGTAGATGACAGCAGGATTACAGATTGTTCCCTTGCAGTCTAAACAGTCTGTTGCATTTTCTGATAAAGCCAATTAAGCCATAATGCAAGAACCATTAATTGTTCCTCTGTATTGTAGAGGAACGTTACTATATTAATATAGTAATCCTTACCTTTACATAGTAATCAGGAATGAAAACACAGGTCTGGCACAGGGACTATCAGAGATGACATGAGGGTCTCAACCTATCAGAACTGTTTGCATAGCCTGCTAGAGGAAAAAACACACACAGCTCACTGTCCAGTCCATTCACCTTCTGGGCAGTGTGCCTGTGGGCCCAGACACATCATTGCTGGTGTGTCAGCAACACCTGGTGCTGCATCTCCTCTGAGGACCAGACGAAGTAAGATTCACTATGGTTTCGTGGGTTTGAATTGTTCATGCCTGTCAGGTCTAAACAATCACCGCTCAGGGGAACAGTTCCTTTCTCTACTCCCAAGTCCTCCAAAGGTAGAGTGAAATAGGCCCTCAGACGATAAGCCAAACCATACTAGTCATCTCCACCACCAAGACCTGCTCCTCTCGACAGCTTCTCATTTTCCTTTGCCAAACGCCTCAGCTCCATCCTTACTTCCTTCAGCTCTTCATTATGTAGACAAGCACTCACTGTCAGTCACAGACTAAACACACCATTACTTCCTCAACTGGATCAGCATATCCAGTAATCTGAAGTGCCCTCCTAATATCTTCACTCCAACTTGTGATAATCAAAACATCCTCTGTGTCTGTCATTTCTAGCTCATTACACTTTACTTTCCAGACTTAGAGCTGCCATCCGTCCAGGAGTTTCCCTAGATCATCCGGAAAAATCATTCAGTTCCTGGACCCAAAATGTCCCAGAATCCAATCGTTTTTAAATGTTTAAACAGCTTCTTTTCGTCCTATCAAAGAATTTCCCCATGAAGAATGAGTTTGATGCGTTTGGATTACCCTTAGCACAGAGACAGCTGTTTCAGAAAAGCTGCCTTGTTGGTGATTTAGTCATTAAGCAGCACTACATGGTGATGAGATTAGGTCCAAATGTTTGTGGACACCCCTGCTGATGAATGCATTCAGCTACATTCAGCATTCAGCTACTACAGATGTGCAAATGCACACACAGCTTGGGTCCTCTACAGGCTCCCTGTAGAGAAGTACTGCCAATAGAATAGGACTAAGCAGATAATCAGATACTCATGAACCCACTGGAACCATGCCTAATGAGCTGTAGAGCAGTGTAACTGTGTTCTCTGGAATGATGGTGCTCCATCCAATACTTTTGAGAAATGTGTTTTTGTAGTTGAGGATGAGGTGGGTGGTGATCCTGACCTTCCTAAAGCTCTTATGCAATCAGATCCTCACAGCAGTGCTTCAGTAGTAGAACGTCTTCCCTGCACAGTAGAGACAGTTACAGCAACAAATAAACTCTTTTCAACACCCATGACAACACACATGATGTCATGAACAATGGATGAGCAGGTGTTCCAGTACTTTTATCCATATAGTAAATGTCTGCTTTGTGAGCATACCCCATCCTCAAGCCAATGATCAAGTGTCCAGGAATGTTACAGGTCTGAGAAGGCAACCCTCTTCTCTCTTTGAAAAGTTTCTGCATAGTCAACAGACGTCCTGTGGACCACGTGGACCTGCTGGTCTCAGCTGTATACACCTCCAGACTCTCATGGATTGCACGTGGGTGGGCCAAAAGGCTACTTCTGGAATAGTCCTTGGGCTGCTTAAGTCTAAAGCCTCTTTCAGTCTTTCTTTCACAGCCTGGTAATCAGCTCGAACCACAGCAGGAAGAGTGTCCCTCAACAAGAATGCTGCTTTGCTCATGCAATTTCGGCAGAAACTCTTGACTCCTGCCACCTTGCGCACCTTTTAACCTCTGACAAGTTTGGGCATGTCACCAAGCACGCCCTGTTCTCGGTGCTAGCTAATAATTTCCTCCGAGTTAAAGTGTAAATGTGCATTTGCCTTCCTGCACTTCATAATTTGGGTAGAAATCAAATAAACCACTACTGCCGCCAGTGTAATCAAGGATTTCTGGGTTCAGATGAACTCATACAACCAGCAAAATAAAAGAGCAGAGACAGAATGCAGTTCAGAGCCGAAGCCAGCAAGTGGCCGCAAAGGCAGAAGTACATATTTCAAATATGACAAGCCTTGAAAGGGATAAATACATATGGTGCACAATTGCAAAGGGCAAACCTACACCACAATATAAAAAAAGTCTGTTACACTTTCTTTCTTCCGCTCGTACTGTAATTTGTTTTTACGGAGAATGAATGGCTAAAATATCTCGGACAGATGTTTCTGGAGCTGTATTGCGGTTCTGGTGACGGCTTGATGTGTAACAGAAACAGAAAAGAGGAATGAATACCAGTCACACAGATGCACTCATTTCCCATCCGGAGACAAGACGGTTCACCTGCATGCACTCCAGCCCGAGCTGTTTTCCTTAGAGGTACTTTTGTTTGAGCGATTACTCGAGAAAGTGTTTTTCATTCCCTGAGAGCTCAGTCTCTTACTGCCACCTCTGAGGAATAAGAAACAGTGCTGCAGTACGTCTAGTCTGTTTGCACATCCATTGCTGGGAAGCGTATAAACATGTGTCGTATATCGACATGGTCTCTTTCCTTGGGCTTGCGTGGAGCATGGGTTGTGATAGCTGTGTTAGTGGCTTTCCCAATGAAAGTGCACATAACTGCAGTGTATTTTGAAAGAGGAAATGTATATTTTTATGAAAATATTTATTGAGCACAGTTGTGGCGGAAGTCTGCGGATGAAGTCACTGTGTGTGCCATGTGTGTATGGTTAGGGTGTCTCTTCGTGGCCTTATTCTTTCTTACCCAGAGGGGAAAACACACAACACACACACACATGTACGCACAAACTGCACGGGTGTAAAGCCACACTCTGCAGTGAGCGAGTGAAACCGCAGAAGAGGGAGCAAGCAAGGATTTGGCCAGGGATGAAATGGAAATGACAGAAGGGGGAAGTGGAAAAAAGATGGGAGGTCACATATGTTTGAGGAAAGAAAGATCGAGGGGGAAGGAACATTAGTCTAGATCACAAGCGGAGAAATAATTTAGCACAACTGACTCTTTTCCCTTTCATCTCGGACAGATGGGCTGAGAGAGCAGACTGCACTCATGATGGGAATGTGTCTGCACTCTGCAGTTAGACCGGGGAAAACTAGACTCCGGTCAACCAGAGCGCTCTGGAATTCTCAGCCAAACCAAACTGGGGCTGGCTAATTCAGGAATTCTCGGCCAAACAAGGCCAAGTTCAAGGCTAAGCAATGTGTTTTGAGAAGTAAGAAAATGAGCGTGATATTGAAAAAAGAACTACTCTATGGCATCAAAACTGTTAGTCATTCGGGGAAGATCGTTTCATTTCCTGAGGATGCTTCTACTTAAGTACCTTAACTTAAGGTAAACAAACAAAGGCATTGTTGTCACCTACACCTAATCTAGACCTATATTGGGTGATCTATCAGTTTTTGGTGGTGGTCCGTTATCTGCTTTCTGGTGTGTTTGTGGGTGGCTCAAGAAAGTAACGCAGGTCAACAAAATGAAACTTGTTGGCAGGAGTGTGTAAACTATTGTGTGATTTTTCATAATTCTTCTGTACACATTTCACACGTGTTATCCATTTATTCACATCTTACCATTTCTTTTTCTCACAGGAAAAAGCCCATGTATCACTGTACTCTAGTACATATTTACTTCCAGATATCAAGATGTTTAACAAATATATCAAAGAAAAATGCATTTAAAACACAGAATAACATCCCAGCTACAAACCATCATCTCTGCCTTTTTTGCTGGAGAATATCTTGTCCACCTGGCCTTAGAAGACTTCTTCCCAGCTTAAAACATTTTATTAGTAGAACGTTACGGAAATGTTCTGAACGTTTTGGTTTTTAAAGCGTTTAATCTGTCTGTATCTGTCTGTATTCTAGACATTTATTAAACATGTTTATTTAACTCTTAGGCTTTTCACATTTTTTTCACAAATTTCAAAAAGTAATGCAAGTTCATTGTTTTACAACTTTTTAAATTATCAGTGCAAATTCAGAAAATATTCAATTCAGTGTTTAAATAATTGCTCCAATTCTTAAGTTTGAAAAACAATTTATGATACATTCATTAACTATATATTTTTTCAGTGTGATTATGGATCAGTTTTTCAAAACTATACTGTATTGTATTTTTAGTTTTGGGAAAATTACAGATGTTTCCATAATGTTAGTTTGCTATGAATGTCCTACAACCCTGAAGACTGGAACGGGGAGGCAAAATCAGGACTTTTGGCCTGGAGTTTGAAGCTGCTTCTAGGCAGGTGTGTGAAGCCGAAGAGGATTTATATAGGGCTGAGTGGAAGGAGTTGTGGATGTGGTCCATCTCTCAAAATATATAATAACTCTACTTATTGTCTAATTAGGAATGTTGAGTAAAAATGTTCTAATCAAATTGTGATACAAACCATCATTATGTCATGTGTTTTCAGGACATTTCTGGAACATTATTTCTGTAATGTTACAGGCTAACCTCCCTGGAACCTTTTAGAAACACTGCTGAGGGTTCCTATAATATTCTGTGCTAGCTAGGATATCTCCTCTGTTCCTTCACTTTTATTAAACCAACAACATGTCAACCTGGAAAATGTGTAAGATTTTCTTTTTGAGAGAAAACTGTTGGGAAAATGATGTAGAAATCATAAAAATTATTTTAGTTATTATTAGTTATTAGCCAAAGGCATTACAGGGGTGGAATAAAAATACTTTTTTCTAATTTTGTGCTAATAACAAAAATAATTCTTATAATTATCATCATTTTTTCAGCAGTTTGCTAAAGGATTGTTTTGGAAGATTTGTATTTTATGTTGCACTTTTAATCCACTTTTCATTAAAACTGTTCAGCACTCTAAGGCCCTATCACTTTGACCCGAGAGTTGTGGGTTTAAATTCTGGCCCAAGCCTCTTTGCCATCAGCGGCCGGAGTCTGAGACAGCACAACTGACAATGCTCTCTCCCTCATCACTCTTAAGGAGACCTGGCCGGAACATGTGTCTGGTAGCCGGTGTGGTGGCTCCGGGCAGCAGTTTGAAAAGAAGCGGTGGCTGGCTCTGTACATATTGGAGAAGAAATTCCTTCCCTCTTAGTGTCGGGAGCATTGCTTGTGCTAGGTGGAGTTATGAACAGGTGAGTTAATTGTCACTACCAAACTGGGAGAGTCCACCAATTACTTACCTTTATTATTTACCTGTATGTGTTCATCTTACTGCTATACACTTTTAACTGAGTAAACTTTTGACATAGTACCTTAACTTAACTGATCATTAAGGTTAGGTTTAGCCTTTATGGCTATTGCACAGCAGTACACAACACACACACACACACATATGCACACTATTGAATAGTGCAGCGAGAACACACACCTGAAGTTTGGGCAGCCACCTTAATGCCCGGGGATCTGTTGAGAGGGTTGAGAGAGAAGAAAGCACAGGGGATGAAACCTGTGATCTTATAGTCCCAAGCCAACCCCTGGAAATGATGTAGACTTGTAAAACAGAAGGTGAAGAGACAGACTTCAGCTAAAGCTCTACAGGCTATAAAGATTTAACACAAAGACAGTCTAACAGATGGCAGAAAGAGGGAAATTGTTTGATCCATTACGCTTATAGATGGACGTGTCAATAACCTGACTGTGGAACTTGATATGTTGGAAGAACGGGCAGGGGTGGCAAAAGCAGAGTCTTTTAATAAGGTTGAAGTTAAAACAAACCAAACATGCTTTTCAGCACCAGCACTTCAAACTTCAAGCGTTTTCAGTCTGTCTGGAGGCCTTTTAGCCTTTCAGTTTAGGGTTCTGCTTTTGGCTCATTCTCATTCTCCCTGTTCTCTGCCAGAAATGACACACCGGCAAGAGCATAGTTACCCCAAAGGTAATTCTGCATCCCAATGCAGTCTGCATCCCAGGGGTGATGCTTGACCACACCCCAGTGTAACACTAACATGTTTTTTACATGCTTGTTGATGCTTGTTAGTTGCTTTGTTAGTCTACACTAACAAATAGTGAGCACAGTTTAGATTATGATCCATTATGGACTAAGATATTGCATTATCTTAGAGAATTATTAATGAATATATTATCATTAATATGTTAGCAAGTGTATCACTGATATGGAAGCTGTGAATGAGTTAAATATACTCCAATTGCCAGTGATTATACCCAGTCTAACAAATTCTTATTTGGCATGTCTCTGCTTAACGAAACCAAAACCAAAACCAAAATGAGACATTTTTTCAGCCAAGTAGAACCACTGAAAACTGTGTCATTTTACTGAAATAATATGAAAGATCATGCACTTCAATTTGGTACATTCTAATTAGACCAAAATCTGAAGTGTAAGAGACCACAGAGGACCAGTGTCAGAACACTTATTTAAAGGAGGGTTATTTACTAAAGGCAGTGGTTGTATGTGGAACTATGACAGTTCAAAGAACCATTTGGTTGCTTATAGGGGTTTTATGCATTAGTGGTAAACATTTGTAGATGGTTTTATTTAGAATATTTTAAAAATGATTATATATTGCATTAAAGAGGTTTCCACTAACATGAAGAAAGCTATAAAGTAGACTGTATCTACATTACAGTTTGATGTCCTAATATGATATATTTTAAACCCCTTAACACTCCCCAGGCTCATTACACACCAAGGCATATTATGTAGTAACTTCAGGGACTTCAGTACAAACTGGTGGGGCTATCCAAAGTTTGTATTAATACTTTTGGCCCGCTGCCAGTCCATAGGCTTTTTAAGGGGTCAATGATCATTTGCAGATTACAGTCCTTGAATTATATTGCCTAAAAATAAAGAATATTGTAAATTTCAATTAAATAATCCTGCAAAGCATGTTTAGCTTTAGTCTCAGTACAGATACAGAAATAAGACAATGACCACTCAATTGATTTCTACCAGTTTCAGGTTTGCCCTCTCAGGAAATCAAACTCAACTATGATAGCAAGGTCACTGAATGATTTAAGGAAACCGGCACTCAGGACTTAATATGGGCAGGAAGAATCAGAAAAAAACAAGTTAACTTGAGTCACAAGTTTGTGAAACTGGTAATTAACTGGCCCTCAAATAGATGTTTCAGAAGAAACATGTTCAGAGGAGATGGCATGAATCTTGCATAATTCAGAGAATTACCGCTGAGCAAAACCACCGTTTAGAGTGCAAAATAAGAAAGAGGGACTTTCTGGGCCAAAAATGAATCAAGTAACTGAACATTTGAAGACTAAAAATTGGTTTTTCACCCAAAGAATACAAAAATGACATATGTGTTCAACTGCTGTAGGTCCAACCCACAGGAAAACATCAACATTTTGGTGTTGCTTTTCTGGTGACAGGGTTTGAACTCTTTCAATATTCCAGGTTTTACAATAGTATATTTTACTATTATCCAACCAATCTACATTTTTAACCAAAAATCATCTAGGGCTCTCTCTGTGTTTTTGTATTGTTAAGTTTTTCTCTCTGTCTTGTGTCACCACATGACCACAAATCAAAAAACTTTTTTTGTATGTACTGGATACTGAAACTACAGAAAGGCTCATTGCCTACTACAAAAGCTAATTCTGCAGTGAAACAGCAGCACACCCAACCAGGCCATCTTAATGAAACCATTACCGCTTCCAGCTGTCATGATGCAATCTTGTAAAATCCAATTAGAAAACAATGCACTGTGTTATGTAAGATCTAAATTAAGAACAGGATACCATGTTAATTGCCCATCAAGCCTGAAGTAATGTTGTTATGTAAATAAGGAGAGGAGGTGAGTGTCCCAAACTGGGTACAAAATATAAAAGCATAATGACACATCTGCTTCAGTTGAGTCTGCAAGCATGTCAGTAACATCATGTTTGTGTCATCTGCTGGACAGCTTTCAGTCCAAAAAGGAGCGTACCCTGTACTCCATTCGTTAGTTCTGTCTCATCAACACTGCAAGAATGAGACACCCACCCAGCAAAAGACAACTTGGCATGGCTTTTTCAAGTCCTAATATTGGAAAGCCCTCCTTGCGCCACCACAACAGATCTAACCATCCAAGATCTAACCAGTGACTCCACAACACCTCTGAAGGTGTCCTGTGGTATCTGACACCAAAAGGTAGACAATATCATAAATGTATTTCTTGTAGACTACTTTTTTTCCCACAAATTAAGCCCAGATATGATAAGCTCACATGGGATAAGTAAATGTGGCTAGAAATAGCCTGATTAGTTGTGTGTTCAAAGTTCTAGGAGGGAAATTTTATCTCATGAATAGAAATGTTAGATTTATTGACTGTTTTCGAGATATCTTCACTTGCCAAGATATTTCTTGTAATAAATGCGTTCTGTCAGTGAGAAGTACAGTTTTTACTTCAGAAAGATTAGGAAGTGCCTTACCCCAATGAGACACAATTCACAATGTAAACAGATTATATGACATTGGGATATTCTTCACTTTAGAAAGAATCCCAACTGAAAGTTCCCACCTTCGGCACAATACATCTTGATTTTCTCCAGCCAAAAGAAATCTTCCTACATACCTTCAAATGATTCCCAAATTCCCAGTGACTTTTTTTGCTCCCACAGTTTTGAGAGTTTAAAGACCTGGTGAAGACCTTGGTGACAGTGGAGCAGCTTAAGAAAAAGAAATCCTCTTTATTGATTATTATTATTATTAGTAGTAGTAGTAGTAAAACTGCATCTGTTCTATATATATAGAGACAGCATTACAAAATATGAATTATATATACCTTAGCAGAAGTTCACAACCAGTAAGCAATCATTTGCCTGTTCATGCTCATTCAGATAAAGTTTTTTAAACAGTTTTTGGTAGAATTTAAGAGCCTAATACTGCAGCAAATGACAGCATTCGACAACGGATTTGTGTCAGTGAGCGAAGTCCTGTATGGAGTGTGTGTAGTGTAAGGAAAGTCCTTATTGTTTCCTCTCATAACCCCCTCTTATTTCCTTCATGACCCCCGGAAATCATTCTTGTCTGTTCAGAAATACAAAAGTACAAAATCAGAGGATTAAACTGCATTTTTGTCCATCAGGTTACATTACATAGTTTCAGTGTTTTTCATATTTTATTTTACTGTTTACTCATTTCTTTCAAATTTCATAGTTCTAGCTATACTGTAAAAAACTGAAACCTAAAAAGAATACTTCATGTGATAACACACAGCTGAACCATGCTTATTGTATGTGTTTGTGTTAAACTTGCTCCCTTTCAAAATGGTTCTTTAGAGGTTGTTCAGTTAAAGCAATAGCTCTATATAGAACCATGGATGTTTAAGTGGTTCTTTGCCTGGCTAGCTGATTCTTCACATACAAGATAACCCTCATGTTAAAATGGTTCTATACTACATTAAATAGGCTTCCACCATTATTACAAAACAAAGAACGCTTTTCAGTCCTATTTATTATTACCTTATTAGAGTTTAGAGTGCAGTTAAACTACTCATCACAAGTCATTTTATGGTTACTGTTTTTCACGGTGTAGAGACTTTATTGGTGTGGACTATTTCAACCTCTAAGGACAAGCTACAATTTTAAGTAAAAACTAAATAGGCCACTAAGATATTATTAGAAATACTAGAAATATTAAAAATACTGCCATTATAATATTTAAGCATGGTTTAAATATTTATTCAGATGTTCCTTAACTAATTTTATCTTAGTGTTAGCTTAGAACTCTCTCACAAAGTTGAAAAAAGGTTCATGTTTTTTTTTTTCTCTTTTTCAAAGGTGCCAATAATAATGTAGGTCATTCTGTAAAGTGTGCTTCAAGGTTCAAGCCCCAAGTGTTATAATAGTCGACCACGGTGCAGTTTTAAGTATATGCTATTGCTGTGACAGTCTGATTCATATGCATTTAGCCATTAAGCCCAAATGTTGCCGCTGGGCCAATTATCAGTGGGGATGGCGTCTCTGAGATTAGAGCTCCATTTAGTGTGATGAAAAGCATAATTGCTCATCTCAACTCACCCGAGATGCCTTCTTTACCTCTCCAACAGCAGCCTACAGGTCTAAACACTTCTCTCTCTCTCTCTCTCTCTCTCTCTCTGTCTGTCTCTTTTCTCTCTCTCTCTGTCTGTCTCTTTTCTCTCTCTCTCTCTCTCTCTCTCTCTCTCTCTCTCTCTCTCTCTCTCTCTCTCTCTCACTCTCTCTCTGTCTCTTTTCTCTCTCTCTCTCTCTCTCTCTCTCTCTGTCTCTCTCTCTGTCTCTCTGTCTTTCTGGTGTTCAGTGCAGTGAGTCATTGTTCAGAAATGAGGGAGTAGGCATGAATGAATGAGAGTGTGTTTATGTGGGTCAGTGGGATTCACATTAACCCCTGACCCCTCTACTACTCTCCGCACTGCGAGAAATCACCAACACTAGCGCTCTGAGCTCACCATGGCCCGGCAGGAAGAGCCCTTTGTGTTCACCATGTTAAAGTGCACACATGATCGACTGGTCAGAAAGGGCTCACACAAGACTACAAATCACTCCGTCTGTTTGCACTTCATGTAGCAGACATATGTATAAGTCAAAGGTCACAGACACAGTCAGCCATTACAACATAAAGCCAGATTTGAAACTTATTATTATGCGAACCCACTCATTTCTTCTAGACTGCATGTAGACTGCCAAATAAACTTCAGAAATCTTACTCCCATGCATGCTTAACCATTAGCATATTCAAACATAAACTCCACATCCATTATTTGAATGAATGGCAAAATGAGATGTGTGGAGTAAGGCCTTGTCTCGACTGATCTACAGTACCATGCAAAAGTCTTAAGCACCTACGCAATCTCTGTAAAACCATTTGACATTAGGATAAATGCAAATAAAATAAATAATGTAAATAAACCAAACAAAAACAATGACAAACAAGTCTTTTTAATAGTAGCTGAGCAATTTAGAAATAAAAACAATTTGGCTCATATTTCTCAATACCTCTGGATATTGCAGCAGCAGCCCCTGTGTCATCTTAACGAAGCAATGATTATCCAAACTAGGGACTGGATGAAAAATACAAGGGGAGGTTTGGAGATGGTTAAACGAACACAGTGACATACGTTATCACTACTGTGGTAATTGTGTATGTATGTATGTATGTATGGGTTTAAAGTTTAAAAAAGGTCAGCCCTTCCATGTCTGATGGCATCGGTCAAAACATAATCTATACCAACACTCTTATAAAATAAAGGTGCTACAAATGGATCTTTGAGCAAAGCCATATAGGTGGGCAATAGGGGCCGCAGTCCTCCTCTAATGGACTTACTAAACCTACCAATTAACAGGTGAGTTGAATCAGGTGTGGTTGAGCAGGAGTAACACAAACCTTTGCCGGAATCCAGCCCTCTATGACTGAAACTGCCCACCCTGCCATAAAAGAAAGAATTGTGGTTGCATAAAGAACCAATTTTTAAATAGAGAGCATAAAAAACATTTAGCCCCATAAAAGACCAGTAGACCGTCAGTGGGCTGAAAGTGTTGTTCCTTTAGTTACTGAGTAATACAAGGTGTCTGTGTGTGTATGTGTGTGTGTGTGTGTGTGTGTGTGTGTGTGTGTGTGTGTGCGTAAAAAGCCTTTAGTGTTAAATTTGTAAAAAAAAAAAAAGGGTTTTTCAATGGGTGATCCACTCATCAAAATGCATGTTAATGCCAGCTGTAAACAGGTACTAAAAGTCACGTCTGCTAAATGTCATTAAAGAACATAGTTTCCAGAATTACACTGAAGGTTGTTAAAATATGACATTAGAAAAACTTATGCTACATACTACATCTTTTGAGTTCTGTTATCCAGTTAATTAAACTACTTATTTAACTGTGTGCAACCCAACGCGCCAACTTGCCTCATAGCGATGTTTTTTACATACTGCCCTTTTACACTACAGGTTAAACCAAAAAGAGCAAACTACTGCCTTCAGTTTTAAATCACAGTGTACGTTGACCTTCCTGATTGGGGGCAGTCAACACTTCGAATGCCCTTCCAGTCCCAGCCAGTTCACCTCACACAGAGATCAAGGTCAACCTCACGTCTCTCGAGATCCGTCTCCACACGGGCCGCGGAATCTCTCTACCCAGAACCTTGCTTTAACCTCAAGAACCAGAGCAAGTCCATAGCAGTCCCTCAGCGAGCTCCACGTTCATATTTTGGTAGGTGAGGGCCGAGGCAGGCTGAAGTCAGGCGTAAGGAATGCGAGGCAGTGTGTTAATCTCTGCTGCTCGGCACACAAGGAAGCGTATCATTACTTTATGATTGATGCCTGTTTGGAGAGGAGGGAGGCATTCATTACCGGCTTTGATGTTGTCACGACTAAAATGCTTTAACATTTAACCACCGACCAAAGGCTCTGAAACTTAAAGGGGCAGAATTAGGCGTGCAGGTGCGGCCTGTAGAAGTTGCCCTCCACATTTCATCACTCGGCTTTCTGATAGAGAGCAGAATAAATCAACAATGTTCAGCCAGAACTGGAAAAGACAACCACCTCCTAATCACCCTCTCTCTCCTATAGTCTGTCTAAGACAGAGCATTAATACTCTGCTCAGGCGTGTGGATTTTCCGCAGGCTCGGAAGTGGGAGAAGCAATCCTTTATTGATGGCTCCAGGACATTCATATTTTACTGGTCATTTGGAAGTATAAACATGTCTCTAACAGTATGACCTTTTCAAATCAGAGTTTTACTTTGTAATCTTTGACAAAATCAATGACAAAAAAATGTTAAACATGTGCAATCATACACCTTTTAACATGTGGACAATTAGCCCTTTAAAAATAAAGGTGCTATGAAAGGGTCTTTGAGCAGTGCCATAGAAGAACCACTTTCAGCCCCATAAAGAACCATTTTTGTAAACATTGGTAATGACCCTTTGCATTGACGTCTCTAAACTTTTAAAAGGTTTTTCACACATGTATGTCTTTACAAAAATGGCTCCTTATAGAACCAGACATAGCTCTTCTATGGCAGTTCTCCAGCACTACTAGAAGTGTTTAATAAGATAAGAGACAAATAAGCAGAAAAGCCGTGGTTGAATAAGACATCAGCCAAGAAATCATGCAGATTTGTATCCAGACAGGCCTGAAATGATCAGACTAAAATCTGACTCTGAATTTGGCCTATACCAACTATACTGAGTAGCCCCAATAAAAATCTTACTATAACTTCTGACTGAAGAGTAACCAAGGAGGAAGGTGCCTAATGAACTCCTTTGAGACTTCATTGTGGGATAGGCCACAGGTTATGGTCAGGGCTCTTTTTGCAGGCGAGACACAAGGAAATGCCAATCTCTTATTTAAACAAAAAAGGCAAACATTGTGACATGGTCATTCTGCCTTTCCATTTACTTTGTCTTTTTTAAGATCAGTTTAGAGTTTAGGATTTAGAATTCCCATATCACCAATTTGTGAAATTTACACAATGAAATGTACAGTTCAAACAGTCTCTACTTGCTATAGTATCTAATATTCTGTAGACATTAGACGTTAAGGTTCTACATGAAAAGATGAACAGTCTAATTACTATATATTTCCATTAATTAGGCATGTCCCAATCCGATCCAGAGGAGGTTGATACAAGCATATATTAAATGGATTGGGTAGTGGGTACTATTTTAATCCTGATTCTGTTTTGATTCTTTATTTTAACCACAGTGTTCAGAGCACCATCTGGTGTCCTTAAAATGCCATCAACGGACATTCCCAGCAGTAAGGACGACCTCAGAAGGTAAGTAAAAGAGTGTAGAGTCTGCAATGTGGAGCTATTTTACAGTGGAACATGAAAACAGACCATTATTTTGGAACCTTTATTAAACTATCACTGAAACTCTGTTTTGCCAGCGGGAGAACCGCACTTCTCTCTCTGTTTCTAAACCTGCTTTGAAGTGTTCATTCAGAACCGGGAAGAGGCTAATGCTAATGCTAATATGCTAATGCTAACTCCTTATAAACCAGCTATTTCACATCACTAGACAACAACTGATATCAGTCCAGAGTGTGTACCACTACTCACACAGTGACTTGACTGTGTGGTCAAGTGGTTGGTGTGGCGCAACAGATAACACCACTACCTGCCACTGAGCTACCACACCATGTGGGAGGCTGGGGTTCGATTCCCGGTCTGGGTGACTATGCTGCGCTACACCAATAAGAGTCCTTGGGCAAGACTCCTAACACTACACTGACCCACCTCTGTAATATGAGTTACCTTGTAAGTCGCTCTGGATAAGAGCGTCAGCTAAATGCCATAAATGTAAATGACTGCAGTGTTTTAAAGGAGCTAGGTAGTTGATTGGTCAGGGATGAGAGTCAGACTGGAATATAAGATATATTACTATACATACTATAAAATATTGTAAAGAAAAGTCTCTACTAAACTACACAAAACAGTCCAGAATGTCTCATTGTAGAAACTGTTACTACTAATAAAGTGATTTTAATAAATGTATTAATCAGCAGCTCATCTTATCTAAACTGTGTGGCTGTATTATTTTACAAAGATACAAGATTGATTAGTATCGGTGGACACTCAGCATTAAAATAACTGGATCAGGACATCCCTAGTAGGACATCCCTTTGTAGAAAAAAGTTCTTCGTCCAGTTGCTTTAAAACTACCTTATGAAACTCAGCCACTGTGTATTGAAAGGTGCATGTGAATACTAAATGCCCAAAAAGTGTGAAAAAGTCAGAAATACATTTTTCATTTTGCATATGGCTGCTGTCCAATAAAAACATGTATCTCCATGTTGGTCTGTTTTTAGATTTCTCCATGGTTTAAACCCTGTAGCTGCTCTGTATCCTGTGTAAATAATTCTGGATGAATCGACCAATAGAAATGCTCTAAATTACTCTGAATAAACTCTTATTTTACATTAACTTCTATTTAAAGTTAAGAGCATTTTTGCTTTCTCTGGTAAAGTCACCATTTTGGTTATACATGTTTTTCATTGGACAGCGACAATAGTCATTTAAATCTTCAAACCAAACAGCCATATTTAACTACTCCTTCTTCATTTCTCTCTCTTTCTCTCTCTTTCTCTCTCACTCTTGCTCTCTCCTTCAAACCTGTCTTCCCCTGGTCCATACTCTCAGTGGGACCCTCTTTCATTTCTGCTCTCTGACCCTCCTTCCCCTCCCCCTCCGAGCGTCCAGACAGGTTGGGGAGAGTTGCGTGCGATGGAGAGAGGGATAGTCTTTCATCAAGCCCGCACAAGTGAAAGGAGGGGGGGAGGGAAGGCCACTGAGACAGGGATCACTTTTCAAAGAGCTATCTTTTCATTTGTTTTTCCTCAACATTTCACTGCTGGTTAAAAGCAAAGAAAAAATTCCCTCCCCTTTAAGAGAGGGAGTGGGGAGGAAAGCAGCAGATGGCCGTCACTCATAAAGGGAGTGGGATGTTTTTTAGGGGCATCTCCGCTTTGATTGTGGGAGAGTTTGCCTTTCTGGCACAGCAGCCAAGGAAGATATCATCTCCACCAGAGAAGTATTTATGTACACTGGCTCTTTACCTTCAGTGAACTTGAGAGAAGGTTCATCTGAAATTGCTAGGTGATTGCTTTCGTCTGAAACTCTAGCTCTGTAAAATGGCTTCTCTTCCTCATCCTGTTAGTCATTAAGTTAGGAAGATGTCTATGACTAACTAGCCCCTCCCCCCCCCCCCCCACCACCACCACCACAATCCACCCCACTTAAAGAAAATATAACACTACATAGTTCTTCACTACTTCACTGGAAGAAACACAATTCTAAATGCTCATATCAGCCAGAGAGATGTCAGAGAGCTGGCCAGAGGAGCAATTTTGCACATATTACAAGATTTTTTGAAAGAATGATAGTTTATTGTCAGTTTTTAATTTGTCATAATAAAAAACTAAGCTCTGAAAAAAGGGATGCCCTGCGATGCTATGCTCTTAAGTCACTGTTTTGTGATGTCACAAAAGCCAACACATTTACATATGTCCACTCTCTTTTAAAGGCTATAAGGAGTTATAAGGAGGGCTTTAACAATGGATTATTTATATTAGCCACAATACAGGTCATCTGTGTAGGACAGAGCTCATTTACATGTACAGTAGATAAGGAGAAGGAGGAAAAAGATGTGTACATAGACCAACATAAACATTAGGGTCTTAAGCCCAGTAAGAGTTCTTCCTAAAACCTTTACATAATGAGGAGGTTCTTTAAACTTTAATGGACAACTTCAAGGAATGTGACTCATCAATGATGTCATTCAAACAAAGTCTAGAACCAAATGTGATTCATCAATGACATCATACAAAGACAGTTTAGAACCAAATATGATTCATCAATGACATCATACAAGGAAAGTCTAGAACCGAATGTGATTCATCAATGACATCATACAAAGACAGTTTAGAACCAAATATGATTCATCAATGACATCATACAAGGAAAGTCTAGAACCGAATGTTATTCATCAGTGACATCATACAAGGAAAGTCTAGAACCGAAGGTTATTCATCAGTGAATACAAGAAACCATTTTTGATCCTTTTATTTTTGTGAGTGATTGACAGAAAGGTGTTGATATGTTTTATTAATATAGAAATTACGAATGTTTGAATCAGATCAGTCCAATACATTAGCACTGTCTGTATGGACATACAAAGATGATAATAGAACTCTGACCTGAGGTGGCCACCCGTACATTGCAGACCAGGAGGTTGTTCTATATGTTGAGGGTATACAGCACTACAGTTTGTGTTCGCTCTATGGGAATGTGCCAAGTGCAGGGATGAGGTGGTCTCTGGCCTGTGGGAGATAACCTCACTCCTCAGCACTTCATCATCTGCAGCCCCACCGTGTTTTATGTGACAGCAGGGCCATACTGGAACCACCTCCAGAAGTCTAGGCTCATAAAAACACTTTACTGGTGACAGGGATGGACCACCATGAAGACAAGATGGTTTGGAGCTTTACTTTAGCAGTGAAGCCTCAGAGACTATAGCTAAACCATACACTACCACTCATCACTGTTTTCTCTTTATCTGCACATCATCAGTCTCTACTATACTCACTAAACTCTCTCCATATCACCATGCACTCACCATCTTACATCTGGCACTTACTTTAAAGCCTGCAGTTTCTTTAAAGCATAAACTGGGAAAATATGTATGTTATAATCTTCTAACAACATGCATTAATATATCGTATTTTTATTTGAGGGATGTCAATTAAAATAACTGAGAATTTTTGTCAAAAAAAATTACATTGACATTAATTAAGCACATTTAACATGAATGCACTATTCATGTAAGAAGAATTCAATCAACTTTAAAGAAACACTATGCGGCAGTTACACCTTAAAAACAGCTTCATCATGATGTTGATTCTCCGCTGACTTGTAATAAGGAGAATAGCATAGTTGTCGTTGCTACTCCGGGCTCAGAACGCTGCTAAATGCAGAGTTATGTAATGCCATGTAGCCCGAGTCATATTTGGGTAAAATCCTGTCGTATCAGACCCCATGCTTCATTCGCTTTCAGGGATGGTTCTGTATCTTTCAGCTTGTCCTGAAAAACATATCCTTCAGCGGTGGTTGAAAGAATGAATACCACTTTCTGAATGTAAGGGGGGGCACAAGAGCAAGAAATGCTCATTTTCCATAGTGCTGCTTTTAGCTTGGATCTTTAAGATTAGTGGCAGTTTAACAGCAACATTTGTGAAAACTTCACTTTTAGGAAATAAAATAGCTACAAATGGTTCTTTTGGTTCTTTGATGCCATTGAACAGGGGTGGGCAACTCCAGTCCTGGAGGGCCAGTCTCCAGCATAGCTCTGTGGCTGCCTTACTCAAACACACCTTATTCAACTCATTAGTTAATTACCAGGAACGTGGGTGTCTTTGGGCAGGGCAACCACCACACTTCGCTGAAGTTCCAGGGCTAGAGTTTTGGCACCCCTGCCATAGAAGAAGCACTTTTGGTTCCATAAAGACCATGTTTGTAATAGAGATAGAGAGTGAGTGTGGAGAACCTTTATATCAAGTGAAAGGTTCTTTAAGCCTTTAAAAGGTTCTTTACACTCACATCTCTATTACAAACATGGTCTTTATTGAACCAAAGTAGTTCTTCTGTCATTGTGTCATTCTAGTGTCATTGCTGAAATTATTGTTTGTAGAGTGTTCAGAGAAATGAAAGAAAAGAATACAAGCATGACAAATACTGGGAACTTCAATAATTAAAATGAATAAAATTGAAGGCTTTCTTTATTTGTGAATACAAACAATGCCTGGTTTAATAATTAAAAGCAACCCTGGATGATTAAATCAAGCTTGAGTTCATTTTTAGTAACATTTTCCAACCAAGTAACCCAGTTATCATTGCCTCAGCACAACGAAATGTGGAAATTATGTTTTGATGGCGAAATAATGGAGAAAATATGTTTAGGCGTTTAGATTTAGGCACCCAATCAAAGCAATTTGATAAATTCTCAGTTAGAGAAAGGATGTTGCCATCTTGGCACTGAAGCAGATACAGCCCATTTCACTTGGAAATCAGGGCTGTTTTATAAGCTGCTTAAAGAGGAAACCTAACAAGGTTGGGTGAATGATTGAATCAATTTATAGTGGGCAGGGCAGAGCTCTTTTTTGGTATTAAATTTTCCCATTGCTCATAACCCTGGTGAAAAGAGACTTAACTAGTGCCTGTGTATGCCAACTGTGTCCATGCTTGCCCATAAATCTAACGCATGTTAAATCCATTATATTAATAGCTATACCTTTCCTTTGCTACTTTCCCATGAATAAAACCCTCTTCTAAAAAAAAGAAATTCCACTGTTAACACGCTCCAAATTGGTCCAAGCCTAAATGTTTTTTCCCCCTTTCAAATTGTGACATTTAGCTTCATTTGAAAGAGTCCGAGAGGCAGGAAAAGGAAAAGTGAATGGAAAGCAGGAATGGGGAACAGGAGAAAAGAATCTTTAATCATAGAATAACTGCCCTACAAAAACATAGAGGCAGACACAAACGGAGAACGGAGGAATGTAGCTCAGCTGGGAGACACATTCAGACGGTCTCGCTGTATTTGGATTTACAGAGCGGGGAGGTGGGGCTCAAGACACAAACCAAACTGAAAGATGGGCAAAAAACAGCATTACCTAAAGTCCAGTGACTGAGAACCATTCCCACATCTGTGATCTTTCTTTCTCTGTCTCTCTCCTCTCAAAAATAGTGAATCAGCCAAGACGTGCTTGGAGTCCAAAGTTTGCTTTGCAAAGTCCTCTTAGATGTTACCAAAGAAGGGGCTCTTTAACAATATTATTTGCAGCATCCTTTTTCAGCCTGGTAGGCTTCATAGCACAGTAACGATACAATGCAATATTTTATTTTGCATCAGTTATTTTATTTTGCATCACAGGTTATGTTCAGGTTAAGGTTAAGGTAATAATTAGGTTAAGGTTAGATTGAGTTAAGGTTTGAGTTAAGGTTAGGGTTATGCTTAAGGTAAGGGTTAGGTTATGTTTATGTTATGGTTATAGTTATGGTTATGGTTATGGTTATGGTTATGCTTTAGATTGGTTTGGGTTGGATTAGATTAAGTTAGGTTATGGTTAGTGTTAGGGTTATGATATGGGTTAGATTAGGTTAAGTTTAGGTTATGGTTAAGGTTAGGGTAAAGGTTAGGTAATGTTAAGTTAGGTAATGGTTAAGGTTCAGGGTCAGGTTCAGGTTCAGGTTCAGGTTAGGTTTAGGTTTAGGTTTAGGTTTAGGTTTAGGTTAAGGTAAAGGTTAAGATTCAGGTTCAGGTTAAGATTAGGGTTAGGGTTAGGTTACATTTAGGTTAAGGTTAAGTTAGGTTAGGTTAGGTTAAGTTTAAGTTTAAGTTTAAGTTTAAGTTTAAGTTTAAGTTTAAGTTTAAGGTTAGGTGAGGTTAGGGTAAGGGTAAGGTAAGGTAAGGGTTAGGTTTAAGTAAGAACATTTCGCTGGTTGCTTTGTAACATTCAGAGTTCAAATTGTTTGATTTCAGCTTGTATGTGTTGCACAGAAATTAAAAATGGTCTTTAAGTATGTATGTACATATGTACAAATCCCTCTTGAGGCCAAGCTGTTGTTTGAGGGCAGTATTAGGAAATATATTGATGGCAGTACTTCAGTCACTGTGCTCGAGTAGTCGGCTGTAGCCCACACAGCTGGATTCACTGGATTCATTTGTTAACTAGTCCATACAACATTATTTCACAGCAGTATCATCCATCACCTATTAGCTGACAAATCACAGCCAGTGATTGTTACCTAGTGCATGGTAATGAATGGAGTACCCATAAATATCCTTGTGTTTGCTGCTCACTCTTGTTAGTGTATGACTGAGGTTGCACTAACCATCTCAAGATACATGTAAAATGAATATTTTTTACTGGAACTGCAGCCTGTATGTAATAGCATTTGACAAAACTGGGTTAGTGATTTAGCGTTAGCATGTTCTTGGCCAGAAGCATGAAGTGGAGAGTAACATATAGCAGAGCAAATCTACATTCAAACATTGTTGTAGGAGAACCGAATATGACAATCCTACTGCTCGCTGTTGTAGCTATAAGGTGAATTTATTCCTTTTACTGGCTTAGGAGGCACAGGCTGCAGGTTAATCTTTCTCAAGGGCGATGTTGCTGCCAAGAGTTTCTGGTTGCTGTACAACATACCATGACAAACACCTAAAGCAATGCAGATCTGTGTCTGATTTTTTCTTAAACATGAACAGCAAACTGTATGGCTGGAATTCCTGAGCATTTGAGGAGGGAGAAGAGACACATATTCACGAGCGCAGCCTCGGCAGAGCTGGCCAAAACACAGAGAAGAGGAGAGAATGAGGAAAGTAGGTTAACCACAACACCCAATAGCCCGATGCAATCTGAATGGCTTGGCGAGGAGATTCTTTTAACAGTTGTTCACTGGAAGGCAGGTTTGAGGGGGTCACATTGTGTGCGCCAATGTGTTTTTGCTTGAGTTTTTCCCTTCGCAAACGGCAGGAGGGCTCTCACTCCTGCTATTGTCTTTCACTCCGCTCCAACTTTTCTTTGAAGCTGTTCGGCTGATCCGGGAAAAGTGTGAGATTACAGCTGATTATTTTCTTAAGTGGACCACACACACAAAGAGAGGATTCATCAAGCACACACACACACACACACACACACACACACACACACACACACACACACACATACGATCTGATTCATGGCCCACACACAGAAACACACATTCAGTAATTAAATGAAGGCCTAGAGGAGTCTTAGGCAGGGCCGGCACGCATGCAATGGCAGACACAGTTGCGACTCAACGCACTCAGACTGTACTGTGGTGTACAAGCGGAAAACAGACACATCTGCACTTTCTCTTTTCCTCTTACTCTCTCTCTCTTTCTCTCTCTCTCTCTCTCCAGGCTAAGTTTCTCTTCTACTCGCTCGCTTGCTTGCTTGCTCCCTCCCTCCCTCCCTCCCTGCCTGGCCTCTGTGGTGGTTTGAGAAGGAGCCAGACATTCCTGACAGGATTGCCGCCCAGACGTCCAGCAGCAGCCAGTCAGCAACAAATTCCAGAATAGCAGGGCGGACGGCTAAAAATAGAGACGAGAGAGAAGGAGAGAGAGTGAGTGAGAGAGAGAGAGAGAGCGAGCGGTAAAGAGATGAAGGAAGGAGTGAAAGCGAGAAAGAAGGTAAATAAGGAGAGAGGAGGAGAGGGAAAAGAGATTCAATTCCAGCACTGTATACAATGTTATCACAGGCCCGCATAAAACATGAAGCGCAGCTGGGTTCTGGATTTGTGACCTTTTTGTGAGTTGGCTGGGTTGGCCTGCACTAAAACAGCCATTCAGCTTTCTCAGACAATCACACACACTCACACACACATATGCTGCACCATAGCAGGCCAGTCTCAGACTGTCCCAGTGTTTATTTGTCCTGCCTAAGGCAGCCCTGCTCAGCTTTCGCTTTGGACCGGAGCGCTCAGTGTGGAATATCCTGCCTGCTGCTGTCTCCTGCCTCTCCAAGTGGGTCTCACACCAACACTGTGCAGCTCTCAGCTCTGCAAAAGCCCTCCACAAACCCTCACTCACAATGCACTAATGTAGTGGTTCCCACCCTGCTAACGGGACACCCTCATTCTGCATATTTTGGTGCTTTTTCTGTTCTAACACACCTGATCCAACTTCTCAGCTCATTAACAAGCCCTTCCTGAGTTGAAGGGGGTGTGTCAGAAATGGATCAGAAATGTAAACAAATGAATTGTTTCACTAGATAATAGTGATAATAATCAAATTAGTTGGCATGGTGGTGCAGCAGATAGGGGTGTGCGTGTGTATGTGTGTATGTGGGTGTGTGCTACACAGCTTCAAGGGCCTGAGGTTGTGAGTTTGAGCCTCGCTCTGAGAGAAGTTTGGTGTGTTCTCCACGTATCCATGTGGGTTTCCTCTCACGAACATGGTAGGTGAATTGGCTATCCTAAATTGCCCCCTAGGTGTGAGTGTCCAGTGAGTCCAGGGAGTATTCCTGTATTACACCCAATGATTCCAGGTAGGGTGCAACCTTTAGCAGGAAGAAGTGGATTAATTAATGATTTAATCAGTAACAGACTGATTAAAGTTTAGATTAAGTTTAAATGGAGTTCTGGAATAAAATACATTATGGTTTCATGTTTGTTCATATCAGCTTCTTGAAGCACTTCCAGTAGAGCCTCTTATCTACAGCCCTGATCACCTACTGCACAGCACAGTTTCCCTATGTCAACACATTGGCCTGGAAAATCTAAAAATATATTTAGATTGTTATGATGAATTGTGTTGCAGTGTGCCTTATGAGTAAAGCCTCAATGCCAACTAAAGAAAAGCAGATGTAATCTAAAAATAAAATATAGGTGCACGTATTTGTCACTGTACACTGTACAGCGAAATGTGTCCTCCGCATTTAACCCATCTGGTAGTGAACACACACTCACACACACACATGTGTTAGTGTGTGTTAGTCTAATTAGAAAAAGAGAGTCTAAACAACAGTTGGTATATAGAAACTCCATTGACTGCATAGAAAGTAGCTGATTGGGAATGAACTCTATTGGCATGTTGTCATTGTGTAGTCAGTGTTATGCTCATTATGAACTCTAGGTTATATTTATATGTTGGATTTATTAATGACTTCATAATTCAGAGGATCCAGTGGCATTCAGATAAAAAATATATGGTGTTATAACATCATTTACCACAGCCAGTGAATTTCCCATTTTTCCCATCTCAGAAAATTTCAGTTATTTTGGTCAGAAATGTAGCTTAGAGAACTCTACATTGAGAGTTCTCAATGTAGGCATATGGCATTCAGAACACCTACTTTTAAGTCTTTTGAGCACTGTTGCAAATTTCCTTAAAACGTAATATCATGATGCATATTGTGTCTCATAAGAATTGCTCAAAGCCCCTAAATCTAGAACCTAAATCTAAGTTCGCCGGGTTCCTCAGGCCCCCTGATGTAAATGAACAAAGTATGTCTTATGAATATAATATAATATAATATCTTTTGAATATATTTCCAAAGTCTAAAAGTGGTCATGCTTGTGTCAGCATAACCCTGACCAATCGCAAGGCTAACATAGCTCCATCCTCTCTTCAAGTCTGAGCAACCAGGAGGGCTAAAACTATTGCTAAACCTGGTGAGCTGAAGCTCGAGCCCCGACCAGCTGCCCCGCGTGAATTTAGTGCCCGGGTGCCGGGATGGACAGGAGGTCCCCACCAATGCCCTGCCCTATCAGCACAGCATGCATCTGGACACTGAAGTGGAGAGGTGACTGGTGGGCAGCTTGAATCTTTGTATGGGCAGGTAATTTACAGATATCTAAACCTCTGTAAATCACTGAAATCACAACCGCAGTTCAAAGTAAAAAGCTAAATAAATCCAACTTCTCGTCTCAAAGCTGTGTGCGTTGCCATGGTAACATAAAAGAAAAATGTGTTCATCAGTGATGGAGTGCTGTCAGTCAGACAGGTTTATTTGAATATTAGGATCACACCCAGACCATTCTCAGAGAGGTCTGATAAGTGCATTTTGATGATATTTGAGTTTTTGTTTTGTTTTTTTTGCTGAACCAAGTTTAATATTATACAAAACAATGAATCTATCTAAATGTGTCCCCAAGGGCTTTGAAGTATTACATTTACATTTTAACCATATTATCCACCCTTAACAACAAACCTAATCATAAGCTCATGATGGTCTTAATAGTCATCTAATGAGGTGTGCTGAGCTAAGGAAAACTGTTCATGGTAGTTGGTCTCCAGCACTGAAGCTAAGAAATCATTTATTCATAAACTATTGATAAAGGTCACAGAACTACCACCAAGACTGATTTACTGTTCAGGTGTGCAACATACTTATAATAGCATAATATGATAATCATAATAATCATATTTTTGTAGTAGTATGGCTGAATATAATGATAGTAGTGATGGTCAGAGTAATGAAAGTTAATATTAGTAGAGGCAGATGGTTAAGAGTGCATGTAGATTTTATCAAGGTCATTAGGCCAGTATTAGTGGCAAGAGGGTGTGCAGCTGGGCTTGCATGGATGGTCGGGGAGCCTTGTGGTTGGATGGGTGGGAGGCAGCTGGTCTGACGCAGTAAAGGGGACCTCAGCGTTCAGTCTTTTAACAGGTCATGCCGGATAAGTGGGTGGTCATTTACAGGTAAAGAGATAGAGTTAGTTCTGAATGGATTTATAGAGAGCAGAGAATGTTGAGTGTGTCTGACGACTCCAGCAGGTCTGACTGTAACAGCCTAATTAAAAGAAGGGAGCCAGAGGGTAACAGGGCCACGAGAGCAGCCTGAAACACTGGCGTCCATCTGCTCCACCGTCCACAAACCTGAGTGATTGTGTACAAGTGGCAGGACAACAGCTCCAGCATCTCAGTAGACTACAATTCCCTGTGTCCATGAACCCCTGAATCTGCAATAGTAGAATTTTGTAAGCAATACGGAATTTAACCAGGAGCCAGTGCCGTGCTAATAGAACTGGACTGATATGGTCTAATTTTCAAGCTTTAGTAAAAACCTTGGCTGCAGCATTTTGAACAAGTTGGAGCAACCTGACAATAGTGCATCACAGTAATCTAGTCTTGGGGTAATAAAAGTGTGTACTAGTAGGAATTTCTTAGCTTGGCAATGTTCAGAAGATGTAGAAAATATTAGCTATAAGAAACCATTGTGCTAGAGCAGGGGAAACACTTTCCTAATATGAGTGCCTCAGCACCCTCACTTTCATGAATTCTAGCTCTTTTCCTACCCCTTGTCACGTCTGCTTTTAGTTGTGGGAAGTTCTTGCTCAAGTCCCTGAGGCCAAGACTGCACCATGGCCGTCTCTGGCCCGATCTCAGGGGTCCTTGAGGTCGTTCTTCAGTTTCCTTGCCTTTATGTGTAGTCTGCTGAAATATGAGGCTTCTTTTGATGTCTTGCTCAAAGCAAAAGGAAGTGCCCACTGATGTATTGAGCACAGGTTTCCATATCTGTGAAAAAGAAAGAGAAGGGGGGAGGTGGGGTGCAGGGTCTATGCCCTGATGGTGAACCCTGTGCTCTGTGTTTAACGGGGTAATAGAAACAGTGCTTTACCAGAGCGAGGTAGCAGTAATGGGAGGGATTGGGACTCAGCTGCTACCTTTTAGCCTTTTATTTGGGAGCTCAGCAGGAAGCCGGGTTTGCGAATGCAAGAAAATGGTTCAAGTTCAGGTCAGTTCTGGGTCAGCGGTGAAGGCGAAGCATAAAAACGGGCACCATGATTGCATCTGGTTGTTGAAGAAGCTACTTGGGTTCTGAGCTCCATTCCGACTGCTAGATTCGGGTAGATACTGGTTGCTCACAGTAAGTGTCAGCTCGCTCTTGTTAGCACACTGACTCACTGGTGTGATCACTGACTCACACAACCACATGCAGACGAGGGGAACACCTGGGAGAGCCGACAGCCTTTGACAGAGCCGTGAGAGTGTAGGACAGCCAGACTGAATCAAGACGTGTCTTAGTCACGGGCGATCTGGCCCTAGATGTGCACTTACATGGTCAACAGCAAGGATGTAGAGCTCGGGTCCTGCTGTGTTGGAGTCCAGCATGGTTCAGGGTTGCGCAAGTTCATGCAGGGGGTTGTTTAGTTCCAGATCAGTTTTCTTAACACAGGCCTGTTCTCTCAAACTGCAGGCTTATTTGTTAGTTATTGAATTAATAAATGTGATGTCCCTACACTTACAAATGCTTCTTTGACCGATGTCATAGAAGAACCAAGTGTGAGGAACATTTTAAAGGTCTACAGAACCTTTACTTGCTGAAGACTAATAGCTGTCAATTCATTCAGCTATACTGATGTTTTATAGTGTGGTGGTTTTATTTTTACCTTTATTTAAGCAGGGTTGTCACACAAGAATCTCTTCCAAGGGAGCCCTAGCTAAAATTGAATCAGCTGTGATTTGCTATTCTATACAGTGTGTGCATTAGCCTCCACCTCGGCTCTGGACACACTGGTCAGAGCTAGTTTGGAACCAAAGAATCAAGTGCAGTTCTCCCGCTGGTAGAACAGAGCGTTTTCACAAGTTTCATTTTTAGCCAGGAAGAGTAGAGATGGTGTGGGAGTAAAGCTAATTCTTCCCAAATGGATATAATGGAATATCTTTGTCATTGCGTAAGAGGGCCCAAGGCCGCAAGCATTTGGACAGTCTCCTATAGTGCACCTCACTTATCTCCTATAGTAACCCAACATTTTGGCAGCATGGACAAAACCGACAGAATATAAACATTTTATGGAAGGTTGGATCCTTTTTTGACATAACTAACTCCTTCTGTTCCACCTTAAATAATGCAACAGTTATGTTCTGCCGTTATAATGTACTTAATGTTAACTATGGCACTATTTAAGGTGGAATTAGATTAAGATGGTTTGGATTAGAAGCCAACTTTCGCCTAATTTTGGCTATTAACTGATAACGTCACCGCAATTATCAGTTGAAATAAAACTCTTTGTTGTTGTGTTCACCCAACAAATGTTCAAATGTTTAGGGTACTTTTCGAAAAAGGCAGCAGCTGAGAATCTTTTACCTACAAGATTCTTACAGGACGCCAGAGGGCACCCTGCTACAACAAAATCAAGGATCGGAACTGGATCATGCTTTAAAAGTCAATACCCAGCCCATAAAAAAATGCCTGGATTAGCCCCGATCCCGATTCACTGGATCAGATCGGAACATTCCTATCGTTTACTCGTTTTATTCATTTTCTTGGTTTCGCTCTTGAGGTCCATTTACACCGGTTATGTGGGTTTATGGGTCGAAAGCAGTCTTAATAATTTAGTCATTTCTTACATGATAAACTGAAAGCAGGCCGTTCTCACCTTACTTGTCATATATGGAGTGTGAACAGTACATAGACAGTTCAGTAGATCTCCACTCAAGTATATTTGTGAGAAAAGGCATCAAGTTTTTACTCAGTTACAGTTTGACCATTGCGCTGTCTTTTGCACTGTACATTACCAACATTCTTGATGCTCTTATCCAGGGTGACTTACAGTTGAATCATGGCACACAGGTAGGTGAATGTAGCGTTAGGAGTCTTCCCAAAAAACTCTTATTGGTGTAGTGCGGTGTGTTAGCCCAGCCGGGGAACTGAGCCCTAATCTGCGACAAAGTCAGCAGTGTTGTTTCCCATCACGCTACATCAACAGTACTTCCTTCTGTTTTGAAATTGAGCTTTACTACTTTACTACTTAGGCCAATACATTCCCAAAGGAGAATAATGTAACCTAACAAACTTCAGTTTCTAAGCGGAGAGATGCTGGAGGTTCCTGTGCAGCTCTATGGATCCTGTTACTACTTCTTATGCAGTATTTTACTTGAATATGGATTTTGTAAGATATTATAATATAGCTGTACACTTCCTTCTCTGCTAAATGTAAGGCATGTAGTCATGAGAGTGAGGAACTGACACGTGGGCCCATTTTAATAGAGGTTTCAGGGGTTAAGGCAGGTTTGTGGAACACAATAAAGCTGACCTTACATCAGCACGAGTGAATGCAGTCTCTTAATCCACAGTTAGAAGGTCATTACGCTGTTCAGGGATTGGTTCTGCTAACACAGCCAGGCCTGTTGGACTCTCTTTCTCTTTCTCTCTCTCTCTCTCTCTCTCCTTCTGGCCGAGCGTCGTGCTGCTCGTGCTGCACGAGCCAGAAGTGTTCTCCTGCTCCTCTGCACAGGGCTCCAGAGAGCCGCAGCAGGCCAGCCGCCCACTCCTCCACCCGCTGCTGCAAATGTGGATCGAATTAAAGTCAGCCCAGGCCAGCACCCCCCCACCCCCCACCCGCAACCAACCAACTGCTGACTCCTCCTTCCAACAGTGGCCTGATCCTTCTCCTTTCTTTCTTTCTTTCCTTCTTTCTTCTTTTCTACATGCCATTTTTACAGTCCTCCTCACGTTGGCTTTTCCTGCTTTACAGAAAACAAGCCAGTGTTTCACTTCCAGTTGTTTAAAATGGCCAACTAAAGGCCTGGGAGTGTGAAAGGTGTGTGTGTGTTATGGATCTTTGGAACATACAGTTTTGTAATTTGCACTGTTGAGATTGAAACAGAGGCAACCAAAGGTTTTCCCTTCAAAGTGAACAAGGTTTAAGAACATGTTGTTGATGCGTGAAACCCTTCTCTCTGTTGTTTTCTGGCATGCTCTTAACTTTCACCATTTCTTCTTGTGAGCTGCGTTTCTAACACAAGTACTAGTGACGAAAGTCGCGTAGTATTAGATTTTACTTTCAACAACAAAAGAAAGAAACAAAAAAGCTCAGAGATACAAAAGCTTCTTTTGAAATGATCCATTTATTGAACTGGTTTTACAGTGGCTTGGTTTTGCCATACATAAGAAACGCTGAGCAACTGAACTCTTTCAGCTTTACCATCTAAAACAGGCTTCAGCACCTCAGACAAACAGTCAACCAATGCCTGTAGAACACAATGACATAACTGCAGCCCATGCTCTCGCTCTCTTCCTCCCTTACTCTCTCGCTGCCCTTTCATGTAATCGTGACTCATATCTAAACACGCTCCCACACAGTCTTAGACGAGGCATGGAGTGGCGTTACATCAAGCAAAATGGCTTCACCACCAATAAATAGAGTATAAAAACACAACTGTTATAATTGTCATTATCAAAAAAATGAAACATGATCATAAAAGATAGCAAAGGCACTGAAACAAAAACCACCTCGGCAGTCCAGGTTTTTAAAAATCAATTAAGGCAAATAAAGAAAACGATTATTGTGGCGCTGGCCGACAATAGTAATGAATCGTAACAAAAATAATCAAAAATAATACTTAAATAACATAATAATACTATCTTATTTTTAATTGTCAATAACAATATCCAGTCAAGTTTTCCTATAAGTAGACTTTCTGCTAACTAACAGATATGCACCAGTTAATTCCAGTTCGGCAGAAGGCGTGTGTGGAGCTCATCGAATCGTCGACGTTCGTCCTTTCTTTGCAACCACTGTGTGGTGAAGGTGAACTGTGTGCTGACCAACCATGGCAGCACAATGGCACTTTACGGTGATTCTTAGTGGTTCCTCCAGCAGAGTTCACCAGCAATGCAGAGACTAATAAGCCTGAGCTGAACCTCAATGTGGGATTAAACCACTTGCGGCCTTTCAGAGGGCATCTTTGGAATGGCAGCCCTAGGATGAACGAGCTGCTACAGCCTCTCTGCTGTGTAGGTGAGAAGTCCCCTAGCTTATGGTACCTCTACTAGGCTGTTGAACCCTGCACATGTCCACTATCTGTTTATCGCTGTGTCAGTCAGCACTGGGACGAGGGACTGCATGAATGCTGATCTAGGATCAATTCCTCTCACATACCAGTGGCTTTGATTACCGTGTATGAACAGGAAGAAGCTGGCCTCCTTTTAAGACCAGCACTCTTACTAAGCGTCAGATGTTTCGGCCCCCGGTTGGATATGTGAGCGCCACATTCACGCTTCTGCCATAAAATAATAATAAAAAAAAACAAAATAAAATAAAATGATAAAAGATTCAATATTTTGGAGAATCAAAAACTGAAGCATAATAAAAACAAAATACTAACATAGTATAATTTTTTCACTGTGAATCCAGTTGACAATACAATGCAATACAAAAATGCAATACAATACGATACACAAAGGGTGTCTCATTTTTCGCAGTACCCAGGACCTCTGCTGCACAAACTGCCTTCATATGTTGCACAGATGTTGGTCGGTTTGTTGTTTTGGGGACTCAATACGTGGTTTGGGGGATTTATCTATTGCAGCGCTTCTTCTGCTTTTCACTGTAATAGATGATGATGGTGCTTTGCTGGGGGGTGCACAAACAGGAACTGTGAACCAATCTTCTCTACATTTAAACAACGTTTAGACACTGAGAACTATAAAACAAACACACTTTCCACTTACTTTCTGAATTTCTACCTACCTCATCGTGCTACGTCAACACTTACAGTCGTCTTTCTTAACATGCAGCGGGATTAAAAGCTGCCACCTCCGTTTCCAGTAAATCATTCACCAGACCAGCTTACTGGAAACGCATCATACCTAACATTCGTACCTACCACTATTCACACACTTCTCTAAATCTTTCTATCCGTCCGACATCTACACTCGCTTACCTTCTACAACAAACTCTAGGCATAAACTCAGTACCACATTAAGGCTATGTTAACGGGCATACTATCTCTGATCTAAGATTAAAAGCAATGATGAGAGTACACCCAGCAGACATGCTCACGTGGGGCTCAAATGGGCCAGGCATGGGCTCTGAGTGGGTTTGTACATGCGTTTTTACTTGGCCCCACAGCCCACCTTAATCTCAAATGGGTCCCATCTAGGCCCTGCATGCAGTGCACAACCCAGATGGCAAAACCTGATGCTTAACGTGGAACCCAAGGACAAAACTTTCTGGTTCCCAGTTAGGCCACCCATACAGGCCCCACATGGACATGTTAGCATGTTAGGCCCTACTCATTTAAGTATATAATACAGCAAAGCACCTCTACATTCAACCCAGGACAAGTTCTAGTACAAACATGCCACCGCAGCCTTTGGAATTTACCGGATCATCACTGTTTTGAAAACAATCATGTTTACCTACTTTTTTTTTTTAATCCTCTGTGGGGTCAGCGCTCCAAAGATCACAGCAAACCGAATGACAGAAAAAAAAGATTTAGTGAACTGTGATCAGTGAGTCCTCATAACTGTCAATCAGTGAGTCGAAGTTTTCCCTGCCGGACACAACAGCCCTGGATATACACAAGTAGTGACTTCAGCGGGGGGAAAAAAACAGTGGAAATGTCTAAACTGCCTGTTTTAGCCTGTTACATTCCTCAGAACTGAGAGTGCGTCTGAAAGTGCTACCTACTTGTTTAAAAAAAAAAGAAAAAAGGCCTGCTAACGTGAAGATGTCCAGAGGGCTTAAAAAGCAATTCAGTTCAATCAAAAAACCCACACAGGCACAAACCCAGAGAGGAAAACAATGCATAAGCACCCGTCCAAGAGTCAGTCACACACAGGCAGGCCTTTTGAAGCCTTTGAGGATAAGACCTTAGACAGGGCAGCAGAACAGACAGAAACAAAGTCATTGTGTGAAGGATTCAGAGAGGTCGGAATGGGTTAGGAGCTTTAGAAGCTGCCCTTTCATCTTCACGTAGGATCAGCGCCTGCCACTGAATCGTCAATCTTTAAGTAAAGTCACTGAAAGCCTTGCAAAGACCAGAGGTTTGATGGCTTGAGCCAACATTACCAACGTGGCCGGTGGTAAACGTGCCAATAGAAAAGGCCTTGTACTCTTGAGGTCCTGGGTCTCCCAACATTCAATACAAAATAGAACAGCACATCTGGTGATGGCTCCAACTGCCATCTCTCTCCACATTTCGTTTCAGGAAATGACATACATAATTTCATATGAATAAAAAAAGGCACTTTCTACATATTCCCATACAAATGAGTCTAGATATAATACCTGTAAGAGAGTTTGTCATCATATATATATATATATATATATATATATATATATATATATATATATATATATATATATGCATGAGAACTCATGTCTCGTGTATGCGGTCTGATTATTACTAATTAAACAGCATAATAATTATATATGTCAGTTCCATTTGGGTTAAAGGAGAGACTGAGATTCCCGCTCTTCCAGTACAGCCAGACCACACCAGTTCTGTATCGCTAACTCTACGCAAAATATTAATAAATAATTGACACTGACAGTTCTTTTTGAGCAAGACCCTGGTTTTCTTTTTTCATTTTTTTACAGGAAGTAAAGATCACAACATGTGCTCTGTGTGAGTTTTAAGGTGCTTTTGTAAACTCAGCTTGGCTCTCGTTCGTCTTTCGTCTTCAGAGCCTTCCACTGTGTGGTGTCTATGTGTGATTCTAACTCACCTTCTGCTTGAACATGTAAACATTTGAACTCAGCACTGGTGTTTGTGAGGGTCGAGAGCAGGCTGGAGTAACTAACTACTACTTGACCTACTACTTGAACACTTACTATACTAAGCTCGTATCGGTGTGACTTGTGTGTGTTCGGTGGTGTATAAACCCAATTCGATCTGTTCAGTCTCCTGATCAGATTATCCCAGCATAACACTGGTCGTCAGAGATACACGAAGCAAATCACACCCTCACGCTTTCCCCTCTGCCACCCTCCATCACACTCTCTTTCTCTCACAAAATCTTCTATTTCTCTCTACGACAGGTTGCTGCTGATGTCCAGGGCTTGCTGGTACACCTGAGTCATGTCATCCAGGTCTCCCAGCAGGGAGAAGCTGCTGTTGTCCCCAGGAGAGCCCTGTCCGTGCGCCCCTCGGCCAAATTTTCCTCCGTGGAGGGGCGGCGCCGCCTGGAGCCCTTTGAAGTTGGCCAGCTGGAGCAGGTTCTCCGCAGACACGCAGCCTCTGATGTTTGGCCGTGGGGCGATGGGAGGCCAGTCAACTCCGCTGAAGGAGCTGTTGGTCAGGACGCTGCTGTCTTCGCCCACAATGCTGGAGGGGCGGCTCTGGCTGCGCGACAAACCAGAGTCGCCAGATGGCGGTTCCCCAAGGACGCTCATGGAAGGCATGGCACTGTAGGTGGAATATTTGCCATTGCGCTTCAGAATGCCCTTCCTACCTACGGCGCGCTTCGGTGGCGAGCTGGCGATAAGCGGAGTTATACTCCCACCTAGCAGGTCGGAGGACTCGCTGCGCTCTGGAGAAGAATAGTACCCTGATTCACGTTGCTGACTGTTCTTCAAGATGCCCTTCTTCGGCAGGATGGGCACCATCTTAGCTGGAGAGCCTCCCGTCAGAGCTGGCTCCTCCTCCTCTTGTCCGGCCGCAGACCCCGACTCCCTCTCTGCTTCTTTTGTCGCGGGCACCAGCTCGATGTCCTCCAGGCTGGGAGAGTGCTGCTCTTCTGCTGGCCGTGTCTTCAGAATGCCTTTCGGTCTCTTCAGGCCCAGGTTGTCTTCGCCGTTGCAGTGAGGCATCCCTCCATCGTTCTCTTTCTTGGACTTTTTCAGTCGCTGGCGGACCAGCTGGAGCGGCTCGGGCCGAGCGCCTTTGGTGCCTCGTGGCTCTGTCCGACTCTGCCAGTCAATGAGGCGAGCCAGCATGGGAGATCCGGTGTCACGTTGGGTCTCGCAGTCGCAGACACTGCTTTTCCAGCCCCAGTTCACCCACCAGTGATTTGCGATGTCCTCCACTGTGGCTCGCCTATCTGGGTTCACCATCAGCATCCAGCGAATCAGACCCCGTGCATCTGGAAAAGCATGCGGTTATGTACACTTTAGGATAATTCATTTATCAGCTACAGTAATTGTAGACTGAAGCCAAATAGCATGCATTGACCACCAGCACAAGAACACACCATAAATATGTCCATATATTAAATCATTAAATTAAAGCAGGGAGCATCTAATTAACCCAGAAACACAAGGATTTGGATTGCTGGCGGCCCATGGCCTAATCTGTCACACCTCTTTGCCAAAAATACAAAAAAACAAAGCACTTCCAACATAATAATTTCATAGAACAAGGCAAAACTGTGTCTAATTTAAGTGAATACATGGATAATGGCATTTTCCTCATCTCTCTATACCGCAAAGGCATCCAATGGATCTTTAAAGAACAGTTCTGTACCTGATGATTGGGTGGGTTCTCTGTATTCTCCATTGCTGATTTGGCGGATAAGGTTCTTGTGGTCTCCCCCATCGAATGGCATTGTACCGTAGACCAGAGTATAGAGCAGCACTCCTAGCGCCCAGCTATCCACCTGCAGGGAAGAGATAACACTGGCATTTGCTGACTCTGGACAATACGCAGTATAAAAGACTGCAGAAAAAAATCCCACACTCCACACTGCCTAAGAGAAACAGACACGCTCAAGATAAGATACCACTTGAGGGCCAAAAGACTCCTCTGGTCATGCATGCATGGCCAGGTCTTTTTGTGTTATTGCTTTTGGCATGGTGGCTGCTGTACAATAGCCCTCTTGTCCTCTTTTCCTGTGACAGCCAGACTAAGTGTCAGCACGCAGTGAATCAGTGCACTTCTCAGGTAAGGAGCGGTTATGTTATCAGTCAATTCGTGCTGCTTTTTGGACCTTCGGTTATGTAAGTTTCTCAGCACACACAGAGCAACTTACATAAGGCCTACAGCCCCACTGGAGGAGCATGGAAGAGCAGCTAGAAGGTACAAGGGGCTAATGGAAGCAGATGGCAGCTTTGAGATTCTTATACGCACAAACTCCTCATTAAACAAACCATCTCACAAAGGCTTGCCAGGTCCTGTATGGGTGTTGGGTCACAGGAAATCAGATAGCAAGTCTTGAGTGATTAGACTTCCTCACAAATTGTTTTGCTCAAGGCCTTCCTCTCATCGGACAGAGAATGAAGAGATTCTGATCATGACAAGGTGACACAGCCATTGTGTGTGCTATTTATTCCTCTTGCTGGCTGTAATTTGTGGGTTTTCCCATAAGAGTACTGTAATTTTGATTACAATCTCTCAGTTGCTGTATTTTTTTTTGTACCCAAAGGAAAATTGCAGCAAATTAAAGCAAATTGAAAGCCTCTGCTTTTGAGTCTAAAAATATGGCCTGCACTTGTTATAGAACACTCAACTGCCACAGTCTGGCATTTTGGAAACGCCTAACGATTCCTTTGTAAACAGAACAGAACGTGTGTAGCCAGACTCTCTCTTTCTCTTTACCTACCACAAAAATGGACAAAGGACAGAGAGAAAACTCTCCTTGCCAGTGGATCTCTAAAAAAAACATCTCTTACAGTTTTCAAATCTCTTTTCAAATCAGTCATAGCTTTTAGCATGAGACGATTATCATCACCACAACAGGGGGACTCTTGTCATTGATTAGCACTCAGAGACACACCGCATCCAAAATAGTTAAGAGAGAGGATGTAGTTGATTCTAGTTCAGTAACTGATGATTCTGGAACACTAACTGGAAGACTTGCTTATATTAGACCAACAGGGGGAGAGTGAGGGTCTGCTTTGTGGGTCTGATCCGAGGCAGGATAATCCTATCAAAGTGCAGCATAATGCTTCAGTAACTCTCTTTGTCTGCCTCATCACACATACACACACACACCCTCAGAAAGGAAGAGCCTAGAGATTAGTGAAGCTCTCTCCAGTGATGTACCATATCAGTAACACAAGGCTTGCCTACATTTTAAATTGGTCGTATGCATTTTGCAGGAGGATTTTATCTTGTAAAGGTGTAGTAATAAAACACTATGAAACCATTACACCTTTACACTATAAAGACTGAGAGATGTAGATGTATCATTTTGTTTTTTGGTACTTGCCTCATTTGTAAGCTCCTTAAAGAACAAGTGTCTGCCTAATAAATGAACGTAAATATAGTGTAAATGCAAAATGTCTTACCTCAGGGCCCCGATAAGGTCTTCCATTAACAATCTCTGGAGATGCATACAGTGGGCTGCCACAGAATGTCTGCAAGAGCTTGTCCTTGTGGTACAGGTTGGACAGCCCAAAATCAGCAATCTGCTCAGACAGAGAGGGCAAAAATATTTGAAAATGTGTAAAACAGTGTAAATCAGGTGTCATACATTCCTCACGCATTGTAATTACATCTAGTCAGGATAAATCATCCTAAATCTAGCCAATATATGTAATATGTCATTTTTAGATTGTGCCCAAATTATTTAGCTTATTTCTGAATAGTTTTACTAGTAAATCAATTAAAATTCTCATTATGTTGGCATATTATACTGCTTGCTTACTTAGCGGCACATGCTAAATTATCCGCCAATACGTTGAGACAGTTTCCCTTGGTTACGATGTACTTTTGCTTTCATAGGGCAGATGCAACTACATTATTCACTTAAGAGAAAAGACTAAGCTATCTAAACAAATGAAAAAATGAATGAGTTTATCACCTTTATATTACAGTTCTCATCCAGTAGCACATTTTCCAGTTTCAGATCCCTATGCACCACTCCATTCTGGGAAAGAAAACATTGGCTTATAGTTATAATTTGAATATTTTCACTGATGCGTTTGCCTAAACAGTCCTGACTACACTTGGTCTTAAGTGCCTACTCCCTCCAGCAACAGCAGTAGCAGATGTTAAAAGCTGGGATTAAACCCATGACCCCTTGGTTCTTAGCCAAGTTCTTGAACCCATAACCCACCGCTACCCAGCTACGAGAAGTCCTGCACTGGAACCACAGGCAAAGATAATGAGGGATTATTCGATGTTCTAACAGCTAAAGCATGTAGCTAAGTAAATACTACAAGCTTCTTGGACAACACCACGCTCTTATATCTACTGAGGTCATAGGCAACATATTGAGATCAACCAACAAACATCTGCGCCATAAACGCACATCTGTAATTACAGACTAGCACGAGTTGTGTTCTCACACCGGCTCTGGATTAAAACTCAGCTGTATCATTAGCGTTTCTTTTAAAGCGGCAATTAACATGTGGGAAGCAGGGCCAGAAGCACAGCCGTTGGAGATTAGGATCGCGAGTTCCGTCGCAGTCGAGTTCATTAGCGATGTGGCTATGCACAGTGCAACTTGGGACGGCACAAAAGGGGAACACATGTTCAGCGCACTTCCAATCCGAGCAGATGGGCCAAGAGACGGGGGCTAAGCATGGCACGTCCTGTGTCATCTCAGCCCCACCTACAAGTGCGAGTGTGCCAGCGCTGATGCCCAGAGTGGTGATGATAGTGACTCAGTCCCACCCTAATCATCGAAGGTCAGCACTGAGCTTCTCCAGCCAGGGAAATGACATCACTCCTCTCTCAGCTGTAGATGTCAATGTCAATAGTGCAGCCCACCCAGTGTTGCGTCTGTGTGGGACCTGGCTCTGAACTGAATGCGGTGGAAGGGAAGGAGCCACTGCTGGAGGTCTTAGCCTATGCGCACAGTGGAAATGGGGGGAGAGATCTGATCCGTGGAGGGAAACAATAATGAAAGACCGGACAGAAAGACAAAAGCGGAAAGATCCCAGAGACTGCTTACAGGCAGAATGTTTGCAGTACGTGTGGCCTGCTCCATTCTCCCTTGCTTTGGGCAAACCACCAAATGAGGACATGCTCTATGACAGACTAGCATATTACTCTGCTGAAAGCTAAGCCAAACGACTAAACGCACGACTCAGAAAGTGAAGCTGCTTCCCATCAGGCTGTCACTCGGAGATTCCTCCTGAATGTGAGCGGGCCAAAGACAACATGCTCACAGAGCTGACGTATTCTACGTGTGCGCATCTCCGAGTTTTATTAAGTAAGTACACGTGCTGCTGCGAACAAAAGCCCGAGTATACAACAGAGGTCACGAGGCAGGGCGGGGGAAGAGCAGGGGGAAGGCAGAACAGGAAGATGAAGAAGAAGGCGGTGGAAGGTTAGGGGCATCTATGTTATGGTACCTTATGGCAGTAGTGCACAGCAGAGACAATCTGCCTGAAGAAGTGTCGTGTCTCTCTCTCCGTCAGACGCCGCCGCTCACTGATGTAGTCATACAGCTCCCCCTTACTGGCGTACTCCATCACGATCACAATCTTGTCCTTATTCTCAAACACTGCAACACACAACAGGCAGGAGATATTTCAGTTAAAAAGAAACAACATTTGCCTAAATAAAAGGCAGTAAACCTCTGATCTACCCGCCCTGTATTTCTCTGGATGTGCTCACACAGCATGTCATGTAATAAGTATATGGTGCGTAGCATCTGACAAACGTTCAGATGGACAGAAGTACAGCCACAGCTGCGGCAGCAATCTTCAAAACAAGGCCCACAGTCAAAAATATCAAATCTACCAACCTCCCAAGTTTTACTTGAGGTCAAAACAAAAAAAGAAAAATGAGAGACATTCAAAACTCAACAGACATATGAAAATAAAGAGAAAGCAAATATTCTGGACAGGGCAGCTCACAGAGTTCATAGGGTCATGGCTTAAACCACTAATGAGTATGAGACTCAGGGTAAAGCCAGAGACCAGCTCGTGGTGTAACGACAACAAACACAGCAAATTACAGTGAAACGCTGCGATTTCTGCAGGCAGCAGAATGCGGTTGTTTCTGTCCCAAAATCCCCAAATCTGCTTTTAAGAAGCACCCCGCCCAGCGGTGTGCCCCAGCAGGCTGAGCCTGTCACCCGTCCAGGGAGAGAAGCACGTCCTGGCACTCTACTAAAGCTTGCATCCATCCACCCACTCCACGCCTCACATGCCTCCAGAGTCTTAGAGCAAGAGTCAGCGAAAATCCAATTTAGCACAAATGTAGATAATCAGCCTAGACACAGTTTTGCTTTCTTAGCTTTACACTACAGCTATGACGCTAATGTAGCTAACACTTACAGCTCACCAATTAACATTATGCAATGTGTATTCCTACATCACTGCAAGTTTGCCTCAAACTGCTGAACTGTTGGGTAATCACAAATTCACAGTATGAATTAATGCTGGATAAAAATACATCAAATAGATACGTCTGTATTTTGTCTAGACCTTTGTCCACTTTTATAGATGTGTTACACAGTCTCACAGTAGATCAGATCATAAACCACATAAGGAGGCTTATTGTTACTACAATAAAGCTTGGATTGAAGTCCCGCATCTCATCTCTGTGTGTGATGATTTAAGCACTGTGCAGCTTTTTCCAAACGAAACGTCCAAAGCAGGAAGTGTTTGGCTTTCTGGGATTGTGCGAATGCAGCAGAAAGAGACAGCACAGGAACAGAAGGCTGTTAGGAAAGAGAACACGGTGCCACTGTTCCTTTTGCAGTAAATCATGCACTTCTCACCATGTCGTGGAATACAGCAGGCTGCTGTTAGCTTCCACAGCACAGCTGTAAGAAACTGTTTGCATGTTGATGAGGGGTCACGATTCAAGGCCAAAGCACTGATTGCGTCTCCAAATAAGCCACTTGTCAGTTTTTTCACGTACCCCTTTTCTTACTCATTATATAACGCAGAGTGTGGCTGGTGGTTTTTAGCAAGGTTGTGGCAAGGACAAAAAGGTAAGAGCTACACGGGGTGCAGCATGGCGCTTAAGATCTGGTTTTGCACCTTAGTTTACCCAGATCACTACACTTCCAGAGGAAAGGTGCATATTTATAACTTTTTAAATAGAAAAATATGATAATGGTCTGGGATTAAGGCAGGGTGTAAGGACACCCAAAACTTGAGTGCATCAACCCAGTGATAGTTTGGTGCCTACTTTCTGGGAGTCATGCTCTTCAGGCTTCTATGAGTGATGGTAGGTGTCTTTTACGGTCTTTTAGCCTGAACTGTGTCTCAGACTGTGCAACAAATATTCCATAAACCCGAGACACACAAAGCCTTCTTATCTAAATAGGCCATTGCTGCTTTATCGCTGGCATTAGCAGGCTTCATGTTTATCTATTTGAGGTCAGGGTGCATTGCCATAACTGCATGGGAGTGTGAGGCACAGAACACTTTGCTGGAATGAAAGTGCAATGGAATGTTCAGTGTTTGACCTCCAGCCTCCTTACTTGTTTCCCACTCTGCAACCCTGCAGGGGCACGAATGCATGGCCGGGGACTCTTCAAAGGTTCACAACTCCTCTTTATAAGTCTCTTTAAAACACCCTTCTGATCCTGACTGACTGTGAATTGTGCTAAAATCATCCTCTGTGGTTCCCTTGGGACGGAAGCTTTGCGTCTGGAGGTGCGCCCAGTCCATGACCTGGCATGACATGGGGAGACTTTTCAGCTGTCTCATTCGTGTGTGTGTGTATGCACGCATGTTCATTAACTGTAACCTCTGACCCTGTATCCCCACCTCTCTCAACTCCATGGGAGATAATTAGCCAGATTACATAACCTTGGCTAGCGGAGGGCTGCTGAGCTCCACTCGCTCGTCACTCTGCCCCTTTGTTCAGCTGCTCTACTTACAGCGCTGCAATTACTGTGCATTGTTCATGTGCCACTCACTCCTTTCAGGCTCCATAACACTTACGCGCAGCTCCAGACTGGGTAGCAGAGCTATAATTAGCACTACAGGAGCGTGCGCTGAACCCAAGTAGTGCAGACACCTCTCTCTGGGTTGGTGCAAGTGTTGGAAGTGCTGAAGTTTTAGACAAGAAAACTTTAGCTGGAGCTTCTAGACAAAGAGACTGGAGGGGAGAAAGGAATGAGCGAGGCTCTTGGCTGGCGCTGCACTGTAAATAAGATTGTCTTATGAATTATGCTCATGAGTGACAAGCATTAGCTAGTGTGCATGTGTGCTAGTGGGCTAGGTTGTGATTAGTAGGGAATTCCCCATTCGCACTCTGCATCTGGATCAGCTTTGCCTCACACATGCACTTAATGGTTGACATGGGTGTTGCCGGATATACGTTTCGGTGTGTCTATACATCTACAGATATTTTGGTAGGAGGCCAACCCACAACAGTAAACACAGTTTTAACAAGATACACCAGAAACCACATGGCTTTTGACAAAAAAAAGCCCAAGCAGCCAGACTCTAGAGGCTCGTTTGGGGGGGTGTTTTCTCCTAATCATCATTTCAGACTCTGGGCCAGGCCAACCACAACTGGGGCTGAGTTATGACACCATGCAGAAGCATATATAGTTCCTCTTCAGATGTGCACCACTTAATAAATACAGTCTCTGTGTAGAATCTGCAGAAAATGGCAAAGTCAGCTAATGCGGTGTGTGCCCAAGGCCTGACGTGGCGCAGTAACACCCATACTGCAAAGAGAGTAAAATGGAAAAAAGCACAGACAGACAGACATAACAGTGAAGTGCCATTAAAGCACCACAGATCACGCCCTTAAGATTCCCAACATCGGTCCTGGAACACCCCTGCCCTGCATTTTTTGGTCATTTCCCCTACTCTAGCACACTTTATCCAACTGTAAAGTTAATTAACATTTCCATCCTGAGGATAAGTGAGTTGCCTAGAGCAATGGAAGCGCTCAAAATGTGCAGGGAACGGTTAGAAACCACTGCCCCAAGGTAAGAAACACACCGGCTATTATTCAGAGGCACTCCTTTGTTTATTTTTATCCGAGACCCAATGACCCATGCGGCTTAAGTATGCGCATATTAGCGCACTGGAAACAGAAAAAAGAAGCAGTACTGTACGGCACTGTATCAGCAATTCATTATTAGCGAAAAGGAGGTCATTACTTATTCATTGGAAAATGATGTTTAATTCATTGCCAAGTCACAGACACTTTAGTGCATTCGAGCGAGAGGCAGAAAGCCCCTCTCCCTCCGAGAAGCGAGTCTGCTTCCCAGCTGCTCTGTCTGAAACCACCAGCAGATGTCTGGCCTCAACATCAAGAAGATGGAAGGGAAAAAAGAAGAGACCCCTTAGATGTGTGGAAAGTTGCCCACAGACACCCCACTTCTGCACACACAAAGGCACAGGCATCTGCCTCCAAACACATACATGCACACACACCCTCCACCACACACACATTTCCAAAAGTACACACAGCCAGACAGATGATTAATAACATCCAGGAGGAGTGATGGCTGACATCTACCAGTGACATCTTCACTGTGAAACTTTCCATCACGCCACACACACACAACACAGGATGCACAGAAACTGGCACACGGACAGGAGAGATTCATGACATAGTGTCATACAAAAGAAGAAGGTGAATTTATGAGGCACACTTAAGCAGTACAGATTTTCAAAGTGTGTGTGCAGTTATGAGGAAAAGTATTATGGATATGTGATATGTTAACCATTGAAAATAAAAACTTGGATGCAGAAGTGGATGCATACATAGACAGAGAGGTAGATGGATGGGCGGCTGGACAGATGAACAGACAAATGATTGTGAAGACAGACAAACCTTCATATATAGAGATAATGTGGGGATGTCTGAGCGACGACATGATCTCAATCTCCCGACGGATGTGAACCATATCCTGCTCATCCTTGATCTTTTCCTTCCTGATTGACTTTATTGCAACCTGCAGGGATGAAATAGAGGAAGAGATTTAGCCCATAACTTAGCCATCAAGCTGCACAAAGGCCATTACATAACTTTTTCACTGATCTGCCTTGAGACAATGGTTGACAGTCTCAATGTGGATACACATGAATACAACAGATTACATCAACAAAGAACACAGACTTTCTAAAGCAGTGACATGGGTGTCTACCTCAGTCCGAGAGTCTCCAACATTCTGCAGCTTTTGTTCATGTGCCCTGTAAGTTTAACTCTGCAAGTATATCAGTTCTGAGCATGGAAACTTCACACTTGATGCCCCTAAGTAGCTGCCTAACGCCGTCCGTTTGCTCAGGCATTGGTGCAGCCTCATCAATGCCCTCAGCCAATTTTCTTTTTATGATCACTTTTGGCAAATTGTTCTGCCTCTTTGTGCTCAGTGTGTCCAGAGTGGGATATGTGGGACAAGGAGGCCAAAGGTGGTGGTTTCCTAATTATCATGTCGCTAACTGAAAGAATCTGGACGTTGTTATTTGCATTCTGTCAGAATTATGATGAATGAACTACTAGAAATGCTCCAAAGTGACTAATAATACAATCTTTTTGCACTGACTTCCATTGGAGGTTAAGACACAGAGTCACTCAAATTCACAAGTTCACAAACCTACAAATAGGATTTGCTGTGTAGTAGCAAATGCAAGGGTGCTGCCAGGGATGTTGGGCCCCATGAAAAGATATTGCACTGTGCCCCACAACTAACAAATCTACCAAAATAAATTTTTAGGACTTCAAATGGCAGTGTTTACATGCAAATAGATATGAAGCAAAACCAAAGAAATGAATAATCACCGAAAATGAACATGAAATAAAAATACGTTTTACATATTGTAAGTCTTAATAAATGTCCAGCAGTGTAGATGGTACCCTAACTCCTTAAACTGCAGTTTTATTATTTAGTCCTTGATCCTAACATTCATTATTTAGTAACTAATATGACTTATTCCGTTTCAAAACTAACATACAAGTTCTTAGAAAAGTTAAAAACTGATGCCTCACAGCTAAGCCCCTAGGTTTTACACAGCGAGAAATTCAAACCACCCTGCCTAACCTCGGCTGAAGCTCGGAGACAGAGGAATGGGCCTGATCCAGCAAGCTCAGCCCTTAAGAGGAAGGCCTATAGTTCAAACCTGGCCATTTCACACACTCACTGTGTCATTTCCAAGCCTCCTTAAAGAGAAAATTAAGGTGTTCTGGTTGGGAACGAGCATGGCACAGGGTGCAGTAATTGAGGCCCTCTCTGTGACTTTACTCTGCTGTTGAGGACAATGAGGATTGGTGAATGCTTTCTCACTGAGACTTAGGACTCAAGACAGATTCCCCTCTAATTGATGGATCAGGTTGCAATGCAGAGAACAGATACCACATGTTCCAATGGCTAGGGAGCATATAGACTCCCTGCTTCTGCATGTACATGTTTCCCCAAGCTCAAGTAAAGATTTTCTAGATGAATTAGCATTAACGTAAGGGTATAATGTCCAGAATTTACATCCCTGACGCAGTGTAATAAAGTTAAGGCCCTGTGAACAGTCTGTAATCCTGGGAGGGCTCCAGTTCTCCATCATTTTAAAATGATCTCATTGCTTTTGACCTCCAACATTTGATCAGCGTGACATATTTTCTTAGCAAATTCAATATCCGAATACTTTACAGTGGATTCGTTTGTTAAAGAAATGCATCTTAATGGCATCATGTAAATGCACCTACAGCAGAGCGTCTCTGGGGTAATCAGAGAGGAAAGTCTTGGGTTATTGAATCTCTCGCCCGCATACTGGAGAGGACAGGTTAGGGAATACAGGTAGTGTAGGAGTCAGATAAATCAAACTTCTCTGAGTCTGGTTACGGGGTTTAGTTTCACATTTCATGTCTTGATGAATAAGAATCTATGGATGAGGAAGCTGAAACTAGAACAGCAAGCTTGCTCTTAGATATTCAATACACACTGGCCCTCAGCTAGTAGTGGAAAGCTCTGTCTTTATATTTTAAGCTCTGAAAGGTGGAGGGGGGAGAGCTCTGACTGATGGGTGATATCATTTGGGAAAAGGAAGTGCTGGCGGGGATTTCCGGCCTATCTTGCACTCCCACCCATGTGCTCCGTGACCATTTTTAGAGCTGACGGAACAGTGTGAAGTGGAATTAAAAACGTTTACAGGGAGAAAGGATATCCTATTCGAGCTTCAAAACCAGGAGGCTTTTCTTTCGTCATAGGAAAACTGACTGTTCTCTGAAAGGGATGTTACCTCCCAAAACTTTCCAAAATGCACATTTAATAGTGAACGACTGAAGCACTTGAATTGATGAATCCAACTGCTTAACCCTTAAATGTTTGGAAACACTTACACCTTGTCCTGTTAGTTTTGGAGTAACTTTAGTCGGCCTTGTTGGTTTAGTGAAACAATGGAAACGCCACAGTTCTTTCATCACGTCTTTCTCCTTGCTGCCACCATATATTGCCTAGCCTGTATAATAGACTTGAAGTTAGGTTAGGCAGTGAGGAACACGTATCAGCTTTCAATGTGCATTTTTAAAAGAGCAACATACTGTCTGAGTGCCTTGATGTTCATCACTGTGGCACAAAAACACAAAAACGGAACTGCAATCTTCCCAAAGGATCGACCCTTGCTTAATTAAACATTGAACTGGTGAAGATCTCCTCTTCAGTCTCTACAACTTCACCAGATCAGAACTCGGAGCTTCAGCGTAGTCACTCGAAACCTCCCAGAATTCTTTGCTTTTACTGCACATACTGTAAGTATAGAACTTAATGACACAGTATAAGTTCTGCCAATCTGTCTTTGCTGCAAGTCTGTCGGTGAATCATCTCTTCTGCTCTAATGATAGGATGGGAAGACAGACAACTGTAGCCTTTGCCAAAGGAGGAGCCCAGCGCACCAGAGTGCCGCTTTCCTCCGAGAAAAACGAAAACCACATGCCTCGCAGAGCCGAAGGTAAATTATCCAGCACATCCCTATAAGGAAACCCGACCGGAATGGCTCAAAACTTGATTACGTGGAATAAAAAAGTATAAATAAATACATAAATGGGGCCCATTCTCTGCACGCTCGGTTGAAATCCTGCAAAATCTTAAGGTCTTTATTGGTAAGCCACAGTGAACTGTTTTCCATTACCTCATGAAGTTTATCTACAGCTCAGGTATGTGCCTCCTGCCAGCCTCACAAAAAGAGAGTAGGAATGCGAAGGATCCAGAGGGGCCCAGTGTGGATACTGCTCCTATAGCACCAATTCCACTTCAATATAATCAAATCAAGTTTTTTTACTGTAAAAGAGCTGTAGTCTTGAATATTGGCATTGGATGGATGGTCATATTTTACTGATATTCTAAGCCAATAACTGCTTATGTATTTATTGTATTCTGGAAGCAGAGAAAGTTTATAATATAATATAATATCCCATTTAAATATCACTATTCTATTGTTATTTTATTACTGTACTCCCCTATATAAATGTTATCTGTATCAGTATTGGCATATGTGCTCATATAATATATCAGATCTCTGCATCAGCCCAGCCTTGGTATTCCAAAAAGAGACAGCTGATGCCAGCTAGTTAGTGTTAGTTAATAAATCCAGACCATATTATTGCAAACATTAAGATTAAAAGAGCTCAAATAATACTATAAATCTTGGACAAATGAATGGTCTAATGGAACAAGGACACTCTTGTGACGGGCTTTCAGTCACTGTCAGTCCAAGCAAACTACACACATTGGTATAATAAGGCCTCCAGGTATTATTGACACAAAAACAGAAAACGGACCAAAAGCTACATATATTTAGTTTGCTATAAGTGAGAGAGAGAGAGAGAGAGAGAGAGAGAGAGAAAATCAAAAAAGCAAATCCAGGAGGTTCTTCCTATCTAAAAACGAGATAGAGATTCACATGATGCTGAAATTCAGTTAAAAAAAGCCTGCTACCAATCCACTGTGAGGAACCTGAGGAACCTGTGCCTACAGCAAGTCCAACAGCCTGAAAAAGAATACATTATCAAAACATCCGGACCAGACTAGGACTTTAATGGACACCAGTCCTTTCCCCTGTCTTTTAGGATCCAAGTCTAGTCAACTAATGTAACTCCACCACTTAGCTATCCAAACCTTATGTCCTCCATTCCAGGCAATTGTTTAAGCATCCCACATCCTAGCTTCTGCTCTCCACCAGTAAATCTCAGCACGCATGTGCGTGTTTACAGTTAGTTAGCTCTGTCTGCCATGGCTTAGTGGATAAGCCTGAGAGCTGTTAGAGTAGTTACAGTTATTTGCTGTCTATTAAGTGCCCTGTGCGTTGCCCTGGGATGGTCATGATGATGATGATGATGATTTTGATAGAGTACACTGGTACTAAATCAGCGCTAATGGCAATCCAGGGCCTGCCTGCTGCTCTTCTCCTTCTTAAGCCCTCCACAGGATATGAATTTTCCATGGCATTTTCATTTCCTGTTTAAGATGGCCTTTCATGTGTCACTATCTGCCTTCAGTCAGACTGTCACCACAACCTTTTCTTTTCTTTCTCTTACACACACACACACACACAGAGCCAGTCATCGTCTGCACACCACTAAAAGGCATGCAGTCGCAGGGAAGGTTCACACGATTGAGTGTGAACACACTCGTGAAACTTTGGAAATGTACATAAACCATACACTCATGCACATATACATATGCAAACCCACCCTCTGTCATATCCACTATCTCTTCCAGAACCTCCTTGACCTTCTTGCAGTTTCCATTAAATACAGAGAGCAAGAGAGACAGAGAGAGAGGGGGAGGGCCATGAAAAAAAGAGCGAGAGGGAGAGAGAGAGAGAGAGAGAGAGAGAGGGAGAGCTGGTAAAGTAATGTAAGAAACATTGCATAACAGTCTCTGTCTCTCCTCTATCTGTGTGCAGGAGGGAGCGCAGCATGCCTGTAGGCCAGGGGTTATGGGCTTATGGTACCAGTCTGAGCAAAAGCCTGCACACACTCACTACGACACCGCCTGCACTAGGTGTGGGCGATATGAAAAATCGTATCCTGATACTTAAAACCATTTGTACCATAAACAATATTCATCGCATGATTCTGACACGCGGACAAAACGTCAGTAACAGACTTTACTTCCTAGCCTGGTAACTTGCGCTGCCTGACACGCTGCGAGTGCTCTGACAAGAGCTCGACGAAGTGCTTATGACGAAGAATATGCTTTGTGATGGTATAAGCTGTGTTTTCTCATTTGGGGCAGTTTGCTGTGGTTATCTTTACCTCTGACAGGCCAGCATAACACGCCATAACGGTAGCAAACAGATCAGCTACTTAGCGTGCTTCAATTGTCAAATGCTGCTAGAGACATTAGTATTAGGCACATATAGTATAATTAACAGGGTTGTTAAGATTTTGTATAGACATACATATGTAAACAGTTATGCTCATGCTTGCGAATTGTTATCTATTATCAACCTGGAAGTATGTGTGTGTGTGTGTGTGTGTGTGTGTGTGTGTGTGTGTGTGTGTGTATAAACTTATGAATAGGGTGAATGAATGGTTCTCATTTACCATTCTTCATGCAAACCACTGCCACCAATTAGTACTGGGAATGGTTCCAAACCATCCATGGATCCATACCAATACTAATACAGTGGCTTTGATACTGATGAGGTAGGATTCTTGTATGATATGCTGGAAATGTTCCATTTGAGAACTTTTATTTATAAGACCCAACCCAATCTGGGCCCAGGTTCAGAAAGTGGGCCCATTGCGTGTGCGGCGTAATGCTGATTCCACACTTTAAGAATCATTTTTTTGCTAAGATGCTTTTAGGGAACGCAGATTTGTGCATTATGAATTTAAAGCTCTCTAGAATCATTTTTGACACAAAATATTACATATATGTAAATAACATGTGCATCATTCTGCCCCTAGTGCTCATAGGATGTAAATGTTAACATATTAGAATAAACAAACAAACACAAGGTACATGGTTGTTTTCACAGTATCCTAAAAAGAGCAATGACGTGTTTAGCAATAGTGCTCCTGCTGAAGGTAAGGGTGGACAATATGATGGTATACTGATATCCTGTCACAATATTTTTGAGGATAGTGTGGATATGTCAGTACTTAGTAGTAGTGACCTTATGACTACCTGTTTTATTAAGAAAGAACCCAATTTGTCCTTTTTAACTGAAACAAGTGCAGTCTGTGAAACAATTAATTAAAATAAATTGTACTCAGTGTTAAATAGTAGGTAAATATGTCACTGCTGGTGCATTCGGTCTGTTGTAGCTTCAGAAAACCTCAGAAAACAACACTGTGATATGCATCACCTACGATAAATTGCGAGTGTCAGCCAGCAGCACTTTTTGTCTTACTGATACGTGATCCAGTCCGCCACTGAGGTCATACAGGGCTATGGGCATAGTCTTTTAAAAGAAGCACAAGTTTTATCTCTATGAATCTCACAAGAAATAAACATTTATGTAAGAAGCAAATGAGACATAAATGATGCGAGTGATTCTCACATGCATAAAGACTTCAGTGAGAACCAATGAGTTGTTCGATTCCTCCCTTTCAATGCAAAGCTGTAAGGGTTTTAGGGTGCTTTCCCAAATCCATTGCCATTGCCTACTTTCATGTTAGGTAACAATGTTGCAGGTAAGGATGGCGACAGTAATGTTCTGAGAGGACGTGACTGAGTCAAGGTTGCACAGAGAGTTGTGAAGTTACAAGCTATATGAAGTGGAAGGTCAGTGACAAAGGCGCCAGCAGCCGCAGGAGACTCCTAGGATTCACACCAGCAACCCTCCAGCATTTGGGGTGGAGCCTTTAAACTCTGAGCCACTGAAACTACATTGTGGCTGTAGCATCTCGAAAAGCCTAGCTCTTCTGTTAGGCTGAGGCACTTTAAGGAGACCTCTGTCCCTGAGAGAGATAACACAGGAATGTAGGACGGTAAGTAAGCACTGTTAAACAAATAACTCCTGATCTGGACAACAGCGCGCACACTGACACACACACACACACACACAAACAATACAACACTCTGATTTTGTTGATTTTGAGTTTTGTTACCTCAGGCAACAGTATGACAACAAGACGTCCAACATACTAGTTGACCTTGAAATTCATGTAAAAGCTAAAAACACTAGTATGTGTGTGTGTGTGTGTGTGTGTGCAAAATACAGATGTAATTCTTTGCCACAGCTAACATTCATACTCCAACTCAACAACTGAATGTCAACAGGACATGCAGACAGCCAAGGATGTGTTTGTGTACATCTCTCTCTCTCTCTCTCTCTCTCTCTCTCTTTCTCTTTCTCTCTCTCTCTATCCAGAGTGCTCCTTTATTTTTAGCTTCATTATCCAATAGTCACACTCCCTTTCACCAGCTGGACATAAACTTGAATCTGGCACTGGGCCCGAAACATACTACAGCCCATGTGTGTGTGTGTTTGTGTTTGTTCCTGTGTCTGTTGGTCTGGGTGGGTGGTGTATAAGCAAACACAGCTCTGTGCCAGACAGCACTCTGGGCGTGTTGCATTTTAAACGAATGGCAAGGACTGCGCAACTCACACAATCATAAAAGTTCAGGGGGCTCCCAGTGGATCTGGTATTGCTACAGTGTCATAACATACCACATCAGTGATTCGTGTTGCTATGGAAACATGTGTCGTCCATGGTCTCCTAACCACATATACCCACCCGCAGGGAAAGACCAGACTTTCATTAATGCGCAATACAGTCCATGGTAAGGGGTGACTGAGTATATGGCGTATGCGTATGGTTTTGGGTGTGTGCATATGTATGTGTGTGTGTGTGTAAATGAGAGAGTGGGAAAGAGCTGCACTGGTGTGCGTGCAGTTCTGCTTATGATTATGACACCCCACCTAGAAACATGATGTCATCTTTCTCAACTTTATGGCTGCCTTTATCTCTTATTCTCGCTCTGTGCCTTCATCTGCTGTCTTCTTGTTTACTCCATAATAATGTGTGTGTGTGTACGTGTATTTGACCTTCTGTGAAATAAGGCTGCATCTAAAGAGGGATCTGGAACACTCACACACATACCAGCAGACAGAGCAGATCAGGATTCTCCGACTGGCCCCCCTCTCACACACGTAAAAAAAATCCCCCTCTCTGCTCAGAGCCTCACTGGGGGTCAAGTGCTGGAGCCAGGCTAAGGAACTGTGATCTAAGGTCATCAAAATAAGAAATAACCTGCACACGTCTGCCTGGCATCTCATTACTGATCGACTGGCCAGTCAGCTGCTGTGTTTGGAGGTGACCACGTCACTTGGACATTCCGCACAAGGCGCACCGTGCTTGACCCACATACCCTAAACACCTGCGATTTCAAAGGCCACGTCTGAGGGGGGCTACCATCTACCACATGGTACTGATATTAGTTTACTCGTGGGTCGTTTTCTATGCCATCATAACAGCAGCCTGTGACCTCTGCAACCTTGCAGCGCAGTCATGCATCATACCGTGGGCATTGGCCGCACCAGCATTATGTCGTGCGCGCGCGGCAATGCTCTGCCTAGCGTCCTCCGTCCCCATGGTTACATGTAGCGCTGCACGTGTAACGCTGTAGGTGTAACGCCGCAACCACACAGGCGCAGGGTGCGGATCGCTGTAACCTTGGAGACGGGGAGAGCGCGCACCCGCGCGTACATCCTTGACAAGAGTCCAGCCGCGCGCTGAGCACGAGAGGATTCCCATGAGGGGGAAACAGGCGCTCGAGCCAAACACAACACATTAGCCTCATCCAGCAGCTGCCGCTGTTCAGCTCACTGTGCGCCCGCTGCCTCGTGACTTCCATTTACTTTCACTTTAAATAAAAAATAAAATAAAAAAAAATGAAAGGCAAAAACAGAACGAGGTTAAAAACAACAACAGAGGCTGTGAGCTCACCTCCCTCCCAGAGTGCCTCTCGATAGCCTTCTTCACTTTGCCGTACGTGCCCCTCCCCAGCGTCTCCAGCAGCTCGTAGCGGTGCTTCAGGTTGTGCTTGTGGTGGTGCTTCTTCACGCCGGAGCTCCGCTTGCCCTCGGCCGGCGGCGGCGAGGGAGAGGGCGGCTGCACTGCGCCCGGCCTGCCCGCTGAGGACTGAAGCGCTTCGGCCAGAGAGCCGGCCTGCCGCTGAGGCGAGGCACAGGCGACATCCATCACCAGCAAGGAGACCAGTGATGAATCTCCCACTCGGTTAAACGTCTTTCTATAACTACCTCGTGTTGAAATATCAAAAATAATAGGTAATAATACTAATAGGCCTAATTATAGCATATATTTATATATCTATATCTATCTATATATATAAATAAATTAATAAATTACGACGGAACGTTTACTTATGTTAACATATAGGCTGCTGTATGATTGTCAGCGACCCCTCGCTTTCATATTAGACTGCTGTGAACTAATCTAGCTACCTATAGCCGGCTACGGTAGGTAGCTATCTATCTACGAGCTATTTTACTACACTAAAGAGGCACAGTACGAGCAGTGTGGGCTAATGGGTAAGAAAGGAGCGTTGTCGTAATGCGTAGAAACCGTGTATATGTTACAATGCATATTAAAACACAGCCGATCAGAGAGGGTGCGGAACCAGATTCGGACCAGATGCCGTGCACTAAAGAGAGCGCTCCCGTGTCCGCTATCTGAATCTCATGCCTCCTTTTTGCTGTAATTCGCCACAGACTCATGAGCTAGCTACACGTTAGCCCGAGAAACACACAACAGAAGTCTCCTCTCAGCGCAACGTTAACACGTCTCTCTCTCTCGCGCGCTCTCTCTCTCTCTCTCTCTCTCTCTGTCTCCCCCTCCGCTGTAATTAGACCATCTTTGTCATCTCTGTAGCCTACAACCTTTAAAATTCACCGAAAAACCGAAGCCATGGACAATAAAACAACAAACGAGTCAAAAACCTCAACCGTCATTGCTTCCCGAGAAAGCAGCGACGAAGCCGGCGGCGCGTGTCCCTCATTCTGTCCGCCGCTGCGGAGCGGCCTCGCTGAGCGGAGCTCCGGCCGAGGAGCGTGGGGTCCATGACCAGGAGACCAGGGGCTGTGGGTGGAGGAGCCGCGCCGTCTTCACTACTGCCATCATCTCTACGGACTCCTCTGTGCAGGCCGACTGTGTCTCTGTGTCTCTCTGTCTGTCTCTGTTCTGCTCAGGTCTGCAGAGGGAGACGCGTATAAGGAGTGCGAGGCAGGCTCGACCTGGAGGCGGGGCTACAGATGCAGACTATGGGGGCTTCCCCCTGTCGCACGATGGACAGCCTTCAGAGCAAGCCATTTAGAAGTACACTAAGTGGGTACTAATACATACAGCTTACTCAGTTGCATTCAGTCTATGGGGATTTCTTTAAGTGATACTTGTACTTCTTCGAAAATCAAATTGACACAAGCATGGACGTCCAGTTTGGGGCCACTCTGTCCTCACTTAAATTGACCCTTAAAAATAGACTGACGGATTCTCAGTCTGCGCTCATGTCTGTACTTGTGTTTCTGTGGTCATCAGTTGCAGCCCAAGTCCTGTTCTATTCAAAAGTTCACATCTAGCCGAGTACAGTCAGAATAAATGCCCGGATGTGTTCTTGTTCCCCCCATGTTATCAAGGATGCATCAGGACATGATTTGTGTGGACTTGTGTGAACAGCCAAATATCCCAGAATGCATTATGCACGCACCACGCTGCTGTCCCAATTGCAAAATGGCCGTACGGCATGCACCCATCCATCGGGAGCTCGTATTCATGAGTCAAACTCATCAAGTCAGTACACCAGTCTGAACGTGGCGTACTTCGCATTGGGAATCGCTGGGTAATACGCTGGTTACATTTCTAAAACCAAACCCAGATGCTAGTTATTTAGGTTATCTCCGTAGCCCCCAAAGTCATTTTTCTTTAGCCTACATTAAATGCTGTAACCATTAGTTGCTGGGTTTTTCAGTGAGCATCACACTAAACTTTCTCTCTACCAGTTAAGTTGATTTTAACATGAGGGAGGTGGAGTAATGTCATTTTACTGCAGGATATCTGTAAAATTTATGACCGATTTACACGGGATAAGAGATGGATGTGGGTCCTCGATTTACACACTGCCATCACCTCTTAAACCCCACTTATAGTAGTAATGAAATTATACTTTGAAAATCAGCTGCTACATGTTTATAACATATATGTTATAACAAGTATGTAGGCTATAGGCTATGCTAAACAGGGATGTGCCTAAAAGGCCTCTGAGGAGTTCTTTGACTTGTCTTCTGGATTCGGCACATACCTAAACAACCTGAGGTATCTGTGCTGTGCTGTAATCTTTACTGAAGTTGGAGCACACATGACTGACATGGCGTATTCGGACGGGACTAAAATCACTGAGAAGCTCTGGGGTAGTGTAATAATTACATTACCCAGTCTCCCCATGTAAAACTAATACCCTCCGAGTATGGCTTAAGATGCTACTGGAAAACAGGGCCTCTCGTCAAACACATTTGCGGTCGCAAGGTTACTCTAGCCGGCTTCTTTCATTTTTCTCTTGAAGTCTATTTCTAGATTTCCATTCTAGCTACATTAGCATTATAACTCCAGAGCATAGCTAAAGACCCAAACATGTCTTGGTCAAGTGACTATATTTAAAGTAAGGTGGTGGGTGGGTGTGTGTGTGTGTGTAGGGTGGGGTTATGTCAGTTAGATTTTTCGGTGAACCATTCCTTTAATTTTATTCTCTTATGTTGTTTTTTGCCCCCAGACTGTAGTTCACAACTTTCACTTCCAAGCCTTACCGTTAAAAGTAGCACTAAATGAGAGGAACAGGATCTAAACAAGTTCTTAGGCGGACTGATGCTGGATATAGTAAGAAGTCACACTGTAAGGAACAAAGGCCCAAGTCAGACTTTCATACCTTTACTTTTACGCCTGAGTCATTAAACATTTGCCTAGGTGAAGGTGTAGGCCTCTCTACTTTCCTGTACCCCATTTTTGATCTAATCTGCCATTGAAATCATGAATATTTAAGATTAATAAGCTCTTCAAAAAAGAGGTTTCACATAGAATAGATGATTCTCCAGTGTTCTGAAATACAACCTGTATTATTTCATGACCTTTGATGGTCTCTCTCATACAGGGCCACGTCCTGCCCTCTGATATGCAAATCACTCATCAGGAATGCACTTGACTGTAAAAACTAAAAGCAGAGACAGATTTTCAATCTTTTAAGTTGTCATTGGCTCTTTACTACCATTCATTCCTACAAATGAAGCGAAGCTGGCTCGAAAAGAACTCGCACACATCCACCCGCACGCTACTGTCTGCATCCCAAATGCACTCAGACGTCCTGCAGCCTCAGTCTGTCTCTGGAAATCAAGCTTGTGTTCCTTTGTTTGCTTCTGTTTGGATTTAGTACAGTGCAGTTGCCCAACTGATTGGACAAGAGGAAGTCTGAGTCAAACAGTCTCCAAATTGAGCGAGCTGTTTTCGTTTGATCTCGGTAGCTTCAGGAATCTGGGGCATTTGCTGTTTTGGTCTGCAGTGGGTCAATGGAGCATAAACTGAAATAGTAACGCTCTCTCTTTATGTGTATCTGTGTGTGTGTGTGTCTGGGATTTGCATCTCTGTCAAAGCTTGGCCTTATATGCACCCTAGTATCGAATATCAAGAGTCGAACACTGTCATCTAGCGATGAAAATGCAACAGTCACTCATACGCTGCCAGCGGCACATTCTCTAAAGGACATCCAACATAGTGGTAACCCAGTCATCAAAGCAACCTCCCAAGAAACCTGCAAACAAAACAAAAAACAGAATTAGAGAGCATGGTCACCTTCGGTCTGTTGTAAAAATATGATTAAAAAGGACAAGCTGTCCCAGAAAGGACTTATTTGTACCAGTAGAAAGAACTGAGCAGTGATAAAAGAAAGATCTTAATCCACACAAAGGCTTCATACCACTCAGAAGGTGTTATGTGAACCTTCGCTGATTGTTTTTATGGTTTTGGGTATTATAAGAAAGCCCAAATCCCAGAAAAGGAGACAGTAATAACTGAAAGCATAAAATCTGTACTGATCTGTAGTAGGAACATTGCACAAGCATTCTTTGAGCATCACCAATAAACGTCTTATCACAGATTGTGGAACTAAAAGTTCTGTGTGCAGAAAAAAAACTCCTCTTTATGTAACAGTCTTTGCATGTGGATTATTTATATTCTGCAGATTTTCCCCCACTGAAATACAAAGCTTTCATTTTCTGCGGGGCCTTGAACAAAGATTTCTTTGAAGATATTTTATTCAGGTATTTGACCCCCTGCAGGCATTTGGCAGAGGCTGCTGACTGCAATCATTTCAGCATCATCAGCGGCATCTGCCCAGAGAAAGGGCAACTGAACAATGCACCACTAAAACACATGGTAAAAGAGAGAGCGGATGAAAGCCTCTTCTAACCATAAAAGGCTGAAAGAAACCTGTTAAAAGTTATTAGAAAGAAATGAATTTCTTCTTTCGATTCTTCATACTTTGCCCTTATTTGTACAGATTAAAAATAACAGAAATGCAGTAAAAAGTGACCTGAAAAAAAAATCACTACAAAGCAGACGTTTGGACACCCTGCCTGGTCTGTATTTAGTATTAACCCCTTTGGCAAGTATCACATATTTTATTTTAGTCTATTCTATGAGAGTCAGAGGCCATCTTGCTGCACTGCTCTTGTCAGGTCTGTCCAAAGATTTTCAGTGATGTTCAGGTCAGGGACTGTGAGGATCATAGGAAAAAAAACTTCAGCTTGCACCTATTGAGGTAGTGCATTGTGAATTTTCAGGTGTTTTCAGGTTCATCATCCTGCTCTAGAAGCAATTCTCTTTTCATCGAGTTTTTTGCAGGTTGTTTGACGTTTGCTTACAGAGATTAATGGTATTTAACTGAATCTATTCTTCTTTCTACAAGTAAAATGTTCCCAGTGCCACTGGCTGCTAAACAAGCCCATAGCATGATGGATTCACCCCATACCAAACAGTTGGAGAGGTATTCTTTTCATGAATTACTACTTCCTTCTGTCTGCAAATGTACCTTTGCTCATTTCAGACAAAAACATCTATTTTAACTTAAAATCAGTCCACAGGACTTGATCCAAAAAATCTGCATCAGGCTTGTTTAGCTGGGTTTTTTTTGTGTGTGTGTGGATGCAGAACAGCTTTTCTTCTAACAACTCTTCCATAAAGGTCATATTCGTGCAGGTGTTGCTGCACAGTAGAACAGTGCACCACTATAGTCTGCTATATCTCCCTTAAGATCTTTTTTTAGGTCAAATAAGGATTTTTGTTTTGTGAGCAGTTCTCTCTGAAAGCTCTCCTTAACATGATCTGTTACTGTTTCTGTTAACTGCCGTTTCTTAATTACACTACAAACTGCTATGTTCTTATAGTCTTCTCCTGCTTTGTGGGTCTCAATTATTTAAATTTTTAGAGCACTAGTGGGTGGCCAGAGAGGGCCTTGCACTCGCCAACGCAAAAATGACATGGCTTTTAATAAATAATTTATCAGTTGTAGGGGTTGTGATCTTATTAATTCATTTTATTATTTCTAACATTTTTATTTATGGGAGCCAAAGGACGTGCAATACTTGGTTTCGTTCAATGCACACTTTTAAGTAGGGTGAAAGGCCTGTGATTTCTAGGGTTTCAGAAAAAATGAGTGGCACCCTCAAGTCACTGAGTGGTATCTTCAAGAGAACTTCAGTGGCTCAGTGATGCTTTGTGGCAGATTTGCTTCCTCTGGCAGTGGAAACCTGCGGTGTGAAGGTCAAGATCGATTCATTCAAGTATCAGGAAATCCTAGTAGAAAACTTAATGCCTTCTATGAGGAAGCTAAAGCTTGAGCGTTATTGAACCTTCCAACCAGACATTTATCCCAAGGATACCTCAAAGTCAACTATGGTTTGATTTAAAAAGAAGTCCTGGAAGATTCTGGAGTGGCCGTCATAGTCACCTGACTAAAATCCCTTAGAAAATCTTTGGTGGGAGCTTGTTCTACTAGTTGTGTTGAGCTATTTATTGTTTATGATTATGACAGCTGAAAGTTAACCTCAAATAATGCACTATATGCAAAACATTTTAGTTTTAGCCTAAGTCTACACACCCCTTTCATTTTATCACATTACAGACTTATTATACAAAATATCAAGTTCAGTTTTTGCCTCAAAAATCAAATAATCAAATAATCATCAATAATTATAAAGAGAAACTTATGTTGTTGTTTTTTCAGAAAATATGAAATTTTGTTTTTCTGACAAAAATATGTTACTTATGGGTTACATATCTGTACACACCCATCGCCTAATTCTTGGTTGATGCACCTTTGGCAGCAATTACAGCTTCAAGGTGTTTTGAGAAAGTGTCTGCAAGCTTGGCACACTTGTTTCTGGACATTTTTATCCATCCCTATTTGGCATATCCTTGCAAGCTCCTTTGGGTTGGATGGGGAGCATTAGTACACAGCCATTTTCAGCTTCATCCACACATGTTCAATTGGATTTAGGTCTGGGCTTTCGCTGGGCCACTCAAGGACATTCACAGACTTCCTCTGAAACCATTCTTTTGTCCTCTTGACTGTGTGCTTTGGGCCATTTTCATGTTGGAAGGTAAACCTTCTGCCCAGTCTGAGGACCAGAGTGTTTTCTTCAAGGATCTTGGCATACTTATCTTTCCTTCTATCAAGCCACTTATCATGGCGCTGCCACTGCCATGCTTCACTGTAGAGGTGGCATTACCCGGTGATGAGCGATGCCAGGTTTTCTCCAGGCGTGATGCTTGATATTCGGTGGCTTTCTTCTGGACACTTTACCATAAAGGCAGGATTTGTGGAGTGCTGCCTGGATGTTTAATCTTCTCAAAGGTTTTCCCATCTCCACAAGGATATGCTGGATCTCTGTTAGAGTGACCATCAGGTTCCTGCTCACCTCCCTGGCCAAGGCCTGTGTTCCCCGATCATTTAGTTTGGCCGGGCGGCCGGGTCTAGGAAGATTCTTGGTGCTTTGACACCATCCTGTTTCTGAGGTCTGCAGATAATTTTTTTGACCCCATGGCTTGGAGTTTGTTCTGACATGCACTGTCAACTGTGAGGCCTTATATAGGCAGGTGATGGCAATCCTCATTCATTTATAATCAATTGAATTTACCACCGGTGCACTCAAATTAAGTTGTAGAAACATCTCAAGCAGTATCAGTGAAAAAGCAAAATGCACCTCACTTTTGGTACTTGTGTACATATCCAGTTTTACATTTTAATTTTTAATAAATTAAATAAAACATAGAGAAGGTGAAAGGGGTCTTTGATTAACACTGTTAAAAGCATGAGATCCTCAAGTAACTTTTAGAGGTTCTAAATTTTGAAACTTTGTCTTCTAAAAACCTTTTCCTCAAAGCACCTTAACAGTTTTAAACTGAAGAACCACCTAAGATTCCTCAAGGATCTAATGTCTTATATAGAGATAGGCGATTTTAAAGCCAGCTAAAAGACTTTTGAACGTTTGACAAAGTTAGAAAGTGTGAGTCAATGCATAGAGGACAGTTCAAACCAGGATGAGCACTAATCGTTAGGTTAGTCTTGAGCTGTATTTTGAAGATATTACTGAAGACTTTCCTTAATGAATTGAGCAGAAAAGCTCTATTCCACACATAGCATAATTATTCCTCCCAAACTTATTCAAGTGGGTAAATATGAGAGAAGAACAACTGGGTTTCATGATTAACATCAGATGATTAAAATGGGAAATGAGCGATGTGTGTAGAAGTTTAATGTTACTTTGGTAGGATGTAGGATGTAGATGTGGTTTAGGTGAGGAAGGGGCACCAAATGCATTATTTCTAAGGGCCCCAGGAAGGCTGGTGCCGACAGTGCCTCTCTACTGTGGCTACCTTTACCCTTGACCAGCCGTTAAATCGGAAACTCAGCACTGCAGGATGCGAGTAGACATGTTTACAACAAATGTAGCAATAATTAGGCTTCATTTTAAACAGAACCACATTAAATGTAACTGTAACCTCAGTAGCTCAGTGAGGGTAAAAAAGAATGTGCTGTGTGTTTTTCCTCCGCTTTCTGCACTTTTTCTCACAGGGACCTGCAAAATGTCTGGACAAGGTCACCGCTCTGGCATTTTGCTTTCCATATGGGCACAAAGAGTTCCCACAAGGAATAAAAACATGCACTCGCGCACTCAAACACAAACACGGAGGCACGTTTTTCACTGACACCGTGTTTACGTGCATAGCGTGGAACATTGCTGACATGAGCTCACACGCACATCTTATATTTTGAACATTGACAAGAGGGATCCACCTGCTTCAGAGATGGAAAATGCAGCCTGCTGCCAGCAGCCGAGCCTGGGAGACCAGAATAGTGCAGCTGAAAGGTTGTACACAAGAGGACACACAGACAGACACACACTAAATAGAGGGACAGACATACAGGCAGACAGTCTATATTAATGCAGCTTTAATGATCCTATGAATAACTATGAATCACATCCGATGGTCTAACAATGTTCCAAACGCTGTACCTCTCAGACCGTCATCCATTCACATACTACATTAAACAAGAAGGGATGTCTGACCCTAAAGTGTTATCTGTGTTATCTTTGTTCTGGCTTACATTCTTCTTTCTTAAGGTTAGCTGCATCACAGCATTAGCACACTAAGCTACCCATGCTGTTCGTGCAACAAATTCCAACCCCACCCTCCGGAAAAAGAAATCATCAGACCAGGCTATGCTGTTCAAGTCTTCAACTGTCCAGTTCTGGTGAGCCTGTGCCCACTGCAACCTCAGCTTTCTGTTCTTGGCTGACACTTCTGTGGTTGTAGCCCATCCACCTCAGGGTTGAACCTGATCGCCAGAGTTGTTACTGCAGCCTTTCTATCAGCTCAAACTACTCTGGCCATTCTCCATTGGCAGCTCTCATCAACACAGAGTTTTCAATCTAAAGAACTGCTGCTCACTAGATGTGTTTTCTTTATTTCACCACTCTGAGTAACTCTACTGACTACTGATCAGCAGTTCTAGAAATACTCAAACCAGCCCATCTGGCACCAACAATCATCTCATGCTTAAAATGACTGAAAGCACATTTGCCCCCGTTCCTTTTTTTCCCCCAGTGGTTTTATTGACTAAGATGTTGTTGTTTTTTGACATTTTTATAGGACATTTTATAGAACTGCCCCCATCCAACCCACTTCAACCCTTACTGCCTTTTTTTAAGTACAAATGAAAAAAGAAAAGTTATATATACATATATATATATATATATATATATATATAGAGAGAGTAGAGAGAGAGAGAGAGAGAGAGAGATGATCATTACTAATATTACTAATGTTATCATGGGACCATTTCTAATAGTTGATGTGAATATTATCAGAAATTGCTGAGCCCTATCTGCATGACATGATGTACTGCACTCCTGCTACACAATTGGCTGATTTGATAATTGCAAGAATGAATAGGTGTACAGGCATTTTTAATAAAGTCCCTGGTGAGTGTTTGTATAGGAAGTAAATGAAGTAAAGGCAATATTCATGGGTCTGAAACGGTCGCCATTTGGAAACCATTTTTAAAGAAGGCCAAAATCTGAGGCCCATTATCCTGCGTGGCAAATGCTTCCGAAGCTTTATGCTGCACACCACCCACCTCTAAAATAGCTTCTTCCCTCAGGCTCTCAGTAAACACTAGGAAACTGCTGTCTCTCCGGACCTCGGCCACTGTGCCTACTCTTAAACGCAGCCACTCTACCGTAGCATAGTGACTGCATTTATAGTATTACACGTTTTGAATCATATTCAGGTTAGTTGTATTAGTGTATTAGTATATGTCACATTGCAGTGTATCATACTGCACACATGGTATTACACTTTGTTAGACATCCCGGTCCTGTTATTTTCTTCAGACTGTCTGTCATGTGCTTTTACAGTAAACTTAAAAAGACCTCATTTTTATTGTGTCTGCTTTTCATGATCATGCCCATTTCCATGAAGTGTTTTACGTATTATTTGTAATACATATTAAATTTGATATTGCAAACGTGTGTTGGGACAGTGACAGAGCCTGGCTGCGCGGTGCTGTTGCAGTCCAGCTCTGCTCAGGGTGAAGCTGAGGCTTGTGTTCTGCTGCCCTCTGCTGTACGACGTCTTGTACAGCACTCTGTAAAGGACCGGCGCTGCTTCTCGCCGATTGGCTGACTGTCGCAGTCGCGAGCCAATGGGCAGACGTCTGCCTAATTGGTGCCGACTAAAGCGCGTGTTGGCAGTCGGGGGGGTTTAATTGGCGGGTCGTTCTGCTCGGTGTGGAGGAGAAATATGGCGACGGTGAGGGAACGAGCAGCAGCGCTCAACCTGGCGGGGAAGCTCTACAGCCCCATGCACCGTCCTGTCGGTGAGCCTGAGAGCTTAGAAACTCCACAACGGGACTCCCAGCACAACCTATCTGTTATTTATGAGTATACGTGTGTTCAGCTCCGGTCAAAATGCTTTAGTGCCCTTCTCTTTGGAACTGCTTCTAGACATGTAGGATTCTGCTGTAGTTCCAGAGCACAGCTCAGAAGTGCAGAAGTTACTGTTATAGGCTGGTTTTGTAAAACCTCTTAACTGTCAGTGATTTACAGACTCCAGATCCACTGTAGATTTGAACACTTTGGATTAGTTAATATCCTTCAGCAGTATTAACATTGAACCTTAAAAATGCTTATTCAGGGTATTTCAATAAATCCAATGATCCAACTGTAGAACTGGGAGCTATCATGTGACTGTTTAGATGCTTAAATGGTTTGACTTTTAAAATGCTTCTTTAAGTAGGTCTAATTTATTTTTTTATCTTTCTGTTGTTCAATATCTGTCTGTCTGTCTGTCTGTCGCTCAGTATCTGTCTAGCTATCTATGGAAAGCTATGTATCTATATAGCTATCTAGTATCATTCAAAATCTGTCTAACTACATGTCTAGCTATAGCTCAATAGCTAGCGCTCAGTCTCCCTTAAGATAGCCATCTACCTGTCGCTCAATGTCCATCTAGCCATCATTCAGTATCCATCTAGCCGTCCATCTACCTATCGTTCAGTATCCATCAGACTTTGGTGTGTAATTCTGTAATTATTCTTCTACCGTAGTCTAAACACAAGCTGCCCTCTAAAGTACAGTAAAGTGCAGCCCTGCAGGATACAGGGTCCCCTAAAAGTACCTTGGTAATACTCTTTGAAATCTCTTATTCTGTAGGTCACCGGATGGTCAGTAAGCCGTTCCAGTCCACTGTCCTTTGGAGCAACATCATAGCCCACCTCCAAGCAGAGGTGAAAGTGAAGCGACGACGTCACTATCTGAAGTCTCACAGTAACTGCTTCCTGGGCGCTGATGCTGTGAATGTGATCCAGGCTTACATTAACCAGAACAAGATTTTGGGTGATGTTGATGTACCCAGGGCTAAAGTGGTGCGTGTGTGCCAGGCGCTCCTAGACTGTAAGGTGTTTGAAGCAGTGGCATGTAAGGCCTTTGGGAAGGAGAGTAAGCTCTCCACGTTCCAGGATAGCGACAGCAGCCTGTACCGGTTCCTGAGCGCGCAGAACCCTCCACATAACGCTGCTGAAAACGCTCCTCCTTCTCCGACCAAACAGAATCAAACGCACAGCCAGCTGTACAGGTGAGTCGCTCCTACAACACTCCACTGCTTTTCTAGAATCATGCCACACTGTCCCAATGCCAGTTTAGGGCCTCCACATAAAATCCAAGCTTCTGACACTGGGCTGGCATTGTGTCTTCTCAGTATTGCACATGTTTCACAAAGTATAGAATTTTATAAAAATGTCTTTAGATGTTGATATAATATTTTTACCAGATCATCCACCCCTACGACGATGATTCTGTCCTGTGGGGTGTGTAACTCTGTCCTCACCTCATTTTGAATGGGGAAACTTGTATGGTACTTTAAGCAGACTTATTATTATTATTATTATTATTATTATTATTATTTAAATACAAAGGGAGCTTGTGAAAAGCATTGCAAAACCATACTGGACTAAAACTATGCTTTGCTGTCTTCTGTGTTTTATTTTGATCTGAAGTAACACTTCAGAAGACCTTTGAGAGATCCTAAAGACTAAGAAGCTGGGACTGTTGGTTAGGATGTGTAACCTGTAGTGTGGTCAAGGCCATTGGTTTCACTTTCTTCCCTAGCTGTCCCACAGATGCATATCCACATTTGCAGTGTTGCATACTACTACACTTTAGCTAGGTACATCACTAGAGCGTACAGAAGATCGGGAGCCACCAGGTGTGGACTTGGAGTCAGGCTGTGTCTTACTCCTTCTGGCTACGTCTGTTTGGGCATAAGGTTCAAAATAGATTATAGTACTGTGTTCGCACTCCAACCCAGTCTTCCTATCTCTATGCACCCAGCAAGAGGGAATAAGAGGCCTAGAGAAAGGTAGATTTAACTGGCCAGCATTAAGTTGGATGGGTGTTGGATTGCAGTGTAACGTAAAACCTGATGCACACCGGATGTGCTGCATCCAAAGCTCAGTTTAGTTGCTCCGCATGTCACAATGAGCAAAGTAGCATTTAGACAGTAATGCAGTCAAATAAAGCCATCTCGAGACCACAGAAGCTACAGATAACCACGCGTGACCTTAAATTTTGCACCGTAATGGGCAGCCAGCCTTGATGAACAGACCTGCTGAGGCAAAGTTACCTCTGTCTTGGCCACCACTGCTGAAATCAGTCCTAGAGGAAACTTGATAGGGTGTTAAGATTTACCAAGCCATCCTGTGCAAGAAAGTCAACTTTTTTTTTTTTTTTTTCCTTCCTGTACTTTCAGGCAGGATGACCCAATGTTGTTCCACAGCACTCCAGTAAAGTCAGACCACATTATGGATCTCCTCCTGGAGGACCTCGACCTTAGTCCCAGCTTTCTGCAGACTGAGACTTTGCCCCAGTCAGGTAAGGAGCTCTTGCCACACTTTGGTCAGGATGGGCACATGGCTGGGCTAGTGTGGTCATCCTTCCCACCATTTCAGCTTTCAGTGCACCACAGACCCAGTAATCATGCCATTGCAAATTCCAGTTATTGCTTGTATAAGTTCTGCTAAATGAAAATGACCCAATCCCAGTTAATTAAGCAAGTTAATGCTTTTTTTTTTTTTTTTTTTCTTCTTTCTTTAAATGTAAAACTCTTTTGCTCTCAGTGGTCAATCAGGTGTGGCAGGAGCAGACCATTCAGCGGCTTCTGCAGCTCATAGAGCTCCCTCTGCTGGATGGGGTGTTGGATTGCAGAGAGGGTACAGCTCCCCTGTCTGTTGCCAACAATAATGAACCTGACCTGCTCTACACCAGTAACTACTTGGACCGAGAAATACTCAAGGCGTTTAAGGACTCCCAGTGGGTTATAGTCACTTCTGTGGGATAGGGGTCAATTTGTTAGCAAAGCTAATCAGGACTTGAGGGCCCCTTGAATTGTAATACAAATTGTCATGCTTTAACACTTTCTTATCTAGAGTCCTCTCGTACCAACCGTGTTAAAGCATTACAATTTGTTACAATTTAGGGGCCCTCAAGTCAACACAATCCTGACTAGCAGGAAGGCAACTAGATTTTCTAATCTAGTCCTCTCATACCAACAATATTCTTGCCTTCCTGCAGAGAAGATGAGTGGCTCTCCGCAGCAATAGACCTGTTGGACTTCCTGCCAGATCTTTTGGTGGTTGAGGTGAGCAGGGAGCTGCCCAGCTTTTCACAGGAGAATGAGGGTGATGAAGGTCATGGTGGCTCCAGATCCACAGGCATTGAGAAGTGCAAAGCGCTACTGTTTGACATTCTGGCCAAACACTATGGACAGGCTAGTACCCAGCCTCTCCTCCCCAGTGGCTTGAACGATGTCTACACACAGATTACTGAGCTTCTAGGTAGGTCAGGACTGGATGTCCAAAAGAACAATGCTTTACACTAGCACTAGATAAAATGTGCAGTAACTACAACAGATATAAATATTGCATATTACAATGGTGATATTCTTTCAGTAAATTAAACCTGATTGGTTAGAGTGCCTTCACTTGTTTCATTGGTCTACACTGATATTTCCACCCAAAGGTTTATTTATTTATTTATTTTTTTGCTTGCTAATGTAGGCTACAGAAATGGAAGTCACTAATTTAATAAAGGTCAATAAAACCGATCAACCGTTTGTCCGTACCAAAAATGTTGAAGTTGGGGAGTGAGGTCGGATCCTCACAGCAATGCAGATCCAGATCTACCCCCCTCCCTTTCTTATCATGCAGCCCTAATACATAGTCACTTATAGCACAACTAGCAGTGAAAGATGCTTGGTTAGTGCCTGTGTACATGAAAATTTATAGAGACCCTTGTCCATCTGGTGCATGTATGTTGGGCTGAGGAGCCCATATTTTTAAAAGGAATACTGCCACTCCTCAGCACTCGCAGGGAGAAATGTCCAGAAAAGGCTACTGCCTTTCTAAAATTGAGTTTTCTCAAAGGGCTCTTATTTCAGGCAATAACCTTACATAAAATGCTTTTATAGCAAAAAATGAGCAGTATGCTGGGCAGCAAAGTTTTGTTTTATATATGTGCAGAACGTTGATGGAAATGTAGCCATTATGGTGATTAACAATGTATATGAAATTCCCAATACAAATACTCTCCCTATTGCAAAGTTTTGCATTTTGTGATCTTTCTAACTCCTATGTGTGATGTCAGTAACTGCTTTCTCTGTAGTGAATGGGAAGTTTGATGTAGCTTTGGAGGTGCTGCAGCTGTGTCTAAAGTTGCTTCTCGTGGAAAGCAGAGAAGAGCTGTACAGGCTGCTGACATTCATGTCTCTGGCAGCAGACCCTGAACATGTCAGACTTCATAAAGAGGTAAAGATGTGTAACTTGCTCTTCTGTCACTTATTTCCTTGCAATTGTCTTGAATGAAGCAACTTTCAAATTTTCAGACTGAAAATCGGATGATTATGAAAAAGACCTTCTCTAAAGCCGTAATACAAAGCAAATGCCTGTCAAAGGGCAAAGTGGACTTGCTGCTGCTGTTCATGCTGGATAACTATCAGGACATTTTCAAGGTAACAATGACTACATCCCGCAGTTAATTGAGAGGGGGAGAACAGATTTCACAAACACATTACTAAATTAAAGTTGTAGGACCCTGAGGTCATTTTTAACCTGCCTTGCCACTTTATTTTATCCAAATCATAAATATATATAACTGGGTTCTAAAAACTATCACTGTAGAAAAACATGGCTTGAGCAACCTCTCAAAGTGGAACCACCACAGGTCTAGTGCCTCTGCTGGCTGGTTGCAGTATGATGTGTAGCTATGCCCATCCCCCATATAAGATAGATAAGATAAGATAGTCCTTTATTAGTCCCGCAGTGGGGAAATTCACAGTGTAACAGCAGAAAGGGATAGCAGGACACTCAGTTACAAAAATTTAGATAAATAAATAATTTACACTATATACACACAATATAGATAAGAATTAAAAAAGCAATAAACAATATTATTTACAGTAAAAGACTCTTAATTGCACATGGGGGTGGGATATTGCACATAGTATTCCCTGAACATGAACGTGTGTGTGTAGTTAAGTGTGTGTGTATGTGGTCCGCTGGGAGCAGTGCTGGTTGTGTAGTCTGACGGCAGCAGGAAGGAAGGACCTGCGATACCGCTCCTTCACACACTTGGGGTGAAGCAGCCTGTCGCTAAAGGAGCTGCCCAGTGCTGCCAGAGTCTCATGCATGGGGTGGGAGCTGTTCTCCAGCATGGATGCCAGCTTGGTTGTCATCCTCCTGTCTCCCACCACCTGCACTGGGTCTAAGAAGCACCCCAGGACAGAGCCGGCCCTCTTTATGAGTTTGTCCAGTCTCTTCTTATCTGCCGTCGAGATGCTACTGCCCCAGCAGACCACTCCATAAAAGATGGCAGATGCCACCACTGTGTCGAAGAACGTCCTCAGGAGCGCTCCCTGCACTCCAAAGGACCTCAATCTCCTCAGCAGGTAGAGTCTGCTCTGGCCTTTCTTGTAGAGAGCTGCAGTGTTGACTGACCAGTCCAGTTTGTTGTTCAGATGAACACCCAGGTATTTATAAGAGTCCACACTCTCGATGTTCATACCGCGGATGTTCACTGATGGAGGGGGGTGTCTGCACCTGCGGAAATCCACTACCAGTTCTTTGGTTTTTCCAGCGTTTATCTGCAGATGGTTCTGCAGACACCAGTCCACAAAGTCCTGAATAAGTTCTCTGTACTCGCTGTCCTCCTCATTGGATATGAGGCCGACGATCGCTGAGTCATCAGAGAACTTCTGGAGGTGACAGGTCGGTGAGCTGTACATGAAGTCAGCAGTGTACAGGGTGAAGAGGAACGGTGCCAAGACCGTTCCTTGAGGGGCTCCTGTGCTGCTGACCACCAAGTCAGAGACACAGTCCCGTGCCCTCACATACTGGGGTCGGTTGGTGAGGTAGTCCAGTATCCAGTTTGACAGGTGACTGTCCACTCCACAATGTCCCAACTTGTCCTTTAGGAGGCCTGGCTGTATGGTGTTAAAAGCACTGGAGAAATCGAAGAAGGTGATCCTCACAGTGCTGCCGGGCTTCTCCAGGTGAGAAAGAGCTCTGTGTAGAAGATAGATGACAGCATCATCCACCCCGACACCAGGCTGGTAGGCGAACTGAAGAGGGTCCATGGATGGGCTCACCAGAGGGCGGATGTGGTTGGGGACCAGCCTCTCCAGTGACTTCATCAGATGGGAAGTCAGTGCCACCGGCCTGTAGCTGTTTAGGTCCTTTGGGTGCTGTGTTTTGGGCACAGGTACCACACAAGATGTTTTCCACAGCTGTGGTACTCTTCCCAGTTTCAGGCTCAGGTTGAACATATGCTCAACTACCCTGCACAGCTGATCAGCACAGGACTTGAGGAGCCTGGCACTGATTCCATCAGGACCTGTAGCTTTCTTAGGCTTGATCTTCCTCAGCTCATTTCTCACCTGGGTTGTTGTGAAGGACAGGTTGGAGCAGGGGGGCTGGGTGCTGGAATGTGTGAATGGGTGGTTGGTGCTGCCAGACGATGAGCCATTAGGGGATGATGATGGTGATGATTGTGAGCCAGAAGTTCTGAGAGAAGAAGAAGGGGGAGGGCAGCATGATGGTAGTGCTGCTGAGTGGGGATACAGCAGGGGTGTCTGTGTGGGGGCAGGGCTAGGTGATTGATCAAATCTGTTGAAAAATAGATTGAGATCATTCACCCACTTCTGGTCCCCCACCACCTGGGAGTTGGACTTTGAGTGGCCAGAGATGGTTTGAAGGCCTTTCCACACTCCCCTGATGTTGTTCTGCTGCAACTTTTCCTCCAGCTTCCTCTTGTAGCTGGCTTTCCCCTCCCTGATCTTCCTTCTCAGTTCCCTCTGCACAGCTTTCAGCTCATCCTTGTCACCAGATCTGAAGGCCCTCTTTTTCGCTTTTAGGAGAGCCTTTATATCTGGATTAATCCATGGCTTGTTGTTGGAAAAACACCGAACAGTCTTGGTGGGCACGGTGTTATCCACACAGAAGTTGACGTAGTCCGTAATGCAGTGAGTGAGATTGTCAATGTCCTCCCCATTAGGATCACACAGTTCTTCCCACACCGTTGTTTCGAAGCAGTCCTTCAGAGCCTCCTCAGACTCCTTAGACCACTTCTTCACTGTACGGGTGACAGCTGGTTCCCTATGTACAATGGGTTTGTACACAGGCAGAAGATGAACCAGACAGTGATCAGATCTTCCAAGGGGAGGGAGAGGTGACGAGTTGTATGCCTCCTTTGTGTTGGCAAAAAGCAGGTCCAGTGTTTCCATGTAACCTGCCACACCAGAGACATACTGGGTGAAGGTGGACAGAGTGGAGGATGGAGAAGCATGGTTGAAGTCTCCGGAGATAAGAAGGAGGGCCTGCGGGTGCTGTGTCTGCAGCCTGCACACAGCTGAGTGCAGGACATCACAAGCCGAGTCAGCGTTAGCAGAGGGGGGGACGTACGCAGCGATCATGATAACGTGCGAGAATTCCCTCGGCAGATAGTACGGCCTCATGCTAACGGCTAACAGTTCAATGTTCTTACAGCAGATCTGCTCCTTAATAGTGATGTGCCCAGGGTTACACCATCTATCATTCACAAATACTGCCAGTCCGCCTCCCTTCCTCTTACCGCTCTCCTCCGTCCTGTCCGCCCGACTGAGGTGAAAGCCTTGCACAGATACGGGCGTGTCTGGAGTCAGCGTGGTTAGCCAGGTCTCTGTGAACACCATATGTTTCAGTGAACAAACAGCCAAACTTTTAATTTCCTTTTACTCCTCAATTCTTTCCAGCTCCAGTGTTCAATACAGTTAGTGATTGACTGCCTAGGTTGGAAGAGACCACCTGCAGGAACTGGGGTCTAGTCAGGCTATCAGGCAGCTAGCTAGTGAATCCTACTAGTCGATCATTTACTGTTTAAATGTTGACCATTTGCTGTTGGTTGTATTAATAATCTGTAAAGTTCTTTGCTTTTTATCTGATGTAAACTGTCCAATGTGACTTGTCCAGACCAGAAAATAAATTCGGCGAACTCTCTGGCCGAGACGAAGTCCAGGCTAAGTACTTAATTCTGGAGTGGTTCATCTTAAAGTAATATTAAATTTAAGGCAATGATCTGTGGTTTTATCTGCCAAGACAGTTCAAGGACCAAATTCCATCTTGCAGATATGGTCAGGGACCAGCAGCTGGATGTGTTGAGTGATTTCCTGCTCAAAGAAAAGTGCTCCATGCTATGCTCAATGGTGGCCTGAGAGAAGGAGGCGAGTCTAACTATTAGGCATGTCTGGCATCACTTCTGGTCTCTAGTGCATCAAAACTGCTTGCAAATTTTACAACCGGGCAGACAGTTTTTGGTTCATTTTTAAAGAACTGAAAAAAATGTAACCATGTCCTCATTGGGTGAGACGGACATCCATTACTTATTGACGTGATTTCCAGTGCCAAAACTGAAGAGGGGAATTTCAGACACCAAACAAACAATGGCTTATTGACATTTGTGGCAGTACTCAGTAGGAACGGAGTATTATCAGTGCAACATTCCTATGACACTCGTTAGCACTGATGACCTTTTACAGTGTAGCTTCTTGCATGTAAATGCTGCTATTGGACTAATGTTATCCTGTCCTTAGATTCCAGGCTCTCTGCACAAGCTGGTCAGTGACAAACTGGAAGACATTCTAAAAAAGAGGGATCCCAGCACAAACAGTAAGTCATTCTACAACCAAAGTTACTGACCTTTCCATTTATTTAATACAGCATCAGTTTGGTCATTGATTTAAGAAGGATTGTTTTCTGTGAATTTTCTGAAACTGCAATCTGTGTAACCTTGTCTCACCCCTCTCCAGATTATGTCTTCTGCCAGCAGATTTCAAGCAACTTGTATGACGACACTGTGAAAGAACTGACCAAGAGCGAGCTGTTGGTGTTGCTGAGGAATATCGATGAAAATCCAAAGTATTCCACAAAGGAGAAGAACCGGCTACTGGCACAGTTTTACAAAGGCCATCCTGATATTTTTGCTCAGTATTTTGGGTCCAGACTAGGCACCATCAGCTTGTTTGATGTGTAATGTTGTCTCCCTGAAAATAATACTGTACTGTGTGTGTGTGTGTGATTTGTAAACATTTTATGTGTAAAAAATGAAATAAATGTTTAAACTATAGTTTGTATAGCATGTTGAGAAGGTGGCTAGTACAAGCCAGTGCCAGAAACCATGCCATTATTTTGGCATTTAAACACCTACAGTTACACACAGCCTTTACACTATGGCCACATAAGCCACTGTAGTACTGTTATCATAACCAGACCCAGAGAGTAGGTCTGGAGTAAAATGAGCTTACCTGTGCATAAGATAAGCACCCAAAGAGTCTGATGTTTAGACCTCAACTAGTTAGATACCCCTATAAATGAAAGGGTCTGGCCAGAGTTCAGCCCAGTCTTACTGTACTGTCCCTAAACTCCTTCAAAATAGGCTTGACCTGCAGTCTGCATTTACGAGGAGTCCCGTTTTAACACGATGCCAAACTTGCAAGTTTCCATTTAGTTAAAGTTGAGTCAATAAGTCAAGAAGGACGATGCTTGGTCAGACGTTTGCTTCTGGGGGTTATTCAGCCTTGGAGCTGCGAAGCTACTGTAGCTAACAAGAAGCAATGGAAGTTCACTGGGTATTCTGGTTACGTTAGGGGGTAAGAGAGGGGGGGGGGTACCAGAACATCTGGGTGGATCATCGTCTTTAGCATGAAATTGTCGGACAGCTGTTTGGCCTTCCACTCTGTACGCGTTTCAAACTCTGATTGGCTCGTTCTGGGCCTCTCGACCAATCAGGGCTCAGTGCGTCGCTGTCCGCCTCAGCAGGAAAAAGAGCCGCTGATCTGGGGTCAGTTCTTCGGTGTTTTCTGACGTCGTGTGTGGATGAGCTTTTGCAAGCGCCGAGCTTTCCCTGGATCAGCTCATACGATCAGTTAAACGTGCCCCGTTTTCCCCCCCAGTCTCCTCCCTGGCGTCCCCCCTCCAACATTTACCGCCACACGGACAGACTGGGCTTGTTCATGGTGCGGGGCTTCGAGAGAAAGATGAAGTTCCTAGTAGCGGTGACAGTTATCGTCGGGTCGATCATTTTCCTGCTCTTCCCGAACGGCTCCGACGCTGACGAGAAGAAGAAAGGGCCCAAAGTCACGGCTAAGGTAAGAGAGCCATGGCGACTGGACCGGGCCTGTGCAGAAATGCCGAAGAACCACGAATAGCCCACGCACGAGCTCGTGCTAACGGTTAACGGGGTGCTGTGGGTGCAGGAGGGTCAGAGTGCGGTGCAGACTGAGCGTGTATAGCTCTCTTAACAGGAACGCTAGCTAGCTAACGCTGGCAGTGGTGGGATTTGCTTAGCTGCGAGGGCTAAACTGCGGTGTTCAGGCTGCTGCGGTACCGGTACAATCAACCCGTCCCACAACAGCGCTAACACTGATCATTGATTAGTAGGGTCTGCTTGCTGAAGCTTTACTTCAACTGTAAACGCACAGGTTTCACCTTATACCTCGATCTACAACAGGCCGAGCTGAGATTTGACTGTGGTAATTGTTTGTAATGGCGCATTGGCCACGTCTGCGTTAACTCCAGTCTGTACGCCATGATGTTCACGCAACATCCAGGCTGGCTTGGCCCATCCCTTTCTGGCTGGCGTCATTTTTACCCACCCGTATTCCGACAAACCCCGCCTCCTGCGACTTGTGCGCCTCCTGTGATTGGTTAGTAGACCGTGCTTGGGGTGCAGGAGAGCAGGGTGGGCATGAAATGGGAGTGAATGGGAGAAAAAAAAAAAAACTTTGTCTTTGTCTAAAAACGACACAGTTTGTACTGGTGTAAGTCATGCCTTTAACCATTATCCTTTGTTTTCTCAGGTGTACTTCGATATCCGAATTGGAGATGAGGACGTGGGGCGCATTGTGATCGGCCTGTTTGGGAAAACTGTCCCGAAGACCGCAGAAAATTTCCTTACTTTGGCTACAGGAGAGGTGCAGGACATTACTGATTACCTTCTACACATAAATATATACGCCCCCATGAACTGAGCATGAACAAACACCTAGACTAAGTGCTTTTGACTCTTTCCCAAACAGAAAGGATTTGGTTACAAGGGCAGCAAATTCCATCGTGTGATTAAAGACTTCATGATCCAGGGAGGAGACTTCACAAGAGGAGATGGAACCGGGGGTATGAGCTCTCGTCATACAGATCTTTAAAACAACCAGATTTGTTTGAGTGTGTGTGTGTATAGATATAGATATAGATGTTAATGAGCATCACATGCTTTTAATGTACTATTACAGATGTACTATAGACTTTGCACTATTGCGCATACACATTTTAGGGCTGCACATTTTGGAACACATACTAGTATGGCAGTTATATTGATACATATTGCAATATAATAATAATATATTGACAATGGGCGTTATGTAAAGAATCTGAATCTGAAAAAGAATCTATTTGAGTTAAGACCAGTTCAGTTGCTTGCTACCACATAAAAGTTATTTAGGTGGATCTGATGACCCACGAGTATTTCTGACCTGAATAAATATGAATACCTTGAGGCCTCAAGACACCCAGGCTGTGTCTGAGACTGCCCTATTCACTATCCCCTAAATGTGAAAGTCTGGGTCAGTAAATTGAGCACTGTTCTAGAGAACAGAAATCGACAAGGCAGATACCTAGTTATTGTGTGTGAGCAGATAGTGTCACACAAACGTTCTGAATGTCCAATCAAACAACACAACAAATGATGGGTATCCCATGTCCAAAAGGGTACCGTGGATTGTTACAGTGCACTAAAAATTCTGGGCTACTTTTTTAGACACCAGTACAAAATGGAGTGGACCCCAAAGTATAGTGAATAGAGCTCAGGTTGAAGTCAGAATGTGAGTTCTTCTGCAAAATTGGTACTATGAAAGGCTGTGATGCAGTAAGGATAAACAAATGATTGTGTAGCCCCAAAGCATTCTGTACTAATGGGCATTAAACCAGCTCATTTAAGTAAAACCCAAATACAGCACTTCTCACTGGCGGGTAGACCCTCGATCTAAAGTAGTGTACGTGCGTGTGTGTGTTTTTCTGATAGGAAAGAGTATCTACGGCGACCGCTTCCCTGATGAGAACTTCAAGCTGAAGCACTACGGCCCAGGCTGGCTGAGCATGGCCAATGCAGGCAAAGACACCAATGGCTCCCAGTTCTTCATCACCACTGTGCAGACACCGTGGCTTGATGGCAAGCACGTCGTTTTCGGCAAAATCCTTGAGGGCATGGTGAGTGGTTTGCTTTTTGGTTGGGGGGATGGGGGGGGGGCTTTCACACAGCACATGGTTTCATATTTCATATTCCAGTTTAAGGCCACTATTACACTTATAAGGACAGTAATGCTTTCTAGCACAGAAAACTTTGTTGCTGTTATTTATTGCTGTGTGTTTTTGCTGACCCTTTCCACAGGACGTGGTGAGAAAGATTGAGGCCACAAAAACAGATGGCAGAGATAAACCACTGAAAGACGTCACCATCCATGAATGTGGCAAGATTGATGTGGAGAAGCCTTTTGCTGTGGCAAAGGAGTAAATCTGTCGGGGAGAAACAGGACTGTGGGTTTCGGGGGATTTGACAGGTGTACCATACCACGTACATTGTAGTGGTGTTTGTGTGTTTGGGGCTCTCAATCAACCAAATCGCACTCCTCTGCACCTGCAGCAGTCCGCAGAGCGGCACAACTTGGGTCCATCTCGAACAAGCATTCCACGTGGTCGGTCAGACTGAACTACTACTTTTTGTAAACAAATCTCCAATAAATGATCCAGGTTTTGTTACCAGTTTTGTATGCCTCCCTCTTGATGGATGCCTTTTTTTTTAAATGTTGATCGAACACCACAGAAATTCATCCAGTATTTATTTGAAGAAATATGTAAACAATAAATTTCGTTCACATGCAGCTGAACAGAATGGGTTAGTTGGAAAACTGTGGTTGAACTCTGTATATGAAAGCTAGCGTCACATTTGGGTAAAAACAAAACCACTGTTTAAAATAAAGTTTGGTTTATATCAAAAGTCAAATGACCTCCACACCTCAAACCACTTGTTAGTTCTCAGGCTTCTCTAGCAGTGACTCCCTGTATACTCTCAGTATTCGGAGCACTATGGTATTTGGTGCAGTGGTGATTGTGAAAGGCACTTCAAATAAATCAACACTGATTGATCCAGACCTCACCGTGGATGTGTCGTAACTCGTCCCAGTCTGTGGGATGCAGTAACTGTAGAGGCATTGATTAGTTATACTGAACTCCACAGGGGCCATGAGAGACTCTCAAGAAGTTTACGAGTCCTTTAATCCGGTAAACCGTGTGGTAAGTTCGACCATCCGCCATACAGAGATGAACAGGAACAAAACTATATCCACTGAAGATCCAGATCAAGTGAAGGAGTTCATTGATCCTGAGGGCTTTCTCTTCATCCCTTGAGAACACCATTTCTTCAAGCCTTTGATAATGCAAGGTTTCTAACATCTTGAATGGTGTTGAAAAGCACCATATGTCCAGTCTCTCAGGTCCTCTGTGTCTCTGGCAGTGAGCTGAGGCTGCCTCTGTCTATGATGATGGAAGGGATAGCAGGATGCCTGGGCTGCAGTGGAGCAGGTTTAATACTGGGTTTGGAACAAGCCCTAAAGCTCACCTTGGCATCTCTGGGGTAGAGGCCCTGCAGGACACCAGCCACTACTGTATCAGGAAGATCTGCACAAAAATGTAGGGATGTTTTGACTTGACTGAAGTAAGGTGTAAAGCATCACTCAAGTATTAGCACATACACTACTTAATATTCAGAATATGAGCAGTGTCCAGAGCACACTGATCAGAAAGGGTCCCAATATTCAGATTTGGATGGTCAGCTTTACCAGAATGAAAACTGACAAGACAAATGAACCAGTTTGAATTCAGAGACATTCTACAATCTCCCAATGATCACATATAGGTATGGTACATCAACACAGTGTTACTGGTTGTTTGTTGGAGAACTGTGGGTCAGGATGCTTTAGGCTGTTGTAGCATTCGCATTAGAATGCACTACTGACTGAGTGGGGGTAAGTGCACCATCATGAGGTTTTTAAACAAAATGTAAGGGACATGTTTTCAGTGGCTGACCTTATGCCCTCATGTAAGGGACATGCCCTGCATTCCAATCCCAGTTTTAACATGTCCTTAACCACGTAGCGTCTTTCACTGCCCTCACGGGAATCCCAATGCGATCTTAAGGGCTGTTGCATTGCTTTATTAGCTGAAGTGAAGCTGGTTATATGAGAGGCGAGGGTCAAGGGAAGTTACACAAGTTACGGTTTTAACATCAGAACTTGCCCTGAAATAATTGCGACCTGACACGTTTCTCTGCTTTGCGTTGTAAAGTACTTGTATCTGTAATGTGGACAGCTGATAAGGCTTTGTGACTTGCTAGTTAGCTAGCATGCTAAAGGCTACACACGGCTATACCACAGTTTTAAACCAAAGGTTTTATGTAAGTTATGTTTAAAAAGCATTTACAATGTTTGCATGGCTAGCTGATTAGCACACTGAAGCTAACCAAGGTAGTGTTTCCAGTGACTGCCCTTGTGCCCTTGCGTAAGGGACAATTTACTCTTTTTCTCAGGTACCCAACTACAACCCTTGGAAGGCCATATTCTGTTCATCAAGGTGTAGCATTCTTCCAGTCTTTCATAGGATGCAGTGTAAGATGCTCTATGTTTATTAGTCACAGACCAGACATGAAAGGCTCACACAGACATGCAAAAGGTAGTGATCACTTCAACAGTGATGAAATAAAATAAGAAATACATAATAATATATATAAAGGAATTATATTAGTACATATGTTACCTGAGCTTGATGCAAGGAGATAGGGGTCACTTGAGAAGCCCACCACTCTCTGATGCAGTAGCTTATAGCTAGAGGGATGAAGAGATTTCCATTAGTGAATCAAACTTTAAACTGCTTCATGATAGAGTCCATTTTCCAAATTGTAGTCCGCAAACACAAATGGAAGAATCAAGCTCTTTATGTGTGACCTCCATTCAGGTTCATAATTGGTGGCATTATAAAATGAGCAAAGAGAACAGACAACAGGGGGGCAGAAGAGGTCCAAAATAATAATAAAAATGAACAGACCAATAGAAATGCTCCAAAATGACTTATAAAATATAGAATATATAGAATTAAATATATATAGAATGAAATATTTTAAAACTGATTTCCACTGAAAGCAAAGAAGGTTTCTTCCTTCTCTTGTGAAATTGCCTTTTTGGAGATACAAGGATTTGCATGACTATATATTTTGCAACATGTAGGAAAAATCTTTAAAATATTTAATTCAAACAAAGTTCACATTATACTCATATGGCAGACACAATAAGATGTCCTACTATAGATGTCATTCCTAAATATGAGACTTATGTAGCCAAGTGTAGTCCATGTAATGTAGTGACTGTAGCTATCCATAAGTCGTTGGTGCAAAACTACATAAATATGGATACAATGGTTCCAGTGAAGTCAAGTCAAGTCAAGTGGGTTTATTGTCATTTCAACTACATACAGAGTACACAGTGAAACGAAACAACATTCCTCCAGGACCATGGTGCAACATAGACAGTGCATACAAGACACAAGTGCAACACAAACAAACAAGTGCGGACAGACAACACAACACAGTACAGACAGAGGATAATAAATAATGACGGTAGTGTGCAAGTTGTGCAATGTGCAATAAATAGAGTCCAGTGAGGTAGTAAAGTTATTAGTGCAAATGCTTGTGCAAAAAATGCTTCCCATGTTATCTGGGGTAAATGGTTGGAAAGAGAGAGAGAGGGAGAGTGTACATGTACCAGAAAGATATCAGTTCAGAAGTTGAGTTGTGTTGAGGAGTCTGATGGCTTGGGGGAAGAAGCTGTTGCAGAGTCTGGTCGTGTTGGACCGGATGCTGCGGTACCTTCTTCCTGATGGCAGATGTGAGGTAGCCTAGTTGCTACCCCCTTACACTTCTAACCCCAAGTGCAATTGCCTTACCTGCACTGTTGGCAGTTACCAGAACCATTTATGTTCCACTTTTTTAAATATAAGTTGCAGTATTTTGCAAACACTTGTGTTTCATGTTGCAGAGGCATGTTTCAAGTCTTATCCAATGACTCTAATTGGTGTAGTAAGGTGTTCTTGCCAGGGCATGGAATCAGACCTCACGTCACCATTTAGAAGGGAGTGGTGTTACCCCAATCCACTATCTCAACTGCTAGTTGTTGTTGGTTAAGGTTCAGAATCTGAGACCATGGCCACGTCTCATGTGTTTGTCCTGGTCCTTGGTAGAATTTATTCTGTTGAGCCAAAGCTAAAACTGCACACACTGATTAACATGTCCAGCAGTTCTGTTTTTGAGCTCACAGCATGCCTCCAGAATCCTGCCAACATTCTAATGACAGCTGGTAGGCATGTGATTCTGCAGCAGGCATGAGGTATGGCCTCATTAAGACTCTTGCTATCCCACTCCTCCATTTGCTTTATAACTGTGTCTTGTGACAGGTTTCAAAATTGTGTGACCTTAAGACACACTTGTGAACGTGCAGAGTGTAACTCCACAGTTTAAACATCTGCATTCGTTCTGGTCATGCATTCTATCTAAAGCTGTTACTGACCCATAATAAATACATTTATATGATCTTGAGTACTGTAAAAAAATATCATTATACTGCCATAAGAGTTCCACTGTCTGCCAAAGAGTCAGGTACATTCGGTTGTTTGAATCTAGCCACTGCATTGTGCTTAAACTGTCAGCCACTGTATGGATTTGTTCAGTTCCATCAGCAGCTGTTGGGTGTTGGGTGGGAACTGTAAATGCCAGCCTAACTTGAGGAGTTTGTTTTTATGGTAATTAATATTAATTCAAGATTAGAATTTAATTTCTGATCAAACAATTACCCCAAATAAGACTCTTACCTGTACCCCTGATCTTGGGAGTCATTCCACTCTTCTTCACTAAAAGAAAACAAAGAATCATGTGTCATGTGGATTGCTGTATGTTGGAGGTGACAAATAGTGTACAGGTGGACAATAGTGCAATTGCTGGTACAGTACATACTCCAAACTGCAGATCTTGTTTGCTGAATGAAAGTGTTTCACTTTAAGGAAGTCTAGCAACTCCTGAGGAACCGCTTCATTCTCATACAGGATTACCTGCATGGAGAAAACATGTTATATTATACATGTTATATTATAACTGTATTTATTAGAGTTAAAGGATGAAGAGCTCTGTTGTACCTGTATGTAGTCCTCCAGCTCCTGACGTCTCTGCTCTAGTGGCTTGGTTCGTAGGTGCTGGTTTCTCTTACTGGGGAAATCAGGAGGCTGCAGGATCTTCTTGAGCTTACGATGCAACGTCTGGAATTCACTCTGCCGCCGCAGGACAAAGTGTTTCCTACCATTGAACAAAATCTCCACCCTGAAGAGCTGTTAAAATACAGAAAACAAACAACAGCTCTAACCAAGTAACGGATAGTAATATGTGTCCAAAATGAATGAGAATGAGAAGTGTGCCCTCTAGTGAACTGATTTGGTTATGACCATGTGGAAACCTTGCCTTGCGGTACAGTAAACCACACCATCTTGAGTCTGTGCTTGTATAACAAATGAAAAGACAGGCCTACATGCCTTCAGCCTGAACTGAGATGTGCTTCAATGGCCTCTATGATCTTTTCTAAGTCAAACTGCCAGCTATTCAGCAGAAAATGTAAAAGGAGCTAGATCACACCCAAGGTCCTATAGTGACAGGACCTACTGTGCTGAAACCTCCTCCTTCCCACCATTGTACACAACATAAAGGAACGGTTCTTGATGTGCTTTTCTGTGCCTGGTTTGAAATCGTACATGGTAAGGCTCAGTGGTGTTAGCTTGCAAGTGATTTCCAACTCTGTTCCTAACCTCCTGCTTTGAGCCTTTTGGTTTTTCCTGCACCCGCCACACCTGATTAAACTAATAAACTAATTAACAAGCTCTTCCTGAGCTCAAGCGGATGTGTTAGAAATAACACCAAATGTGCAGAACCAACATTGGAAACCTGTGTACTACAGAGGCCTAGACTGTTTGGCAAACATAGCCAAAAGGAAGAAGGGCAACAGCTACTAGAGACAAGCGAAAACCAAAGTAGTGCATATTAAGCGTCTTTGTGAGTCTTAAGCTCTATTCGGGTGGGGTTAGTTAGCAGGTGGAGGTGGAGTAATGTAATGTGAATGTAGCAATTCACACGGCATAAAAAATTTCAGCATAAATGACTGAGATGGGAGTGGCTACTTGATTTACGCACTGCTGTCACCTCCAAAAGAAATATTCTGTAACCACTAATAAAGTATTACATGACCAATATTATAAGATATCCATAACCAATCTTATACGTCACTTATAGTAGTAATACAATTTTAATCTGAAAAAAAAAATGTTAATAACACATATGTTGGCTATGGGCTCCACTACACAGTGACTTGCCAGAAGCGTCACACAACCCGAGGGATCAGTGCCATGCACAATGAAATGCCTTCTCAAGCGCCTCTATACTTCAGAAAAACCCATGAAGGTTATTTTTAAGGACATGTTTAAAAAGGCGCTGGACAAGACTGTAATAATTACATTACTCTACCTCCAAATGTAACTCTAATCCCATCTAATTATTGCTATGAAGTGAGTGTAAATCTAATGAAAGAACCTCGGTTCAGGCTTGTGAACACACCTGCAGTTCTGTTATGGGAAGGGGAGCCCTGTTTGGGTTTCAGTAAAAGACTCACATCCTTGAAATTTCCCATTTTCCCTAACTTACACTGCTCACTTCCACTTCTTAAATGTTTTCACTCTGAGCAAAACGTTTCACTTCTCAGCTGTTTCACCTCTACGAAAGGCTGTGTCTTGCCAGAAACAGAAAGAGAGAGAGAGAGAGAGAGAGAGGCATTTTCAAGCAAGCTTTAACAAGTCAGTGGCAAAATGTGCATAACTTGGTGAGAAAAGGACTACCTGAATGATGCAATGAGAGGTCTAAGAACCTGGAGGGGGGACTATAACTGATACATATAGAATCAACTCATCGAGTTAGAAATATCAATTCCAGACTTCTTAATAGGTTCCACATAGAATCCCAGAAATAACATATAGCATATGGGCAAAGGTATTATTTTGAAATCAAGGGTATAAAGAGAATTTATCCTGCTGTTGTTAGAGTAACTGTCTCTACTGTCCACGAAAGGTTTTCTATTAGATTCTGGAGCACTGCTGATGAAAAACTGATTATGTTCAGTGAGGTCAGGATGTTGGATGATCGCCACCAAACCTCATCCCCAACTCCCCAAACTCATCCCAAAAGTATTGTATGGAGCACCATCTATCATTTCAGCAGTTCCGCTGCTCCACAGCTCAATGCTGGGGGACTTTATACCCCTCTAGCCCACCCTGGTCTAGGGGGACTAAACAAGCTGTGTGTGTGCATCTTTGTCACTAGTAGTTGTAACTTAACATAGCTGAATGCTACATTTATTAGAAAGGGGTGTCTACAAATTTTCAGACATATAGTGTAGAAATATTAAGCTTTGCATATTCATTTATTCTTCATCAACAACACTACATAGACCAATCAGAGATCTTAGGAAGGGACAGGGGTTCTGCTTTGGTTTACAACAACTGATCGGCATTCTCATTACATCAGTAATATAAAAGTCACAAATGATTTGTTTGTTATATTGTAATTATTAAGAGAATTTACAGTCATAAGTGTATTTATTCTGTAAGGTTTCTATGTTAACTTTCAACTGTGGGCCAGTTTTCTAAGATAATCATTCTGGTATTGCCATGAATTTTCATCTAGATTCATTTAAATATTGTTAAACAGTGTGAATGCTCTATAGCGGTATACTTCATAGTTCTTGCACTAAGTTAAAGGTAAGTTTATGTTCACAAGAAAGTAAACTGGTATTAATATGGTATTAAAAGTATTGGATACTAAGACTTCCAGGTGGCGCAACTGCCTAACTGTTGGCCCTCTCATCAGGAGATGAAGAATTTTGGGGGTGTGTGTTTACCATCATAACAGAATTGACAGTTAGTGTTCTCATCAAAGTGGGTTGATCCGTCAAGTAATGTTCATGTGAATCAGAGGAGGTCTGTACTAGCATTCACCCTCCCCATGCCTGTAGCTTCGTGTGGTATTAAATTTTTTTTTGAATGACCACAAAAGTCATTTCAATGGAAGAAATGCAGGAATTTAGTCTTTTAAATAATCTGCTATGATAAATTCTGCTCAAATGCATAAGTTATAACAAATTAACAAGGTATAAAATGACCACATGATGACCAATGCATTTCCCTGACTTCATTAGTTAAGTGAGTTAGAGCAAGCAGAGCAAAGCAAAGAGCACTCTTCTGTTCATCATGCTGAAAGGGGACAGTCTGTCTAGCAGACAGTGATCTCCAAGCTCTGAATGCTCTGAAGGAATGTGATAAACAGCCGGACTAGCCCATAAACTCTGCACTGAAGATGCAATTTCAGGGTACCTACAAACTGCCACTAGAACAAAAAGCTCTGTGTGGAAAGACAAAAAGGAGCGTTCAGCAATAATAGGAATACCAGTCTCCTCAAAGCCAGCCTGGGCCTGTAGATGGTCCTGGAGGAGAGTATGGCTCGGTCTAAGTTGGGGTTTTTTTTTTACCCTGGGCAGAACGATTTGAGGGAAACACAGGCTATGTGTAGGCTGCTGTGTGTTTTGGGTCAGAAGCGCTGCCCGTAAAGAGCTCTATTCAGTCTTTCTGTCTCTTTCCCTCCCTCCTTCTTTCACTGACACACTCTCACACACCCGTTCTCTCTCTCACACACACAGAGCAGCCATTGTCACCGACAGGCAGGGCTGGATGCTTTAGCTGGGATGAAGCCTTAACACACACAGGAACCCCCATGTTCACACACACATACACACAACCCCAATGTGTTCAACATACAGGCGCCATACAGTAGATTGGAGTACAAAGTGGTCAGCAATGTAGACGGTCGGTATTACATCACTGCCGCCTGCACAGCAACACAGTTACAGAATGTGAAGCAATGGGAATTCTAAAACTCTGAAATCTAAAATTTGAGAATCTGAATTTTAATTGCAGACTTTATAGATAAATCACTGACGCCCAAAAGCTTTGGTATAGGTTTGGTATAGTTGATCTCGACACTGTCAAACTATAATGATGAATGGACCAATAGAAATGCCCAAAATAGCCTAAAATACAGATATACAGTGACACACAAGAGTTTTGGCACCATTTAGGAAACATTATCTTTCCATTTTAAGTAAGCTTAGTGTATTACTTCTGTTTTGTACAGTTTTACAGTGAATGAAGGAGAGGAGAACCATGCATATGTTTAAACACCCTAAGAAATTTAAGCTCTCAGACCATAATCAAGCTTTTTAGGAAAATGCCAGGTAATGCACATTTCAAAGCTTCCAACAATTAGTTGCCATTGGCTCCTCTAAGCAGCTGCCTAGCGTTCTGAAAATGGAAATAATGGATGCTCAGGAGAAGGCTATTAGAAGATAGGAAGCCGTTTCCTCAGTTTATAATGTCATTTAGAAATGGCAGAATCGTGGAGGTCAAGCTATAGAGCTATAGAAGGCCAAGAGGACTGCTTGTCAGAATGTTAGACAAGCAACTGTATAACAGTGCAATGATCACCTCAAAAGAACACCTCAAAATCCACGACAGACCCCATTAGACAGATCCCTTCACTCTGTGAACTGAATGTTTATGTTGCATTTGGGAGCTGGTAATTATTGGGTCGTGACAGCACTGCAGTTGGCGCATGGCTGCTTCAGGCGGTGAAGGAATGGCATTCCAGCTTTGAGTGACATCAGCACCTTTTAGCACGGCTGTGATTCAGCTGACTCCCATAGGGCTCTACTTTTAGCCTCACAGATAAACATCGCACATACACACTAACAAATACACACGTTTGTTTTTTTATATCTTGCGAGCACAAGGCTTTACACAGAATGCCCAGATGGGTGGATCAATAGAAATGCTTCTAACTGACTTCAATAAAATCTCCATTGACTTCCATTTTTAAAATAATGATGAGTATGAAAATGAATGTTGCCATTTGCCGTTTTAGACATACGTATGTATGTATGTAATTACGGTCCTGAAAATGCAGAAACAAGTTCACACACACATAGTCAGAGTGTTCCAGAGTGACTTCATCTACAGGTGTATGTGTGTGTGCTCATGTTTGGTGTCTTAGGACATAAATGTTAAGGACTATGCTTAGTTTATGCTTGCCTCAGAGAGCCAGAGAGCTCTTCTCTGCAATCGGCACACTCACAGCCACGTGTTTTAACATGTCAGCTCCAGGGAAACATACTTGAATGTGCGTCAAATCTTCCTTTCCTTTGAGGTGAGTGTGAATGTAAATGAAAAGAAACATGGTGCTTAATATGAAAATCAAGCATGAGTAACATCATGCCATGGCCTCAGTGATGAAGCGCACAATAGCTCGCATTCTGTTGCTCTTTGGCTGGGGCTTAGGTTGTGGCAGTAACCCAGAGACATGGGCAGGTGGCTGAATGTGTGACCCAAACATGCTGCCTGGCGGTCCAGCTACTGACAAAACATCTCAGAATGGCAGTGCTGATCCACCCAGGATCAGATCAGCATTTACTGCTGTAAACCCACGATGGAGTCAGTCAGGGCTGTGTTATCTCTCCTTCAATTATGACTTCAGTTGAGTGTGTGTGTGTGTGTGTGTGACACGCTACTTGACAGTAGAAATCCTAGCCTGTTTTTATGCCTTTAAAAGGTGGGGACTGCCAAGTCAAGAGCTGGTCTGGGTTACTTTGAGGAATGGTGCAGGTTGAGAGGTTAGAGGATTCTGACAGCTGATCCTACAGCTGTTACAGGGCTCACTGAAACGCTAGCCAGCCTGATGTGCTCCTGCTGAACCTCTAGTAAATGTTCTAGGTTTAAAAAACTAGATTCCACTTCTCTGCAGGTTTGAAATACACGGTAAAACTGGTTTGTCAGTGCAGTCTAAAACACTTCACGTGGGAGCAGTTAACTGGTTTTGTTCAGTTGAAATAAATGGGCTGCTTTGAATGAATTAATGCAAAACACAGTTTCAGTGTCTTACACCAATCCAAACCCCAAAACACGAACCAGCTTCCTCCCTGTCCCACTTCAGTATGGTAGGACAGTTTTTAAAGATATTTTTTTGATACATGCCATTTATTGTAATATTTTGACACAGACAAAATGCACCAGTAGTTGCAGATCATTTTTCTGAACACCCGGTACAGTGAAACAGTGCTCCAAGGTCTTTATAATAAAACTTGAAGGTGGTCAAACGTGGTTAACACTGAGGGCAGCAGCCACGGATGACTGTAGGGTACCTACCTACTGGACAGACCAGTTTTCAGACAAGCCTCAGTCTCCACAGCACAGCACAGGGTTTGAGCCTAAAACTGCACAAATGTGGCAACCCCAAGTCATTTAGACTAGAGCTCGAGACAAGCTGTCGAGTCATATGGCTTAGCTGTAGCCTCCTTAGTAAGGTGTACTTACTTTGCGTAACTTGCCTGAGTCGTCCACTTCCCTCTCCAGGGAGGGTATGGACACCTCGAGCATCGCCCGGCTGCGAATACAGCTCCAGCAAACAGCGGACTGCCCTCGCACAACACCTGAGTAACAGCTGTCCGCTGTCCGTCCAGGGTCAGGACCTGTGCTCCGTCCACTCGGCGTGTGGGGGAAGACTGTCTCCGATGTAAAAAGTGAATGAAAGTGTGGAGACTAAGCTGATCTGCTCAACTCCCAGCTCCGGGTCTCCACTCAGAGCGGAGCGGCACGAGAGGGTCCCGTGAAGCCCCGCCCCCAGCACGCCGAGCGCCGCGCGGATTGGTGGAGCTCTCGGAGGGCTCTAAACATCCAGCGTAGAGCAGTGATTCAAACGCGCAGGGTTACCTCAGTATATGCACAGAAATCAGGAATCAGCAGTGTTAGTTAGTGTTAGAGTTTCCAGACAAGCACGATCACATACGGCAAAAAATAATGACGTATTATTTGTAGGATATGTGCAAAAAAATCAAAAATCAAAACAGAAAGGGCAGACGGTCTTTAGCTGATCATGAGGTGATCATGAGAACTGCTCTGAGTAACACTGCTCATGCTGAAGCAGCGAATTGATTCACATGTAGATGATTAAGTGGCCATTAAGTCAGCGTGAAACTGGAACTGCCTAATTTTCTTATATATATATATATATTTTTTTTTTTTTTTTTTTTTTTTTTTAAACGCTCAACAAGTTGACTAAAAATGGAGAAAGGTAGTTCCATGCTTTGTGGGGTCTAACCTTACCCCCTAGAAGGTCACTTGTCACTTCACACACATCACATGACATCACATGTATCATTAGGTCACTGTTTTACCTCACTGCTGACTAGACACTTGAGAGCACGTGAGAAAAATCCCAGAATGCAACGATATTATAAAAGTACTCCCTTAGAACTGCACTAAACCAACCTTGAGTCTTTGGGTTGGTCTTTTATAGGACCAAGTTGAACACTGCTGAGTGCCAGGCAAACCAGACTCTGCCAGGCTTTGGTTAAAATTAGAATCTTCGACTTGTTGCATAAGTATAAAACACACACACAGAGAGAGAGAGAGAGAGAGAGAGAGAGAGATAGTGAATGAATGTGTCCATTTCCTTCCAACAGCAAAGTAAGAACATCAGCAAATTGACCATGTGCAGACAGGGCAAAGAGGAAGTTTGCTAAGGTTAAAGTTCAGTCCAGTCCTCTCTCTCTCTCTCTCTCTCTCTCTCTCTCACACACACACACACACACACAATTTGACTTCTTCAGTGGCACAAACCTTATCTGGTGCCCTACATACAGTAATTGCACGAAAAAAGATGTCTGCCTCCTCTAACGCAAATAAAACATTACACATTAGCGAAAGTCAAGAAAATAGGCCACGGGCATTATGTACAGACACTGGCGATCTCATGGCACGTTTCATAGAATTCAGACATCTCTGAGTGCAGAGCAGACACCACTATAAAGTGGGTAAGTGTTGGTTCCCGCAGTTTGGTAATGGGGGGGGGGGGGGGGGGGTGAGTTCCCAAACCTCTTCACACCAGCTGTGTTTAAAATGGAGCCCTCTTCAGTGGAACTGTGACAGCACATTTGCACAGCGTTGTTGGAGAACAGGAATTTTTCCACATGAACAGACAGCCAAAGAGGTGTTGCCATGTTGCCCACCTCAAAGAACTGTGGGACCACTGACACAACATATTTTATAGGGCAGAGACAGAATTGAGATCAGTTCTGGAATAGTCTTGAAAATCCATTGACAATTCAGTATACAGCATTATCAGCACATCTGGTTTCTGGCCTGCACATATGGCTTATGTATGCACATACAGGCATAACATTAAACCCCGTAGGTGATATTGTGTAGGTTTCCCTTCCACCACCAAAACAACCTGAACTCCTTAAGAGTTAGCCAGCATTAATGCTTTCAGCAGCTTGTGCTTCAGCAGGTCTCCTGTGGGACCGGACCAGACAGGCTAGCCTTTGCTCCCCATGTGGTTGCTCTTCCTTGGACCACTTTTGGTAGGCACTGGCCTCTCCATACTGGGAACAAGGCCACAAGACCTGTCGTCTAGCCAGTCGCTTGACCATTTTTCTGCTTCCAACACTTCATCATTTTTTACATTGTAGGTGTTATGCTGCTGCTACCACCTGCATTTCCCATCTGGTATCTATAAACTGTTATCAGATCTGATCCTATCTAAGTCCAGATTGCAGTAGAAGCTGCTGGTGTGAATTGAATTACAGTCAGGGTACACTGTGCATTATACAGTTTGGTGCCAACATAAAAGGCTTGAACATGCTGCTGTTTAATTGCTGCTGTAGTTGCTACCCCACAGCTCACTGGGATCAAACAGGCCTGACCTCTCTTCCCGGAGCTGCTAAGAACTAAATCATACAGTAGAGACAAAGCACGAGAGCTGTAGCTGTATAATTTGAACAAATGACACAAATTGAAACAGAAGAAGGATCCCAGGATCAGTTCCCTCTTGGCAGTGGTGTGTGTGAGAAATGTGCACCATTTCCCTTTCGCACAGAGGAACAAACGCTCACTGAGAGTGTTTCAGTTATGCACAAACCATGTACTTTCACTGGCCACTTTACCAGAAACTCCCCTTAAAGATGATGTATAGAGACTACATTCACAGTTAGAGTAAGTCATGCTCTAGCTCTTCATCTGAGGTCAGCTACACACCATCACGAGTGTCACAGCTGTGCTGAGAATGGTCCAGTACTCAAACCATATCCAGTCAACAGAGCTCCTGTATTTAAGAGGAACTAGCCAATGATGAATGGAGTAGAGGGCAGCTGACCAACTGTGCAAGACAACAGGTGGTTGAGTGTGTAACTGTACACCTACTGTACAGTTAGAGCACATAAAGTGGACAGTGAGAAGAAGCGCAGGGTTTGTGTTTCTAAGGTGGACAGTGAGTGTACGGCAGAGTCACTGTCACACTGCATCGATCCTTCCATAACTCAGAGTCACACATTTTCCCCAAGCTCACTCAGTTTCTCCTGCACCAGGTTTCAGAGTTATATTAACTGGACAGTTTTAAAGCAGCACTATGTAGCATTTTTGACCTTAAAGTAACAGCTTGAAAATTATGATGATGCTCCACTGACCTGTAATAAGGAGAGTAGCAAATTTCTATGGTTTTAGGAAACAGTAAGCACCTCAATCACTACCTTTCGTGTTTGCATCATTCTAGAGGATTTTATACTGCATTATAAATCTCTCGCTTTCTGTTATTACAGGATCATCTACAGCTCTGTTCATCGTTCTGGGCACAGCTTGCCTTTTACAAATCAAACATTACATAATTATTTTATTCATCTGAGCTACTATATCTTTTCACATTACTTTTCAATTCCTTAAGGCCTCAGCAGAAAACATAAGCAAAGCAGACAGAAGAGAACTGGAGAACCACTCTTTAAAACTATCTTTATTGTGTTGCCCAACAGAAGGTGCACTTAAACAATGTCTACTGGCTTGGTCGGAAGATTAAAAAAATACAGTCTAATAAAGAGCATTTTACTTTCTGATCATTTATGGCAGTTAAAGGGACTATCATGTCAACCCATGGATGGGGCCCCTCAGATTGTGGCTCCACTTGGCTTCCAGACACTACTCTCTGGAGATACAAGCTTGAAACGAGGAAAGAACCCAACCCACTTTATTAACCAGTGGAAGGAGATATCTGAAGATGCATATATTTTTTTTATCTTCAAATACAACTTCAGCTGTTAGCTCAGCAGCGTCTGATGAAAACTGATGACTGTCAAACACCACGATTAATCATTACAATTAGAGAGAGATATACAACAAATACCATGATTATCAAAATCACTCATGGGGGGAAAAGGGTGGGGAGCAAAAGTCATCTATAGAGATGCACATAAGGGTGATAAAGAAAAACAAAAAAATACACCAAACAGCCATAACCTTAAAACCACAGAAAGGTGAAGTGAATAACATTGATTATGTTGATTCAAGGGCATCCGTCGCAGGGTGGGATGTACGTATTAGGCAACGAGTGACCAATAGGTTCCTGAAGTTGACGTGTTGAAGCCCGAAAAAAATGGGCAAGCATACTTTGACAAAAGCCACATTGTGATGGGTAAACGACTGGGTCACAGCATCGCCAAAGCATGAGGCAGGTCTTATTGTGTGGTGTTCCTACAAAAAGTGTTACAGGGTTCAAGGAAGGACAACTGGTGGCCAAGTGGCAGGGTCATGGGTGCTCAAGGCTCCTTGATGTGTGTGTGTGGAGAGAAGTCTAACCTGTATGACCCCACAGATAAGCTACAGCAGCAGAAATGGCTGAAAAGGCTTTGGCGGGACCTACACAACAATAGGCAGTTGGTTTTAATCTCATGGCTGATTGGTGTATCTGTTTAAAAGAACAGACCAAATCATTTTTAAAAGGCATTTTTAAAACCTCAAGGCTGCCTTTAAGGGAAAGCCGTGGCTAGGGAATGTTTTGGGCTAGCACTGGCTGCCTATATAAGTGCTCAAACGTCACTTCTTTTAAAATGTGCTACACAGCCACTTCCTTTGAACAGGCAGTTGCTTCTGTAATTTACTATGTATAAGTGTTTTTGTTTTTTTTGGACCTCTATACATCCAAAGTGCAGAATGTCACCTGTATATGAACAGGTCCAACCTATCAGACACTGATATGCAGATTTCTAATTTAAGTATGCAGTATTTGTTTGTTTAAAGCAAGATTAAATGCTTTATTTCTGTCGCTTAACCATTCTGATTTGGCTACAAGGTCAACCGATGCACAGCAATGTGCAATCTCTCCCCCTCCAACTACTAGACCCCATGATCACTCACACTTGGGACTTATGACAAAGGAGTCCTGGAAAAAACTGACAATTGTGAGCCTTCCTTACAGACTAATGCAGCATACACTCACCGTCCCAGGGAATTTGATGGAATCTGCCTTGTTCTGAGGAAGCGGTTTTGGCCTGCCTTCACTTGCACTTTAATTTTAAGCAACTACACATTTCCACACACATATATAACCACCCACTCCTTGGAATTATTTCAGCGAGAATACGCTCACACTGGCCTCAAACGGTGAGCAAACATCCGCTCATTGGCACCTCTCCCTCATCAGAGCAGATTCTGTACTAGTCCTAACACCACCAGGCATGTGGAAGGGGACGAAGATTTCAAGACCGACCTCTGTGCATTTCAAACACAGATGCAGAAACAGCAAAAAGAACAGAACAGAAGTGAGACCTAGTTAAGTGCATATGTGTGGAAGGAGAGGGCCCCCTACTGTAAACGATTAGCACTGCTGATGAGTCAACCTGTCTCCCCCTCCACGTGGTGGGAATACCATTCACACTAATGGCACCTACTATCTCTGAACACTAGCAAACAAACAAACAAACAAACAAAAATACATTTGCATACACATGAGGAAGACAATAAACACTCACCCCACCACCATCACCATGCATGTACATATCCTAGCAAAAGCTTTGTCAATAAGAAAATATAGGTGGAGGTTAAATGAAAAATATACAATTATTAATACAACAGTTAGTTTAGAGTAAAGAGCTGTACGATTCTGGTGATTATTTAAAAAAAAAAAAAAAACCCTAATCGATTGTTTCTTTCTTTCCCTTTGCAACGCGTCTCTTCTCTTGGTTTATAGGCAAGAGGTAAAGTGTATAGAAAAGGCAGACTCAGTCTCAAGCAGGCCTGTGTATGCATGTGTTTATCTGTATGTGGACACGCTCATGCAATTGCTTTTGCCTCTGGCAAAAACGCCTCCCAGTACTTTATCAGCTAGAGAGAAAAAGAGAGAGTAATGGTTATTAATAGAATTCTGTGAAAAGTCTTAAACAGTACAACAGAACAGAAAAAGATTGTTTACAGGCCTACCTGTTGCTGTGATTGCAACAGAGACTCCAGATACCTAATAATTTGCTTCTTGAAATCCCGAGTCTTCTCTTTCTGTTCCAAAAAAAATAATAAAAAGCAGATATAATCAACACATCGGCACCTATGATTGTAGGCAACCAGCATATTTAACAACATGCGTACAGTCATGCTGCATGCCCACCTCAAACCTGATGACCTCTTTGCGTACAGTCGCAGAAACCCTCTCAAAGTCTCTCTCGTACTGACTGACCTTGGCCTCCCACTGCAACATAAAACATCCTATAAATCACATCTGACCTGCTGAGGGATACCAAATGAAGTTAACAGAACAGCTGCTCTCATGCTCTTTCAACATGCGCGCGCGCACACACACACGCATGCAAATCAAGCATTCAATTATTGTGGTACGAAGTATTTTAATGCAAGAAGAAATTTAAACAAAAGGATGCAAACTGTACAGTACCAAGACACAGATGTCCCCCTATGTTATGCTTTACACTGCACCAAATTGTATGCTTTTTATAAAGGTGAATAAAAAAATTAATGCTTATTAGAATAGAAGAAAAGCTTCCCGTCCTCTCTTGCTTTTAAAACAGCCTAAATTCTTCTTAGAATGGACCGCAATTTTCAATGGGATGTTTCCAGCATCTTGTGGAAGCCATGCCAACAATAGTGCAGCACACAATTTCTGCAGGAGTACTTTCATACTGCTGCCTTCATCTCCAGTTCTTCCACATCCCAAAGGTGTTTTTTAATTTAGATCTGAAGACTGGGAAGGCATGTTAATGAAAGTACGCTGAGGCGACGTTTTCTTTGGAACACGGTGCCTTTATCATGCTGGGTGTAGTCGTTAAAAGATTGGCAAGTTGTGGTCATGAAGGTATTGACATGGTCAACAGCTATACTCAAATACACTGCAGCACTAAAGTCATGATTGATCTGTATTACCAATCCAATGTGCACCAAGAAAATATCCCCCACACCATTACACCTTCTACTGTTGACATAAGGGAGATTGGGTCCATGGATTCAAGCTGTTGGTGATCAATTCAGACCCAACCATCTGTGTGCCTCAACTAAAAAAGGATCCATCAGACCAGGCTAAGGCTGTTTTTAATCACAATTTGAAGGGACACAATTTTCTTATTGCAGGGGATACAAAAAAACAAACAAAAAAAAAAACACCCAATACAAACGTGTGTGAAAGTCCTGCTGATGATCAATCAGAAACAGTCATTATTAATTAACAAGCAGCTTTTGACGTTACATGTCTGGGAAAGGATGAGCGCTTCATCTAAGCAATCGAGTGTGGCAATTGACGAGTTGCTACCAAAGAAAAACAGCACATCATGTGTGAAAGTATTTTGGTTTCAGGAAAACTGACTTGCATCAAAAACAATAATGTCAGTAAACTGATAATGTATCTTAATGTTATTTATTTAGTTATTCAATTATATTTTTAATGTTTAAAAATAAAACTCAAAACTGCATTTCATCTGTAAACCTTAAGGAGTTTTTCATTTTGGAATACGTTTCTAATTATATTTGATAGAGGCTTTAACCACTAACCGGTTTGGAATTTAGGTAAAAAAAAAAAATATATATATATATTAATAATGATTGCAATGTAAATCACAATGGCAATACTGTTCAGAAAAACCACAATCAGAGCATTTTCCCCAAATCCCCAGCCCCAGAACAGGCTACGTTTTTCCACTGTTCAACTGTTCAGGTTTGGTGAGCCTGAGCCCACTGCAGCCTCAGCTTTCTGTTCTTGGCTGACAGAACCCCATGGAGCCCAACATGGTCTTCTGCTGTTGTAACCCATCGACCTCCAAGTTTGTGGTGCATTCTGAATTACTGTAGCCTTTGTATCAGCTCAAATAATCAGCAGTTCTAGAAATACTCAAACAGGCCTGTCCGGCACCAACAATCATACTGAAAATGATTGTGACCAGATTTTAACCCTATTCTGATGGGTGATGTGAACATTACCTAAAGCTGCTGGTTCGTATCTGCATGATGTTATGCATTGCATGTCGCCACATGATTGGCTAAATAGGTAACTCCATGAATACGGTATACAGGTGTTCCTAAAAAGTGGTTTGGGAAATACCTTTAGTGTAAAATCTTCTACAGGTTTCAAAAGAGAATGCAATAATCATGCATGAAGTACAAATTCGAAGTATCCTACTTTTGATTAAAGAGAAAGCGTTGCCACCACGGTCTACTCACTTTCGGAATTTTAGCAAAACACAATACCAGACCACAGTCCTAGGCAAGGCAGCTGTGTTGTGCGTGTGTGGTTCGGCCTTCAGGTCAGGATTACCTCAACTATCTCGTCCTTGGCCTGCTGAAGTTTGTCTGGTTTGTTGGCCCACAGTAGTTTGGCCTCTGTCTCCCTCTTCTTCTGCAGCATGTTCTGAGCGTCCTGCCATCGCTGCCAAGCCTTCATCCGCTGGTCAAAGCAAGCCTAGACAAACATGTACACACACAGACAAAGTGTACTAGTTCAGATAGACTGATGTATGTACCAGTCTCCAGGACCAAGCCCAAGTCTCTGAGACCATCACAACCACTGTAAAGGCCTTTGGAAAACCCAAACAGTTCAAGACTAAAACTGGCTGAACAATGATGAACTGGCATTAAATCTAGGACAAGATGTGCATCAGTGTACATAAAGCCTTTATACACAAAAATAGAGACTGTTCTGTAATGTTTGTACAGGATATTAAATTCAATTTACTATGTGTGCATGTCTCTCCGTACCCTGACAGCTCCTAGCAGGCGTATGTAATCAGCGAGGAGCTCAGCAAAGATAAAGAAGTCGTTAGAAGCCTGGTCCTGATGGAGCTGCTCAATGCGATCTTCCACTTCAGCCAGCTGGGACAGAGCTCTGGATAGTGCAGTGTTGTCCTCAGAGCTGCCCAACATTGCCACACTCTTGGCAAACATGGCTGTGTTCATAGACAATTCTGTAAGCAAACACCACAGTTAAGCCAGCACTTCATCCACCCACTGACCCACTAAACCGATCTGTGATGCAGACAATGTGAGTAAGCATAGATACTGTACATAAAGTCCCAGCTACCTTTCCTGTGGTTGACAAGGGAGTCCACCATGGCGTGCAGCTTCCTTAGCTGCTGGTCCTCACTCTCCACTTCCTGTAGCTTCTCCTCAAACCACTACAAACATTCATTTACATTTGTATTAACACTTTTGGTCACTTTTGTATTACACTTTGTCACTTTTGGTCAAGGAAATCCTGTGGTGCAATGTAATGACAAGGTTGTGATTGAGAAAGGGTTCTTGCAAAAACAGATTTAAGGGAGTGCAAAGAACATTACTTACAACATCTGACTCGTTCATTTTAATCGTCATCTTGCTCACTGCGTCAGTAGCCTTGTTGATCATCTTGAGGAATCCAGCTCCACTTAGAGTTTGGGTACTAACTGCTCTGGGTAACTAAGAGAACACATACACGGACACAGGTTTAGTGAGGCATAACTTTTTTCCCCATTCTGAGATAATTAACCGCACTGTGGATAGCATTACCTCCTCTTTTTCTAAAAACTCTCTCACATCCGGGTCCTGCAGCAGAGACGGATGAGACACAACTCTCTGGAGGTACCTGAGCACAGAACAAGCAAGTGGGTGACACATAGGAATGCTTAAATGATTTTAGCAGCATTTATTTGATTATCAAAACCTATTCTTAAATAAACATCAATCCATTTATTAAACATTTATTTAAAAAAATATTTTGTTAAATGAAGTAACAAAAGGATATTGGTCTGTGAATCACCTCTCTAGAGCAGCTCTCCTCCTCTCAACAAACTCGGCTGATGAGGGGTCTTCTTTGCCAACCTTCACTTTGGTCATTCCTAAAATCAAAACATGCATTCAAGGCCAAGCTAAGCTTAAAGGCATGGTTCGGTAAACAATCAAATTCCCATAATTGTCTTACCCCAGCTGCATGGATCAGTCAAGATATGTTAGGTGTTTAAAGTTTGATTCTTGAGCTTTGAACTGGAGCTACAAGACTAACGCTGCTTAATAGTCAATAGTCACTAGAAGTATAATGATACCCAAATGTGTACCCAAACATTCACGGTTCACAGTGCCTGCAATCGCATGGAGAATATATGGGTCACACAATTTGGGCAAAAAAGGTAATGTGACAAGCACACGTGACACTTTGAAAGGTATAAAATGTTGCATTTGCATGGTATTTTGGAAACTGTAGTGGATTTAGGCGTAGCACTATGGTAACTGTAGTCTTGTTGTCTCTTTCCCTGTTCCACCCACAACAGTCGCCCAAACCTAAATACAGTCTTACGCACTCAACCCACTCAAGCCACTTTCAGTTCCTCATTATAGTGGTGCAGATTTCTTGATGAGATTTAGAGCACAGCAGGACTTAGAAACTACACCACATTTAAAATGTCTCTTCCCGGCGTTCAGCCTGGACCTGGATGCCATTTGAGCGGATTGAGAGTGTCAGTCTGTATTTACAGAAGAAATGTAGGTGACTATTTTGTTCTAGTGCTGCATTAGATTCATTGCTCTAGTTTAAAACCAGAGAAGCAAAATTTGAACACCAAACGTGTTGGCTGATTGACTTCATATTGTGTAGGCAAATAATTATGCGAATTAAAAAAAATTGAAAATACTTCAAAGTGCAACTTGAGGGGTCCATATTATGGATTTTCCTCGTATTTTTTTTTCTCTTGTGATTCAATTACAGCAATGGTAAGCAGAAATGGTAAACTGATTTTTCTGGACATCATAAAAAACAATTAATTCTCAGCTTAGTTTGCTTACACAGACTGTATAGACTAGAAAGTGAATGGTGTAAATTGGAATTGTATTAGTGTTTACATACAATAAACTTTTCCCAAAAGGTGCGGGGAAAAAATAAAAAAAAACAAAACAAAAAAAAACACTTTTCCATCATATGGGCTCCTTTACTCAAAAATATTCTGAAATAGTTTTCCTTCTATAAAGACCAGGTGAGGTCTTCTTACCCAGAATGCTCTTCTCTGGTGGTGGGGGCACAATGTATCCATTCTGTGCGTGTTTCTCAGACAGTTTCTCATACAGACCGAGGAAATCACTGAAGCGCCTGCGCACCATGAACTGCTTACTGCGGAACATGGACAGCGTTGTCTGTGTGTTGCCGTATGTGTGAAAGAGAGAAGAAACATCAGAACACCACAGGTACATTATTTGCTGGAAAATAGAAGCATCAAACATTTGTAAACAGTAGGCAAATGAAAATACCTGTGTTGAGACTTTGTAGGCCATATAGGCATTCATTCCATCTCCTGCAAAAAATAAAAAATAAAAAAAATAAAAAGAGTCCGCAGTGAGCAAATCCTGATGCTCAACACACATCAGACACAGTCACCCACATGAGAGATCCATAGGTTTTCTTACTGCAAATAAATACTCATGAAAGGTCATGTAAAAGATATCCGCCACGACCACACAGGGTGCAAGAGGACAAACAAAGCCTGGCTGCAGCTCAATAGCAGTGGCCTACTTTCACCCTCACAGGGATGAAGGCAGGAAATATAAACTAGCTGCCATAGACAGAAAGGGGAAGTGAGACTCAAGAGTTAGGGGACGCTCAGCGTTTCTGCGGACCATTGTGTTGCGGTTTAATAAATCAAACAATTAAAACGTCATTAGAGTGTTGTTAAGTAGGGTCAACTCAACTGTCAAAAATGGCTTACTGTCAAGTGTGGCTCAGATATCGTGTGTATGCAAATAACTTCCTTAGAGGTAAGGCAAGTGGAATGGGGTGGGGGGGGGAGACTTACCGACTTTCTCTGGGTTTGTGACCGAAATGTTCAAATCGAACGTGTCCTCCTTCTCCTCCTCCTCAAGCTGAGAGCAAGAGAGCATGTGAGAAAAAGATGACAATCATGGACAAAATTACCAAGAGTTTATATTGACTACAGAACTTTAGTACTGTTCCACTACAGACAACAGTCCAGCTACCTGAGCCTCATATCCCAATGCAATGCAAGTATATTACTTGAACATTGTTTGATTCAAACAGGTAAAGTAACACTCAACACATTTTTTATATTAACTAGAAAAAAAGGAATTGTCATGTGGGTGCACCACAAAAATTCTGCATGTCTGCAGGTGTTGCACTTGTACAAATGAAGACAACAACAGAAGCATTCCAGTGTGTTTTTAAGTAGAGGGGAATCCAATCTCACACCACACGCCTGCCGTGAAAACAGTTGGGCTTGGCTCGGTCTCATACCTCTTCTAGTGTTTTGGGCTGGGGTTTGGAGGTGCTGGCTGAGGAGGAGAGTGAGGAGGCTGGTGCAGAGGGCTTTGCTTCTCTCTTCCTTTGGTCATTATGAGGACTGTCCAGGGACAGCTCAACTGTGGCCTCTGAGATGGAGAGAGAGAGAGAGGGAGAGAGAGAAAATATGGGTGAGAAAGTTCAAATGACAAAAAGTTCCCCAGAAGTGAGTAGAACCCTGACATCTGGGAAAGGCCAGATCATCAGTCTGCCTCCACAGAATAACACACCTCGGCATAAACCACATAAACCACACATGCGTTACTTCCTGTACATGGCCAAAGACCACACTTTCAACACACACACACACACACACACACACACACACACACACACACACACACACAGTCATTACATGCTTCCATCAGCACAGCGAGGGTCGGGTCATTGTGAAGGAAGATTTTCCTGCGCTTCCTGAACGTTTAAAAAAAAAAACATGCTGAAATGGCATTTCCTTTTCAAATACTACAGGAGGGGCTGCATTCACTTTTTTTCCTTACACAAACGACAAACCTTTAAGCACAAGAGGAAGGTACATTTCAAAATAAATAAATAAATAAAAACTGCATACCTGCAAACAGATCCTCATCATCAGAGTGCAACCCGTTAGTCTTTGTGCTGGTGTTCACGCTGGGTTTTGCAGCAGTAGCAGCAACAGGTGGGACTGTGAAGGCCTCCTCCGTAAAGAGATCGGTTTGAGCATTACTAGATTGCTCAGATCGGGCTTTACTGGTTGCTTTTGCCTCTATGAAGATCTCATTAGGTTGTGGTTTTTTAATCACCGCTCCCAGAGGCTCCTTAAACAGGTCCTCGTCTTCATCATCACCAAACAGGTCAGCGCTTGCTGGTTTCTTTCCAGCCACAGCGCCGCCTGCGGGCTCACTGAAAATGCCAGTGGCGGGGCCCTTCAGGGGCTCTTCAAAAATGTCCTTCTGCGGCTTTCTGATGACATCATTTTCAGACGCCTTTAGAACCTCAGCACTGGCACCGCTCTTCACTGCTGCACTCGCAGCCTTCTCAGTGACATCACTTTTCTGTGTTTTCTCACCAAAGTCCAGTAAAGGGGCACTTTTTGTGTCAAGCACTGGAGCAGCTCCAGACTCTCCTAAGGGGTCGCTGAACAGATCATCTTGCTCCTCGCCAGCTGCCTCGTCCACCGGGACAGCAGTCGGAACTTTACTGAGCCCCGCGCTCGCCGTCTTCTCTGGCTCGGCGCTCGTCTTGTTCAGTGGGTCGTGGAAGAGATCTGCTGGGGCTTCACTGAAAATGTCTTTAGGAGGCGCGCTGGCACTCACGAGAAGAGGAGGATCCATCGCGGAGTCTGAGAGCGTCTTCAGAAAAAGAGAGGAATATAATCAATTTAACAACAGGAGGAAAAAAAGAAATCAAAATGCTTAGTATAATTATGTCTAAGACATTGAGCTTGGTGTAGGCTTCAGCTGAAATTGGAGGGATTCGTTAGAAAAAGAAAAACAACATCACACGCTGTGACGACAAGACTTACATGTGTAATCTCCACTTACTGGAGCTACAGAACTCCCAAAAACAGAGCTCCAATTACTCCAAACGACAATTACTCAACCACTGTAACACTCCACACTAAGCTGCACATCCCACTGCAGTGATCCAGGCTCTTCCTGAAGGAAAAGCAGCAGTTGAAGCGTGTGAGCGCATCTGAGGATCACATGACACAGGCCTGAGCCAGCTTTACCAGCAAGCAGCACTGTGGACACGACCAGAGAACTTTGGCCACTGACTTCCCAACCGCCTCTGTGCAGCACTGCGCCCCAGAAATTGAGTCACACAGCTGGCAACAGGCTTGCAGGAGTGTTAAAGAAGAGGGAGGAGAAATAGCTAGCTAGATACTGTTACTTTGCTAAACAGCTTTCCTTGACAAAAAAAAAAGAAAGAAAAAAAAAAAGAAAAGGAGTGACTCAGTCCCCCAACATCTCGCCCATATCTGAGCCATCTCTGATTGCTCAGCCCACATCTGGACGGCGTTACTGGTGCTTTGCTGTGCATGCAACGTTAAAAGCAGCTTAGCAGCAGCAACAGGCTCTGGACGATTAAGAGGCGATTCGCGCTCCCCAGTATTTAGCTCCAAATGCAAACCTAAAACCACCAGCTGCTTTAGTAGCCCTGAAACCTCGAGTCACGGTCAGCGTAAGAGTGTGTCCCAGCGCTGCCAGGGTCACATTCCTACAAATGACGGTGTTTACACCGTGCAGAGCCGAAAGGCCGCGGCAAATGGACCGCAGTAGGCAGCGCTAGCTAACTTCGTTAACTACAGAGCTGATCTTGTGGTCCGACCCGTGTCTGTGTAACTGCAGCAGTCCACGCTTTTAGGTGCCACACAAGTCGATGAATGCAAGGAGAAGTAGCTACAGATGTGAGTGAGTGAGTTAGTGAGTTAGTTAGTTAGCTAGCTGCTCTATAAACCAGCCAGCTCCTTCTTGCTTTAGGCTTGTTTGGGAGGGGGACAGGCGCTATGCCGCGGCTCGCTGATAGCTTAGCTAGCCTAACGACGAAGTTAACTTCGCTAAATGAGAAACGGGCAGCGCTGCCCGGGCGCTGTGGTGAATGACAACACGGCGAAAGGAGGAGAGCGGGCTCTCCGGCTAGCTCGCTACTAGCTAGCTCGCCCCCGGAGCGGTTTTTTTTTTCTTTCAGAGAGCAGGCAGCGCGAACAGCAGCGAAAGTCGAGTGTAGGAAGACAGCGAGCAGGGGAGGGAGAGTTTAAGCCTGAAGTTTAGAGCCACCACTACGGCTCCAGCAGCCTCCCGGCCTGCTCCAGCACCGCGGCTCTCACACACTTAGCTGGCTACTCACACCGCCTGTGAAAATATCCGCGCCTTCATCGCTGTCCTCATCCTCCAAGTCGGGCTCCAGTTCCTGCTCCTCTGACTCGGGAAAGGGAGGGGGACTCCGCTCTGAACTGGCCGCCATCTTCATTCAGTCTGCAGTAGACAGCCGAGGAGGAGGACGCATAAAAACTTTGGTAAAGACGGGGAAAAATACACACAAGAGAGCGCCGCCTACCGGCGGACACGGCAGCCGCACCGGCCTGCTCCATACAGACGGGGCCGCTGTAAACAAAGCCCGGCCTTTTTTCCTTTTTGGTAGCTACAGCTGTTGATTGAGAGCTGCCGAGGTGATGCATGATGAAGGCTTGCGGAAATGTAGGAAGACATTTGAGGAATTGTTATTGCGAAGTTTGGTGAAAGACTTGGATATAAGCAAAAGCAGAAATCCTAACAGTGTCCAATTGGAGCGTAGGTTAGGAAGCCTAGCAGGCACTGACACAGGGGAGAGGCGTTTCACCGCGGTCCTGACTTCATGTCCCAGGTTTTAGACAAGAACAAGATAATTGAAAAGGGAAAATGGATAATCACAGGCTGGTGAAGTGTATGTTAAAATTACGCAATTGTCTCACCATGCTCTGAAATCACCCTTCACTAGATTCTCAACAAGTGGGAGAGTGCCTGTGTGTCTCACACCCAGAGAATGGTACAGGCTTGAATGACAGCCCCCTACAGAGAGGAGGCCTGGTGGCTCTGTTATGTTGTAAGGGTCACTGCACTCACAATAAAACTAATAAGTTAGTCTGACTGACCACCTTTTATCTTATTTCTATCCTTATAAGACCTTATATGCCTCTTCCAGGATGACAGCACTCCGTCTACACGGCATGAAAGGTCACTAAATGGTTTGAATGAGCAATGAAATGATGCCAGTCACATGCTCTAACTGTGATTACTGTGAGTTTTTTCGAGGGGGGGGGGGCTTCATCTGACCTTTTTGTGTATATAATGTAATAAAAGACCAAATTACGGACGTAATTACCAATTAATGGACGGTATTACCAAAAAGTACAGGTGTTCTCATATTAATGTGAAGAAAGCTCATCTGGCCGCGCTCCAATCTGCCTTTGCTTGTGTTCTAAGTAGAACTCGCTTAGCGAGGGCTTTTCATTCTGTTCCAAACCGTCGCAGCGAGAATCTAGTGGGCGAGAATCTAGAGTGCACTATCATGTGTAAGGGGACTCAGGACACTTATTGGAACACAGCCACAGTTCAAGACAACGGAATCACCCACAATCCTGCGCTTTGTTTACAAATGCGGCGCCTGTCGGAGGCGGAAGTTTCAGGCTGAACTTCAACACTAGGCTCACTCGTCAAGCGTTTTTTTTAAGTACTGCTGGGTGTAATGTCAGTTTACTCACCACACCTCGGAGATGCCGTGTTGAGCCAACAGCTACAGAAGCCTGAGCTAACGGCAGTTTTTGATCACAGTGATTTAGCTAGCTAGTGATTAATGTCTCGGAGGAATCATGCGGACACTCAGGGTGAAGGAGAAGACAGACAGCCGCTGCTTGGCGGAGAAGCTACAAAAAACGACTTAGTAGACGAGGGTGAATTTGTGATGATTTTATGAAATGCATTTAATATGTTTCCACTCTTATTCTTGATCATAGAAGCGTTCATTTAGCTATGCTAGCTTAACTGGGTTCGTCGCAGCTCGTTTGTGTGACAGACACTATTCCCACGAATAGTTATGAATTATAGTTTATTAATCAAATTAACAACCCGTACTGCACAAACAGATCTACACAAACTGTAGTGAAGTTTTTATGCATTTAGAATGAACACAACGTCGTTGTCACGCGAAAACCTCGTATTTCCATTTGTACCGTTTTCATTTTTGACATACTTGGCTGGCTAGCTAGAATCTGTCCGCTATTCTTTACATTGTGTCAAAAACGTGGTGAATGGAGAAGCAGAAATCCTCCAGAATGAATTGGAACAAAATCTTTTTACATTGATGTGCATTGAAACTTAAGAAGGTTTTATATATTCTAGTGGATATTTACTAGTGATTTGAAAAGACAACATAATGTAAAAAATACTATGTGCAATACCCCCCTCCCCCACATGTGCAATTAAGAGTCATTTGCAATAACCTGTAAATAATATTGCTATTGCTTTTTTAATTCTTATTTATATTGTGTATTTAGTGTAAATTATTTATCTACTTTTGTCATTTTATCACTTTCTGCTGTGACCCTGAGAATTTCCCCACTGTGGGACTAATAAAGGATTATTTTATATGATACAAATTCAGTATGTGGTGTCAAATCAGCAGAGTAAGCAGTAGAATTTGTAGAAACCTTTATTGATTTTCATTTTCTATGTTCATTTAACACTGCATGAGGCTGGGGTGTGTTTGTGACCCCCTCAGCTAACTCGTGTTTATGAAACAGGTGACGCTCCAAGTGGTTACCAGTCGAAGCTGAGTTATGAGGAGGCAGTTGAGGAAGCAGGTATGGGCTCCTACCTGTACTTCACATTGTTTAAAGCGGGGGTTATTACCTCCACCTGAATCATTTAACCATAGTTTGAACCCTGTAGCTGCTCTGTACACTGTGCAAGTTATTCAAATAGAAATGCTCTAAATTACTTAAAAAAACTCTTATTGTCATTGACCTCCAAAAAACATTGTTGCTTCTTGTGTAAAGTCACCATTTTGGAGATACATGTTTTTCATGTGATCTATAGTACTTGTGTAGTATACTGTAGTGACAGGTGTGTGAATCCTTTATTAGCTATCAATTTGTACAATCATTCTAAACTTAAATATTATATAATGCTAATTAACATACACACCTTGGACGACTTTCTGAACCTCTTATCAACACATAGATTTTCAGTCTGTTAAAGAAAGTTCTGGTATGCAAATGAAAGAGATCTGCTCTCTGAGAGAGAGAGAAAAATGGATGAGCTTGTCCAGAAGAATAATGTGCAAATTTGAAAAGTGGAGGATGTGTAATGCAGATAGTCAACACAGAGCAATGTATGCCCAAACTAGGTGAACAAAGTTAAATGCCAGAAACAAGCAGAATAATAGCATATCATTCTGATACATATTTATGGGGCAGTGGTGGCTCAGCGGTTAGAGTGCCGGGCTATTGATAACAGGGTTGTGAGTTTGATACCCGAGCTTGGCAAGCTGCCACTGTTGGGCCCTTGAGCATGGCCCTTTACCCTCCTCGCCCCCCCCTGGAACTGGAGTTGGCTGCCCACCGCTCTGGGGGTGTGTACTCACTGCCCCTAGTTCACTAGAGTGTGTGAGTTTACTACTACAGATGGGTTAAATGCGGACATAGTACATAGTACAGTGACAAATATGTGCACCTTTACCTTTTATTCAGTATTACATATCCAGTACATATGAATATGCTGCTATTTAATAGTACAGTGTCTACAATATTTTAGCAAAATATTGCAGTAAAAGTGTGTGATGATAATAAGCCATCCCACAAGCTCCCGAAATCATCACATAAAATAAAAAAGTCAGGAGGGCACACTCCAGTAAGATAAGTAATTATTTAATTGAAGTGACATCCTCTAATTACCACCCTATTATTTACCCTGCTTGTCCTTTACCCCATCCTGTGTCCTCAGGGTTCGGGCTGTTCCATGGCCTGCTGTTGCTGGTGTGTGGCTGGGCCAATGCCAGCGATGCGGTAGAGATACTGTGTGTGTCCTTCTTGCTGCCCACAGCCCGCTGTGACCTGCAGCTCAGCTCTGCAGATATGGGATTACTCACTGCCAGCATATTTCTCGGTCAGTGACAGAATTTTAGTTGACCTTTGTTTAATGGAGCATTAAATGCCATTTTTATATTTGCTTATACGTCTTGTGCTACTTGTTTATTTCATGCTCATAGTCACATTTCAAGATTCGGTTTTATTTTAAACCATAGTTTAACCAAGCATTATAACCATAAAATGAGTTAAAAATCCAGCAGGTAGGCTAACCAATGGTGACTTTATATTGTTCTTGTGTTCAGCAGTAGCAGACTGTGACTGAAAAGTAAGATTAAATGCTCAGTAAGGATAATTGTTTTCGGTGTGGACACCAAAAAGTAAAAAAGTGACAGGGCCTCATCAAATTTAGTTCTGCATTTGGTTCAGCTCATTTCTCGTGACAGGAAAATGGAAGGAGCATAATAGTTTCTTTTATCAGGATAAAGTTACATATTTCTAACATCATTATAACATGGCTGACATAGTTTTATTTATACTATTATACTATTTATACTAAGGACTACCTTTTTATATACAGTTAGAATATCCTAAGGACAGCTATAACTATTTATAGTTAGATTTATACTAAAGACTATCTTTTATATATAGGTAATTATGTTAAGGACTGCCTTTCTATAAGGTTAGATTTATACTAAGGGCTGCCTTTATATAGGGTTGGTTTCCCACACATTTTCCAAGGGCGAAAGTATTCCAGGACTAGACTTAATCCTTGTCTTGTCTTGATTTTAGAGTGTGGTGTGGTAGATTATCCAATACTAGAACTAAGGTCTGCATGATTTTAGATATACATGATCATGTTAGAACATACCTGAATTACATAGTGACTACTCATTGTCTAGATTAGATTAAATTGCAGTATTCATTATTGATGCAAGCCATTTTTTCTTGCACAGGAATGATGCTAGGAGGGTATATGTGGGGGTATCTGGCTGATCAGAGAGGCCGTCAGAGGGTGCTGGTCATCTCGTTGGCAGTGAATGGAACATTTGGTGCGGTGGCTAGTTTAGCCCCGAGCTTCTGGCTGTTCCTGCTGTTGCGGTTCTTCAGTGGAGTAGGGTAGGAAAAAACATTCGGAAAGCCACTGTCCCTTAGAGTTTAATAGAGTGAGTAAAAACTGTTTTTTGGACAGAGATCAAGACCAGTCTTAGAGCTAATCTGATTTTTAGTGGCAAATGTGTACCAAATGTGTACCAAATGTGTTACCATAAGAAAATGTTTTGTTGTAGATGTGAGAGCCTACTGTTGCTTATCACTGCTACCACAGATATGTAACAGTGTATTTTATCTCTAGGGTGGGCGGCTCCATCCCTGTTATCTTCTCCTACTTTTCTGAGTTCCAGCCAAAGCAGCACAGAGGAGCTATGATCAGCGCTCTTGCAACTTTTTGGATGGCTGGAAACATTTTAGCAGCAGGTACAACACTGATGTACTGACCTAACTTGTAGTCCCAATCTGTACCTACCAGATGCCTATATTTTAGAAAACCCCTTGCTGTTTGGAAATAATAAGCTTGACATACCAGGCAAACACTGGTTAAAGTTTCAAAACATGCTCTTCTTTCACCACATACTTTTGATATCATAACCCTGAATGCATATTGCTGTCCATTCCGCTTTTACCAGTTTAGCTATTTAGCTAATGTTAACGTGATAATAATGTTAAAGTAATGCTACTGTAGACACTCTGTAACATGCCAAACTCAGTGCATGTCAATTGTTAAGAAGGCTAATACAAAAGTCTAATTATCACTGTGGTTGATACAGGATGTGAAACTTTAAAGCAACATAATGTAGCAAATGTACCTTAAAATAACAATTCTTGCATAATGCTGATAAAAAAAAACAAAACAAATCAAGTTAACATGATTTATTACAGCCAAGATATGTTTGCTTTTGTTCTTTAGTTTAGAACAAGAGATCCTTGGCTAACACTGAACCTAGAGTGTCGCCAGTCTCACTACTTGGGTAACAACTCGTCCAAAACCGTCTCTTAGCTGGCTGAAAACTCATCCAGACCTTTGCTGTTTTTGTGCAGACGCACTGATGTGTCTTGGAAAAAACTATGATTTACTTACGTCTATAAAACTAAAATAAACTCCATCACATAGCTGAATAGTGGGGTAGCCATTTGGAGTGACCAATTCAGTTTTAGCTTAAATGCTGTATTACGTAACCCCATATGCTCCGTGAATTTTATGACACCCTAAGGATTACTAATCGGTAACTACATGCAAAGCAATGCAAACTGGCTAAGTTGTTCCTAAGTTATAACCATCGGTGGGTCAGAGGAGTTTTAGAGGTTAAAGACTCTTGTTTAAACTCTTGTTGAAACATAGATTTAAGATTTTTTAAAGCAAATAAAAGATATTAAAATAAATAAAAATAAAGAAAAGATATTAAATAAATTATATATTTTCCAATGTAAGATTGGTTAGGTCTAGTGTTTGTTAGCAACACTAGCCTAGCAGCTCTCGCCGTAAGGTAAGGGAGTCCACATCAGATACAAAACATGTCTTGACTGATCGACTGCATCTTGGGTAAGTAATAAATGATGGTGATTAGATATTTCACCTTTTCCTTTAACTCAAGCCCCAGCATCTGATCCATATAACCCCGGCCTGGCAAAAGTCTTTCCAAAACAGATCCAGAATTGCCCGCCACCAACCAGAGACTGATAAAATTTCAACATTCCTGATGATAGTGCTTGCTAAGTTAGCTTAGCTTTACCAACATAAAACAAAGAATGGCCTGTTATTCACTGCTCACTAAGACGCAAAAAATGTGACTGAAAGATATGCTGAAAAGAGAAAGAGCTGAAAAAGGAGAGATGAGAGGTAGCTGATCACTTCTGTGTCTGAGGATGTGTGCAGTTTCAGGAGTGGCACTGTAAATGTACCATCCCTATTTGCTCTGGCCTGTACTACGAGCCTGAGAATAAACTACACAGCTTTTTTTTGGTTGTTGTCTTCTAAACTCCCTCTAATGCAGCCTGACAGCTTTGTATCCCGCTGAGCTCTGTGCTCTATTCTAGCTATAACACTCAGCAAAGTGTGTGTGTTTTGTTTGGTGAGAGCAGGCACTGGCACACTGCTAAAATGCCTGGCATTTTATTCCCCATGCCAGCAGCCAGCGAGTGCATGTGAAGTGGGAACATACACCGCCTTGCTTTGTTAGGCCAGTCACACCAAAAGAGTTTGAGTGTGGTTTTATATAACATAACATAAACAGCATAAAGATACAAAGTGGGCAAGCTCTTACATTTGCATGTTGGTGTGTGTGTATGTACCGTACGTGTTTGTGTGTATTGGTTTGTATGCACAGGTGCAGCCTGGCTGGTCATCCCCAGGACATTTCTGCATGTTGACTTAGGTTGGTTGGACTTCCAAAGTTGGAGGGTGTTTGTGGTGCTGTGTTCCATCCCCAGCCTCACCTCAGCACTCACCTTCAGACTGGCCATGCCAGAGAGCCCCCTCTTCCTCATGGAGGTACGCCCTTGACAATGCAACACCACCACAAGGCATCAGTGCAAATAGCCGACACTACTTGTGGAACCACAACGTTTAGGCTTTTCAAATGCACATTTAAAATCACTAAACCCTAAAGCATGATGCAATTGTTCCAACATATTCCAAATTAGTTTTTTTGTGTGTATATGTGTGTCCATTTTGGTCACTCAGGCTGGCATGGAAAAGGAGGCACTGGCTGTGTTCCAGCTGATGTACAAACTCAACCACAGAGGAAGCCGCAAACCCTTTCCGGTATGAGCAGCCTTAGCTATTGTATGAAATGATATTTTTACTCTGCATGTTTACTTTTAGGTACAGTTGTTTGTCCAGAATAAATCAGATAGGTAACCCCTTTAAGTTACTGAATTCAGCTCATTTGAGGTGTTAAACTGTTGCTGCCACAGTTATTCAGCTGCACACTCTCAGCTTGTATTACCTCCATAGAAATGCATTGTTAATAGAATGGGATGTCCTGCAGTAGGGTCTCCATGTTTAATGCTATGAGTCAGTGGCACCTTGTTTTCAGGAGAAATGGAGCTTTATCCAGTACCTTTTTGATGAGTTAGAGTAGCGTTTTTACGTTGATACGTTATCCAGAACATATCACCTAACATTATTACCTGACCTTAGTGATGCTTTTGTGGCTGAATGCAGTCAAATCATTGCAGCAATGTTACAAAATGTTCCAAAGCAAACACAGGACAAACACCTTATTAGTACTCTTGATTTGAGATGTTGAATGGGCAGGGGTCTACAAACATTTGGACATATAGGGCCATGCATTACATGCATTCTGTATCTGGACAGTATCTGGATCTTCTTTGACTGGATTCTGTTTACACTTGACATTAAAATGTGTGACCACATGACCAGTCTCCAGTGTGACCAGATGAGACCTGTTTGTAATTTTCCACGTAAAATGCACATCCTGTAAACAGTGGTTTCTCATCACAATTGTCCTGCTCTGCGAGACTGTGGGCAGTTTAGAGTAACAGTGGTGGTTCGATAATGCCATGGAACAATAGATCACATTCCCATAATATCTAGATCAGAAAATCTATCAGACACACTAAGCTGCAAGGAAACAAACTCTGTAATACTGCTTTTATCTGCCACATAAATAAACACGAGCATGAGGGTACACATGCGTGCACACACACACACACACACACACACACACACAATAGAGAGAGAGAGCACGAAGGAAATAGAGAGAAGAGGAAGAGAGAAGCTAAGATCCACAGTAATTATTGCTTGGAATAATGTTTTTTTCGACAGACATATTTTGGCTTGCCTGATGGAATCCGATCACAGAAAACATTTTGGGAGTGTTTACACCTGGCTTTTTATGCATACAAGTGAAATCTGATCACCAAAAACACATGTTAATACCAGGTATAAACAGGCTCATAGCTTAAGTATTGATCAGCACTGCCTCAATTGCGCCTTACTTATGGGCCAGGGAAATGTGTCTGAGCCTGCTTTTACAGTGCCACTCCAGATTCATGCAGGACTAGATAGTCTGGCCTGGTTTTGGGCTTCAGGGCTGCTCTGATGGGAAAAAAGTCCAGGACGGGACCCTGACACTGTTAAACTTCTGATAATTCAATTTAGAGTGTTTTATTGGTACAGATTTAACAGCGCAGGAAACACACACAAAGCACACAATTGCACGCGGCTTGACTAGTCACACAAAAGTGTAATGCAGACATCATTAAACATGCACACGCACAGATTACAAGACAAACACTGTTACACAGCTAGCTAGCTAACAACCACAGTTCAGACCCTGTTCATGTGTAGTCGGGTATTTTCTTTTTAAATAAAGTAGATTTTTCTCTCCATCTACAGCAGCGTTTCTGAAAATCTCTCCATGCACCCGAAACACATACATGAATCTAAAACAGAAAAACCAGCTCTAAAACACTAGCGCGAGCTTGCAGAGGAGGCTAACACCTCGCAAAGTTTATGTCAAGCAGTCCACCAAGATGCCAGTAGCTTCCAGATGTTGCTAGATGCCTCTCCAAATATGTATAAGTATATTTACATATATAACAGAGATCTTCTCACGGTGTTGTTCATGCATGCGCAAATGAGTACACATACAGGGCGCGTGCATGAGGACAGGAAGGTAGATTTAAAAATCTATAATTTATAAATTTAAATTGTTTTTATCAGGATGTAAGGAGTATTTCTAGAAATATGACAAACTTTTGTTTAGGACAAACCACCTACTCTAATTCACATAATGTGCACTAAAAAGAGGAAAGTAGGACATCAGTAATGGACATACTCATACATGTTTATTTCTCCCACAGGCAGTTTTAAACCAGTGTCTCATATGCTCAGAGGCAGAGATTATTAAAAACAGTAATGTGAAGTGGCACTATGAGATGGCTTATTAAGCTCTTAATTTAAAGATGCATGTTTTTTTTTTTAAACCATTGTTTTATTTTTACATTTTGCTTAGAATGACTTGGTAATAATTTGTACATGAATATGGTAGAAATATATTAACTTGTAATTGTTCTTGTTATTTAATTTGACCCCCAATTATTGACTGCATTAAATGTTGATAAATCTACTGGGTTATTTCAGTATACAGGAGATGGCGCAAGATGGAGTTGGAAATTATGATGTTTCCCGGACCTTGGCTTAAAGAACTTTTCTCTAAACAGACCTTTATTTTAAATTAATTTTAATTAAATGTGACTGCACTACAGGAAAGACCTGAACTTAGTTATAATGGTCTATCAGTCTTCTTTTGTTAGGTGTCTTTATTTTGGCATTATAATAGCAATCTGAATGTGCAGTGTTGTCTAAATACTGCAGTGGAGAGCAGTATCACAGCCTGTTTCAGCATTACATTTATACAGATAAAAGGGTTTAAAGTGTTATTTGTTCAAAGTACAATTTTCAATGGGTAATTTATTGCTACAGACCAGCTGTAAATAGTTTTTTTGTTTTTTACAATTTACATTATGTTTTTCCCTTTAAAATCATTAGCAATTATATTTAGCAGACACTGTGATCCAGAGCAACTTACAAAAGTACTTCATTGTTTACTACCTTAGCTAGTTTGTATCAGCTAGGATTCACTGTTCACTGCTTACCTTTGTACACATTGGGTTCACTGGACTTTGTATTATTTCAGGTTATTCACTATTTGGAGGTGTTCTAAAACGTTTGACAGGTAGTGTGATTACAGACTGCACACATTAACTAGTAACAAAGCTGAGTGTGTTTGTGTGTTTCTAGACTTGTAGACTTGCTAACCCTAAAGATGATGAGGATACTGTGGAACCGTTGAGAATGCGTAGATGGTGTCAGCAACTAACCCATTTTCTTAAACAGGTGAGTTCACTTGACCAATCTTGTGCTAGATAGAAGATGCACAAACATCCATTTTGTAATCCATGAACAAATCACATGAAATTAGTATAATGAGACAGGTATGGTAATGAGACATTAGTCTTTTTAATTTTACAAAAGCACCCTGACCCTTGCCAAAACCTCCTTGGCAGTAAAACTGCAAATAAACAATTTCTGCAGTGGTTAATTTGTGTCTCAAAACATCTTGTAAGACTTGTGTCTCAGTCTACTTCAGCTTAGTGACATTTGTAGGCCTTCAAGCAAGAACTGGACATTTTATCCTAGCACAACATTTGCGGTTTAGGACCAGCCTTTTACTAGGCCTTTCCCAAGTGTTAATTATTGTGAGGTCTTGCCTGTGTATTTAGGACCATTGTCCTTTTTGCCAGCTCGCAGATAAATTACCTAAAGGGTCTTACTTTAAAGGCAGGGTTATATCAGCCAAAAAGCTCCCTTTTATTTTCACCTGTCTAGAACATATTGTTGATCATCAAGATGTTTCTTGATGTGTCTTTTTATTGGTATTAGTTATCAGTGGTTTCTACTGTACGATTCTACCAGGGATCTGATGATTGTCCCATGTTTCTCTGATGGATATATCATGAGCACTGGCCTTAGCTAAAGCAAGAGTGGCCTGTAAATCTTTAGATATCATTCTTGGGTTCTTTGTCAAAAGATTTTGGCAGGGCATACATGCCCGGAAAGGCTGAAAGCATTTTGAGCTTTCTCCATTTTAACAGTATGGTTCTAATCGCAATTTGTGGAGCCTTAGAATCTAAGACATAGCATTGTGTACTGCCAAAATCACTCTAACTGAACGACCCAAAGTTAGATTTAAATTAGACAGGGCTGGCCCAAATTCAGGCTGGTTATGGTGGTAAATGAAGCAATCATACTGGTTATGGATTGCACTGATCCTAATGAACTCAATCCTAATTGACTGATCCTAATTAACTAAAATGATTTTGTCTGTTCAGGCTGCAGGCAAATTGTATTTGTTTCTCAGATTGGATCTGAGTGAGATACTGTCTGCACTGTTATTTGCAAGTAATCAGATCGAATTTGTGGACATCACAGCCCTATGTGCATGGGTTGCAGTGGTAACAACATAGGCGCTAACGAGCTGCTTTAATACGCAGAAGCAGGAAAAGTGGAGGTCACTCTGGATTTGGCATGGCCGCTGTCTGTTGCGTTGTGTGTGACGCAAAAGGAACTCTGAAAAGTGTCCAGACTGAGATGCATCTATCCAAATTCGATTGTAATCTTCAAAAGTAGTTTAAATTTGACTGGCAAAGATCATGTGTTTTTTAAGTGTCCAGACTACAGACTAGAATTTGGACAAAAATCAGATTTGAGCTGGCAGTCTGAACATAGCATTTGTGTCAATAAATACACTACCACAAGCCAGTATAAAATCAGACTAAATATAATGTGGAAAATGTGCACCAAATCAGACATTCTAATTGGGGGGACAAATATTTTTCCATTGCGCGTGTACCTGCAGCCCAGCATTGGATATCACCTCTTTTATGGTTTCTGTACTGCCGTTTTCTCCCATGTCTTAGGGTCTGGCTCCAATCAGACAACTGTTTGCTGATCCTTTGGCCTCCAGGAGCATTGCCCTGCTCGTCATTTTCTTCAGCATATCATTTGGGTATGTATGTGAAGGCTGCACTGTTGAAATAAGCTGTTACAACATCTAACAGCAACAGGACACCGTACACAAATATTACATTTTATATCTGTAGGTATTATGGCTTGTGGATGTGGTTTCCTGAGCTCTTCAGGAGAGCTGAAGATGGAGGTTCTCCATGTGCCAATATGTCTCAATCTCAAAACCAGGGGAATGAGAGCTGCTATCCAGTAAAAACTGCAGGTGGGATATTTCAAAGATTACATTATCTTTAAGATTATGACCACTCCCATAATAAAAAATGTGGGATAGGGTGTGGGATACCTGTTAGTACCTAAAGAGTTGGTTTCTCGTAGTTGACATGTTATCTGCAGGTAAAATGGCATCAAGACATCAAGATCTCTGGTATGGCCAGAGCATCTCCGAAAGGGCAAGGCCCTTCTTCTGTGGTGCTCCCGGTCAGCAGTAGTGAGTACCTACTGACAGTGGTCGGAGGAAGGACAAACCATGAACTAGAAACAAGGTGTTGAGCGCTATGACTCATGACTATTCCATGAGGGGCTACTGTGAAACAAGGCACAGATTTTGTTTAATGCTGGTTATGGGAGGAATGTGTCAACACACAGTGCATCCCACCCTGCTGCATGGTTGCCGACTGGACAGAGTGCCCATTTTAACCTGTGTCCACCATCAAAAGTGACTAGAAGGGATACACCCATGTTGGGACTAGACCTTGGCACGATGGAAGAAGCACTCCTTGGCCTGATGAGCTTATATTACATCATGTAGACGACTGGATACGCCTGCACTATTTTCTTATGGGATACACTAGAACAACAAGTTCCATCTGCAGCAGCTTCATATCACAACTTAACAGGACTTGAAGTATCTGCTGCCAAAATCTTGGTACCAGATACCACAGGGCACATTCGGCGGTCTGTAAATTGCGTGGTTGTGGTGGCACATACCATATCATTAGCATGAAGCATAAAGTGGCTTATCAGTGTACATTGAAATAGAGAAGAGCGTAATAAAGAGGCAAGGCGAGGCAAGACTAGACGTGGCTAAGGAACATTAGCACTTGGTGAATCAGGATTCATATTAATATGGTGTTTCGTTGCACAAGAAGTATTCGTGAAGTCATTGTCAGTTAACTGATGCCCACTATTTATTACAGTGTATATGGAAGGCTTTGTGACTGCAGCCTCTAACCTTCCTGGGAACATCTTTACGATCCTGCTGATGGACACAGTGGGAGGGAAGATCCTCCTCTGTGAGTAACTGTACACTTGTTTTTGGGGTTGTTAGCTTGATGTGCTTTATGTTTCTCTCTAATGTAAGGATAACAGTACTGGTCTTGGGTCAGTTGATTGCATCAGTATATCAGTGTCTGTCTGTAATCATACTGCCATTTTCTTTTTGCTCATCTTTCTCTATTCTGTCTGGTCTCTCAGCTGGGAGTCTGTTGGTGTCCAGTGTAAGTGTATTCCTGATTTATGTGGTGAAGACTAAAAGCCAGAGCCTCATAATGTCTTGTGTGTTCAGCGGTGTGTCTGTCATCTCCTGGAACGCCCTGGATGTAGTGGGCACCGAGCTGTACCCCACACAGCTACGGTATCTATCCTCAAAGATTCTCAAGAATGATTCAAGAAAACAGTGCAGTGACTGCAACATACACAAGCTTTACACAACACATGTTAAATGTTAATACGTTCTCTTTTCAGCTCCTCTGCATTGGGCTTCTTCACTGGAGTGGGCAGAGTGGCAGCAATCATGGGAAATGTAGTATTTGGCCAGCTGGTGGACTCTAACTGTGCCGTGCCTATATTGCTGGTTTCCGCCCTGTTGTTGGCTGGAGGTCTAGCAGCTCTGCGGCTACCCGGAACCAAACAGATGGACTTGACGTGAAACACAAACACACACACACACACACACACACACACACACAAGGTAATATGGGACATATATACATACAAGCCTGTTGCCCTACAGCCAGACCTAACTGAACTGAACTGAAGTCTATTCAAACGCAAGCCATGATTTCCAGATGACTGTATCGTTTGGACTTGCTGAACCACCAAACTAATATCCACTCCCACTTTTCCAGTTTAGTTGTTTGGTTAAGCACATAACCACACAGTCATCATCCAGAACCAAAGATGATATGTTAAAGCACAGAGTAAAAAAATATCGATATATTGAAATATCGCAATATTATCTTTTGTGATACTGTACTGATTTTCAAATAAAGTCAATATCAATATTATTGATTTTATGTGTCAATTTTTAATCAATAATTGATATGCAAATTTGGCGGCAGACAGTGGTATCTTTTTGTGTTGTGATAAACACCAACTGCTAGATAGCAGTGTTGTACTGTCTTCTGCATAAAAGGTGAACTTTTCTCTTACTCAGATTTTATGCATATGATTATATCCTATTTGTAATATATTGCAAAATATTAAAGTGTAAACCGTGTATCATAATATCATGATTCCTTTTGTATTGCCAGATTTCTGCTAATACACAGGCTTATTATCCAGGGCGACTGATTTAATCATGTTGCAGGGGTATGTAAATGTAGCATTAGGAACAACTCCTACTGGTGTAGCCTGGTTGGAAATGGAACCCCAGTATGCCTCATGGAGGGTAGCAGTGTTACCAATAGCAACTGAAATGTGTGCCCAACAGCCTGCAGAACTGTGCTCTAAGAACCAAAGCCTTAATTCAAGCGTACAGATGCGACTTATTTTGGAATAGTTGTCAGTCTCTGCCTTTTAACTTAACACTGTCATAGTTTTAGAGTTAATATTTATTAATATACAGTGGCTTTCAAACGTGTGGGCACCCACAGTCAGAATATGTTATGGTAAATAGTTCAGCGAGTAAAAGATTCTTTCAAGTCTTTGGAGAATTTTCTCTCATTTGACCTTGCAAAATGCTCCAAGTTATGTGGGATTCTCAAATTGTCTTGCATACACTGCTCTTTTCAGGTCTATCCACAGAGCATCAATAATGTTTAGTTTAGGGGACTGTGAGGACCATGGCAACACCTTCAGCTTGAGGTGATCCATTTTGAGGTTGGTTTAGGATCCTTATCTTGCTGTATAAGCCATCTACTTTTCATCCTCAGCTTTTCTACAGACTGTGTGGTGTTTGCTTTCCAAATTTTGATGTTCATTTTCAATTGAGTCCATTCTGCTCTTGAGCAATGAAATCAAACATGCCTTTGTTCAAATTGGCCCCCATGACTTTTTTTCTCATGCATCATGTTTGTTTAGATGTTTCTTCAGACAGATACCACTGCAAAGTAGAACAGTGCACCAGGGTCTGCTAAATGGTCTTGCAGTCAAACAGCCTTTCTAGGAGTCCTATGAGCAGTTCTCTCTGAAAGTTTTCTAGGTCTTCCAGACCTCAACTTAACCTCCATTATTCCTGTTAGCTGCCAAATCTTAATTACATTACATACCTGGAAACCTGGAGACACTTTGCTACTTTCCACCTGATTGTGGACATCAGTTATTTTTGTTGTTCAGAGTGCTAGGGAGGTGGGTAGAGGAGCCCACAGCTGTGATTGTTTTGAGGAGTGTTTATGAAGCTTTGAAATCTGCACCCCCTGCTTGAGTATAGGCCACTGCACTAATGCAGTAACAAGGTATTTAAACCTTGGTAAAAGTTTTCTAAGGGCTTACATTTTCTGGGCATGCCCAAACTTTGCATGGAGCTCAGGTATTCAGTTCAGCTTTTGGACTTCAGTTCTTCTACTTACTTACTTTACATTAACATACATTTGACCAGGGGTGCTACTTTTGCATGCCACTGTATGACAGATAATTATGGGATGCATGATCCATCATTTTCTGTTCCAATACAGATACATGAACTTTGCGCATTGGTCAATAACTGATATCAATCCAATACCATTGTTGATTTAATAAACCAATAAACCATCTGGGAAAGACTCAAGGCATCAGGATTGACATAATCATTACTAATTACAATAAACTATAACAAATGAACACCGATATAACTGAACCCAATTTCTGTTTATTAGTCACTAAAATTAATGACTGTGCTGGATCTCGGCACAGTGTTGTCTGGGCTCAGGACTTTTATTCTGAAATCTAGCAGCTCCTCCCTTCTCGGTTCTCCATGGAAGACAAGCTGGATGACTTGCTCATAGCTGATTGCATGCTGGTTAGATAGATGGAGTCTTGCTGTTTGCTATGATATATGTATGATGTCTGTAGGTTACTCTGATCCTGGGTTATAAAGCCTATAATACCGGCAGTGCGAGAATCGGGTTCAGTGAATGGATCTGTCGTTTGGATCTGACTAATTATTCGATACCCAATCCAGCTAATTTTGTTAGTATCAGGACCAATATTCAATCCTAGTATCGGATCGGTGCATCCCTAATGATGGCCATTACATTTTATAAAACACAACTAACAATTAACATGGCTTGTTATTATACCACTCATGGATGAACCAGTTTACCAAAAGTTCTTTTGATGATCATTTCTAACAGACTCTTAATGCTTCAACAACTTTATTGTGCCCAACTGGAACAATCTCCATTTTTAGGTAACCATGGCAACACTTGCAGACCAATGAGGTAGAGATTTTTATACTCTAAAAAGCAGCTGGGCCAGGCAACAAGCTCAGCACAACAAACCTGAACAAAAAGCAAGAGAGAGGGGCAGATAGAGACCGGCAGAGGGAGAGCGAGACAGACGGACAGACAGACGTGACACTAGGTCTTTGGCACAGAGCTTTAGAGTCCAAATGAAAACAGGGAGTAAAGTTGCATTTGATGGTTTACAGTAGATTAGGCCTAGTAACAGTTAATTCTACATTCAACAGGAACACAACAGTACAAGAATGGAAATTAAAGGGTCATGCTCTAGATGACTCTGCCTGCCCCATTCTATAAGAGTACAAGGGGGGGATCTAAAACCACCGTCTCCCGTTTCCCCAAGTGCAAATAAAAAAAAGTGCAACAATTTGATTAAAACTATGTACAGTTCACAATCTCAGAGGTCAAAGTCCGTTCCAATGTCGTTACCAAATAAACCTGACCTTGGATAGCAAGACTGCTGCTGAGCAGCAAAGGAGTCCAAAGATGGAATACTTAATGAGTGGAGCTGCTGCATAGCCAGGTCATGCATCAACTATTTATGAACCATTTTATGTTACTCCTTAAAATTAAATTTAAACAACTTTCAAAGTCACAAACACCTACCCCATGTAGTTAGAGAGAGTGCACAACTACAGGTCAAATACTAACTAAAAAAAACTCCCAGATCTGATCCATGCCTCAGATTACTGCAGGTAAAAATGAATAAAAACAGTGTAAAATATCTGAAATGAACTCCAAACTCTAAAATAAAAAAATACCAGATGACCTGCCGTAATAATAATAATAATAATAATATACAGCACAACTGTCCCCTGCTGAGGCTTCTAGACTGATGATTATAGATGCAAGGCATTTAAAAATAAAACAAAAAAATTGCTCTAAAATCAGGAAGGCATTTTTCTATTTGCCACCTGCTGAAATCTGGGGTTATCTCCATGGTGACGGTTGTCTGGGTAACTGTGCAAATGGGTCAGCATCACCCATCCCCTCTGTCTGCATAGTGCCTTAGTGAACAAGTAAACAGCAAAAAGAGAAAGCAGTGCAATACTAGAACTTTCTACAGTGATTCTCTCCTGGCTCTATCAGCTCAGGGGAGGGGATGGCACAGTTAACCTCCCTCAGCCCAGTGAGCTCTGAGCTCTCTGGGTTAGCAGCAGAGTTATGGTTGGCGCCGCCCACTCAGCTTGAGTTGAGGCTCCTCTGGTTACGCATGAGGGGCCGGTGACTATTTAGCACATCCATAGAGTGCTGCCAGTGCCAACAGGAGCGGCAGTAGTATTTGAAACAAGCCTGAGAGAGCAACAGAGAAAATACTGAGTTACAATCACAATCAGACGTCTGACGTTTTCATTTACGTCACAAACATGAATACACTAACAGTTCTAAAAAAACCCAAAGCTTTACTTTTTAACACATTTACAGATAAACTGATAATATTGAACAGGTTGATCAATAATGCCAGCATATATTTATGACCCAAGGTTTTACATGTATTAGTAAATATACAGCCAGTAAAAACTAATAATTTGCTACTTTTGGTCAGGGCATGCATCCAACATTCCAACATGCTTTCCTTAAACGACAGGATGTAACCTTGGTTGATGGGACCACTCGGATCACCATATAAAACATACTCTGTGCAACTACATGAAAAATACAGCAAAACAGCACCACCAGCGCTACAATATTTTTTTTAGTTAATCTAGAATAGTACTATATAATGTTCGAATATAGGCCAATATTGTGGGTTACAGGATTTTTTAAAATCCAGTAAACATGAACAGCTTTTATACAAAAGTTTTAGTAAATAGCTTGATGAATTTTGTTAAAAAGCCATTGTATGCATATAAACCACAATTTAGCTCTTCCACACCTTGTCTAATGCACCCCAAAAGACTGAAAATGTAGTTCTGAATTTTGATGGTCGCATTTTTGGCAACAACAAAATACAAAGCACAAAACTCTACAACTTACAGAGCCCCGCTGGTGACACCCCACATAGATAAAACTAAGACTTAGTAAGGTATGTGAACGAGATACTAACTCGTGGCCATGATGTAGTAAGGTGTTGGAACAAGATTCGTAAGGTGTGGGAACAAGATCTTAAGTTGTGGCCATAACTAAGTAAAGTGTGGGAACAAGATCATTAGTTGTGCCCGTGACTTAGTAAGGCATGGTCCTGCTCCTCACTACGCCCTGCCTCCGCACATTACTATATAGCTTACAGAATTAGTTCTTTAAGACTTTGTGTTTTTAGAGTTGTTTTTGTTTCTTAAATTCTTAAACTATTTGTATCTTTGCATCATGGATCACAATGTTCTCACCTGGTCTCTGCAGAAAAACGGGCCTGGCTGACCATTACAGACTTGGCACATGGAGTCATCAAGGTATGGGTCAATCTGAACCTAAAACAAGGGGAAGACAAAAGCATGAATAAGCAGGTGTAGCTGATAGTGGAAGAAACATAACCATTGTTTGGCTATCATGAACACTGGACATGTAAAACTCCTGGATACAGGAGAACACACTTGCCCCCTTACCTTCTTGGTGAACTTGGTGGTTTTGATCTCCACAAACGCAGCACTCACTGCTTTTAGGTAGCTCTTCTGGCTCCTAAAAGTCACACGTCCAGATCCTGCAAAAAAAAAACCCAAATATTTAAAACTCAACAGTTGTATCGAAATATCCATGATATGCAGATACAATGCACTGATGTAGTAGCAAAAGTAGCAGACCTATGGGATATTTGTGCTTGTCTGTGTCAATCCCAGCGTAAGTGATCCCTCCGAACAGTTCCTCCATGATGTGGGCCAGAGCTTCGGCATTCAGCATGCCATGGAGAGCTCCTACAAACACTGTCCTGCTCGGGAAGAGCCGCAGCGAGGGGCAGCGTACAAAATTACTGTCTGTGATCACCCATGGAATCACCTGCACCTATGTGAACAGGAGAAACAGGAGAGCTTTATCACAATACCTAAAGCCTTCAGTCTATCTCACCCCTAAATATGAAAAGTCAGACCAGCATGATATGGATGAAATTTCACATTTCTTTTTTAATATCATTGTTGCTATTTGCTAGTTATTTTGATTGTGATTTACTTTCCCAGTTAGTAGATGATTCTGGGCCAAATAGGGCATAGTTATGGCACTTAAGGGTCAGCTATGGCGATGGCAAATGGCAAAACTGGATTAAGCTGTAGCCGCCACATTTAGGCTACGTTCATTATTCAATTCCATTTTTTTGTTCAGATCAGATTTGGCAGCTCTTGACAGTTCACATGCATAAATGTAAGAGTTTTTTCTGGACCTGGGAGTACTTGCTCTGTTTTAGCACTAAGATTCAGACAAAGCCGTCACTGTCATTCCACAGCAGTATGTGGGCCGTATGAAAGTGTAAGTAAGTATGGGCCAAAACTGGGTCATGACTATTTGACATCTGGGGTCAACACAGTTTTAATACAGTGTTGGTATAAGCCCTTAACCTACAAGCAATCTGAACTGATGCACAGTTTGAAAGCACCCATATGAGGAGGTCCATCTTTTACTGAGGTACTCACAGTCTTGCTTCGTATCCTTTTGCTGGACATCTTGTAATAGTACTCCAGGTAATCACCAGGATGCAGATGCTGCTGGGTGCAGGCCTGCAGCAGAGCCTTCACTGACTTCTCTGACTCAAATACTAGGTACACATAACCTATAGGGAATATTCAGTCTTAATGTGCATGCTGAGAAATCCCATAATTTCTACTTACTGGAAAATGTGCAAAATGGCTTCAAACTGAAAAAGGGATCTCTGGGAAATCTGTGTTGCTGTTAATTTAAAAAGAATAAATACTAAGTTTATATATATATATATATATATATATATATATATATATATATATATATATATATATACATCCGCCTAGGATAATCTCTTTACCCAAATGACTAAAATCCTTAGGACATATGCCAGAGAAGGCAATGGGCCAAAGCGGTACTGCATTTTGCTGAGACAAATTACCTTGAGGAGGGCATCGAGGGTGCTTGCCATCCTTTCCAGGCCACTCCACTTTTAGGGGTCCAAACACACTAAATGTGTTCAAAAGACTAGCTGTGGAGAGGGAGAGAGAGAGAGAAACGTTAACAGAAACATACATTTGAATTTCTGTTCTGTTGAATTTACAAACAACACTAACATGTTTTTTAATGAATTATTCTATATTCTATATATTATTCTATATTCTATACTATATATATATATATATACACACAATGTATAATACAAGCCCACATTTTTTTAAGCGTTCTAGCGTCAAGCTGAGTTGGATTAAAGGTAAAACAGTTTGTGTTAGATTTTGAATCCAAACAGATATTCTGTAATCATACCACTATGGATTAAGCTACTGATTAATATATGTAATGAACATATATTATTCACCCTCTGTAACATCCCATGGCACTCCTCCCAGGAACACTTTACAAGAGTAGATGGGGTTTTTGTAGTTGCGTGGTGGCAGCTGTCCAGCCCAGGTACAAGTGGCCTCATTAGTTGCTGTGAGAGGAAATGAACAAAATCAGATCAAGATTCTGAAGCAACATTCTACTGAGTTTTCAAAGTATTTGCATAAATAAAGCCCTGGGGTCAAAATAAAGTCACTCAAAGAGGTTTGACGTACCACTGTGCACTGTGAAGCAAATTACCTTTTGCTAGTGATAAGAATCAAATCAATTTAACACACACACCTTGGCCTACCAGTCCCTTCACGTTTATTGAGCTCACCAGATGTGATCTTTCTTCTTAATGATATTATACAGATTTTGGTAATCTCTAAGTTTGGTGGGATTCTTATTTTCAACCTCATAACAGCTTTCACTGGCTCTTGTCCTCATGTTGAACAACAGCATTTACAGACTGTTTGGGACTGTCTTATGCCTGCACTATCAGCTGAAACCATAATTTATGACTTTCAGATTTTAGCAATGTAATCTATACATCACATCAAACCATTTTAGATCACGGTGCATCTAAATGAGTGAAATGTGGCTTCCAGCAAACAGTGATTCTGCCTGGGTTTAGTGGTATCTAATGTTAGCATGCTAACAGAAGAGTACCTGCAGCCTGTCTGTGTAACTGAGCCTTCCTCTCGATACTGAAGGAGTGGTCTGGTGACCCCAGTGTGTCCCAGCTGGGCCAGGTGGATGTCTTTGTCCAGCACTTGGCCAGTGATGCTTCAGGCACAGCTGGCAGAGTAGGGGCAAGAGGAGAGATAGGCTCTTCTCTGTGCCCCACGCTGAGTCTCACAGCATCTTTCTGAGTGCCAGACAGGAGGAAGTTCATAGGTGGAGAGATCCGCAGGCTGGTCTGCAGGAGAAATGCAACTTGCATTGTAAAATGTAACAACACTGTATCAGCAAAGTGTGTTCAAACATCACTGTCATATTTTATTTAGGTTTGTGTGGATTCTGAGCTGTCTCTGTACTCTAAATGACTGCCTTCGTCAGCATGTTTTTGTGCTGTGCCTTCAATGAAGGACAGTCCAGGTTTCTCACCAGGTAGTCTCTGGACCAGATGCCTTTTGCAAAGACATCTAGATACTAGAAAATGTAACTTTGTAATTGAATCTAATTGTGTCTGCCACATTAAAATGAAAGCTGCGATCAAAATGATTTCTTAGCAACTATATATCCAAGGCGCACATTTGTTATTATAAACAGATACTGAGAGCCCTTGTTTAAGTTAGCTGATTTCTAAACAAGGTGTACCGACATTGTCCAATAGGTTATGGAAAAATCTTGTGTTACAGTAAATTAATTCAATCAATAATGGCGCAGTAGTTCAGTACTGTGTTTATGAATCCTGACAATGTTTCATAGCCTGAATTGTGATGCTGCTTACCAGGTGGTCGGAACCAGAGGAGATTCCACTGGTTTCAGAGTCAACAGGACTGCTGGATCCAGAGTTTAGCAAAGAGCAATTCTCTATTGCTGGGGTAATGCAGGCCAGGCTGCTGGAAAAATGTTCCAACAGGTCTCCTCTCCCCAAAGAACCTTGGCTCTGAGAGCAGTGCGGTGGTCTGTCCAGTACATTACCCAAAGGACCTGTCAACAACCCAAGCACTGCCAAACACAATATAGACAACATTGTATATAGGCAACAATATACATAAGATGCATATATATATATATATATATATACAACTCAGCCATGTGTGAAAAATTGTAACTCAATTGAACCTCATCACAATGGTTCCTATCATAGAGCAAACTGTAAAGGGTAGATGACGGGGTCAGAGCACCTCCAAAACACCAGGTCTTATGAGGGTGTTCCCAATATGCAGTGGTCAGCACCTACCAAAAGTGCTCCAAGGAAGGACAACCGGTGAACCGGCGTCAGGGTCATGGGTGCCAAAGGCTCACTGATGCGATCTATAGAGGCCCCACCTCACAACTTACAGGACTTAATGAATCTGCTGCTAAAGCTTTGGTGACAGTTTCCACAGGACACCTTCAAAGGTCTTGTGGAGCCCATGCTTCAATTGTTTTGGCAGCAACACAATATCAGCCAGGTGATTTTAACGTTATGGCTGATTGGTGTGTATATAAACTTTACAAATGAGCCCTAGCCCAAATGGTAGATGTAGAATACTAACACTTATCAATACAACAAAGGAACATGGAAAAATGGCACAGCTAACAAATAATTAGTGCAGACAGCCATATTGTTTAAACCTGAAAATGATTTAATGCATAATAAACTAAGCTGTCAGAGAGAGCTGTCCTAGAATGACATTAGCTCTGAATGAGACAGCAGAATTGAGCTGGTTTGGGTGCTGTGCTGTGCTGTGCTAGCGTCTGTCATCTGCTCTATTAGGAGAATTGGGGCAGAGCAAATGTGAGGCGTGCAGGGACTTTACATTTAGATGCGTATATGCTCTACGAACTACATCATAGTACAAGACTCACATCAAATATAAGCATGAGTTCAATATCAGGGCAAATGTCCATGTTCAAATATCTGACCACAACACAGCCTGCTCTGACAACTGCATGTTTTCATGTCCTGAACAAATGCTAGTGGATCAATATAGCAACTAGCCCTGGTGTGTGGGGACTGGCTCAGGGGGGAAAGTGATTAGTCATGCATGAGTTAAAGATATGAGACAGCACTAAGACTGAGCTCACACCTTCCAGAATGATCTATCACACCAACACATATTCACTTTCTCTCTTCCTATCTCTCGCTCTCTCACACACTCATAGACACATGGGTGCCAGAAAATCTAGAATCATCTATTATCACGGCAGCAGATACTCATGTCTATACACACACTTTTACAAAGGGCTCGAAAATACAGTGTACAATCAGAAAGAACGTAGTGATAAACCTGTTCAACTCTAGGCTTATTATTCAGTTGTTAATCTTGAGGCTTATGTGGTGCAATATGTCCCATAATTACTCAGCAATTACTACAAAACTACAATGTAAAGTGTGTGGTTACGACTGTGAGAAATAGACGAGCCCTTAATTTAAAGGTTTAGCACTTAAATTAATGGTGGTTAATTCCTGGACCCACATTATCCATAATCCTAGACTTAAACCGCCCAGTGACATTACCATGTGTGCACAATGTGTGTCCAGGAAACCAGCCCTTGATGTAACATAACATGATTAAAAATGTCTACATGCTGACAGCGGTTCTTACTGGTTGCTGGAGAGCAGGGCTGTGCCGGAGGTTCAGGCTCAGGGCAGGTCCAGGGCTGGTCCCAGCATGGCAGGCCGAGGGACTGCAGGCCCAGGCTGAGCTCTGTGATGTCCGGCAGGCCAAGGGAAGCATCCTGGTCCTGGCTGCAGAATGGCATCCGGCTAGCCACAGCGGAGCATCCTGCCTCTGGCAGGTCTACCGGGAAAACATAAGAGGACACAACCAAACAAATACAATCAAACATGTAGGAAACATCAAAATCTGAAAGAAAATCTGTAATCTGTAAGAATAGCTAACAAGACACACAGACTCAACCGGGTGGAGTTACCTGAACAACCAGGAAAAAAACGACATAGATTTGAGACCACCAAGCCAAATGGTTTTTAAAAACACAGAACTCACAAGACGAACCTGCCACACTGCCTGTCGAGGCCTCCATGAGCCTCCGTGTGCATCACTGACACGTTAAACATGTGACTGGTACAGCGAGTCTCTCACTGCCCGAGCCATTCCCTTCTACAGCACATCAGATGCCAACCGTCACACCCATACCACCGGCTTCACTCACTCCAGATCTCCAGATACTTCCAAGTGCCTCGGCACGGTCCTTGTATGTGTGTGTGTGTGTGCGTGTATGTGTGTGTGATCAGGGTGTCCAGATATCTGCTGTGCTGCTCTCGGCAGCCGAGCTGCATCACACACTGATCTGAGGACAGAGAAGCGTTAGTCTCTCTCTCTCTCTCTCTCTCTCACTCGCCCGCTCCCTCTCTCAGTGTCTATGCTGAGTCAGGCCTGGAGCTGGAGGCTGGCCAGGTGACAAAGGGAGGGGGGGAGAGAGAGAGAGAGAGAGAGAGAGAGAGCACAAGCTAGCTCCTGTAATCACTGTGATTCAGATGGTCTTAGTGAACAGTTTTGTTTTTCCTTTCTAGCAAGTGGACCAGACACACCCTGCCTTCAGTCGATCAGCACGTTTTGCTATGTTTGATCTAAGGGCACGCGGACAAGCTTTGAGAGATATTTAATTGACATGTTGGGGATCAAAAATAGCTTTTACACTAGTACCTGCTTGAAACCCAAAGCTTGTAACTGCTAAACCGTCAGCACACACATCAATGCCATGAAGACGGTTACTTTATCTTACACAATAAACCACAGACAAGCTGGACATACATGCACACACTGTCGGGGGCCTTGGCACGCTTGAGTGTCTGAAGTGGAGTGCTTACAGGGGCAGCATGATTCAGCAACAACTTAAAACTAGAAAACCAGCTGACAACGCCATTCTGATGCCAGATTGAGTCATTTACAAAAGCGCTGGGTGTTGGAAGCACATATGCAGGCATCGGAACAGCTGTAGGAACCACGTGCAGGCATCGCAACAGCTCAGGAATTAAACTGACGTCTGTGGATGGGACTAATCTTTTGACCATTCCTTGGAAACTCATTAGTCATTAGAGCAAACAGGCTCTTCAGCTAGTTAGGTAATATATGTCATAACTACATGAATACACTGTGTGAGTAGATGTAAATGGAAATGGGGTTTGACTGGAAGAAGGAGCTTGTTGTTGACAACTGTGTTACCTGTGAGGTAATGCAGAGGAGTTTGACTGTGGGCCGATAAGGTCCATGTGCATGACAGAGAATTCTCCAGCCAGATGCTCATTCTGCTGAAGACATTTCCAGCACTGCAGGTGAGCTCTACGTGGCTGTCACAGGTACACAGACCTTCTTTCTAGAAAGAAACAAGAGTTACGAAGAGTACAGAGAACTCAATCCTCATTCACACATTTGCTGTTCCCAGTTAAAAATGGCCGGTCTTTACAAATGAATGGGTGATCGTACAATAAGTGTATACCATTTGGATTCGAGCAATAGGGACGAGCCCTATGCATCATAAATGCAGTGCATATATTTGTGGTGCAGGGCACATGCAACATCCATCATGTACTGTACAGCATGTGCATAATAACACAGAAAATACCACCACTATTACACTTTAATGTTTATGTTGTAAATATGATTATAATAGTGTTGCACTGCAAATCCTGATATCATTATTATTATTATTATTATATTATTCTGTTTCCATTTTTTCATTCCATTTATTTTCAGATTGTTTCCATGTTGCTTGTCCTGGAGCTTTCCAGACATCAAAATGGTCCAACTCCATATTTTCACATTTGTAGGGTATTTTTGGGGTACAAACGTTGGTACACCCTTCTTATTTGCCAATGATACAAAAACACCCGATCAACCACATGGGGTACCACAGAAATGACTTGACAATATGCTAGCAACCACCTGAGACACCATGGCAACCTAGGATACCATACAAAATCCCAATGTAACACTTTAGGAACCACTTAGCTACTCCACAGAAACCACCACAGCCTGGAAGTGAATCCACTTAAGCTGCGCAATCATCCTAATAAATCACATTCAGGAAAATGCTCTTTTCTCGTTGTCACTGTTGTTCATGAAAGAGTTTGAAGTCTTTAATATGGTTACATTACATGTGTCATTTGTTCACAAGAACTTAAGTATATATAAAAAGATATACATCACAACATCAGGTGATAATATAGTATTATGGATGTAAGAGCAGCTGTGGTGGGGCGGTCATTTTGGCCCTGTAACACAACACTAATGAACATTAAATCACACCACGGGAGCGTTAAACTAAGACTGGTCAGGTCAGACATTTCTCAAAAAGCAGGAGCAGGATGGATATCTATATTTATATATATTTAAAAGTTATAAATTGAGGTTCATGAGCAGTAACGTTATGGTCGACTTTACCACTTTTCCCATACGGGCTCCTCCACCTCGCCTCGACTCCAAGGTCAGGCAGCATGGCAGCCCATTAAAGATGTGTGGAGACAGGCAGGCTAACGTGGCAGTTCTCTTAACGAATTGGTATCTTAAAGCCTAACTAGCTAAATTTTTAAAAAAGTAGTAGCTAGCTACAACCTGAACCACGGCTTTACTTACCCAAACAAAGGCCATAGGTCTTACTAAGCTAGCGCCACATATTAAACATCGTGGACCACCACCGACCACTGCGACCCAGACACTGGGTCACACAGACACACACAGTCGATGCCTCCCTCATTAAGTAAGTTTCGTTTTAACGTTAGCTAGCTAGCTAACTTTTTAAAACGAAAAATAGAGATGTTCCGTTACTTTGGTTAAAATAAATACGAAGCGCCCAAAGTATCAAGGTAGAAAATAATATTATAATATTTAGAGAGAAACGTTCCCTCCGTTTAAATGAAGCGTCCCATTGATTTTGTAATGCACTTTCTCACTATAATAAATCCGTCTAACAAAAATGTCTAAAATGCAACCAAACGACTCTCTACGGCCGCGTTTACAGACCTCCTGTATCCTACAGACCTCCTGTATCACTGGTGCAGTTAGCTATAGTGCTACAGACACTGGGGGCTAACGGCATGTGTGCTTGGCTAGCACCAGCTAGCTACTGAACAAGTCAGCTGGCTACAACGGGCTATATATATTGTAAATAATCCATATATATATATATATATATATATATATATATATATATATATATATATATACTTTACTTATTGTCAATAATGTAGAGGGACCCTATATGGATTACTTGGAGGCATTTCGATAGCTATCAACTTCAGCTATCAACGAGTTGATTCACCGGCGCCACGTTGACGAAGCTACAGTGCAGGCTCTCATCAGGGATAAGGTACCGTTGTGCTTACTAGCTAGCTAGCTATCTTCCTGGTAAGCAGTCAATTAACCCCCTTTATGCAGTCTGATCCACTCGTACCAGTGCAACACACACCCCTAACACACCATGTCAGTCAGTGTCACTGCAGTGCTGAGAATGACCCACCACTAAAATAATACCTGCTCTGTGGTGGTCCTGTGGTGTGTCCTGGCCTTTGAGGAACAGGGTGAAAACAGGCTAACATAGTATGCAGAGAAACAAATGGACTACAGTCTGGACTCAAGTGGGGTTGTGATCATTCAATAATCTGACCTTACTAGGGCTCTTGTTGCTGAATGCAATCAAATTCTCTCATGCTCCAAAATCTAGTAGAAAGCAAATCCTGGACAGTACAGACAGTAACTCCAACAAATGCAGGATAAACACTTTTTTTAATACCCTTGACTTTGGAAGAAACAATGAATTAGCAGATGTCCCGATACTTTTGTCCACATAGTGTATCAGGATGTGCTGGGATGAATAACTGAAAGCCTGAATTTCAAGTCAGAGCAATTTACATTTAACCAATGTAAATATGTTAATCATCATTTTGTGAACTATGTACATATTCATGGACTATTCTTTTTCAGTATTATCCTTTTCTTCATACATGTTATCATTATTAATATGATATTAACATTAAACCTTCGTTTTCTTCAATATTTGATTTGGCAATGGTTATTTACAATTCACACCAATAAAGCTATTTAAAATTTGAATTGTGGGATAAAACGAGAGCAGGCCGTTTTTGACTTCAAGAAGTACATTTGCGAAATTCCACAATTACTCGTCTGAAGCAATTTCACAGTTTCTGCATTAATAAATAGATGTTAATAGATGTGAATATATGTGTTACTCCTTAAGTTTCTTTGGTGCCCTTATGTGTAAATCATCCCTTTGCAGAGAATTTCCACTGTAGATTGGTTAAACAGTATCATGGTAAACATCAGCAGTTGACAACAAGTTACAATGCAGTGTCTTTCTGTTTATTTTTCATATTGTAGGTGCAGATAGTCTTGTGACATCTGTTATCCGCGTGCAGTTTGCTGAACCAAGCAGTGACTTTGTCAGATGTCCCCAAGCACATTCCCGTGGTTGTGTTTCTGTGTTATTATATCTTGGTAGGAGGATTCCTTATGTAGACATCATACCTGGATATATCTGAAGAGGTCAGCCAGCTTCCAGACTCAAATATCTGGATGATGGACATATTCCCATATTCTGGTATATGTTGTGATATGTGGAGTTGAATCTTCTGTATTAAAAGCCTAATCACAAACATATACACTTTACCACGGTCATACAACACTAGAACTGTGCACATGATGCCAGGTTGGCCTGGGGAACACTTTCATTCTTTGAGGGACAAATTACAGGGCTGTTCCAGCCTTCTCCTGTGGCATCCAGTTCATCCTGTATGAAAGTTTTTTGGTTCTAATGGGAGGACAACTACATGTATTCTATTCAGCATTTGTAACTTTAACCAGCATCCTGAACCCTTAATGTCCCATTAGGTAAATTAATGAGTTAGTCAGCTGTCAGAGCCATTGCACTGATGTCTGTTGCAATACAAGTGAATGGAGTGTACAGAACTCTTAAACGCCTGCAGGCATCAGTGTAGGATACTGTACCGAAAGGTATTCTGTGCACTCCATTCACTTGTATTTAAACAGATGTCCGGGTAATGACTCTGCATGCTAGGAGAGGCCTTAACTGCATCGGTGTAAAGACAACTGTGATGGACGGAACACCATTAGACTATATAACTGTAGTTGATCACTACAGCTTAAGTAGGCAATTTAACAACATAGTGTTTTGTAGTTGAGTTGATATTACTTTTTATTTACTATAATAATAGGCGTAACACCCTACCTGAATTCATGATAGAAAACAGAAGAGGAGCAGGTTCTTGTCCAAGAAACCCCAATCAAAATGCTTTCAGTCCATGCAAATGATCAAGCCAAACTTCAATGCAACTGTACCTTAAGGTCCAACCCTACTGTCCCAGCTCTTTATCCTCATGATTGACTGTGCTGCAGTCTTACCTAAACTTTAATCTCCACCTTCTTCACTGTTGTGTGTCTAAAAATGCCGTATGTCACATACACTGCTTTCCGCAGTGCCCTTCATGGGGCACAGTGCCCTGTGGGGGGTTACACATGGGTCTCTGCTGGTGTGATATGCCTTTAGGCAAATCATTTTCAGTATCAGTTGACTGTGGCATTATCGCAAATGCTACACATAGTTGGAAATCATTGCCCAGTAAGCTGACATCCTGACCTCACTAACACTCTCAGACCCTAATAGCAATGTTTTAAGCTGAGTTCAAAGTAAAACTAAATAAAATCCAAGTGGTCCATGACGTCCTGTGCACTGCATGTTATGCTCTGAAATAGACGTTGGGTCGGGTTGGCACCACAATTGATTACATCAGTGAATTAAGGAATTGAGCAAACATTTTATGTCTCTAAATATAATAATTTTCTGTTTTGATACTTCGTAGATACTTCTGTAAAGAAGCACAGCCTTTTGAGGAGGTCTTTTAATAATAAAATAGAAAAACGCAGATTTAATACCAGTTTTAATGGCATGGAGTTTACAATGGTTAAGCAGTTCTGAGCTCTGTTTTTAGAAAGCTGTAATATTACTGCAATTGCGAAAAACTTTTCCTTATATAGTTTTATTATCACCCTGGCACATATCCATGTAAAATGGCATTATAAAAGCACTAAAAGAAAAAGAGTCAGCACAAATTACATTGTAAACCCAACACTCTCCAAGTCTCTACTAAAACTGCACATTATAAATATTCTAGATAGGACAGTTCATACATAACAAGGTGCAATTAGTGCTTTTGCAAAGGCACATTACATATTATTACATCATTTTGTACTTTATTCCACATCTCAGTTATTTAGCAGACAAGGCCTTGCTGCACCTTTTTGTGACTGTTACTGAGATTTTAGACATTTCTTTTACCATGAGTTCAGTTCAGTTTGTCGGTTCATTTTCTGAATGTTCCAAAGCCAGCAGCTACGATTCCAGCATACATGTTTGCCTGATGTTGTCTCATCTGTGTGCCAAAGAATCTTACTGCTCCTCCACTCTGACTAAAAGTAAACAGGTTTAACATAAACATAAACACACCACCTGAAATACTATTATCAGGTACACCCACAATGTACTTTGTAAGATTGCAGTGACTGACTGCAGGTGTACGGTGTATCAGCCCCTTTGTACCTCGTCCATCAAAGGAAAAGGACCACCACAGGACCACTGCCGCCTGGATATTCTTTGAGTGATGGTAGTGCCACTGAGATGGTAGTGTGTATTGTGCTGAACAGTCAGTTTTAGTGTCACTGTTGGCTTGCTAAAACTGATCACTGATGAAGGACTAGAGGATGACTGACACAAACAGTACCGACAAGCCTGGGAGTGTGCCAGATACCTGTCTTACAGTTTTTAATCACCCTACTGAAATGCCCTGCATGTCATGTCCAAATCAAGATGTAAAAGCCACCATCATGCTAGATTGGTCTGCTTCCGTTCAATAGTCTTAATTGTTCAAAGCATATCCAAAGAGCACTGAAACTGTTCCAGAGGCTTGATACCGATTCCAACACCTTATAATTGATATCAGTGTGTAACAAGCACTACTAGTGGCTGGATGTGTTAGATTGGTGGACTGTTCTCAACACAACAGTGACAGCACCGGACGACTGCACCTGTAACACAAATACCAGCACAACACACTCTAACATGACACTACCATGCTGGTGTCAGTGCTGTTCTGAGAATAGTCCTCCATCTAACAACAGTGGTCCTGTGGTGGTTCTGGTCCAGTGATGGATAGAGCAGGAAGGGTCTGATAAATTGTGCAGCAACAGACGAGCTCCACTAAAGGTAGACCTATGAAGCCTACCTATATGGTCAAAACGTCCAAGGAGACTGAATATTCCATGTAATGCTACTATTGTTTTGTACACACCAAGTATTGAGAAGATCAATCATTGCAAGGATTATTCAGGGAACAAACTTCTGAGTAATGAAGTAGATTACTACATTACTTCCCTCCACTGTCTATTCATTTACATTTTCTCCACAGCTTGTAGTAGTACTTTATTTGCCTGGGAGGGTGCCAGAGACCTGCGTTACAGTCTTTAATCCCCCTATTGAAATGCCCTGCATGTCATGTCCAAATCAGCATATCCCAAGAAGCACTGAAACTGTTCCAAAGGCTTGATACCGATTTCAACAACTTATAATTGATATTAGTGTGTATGCTGTCTTAATATATGCATGTTTGGTTTTATAAATGCTGTCTGTATATCGTCACTGTCCAATGAAAAGCATGTATCTCTGGAAGTGTGAAATAAGAGCATTTCTATTGGTACATTCATCCAGAATTCAAGGTTCAAACCATGAAGAAAACCTAAAAACGGACAAAAATGGAGAGACATGGTTTTCAATGGACAGCAGCGATATAGTTTGGTTAGGTTGGTATAAAAGGACAAGCCTATATAGATGAAAACAAGTAGATTCCTTATGTTTATATCACTACTGCCTATAATTCTAGACACTTGTGTTTAATACTGGCATACACCTCACTTTGGACTGAATATGCTGAACAATATCCCCAGAAACCCTGTCCAGAATGGTTGAAGTCATCTTTCTCATGTAATCCGGGAGAATTCCCACTTGTTCCATCAGTGCTCTGAGACCAGGTCATGTTCTTCCTGGCATGATGTAAGCCTCTGTCATCAGTTCCACGGCCAACTGACTGGGTTTCACTTCCTCAAATGGTGCTGCTTCTCGAACTATTTGCAACAGTGCCCTCTGTCGCTGGAGTTGTCGAGAAGCTGAAGAGCAGACTCACACTGCTTATCTTGCTGTGCCGCCATCAGTCTACAGGGGCACAGTGCAGTGGGTGTGTTTGAGTAGTTCATACTTCTGTATAAAAAATTTTGTGCTCTACACATGAATGCATTACCATGTCAAATATCAAATATTACTTTTAGACAACACTTATAGTTAGCAAAAGTCAGAGACCACCCATTAATTAATTTACTGATTTCTGCACGCAAATGTTCTTTTTTTCAGACACTGAACCAACAAATAGCTTGTGCTTAATGGTAGTTTTAAATGGAAATTTACAAATAAAGGGTGCTCTCTGACTTTTGCACAACACTGAACCTTACTATCATATCCTTTACACAAGATTCATCACTTTTGGTCCTGGAGGGCTTCAATGCTGCACTGTTTCATGATTTCTCTGGGCAAACACACCCCTAATTCAGCTCAGCAGTTATTCCCAGGCTTAGCTGGTCTGTTATAGCAGGTAAATCACCAAACTGTGTTAGACTCCAGGAACCAGATTTTATGACCCTTGGTCTACACAAGAGTCTCACCTAGCAAGGTGTGTCATGGCCTTCTGGATATTATGGCCACTCTTTGCACTGCATTCAAAGAATTCTGCCTGGTACTCCTGTGTCACAAATATGAACAATCAATACAAAAGAAAACAGAAATATATATTTCTGTATAAAAAAACAGAAGAAAAAGAATACAGGTAATACTTCATGTGGTGTTTATTACCTCAGCCAGTTTCTGGCCTTGCCTGATGGGCACCTGTCTCCTTCCTCCTTCCTCAATGTCCGTCTTATTGCCTAACAACATCAGACAGGCTTCCTCTGCCATGTTATTCTGTCAGAAGGATGGACTTGCATTAGAATAACCAATCGTAGGTCATGTAACTCCTTATTGAACTGTGCTTTTATTGCTCTTTTGTTAAACTGAACATACCGAATCTTAGGCCCACTTTGCCAGCCATAGTAACCCACCCGTGCAAAGGCAAAACCTTACGAAAATACCTTATTTGCATCTCAAATGGGCCTCACCCGAATCTGGTCCAGCCAGTCCCGTACTGCCGTGAGTGAGGTGGCCTGAGTCACATCATACATGGCGAGAATTCCATCTGCCTTGCGGTAGTACTGCTGGGTGATGCTGTGGAATCTGAGACAGAGGAATGAAAGTCCTGATGATTTCCCTGCTTTATTGATTTACCTGATACTTTCAACAGGACAATTTTGAAAAATCCTATTACTCTTTTGCACTTTAAATGACTTCAGGGGCTTTGCCTTGCCTGTGACAATACACTGGTAGTGAAAAAGAACAGCTACAATGAAGGATGCAATGAAGGATATGTGGGAAGCCATTGAGATCAGCAGTGCCCAATTCACATCTCCCAGATTAACCTTTTGTTATTTTTCCCTAAAAAATTTAATAATAATACTAATAGCGTTGCACAATTAATGTACTATTAATAATACTTGATGTATATTATATACACAATTAATACACACAACATTAACTAAGTGACTCCAAGCCCACACATAAGTGACTGGCTTAATCTATTAACAGTTATAAAGTCAACTACATAGAATAGCTATTTTCTGTAGACTATGTAATTTCAGTAATTAGAAATATATTTTATGTCTGTCCCAATGTTTTGGTCAACTCTGTCACCTCTGATTTAAAGCTGCAAAAACTGTTCTAATTTAAAACGTGACCCGCACTCAGTTATGTCACTCAGACTTCTTTTGAGGATAAATCAACAGTATCTTATTTAAATAATCAAATCTTTTATTGTGATCTTGAGTGAATCAATTCAGTCAATCAAACTGTTTTAATAAACATTGAAAATTCATGAAATTCTGTTTTTGACGTTCCCTGTGGAGTCTAGTTTGAGGTTAGCATATGGAGTTAAAGCATCTATTTATTTGGAGTATATGGAGTTAAGGCATGTCTATATTTGCATGTACACATCAGTCTAGCAAGTGTAACGATAATACACTTGAAAAATACCCTCAATTCTAGAATAGGCTTGCGTGTTCTGTGGTAGATCCTCAGGAATGGATACCCTTGATTTAGAAAATTTTAAGACAAAAATATGCTAAAGCAGTGTGTGTTAGTTATCATGACCAGAGAAGGAACCTACAACATTTTAATATAAACACCTTTTTTTCCATTGGATTTGTTTTGGTGTGTGTATGTAAGGGACATAGTTTTGAGGTCAAGTTAAGATGGGAAACCTAGACCCACTCAATACACATAGCTGGTCCCAGTTTTTCCTCTTACCTCTCCTGTCCTGCTGTGTCCCAAAGCTGAAGAGCAACATGGGTGGAGTCAAGTTCTAAACTTCTTACCTGGAAGTCCATACCTGTCAAGCAAATGCAAATGAAACTTGGTGCTGTGCAATGCTGTGAACCTGTGACCTATTTCAAGTTATGCTGCTTGGGACAAGCAATTTTTCTAGGCACCAGTGGCTAGATCAGTGTTGAAAATTGTGGCTTACCTACAGTAGCACTCATTTTGTTAGGGAAATGCCCTCTGCAGTAGTGATGGATGAATGAGCTCTTGCCCACTCCTGAACTGCCTAAAAATACCACCTTAAACACACGCTGGGGTCCAGCCTAAAAAAGGGAGGGCCAGAATGATTAAAACTATAGAAATGTTAAAATGTTAAAACAATAGATATCTGCTTGTGTAGTACATCTCAGTTTCAGCATTCTTCATTTTTCAGCAGTGAGAAGCTATTATGAGAGAGTATGATTGGGTGCTTAGACGTTTTATTCAGGCCGGTAGGATCTTTGAAATTTCCGAAATGCAAATTCCCTAAGCTCTATATTTGCATGTACACATCAGCCTAGCAAGCCTTCTTTTCTTTCTTTCTTTTACTCCCTCTGTCTTTGTTTTGCTTAAACATACATATATATGTGTGTATCTCTATCTATCATATATATATATATATATATATATATATATATATATATATATATATATATATATATGTATGTATATATATTGAAATACCTTTTTGTCATCCAGCAGCATGGCCGATCTCTGGTTGTTTTCTGAGAGTAGTGATGACTCTGCCTCTGCGATGACGTCAGGTGAGTCTTTCTTCAACTGACTGGTAAAACTGAACTGCCTTAAGTGTTAATGAGAAAACACACCATATCCTCAATACTTCCATACTTTACGTCATAGTCATTAGGTCAAGTACAAAAAAAAATGCACAGTAACTGTAAAACACTGAGGCACACGAAAGTATTAGGACACACCTCTTAATTATTGAATCAGTTGTTTCATTCAGTCCCATTGCCACATATGTCACACAATCAACTGTCACGGGTATTATAGAAAAGTGGTGAGTCGCCGAGTGCACATCGTGTATAAAAGTGGTCAACGCTCTGCTGACTCAATATCTGATTTGTGTTCCAAATCTGCTGGGATTTGAATTTATGATATCCTTACACCTGATGAGCAGGCAGTTAGACTGCTGTGCCACTCTGGAGCTATGGAATTACTCTACATGAAAACATAGTTATGACTTTAGTGTGGGGAATTAGTCTTCTTGTCACAATGTGAGATCACTTCAAATACTATCAATACCACAGCCCATCTTTACGAGTCTGAGAAGACACAAGAATTTGTTATACGACAGTAACGATATGTGTGTTATGCATTTAAAAAGCTGATCATAGGTGAAATGGTACTGCATATCATTGCTGTCCATAATGTGGAAAATGCAGAAACATTCACTTAATATAATTAATATATTTTGCATTTATTTTTGTCCATATATCAAGAAATGTTCACACATTGTAAACTCTGATCTAAATAAATAAATAAATAAATAAATAAATAAATAGGCATATGGTTTTGGACAGTTTTAATATGAACCGTTTTTAAGGCATTTTACCTATGATTGGTTATGACAACTTTGTAAATTTGAGTGACGCACCTGTTGACAGGCTTCTTGGTCAGGATATAATCTCCAATTACTGATCCTTTCTTCTCTAAAGGTCTCTTCATCTTAGGCGTCTATGAAACAGTCCATGAAATAGGAGACACACGTTTTGTCTTTAGCCGAAATTCTGAGCAAATCATTCATTAGGGTTTTTAAGGTTATTAGAGTTATATACTCTTCCACAATTAAACAATGAACTGTGTACCCCTACAGATTAGGGCAACTGTGTGCTTCCTAAGGTGCAGACATTTGTTGTCTGACCAAATCCCATCTGTGTGTGTACATAATTGAGAGCATGCATTGGGTTCTTGTGCAATAAGGACACGAATAGGGAAGTGTACCTTCAATAAAGACTTTTATTGTACACTGTGGCGGTGCTGGAAAACACCCATTTGTTCATAACCTGACTAGCTTCAGATTTACAAACTCTTTCACTAAAAACTTTGTTCATTAAAAGTAAGATCTTTTAATCTAATTGTCACTCCTTTTTACATGTTCATCAGGTTGTTTCAAACAAACTGGCTAAACATAAATTAATAAATTAATCTCACATTATAAATGTGTACCATATAATGGTACAGACACATAATGGACAAACATAAAATAGATAAAAGGATAAATAAAATTTGTACTGTTATGTGGCAGGTCAGCCTGCTTATGAGAATTGCATAACACTTCAGAATGGAACCCATTAGAATCCATTGTAAAACATAAGGAAGAAACATGGAAATATATAAACATATAAAATACAGCATTTCTGTGACACAAAAACCTTTTATTTCCATTTCTGCCCTCTTATTAACATGGCAGTTGTTCTTTACAATGTATATAATTGTAATGATGAATGGACCAATAGAAAAGGTCCAAAAAGCCTTTGTTTTCTACTATAAAGTTGCCATTTTGGAGATAAAAGGTTTCTGTGTGGTAGCAATGAGATATATCTATATGCCTGGGCAAGTACTTAGCAGGTGTTATCTCCTAGGTGGGTGTCAGTGATGGTTACAAACATGCTGAAAAAATATCTGAAGTAAAGTTGGGGTACACTGAACAGATAAGCAGCACCCAACCCACTGGTAGAACTCATAATGCATCACTGTAGCTGCGAAACAAACTGATTTCAGCGCTGTTCTCATGGTAGCTTCATTGGGAGTTATTCTTCATGCTTTTACTTTTAACTCACAGTGCAGTTTCCCCCTTTTAATACCAAGTACAAAATAACCTAATCTAATGTTGACATTGAGTGGGAAAATTAGGGGGAACACTTGTTTTCTGTAACAGATACAATAAGGAAAGCGTTTTCTTCTTATCTATTCATCTAAAACAGAGAACAGCTAATATAATCACAGTTCTGAGCGGACATCCCCATCACATGTCCTTGACTTATCAGTTATGTGTTCATTTTCTCATAGTTGTTCATTATTTTAGCTCAAGGCTCCGTGCCACCTGCCTTTAGATGATCTTTTAGCTTTCAAATAAGCGAAAGGCCATGAAGGGCCACTCTAACTAATGTAGCTAAAGACTAACTAAACCATTGACTAGAATGTAACGCAGAGTTTTAACAGACATACTAGAACATTTACATTCTTAGGTAACAAAGATTTAGCTCACTGTAACCATTCGGCATACCATATACATTAAATAACATACAACCATCCAGGACAACCATCATTTTGACAAGAGCTCAATATCACAGTCACATGCAAAGGCTGTGAAAGCAGGTGAAGATTCACAGGTTTCTGCTGACCAAGGATAGACATGCATAGCGCTGCCCATAGCATTACACCAGCAACTAGGGGCAAACTCATCTGCACCAGCGCAGAGTCCGGCTCAGTACGGGTAAAAGGGATATGCCCAGGGGGGGTTGCCTCGCCCACAGCTGCATTGTGAGTAAGGGAGGAGAGAAGGATTGAAGGATTGTCTGTGACTAACCCTCTTCTGATCCTGATGGGCGTCCTTCTCATCCCGCAGACGCTTGTTCATGTCTCTGAGGAAGAGATAATGATGAATGATAAAAGATAAAACAATGTGTTAGATTTATAAAAGACACAGAAGAAGAAGAAGACACTGTTTCTGCCCTTCAGTGTTAAAATGTTAAAACTGCCTGACATCTATAGACTGTGTTTGTGCTTTATTAGATGTACCAACCTAGAACCTACACTTATTAGACTGTATAAAATTGATAATTCTCACCCATTACCTAGAACTCCCCAATCTTATGGTACTACTGGCACTGGGAGGGCGAAGCCAGCCAACCACCATCTTTTCATCCTTTGCAGATGCAACATCACTGGAGTTATTGGAGTCTACATATTTTACATAATTGGCTTAAAAGGGGATTGGCTTAAAAGATGCCAAATGTATTAAGTCTGTGGCTGTCCTACCCACCTAAATGACACCAATTGTGCTCTCTTGGACTCCCAGCCACAGATGACAGTAGCATCACCAGGGAAGGAATTTACAATTTCCCAGTGACACGGCTAATACCTAGACAGTTGTGTCCGTCAAGAGTCACTCATTAGCCATTTTATCAGGTGTGTGTACAACATAGGTGCACGTTTAAGATTTACAAGTACTGACTGTAGCCCATCTAATGTTCCACAAATAATCCAACCCCTCCTACTCTGCCTAACAGTTGAATGAGGTTGCCGCAAGACCACTGCTTCTCAGCACAGCACTGACACCAACATGATGGTCCCATGGTAGAGTGTATTGTGCTGGTATTCGTGTAACAGATGCACCTATGTTGCTGCAGTTTTCAGTGTCACGGTTGGGTTGATAACAGCCCGCCAACCAAACACATCCAGCCACCTGTGGTCGGAAGGTGAACATGACAAGTTACACAAAGTGTCCTTTGAGTTATGCATCAACAAGTCAGAGGGGTGTAATAAAGTGGCCATCAATGTACACACTCCAGGAACACTGCTGTACCTGACACATTCACACCAGTACAACACACACCAAGATGTCATCACTGCTCTGCTGAAAATTCTCCAGCACCCAAACAATGGCTTGACGGCAGTGGTCCCATAGTGATCCCTTTCCATTTATGAACTGGGGCTGATAAACTCATAATAGACGGTTGTCTGTAAATGTAAACCTACAAAGTATATCTCATAGGGGTACCTGATAAGATGGCCAGTGAATATATATATATTGACAACTCATATATGGGTTACAGTCCAGCAGAGTAACTCCTCTTTTTTATATGGTCTGTTACCTCACTCAGTGATTATACAGAGAGGGCTGGTGAGGTTATTAAGCACTAGTAACACCCTCTTAATTGCCAGTACAATGACATGTACTGTACACGGTTACCTTGTCTTGAACATTGCCAAGAGGATATGGTTTCATGTGTGCATTGTGCCATACTTTGCACCTTATCTCACTGATAAAAGTAATAAAAACTGAAATGGCTCTTATCCTGTAGCAAGACACACCTACACTCAGTTACATGTCATTCTACAAAGCCAGAGAGTCCTACCTGAGCAGGTCCAGCTGCCTCATCAGGCTCTCTCTCTCTTTCTGCATATTTTTGGAGACTTTCAGCACTTCCCTGGTCAAGCAGAGGAGTAAGAAAGAGAGTGAGAAACAGTGGAATTGTCTCATTGTTTCAAGTCACATATTTACCAAATTTCCCTCTCTACCTCAAATATAACATATCAAGCCACAAGCCCTGGTAGAAAGCTCTGGACTGGGCATTTCTTACCTCTGCTTGCCCTTGTGCTGTTGCGCAAGTGTGTCTTGCAGTAGCTGTAGCTGGTTGAGGGCTCTCTGCAGCTCCTCCCGGCTCTGTTCCAGCTGATCATGCAGCTCAGCGTTCATGTGCTGCAGCTGGTGGTTCTGCCCTCGTGTGAGCACATGCTCCCGACCCAGAGCCTCGATCCTACTCTCCAGCTACAGGAGAAACAGGAGAAAAATGTTCATTTGCGGCTAATGCTTTGATGAAATGGTTGGGGAAAGAGTGAACGAATGGCATGTTTACCTCTTTCTGCTTGGTTATTGTGAACTCGAGTTCCTGCTCTCGCATCGTCAACTCCTGCAGCAGCTGCTCTCTTCTGTCTCCCTGCTTCACACTGCCCTTCATCAGAAAACCAGTATAAAATGTTATCAGCATTATTAACCCCTAGCCCAGACCTGCAGAGCTGCAGTCCAGCACAGTTCAAAAACTAGGTACACTGTTTAAAAATGAAGGGTTTTACAAGACCCACTTCCATAAATAACCATGTTTGTAAAAGAGAAAAACTATTTCAGGGTCTGTAAAACCTTCACTTGATGACTATTCCAAATATGCTTTGTAGAACCAAAAGACTGGGTCTATGATGATGAAAAAAACATTTGTACCTGTTACATTTAAGATGTGTTTGACCAGTGGAGTGGCCGCCCTGACCCTCTAAGATTGGAGGCACTAACACCAGATATAAATAGTCGTACAATTTCTCTCCCTTTCATTAGGACCTACCAGAACCTGGTGTTTTTCTCTCTCTTCTTTGATTTGGCTCTCCAGATCTTCATACAGGGAGCGTACTATTCGGTCATGGTCATCTTCTCGCCTGGCCAAAAAGACTTAATCTTAAGTAAGTAAGTCCAAACATTAGCATTGTCAAACCTGACCCAACAGGTACATCAATCTAGTTGTAAAACAAAGAGTGAGACAATGACACCTGATACAGCTAATGAGGTTAATCCTCTGGGGTCTCAGGGGAACTTTGCTTCCAAAATTCATCTTTACAGGCACTTGCATTTAACATAAACAAAAACACCTTTTTACGTCTCTTTCCAATATCGACTGAATGAAATCACTTATGATGTGATTTTCTAAGTCCGGGTCATTTTCTCAAAAACATAGGTAGACGCACAATAATAGATATGTCAGATGATTGACATGAAACATAAATCCACTAGTTAGACATGGCGAGAGGCAGAAGATGAGTTTCTCAACCCTTCTTTATAGCCTCATAACTCCAAAAGTGAGTCACGTCCAAGGTCGCAATAAGATGCAATAGAAAGGGCGGGCTCAACAGATTTAGGAAATGTTTGAACTATATTCCTGTGCTGCATTGTTGCAAATATTTTAATAGAGAACGTTAAATTTGGCATGCCAGCATGTTTATCATCCCCAAAGGGTCAACAGAATTGTTTACTGTTCAGTTTCTGAAAAGCATCTTAGTATTAAGATCATTTCAAATTGTGGAGGTAGTGTTCACTCACTTGACCAATTAAGAATCACCTTGTGGGAATTGGTCGGAGACAAATTTGGCAGTTTATTCTAAAATAGTTAAGATCGATGCTTGGGCAGGATGAGCTGGTTATAAATAAAAATATCTATCCAAATCCAGATGTGAGCAGCTGTGTGAGTAGAAGAGTCCAGTGCAGACTGACCTGCGCAGCGCCTGTTCCAAACTATTCCTTTCTTTCAGTGAATCCTGAAGATGAGCAACGGCATGAGAGAGAATTTCCTCCAGCATGCTCAACAACTCCGGCCTGTTCCTCTGCAAATCACACCAGAGAGAGCACAGCTCCCACTGACTACACACATACACACACACAAACACATCAGAGCTTTATAAAACTCTGAAAACAGATGCAGCCATCCGGCAGACTTGATTTTCTTTGTAGTTTTCTCCGTTGCTATAGATAGAAGCATAACATGAGCTGGACATCTGTTTGAGAAGACTTAATAATTGTAATTTGAGGCATGGGTGTGATGATTTAAGCATACAGTTTAAACAAGGCTGCTGACAGCAGGTAAATCTTATTTCTGACACTGATCTGAATCTGATCATCATTACTGAGAAAATGCTTGTTGCTTGAGTTCTGTCCCACTCACTCTTTGAAGAGTTTATCTGCTCCAAGCTCCATAAGAATCTCTGTGAATCTGATCTCTGCTGAATCCACTCTTCTCTCCTTCTCCTCACAGTCCTCCACTCCTACAAGCTCCCCTGAGAGAGAGAGAGAGAGAGAGAGCGAGATCAAAATGTAGAGGGTGCTGTCAAAAGCTTGTCAGCGGTTTGTGTACTATGCCACTGCATGTCCATACACACAAACACTAACCAAGGCCTGTATGAAACTCTAGAGGGGTGAGGAAGCCATTTCTGTCCCTGTCCAGACTCTCAAACACGGACTCCAACTGCTCCGGGGTAAGAGGCAGCTCTCCCTGTAACCGCTGACAACCACATGCACCAAGACAACATGGTTACAGCCATGAGACACAACAAAACACAAGGCATATCTCTAAACAAATGGGCTATAATTTGCAGTCTGAGGAATCACAGACACTACAGATACAGTACACTACTCTTCAAATGTTATGAACAGTGCAATGCACACAAGCCCAGTCCCACACTGCACACTTACAGTCCTGTAGGCCTCATGTGCACATGCCCATCATGGCAGAGAAGAAAACATTTAAGTACGAGTTAAAAGCATTTTCTGAACAATTATTTAGCAGAGATTTAGAGCAGGACCACAGGGCTTGGGGCAAGACGTTGGATTTGCATGGAATTGTGGGAACTGAGAGTAGTATTGTGGGATTTAAGAGTATTGCTATGGTATCTGTAGACATGTCAAGATTTTAATGATATTTTCAAATCGTCTGTCTATCTTTCTGGATAGATCAAAAAGGTCTTCACTTTTTTCAGATCCCTGTTAATTATTTGATTGACATTTTATAAACAAACTGATGTTTAATAATAATGGAGACACATAGGATTCTGTCATAATTATGTTTTTTGTATTGTTTATAGCTCAATTTTAGTTCTATGAGTATTAGCATTTTTAGTTTTGCACAAGAACATGGTACTTTCTCATCTTTTTAAATCATCTACTCCAGCAGGTATTCTTTTTATTGATTAATTGATTTAAATAATACTTACAACATTTATTCATAGTTTAAAAACAGACCCTGTGGTAAGTGCAACCAAACAGTAAACTGTAGTGTATGATGCGTAAAGAGACCTGCATGTCCCTTTTGGTAATGAAGCCCTTGCCCTCTTTGTCACACAGCTCAAACAGTTCTTTGGCTTTGCTCATGCGGTCTTGCGGGACAGGGCCTGGAGGCTGATCTTTGTTCAGTCCGCTGATGGAGGAGGGTCTTCCCCCTCTGCCTGGCATGGGACTCTTTAGCCTGGGGGTACATGGAGATGCTTGCCCACTGCCCTCACCTTCAAGCACCTCTTCATCCTTCAACCAGCCTGACATTACTGAGAGAATAAGAAAACAAGGTAAGAAAAATAACATAAGAAGGAAAATAACATAAAACAAACTTCTAGCGCCATTTTCATTAAATGTCCAAATGTTTGTGGACACCCTGCAAATAAATGCATTCAGCTACTTTAAGTAGCACCCATTGCTGGCACAGATGTGCAAATGCACACATACAGCTTGTGCTGCCAATACAGTAGGAGTATCTGGAGCAGGTAAACATGAACTTTGAGCTGTGGATCTGTGGAGCAGTGAAACTGTGTTCTCTGGATTGAGGTATGGTGCTTCATCCAGTATATTGGGGAGTTGGGGATGAGGGGAGGTGGTAACCATCCAACATCCTGACCTCACTAATGCTCCTGTCACTGAATGCAATCAAATTCTCACAGCAATGCTTCACAATCTAGTAGAAAGCTTTCCTTGGACAGCAAAGACAGAATGTCTTTTTAATACCCTTGACTTCAGAAGGAACAATGAATGAGCAGGTATCCCACTTCTGGTTTTCCCCATAGAGTCCATGTCCACATTTTGTTTATTAATGAAACTTAAATAAACATTAGACTATCAGTGTTACTGTGTATATTTTACACTATATTCTCAGACATGTTTTCTCTAAATAAGGGAATTCTGAGTTAATAATTAGATTAGAAATGAACTGCCTCCAGCTAAAAGTGCAGGTCATAGCAGAAACAAAGTGCTGAGTAAGTGAAGTTGACTGGAACAGTTTAAAACACAAACCAGGAACCTAAAAAGCCCCCAGAACGCTCTCAGAACATTAAAAAGTAACTTCTTGAAAATCCATTAGGCCTAAAAAGTAACTCCTTTATCCAGGATACGCCTCTCAGCATGGTTACACACACATACAAGTGGCACAACATGCAGTTCTTTTCAACCATGCTAGGCCCTGAGTACACAGTACACAGTTTGCTCATGTTCTGTTACTTACCAGCTGTAATGGAGAGACCTAATGATTCTGCAAACATGTAGAAAACCTTGAGGCACTACAACAAGTTCAGCGTTCTCTTCTACAGAATACAGCATAAATCATCTAAACAGCGTAAACATTAAATGGTGGTTTGCTATGTTGTTTGAGCCGAGGCATTAGGGAGCTCTGCCCTTTGTAAATATCAGCATGTAAGTTCAGTAAGGCTCACACACACTACACTTCATCCCAACCACAGAAACGTAACTCTAAGCTCACATAAAGTTCGGAAATATATTCGGGAATATCAGTTGACTCAAAAACTCCATAACACTCCATGATTAGTGGTTTAAATGATACTGTGGTGGCCAAGAAAATAAAGCCATAATCCCCAAAAAGTAACTTTACACAAGAACAAAAAAAAGCCTCTAGTACTTTTAATATGCATTAATGCAATTTGGGAGATTTTACTCAATGTGATTTAGGAGCACTTCTGTTTACACACATTTTTGTCATTGGCGATAACGACGACCAAAAAAATCATATAAAAGTATGGAACTGCTGGACATTTTCCAAAGTGAAGCACAAATGAAACTAATAACTTCATTTGTTAAAAAAAAAAAACACAAAAAAACTCTCTCTTAAAGCTCCAGGATGTAGACAGGGAAATGCTGTGGCCATGTGGCAGGGCTACGGGGTGTGTACCTCACAGGGAGTGGATACAGAAACAAAGTGAGATGCAAATAAAGCATTAATGCATGTTTGCAGTCTTTACAAAACAAATAAAGCAATCGACTCCCCTCAACTCATTCCCACTGAATACCCCCCCCCCACACACACACACACACCCCCATGAGCTCCAGGATATAGACGGCAGGACAAGATGGTCATGTGATTGGACTGTGGCGTGGTGTGGTGTGTGTTGATTTTTTAAATCAAATATGACCTCTTTAGACAAGAGCAAGGGTGGCACAGTGTCTCTTCCTTACAGAAATGATGGTTCCACTATAAATTATTCAAATTATTATGAATGGTGTAACAATTTCAATACAGTCCTGATTAAAACTGTGTATTGATGAGACACCTTGACTTCTTCCAATGGTTTCTCATTTGCAGTTGTTATGAACGTATTTATAGTGAATGCTTAGTGTCAGACTCTGACAGACTATGAAATCCCTTTTGTGACGAACTGATATTGTGAGGAGTTTTAATGGGGGTATAAAAATGGAGACATGCTATACAGGGATCATAAAGAGGTAGTTTAGGTTTCTCTTTAGCTCCGTTTTAGTTTTCTTAAGATCACTGTTTTATACAGATGCATTCTACTTTGCAATCCTTTATTTTAAGATGTCACTTTGTTTGAGCCAAACCAATCAGTGTAGTATATAAGTAGATTTTTTAAATTCAGTATCAACCCAGCGATCAAAAATTTGATTAAACCTGCAAAAACGTGTAATGTTACAGATATTTATCATCTGCCCCAACAGTTACTATTTTTTATATTTTTAAAATTTTTATTTGTTTAATTTAATTGTTGCTGTCACACAAAAACTTTGGGTATTATTTTACTTGGATGGTCCATTGTAGATGCCTTGTAGATGCTCACCTGACATTCAACTAATATTCCACTGAATGCCTATGCAGTGTTTTTAAATGTGTTTAGGGTTAGGTTTAAGGTTGAGGGTAAGGTTAGGGTTAGGTGCAGGGTTAGGGTTAGATTTAAGGTTGAGGGTAAGGTTAGGGTTAGGTGCAGGGTTAGGGTTAGATTTAAGGTTGAGGGTAAGGTTAGGGTTAGGTGGAGGGTTAGGGTTAGATTTAAGGATTTAAGATTTAGGGTAAGGTTAGGGTTAGGTGCAGGGTTAGGGTTAGGTTTAAGGTTTAGGGTAAGGTTAGGGTTAGGTTTAAGGTTGAGGGTAAGGTTAGGGTTAGGTGCAGGGTTAGATTTAAGTTTGAGGGTAAGGTTAGGGTTAGGTGCAGGGTTAGGGTTAGATTTAAGGTTTAGGGTAAGGTTAGGGTTAGGTTTAAGGTTGAGGGTAAGGTTAGGGTTAGGTGCAGGGTTAGGGTTAGATTTAAGGTTGAGGGTAAGGTTAGGGTTAGGTGGAGGGTTAGGGTTAGATTTAAGGATTTAAGGTTTAGGGTAAGGTTAGGGTTAGGTGCAGGGTTAGGGTTAGGTTTAAGGTTTAGGGTAAGGTTAGGGTTAGGTTTAAGGTTGAGGGTAAGGTTAGGGTTAGGTGCAGGGTTAGGGTTAGATTTAAGGTTTAGGGTAAGGTTAGGGTTAGGTGCAGGGTTAGGGTTAGATTTAAGGCTAGATTTAAGGTTGAGGGTAAGGTTAGGGTTAGATTTAAGGTTGAGGGTAAGGTTAGGGTTAGGTGCAGGGTTAGGGTTAGATTTAAGGTTTAGGGTTAGGATAGGGTTAGGTGCAGAGTTAGGGTTAGATTTAAGGCTAGATTTAAGGTTGAGGGTAAGGTTAGGGTTAGGTGCAGGGTTAGGGTTAGATTTAAGGTTTAGAGTAAGGTTAGGGTTAGGTGCAGGGTTAGGGTTAGATTTAAGGTTTAGTGTAAGGTTAGGGTTAGGTGCAGGGTTAGATTCAATAGACAACCATTGGTTAGGGTTAGGGTTAGGGTTCATTCAACCTAGAGTTCAGTTGTATTTAATAGGCGTTCAGTTGAATGCTAGCGGAGCATCAGGTGAACATCTACAAGGCACCTCTAACAGACCATCCAAGTAAACATCGCATCTCTATGTATCTCTTTTTCTCTTGTTCACTCTTTGGTCTAATTTATATCTGGTCATTGCTCTCCTTACATTGTGGCATTGGAATGTAGCTACTAAATTCACTTGGAATAAAATATTTTTTCTTTGAAAGTTTAGGTTTTTCCACTTTTCTTAATTTATTCATAATTTAATGTTGTAATCTTTTTCAGCATTATGCAGAACATGACAGCAATCAGCCTGTATTGGAATAATTGGAAGGCTTTTTTATTGACCTTAAATATTTCATGATGCACTGCTTATACTGCCTGAAATAATTATTCAAAAATTAATTATAAAAGGCAGCAATTATTGAATATTTCAGCTAACCACAGGTTTGTTTTTTTTTTGCTCGGTATGCCTGTGAGCAACAACTGCACTAGTCACTATACATAGAAACAAACAACAACATAATCCCACTCTTTGGCCTACGATCATGTCACATGTTAAACTGCAATTTTGTGATTTAGTGTGTCATATAATACAAACTACCAAACCCAAACAAACACTATCTCATCTGACACAGCCTACCAAAACCCAACACATCATCAAAACCTTCACAAATGCCAACACACACTAAACACAAGATCCTGCGGCAGGCAGTGCTTCTGCAGCCCTCAAGGTTAAACACACACTGGCCTTCAGTTAGCACAGTTTTAAATGACAGGAAGAGATAAGTGAGCCAGTCATGTCAGGCACCTTCAGAGCTCTGTACTGAACCTGAACTAAACTAAACAGTTTGGGCGAGAGAAGTGAAGGTCCAGCTTTATGCTACAGTGAAATCTGCCATAAAACTTTCTGCATCTTTTATCTGGAGCTACAGCTGAAGATCACCTAACAGTATTTGGTATTTGACCTAAGCTTACCCAAAGCTCTCTATTTCCCAAATCGGAAACCATTCCTGGATAAAACACAAGGCTACACCTGTAAAACTAGACCAGCTCAGTACATTTACTTTATGTCCGCAAAAGCAGATGATGGCAAGTTCACGCGAAGCATCTACAGACTGTGTTTCCAAATACCAATACCAATATACACAAAACGGTAGTCAATGCAGCTAAATACTGGACAGTACTCATAGTGTGGTTTGCGAGCAATCGCTAACTAACAGCCAGGCTAGATCCTGAAAAGAGTATCCTGTTGGAGCCATGCATTATTGATTAGTAGCCCCTTAGACTCCTCCACACGTTTAATATGTAGACTAATTATTCGAAACGCTGTAATTCACGCATTCAGTTTCAAAACTCTCCCATTTCAAACTTTTCCCAGTTTAAAAGAGGCACTGAACTCACCTTTATCAGAGTTGGGGAATGTGTGCGCTGTCCCAGCACAGCCCCAGGTGTTCTCTAGCGGCTACGGCACTGCTCTCTTACCGTAACTCTCCACAAGAGGGCTCGATGCTAACTTTACCGTAATCTTCCAAATAGAGGGATATAATCCAAATAGGGCTTTAATGCTTTCAGCGACTCAGATCTTGCACTGGTTTTACACGTCACGTTAATGTACACATGTCCTTTTTAACCATGCGTACTGAAAGTTCGCTTTCGTTTTGCCTCTGTGTTGGTCTCTCTTCTACGAAGATGTGAATGACGTGCAGAAATGCGCCCTTTTACGATCGTGTACGGTAAAAGGTACCACGGGCGGTTGCCACGGGAGACGTGGTCGTCCCCCTGTTGGCGGCGGCGGCGCGTTTGTCCGCTTGTTTATGAGGAGAGCACTCAGTCCTGTTCTCGCTGGATGAGCCCCTTTTCAACCCGCTAAGAAAAGGCTGAGGAAAGGTAATGCGTGTGTTTTACTCCTATTACTCAGGTGGCGAGCTAAATAACATTTTAGCTCATTGGCTGTGTTAAGTGTTAACTTTGTTGGTGCTAGAACTAGCAGTAGCTGGCTGGCTAGCTAGCTAACGTTAGTTAACGGTTCGGTTTGGCGAGGCTGTCGAGTTCACTGGCTCGCTACCATGGACTTGGACTTCTGTAAAATGTTGCTCCGCAAATGTAGCCTGGCTAGCTAGTTAGCAATGCGTATTCCACATATTAAAAGTTAGAATGGACAGCAGAAAGGTAGTTAGCTAGCTGTCTAGCTCAGTTACGCGTTCACACGATGTAGTGCTACCTGGGTTGGGTAGCTATAGCTAGCTATCTAACTACGCCAACACAACAACGCATGTTTGGCGGTTTAGCGGTACCGTTATCGAGATAACGTTGTTTGTTTAGCTAGCACTAGCTAGCTACCTCAACTGTCCAATTCAGTTGTTAATAGCACTAGTGCTAGCTAGCTATTTTCGTTTGCTACTGCTGAATAAGCTCAAGGGAGTGTGCAGGACATCAGCTTTAACAGTTCTCCTGGTTTAGAGAGCCACAGCGCTGGATGCCAGTCACAATGTTTATCCTAAGTCAGTTCATGCCAGGCAAGCTTTGACTCATCCAGTGTTAGCTAGCTAGTGAAACAGGGTTTAATCCGTTTCACTCCGTCACCGACTGGCACACTGAGACTCAGCTAGCTAACTGGCTACCTCCTAATAGATCTTCCTGGCACTCGCAGTCCTGTGGAGGGTAAAGGGGAAAAGGGCACAGTTTTTTTTTTTTTAATAAACGTATCGTCCGAAGTAGCTAGCTAGCTAACTAAGCGCGTTTCTAAAGTATTTCGTGTAATGTGTGGAAGTAAGAGTCAGGGAGAGATTAGTGGGAACACAGAAGATATGTCTCTCTCTTCGCTCAGTGAAATTAAACCTTAATCCCCTGTGTGACCTCTGCCTGCCTGCGAAACCGCCTACATGCGTAGCACCTTGAATAACAGAGGCTGGCTGTGACTCACAGGGCTGATGAACGAGGGAGAGCAGGCCAGTGTGGCACTGATGTGTGCAAGTGTTTATCTGCAGGTAAGGAATTAATGAAGACTTTTTTTAATACCCAATACTTGTGTGCATTACCTGATTTATTCTAAACATAAAATTGCCTCCTTTTCCATTGTAACCCTGTTGTTTGTCTCATTTCAGCTTGTTGGATGACCGCATCTATTGAATTTAGCATACCTGTTGGGGAGATCTACAACTTCTAAAGATTCTTGTATAAACCTGATTTTTACTTGAAAGACACAAAGACCAAGGAGGTTTCACATGGAGGCAAATGCTTTTTCAGAGATGGCTGAGACAACAGTGCTAAAGCTCTAAATGTGCTAGAGTTTGGAAACATGCACCTAAACTTCTAAAATAAGCAGAAGACTGCAGCCGTTTTCTTTTTGCATCACTTCTCTCATTTTACCCCAGTGGACAACCTCAAGAAAAGGACAAGACAGCCTGGCACGGAAGGAAAGTCACACCCATTTGTGCTCTAAAGAGCAAAATATTTTGCCGCACTGTTCTGGACTTGTATGCTTGTATGGAGAAGTGCTGAGGCAGTAGTTTTTGCTGGTTTACCATCACAGTCAAAAGGAATATCCGGGGAACCAGCACCAAAGTGGCTGAAGGATTCACTAAAGCCCCCTCTGTGAGCTCCTGGGCTGGAGCTCTGGGGCAACACTGAACCCTGAGATGCTCCAGACCAACAATTACTCGCTGGTCCTGCTGATCCAGCTGGCCCTTCTGGCTTTTGACCTGTTTGTTAACTCCTTCAGTGAACTTTTGAGGGCAGCCCCGGTCATTCAGCTAGTGCTGTTCATGTGAGTGGAAGAGGGTAATACAAATTAAGGGGGTTTGTAAAGACATTGTAAATAGAAATTAACTGTAGATGTGTGCAAACAACTGCATAGAAATTTGGTTTAACTGAGAATTGAAAAGTGTAATGTTTTTCACATATTTTACTTTTCTCTCTTTCCTTCATACAGAATCCAGGACATTGCCATCCTGTTCAATGTGATCATTATCCTCCTGATGATGTTCAACACTTACGTGTTCCAGGTAGGGCTGGTGTCTTTGCTTTTGGAGAGGTTCCGGGCGCTGCTGATGTTGTCTGCTCTCTACCTCACCCTCAGCATCTCCCTTCACTGCTGGGTCATGGTATGCCTCTCCTGAACTGTTATGTTCAGTTATAATTTGTAGTAATTCTCTTAAATGACCAGTAAACCATTATAGCAATCAGTGTGAAAGGTTTTACCAGTTTGTTCTTGCATGATAATCTGAAGCTTCCTGTCACTGTACCACGTCTGATATGCTCCACTTTATTAATGTTCATAGTTTTAAATGAATTACACTGGATGAGATCCTCTCCATTCTCTCCCCTGTTTAATTTTACAGTGCAGTTTATAAGTGATTTAACACTGACCTAGTTTTTGTTGATTTGGCTCTGTACTCAAGTACATGGATTGCAGTTACAAAGTGCACAATGTCCAATCTAATTTGAGATTGTTTACATTTATATTTGGTGAACCTTGTTGCCCTCTTTGTATATAGTTACCTAATGACGGGGTACCATTTAGGGTACTGAAATGTTATATATGTGTGTGTGTGTGTGTGTCGACTTTTGAATTCTGTGATTTACAGAAAGATACTGTTTTTTGACAGCTTGCATCTAGCAGCATCTACACTGCACAGACTGAACTCTCTTGATCTTCCTCTTATTTATAATGCATCTTCACAAACTGCAACATGATGATGATTATTATTATATCACTAAAACTTCAATTAATATCAAACACATTACTATTTCTGTCATTCTGGTAAAGGTTAATTAATAATTTATAGAACAAGCCCTGTTTTAGCACTGTTGATGCGATTGAATTTAGGTAAAGAATTTCATTTAAATCCCACTATAAAGTATCTGAATTAGCACTATTAGAAATAGTGTCCTTTGTTCAACAGTTTCTTCTTCAGCAGTAAAATATAAAGTACTGCAATAATGTAATTTTCTATGTTCTGGTGCCAAACTGATTTTAATGCAACATGTTTTATGATGACTCTGGCTGATTAATTTAGAAAGACATACTTTACAGACATTAACATTCAGTACATCCATCCATCCATCCCTCTTCTTATCTGTTTCATCCTAGTCAGAGTCGTTGTGGGTCCAGAGCCTACATGGAATCATTAGGTGAAAGCAGGAACACCCTTTGGACAGGGTGCTAATCCATCGCAGAGTGAATAGTACAGATAGTTCAAATTGTGTGAAAGCTATTTGATGAAATTCCCAGCCGTGTTAATGATAGTTTGGATAGTTTAGTAGATGTTTAGGTTTTGGGTTGAGGTTAAGGTTAGTATTACACAGTTACAACACAGTTAATCAAAAGCAACATGGCAGCAACTGTCTGATTACCTGTGGTCACCCTAAATGAAGAACTGTGTATAAAAAGGGATGTGCTTCCTATATTTATGATACATATATTTCCTATATTTATAAAACTCCCAGGTTACAGAATGCATTGTACAATTAAGCAGCATTTAGTCAGTAAGGAATACACTGAATATAGAACATATTCTCCACTGTTCAGAAATCTGAAAATGACTTAAGTGGAGCATGACTAAAATGCACAGCATGACCTGAACCACAGTACTAATTTGGCATTGGTTTACAGAATCTAAGGTGGATGGAGTCGAATCGTTTTGTGTGGACAAACGGCTTACAGGTGCTCTTTGTGTTCCAGAGGCTAGGTAAGGCTACCTGACATAATGCACTCTTTGCGTTTCTAGCAACACTTAGACTTGGACTGGCTAGTCACTAACCAGTAGTGCCAGATTACTCAGTTGTTTTTGTCTGCTTTCTACTCACATTGTGATTGCTTCTCACAACCTGAGTGATTTCAAAGGACTATGTGACAGACAATGTAACACTTCAGTGACAGTTCTTTGTTTCTTGCAGCTGCTGTTTTATACTATTACTTCTACAAGCGCACAACAGAATACCTTGGAGATCCAAGACTATATGAGGATTGTCCTTGGCTCCGTGATGCTTTTGCTCGAGCTCGACAGTGATCCAGTGCAATGCAATGGTACATGCTGTGTTGAAATGCATGCACTGTCAAGGAAAGATGACTGAAGAACAGATTGGACGAACTGAAGCTGAACAAAAAGTCCAGACGAGGGACACGTTAACTTTGGTGAGGTGTTTGGGCAAAGGAGGAAGACCTCAGACTGTTGAAAGGCCTGAAACGGGGTGAGGATGTTGCTCTGTTTCTGTTCGATAAGCAGGTAACGTTGACTTATTTTTGCTGTTTCACAGAAATAGACCAGCATTGTTTTTTCCTGTTTGTGATCATCACAACTGCTTATTGGTTAATGAGCCATTCTCCAGAATTGTAAATACAGCGCCTTCAAGGGACACTTTGGGTAGAGCCTGAATGCACACAATCATGGAGCACTTTACTTCACCAGCAGATGTTGCTAAGTCCAAATCAAGAGCCACTATGGTCCCCTTTGGAAAGGCATGCACCAAATAACAGCAAAACCGAAGCATTTTTAAAATGTCACGTCAAAAGGTATCTTTTCACTTGTTGAGATAAGATATGTCCGAATGTTTGTGGACACTCCTTCTAATGACAGGGGTGTGCTAGAGGGGTATATATGTGACATCGCAGTTAGGCCAATACGACAATAAATTATGGTCACGTTTTGGTTGTCATTTTTGTTAGATCTACTCTTCTAATACTCACTGTACTGTTTTGATATTTTATTTATTTTTATATATATCTGTCAACTACATATTTGGACTAAAATGGCTGATACAGGTACATAGATTCTTCCATCTCTAGTCATATGGCTTACTTGTGGCACAATGTTTACATACAGTAACTGTTTTTCCTCTGCTCTGCTCAAGCCACATCACTGCAGTCACTCTGCATTGAGATTGAAACTATTTTTACTTTATAAGGTAACAGCAGCAGGATAACTGCATGGCTCCCTGTTATGGTTAAACCTGGGGGTTTTGTTCAGTTTTTTTTTTTTTTGGTGTATTGATTGATATACCCATTAGACTGAAATATTGGTCTTAAGAGACTGCAGATGATGTGAATTTTTGTGAATGTCTGCCTTCTCAGAAACCGAGTGAGTTTTGGTCAATGAATTGATTCTAGCCATATGTGTTGTTTGTCTCTTTTATATGTTTGATCATCAGAGCAATTAATCTTTTGTACTGTTTCATTATGGCCATCCAGATCTAGATTTAGGGTTCTCAGGATTGTTCCAGTTAAAAACATTCCTTAAATGTTCTAGAAGTCATGACCAAAGTGCCTCGCTCATAACCATGCTTGTTGCAGTATCATAATGTACAGTAGTAATAGGTTGGCGTTAAGATTCAGCATAGCTGTGACATTCTCAGTGACTAGGGCTTGAGTTTTTGCTGCACTGTGACACCGTTTACTTCTGTTGTAATTGTCATGTCTGCAACTGTAAATCTGTGTTCAGGTTCTATTGAATAAACGTTTCTAATTTCGGAACCTTGACTATCTGTCCTTCAAACGTAGACACTTTAAACAGCTGAGCCATACACAAAACAGATAATCCTGGACAAATACTTGTCACTAGGACCATTCAGTGCTCTGCAAAAGAATGTACAATAAATGCTGTTACTGTAAATGTACATACAATTATTGTAAAGGGTTACAGGCCATGGCCTTGAGAGGCTGGCCAAGAGTGTGGCACTGACAGACTGCTCTATTCTTATCCGTGAGATTAAGATGGGATTGGGGGGTTTAGGCGCCACAAATGGCCTTCCAGACGCTTATAGACCAGTGTTTTCAAATGCCCAGCCAATACATTCCACTGACTCTAAGCAGGTAGAGTAATGTATTGTGGAACATGGCAATTCTGGGAAAACGGACAATGGCTTAGACCGCATTACGATTGAGAGGCAGCCTAGTGATTTTCCTACCTAGATATGTCTTAACAGACGTCAATAGACACGTCTGTGAATATAGCTTTTTAGTGACAGAACCCAAAGTTGTCCTTTGAATGAAATCAAATACCCTAAACACAATGTGTATTAGAAGAATCATTTAACCAGACAAATAATTGTTTTAAACATTCACAAGTTTATAATTTTTCTTATAGAAATATTGCCTTAAAAAAATTTGTGTAGATTACAAAGCAACTTCTCTGGGGTATATCCAGGACAAGCCAGCTAAAGCTAAGCTAGTGCCAAGCTAAATTATTAAAATGATCCTACATACTACAGAGCACAATGCAAAACAACAGCTTATTCTGCGGTTGTTGTTGACTATTACCTTTAAAGACAACAGACATGAAATTTGTACAAAATCTGTTTTATTTGTGACATCAATCCCAAATCCCGTCAACCAGCCAATGCAAACTCCATTCCTGTGCCGTGTGTGAGTGTGTGTGTGTGAGAGAGAGAGAGAGAGACTAAAGCCCAGAGAGTGTCTGGCCCCCGGAATGTTCTTCTCGATCTGTCCCCTCAATAGCTGTAACCTATAGCACAGAAACTCAGTAAGACACTCTTATCAATCAAACACACAACACATTTTTGGCCAATATGTGCACACGATAACAGCAGTTCATAAATCTAAAATAAAATATCTTTACACAGTTCAAATATTTTAAAATTCGCACAGTTTAAGCAGACAGTGGGAAAAAGTTTGGACACCCATTTTCATGTAAAATTTCCTAAAATACATAATATTAAGATTTAATATGTTTGTTTTTTTAATCAAGTAAAATAACTTATGCCTTTACTGGGTTTTAATTTTCCATTAGGTTTAATAGAGCAAATAAACACCAATCGTCTATAAAGTGTGGAGAAATGTGTTCTCTGTTAGGAATGTAATTTTCACTATGTTCAGAAAATAAATGGACCAATAGAAATGATCCAGAATGACCTAAATAAACCCAAATATTTGCATTTGACTGTAACGTTAAAGTATTTAAAATATACTCCTTCAATAAAGTATAAAGCTCCAGACACAGCAGGTACCAAATTGTACAACTGTGGCAAAGTTATCAGTGCACCAAATCCAGGTTCCCTTCATGTTCATGTCATTCAAGTTAAGTTCCAGACAATAGACAGAGTCTATCAGTAACCAGCAAGTGTGGAATTTGGATTATTCAACCACAACTGAAAATTTATTACTAATATGTATTAATATGTCTCTGACCAGCCTTTAAATAAGAGCGCTCACCCTCAGACATAAATTCCAACCCAGAGCAGCAGGAAGAGAACTCCAAAGCCCATGAAGAGTGATGCGACCAGCGAGATGAGCAGCTCTTTGTACACGTCCCGTGTGTATTTTGTAGATGTTACCTCATACCTGGAGCAGAATGGGTTAAGGATGAACCCTAAAAACATTAATTTCTCTTATTACTGGTGTTATTACAAGTGATTTAACAGTGAAACCTGCTTTATGTTCCTTCAGTCATTTTCTCCATTACAGCATATGCACTACTGAAGCCATAGATTCATAACATGGAATGAAGCATTTCAGTTCTGCAGATCAACTCATTACAAAAGCTTGTGCATCATACCACACTAGATCATACTGTAAAGGATACACAAAGAACCATGCTGTGAAGAACATGCCAATGGCAAGCAGAACCACGGTGAGATGAGGAAACACAGCCGGGTTCACCGGGCTGGTGTATCTGGTCATGGCTTCCAGTTCCTGCACAGACAAGAGGAGCAGAATCAGTACTCTGACCACTAGATCACTGTTTATGAACACTCTGCTGTGTGTAAAACACAACAGCACGCTGGGATGTGCATGTCTCCGACTAAACTCCACCTGATACGAGGTGACTTGGGTGTGCAGTCTACATATCTCACAAACTGCATTCCCATAACTCACACCTTGTCATACAGCTAGAAGCCCCTCAGAGACTTTGGCAGTGGCGTCTTTTGCGATGCTAAAAAAAAGAGTCACTTCTGGTTCTTGTTTAAGAATACATACATATACATGTAATGTTATTTAATAAAGCTAATTTTATTTCAAAGCTAAAGTTATTTAATATAGCTACGTTCATTCTGAAAACTGAGCCAACACCAAGACGACATGCTAATGAATGAAAGTGATTGTCAACCTGTGCCTTACAAGACAGCAACGTTACCTTGTCACTTGTTTTAGTTACATACATAATCAGTCACATAAATAATGATCGCCTGTGTAGAAACGATTAATAGAAATATGTAGCTAATTTGTTAACATGGAGAATCGTCCACTGGCTCCAATGTACAGCAGCTAGCTAAAGGGTAACGATGGTTTGATGGCTAGCAGGGCAGAAGCACACGGACGATGCATGACTTTTCCTCTCAGTCGTAACACAAAACACCATCTGCACTGTTGATCCGGACCCATTTCTCACACACACAGTAAACTATCTGTATCTGCACGTTACGTATTTAAAAATAAGTATATGTATTACACACAATTACCAACACTCACCATGATGGCTAAACTAGCTACCTATCCTCCGACAGCTTCAGGAAAAGCCACGTATGTGAAGACATCAACTCTCGCGAGATCACGCGAGCTGCCGAGGGGAGAAAAGCATTTCATAATAAAAGTCCCTGAACTTTGATTCAGTAATTGAATCAACTGACATTCCTGTCTGTATATACGACTGTATATTTCATAGGTTTTAGTTGAGTGGAACTAATCTGAATTCTTCATTACTTCGGGGATTAAATGTTTTCGTTACCATAACGAGGGAACCTGCGCAAAGATAACACGTGTGTCCTGGATTCTTATTCGGATTTTCCGGACCGCCTTAAAACGTCGCAACAGGAATATTTCGCCAGATGGTAGATGGCAGTCTCCCCATCCGCAATATCAAGACGTGCAGAAATTAGAGTGAGGGTCGGTTGAGGATGTTTGCTGGGGAATTGGATCCGGACGATCAGTTTGTCTGTTGATCAAGCAGTCTGTTGAATCTGATAATCATGCCTGAAAGCCAAACCCTCGATTATCAAACATCCTGCAGAATCTGATATCCAATTATGATACATATATTAATACTTTATACTTTTTGCTGAATGATATGATCACTTGCAGTGTCAATCCAGTCTCTCTGCACAAAATTAATAATATTTACTTTAAGCGTAATTACAACCCATTAAACGCTTAAAATGCAAGAAATATTACTGCACTTTTATTTAAATTATTTTTTTTTTTTTTTTTTTTTTACAAAAGTACGCAAAGACACTCTGGAAATCTGGCATCTGAGAAGACAGATTGAGAAATAACTGCCTATTGCACTATTGTGAGTATTTCCAGTGGGATCGACAGTACCGTTATTATTCTGACACTCTGAACTTGACTTTTGAGAAGATTCAATGAGAATGAATAGTCTTTTCTGTGCATCTGTGTAGGCCTAACTCTAGAATATCAAATAGTCTGTTGAGTTTGGCATGATGCTATAATACAGAAATAGGTACTATATCATACTCCTGAATAATTTCAGAATCTACTGCATCATGTTTTTCTATTGTCTTCTTTTCTTTGTAAGCATTTCCAGTAGCTTTAACTCTAGATAATCAAATAGTCTGTTGACTATGCCACCAGAATATAAAAATATATAAAAAAAACATCAATAGCATGAATAAGAAAAAATATAACATAAGATATGATAAGAGTAAGATAATCCTTCATTAGTCCCGCAGTGGGGAAATTCTCAATATGAGTGTACTGTTTCTTTGTTTTTGACCCTCCTAACTTAAAATGTGACAAAATTCAGAAGGAACTAACAGACCTTTTTTATTACTTTACTGAAATCTTATCTCTACATTCTCAAACAGTGTGTTGATTCTGACATGATGGTATAACACACAAACAGGTAGTTTATCATAAAAAAAAACATGGACACATTTATTTTCACCAACATAACAAACTTGAACTTCTACACGAACAGCACCTAAACTCTTTCAAATAATTTTAAAATAATGAACAACTGAGCTTTTTAACATTAAGCACATATCCTGATTTACATGACTGTATCTAAAATATACAAAAGGTTGAAACAATCCAAGTCACTGTAGTAAAAACTCAAAATATATATTGCATACAATATAGATTGATATGCAATACTACACATATATAACTTTGCTATCCCCACATTCATAGATCATCTACTATTACTCCTAAATACACATTAAACTTAAATGAACAAAAAAACCCACATGAATGCTTTTTGTAATGCAGAAGTTTACTATAATAATCAAAGCATACTTTACTACACTAAATCAAATCCCATAGATTACTGAAACAGTCTCCATTTTTTTTTATCTAGAAACAAATATCTACTATTTACTTTTTTACCTTTCACAAGAGGAACCATGTAAAGATCCAACCATACAGCATAATTTCTGAAATAAATACAGTTGTTTTGTTCAGACAAAACAAGTGATTGATTTGATATTGGAGGTGGTGAGCATCTATCAATCAGTTGCCTTTAAAGTTTTTATGTCAAGATAAAAAGAAAGAAAATATTTTATTAAATCATCAAATGTGTCACTCCTGTTCCTTTGTTTGGTTTCACCATGTGCTTCCAAGCACACAGCATTAGTGTTCCCATCTGTGCCTCCTCTGTAGCCACGATCCCTTGTTAGTTCCAAGTGTTCCTCATTTGCCCCTTTGTAAAGGGTATGTTGGCTTGGACTGTTTGTTTGGTTTTTGTTACGTTCTTTGTTAGTCTTAGTACTCGTTCTGTTTGCTTGTTTCTGTGGATAGTCACAGTGCTTGGTTTGTTCCTCATTTGTGTCTCTTTGTAGACAGTTTTATTTTCTTTTTCTGCATTTTTGTCTGCCTCCACCTCCAAGCTCCACACAGTGTCAAAATGATCATACGTTCTGTAGAAACACATTACAGTGAGTGTGGTGATGTATCACCAACAGAGCTCTCTCTCACTCTTTCTCTCTCTCTCTCTCTCTCTCTATATATATATATATATATATATATATATAGTGATCTTGCACTTAACCTCAGTAAAATCCCCTCTCAATTCATCTTTAGCTGCCGGCAGATCTGTGATATTTTTATCACAGCAGTTGAGTTTAGTTTAAACCAGATGCCAAGAACACATCAATAGAACCCACGTGACTCAATGAGTCTTTAAAGACAATTGTTCTTGCTTTGAGAGGAAGGATGCTGCCCTCATTTAGTGCAGCATAGCACGTCCTCTTCTAGAGCTGAATTAAAAAAATACAATTGGTGCTAAAATAGTCTTTCCTACCAACCTAATGTTCACTTTCTTCTCTGACACTTACCTAATGACTTCATTACTGATGAGACCAGAAATGAGTTGGCTTTGACTGTGGTCGGTGGGGATGGCCTTGTTTAAATACACAGCCCTTATTAGAGAGGAAGAAAAGGAGGAAGAGGAGGAGGCATAGCAACAATCAATACAAATATTTCCTCATCTACTCTTCATCATTACCATCAAACAATGGTCTAGGCATCGTCATCATGAGCTTTTTGTTGTCAGTAGGAGTTGCATCACCACTAATTTAATTCAATTCAATGTTTATTTATATAGCGCCTTTCACAACAAATGTGGTCACAAAGCACTTTACAGAGATCCAGGACCACGCCTCTTATGAGGAAGCTCCCCAATGGAGGTGGTAGCGACAGTGGCTAGGAGAAACTCCCGGATACTTAGAGGAAGAAACCTTGGGAGAAACCAAAACTCAGTCCGAGGAACCCACCTGCTTAGGTCGACCCGCACAGCAAAAACAAACAAACAACATTACACAAAGAAGTAGACAGATAGACAATGAAAGGCTATAGCTCATGTAGGAACAGGTTATGAAGCATGAGTAGGTGCTGGACATATGCTCAGTGTTCATGTTAAAGTCCATGCTGATTAAGTATAGCAATGGAGTGTGGTAGGAGTGGATCATTGCAGAACTCCAGAGCAGAACTGTAACACAGCAGGGCAGTGGAGAGCCAGGCTGAGCGAACATCAGGGCACAGCAGGAGAAACAGGGCACCTCAGCACATGCAAAAAGATGAAGATTAAAACAAGGTTTACGTTTAGTGAGTGACCTGTAGCAGAAATAGTTAAAGAGACAACCACAATAATATCAATAGAAAGCCTGTAACCAGAGTGGGACAGAACAGTGGTCCCCGTTAGGTTTAGCTGATATATAAATTTCATAGGCATAACAGTGAAAGTTATTACCGTGTTTACGGATTATTTTACCCAGCATTACACCTTTCATGTTGGTCCTGCCTGCATAATACATTCAGCAAAAAAGTCAGCGCAAATGTTTGTTTCCCATTGGTTATTTTCCTTACTGACACAGGGCTGGACACACCTCTCTCTTTGCACCAGTGTGCAGTGCAATGAAGGATGAACATGACATAATCTATTAGGATCTTCTGAGATGGAGAGAAAACGCAACAGTGGCTGATGACAGTGAAGGAGGCAACGGCAGTTCTGGCCGTGCTATTCACAGTGGATGGGAACATGTAGTAGAACCTGTAGCAAGCTGGACTGCTTTTAGAAAACTGAGGCCATGTAATGAGTAGGCTAAAACAACCCAACCCCTTGGTAAATCTGATAAAATGAGTAAACGTAAATAAAATCATTTTGGCTAATGTTCTACGGCCATGTTAGTCTTTATTGTAAACGCAGGTGAGATAAGCTAATAATGTCCTTACCACTAGCGGCTATTCAAAATATATGCATGAATACAAGTCTGCGTCATATGGAGTAAGGAAGGCGGTAAAGGAGGCGAAGCAGCGCTACGGGAGGAAACTAGAGTCCCAGTTCCAGCAAAACGACTCTAGGAGCCTGTGGCAGGGACTGAGAACAATAACGGACTATAGGAGCCCACCCTGTGGACTGGGAAGTGCAGACTTATCTCTGGCGAACGAGCTAAACACCTTTTATGCTCGCTTTGATGCTGCAGCCGGCAACGTTAACTACAGTAACACCGGCACAGCTGACATAGAGGAGCACGTCAGTGAACAAAGAGCCTTTCACCATCACAGAGAGAGATGTACAGCGGGTGTTCAGGAGAGTGAATACCAGGAAGGCTGTGGGACCTGATGGCATCTGTGGTCGAGTCCTAAAAGCCTGTGCAGATCAGCTAGCCCCGGTATTCACGGACATCTTTAATCTCTCACTGACGCAGGGGATTGTTCCATCGTGCTTCAAACAGTCCATCATCGTTCCTGTCCCAAAGAAACCACAGCCAGCCTGCCTCAACGACTACTGCCCAGTCGCCCTCACATCAGTCGTGATGAAGTGCTTCGAGAAGCTGGTGAGAGACTTCATCACATCCACGCTGCCCGACACCCTGGACCCGTTTCAGTTTGCATACCGTCCAAACCGTTCCACAGATGATGCCATCGCTCACCTTCTCCACACATTGATGACACATCTGGATGCTGGGAGGGGTAATTATGTTAAAATGCTGTTTGTGGACTACAGTTCAGCATTTAACACTATTATTCCCTCAAGACTCACCACAAAGCTGGAAGATCTAGGTCTCCACCCATCCATCTGTGACTGGATCTCCAACTTCCTCACAAACAGACCACAAGCTGTTCGGGTAGGCAAGCATGTCTCACCCACCCTCACCCTCAGTACCGGAGCCCCTCAGGGCTGTGTCCTTAGCCCTCTGCTGTACTCGCTGTACACCTCAGACTGCAAAGCCACTTCCAGCTCCACCAACATCATTAAGTTTGCTGACGACACAGTTGTGGTGGGCCTGATCTCAGGAAATAATGAGAAGGCCTACCTGGAAGAGATTAGAACCCTGGAGAACTGGTGCCAGGATAATAATCTCCAGCTAAATGCCAGCAAAACGAAGGAGCTGATTGTGGACTTTAGCAGGAAACAGCAGAGGAGCTATCAACCTGTCCACATCAGTGGAACGGCAGTGGATAGGGTAGAAAGCTTTAAATACCTTGGAGTGACCATCTCTCAGGACTTGTCATGGAGTTGCCACATCAACACCATAACGAAGAAGGCTCGTCAGCGCCTATACCACCTGAGACGACTGAGGGACTTCAGACTACCCTCCAAGGTACTACGATCCTTCTACTCCTGCACCATCGAGAGCATCCTCACGGGGAACATCACAGTCTGGTTTGGGAACAGCACCAAGCAGGACAGGCAAGCGCTACGACGAGTGAGACGTTCAGCAGAGCGAATCACTATGATGGAGTTTCCTGACCTGCAGTCCATCTACAAGAAGCGGTGTTGGACCAAGGCCAAGAAGATTGTGAAGGACCCCAGTCATCCCAACAATGGACTGTTTTCTCTGTTGCCCTCGGGGAAACGCTTAAGAACCCTAAAGGCTAACACAGAGAGAATGAGGAGGAGCTTCTTTCCACAAGCCATCCGTGCCCTGAATGGGGACAGGGACTAGGACACTAAATTAAAATATCTACATACACAAACTGGACCCTCACTCACTACAATACACAACCATGGCTCGCGGAAAACTCACTACGGACAATAACGAAAATATTTCTTTTTAACTCACACATATACTCACATACAGATAAATATGTACATATGTATACATACATATATATATATATATATATATATATATATATATATATATATACACACACACACACAGACACGCACTATTTCATCTGTATATATATATATTTTTTTCCTTATATTTCTATATTTCTATATTTTCATATTTTTATATTTTATTTTTTAACTTAAATTTAACTTAAATGTAACTTATTCTATTTTTATTTTTATTTTATTTTTCTTTTGCACTTTACTTCATTAAGTTAAGGTTTAGTTAAGTTTAAATTTGGATCTTTATTGTATAGCTTTGATGTGGGCAGACTGTCAAAAAAGCATTTCACTGCAAGTTATACTGTGTATTACTATGTATGTGACAAATAAAATTTGATTTGATTTGATTTGATTTGAAAGAATATCTCACTTTTCAAAATGACATAATATTGTTCATTGCCAGTGTGATGCCAGTGCTGCTGTAAATATCTTTATAAGAGAATCCAATAATTCTGCACCTGACTGCATCATTATGTAAAGAAAAAAAGCCATCCCACAGTCTCTATTCATTTCTATTTTTTGTTGAGCTAGGTTGAGATGGCACCCCCAGAAGAGGAGAGTGTTAGTGAGAAAGAGTTAAAGTGTCCACTCTCTCTGGATTGGGGCAATAGGTTGTGTGTTATTAGAATGAGAAGTAATGTAGCATCGCTATGACAGTCATCACTGCGAGTGAGTGTGAAAGTTGTGTGTTGGGTCGTTGGAGACATCATTAGTCTGGTCAGGGCTCTGAAAAGAAAGACAGTTGGGCTTGGGCTGTGTAAAATGAGGAGTGTTGTTCCTGTGATGACTGCTGTGAATGAAGGTGGTTGAGCAGAATGGGCGTGAATGTTTTCCATTCAGGAGGGAAAATGAAGGTCAGTGACAACAAGAATGAGGTTCTTCCAGATGTACCAGACAGTTGGAGACTCCACTTTACAGATGATTTGAATGCAGTAGTTTAAATGAATGTCTGAACTCTGTTGATGTGTGTGTTTGCAGTATTTGTGCTGGAATACTTTCGTAAAAAAGAAAGGCTGAATATAAAGAAGGAAGCATTTGACGTTAAACTGATCTGCAGATCTGGACCTGGATCATCAGATGATTAGGATGATCAAACCTTTTACTTACATCTGTATTCTCCAGGAGTTCTCATACAGTCTCTTTTTTATATCCAAATTAGGACCACCATGCGTTTGTAGTGTTGGCTGTTTTCAGTCTTTTCTTCTCCATATGGCTGATGTGGTCTGGGGCCTTCCCTCGGCGCCTTGTAATAGACAGCCAAAAGCAGGAGTACGGGTATTATGTTTGGAACATTTTACTGAAGCGTGCTCCCCTTCAGCAGCTCTGCATCAGACTGAGGGCACATACACTATGTAAGTCTTTCTCGGATTTATCCACTGTGATATCAAACCAAAGCCTTTAAACAGTGCTCATACTTTCTGCAGTAGTAGTATTTTTGTTGTGGTCATAGTTGTTTTTTTATTTTCATCACAGAATCATGAAATCAACCATTTTTAGCAACATTGAAAACGCTCTTCATGAAAGTCCTGAGCAGGCCCTGATTAAGAAGATGAAGAAGACCAGCCGGTTTCCATTCAGGAGGGAAATGAAAGTCAGTGACAACAAGAATGAGGTTCTTCCAGATGTTCCAGACAGTTGAAGACTCCACTTTACAGATGATTTGAATGCAGTCGTTTAAATGAATGTCTGAACTCTGCTGATGTGTGTGTTTGCAGTATTTGTGCTGGAATACTTTCATGAAAACCTCTGGTATGGTTTTCTGCTCTTCATGGTCTCTGTAATCGGAACTGCAACGTACTTCAGCACTGGTGAGTAAAGACTCCAAAGTACCTATTATTCACTGTATGTTCAGTAACTGAATAGATCAGATTGACTGAAGAAAGGCTTAATATAAAGAAGGAAGCATTTGACGTATAACTGATCTGCAGATCTGGACCTGGATCATCAGATGATCAGGATGATCAGCCCTTTTACTTGCAGCAGTACTTTTCCAGGAGTTCTCATACAGTGTCTTTTTATATCCAAATTAGGACCACCATACGGTTGCAGCGTAGACTGTTTTCAGTTTTTTGTTCTCCGTGTGGGTGATGTGGTCTCGGGCCTTCCGTCAGGAGTACAGGTTTTATGTTCGGAACATTTTACCTAAGCATTCTCCCCTTCAGCAGCTCTGCATCGCTGAGGTCACATAAACTATGTAAGTCTTTCTCTGATTTATCAGATATCAAATATCAAACCAAAGCCTTTATGGAAGCTCCTTTCTCTGTTCTCACTAATCACTTCATGCATCAGATGATAGAAGAGCTTCTTGAAGTGTTCAGTCTGTTAATGTGCTGATTCATATTTTGGGGAGTAAATTGCATGGCTTTATGAGACCATATGTCTGTCTATTCTTTTTCAGCCCAGGGAAAGGTGAAGTTTAGACTGATCCTAATGGGACAGGAGATGGAAGCCATTGGACTCAGCAGATTTATGAACACCAGTGAGGTACAGAACAAATCAATGCAGACATAAATTAGCCTGAAAATAAACCACAAATTAAAAGATTTTATACTACATGTTATTCGTTAAGGGGAATTGTAGCACACACTAGTGCATCTCAAAAATACAAGATTCTAAAATAGTGAACCAGGGTTCTTGGTATCTGATGTTACATTATTAATCAAATATAATTAAGTTGGTAGTTGATTTTTTCAATGAAAGCAAACCAGTGACACCTGTAGATATGATTATTTCTGTGTATACCTTACACTAGTTCTCTTTTTTCACAGTTACTGAATTGCCAGGGTAGAAGACTAGCCAAGACACTCGGTCTCAACTACCTGGATGATAGAAACATCGCATGGCGTAGGCCTCATCTACGCATTGGCATACGCCCCAAAATATTGACAGTGTAAAATGCAGAGCTGAAATCAGAAGCACTGAACACTGGCCCTGAGCCAGATGCTAGAGACTCTAGTAAGTGTTCACACAGTGTGTGCTGATTGCTGGAGATGGCATACAGGTGATTATGAGACCAGTAGGTGATCAGAAGGTCAGGCTGGCAGAGTGCTGTTAGATGTTATTGGCTTGCTATCCAGTGTCGACCAGAGGAGTCTTGGTTCCTCTCAAGGTTTCTTCCTAATGCATTTAGGGAGTTTTTCCTTGCCACTGTTGCCCTTGGCTTGCTCACTAAGGGTCTGGACCTGGATTTTTGTAAAGCTGATTTTTATAACATCTGTCATCAATAGCATTTTACATGCCTTCTTTAACTCAGAGGCAGCGGAGAATGTTATTGATGCTGCACCAGCCAGGGCTTTCTGGTTGCTCCTGGTCTCATTAAACAGACCCACCGCGTCTTGGAGCTGGTCCACTGGGCTCCAAGGCATGGGTTCTCAGCCTGCGAGTCTAAAATCCCTGTCTTTAGTGTCCTCGGACTACGAAGATGTCCAGGCGAACTTGAATTAGAAGACGTCTCAGTTACCATGTGGGTGATCATGAGTTGCTGACTGTCATACTGGCCTTAGAGGAGTGGTGGCACAATGGAGCCAGTCACCCCTTCCTGGTTTGGAAAGGCCAGTCGGGCACTGTTCTTCACCCTGTTTGACTTTGCATCTTCGTACAGGTCTGGGTGGAACAATGCTGATGCTCTCTTCCGCCAGTAGGAGGCCTCCCCTAAGGAACAGCCGCCAGCAACCACAGTACCCAAGGCCCGCATAGCATCTCCCATCCAGCTTGGGGTAGAAGCCACAGTATGGCGGGCCCCTAGGAATGAGTCAGATCTGTGAGGTGGCACTTGTGATTGGCTGTGCTGCCATTAAAGACCAGGTGCTGCAGTTGGGGCAATTTTCCCCTTCATAGCACACCTGTGGGTGGTCTGTACATTAAAGTTCTGGTGGCCGTGCTTGGACCAAGAGTTATGGGCATACGTGGCAGCTTGTAAGGTATGTACCTGCAACAAGGATCCCGGAACTGAACTGGCAGGTTTGCTCCACCTGTTATCCATCCTCTCTGGCCCATGGTCTCATGTCTCCATAGACTTTGCCACGGTGTTGCTCTCTTCCCAGGGGCATTACCGTGATCTTGGTCATGGTTGACTACTTGTCTAAGGCAAGCAAGTTTATTGCTCTACCGACACCCCTGTCGTCCAGGGAGACAGCCATGCTATAACTTTAGCATGTCCGAGCCCATGGGTTTGCTTAGGATGAGTTATTAGACAGGGCACCCCCTGTAAAGGGCACCCCAATTTGCATAGAACTTACTTTCAATCTTTTTGCTCAAGATTTCTGAAACTGAAGGCGGTTGAGTGGCCTCACTTCTTTCACTGCTGACCACGATATGATATTTTCTGTGAAGAATTCTGCTGCCCAAGATCTTTGTCTGCAGCCCCTAAATTCTATTATGGTCATATGTCCCTGGTTGCTCTATGGTATTACCAAAAAACATTATATGTTCTGCAATGTTTTTTAATATATCAGTGTTTTAGCTAACAAGTTTTCCCCTCAAAGACAGTGTTTAAATGCAGCATAAGCTGATTGATCATAGTCTGATGCTGGCTGTCGAGTATAGCAGTGATTGAAATGCTGTATATTCTGGTTTGCGGTTGTTTGGTGCTGTATGTTTGTGAATCAGCACAGCATCTCGCATGTGCACTAGTGTTCTGACGTTGCAGTATTGAATGACATGGCGATTGATGAAAATGTTGTTTAGTTGTTCTGGTGCATGGATAGAAAATCTGTTAGGTTTAGGTATTTTATTAAACTAGTCTATGTGTAACAGAGTTACATTAAACAGTTAATAAAATATTAAGTTTCACCAAAATTACTTTTTGGTAAAAAGGGTTCAGGACAAATGTAAATAGTGATTTATGTCTTTATTAAAAAAAAGCTTACAATTATTTTTAGGGACTTATGAAATATGAGTGAGAGCTCTGAGATGGACGGTGTGTAGCTGCTGAAGTTCCTCATTAGTACATAATTTAATTGAATTTAATTCGTTATTAATTCTATAAAACATTGTTCTAACACATTATATGAGCAGGTGGTGAATTTTCAGAGTGTAGTTGTGCTTATAAATGCTGTTTTTATCGAATTACTGCTCAGACATGTGCTTCAGCTAACTGAGCCATGGTAGCAAAGTCGGATTATGAAAATAAATAAACCTCTCATTTCTGCTCATTTCATTTTTTTAGATGTTCAGCTTGTGTGCTCTGCAGCCGTGTAAGACAAGAGAAGATGAACACTATAAAATCTGTCTCAGGTATGTGCTCCCTAATCTGTTCCCTCCAGAAATGCGCAGTGCATGTTGCTGCTGCTAGCCACGCAGCACTAAGAGGGTTTATTAGTTCTGCAGTTTGTTCTTTTGTGCAATAAGAAAATAATCACTTTTCTCTGTAGTTTTGGGTTTTTTATAATGTGAACAAACTATATGATCTCGTGCCTGTTCTGGGACTATGAAAATTGCTGTGTTAAAAGAAATACTGTAAGCTCAGATGAGTGAGAGCTCTGAGATGGACGCTTGTGTGGTCTGCAGCCGTCTAAGACAAGAGAAGATTAACACACTATAAAATCTTTATATCTTTTCAGAATAAACAGCGGAAAGCGAGCCTTGTTTCTGACTGCTTGATGGCCAAACGGTGGTCGTTACATATGCACCCAGAAGTACAAATAAACTGATTTTTCCTCTTTACCTCGATCATGAAGAAAATTCATATCTCAGCCTATTTAAAGGCTCGTCGTGATTAGCTGTTTGTGATTTGTCAGTTCTTGTGAAAAATATATCTCAGACTTCTTAAGAAGTTTAAAGAAAAAATGACGCCTCTCATTTTCGGACCACTTTTAACTGCCACTACTCTGCGCTCTGTCCGTCTCCTTGTCTTCTTTACTAACAAGCACGTTTCAGGAAAAGTTCAACATATAGAAACTACTTATAATTGAGGTAACAAATTGCACTTAGTTTGTTTGGGTAGATTTCACCCCATATTTTGTATGAAAATTACCTAAATGTAACATGTTTGACACATTATAATAAAAAAGTAAAGTCTATTTAACATTTCTCAATACATTTCACAACAAATGACCATAATAAGTGAGTAACATTAACATAAATGTCAAATCTTCATTTACTTCATATTTTTCAGTAAACCATTACTTGTACAGAGAAGGTCAAATTAATATTTAAAAAAGAAAACATATATATATATATATATATATATATATATATATATATATATATATATATATATATATACATATGACCTATAAATAATCAGACACAGGATACAATACTAATAATAAAAAAGTACAAAATGTCCTTTTCTATGCATAGTCAGCTGCAACAAAAGATTCTTGATATAGCCATATCCAGGAGGGGAGAAAAAAAGTTACACAAGAAAACAGTGTGTGCCCTAATATTGGTAAAACAGTTCATTAGTTAATTTAGCTTACATTTAAGGCTGTGGACATTCATGAGCAGCTTTGTTCTTCAAGCTCCAGAAAACGTTTGAATACTCTATCCCATTAACAGCATACACACTTTGGTTTTGTTTCCACACCCATTCAACGTTTAACAAACGCAATGTTTTACAATTGAACAATTTTAACAATATATTTATGCTATATTAATTTCTAAATAAACATTTGTTTGTATTCTTTAGCATGCTAGTACAAATTAAAGGCAAAACCTGACTACCTGCAGGACAGAAATGTGTAATCATAAAATGAATGTATAACATCTGCCCTTAGACCACCTGAATAAAGGGGTGAACCATTCAGATTTTAATAATTGTTACTCATCTTCATATTTGCAATATAGGTCTTACATGTTAAGAATTACATATATGTGATCAGGAATTTTGCTTGACAAGTTGTTGTTTAATGTTAATGTTTAACAAATATTACACTAGAAAGATACCAAACAATGTGTGTTTAAATAATAATAAACATACAATTAAGTAAAGGGCAGGGAATACCCTGATGTTACAGTTCTGTAATTGATATGAAAATTAAACAATAGTTTACGTTAAGGGCAATCATATGTGTAACCCTGTGAATACCTCAAGTTGATTTATAATTTAATAACATACCTAGCAGTCATGGAAGAGGTCTTTTTGGTGTTCTCCAAGGTACTCCATGAGGCAACAGACAACTGCATCCCTTATTTTCTTAATACTTTGAGACTGTAATGAGGTGCATTTTAATAACAGGAAATGCTTCTGCAAATTACTCTTGGCACTTTTGTAAAAAATTAAAAACAAAAACCTAACTTTATACTGAGAGTTATACAGGCTGACTGACTGAATTGAGTTGTTTCAGTGAAATATGGAGACCCTATGGAGAGAGTGTCTTATGTTTTTGTACAATCTTGATAAGTAAAACTCACACCTTTCCCATTGGCTTCTGGCCATCTATTTGCATACTGGGCCTGCCCCCCATTCCCTCACCATCATTGTAAATTCAGTCCACCAGACTGCCTTCCCCTTTGTGGTGAGCTGTTGTCTGTTTTGTACTGCAGCTGTTTGGTTTTAGCAGTAATAGTATTACTACTCTTATATATTCTATATACTATACTATTCTTTTTCAGCCCAGTGAAAGGTGAAGTTTAGACTGACCCTAATGGGAAAGGAGATGGACGCTATTGGACTCTATTGGCTATTGGATTTATGAACACCAGTGAGGTACAGAACAAATCAATGCAGTCTGCATAAATTAGCCTGAATATGAACCACAAATTAAATTATTATTTAATTGAATTTTATTATAAAATTTTATACTACATTATTTACTTATACTTATACTGTTATTCATTAATGGGAATTGTAGCACACACTAGTGCATCTCAAAAATAGAAGATTCTAAAATGGTGAACCAGGGTTTTTGGTATCTGATGTTACATAATAAACATTTTTTTTTCAATATAAAATTTAAAGTATAATTAAGTTTGTAGTTGATTTTTCAATGAAAATTTGTTTTTTTTAAAGCAAACCAGTAACACCTGTAGATATGATTATTTCTGTGTGTATCTTACACTACTTCTTTCTTTTCACAGTTACTGAATTGCCAGGGTAGGAGACTAGCCAAGACACTCGGCTTCAACTACCTGGATGATAGAAACATCTTCATCTTCTTAATCAGGGCCTGCTCAGGACTTTCATGAAGGGCGTTTTCAAGGTTGCTAAAAATGGCTGATTTCATGATTCTATGATGAAAACAAAAACACAACTATGACCACTACAAAAATACTACTACTGCAGAAACTGTGAGCACTGTGATCTGTACTTCAAGAACAGTGCCCACCTGGCCTTTCCAAACCAGGAAGGGGTGAACTGGCTCCATTGACCATAAAGGCTTTGGTTTGATATCACAGTGGATAAATCTGAGAAAGACTTACATAGTGTATGTGCCCTCAGTCTGATGCAGAGCTGCTGAGGGGGAGCACGCTTCAGTAAAATGTTCCGAAGAAAATACCCGTACTCCTGCTTTTGGCCGTCTATCACAAGATGCCGACAGAAGGCTCCAGACCACATCAGCCATATGGAGAAGAAAAGACTGAAAACAGCCAATACTGCAACCGCATGGTGGTCCTAAGTTGAATATAAAATAGAGACTGTATGAGAACTACTGGAAAAGTACTGCTGCAAGTAAAAGGGCTGGTCAGCAGAGTTCAGACATTCATTTAAATGAATCTGTAAAGTGGAGTCTTCAACTATCTGGAACATCTGGAAGAACCTCATTCTTGTTGTCACTGACCTTCACTTTCCGCCCTGAATGGAAAACTGCTGCTCTTCTTCATCTTCTTAATCAGGGCCTGCTCTGGACTTTCATGAAGGGGGTTTTCAAGGTTGCTAAAAATGGCTGATTTCATGATTCTGTGACGAAAACAAAAACACAACTATGAACACTACAAAAATACTACTACTGCAGAAACTGTGAGCACTTACATAGTTTATGTTCCCTCAGTCTGATGCAGAGCTGCTGAAGGGGAGCACGCTTCAGTAAAATGTTCCAAACAAAATACCCGTACTCCTGCTTTTGGCCGTCTATCACAAGACGCAGACGGAATGCTCAAGACAATATCATCCATATGGAGAAGACTGAAAACCGCAAGGTGGTCCTAATTTGAATATAAAATAGATACTATATGAGAACTCCTGGAAAGGTACTGCTGCAAGAAAAAGGGCTGGTCATCCTGATCATCTGAGGATCCAGTTCCAGATCTGCAGATTAGTTTTATTTCAAATGATTCCTTCTTTATGTTTTTTATATTTCTTTAGTCAATCTGATCTATTCAGTTACTGAACATACAGTGAATTATAGGTACTTCGGAGTCTTTACAGTGCTGAAGTAAACCATAAACAGCAGAAAACCATATCAGAGGTTTTCATGAAAGTATTCCAGCACAAACACTGCAAACACACACATCAGCAGAGTTCAGACATTCATTTAAATGACTGCATTCAAATCATCTGTAAAGTGGAGTCTCGAAATGTCTGGAACATCTGGAAGAACCTCATTCTTGTTGTCACTGACCTTCATTTTCCCTCCTGAATGGAAACCGACTGATCTGTTTCATCTTCTTTATAAGGGCCTGCTCAGGACTTTTAGGAGTGGCGTTTTCACGGTTGCTGAAAACGGCTGATTTCATGATTCTGTGATGAAAACAAAAAACAACTATGACCACTACAAAAATACTACTACTGCAGAAACTGTGAGCACTGTGATCTGTACTTCAAGAACAGTGCCCACCTGACCTTTCCAAACCAGGAAGGGGTGAACTGGCTCTATTGAACATAAAGGCTTTGGTTTGATATCACAGTGGATAAATCATTCATTTAAACGACCGCATTCAAATCATCTGTAAAGTGGAGTCTCGAAATGTCTGGAACATCTGGAAGAACCACATTCTTGTTGTCACTGACCTTCATTTTCCCTCCTGAATGGAAACCGACTGATCTGCTTCATCTTCTTAATCAGGGCCTGCTCAGACCTTTCAAGGTTGCCGAAAACAGCTGATTTCATGATTCTGTGATGAAAACAAAAAGAGCAACTATCACCACTACAACTCTGACCACTGTGGTTTTCCTACTAAATAAAAAAAAAATAAAACACATGGTGGTCCTAATTTAAATATAAAAAGATACTGTAGGAGAACTCCTGGAAAAGTACTGCTGCAAGTAAAAGGGCTGGTCATCCTGATCATCTGATGATCCAGTTCCAGATCTGCAGATCAGTTATATGTCAAATGCTTCCTTCTTTGTATTAAACGTTTCTTCAGTCAATCTGATCTATTCTGTTACTGAACATACAGTGAATTATAGGTACTTTGGAGTCTTTACTCACCCCCGCACCAGTGCTGAAGTACGTTGCAGTTCCGATTACAGAGACCATGAAGAGCAGAAAACCATACCAGAGGTTTTTGACGAAAGTATTCCAGCACAAATACTGCAAACACACACATCAGCAGAGTTCAGACATTCACTTAAACTACTGCATTCAAATCATCTGTAAAGTGGAGTCTCCAACTGTCTGGAACATCTGGAAGAACCTCATTCTTGTTGTCACTGACCTTCATTTTCCCTCCTGAATGGAAACCGACTGATCTGCTTCATCTTCTTAATCAGGGCCTGCTTAGACCTTTCAAGGTTGCCGAAAACAGCTGATTTCATGATTTTGTGATGAAAACAAAAAGAGCAACTATCACCACTACAACTCTGACCACTGCGGTTTTCCTACTAAATAAAAAAAAACCGCATGGTGGTCCTAATTTAAATCTTCTTTATATTAAATGTTTCTTCAGTCAATCTGATCTATTCTGTTCCTGAACATACAGTGAATTATAGGTACTTTGGAGTCTTTACTCACCCCAGCACCAGTGCTGAAGTAAACCATAAACAGCAGAAAACCACACCAGAGGTTTTCATGAAAGTATTCCAGCACAAATACTGCAAACACACACATCAGCAGAGTTCAGACATTCATTTAAACGACTGCATTCAAATCATCTGTAAAGTGGAGTCTCCAACTGTCTGGAACATCTGGAAGAACCTCATTCTTGTTGTCACTGACCTTCATTTTCCCTCCTGAATGGAAACCGACTGATCTGCTTCATCTTCTTAATCAGGGCCTGCTCAGACCTTTCAAGGTTGCCGAAAACAGCTGATTTCATGATTCTGTGATGAAAACAAAAAGAGCAACTATCACCACTACAACTCTGACCACTGCGGTTTTCCTATTAAAAAAAAAAAAAAAAAAACGCGTGGTGGTCCTAATTTAAATCTTATTTATATTAAATGTTTCTTCAGTCAATCTGATCTATTCTGTTCCTGAACATACAGTGAATTATAGGTACTTTGGAGTCTTTACTCACCCCAGCACCAGTGCTGAAGTAAACCATAAACAGCTGAAAACCATACCAGAGGTTTTCATGAAAGTATTCCAGCACAAATACTGCAAACACACACATCAGCAGAGTTCAGACATTCATTTAAACGACTGCATTCAAATCATCTGTAAAGTGGAGTCTCCAACTGTCTGTATCATCTGGAAGAACCTCATTCTTGTTGTCACTGACCTTCATTTTCCCTCCTGAATGGAAACCGACTGATCTGCTTCATCTTCTTAATCAGGGCCTGCTCAGACCTTTCAAGGTTGCCGAAAACAGCTGATTTCATGATTCTGTGATGAAAACAAAATGAGCAACTATCACCACTACAACTCTGACCACTGCGGTTTTCCTACTAAATAAAAAAAAAAAAAACGCATGGTGGTCCTAATTTAAATATAAAAAGATACTGTAGGAGAACTCCTGGAATAGTATTGCTGCAAGTAAAAGGGCTGGTCATCCTGATCATCTGATGATCCAGTTCCAGATCTGCAGATCAGTTATACGTCAAATGCTTCCTTCTTTGTATTAAACGTTTCTTCAGTCAATCTGATCTATTCTGTTACTGAACATACAGTGAATTATAGGTACTTTGGAGTCTTTACTCACCCCAGCACCAGTGCTGAAGTAAACCATAAACAGCAGAAAACCATACCAGAGGTTTTCATGAAAGTATTCCAGCACAAATACTGCAAACACACACATCAGCAGAGTTCAGACATTCATTCCGCTGCAAGTAATAGGGCTGATCATCCTGATGATCCAGTTCCAGATCTGCAGATCAGTTGTACATCAAATGCTTCCTTCTTTATATTAAACCTTTCTTCAGTCAATCTGATCTATTCTGTTACTGAACATACAGTGAATTATAGGTACTTTGGAGACTTTACTCACCCCAGCACCAGTGCTGAAGTAAACCATAAACAGCAGAAAACCATACCAGAGGTTTTCATGAAAGTATTGAAAGTACACTACATGAAAGTACACTACAACTCTGATCACTGTGTTTTGGAAAAAAAAAAAACGTATGGTGGTCCTAATTTAAATATAAAAGCAGCAGAGTTCAGACATTCATTTAAACGACTGCATTCAAATCATCTGTAAAGTGGAGTCACTGTCTGGAACATCTGGAAGAACCTCATTCTTGTTGTCACTGACCTTCATTTAATCTCCGGAATTAAAAACTCATCATCTTCATCTTCTTAATTAGTGCCTGCTCAGGACTTTCACGAAAGGCAACTATGACCACTACAAAAATACTACTACTGCAGAAACTGTGAGCACTGTGATCTTCTTATTGGAAAACCTGATGAGTTACCTGAACTCAAATTGTTTGATAAAGCCAATTGCCCAAACCATTTAAGTTCAATAGTATTTCTTTTGTAAAATTATTTGAGTTTAAATTACATCATGGACTGAACTGAACACAAACTAGAAACTGGTAAGTGTTATATGAAGGTAACTAAAGGGAGTGAGTTTTAATTACTCTGCTTATGTTGATATTTTTTTTAAAACATTTTCACAACTGGATTGCAAGCGAGAACAATGAGAATCATAATCCAGCACATTTTACTGATTTCTCTGCTCTACCAACCCTAAACTACTAAATAATGAATGGGTTTAAAGAGGTTTACTTAAGCAGGAACAAGGATGGACAATATCCACCTTTAATTGTTTTCAACACTAAAATCAACCAGCTGCAGCATGTTATGTAATTCTGGAATAAACACAAGTTAGACGTCAACCTTTTGAGTTACTTTATTGAGAGCAGAGTAAAATCATTCAAGCTTACAAGGTCTGCCCTTCCTTAAAGCAGGCAGGGCCCAACATATATACCTTGAAATAACCACAGCTCATTGTTTAACGCACACACACAGTTGTCACCGGCGCCATTTCTGACGCACATAAATGACAAACAGACAGTTTAGGCCTTCACATATGATATGCACATACACATAGGCAGCGCCTGTACACCATATCTGCAAAGTCAGGCTAGGCTGACCCAGAGCTTCTTATTAGGGATAATCACAAGAGCGAGGTAATATGGAGTTCAGGACATAGCCTTCAGCAATAATATCTGTGAGCAAACAGATCACCATAGTATTAAGTGTAACTACTTGACTAAGGAATACAACTATATAATTTAAGAACACAGCTAGTAATTAGAAAACTCAATCTGCCATCACATAGTGTAAGATCATATATAATCATATCTACAGGTGTTACTGGTTTGCTTTATTTATTTTCTTTTTGAAAAATCAACTACAAACTTCATTATATTTTATTTAATAAAAATGTTTATTATGTAACATCAGATACCAAGAACCCTGCTTCACTATTTTAGAATCTTCTATTTTTGAGATGCACTAGTGTGTGCTACAATTCCCCTTAATAAATAACATGTAGTATAAAATCTTTTAATTTGTGGTTTATTTTCAGGCTAATTTATGTCTGTATTGATTTGTTCTGTACCTCACTGGTGTTCAAAAATCTGCTGAGTCCAGTGACATCTATCTCCCTTCCCTTTAGGATCAGTCTAAACTTCACCTTTCCCTGGGCTGAAAAAGAATAGACAGACATGATCTCATAAAGTCATGCAATTTACTTCCCAAAATATGAATCAGCACATTAACAGACTGATGAAACAGACTGAACACTTAAAGAAGCACATTCAATCATCTGATACATAAAGTGAAGAGAGCTTCCATAAAGGCTTTGGTTTGATATCACAGTGGATTAGTCAGAGAAAGACTTAAATAGTGTATGTGCCCTCAGTCTGATGCAGAGCTGCTGAAGGGGAGCACGCTTCAGTAAAATGTTCCGAACATAATACTGGTACTCCTGACGCAAGACTCCAGACCACATCAGCCATACAGAAAAGAAAAGACTAAAAACAGCCAACACTCCAACCGCATGGTGGTCCTATTTTAGATATATAAAAGAGACTGTATGAGAACTCCTGGAAAAGTACCGCTGCAAGTAAAAGGGCTGATCATCCTGATCATCTGATGATCCAGTTCCAGATCTGCAGATCAGTTATACGTCAAATGGAAACTGAATTGAAAACTGCTGCTCTTCTTCATCTGTGAGTTTTAATTACTCTGCTTATGTTCATATTTTTTTTTATATATTGTCCACTGGATTACAGGGGAGAACAATGAGAATCATAATCCAGCACATTTTACTGATCTCTCTGCTCTACCAACCCTAGACTACTAAACAAATGAATGGGTTTAAAAAGGTTTACTTGCGCAGGAACAAGGATGGACAAAATCCACCTTTGATTGTTTTCAACACTAAAACCAACCAGCTGCAGCACAAAACAGACAACAGCTCACCACATAGGGGAAGGTAGTCTGGTGGAATGAATTTACAATGATGGTGAGAGAATGGGGGGCAGACCCCAGTCTCCATATTTCACTGGAACAACTCAGTTCAGTCAGTCAGCCAGTATAACTCAACTGAATAAATATAACAGTGCTCTACATTTTTATTCCAGTGTAATGACATGCCGAAATGTGATGGAATTGCTGCTCTGTGCTAGGTTTTGTAGAAGGGAATATATGAAGCTGGTTGGCGATGATCTTAATCTGCAACTGTCAGCTGTCTTACATAATTAGACATAGTGTGTCTTGTTGATAATTATGTTTTACACACATACTTTTTATTATTACCATTGGCAAAAATGTGTAAACTTACACTTAAGCTTCTCCCTTTCAACGTTAGGTACTCATGAGACGGCAGTGTAGGACATGCAATAGCATTCTACAGAATAACGGTGCTCTCCTAATAGTATAGATCTCTTGGGAAACATTAACTACAGGGAATATTGAATTGCTCATCTAATATGGATGTGAAACTCAGATGTTTGATAGTAGTTTTATTTGCAATTCTGAAATTTTGTGCTGAAAACCAAAAAAAAATGTCACTGTTGTACAGGGTGCTTTGTTGAATTTAAAATCATTGTTTCATAGAAATACACTTGAGAGTAACAGTAATAGTTCTAAAACTAGTTTAAGTTAACTTTATCCTATGTAATTAGTTTTAAAGTGTATTCTTTCTTTACTGCAGGTAAAATGGCTGCAACGTCCGCCCTCTACTGTGCATGCAAGATTTAATGCTTATTCACAAACCTACAGCACCAAAGATGCACAATCCAGTGTATGCGGCATTTAAAACACGTGTATAGTGGAAAGCCAGCACCAAACCATTACAGATCAGCATATGTTGCGTTTAGAACTTGTTAAAATCTCAGAACTGTAATTTCACCTTTACACGTGTCGTTAAGCTTTAGAAAGCAGAGGAATATCCTTCACACAAGTCTTTAAATATGCTGAGAATTGCCTATCCTCGACGATGATTGCGAAGAGGCACAAATCTGTATTTGTTTTCACCTATTTGTAAAGACTAATTCAAGAACAACACATTCAACTCCCTCAACCTAAAGGATTTTTAAGTAACGGGAACAAAAGTAAGTTTTAAACAAACTCTATTTCATTTCATACTGCGACGTCCGTCCTCTACTGCGCATGCGAGGTGTGTAACGACCGCCGTTTGGCCATCAAGCAGTCAGACACAAGGCTCGCTTTCCGCTGTTTATTCTGAAAAGATATAAAGATTTTATAGTGTGCTAATCTTCTCTTGTCTTAGACGGCTGCAGACCACACATGCGTCCATCTCAGAGCTCTCACTCATCTAAGCTTACAGTATTTCTTTTAACGCAGCAATTTTCATAGTACCATAACAGGCACAAGATTGTATAGTTTGTTCACATAAAAATTCCAAAACTACAGAGAAAAGTGAACATTTTTTCTGCACAATGAACAAACTGCAGAACAAATACAAAAAAAAAACACTTGCCGCTGCGTGGCTAGCAGCAGCAAAATGCACTGCACATTTTTGGAGGGAACAGATTTTGTAGTGTGTTAATCCTCTCTTGTCTTAGAGGGCTGCAGAGCACACAAGCTGAACATCTAAAATAAACGAAATGAGCAGAAATGAGAGGTCTATCCATTTCTACAATTCGACTTTGCTGCCGAGAACAAGTTTAGGCCAGCCACCTTGCCACCATGGCTCAGCCAGCCGACGCACATGTCCGAGCAGCAGTTTGATAAAAGCAGCATTCACAAGCTCAACTACACTCAGAGAAATCAACCACCTGCTCATACAATGCGTCAGAACGACGTCGTAAAGAACCAATAACGAAATTCAATTAAATTATGTATTAATGAGGAACCTCAGCAGCTAGCCACCGTCCATCCCAGAGCTCTCACCCATCTGATGGAGGCACGGCAGCAACAGAGACACAGTCCGCAGCGACGTCACAGCAAACGAAGAAAAGCTCCCAAAAAACAACTGCAACCCTCTTTTTTTATATAAAGACATAAATGACTATTTAAATTTGTCCTGAACCCTTTTTCCAAAACTAGGGTTATTTTGGTGAAACTCAAAATTTAATTTAAAAAGTTTAATTTAACTTTAATGATACAGGTGCAATGCTTCCTCCCAAACCTACAGAACCAAAGACCATTATAAATCAGCATTTGCTGCATTTTTAAACACTGTTTTTGAGGGGAAAACTTGTTAGCTAAACACTGAAATATTCAAAAACATTGCTGAACATATAATGGTTCTTGGTAATTCCATATAGCAACCAGGGACATATGACCATAATAGACTTTAGGGGCTGCAAACAAAGATCTTGGGCAGCAGAGTTCTCCACAAAAAATATCATATCGTGGTCAGCAGTGAAAGAAGTGAGGCCTCTCAACTGCCTTCAGTTTCAGAACTCTAAAAAAAGATTTAAAGTATGTTCAGAGCAGATCAGAGCAGATCAGAGTATGTTCAGAGCAGATCTGAACCTTTTCTGAAAGACGATTGTTAGTGAAAAAAACAAGGAGGAGAGCCCGAAGAGTAGTGGCAGTAATAAGTGGACAGAAAAGAAAGACAATGTTTTATCTTTAAAATGTTTGTGAAGTCGCAGAAGGCAGAAATATATTTTTTCCTGACAACTGACAAACCACAAACAGTCAATCCCGTCGAGCCTTTAAATAGGCTAGGATATGAATTTTCTTCACAATCGAGGTGAAGAGGAAAAATCTGTTTTTCGTCAGTCTTGGTGCGTAGACGAGTTACATAAAATACATACAACTACCTAAACCTGACAGATTTTTGTTTCCATGCTTGAGAACAACAAAAACATTTTAAACAATCGTCATGTCATTCAATACTGCGATGTCCGCCCTCTACTGCGCATGCGAGGTGCTGTGCTGATTCACAAACATACAGCACCAAACATGCGCAAACCAGAATATACAGCACATCAAACACTGCTGTACTGGACAGCCAGCACCAGACCATTATAAATCAGTGTGACCAAGTGAAAGTTGGGACGTGTATGGGTAGATTGAGTGAGTGGGGAGGTTTATGCATAGAACCCATGCAGGTAAGGGTGGGGATTCCTGTAGTTGTGAGGCTTTTTAACTAATTTATTGCAGCTGCGATGTGCATGTGTGAGGCTCGTGTAGGTGGGTAAAGTCAAGTCAAGTGGGTTTTATTGTCATTTCAACTACATACAGAGTACACAGTGAAACGAAACAACATTCCTCCAGGACCATGTTGCAACATAGACAGTGCATACAGTGCCCTTACATGTAAAGGTGGAGACCCCTGTAGTTGGCAAGGCTCTACATTGAAGGTGGGTGAAATGTTGTGTTTGGGGCAGGTTTCAAATGGATGATAAAACATTGATGCTGGAGTGCAACTGATCTTGGATGATGCTGGTTGAGATTTAGTAGCCTTTGCTGGGGGGCTGAGTCATGTTTTTTTAATTTTTTTATTTTTGGGGTTTCCCAAATGTATTCACAGAATAAATTTGATTGCTGAACTTATTTTGCACTTGGCAAATAGACAAGTAATGGAGGGGGAGGACCCACACATTGTGCACTCACAAATAGCAGAGTCAGTGGGAAACTAATTCCCCCTGCTGTGCAGTGGCAGGACGGGGACAAATAGGCTCAAATGTAAAGAAGCCTTTCAGTTATAATTAGATGGTGGGATAAAGTCCAGTGGTGAGAGTGAATTTGGGTGGAGATATACAATGTTTATTAGATACAGGCTCAATGGTAAGCCAAGTCAAGTCAAGAGGCTTTATTGTCATTTTAACTGTATACAGAGTGCACAGTGAAAGGAAACAAGGTTCCTTCAGGACCACGGAAATCACAGTTGGAAATGTTTGACTTTGATATTGTCTATCGCCCAGGAACGCAGAATGGCAACGCAGATGCCCTGTTTCCAAGCAGCATGTAGTATGCAGTAAAAAGGATCATTCCTGGGATTCTGCAGAAGAGGAGAAAGACCTAATCAAGGGGAGCGCCAGCAACTTACAGCATCTGAGGTACAAGAACTTGTGAGACAATGAAACTGTGTGGTGGAAATGGAGATTATTTTATATAGGAAAACTGAGGATGTACACATGTGGCCATTAAAGCTAGTTTTACTTCCAGATCAGTTGAAGGACACCATATTGAAGCAGCTCCATAATAATTATTGGCACCAGGTTGTTGAACACACCTGTACCTTGGTGAGACGCCATTGCTACTGGCCCAATATGCACAGATATTGGTGTAAAATATGTGAAAGGTGTTGTATAGCCAAAGATGTACATGTTAAGTAAAAACATGTTAAGCAAAGTTCCAGATGGGAAGTCTCCAAGCCTCTGAACCTTTGCAGGTGCTTGCTACTGATTTCACTGTACTAGAACCCTCACAGGATGGAGGAGAAAACGTGATGATAAGGACTGATGTATTCTGACCAGAGAATGGTTTCATAAATATGGTGTGTTATCGTGCGGTTGCTTTGCCGGGGTGTGGTATTAAAAAGAGCCGCACTACCTGGGAAATAGCCAATGTGAGATGTTCAATAGAACACTCCACAAACTTCTTTGTGTATAACACCACAGAGAGTCAGAGTACAGGATTTTCATCATATTTTTGGATGTTTGGTAGGACTCCAGGAGCCTTCCAGACTTCTAGGGCTGATGAAAGAACCCATGCACTGGGTGATGTACCATCATGAGGTCTTGCAACACGCATTTACTTTGACAAGATCACGGCTGGCAGAAGTATGGTGCAAAAGGAAGCCGCAAAGTTGTGACCCCTCTGATGTAAGCGTGTTGATACCAGGTCAGTTGGTATATGTACAGAATCTGCAAAAAAGAGGTCGGAACAAAATCCAGGATGTGTGTACAAACATCAGTACAAATCAAGCAACAAAACAGCAGTCATGCCAATCAGTCACAGAGTCGTAAATGACCCCAAGAGATTTTTTTTTATTTATTTCTTTATTTTTTGTTAATAAGCTTTGTGTGACTTGCATAGACTTCAGGAACCTAAAATAATGGACTTTTATTTTGAAGACTTTTGACGGTTATTGGTGGAAAGTAGATTCACGGTAGTAGAAGAAGCAAAATCTCCAGTACAAGTGCCCATGTAGTGCTCAAGGACTGTTTTTTAAGCCCCCCTTTGAAGAGGCACAAGGTGTGTATAGTGAAAGTATATCACTAAAATAACTCATATATAGTCGATATATGCAGTATGCAGTAATAGTTGTGTGTAATTTGAAACTTGTCAGCCTTTTTGTTAAAGCTGGTAAAGGTACTGTGCACTGGTTCATTTACATGCAGTTGGACTGTGGATGAGTTTCAACACACTTAGGTAGGTGTACTGTACCTTTAGAGCTTTGGTTTGTGTTTATATCGGCCTACATACGTTATATGGTTAAAGCTAATCATATGAGAAAGTTGAAATAACAAAGCAGACATGGACAAGCTTCTCATTGTATTCTTTATTTCCTTTCAGCTCTTACGGTGGTTTACTGTAATCATTGCTCAGCTGACTTTGTGCAAAGGTTTCAAACAATAAATACTTCATGAACCATCAGTCAAGTCTCAAACCATAATTGAAATGGGGAATGCTACAGTAAGAGATTAGACTAAAACAAACCAACCTCTTGGTAAATCTGATAAAATGAGTAAACTTCAATATAAAACAAAATTGGCTAATGTTTTATGGCCACGTTGGTCTGTATTGTAAACACAGGTGAGATAAGCTAATAATGTCCTTCCCACTAGCGGCTTTTTCAAAGATATTGTGTACACTGACTGAATGAGAAAATAAGCCTAGGTTAGTACGTTCAGTACGTTTGGTACATTAGTACTTCAGTACGTCTTTCATTCTGAACTAAATAGTCACAAATGTGAGAACACTTTTTAAACCCTCCAACAAAAACAGTCAGCGTCCATTGCATTATTAAAAGAGTTTGACAGTGATAAATATTTTCATATGCATTATTAAAAGTATATTTAAGCATAATTAAAGATATGTTGTAAAATGAAAGAAGATTCTATTTTTTTGTCAATATAGATTATTAAAAAAAAAAACAAATGTTAATATATTCTGTTTATAGTTTTTGTGATAAATTACACTTTGCAATATTTTCATTTTTAGTCTAATTTAGTTTTCCTGTCATTTGTAAACACAGGGAAGTTGTTTTGGGAAAACCTGTAAAAATTGTACCGTGTAACAACACAATTTAACGATTTAATGTCCTGTGGTCTGGGTATTTGGTAAGTGTGGATTGTGTCCTCTTCAATTCTGTTTAAGTCCTACACAGATGATTCAGGGGGTCTTCAGTGTCTTCATTATTCTCAGCTAATTCATGGAAAGCTGCGGTTTACGGTTTCCGTAGTTACCAGAGTGTCTATGACGTCACAAAGGTGCGTGTGTCCATGCTGCTCTAGTTGATGGTCAGAAGTTGGAGGAGCAGGACGCTCGTATAGACTCTCTCTGTTTACCCGGATCGGACGACCTCCTACAAAAGGTAAGATCCACATTTAAACCAGTTCAAATCAGAACCAGAACCGAATTCTTTCAGCAGCAGAAAAACACGACCCGGCTCTCAGAAGAAGCGCCTTCATATTTGACGAACCCTGAACCTACTGTTCAGTAAACATCATAGACTCTTCACCCTTTTGGAGACTTTTAGAGAGTGTCTTATGTTTTTGTACAACCTTGATGAGTAAAACTCACACCTTTCCCATTGGCTTCTGGCACCATCTATTTGCATACTGGGCCTGCCCCCCATTCCCTCACCATCATTGTAAATTCATTCCTCCAGACTACCTTCTCCTATGTGGTGAGCTGTTGCCTGTTTTGTGCTGCAGCTGCTTGGTTTTAGTGATGAAAATAATCAAAGGTGGATTTTGTTAATCCTTGTTTAGGGTTTAGGGTTGGTAGAGCAGAGAGATCAGTAAACTGTGCTGGATTATGATTCTCATTGTCTTCTCTGCAATCCAGTTGAAAATTATTAAACATAATATCAACATAAGCAGAGTAATTAAAACTCACTTCCTTTAGTTACCTTTATAAAACACTTACCAGTTCCTAGTTTGTGTTCAGTTCAGTCCATGATGTAATTTAAACTTAAATAATGTTACAAAAGAAATGCTATTGAACTTAAATTGCAATTGGCTTGATCAAACAATTTAAGTTCAGGTAACTCATCAGGTTTTCCAATAAGAAGATCACAGTGCTCACAGTTTCTGCAGTAGTAGTGTTTTTGTTGTGGTCATAGTTGTTTTTTTGTTTTCATCACAGAATCATGAAATCAGCCGTTTTCAGCCTTGAAAACGCACTTCATGAAAGTCCTGAGCAGGCCCTGATAAAGGAGATGAAGAAGAGCAGCAGTTTTCCATTCAGGAGGGAAAATAAAGGTCAGTGACAACAAGAATGAGGTTCTTCCGGATGTTCCAGACAGTTGGAGACTCCACTTTACAGATGATTTGAATGCAGTCCTTTAAATGAATGTCTGAACTCTGTTGATGTGTGTGTTTGCAGTATTTGTGCTGGAATACTTTAATGAAAACCTCTGGTATGGTTTTCTGCTCTTCATGGTCTCTGTAATCGGAACTGCAACGTACTTCAGCACTGGTGCGGGGGTGAGTAAAGACTCCAAAGTACCTATAATTCACTGTATGTTCAGTAACTGAATAGATTAGATTGACTGAAGAAAGGCTTAATATAAAGAAGGAAGCATTTGACGTATAACTGATCTGCAGATCTGGACCTGGATCATCAGATGATCAGGATGATCAGCCCTTTTACTTGCAGCAGTACTTTTCCAGGAGTTCTCATACAGTGTCTTTTTATATCCAAATTAGGACCACCATACGGTTGCAGTGTTGACTGTTTTCAGTCTTTTCTTCTCCGTATGGCTGATGTGGTCTGGGGCCTTCCGTCGGCGCCTTGTGATAGAGAGCCAAAAGCAGGAGTACGGGTATTATGTTCGAAACATTTTACTGAAGCGTGCTCCCCTTCAGCAGCTCTGCATCAGACTGAGGGCACATACACTATGTAAGTCTTTCTCTGAATCCACTGTGATATCAAACCAAAGCCTTTATGGAGGCTCCTTTCTCTGTTCTCACTAATCACTTTATGCATCAGATGATAGAAGAGCTTCTTGAAGTGTTCAGTCTGTTTCATCAGTCTGTTAATGTGCTGATTCATATTTTGGGGAGTAAATTGCATGGCTTTTTGAGACCATATGTCTGTCTATTCTTTTTCAGCCCAGGGAAAGGTGAAGTTTAGACTGATCCTAATGGGACAGGAGATGGAAGCCATTGGACTCAGCAGATTTATGAACACCAGTGAGGTACAGAACAAATCAATGCAGACATAAATTAGCCTGAAAATAAACCACAAATTAAATGATTTTATACTGTATGTTATTCATTAAGGGGAATTGTAGCACACACTAGTGCATCTCAAAAATACAAGATTCTAAAATAGTGAACCAGGGTTCTTGGTATCTGATGTTACATTATTAAATAACATATAATTATAAAAGTTTGTAGTTGATTTTTCAATGAAAAAAATAATATTTATAAAGCAAACCAGTAACACCTGTAGATATGATTATTTCTGTTTGTCTCTTACACTACTTCTCTCTTTTCACAGTTACTGAATTGCCAGGGTAGAAGACTAGCCAAGACACTCGGCCTCAACTACCTGGATGATAGAAACATCGCATGGCGTAGGCCTCATCTACGCATTGGCATACGCCCCAAAATATTGCCAGTGTAAAATGCAGAGCTGAAATCAGCCCCAAAAACACTGAACACTGGCCCTGAGCCAGATGCTAGAGACTCTAGTAAGTGTTCACACAGTGTGTGCTGATTGCTGGAGATGGCATACAGGTGATTATGAGACCAGTAGGTGATCAGAAGGTCAGGCTGGCAGAGTGCTGTTAGATGTTATTGGCTTGCTATCCAGTGTCGACCAGAGGAGGATGGGTTCCCCTTTTGAGTCTTGGTTCCTCTCAAGGTTTCTTCCTAATGCATTTAGGGAGTTTTTCCTTGCCACTGTTGCCCTTGGCTTGTTCACTAGGGGTCTGGACCTGGTTTTCTGTAAAGCTGATTTTTATAACATCTGTCATCAATAGCATTTTACATGCCTTCTTTAACTCAGAGGCAGCGGAGAATGTAATTGATGCTGCACCAGCCAGGGCTTTCTGGTTGCTCCTGGTCTCATTAAACAGATCCCCCGCATCTTGGAGCTGGTCCACCGGGCTCCAAGGCATGGGTTCTCAGCCTGCGATTCTAGAATCCCTGTCTTTAGTGTCCTCGGACTACGAAGATGTCCAGGCGAACTTGAATTAGAAGACGTCTCAGTTACCATGTGGGTGATCATTTGTTGCTGGCTGTCATACTGGCCTTAGAGGAGTGGTGGCACAATGGAGCCAGTCACCCCTTCCTGGTTTGGAAAGTTGGGCACTGTTCTTCACCCTGTTTGACTTTGTATCTTCGTACAGGTCTGGGCGAAACAATGCTGATGGTCTCTCCTGCCAGTAAGAGGCCTCCCCTAAGGAACAGCTGCCAGCAACCACAGTACCCAAGACCCGCATAGCATCTCCCATCCAGTTTGGGGTGGAAGCCACAGTATGGCGGGCCCCTAGGAATGAGTCAGATCTGTGAGGTGGCACTTGTGATTGGCTGTGCTGCCATTAAAGACCAGGTGCTGCAGTTGGGGCAATTTTTCCCCTTCACAGCACACCTGGGGGTGGCCTGTATATTAAAGTTCCTGCTTATCCGGTTCTGGTGGCCATGCTCGGACCAAGATTTATGGGCCTAAGTGGCAGCTTGTAAGGTATGTACATGCAACAAGGATCCTGGAACCGAACCATCAGGTTTGCTCCACCTGTTATCCATCCCTTCTGGCCCATGGTCTCATGTTTGTCTCCATAGACTTTGCCACAGGGTTGCTCTCTTCCCAGGGGCATCACCGTGAACTTGGTCATGGTTGACTGCTTGTCTAAGGCGAGCAAGTTTATTGCTTTGCCGACACTCCTGTCGGCCAGGGAGACAGCCATGCTATAACTTAAGCATGTCTGAGCCCATGGGTTTGCTTGGGATGTGTTATCAGACAGGGCACCCCAATTTGCCAGATGGTTTTGGGGGTCTTCTGCAGGTTACTGAAGGTGGAAGCAAGCCTCCTATCAGGTTTCCACCCCTAATCAAATGGCCAGACCCAGACCCCTCTTCCTGATCAGAATGCCTGCTGTGGGCCTGGCACTTCTATGACATTACCTGTTTCCCACCACGGCATTCAGGCCGGATCATGCCTTGCGGTTGGGAACTTCAAGGGTCATTCCTTGGGAAGGGATTCCTATAAAGGCTAGACCCAGGGGTTCTAGTTCACCTGGGAAGATCTGGGGATCCCCCAGCAGGAGCTGATGGAAGTGCTCTATTGCCACCATGACCCTAAATTGAATAACGTTATCAGAGGGAGTGCAACACCTATTCCTCAGTTAGTAAATCATAATTTAAATAAAATAAAGCCTAAATATTGCTAAGATCCTACAGTCTTCTTTTAATGATGTTTTTAGATACACAGTGACAAAGATAGATATCTGACTCTCCCAGTTTATAGACTCCTCACAAAATCATGTAGGTGCACTTCATCAAGTACTAGCTATGCTGATCAAGGTAACCCACGTTAACCGAGATTGCAGTTTCATCCGAAACTCTGGCTTTATGCAGGTTTACTGCATGTAAGACAAATATTAACTGCTCCATAACTAACAGTATATTTTACACAGTATTTACAGTCACTCAAAAGAGGGTTTAGCCCCAATACACCAGTCTAAAAGATCACGGTCATCTGAATATTTAATATTTATTTCACCCAATTGTTGTGTTAATGCAGTGCTTGTGTGCACAGCAAAAGTTATTCTGAACTAAGAACTAGGACATAAAGAGTAGCGCTAGTCAGGCGCATTGAACTTACTAGACTTGAGAGCGTGAGGAGTCAGCCGCCAAACCTAGACGACTGTTCCGGTCCGACGGTGAGGAGAGCTAACTGCTGAAACAAGCTGGAAAGTCGCTCACTCCCGGAGCTCCAGGACCCCAGCTTGCTGAACCTATGAAGCCTGGCGAAAGATCGCCATAGACCTGCAGTAGCTCCCTAATGGACCCTGAGGCAAGAGCAGCCTAGCTAGTTAGCTTCCCCTGCTAGCTAGGTAGAGAGAGAGTCCTCTGTACGAGGATGGACTCTACAGACCAGACCGGTGAATACTGAGTCTCTACTGTTAACTGAATAACCTGGGCGCATGTGGTGCACTAAGGGTAATCCTCAGCAACCAGCAGCTGGCACTAGCCCTACTTAAATACACCAGTCCACAGGTGTAACACATTAACCAAACAAAGAATAGTCACATGACAAAACCAGAAACCAAAATGGCGACGGGGGTCAACCCGAAAGTCCATTTCAACATACAAGTCCTTCCTATGAATAAACATGGCATGGTTCATTAACATATAGATCATTTTCGCCTGTGAGCCGCGGCCCGGGACCACCTTTGGGGCGGGTGCGGCGGCGCGGGCGTGACAGTACACAACCGCCGAACCAATTCCAGCGCTCTGAACTTCCTGCGGAGGGTCCCATCCGGTCCGACGAGGCTGACGGACCCCTCTCCGGATGCGAGGGTCTCCCACGGACGGGGGCTTGCGACTTCCTGGGACGTCCGCGAGGCCTGGGAGCCGGCTTACTTGGGAACATTTCGTGGAATTCCCGGACCAACGCAGGGTCCAGGACATGATCGGCCGGTTCCCAGGAGCGTTCCTCTGGGCCGAACCCCTTCCAGTTGACCAGGTACTGCAATCCCCTCAATCTCCACCGGTTCCGGAGGCGTGTCCGCCGGGGTGGCCTCGTCCAGAGGTCCAGGTACCACGGGCTTGAGCTGAGACACATGGAAAACCGGGTGAATAAGTGACCGTGGGGGTAGTCGGATACGATAAGCAACTTCGTTGATTCTTTTTTCTATTATACAAGGACCAGAGTACTTAACTTTCAGTTTGTGTGAAGGGAGGCTAGTTCGGAGGTCCTTCGTGGCCAACCAGACCCGGTCACCTGGTTGGTATGTCGGAGTCTCCCCTCTCTTCCGGTCTGCTTGGGCCTTGTAGCATCGCAGGAACATCTGGATGTGCTGGTGGGCTGCGGTCCAGACCGCTTCGCTGCGACGCATCCAAGCATCCACTGCTGGGACTCCGTGGCAGTCCAGGGGGCCAGCGGAGGCTGGTAGCCTAGGTAACACTGGTATGGGGTCAGGCCAGTGGTTGCGCACCTCAGTGAGTTCTGGGCCATCTCAGGACAGACCAGATACTGGGACCAGTCGCTGGGGTAGTCATGGCAGTACAGCCGTAGGAACTTCCCCAGCTCCTGGTTAGTGCGCTCACAGAAGGCACCCCATACCTTAGACGTGAACTGGGCCCCCCAGTCAGATACTATGTCCTACGGAATCCCGAAATTCCAGCGGACGTGGTCTACCAGGGCAGGAGCGGTCTGCATTGCTGAGCGCAATGCAGAGAATGGTATGAACCTAACCCCTCTTGAGAAACGGTCCACTACCGTCATCACCACCGTGTGCCCCTCAGACTTAGGCAGGTCAGTAATAAAGTCGACAGCCAGGTGAGACCACGGACGTTTAGGAACGGGTATGCATGAGCTTGAGCTTCCCCGACGGGAGCGTCTTCGGGGTCTTACATTGAGCACACTCACTGCATGATGCCACTACCCGATGTATATCTGCCCTCATCCCCTCCCACCAATATTTGGGAGAGAGCAGATAGTACGTGCGGGCCTCACCTGGATGACCCGATGTCAGAGAAGCATGAGCCCAAACGATGAGCTTCTCCCGGAAAGCCCCCGGGACGTAGACCTTGTCCACAGGGCATGATGGGGGCAGGGTGGTGCGTTTGAGGGCCTCGTCTATCTCAGTATCCAGGTCCCACTGAATTGCTGCGACGGTGACACCCGACGGCAGGATGGATGCTGGAGCGGTCTCTCCCTCATCCGCAGACTGGTGAATACGAGAGAGAGCATCCGCTTTGGTATTGCGGGAGCCTGGACGATACGAGATCGTAAATCTGAACCTGGCAAAGAACAGGGACCACCTAGCTTGCCGGGGGTTCAGACACGTGCCATTTCTCAAAAACTCTAGATTCTTGTGATCCGTTAATACAAGGAAGGGGTAGGCAGCACCCTCTAACCAATAACGCCACTCTCCGAGTGCCATTTTGAGAGAAGGGAAGGCACCAACGGCATAGGAAACGGGGACCTATTGGTGAATGCGTTGAGTGCCCGATAATCTATACATGGCCTTAACCCACCCCCCCCTTCTTCCTAATGAAAAAGACCCCCGAAATTGTTTCAAATGTCTGATGTAAATCAAGTAATTCAGAGTGCTCTGACATGAAACATGATCCTCTACAATAACCTATTTTAATTAAAATTTGCTCCCTAATGGCTTCTAATCAACTGAATTATGCAGTAATTTTAATCAGTCACTAGAATTAAAAGTTTGAACCTCCATTAAAATGAGCAACATTTCCCCCCTGGGATAGTATGCTGCAGAGTTTAGCAACGTTGCGTAAATGAAAGAAAGCCGTTTTAACTTTACTGTATATATATGCAGCAAATGAGAGAATAGACTCCAAAACGACCCCCGAAGTGACCATCTATGTTTACCACAGTATTATCATTTATATTTTTCTGTGCTCAGTCTCACAGTCAGAGCAGACCCACAATGCTCCACGTCCACACTGCAAATGAACTGTGCGTGCCCAAAGCATACCCCGCCCCCTATCTACAAAGCAGGAAGTAAACACGTGTTTACAAAAATAAATCACTGCATTTAACTAAAAACTAAATAAATAAGAGGGAGTTAAACAGAGCGAGCCGGAGCGGAGGCGTAATCTTCAACATAAGCTTAACATCAAGAAGTAAATACATTCCAAAAAACTAAACACGACCGACGCAGAAAAGAAGGTGCGGCTTAAAATCCTCAAAAGTGTGAGAGCACTTCATGCTTCACACAACTAAAAAGTGTGTAACATGCAAGCTTTGCAACAGTGATTTGACCTGGCACGGGAGCACCACAATGACGATACAGCACCTGAAACAGAAACATGTTGGAGTCACGGATGAGGGTGAAGGGAGCTCAGCAGGGTACGCCACTACACCATCCCCGAGCTTGCTCCGTTTTGAAGTGAGGAAACGTAACGGCACGCTCACACTATGTGAACCGGCACAGCACGGCACATGCTGTTTTTAGCTTCCTGACTGGACAATGACAGTGATGGAGTATGTGTGGGTGTGGCTTTATTAATCAGTCTAATTCACTTAAGCAGTGTTAAAATGTGCTTTATAAAAACATGTAACTTGTACACAATGGTGGTAGTTCATGATTAGGCTTCGAGTTTTAAGTATGAGTGAAAACACTACATACAAACTAAAGGCAATTCATCCTGTCTCACTCGTCACTCACATACAGTGCAGTGTTTACATTAGCAAGGCACTTCTTTTTCTTTTATTTAATTTATGAATACATTTGATTTAACTTAATCTCTCATTATTGAATTATTGTACACACTTATTTGCTCTGTTATTCAGTGTTCTGTTTTTAATTTCCACGTTCATGGAAATGTATATTTAATCATCGATTAATCATAAAAATAATCGACAGATTAATCGATTATTTAAAGAGTCGTTAGGTGCAGCCCTAGTCTCGGGCCCGAACCGCAGCTTGTCTTCGGTGTGGCCTCAAACTACCTGTGGCCGCTTCGTGTCTTAACGCAGGGAAACACTGGACTCACTCTACGTACAAGAGGGGCGAACAGCAGTGAGAGCTGTCCGACTTCACCGCAGCATAGGGGGATGTCCAACGTTGTCAGAGTTGATCTGAACGCTCCTGGTAGTTAGTAGATAGCCCCGCTATCTGGGCATTCCCGGGCAGGGAATGTGAACGGGAACGGAAACGGGAGTCCAGCTTGTTTCCGTTCACTGGGAGAGCAAACTCCGGATAACTGCGTTGTTTAGCATGTAGCCCCTGACGCTGATGCTAACGCTATGCTAAGCAGCTGCGTCTCGAGGCCAAACTGTTTACTTCGAGCAGAAGTGGCTCGTGGCTCGTTACCTTACGCCGTGTCTTGTTGCTTGTACAAATTCTCAGTTAGACAACCTGGTACTTCTGACCTGACAAAGATAAATGGATGTAACGTGCTTCACATTACACCCTCACACACCGCAGCTGCGTTGTACCTTTCACCACCTCCTCTCTCTACATCCCGCCCCTCCTACATAGAGCCAATGGACATTTGAGTACCACAATGATTGACAGCTGTAGTTAGCAAATGAAATAATTTTAGACTCTGGAAAATATTTTAATGCTTTTTATGAAACTTTTCACATGTTTTAACCCCCTTCAAACATTTTCATACCTTTTTACCATACAGAAATAAGCAAAAATCACCACAACAAATTTATGTGCAGCCCACAAAATTGTTCAGAGGGCTACACACATACAGACAGCACTGCTCTAGCACCTTGGCTTTAATAACACAGGTCAACCAATGGCACAGCAGCTACAGCTTCTCTCACTCCTTTTTAAACAGTAAACAAACCACTTGCATCATTAGTCTGATAAATATATATATATATGTATATATATTTATATATATATATATATATATATATATATATATATATATATATATATAAACTCAGATAGTCACTCCTAGCTAACAACAACAAAATAAAGAGTGCGGCAGAAATATGGACTGCTGATAATGACTGCAATGCGTTGGTTCTCAGTGATAAAGTCCAAAAATACTCCAGACTACACTCAAAGTGCAAAACGTACTACACACACACACACACACACACACACACACACACACGACAGCAGTCAAATAAAACCGTGTGTTTGCGCGATGCTGCACTGAGAGAAAGAGAAGCTGGATCATACCATTTTGGCAAGGGGAGGAAGGGGACCGCTGTATTTTCCTTGTTAAAATAATTGTTTTGACCGTACGCTCACTATGGTTTTAACATCTATTTAGCTTATCAGAGATAAATTTACATTAAAAGAAAAACATTTTTTCCCCAATAATCTTTATGGGAGCTGGGACTCAATTTAGGGGTGCTATCTCTAGTTCTAGTTTTCCTGTCATTTGTAAACACAGGGAAGTTGTTTTGGGAAAACCTGTAAAAATTCTACAGTGTAACAACACAATTTAACGGGACATGTCCTGTGGTCTGGGTATTTGGTAAGTGTGGATTGTGTCCTCTTCAATTCTGTTTAAGTCCTACATAGATGATTCAGGGGGTCTTCAGTGTCTTCATTATTCTCAGCTAGTTCATGGAAAGCTGCAGTTTACGGTTTCCGTAGTTACCAGAGTGTCTATGACGTCACAAAGGCGCACGTGTCCATGCTGCTCTAGTTGATGGTCAGAAGTTGGAGGAGCAGGACGCTCGTATAGACTCTCTCTGTTTACCCGGATCGGATGACCTCCTACAAAAGGTAAGATCCACATTTAAACCAGTTCAAATCAGAACCAGAACCGGATTCTTTCAGCAGCAGAAAAACACGACCCGGCTCTCAGAAGAAGCGCCTTCATATTTGACGAACCCTGAACCTACCGTTCAGTAAACATCATAGACTCTTCACCCAGAAGAAGAGCACAGGCTGTTCACCAGCAGTGTGGAGAGTGTAAGCAGTTGGGCTTGGGCTTGGACACACACACACACACACACACACACACACACACACACACACACACACACACACACACACACACACACACACACACACACTCACTCACTCACTCACTCAGCAGCTTCAGTGTGTGTTCTCTGTTCAGAGTTAAGTTTCCACTGCTTGTCACTGAGGAACACATGAAGATGAAGACATGGCTGCTGTAGTTTAGTGCTGCTCAAACTGTAGCTCTGTAAAGCCTAACTGCACTTCTTACTGAATTTATTAACGTACCATAACTGAAATACTAGACAGTTGGGATAACTTAAGCTGATTACCTTAAACTAACTCTAAAATGAATAGTTGAGATACACACTCAGTTCATTTGTGTAAGATCAGTTTGTCGTCATATTTTGAGTTAAAGTGAATTTATTCAGTTGAGTTATACTGGCTGACTGACTGAATTGAGTTGTTCCAGTGAAATATGGAGACTTTTAGAGAGTGCCTTATGTTTTTGTACAATCTTGTAAAACTCACACCTTTCCCATTGGCTTCTGGCACCATCTATTTGCATGCTGCCCCCCATTCCCTCACCATCATTGTAAATTCATTCCTCCAGACTACCTTCTCCTATGTGGTGAGCTGTTGCCTGTTTTGTGCTGCAGCTGCTTGGTTTTAGTGATGAAAATAATCAAAGGTGGATTTTGTTAATCCTTGTTTAGGGTTTAGGGTTGGTAGAGCAGAGAGATCAGTAGACTGTGCTGGATTATGATTCTCATTGTTCTCCTCTGCAATCCAGTTGAAAATTATTAAACATAATATCAACATAAGCAGAGTAATTAAAACTCACTTCCTTTAGTTACCTTTATAAAACACTTACCAGTTCCTAGTTTGTGTTCAGTTCAGTCCATGATGTAATTAAACTTAAATAATGTTACAAAAGAAATGCTGTTGAACTTAAATTGCAATTGGCTTGATCAAACAATTTGAGTTCAGGTAACTCATCAGGTTTTCCAATAAGAAGATCACAGTGCTCACAGTTTCTGCAGTAGTAGTATTTTTGTTGTGGTCATAGTTGTTTTTTTTGTTTTCATCACAGAATCATGAAATCAGCCGTTTTCAGTAACCTTGAAAACGCACTTCATGAAAGTCCTGAGCAGGCCCTGATAAAGGAGATGAAGAGCAGCAGTTTTCCATTCAGGAGGGAAAATGAAGGTCAGTGACAACAAGAATGAGGTTCTTCCAGATGTTCCAGACAGTTGGAGACTCCACTTTACAGATGATTTGAATGCAGTCAGTTAAATGAATGTCTGAACTCTGCTGATGTGTGTGTTTGCAGAATTTGTGCTGGAATACTTTAATGAAAACCTCTGGTATGGTTTTCTGCTCTTCATGGTCTCTGTAATTGGAACTGCAACGTACTTCAGCACTGGTGCGGGGGTGAGTAAAGACTCCAAAGTACCTATTATTCACTGTATGTTCAGTAACTGAATAGATCAGGTTGACTGAAGAAAGGCTTACTATAAAGAAGGAAGCATTTGACGTATAACTGATCTGCAGATCTGGACCTGGATCATCAGACGATCAGGATGACCAGCCCTTTTACTTGCAGCAGTACTGTTCCAGGAGTTCTCATACAGTGTCTTTTTATATCCAAATTAGGACCACCATACGGTTGCAGTGTTGGCTGTTTTCAGTCTTTTCTTCTCCGTATGGCTGATGTGGTCTGGGGCCTTCCGTCGGCGCCTTGTGATAGAGAGCCAAAAGCAGGAGTACGGGTATTATGTTCGAAACATTTTACTGAAGCGTGCTCCCCTTCAGCAGCTCTGCATCAGACTGAGGGCACATACACTATGTAAGTCTTTCTCTGATTTATCAGATATCAAATATCAAACCAAAGCCTTTATGGAAGCTCCTTTCTCTGTTCTCACTAATCACTTTATGCATCAGATGATAGAAGAGCTTCTTGAAGTGTTCAGTCTGTTTCATCAGTCTGTTAATGTGCTGATTCATATTTTGGGGAGTAAATATCATGGCTTTATGAGACCATATGTCTGTCTATTCTTTTTCAGCCCAGGGAAAGGTGAAGTTTAGACTGATCCTAATGGGACAGGAGATGGAAGCCATTGGACTCAGCAGATTTATGAACACCAGTGAGGTACAGAACAAATCAATTCAGACATAAATTAGCCTGAAAATAAACCACAAATTAAAAGATTTTATACTACATGTTATTCATTAAGGGGAATTGTTGCACACACTAGTGTATCTCAAAAATAGAATATTCTAAAATAGTGAGCAGTTCTTGGTTTCTGTTGTTACATAATAAACATTTTTATTAAATAAAATATAATTAAGTTTGTAGTTGATTTTTCAATGAAAGGCAAAATATTTTTAAAGCAAACCAGTAGCACCTGTAGATATGATTATTTCTGTGTGTATCTTACACTACTTCTCTCTTTTCACAGTTACTTAATTGCCAGGGCAGGAGACTAGCCAAGACACTCGGCTTCAACTACCTGGATGAGAGAAACATCTCATGGCGTAGGCCTCTTCTACGCATTGGCATACGCCCCAAAATATTGCCAGTGTGAAATGCAGAGCTGAAATCAGCCACAGAAACACTGAACACTGGCCCTGAGCCAGATGCTAGAGACTCTAGTAAGTGTTCACACAGTGTGCGCTGATTGTTGGAGATGGCATACAGGTGAGTATGAGACCAGTAGGTGATCAAAAGGCCAGGCTGGCAGAGTGCTGTTAGATGTTATTGGCTTGCTATCCAGTGTCGACCAGAGGAGAATGGGTTCCCCTTTTGAGTCTTGGTTCCTCTCAAGGTTTCTTCCTAATGCATTTAGGGAGTTTTTCCTTGCCACTGTCTCCCTTGGCTTGCTTACTAGGGGTCTGGACCTGGATTTCTGTAAAGCTGATTTTTATAACATCTGTCATCAATAGCATTTTACATGCCTTCTTTAACTCAGAGGCACCGGAGAATGTTATTGATGCTGCACTAGCCAGGGCTTTCTGGTTGCTCCTGGTCTCATTAAACAGATCCCCCGTCTTGGAGTTGGTCCAGCAGACTCCGATACATGGGTTCTCAGCCTGCGAGTCTAGAATCCCTGTCTTTAGTGTCCTCGGAATACAGAGATGTCCAGGCGAACTTGAATTACAAGACGTCGCAGTTACTATGTGGGTGATCGTGAGTTGCTGGCTGTCAAACTGGCCTTAGAGGAGTGGTGGCACTGGCTCATTGGAGCCAGTCACCCCTTCCTGGTTTGGACAGGCCAAGTGGGCACTGTTCTTCACCCTGTTTGACATTGTATCTTCGTACACGTCTGGGTGGAACAATGCTGATGCTCTCTCTTGCCAGTAGGAGGCCTTCCCTAAGGAACAGCCGCCAGCAACCACAATCCCCAAGGCCCGCATAGCGTCTCCCATCCAGTTTGGGGTGGAAGCCACACTATGGTGGGCCCCTAGGAAGGATTCAGATCAGGGAGGTGGCACTTGTGATTGGCTGTGCTGCCATTAAAGACCAGGTGCTGCAGTTGGGGCACTTATTCCCCTTCACAGCACACCTGGTGGGTGGCGTGTACATTAAGGTTCCTGCGTAGCCGGTTCTGGTGGCCACGCTTGGACCAAGATTTATGGGCCTACGTGGCAGCTTGTTAGGTAAGTACCTGCAACAAGGATGGTATAACAGGTTTGCTCCACCTGTTATACCATCCTCTCTGGCCCATGGTCTCATTTCTCCATAGACTTTTCCCAGGGGCATCACCATGATCTTGGTCATGGTTGACTACTTATCTAAGGCAAGCAAGTGTATTGCTCTGCCCACACTCCTGTCGGCCAGGGAGACTTAAGCATGTCTGAGCCTATGGGTTTGCTTGGGATGTGTTATCAGACAGGGCACCCCAATTTGACAGATGGTTTTGGGGGTCTTTTGCAGGTTACTGAAGGTGGAAGCAAGCCTCTCATCAGGTTTCCACCCCCAATCAAATGGCCAGACTTAGAGGGTCAATCAAGACCTACAGCACTTCCTACAGTGTCTGGCCCCCGCTAACCCCTCTTCCTGTTCAGAATGCCTGTTGTGGGTAGAGTACGCATACTACACCTCTTGACATTCATCCATGGGTATGTCCCAGTTTGAGTGCCAGTTTGGGTATGCTTCACCCATATTTGCAGAACAGAATAAGGATGTCCAGCAGTGGGTCGTCTCTTGGTTTGCTGCCGTTTGGCCTGGCGCTTCTATGACATTCCCTGTTTCCCACCATTGCATTCAGACAGGATCATGCAGTTGGGAACATCAAGGGTCATTCCTTGGAAAGGGAATATATTCCTATAAACACTAGACCCAGGGGTTCTAGTTCACCTGGGGAGTTCTGGGGATCCCCCAGCAAGAGCTGATGGAAGTGCTCTATTGCCACCATGACCCTGAATTGAATAACGTTACCAGAGGGAGTGCAACACCTATTCCTCAGTTAGTAAATCATAATTTAAATAAAATACAGCCTAAATATTGCCAGGTTCCTACAGTCTTCTTTTATGAATGATGTTTTTAGATACACAGTGACTAAGATAGATATCTGACTCCTCACAAAATCATGTAGGTACACTTAATCAAGTACTAGCTAAGCTGATCAAAGTCACCCATATTAACCGATATTGCATCCGAAACTCTGGCTTTATGCAGGTTTACTGCATGTAAGACAAATTTTAACTGCTCCTTAACTTACAGTATATTTTTCCACAGTATTTACAGTCATTTAAAAGAAGGTTTAGCCCCAAAACAACAGTCACTAAAAGATTACGGTCCTCTGAATATTTCATTAGCTGTTATGCCTGGTCAGGTGTGGTAGGGAAAACAAGGAAACACTTGCAGGGATGGAGGATACAAGACTTTAATAAAGAACTGGGCAACATAAACAGAAATAGGGATCGCCCCAGGGAGAGTTGATAATGAGGGCCTGACATTAGCGTTCTTTTTGTTGTGTTTAATCCAGTGCTTGTGTGCACAGCAAAAGTTAGTTATTAAAATGAAATAAATATCAATAATATATTATTATAAATTAAATAGTAATAGTGCCATCTTACTGGAAATTGTTTCAAATGTCTGCATCAGTAAATTACTGAGATGTAAATGAAGTCATTCAGAGTGCTCTGACATGAAACATGCTCTTCTAAAATAACCTACAGGATTAAAATAGTTCATGGTGATGGTGACAAAAAACAGTCAGGAGAATTTATTGCCTCTAAAATCTATATCACTGGAAGTTGTGAAGCAGTGATGAATGTCACATAATGCTAGAGAGTGAGTTTACATTTTATATATTACAATATATTGTAATATATCTCCACACTATTATGCCAAGCGTAATATAAGATCCCCCACATCTAGTAGTTTTATTCATAGCCTTCCAGACTTTCATACAATGCGCCATCCAATGTTTCAGAATGAGATTGTATAGCCGAATGCTTAAAGAATAGTTTTTACACTCCTTTAGATAATGTGGCACCTCTAAGACTTGCTCAGCTCATGGTATAGTGGTGGCTGACTAAACTAGAAACATGGCTTGGAAACATAGTCTTATCGAATACAGAGGTGGCATGAATTGAGTGAGGCAGGCATGTGCAGAGTTGATGTGTTAGTAATAAGTTGATGTGTAAGTCTTTACCATTCTCATGATCAGGGCAGGTATATGTTAAAGCACAGATAGGCAGGTAGATGAAGGGCAGATTCAGACATCAGAAACATAACCAAAAACAAAGGTCCAAAACACAGAAGAGCTGTACAATGCTTAGGCTAATAACTAAGGGTAGGTAACAGACTTTTCAGCTACATTCTGAAAACAGTACTTAAACAGAGTCCTACTGAGTCTTCGGATGACTTTCAAGTGTTGTTCATAGGTGGAGGACAGACGCATTTTGCTTGGGCCATGTGCAAAACCAACTGAGGCCAGGAGGGGGAGCCATTGTTACAAGAAGAGCACCATCAGTTTCATGTTATCAGAAACAAGCAAGCCTCTTTTAACAATAATAAACTATTCTCCTAGTCACGGCTAAAAACTCTTCAACTAGCCAAGTCTTTATTACATCAGGGTTGGACTGCTGTAATGCCCTGCTGTCGGGTTGTTCTGCTTTGAGGCATCATGAGGAAAGAACATTATGGAAATACTGAAGCAACATCTCAAGACATCAGCCAGGAAGTTAAAGCTTGAATGCAAATAGGTCTTCCAAATGGACAATGACCCGAGCTATACTGCCAAACTGGTTACAAAGTGACTTGAGGAGAACAACGTCAGTGTTTTGGAGTGGCCATTAAAAAGCCCTGATCTCAATCTTATCAAAAAAATATATGGGCAAAGCTGAAAAGGCATGTGCGAGCAAGGTAGCCTACAAACATGCCTCAGTTACACCAGTTCGGTCAGGAGGAATGGGCCACAATTCCTGTCAACTATTGTGAGAAGCTTGTGGAAGGATATCCAAAATGTTTGACCCAAGTCATACAGTTTAAGGCCAATAGTACCAAATACTAATTAAATTAATTTAAACTTTTGACTTTTAGGAAAGTAATAGAAATTGCCTTAAAATCCTCCTCTCATTATTCTGGCATTTAGCAAATAGAAATCATTTTGGTAATCCTAATTGGCCTAAAATGGGAAAAGTTTATTCTAAATTCATGTCAGACAGTGAGATAAAAATGCATGTGTGTCTTTTTATATAGTGTATGTAACCTTCTGGTTTCAACTGTATTACTGCATACTGCATATATCGACTATATATTAGTTTTTTTTATATTTTAGTGATATACTTTCACACCATGTGCCTCTTCAAAAGGGGGCTTAATCATATATGCTGCACATGCACTTGTACTGGAGCTTTTGCTTTTTCCACTACCGCGACTCTACCTTCCATCAATAACCATCAAAGGTCTTCAAAATGAAAGTTTTTTTTTTTTTATATAAAAATGCAAAGTGGTAGGTTCCTAGTCTAAGCAAGTCGCTTAGTATCTTATATTTACAACAAAAAAATAAATAATAGAAGTCTTGTAAGACCATTTAAACTCCCACCAAATTATTAGTGGTTTATGAAATTTAGCCTAATTAATCAATTTCACCCTTTAAAATAACCTTTTCTCTACAGGAGGTACAGAAAACTATCATACAGTTCATTTGTGTTATTATGCTTCCAGAAATACGACTAACCTTTGAACTGGACATTCCACCACAGAGTTTGTTGATATGTTGACCGTTTTTGTTTAGCAGTTTCTCTCCTAGAGATATTCTGGCTCTTCTTCTCATCCTTGTCACTAACAGTTTCTATGACCTTTCCAAGTCTCCACAGATTTCTTGGTAATGTTTTGGCGTGAGTGGTTTTAGACTACTGGGGCTGTTTGTTATACACAGTGAGTGAACGGCTGTTAACAATTGCTTTGGCTTCATAGAAGAAGGTCCATAGTGATGCATCATTGAGTCTACCCGAGGACAGCAGCAGGGTGGCGTTAAAAACACCTCTCTCCTTCTTTATTTGTCACTCCCATGCGCTTCCTGCGTGGCTGGAATGGGGTGCATTCAGGACAAATTCACACTTGTTTTCAATAAAAAAAAGGTTGAGCGACTGAGTCTTCCTCCCACCTTAAGCACCTGTATACCTCTCTGTATACAGAGAGGCATCAAGTTGGTTCAGCTTGTTATGGCTTGGGAGTTGCCCTCTTTTGGCCAATAGCTTTATCTCTTTCTCATTGTCTTTGATGACTGCATCTTGCCCATCAATGCTCTGCATCTTGCCTTTCGCTTTCTCTGAAGAGTGCATTTGATGCATCTTACCCCCTTAATGGCATGAGACCAGATAAACTTGGATAGTCTTATTATTATGTATATAACCTAAGTCTACTTTAGAGTCTGTCCAAAAGAATTCTTCTACATTTGAGTAGCCTAGCTCCTCCTGAGCATACTGCTCACTGTGACTGATACTACTGATGCTGTCAATTCCAACCTAGGTATGGTCGTAACTTTGGTTGGAGAAACACTTGTTGAGGTGCGTGCGATGCTGAGGACCCGCGACTCAGCCTTCAGAGCAGGTGACAAGGTGGCCCTGAGGAAAGCAAGAGCCAAATTGTCACAAGCCATCAGAGAAGCAAAAAACGCACACGCTCAAGAGAATCCACAGCCACTTCAAGGACACAGGTGACAGGCGGTGCATGTAGCAAGGCATCCATACACAAATGCTCAACATCGACAGGTTTACCTGGACCCTGAACACCTGAACACAAAGGCCTGTCTACCTTCTCCGATCCTCACCATCTTCTACAGAGGCGTTATAGAGAGCATCCTGAGCAGCTGCATCACTGCGTAGTTTGGGAACTGCACCGTCTCTGACCTCAAGAGCCTTCAGTGAGGGCAGCTTAGAGGATCATCGGAGTCTTTCTCCCATCCATCATGGACATTTACACCACCCACAGCATCTGCAAAGCAACCAGCATTGTGGATGACCCCATCCACCCTTCACACAAACTGTTCATCCTCCTGCCAACGGGAAGTAGGTATCGCAGCATCCGGTCCAACACAACAAGACTCTGCAACAATTTCCCGCAAGCAACCCAACTTCTCAACTCCATTGACTAAATGGATGAACTCTTTCATACACACACACACACACACACACACACACACACACACACAAACACTCATTTACCCAAGATATGAATTCCAGACAATGTGAAAGTATTGCACTACATACTACCTTACTACCTCGCTGGACTCTTTGCACATTTATTGCACATAAATTGCACATTGCATTTTGTTATTTATTTTAGAAAAATAGCTGGTGGAGTACTGCACCAACCTGTGCACACATTTTATTTACACAACCCTACTTCCCACTTAGTCTGATTAATTTATTGCACCCTGCCCATAGACTTTCTTTTCTGCACTCTGTGTCCCACCTGCACTGTCTGCATTGTGTTGTAATGTCTGTATGCACTTGTTTTGTGTTGCACTTGTGTTCTGTCTGCACTGTGCACTCTGTATATAGTTAAAATGACAATAAAGCCCCTTGAATTGACTTGGCTTTTCATTGAGCCTGTATCTAATAAACATTGTATATCTTCTCCAGCCAAATTCCATTCACCACTGGACTTTATCCCACCAACTGATCATAACTTAAAGGCTTCTTTACATTTGAGCCTATTTGCCCCTGTCCTGCCACTTGACTCCCCACAGCAGGGGGGATTATTTTCCCACTGACTCTGCTACTTGTGAGTGCACATAGTGTGTGTCCTCCCCCTCCATTACTTGTCTACTTGCCAAGTGCAAAATAAATTCAGCAATTTTTTATATATATTTTGTGGATACATTTGGGAAACCCAAAAAAGAACAAAGATGTGACTTAGCCCTTCAGCAAAGGCTACTACATCTCAACCAGCATCATCCAAGATCAGTTGACCTCCAGCATCAATCTTTTATCTTCCATTTTAAACATGGAAACCATTTATCTTAATATTCTTTATTAACTTATTACATCTAACTATCATTACATCCCCTTTCTTTGGCTGTATGCTACCCACATTCATTACCATGTTATTCCTCTAGCATCTAGGCACTGTACTTAAAGTGAATCAACATTTCAGCTTAAACATGGACATCATTTTCTTTTAAACGCCTGTATTAAGAACACTCCATATTGTTTCAGCAAAGCCTCTTGTGTTTCTGCAAACCCCTTCGGATTCACCTCAGGATTTGGCCATCCTCTGTTCTGATGGTGTAGAACTTTGGGCTGGTGGTTCTGGCATTCCACATGTTGAAATCTTGGATTGTCACTGTCTCATGTTTTGCCAAGGGTTCTAAGCTTCTTGAGCACTTGTAATAATTTGCTTTCTGTGTCTTTAGTAATAGTCTTTGTTTTTGTTTGACTCTTTTCTGCAATATATGGAATAGCTTACATCCCATAAGAACTCATGAGTCCTATTCTTTAGCAAAGTTTTGGAATTCTTCGCAATTGTATGATGGACCATTGTCACTGTAGACAATCTGGGGATTGTCTAATATGGGGATTGTCCATGTGTTGCAAAGATGATTTTCATATGTTTGATCGGATAGTTTGACGGGCAGTCTGTTATCAGAAGGTAATTCTTTTCATCTAAGTGAAACAGGTCAGTCCCTACTTTCTGCCGTGGTTCATCAGGTATGTCTGTTATCTTCAGGAACTCTCTGGTTGTTTTGCCTGATGTTTCAGACAGGTGTCACAACTTGAGACCATCCTGTCTATTTCTGCATTAATTCCTGACCAGTAGATAGCTGTGCAGGCTCTTCTCCTGTATTTTTCTATTCCGAGGTGTCCCTCATGAAGCCTTTTCAGCATCTCTGGTCTCAGTGAATGAGGAGATGATAATTCTGTTCTTCCTAAGCAGCAGTCCATTGGCAATACTCCTTGTTGACACTCACATCTCGGCCATTCTTCATTTAGGAGCTTGATGATTCTCTGCAAGCTTGTTTCTTTCAGTGTTTCTGCAGCAATCTGTTTTGATTTCCTGTCTGTGCTATTGCTCGGGACAAAGCACAAGCTACCACTATATGCTTGCCCGAAATCATAGTGTTAAATTGTGCTAAACTTCAGGGCGAAGCATATTCCAAAATGCAGCCTGAAAACAGTAGCAGCCATAGGGTGTTTTGAATGTGCAGTACTTTGTACTGTTTTCATGCAGTTTCAATCGCCAAAAACCCTGAGAGGCTTCCAGTTTGCTAAAGTACTTTGCACCAGCCATTTCAGCCAGCCAGTCATCTTGTGTCTGGATGGAATTTGATAATGTTTCCTCTTTATGTTATTGCTATTTAAGATCTTTAGGGTCCATGCACACCCCCAAGTCTCCATTTATTTGTAATGGCACAATCCACGTGTCCTTTTCAACACTGCACATATTTGGCATTTGTTAAGTCTCTTTTTGTTTGAAATCTCCCTGCATTACCAAGCCAAAAAAGAATGAATCCTCCAGAGATGTTTCTTCTACTGTATGCACATGTTCACCTATGGAAAAGCATTGCTTGGCACAATGATTTTTTCCTTTATATTTGAGACATATTTTTTTTAGATGCTGAGCATTGTTTAGGTCCATGCTGTGAGCCACATCGATTGCACTTACAGTTCTCTGTGTCTTTCTGTTGATTAGTTTTAGCTGTTTTACGTTTCTGTGTTCGCCTTGACACTGTAGTCACATCCACTGCTGCGCCAACCTCCTTTGCAGCTAAAGTCAGATCAGCATCTTGTAGCTCTCATTTTTTTTTGGTAATTTATTAATATCACTGAGTCTGTAAGGTCTCCAAACTTACATGTTCTAGCTTTTAGTTTTAAGTCTGTTACAAAGGCAAGCGAAACACATACCGTTCAAACGTCTCGTTTCTCTTGGGATCAACTTTTCCACGACCTGGAGGATCTTTGTCCTCCACGCTCGCAGAAACAAATGTGTACCTCCACAGCTTGAGGGAGACCCACGACGGTCAGATGCAGTGAAATCTTACGTGCATCTGGTTTAGTTTCGAGTCCAATGGCCTGCAGGTACTTAAACAGGGGCAGTGGTGGCTCAGCGGTTAGAGCGCCGGGATATCGATAACAGGGTTGTGGGTTCGATTCCCGGGCTCGGCAAGCTGCCACTGTTGGGCCCTTGAGCAAGGCCCTTTACCCTCTCTGCTCCCCGGGCGCTGGAGTTGGCTGCCCACCGCTCTGGGTGTGTGTGTACTCACTGCCCCTAACACATGTGTGTGTGTTCACTACCAGATGGGTTAAATGCAGAGGACACATTTCGCTGTACAGTCCACACTGTACCTTTACCTTTAAACTTCCTCCACGCACAACCCTCATTCTCTTTTCTGAACTCAGAGGTTCAGGCAGTTTCAGACTTTCCATGATTTCACTTAAACTACTCCTGGTATCATGTAATGTTACTAAATTAACAAGAACTTACTGTTGCGAACAAAACCATTTATTTTAAACATCCGATAAGGAAACAGATCCACATTTTGTTTTCATTCTCTTCCTCTACGACTCACTCAATCCTTTCTCTGCAATCAGTACCGGTTGCTGCCACATACTGGTGGTGGAAAACATTTATCTTAACATTCTCTACAAAGCCATTGCATCTACCATTACAATTCTCAAATCTGTCAGGTTGAGGTCGTTGTGTGTATTTTACTGAACTAGTCTACGTACCCTGGAAGACAAAAACACAGATTTTCCCTCTTCACCTCGAACAGGAACGGTTGTTAGTGATTTGTCACTTCTTTCTAAAAGTCTATATCTGATTTCTGAGGCTTCACAACGAATTTGGCGATGATACATCGCCTCTCCTTTTCTGACCACTTATAACTGCCAGTCTCTGCTTCTCGTTGTCGATCGTGTTTAAGAAAAGGTTCAGGTCTGCTCAGAACATATTTTAAATCTTTTTGCTCAAGATTTCTGAAACTGAAGGCAGTTGAGTGGCATTACTTCATTCACTGCTGACCACGATAGGATCTTATCGGCTATTGTTTTTGTGGAGAACTCTGCGGCTGAAGATCTTTGGCTGCAGCCCCTAAATTCTGTTATGGTCATATGTGCCTGGTTGCTCTATGGTATTACCAATAACCATTATATGTTCTGCAACGTTTTGGAATATTTCAGTGTTTTATCTAACAAGTTTTTCTCAACGACAGTGTTCAGCATAAGCTGATTTATAGTGGTCCAGTGCTGGCTTTCCACTATACACATGATTTAAATGCTGCTTACACTGGTTTGTGTATAGTTGGTGCTGTATATTTAAAGACTCTTTGAGAGGAACAGTTTGCGAATGATCAGCTTTTTTTTTAATGATGAGCAGCGCACTTCGCATGCGCAGTAGAGGGCTGACGTCACCGCATGGAATAAAATTGAATTTGTTTAAAGCTTTTTTTTCCCTTGCTCCCTTTAATCAAAAACAAAATCTTTCAGGTCGAGGTAGTTAACTTTATTTCTGTTGAATTAATCTAGGCACTTTTGTGATAGCAAATACAGAGTTTTGCCTCTACACCATGTTCAACGAGACTAGTTATTTCTCACCATACTTAAGGACTCGTCAAGAACTCCAGATCGTGAATGGTCAGCTTTTAAGAAAATTATAACTTTGCGTTCTAATGGTTAACAACAAGTATAAAAGTAAAATTACTGCTCTGAGATTTTAACCAAGTTTCTTTGAACGTGTATTATAAACGCAATATATGCTCATTTATAATGGTTGGTTACTGGCTTTCTGCTATACACGTGTGTGAAATGCCGAAAACACTGTTCTGAGTATCTTTGGTGCTGTAGGTTTGTGAATGAGCATTGCAACTCGCATGCGCAGAAGAGGGCCGACGTCGCCGCATGGAATAAAATTTTATTTGTTTAAAACTTTTTTTCTTCCTCCCTTTAATCAAAAACAAAATCTTTCAGGTCGAAGGAGTTGGATTTATTTTTTGTTGAATAAATCTAGACACTTAAGTGAATGCAAATACAGAGTTTTGCCTCTTCACCATGATCGACCAGACAAGTTATTTCTCAGCATATTTAAAGACTCGCAGAGCGTTTTGAATTCTGAGTGGTCAGCTTTTAAGAAAATCATCACTTTGCTTTCTAATGGTTAACGACAAATGTAAAAGTAAAATTACTTTTTTCATTGAAAGTGTGTATTAAACGCAATATATTCTGATTTATAATGGATACACGTGTGTGAAATGCCGAAAGCACTGGTCTGTGTATCTCCGACCGACCGTTAGTGGGCCGACCACTAACCGTTATTATTTTTCGCTTTTTAAGTATTTCACTATTTAAGTATAATCGTCTTGTGGTAACTGTCCCTTATAGGATTGTTAGAAAAATCGTTTGAGTGGTTTGCGCATGTTTGCTTCTGAATGCCAATCAGCCCCACCGAGCTCATGCGCAGTAGGGGAGTGACGTCACGGTAGCGCATTAGATGAAGTTTGTTAAAAAAAAATATTTTCGTTGTTTCCGATGATGAAAAGACAATCTGTGAGGTCGACATAGTTGTATGTGTTTTATAGAACTAGTCCACGTGGTCAGGTGGAAGAAACCCTGATTTTTCATCTTCACCAGAATCGAGAGGAAAAGTCATCTCTCCGCATATTTAAAGGCTCGTCGTGAGCGCTTGTTTGTGATTGGTCAGTTCTTTCGAAAATTGCTATTCTGCACTGTGTCTCTTCTCTAAGTTGAACTGTAATACTCCGACTGTTCGCCTCTGTCCACTTTCAACCGTCTTCTCTCTGCCTTTTATTTGGTTTTGTTAGAAAAGCTTCAATTCTTCTCAAAACATTCTCTTAACCTTTTTTGTTCAAGCGTTCTGAAATGAAATGCAGTTGGAAGCCTCTCTTTCTTCTCTGCTGACGACCAAATGATCAAATTGGCCAATCTTTTGTGGAGACCTGTGCTGCTCAAGGTCTTTGACAGCAGCCGCTAATGTCTGTTATGGTGATATGTCCCTCGTAGCTCTATGGCATGACCACTAACCGTTATTATTTTTTCTTCTACGTTTTAAATATTTTAGAGCTCATGTATGACATTTTTTTCCCAAAAAACAGTGTCTAAAACTCCTCACACGCTGATTTCTAATCGTCTTGTGGTAACTGTCCCTTATAGGATTGTTGGAAAAATCGTTTGACCGGTTTGCGCATGTTGGCTTCTGAATGCCAATCAGCCCCACCGCGCTCATGCGCAGTAGGGGAGTGACGTCACGGTATCGCATTAGATGAAGTTTGTTTAAAAAATTATTTTCGGTGTTTCCGATGATGAAAAAACAATCTGTGAGGTCGACTTAGTTGTATGTGTTTTATAGAACTAGTCCACGTGGTCAGGTGGAAGAAACCCTGATTTTTCATCTTCACCAGGATCGAGAGAAAAAGTCATCTCTCCTCATATTTAAAGGCTCGTCGTGAGTGCTTGTTTGTTGATTGGTCAGTTCTTTCGAAAATTGCTATTCTGCACTGTGTCTCTTCTCTAAGTTTAACTGTAATACTCCGACTGTTCGCCTCTGTCCACTTTCAACCGTCTTCTCTCTGCCTTTTATTTGGTTTTGTTGGAAAAGCTTCAATTCTTCTCAAAACATTCTCTTAACCTTTTTTGTTCAAGCGTTCTGAAATTAAATGCAGTTGGAAGCCCCTCTTTCTTCTCTGCTGACGACCAAATGATCAAATTGGCCAATCTTTTGTGGAGACCTGTGCTGCTCAAGGTCTTTGACAGCAGCCGCTAATGTCTGTTATGGTGATATGTCCCTCGTAGCTTTATGGCATGACCACTAACCGTTATTATTTTTTCTTCTACTTTTTAAATATTTCAGAGCTCATGTATGACATTTTTTTCCCAAAAAACAGTGTCTAAAACTCCTCACACGCTGATTTCTAATCGTCTTGTGGTAACTGTCCCTTATAGGATTGTTGGAAAAATCGTTTGACCGGTTTGCGCATGTTGGCTTCTGAATGCCAATCAGCCCCACCGCGCTCATGCGCAGTAGGGGAGTGACGTCACGGTATCGCATTAGATGAAGTTTGTTTAAAAAATTATTTTCGGTGTTTCCGATGATGAAAAAACAATCTGTGAGGTCGACTTAGTTGTATGTGTTTTATAGAACTAGTCCACGTGGTCAGGTGGAAGAAACCCTGATTTTTCATCTTCACCAGGATCGAGAGAAAAAGTCATCTCTCCGCATATTTAAAGGCTCGTCTTGAGTGCTTGTTTCTGATTGGTCAGTTCTTTCGAAAATTGCTATTCTGCACTGTGTCTCTTCTCTAAGTTTAACTGTAATACTCCGACTGTTCGCCTCTGTCCACATTCAACCGTCTTTTCTCTGCCTTTCATTTCGTTTTGTTAGAAAAGCTTCAATTTTTCTCAAAACATTCTCTTAACCTTTTTTGTTCAAGCGTTCTGAAATTAAATTGGTTGGAATCCCCTTTTTCTTCTCTGCTGACGACCAAATGATCAAATTGGCCAATCTTTTGTGGAGACCTGTGCTGCTCAAGGTTTTTAACAGCAGCCGCTAATGTCTGTTATGGTGATATGTCCCTCGTAGCTCTATGGCATGACCACTAACCGTTATTATTTTTTCTTCTACTTTTTAAATATTTCAGAGCTCATGTATGACATTTTTTCCGCAAAAACAGTGTCTAAAACTCCGCACACGCTGATTTCTAATCGTCTTGTGGTAACTGTCCCTTATAGGATTGTTGGAAAAATCGTTTGAGTGGTTTGCGCATGTTTCCTTCTGAATGTCAATCAGTCCCACCGCGCTCATGCGCAGTAGGGGAGTGACGTCACGGTATCGCATTAGATGAAGTTTGTTTAAAAAATTATTTTCGGTGTTTCCGATGATGAAAAAACAATCTGTGAGGTTGACTTAGTTGTATGTGTTTTATAGAACTAGTCCACGTGGTCAGGTGGAAGAAACCCTGATTTTTCATCTTCACCAGGATCGAGAGAAAAAGTCATCTCTCCGCATATTTAAAGGCTCGTCGTGAGTGCTTTTTTGTGATTGGTCAGTTCTTTCGAAAATTGCTATTCTGCACTGTGTCTCTTCTCTAAGTTTAACTGTAATACTCCGACTGTTCGCCTCTGTCCACTTTCAACCGTCTTCTCTCTGCCTTTTATTTGGTTTTGTTGGAAAAGCTTCAATTCTTCTCAAAACATTCTCTTAACCTTTTTTGTTCAAGCGTTCTGAAATTAAATGCAGTTGGAAGCCCCTCTTTCTTCTCTGCTGACGACCAAATGATCAAATTGGCCAATCTTTTGTGGAGACCTGTGCTGCTCAAGGTCTTTGACAGCAGCCGCTAATGTCTGTTATGGTGATATGTCCCTCGTAGCTCTATGGCATGACCACTAACCGTTATTATTTTTTCTTCTACTTTTTAAATATTTCAGAGCTCATGTATGACATTTTTTTCCCAAAAAACAGTGTCTAAAACTCCTCACACGCTGATTTCTAATCGTCTTGTGGTAACTGTCCCTTATAGGATTGTTGGAAAAATCGTTTGACCGGTTTGCGCATGTTTGCTTCTGAATGCCAATCAGTCCCACCACGCTCATGCGCAGTAAAGGAGTGACGTCACGGTATCGCATTAGATGAAGTTTGTTTAAAAAATTATTTTCGGTGTTTCCGATGATGAAAAAATAATCTGTGAGGTCGACTTAGTTGTATGTGTTTTATAGAACTAGTCCACGTGGTCAGGTGGAAGAAACCCTGATTTTTCATCTTCACCAGGATCGAGAGAAAAAGTCATCTCTCCGCATATTTAAAGGCTCGTCTTGAGTGCTTGTTTGTGATTGGTCAGTTCTTTCGAAAATTGCTATTCTGCACTGTGTCTCTTCTCTAAGTTTAACTGTAATACTCCGACTGTTCGCCTCTGTCCACATTCAACCGTCTTTTCTCTGCCTTTCATTTCGTTTTGTTAGAAAAGCTTCAATTCTTCTCAAAACATTCTCTTAACCTTTTTTGTTCAAGCGTTCTGAAATTAAATGCAGTTGGAAGCCTCTCTTTCTTCTCTGATGACGACCAAATGATCAAATTGGCCAATCTTTTGTGGAGACCTGTGCTGCTCAAGGTCTTTGACAGCAGCCGCTAATGTCTGTTATGGTGATATGCCCCTCGTAGCTCTATGGCATGACCACTAACCGTTATTATTTTTTCTTCTACTTTTTAAATATTTCAGAGCTCATGTATGACATTTTTTTCCCAAAAAAACAGTGTCTAAAACTCCGCACACGCTGATTTCTAATCGTCTTGTGGTAACTGTCCCTTATAGGATTGTTGGAAAAATCGTTTGACCGGTTTGCGCATGTTTGCTTCTGAATGCCAATCAGCCCCACCTCGCTCATGCGCAGTAGGGGAGTGACGTCACGGTATCGCATTAGATGAAGTTTGTTTAAAAAATTATTTTCGGTGTTTCCGATGATGAAAAAACAATCTGTGAGGTCGACTTAGTTGTATGTGTTTTATAGAACTAGTCCACGTGGTCAGGTGGAAGAAACCCTGATTTTTCATCTTCACCAGGATCGAGAGAAAAAGTCATCTCTCCGCATATTTAAAGGCTCGTCGTGAGTGCTTGTTTGTGATTGGTCAGTTCTTTCGAAAATTGCTATTCTGCACTGTGTCTCTTCTCTAAGTTTAACTGTAATACTCCGTCTGTTCGCCTCTGTCCACATTCAACCGTCTTTTCTCTGCCTTTCATTTCGTTTTGTTAGAAAAGCTTCAATTCTTCTCAAAACATTCTCTTAACCTTTTTTGTTCAAGCGTTCTGAAATTAAATGCAGTTGGAAGCCTCTCTTTCTTCTCTGCTGACGACCAAATGATCAAATTGGCCAATCTTTTGTGGAGACCTGTGCTGCTCAAGGTCTTTGACAGCAGCCGCTAATGTCTGTTATGGTGATATGTCCCTCGTAGCTCTATGGCATGACCACTAACCGTTATTATTTTTTCTTCTACTTTTTAAATATTTCAGAGCTCATGTATGACATTTTTTTCCCAAAAAACAGTGTCTAAAACTCCTCACACGCTGATTTCTAATCGTCTTGTGGTAACTGTCCCTTATAGGATTGTTGGAAAAATCGTTTGACCGGTTTGCGCATGTTTGCTTCTGAATGCCAATCAGTTCCACCACGCTCATGCGCAGTAGGGGAGTGACGTCACGGTATCGCATTAGATGAAGTTTGTTTAAAAAATTATTTTCGGTGTTTCCGATGATGAAAAAATAATCTGTGAGGTCGACTTAGTTGTATGTGTTTTATAGAACTAGTCCACGTGGTCAGGTGGAAGAAACCCTGATTTTTCATCTTCACCAGGATCGAGAGAAAAAGTCATCTCTCCGCATATTTAAAGGCTCGTCTTGAGGGCTTGTTTGTGATTGGTCAGTTCTTTCGAAAATTGCTATTCTGCACTGTGTCTCTTCTCTAAGTTTAACTGTAATACTCCGACTGTTCGCCTCTGTCCACATTCAACCGTCTTTTCTCTGCCTTTCATTTCGTTTTGTTAGAAAAGCTTCAATTCTTCTCAAAACATTCTCTTAACCTTTTTTGTTCAAGCGTTCTGAAATTAAATGCAGTTGGAAGCCTCTCTTTCTTCTCTGCTGACGACCAAATAATCAAATTGGCCAATCTTTTGTGGAGACCTGTGCTGCTCAAGGTTTTTAACAGCAGCCGATAATGTCTGTTATGGTGATATGTCCCTCGTAGCTCTATGGCATGACCACTAACCGTTATTATTTTTTCTTCTACTTTTTAAATATTTCAGAGCTCATGTATGACATTTTTCCTCCAAAAACAGTGTCTAAAACTCTGCACACGCTGATTTCTAATCGTCTTGTGGTAACTGTCCCTTATAGGATTGTTGGAAAAATCGTTTGACCGGTTTGCGCATGTTTGCTTCTGAATGCCAATCAGCCCCACCGCGCTCATGCGCAGTAGGGGAGTGACGTCACGGTATCGCATTAGATGAAGTTTGTATAAAAAATTATTTTCGTTGTTTCCGATGATGAAAAGACAATCTGTGAGGTCGACGTAGTTGTATGTGTTTTATTGAACTAGTCCACATGGTCAGGTGGAAGAAACCCTGATTTTTCATCTTCACCAGGATCGTGAGAAAAAGTCATCTCTCCGCATATTTAAAGGCTCGTCGTGAGTGCTTGTTTGTGATTGGTCAGTTCTTTCGAAAATTGCTATACTGCACTGTGTCTCTTCTCTGAACTCTAAGGTAATACTCCGACTGTTCACCGTTGTCCACTTTCAACCGTCTCTTCTCTGCCTTTTCTTTGGTTTTGTTAAAAAAGCTTCAATTCTTCTCAAAACATTCTCTTAACCTTTTTTGTTCAAGCGTTCTGAAATTAAATGCAGTTGGAAGCCTCTCTTTCTTCTCTGCTGACGACCAAATGATCAAATTGGCCAATCTTTTGTGGAGACCTGTGCTGCTCAAGGTTTTTAACAGCAGCCGCTAATGTCTGTTATGGTGATATGCCCCTCGTAGCTCTATGGCATGACCACTAACCGTTATTATTTTTTCTTCTACTTTTTAAATATTTCAGAGCTCATGTATGACATTTTTTTCCCAAAAAAACAGTGTCTAAAACTCCGCACACGCTGATTTCTAATCGTCTTGTGGTAACTGTCCCTTATAGGATTGTTGGAAAAATCGTTTGACCGGTTTGCGCATGTTTGCTTCTGAATGCCAATCAGCCCCACTGCGCTCATGCGCAGTAGGGGAGTGACGTCACGGTATCGCATTAGATGAAGTTTGTTAAAAAAATTATTTTCGTTGTTTCCGATGATGAAAAAACAATCTGTGAGGTCGACGTAGTTGTATGTGTTTTATAGAACTAGTCCACGTGGTCAGGTGGAAGAAACCCTGATTTTTCATCTTCACCACGATCGAGAGAAAAAGTCATCTCTCCGCATATTTAAAGGCTCGTCTTGAGTGCTTGTTTGTGGTTGGTCAGTTCTTTCGAAAATTGCTATTCTGCATTGTGTCTCTTCTCTAAGTTTAACTGTAATACTCCGACTATTCGCCTCTGTCCACATTCAACCGTCTCTTCTCTGCCTTTCATTTCGTTTTGTTAGAAAAGCTTCAATTCTTCTCAAAACATTCTCTTAACCTTTTTTGTTCAAGCGTTCTGAAATTAAATGCAGTTGGAAGCACCTCTTTCTTCTCTGCTGACGACCAAATAATCAAATTGGCCAATCTTTTGTGGAGACCTTTTGCTGCTCAAATTCTTTGACAGCAGCCGGTAATGTCTGTTATGGTGATATGTCCCTCGTAGCTCTATGGCATGACCACTAACCGTTATTATTTTTTCTTCTACTTTTTAAATATTTCAGAGCTCATGTATGACATTTTTTCCGCAAAAACAGTGTCTAAAACTCTGCACACGCTGATTTCTAATCGTCTTGTGGTAACTGTCCCTTATAGGATTGTTGGAAAAATCGTTTGACCGGTTTGCGCATGTTTCCTTCTGAATGCCAATCAGTCCCACCGCGCTCATGCGCAGTAGGGGAGTGACGTCACGGTATCGCATTAGATGAAGTTTGTTTAAAAAATTATTTTCGGTGTTTCCGATGATGAAAAAACAATCTGTGCGGTCGACTTAGTTGTATGTGTTTTATAGAACTAGTCCACGTGGTCAGGTGGAAGAAACCCTGATTTTTCATCTTCACCAGGATCGAGAGAAAAAGTCATCTCTCCGCATATTTAAAGGCTCGTCTTGAGTGCTTGTTTGTGATTGGTCAGTTCTTTCGAAAATTGCTATTCTGCACTGTGTCTCTTCTCTAAGCTCTAAGGTAATACTCCGACTGTTCACCGTTGTCCACTTTCAACCGTCTCTTCTCTGCCTTTTCTTTGGTTTTGTTAAAAAAGCTTCAATTCTTCTCAAAACATTCTCTTAACCTTTTTTGTTCAAGCGTTCTGAAATTAAATGCAGTTGGAAGCCTCTCTTTCTTCTCTGCTGACGACCAAATAATCAAATTGGCCAATCTTTTGTGGAGACCTATGCTGCTCAAGGTCTTTGACAGCAGCCGCTAATGTCTGTTATGGTGATATGCCCCTCGTAGCTCTATGGCATGACCACTAACCGTTATTATTTTTTCTTCTACGTTTTAAATATTTCAGAGCTCATGTATGACATTTTTTCCCCAATAAAACAGTGTCTAAAACTCCGCACACGCTGATTTCTAATCGTCTTGTGGTAACTGTCCCTTATAGGACTGTTGGAAAAATCGTTTGACCGGTTTGCGCATGTTTGCTTCTGAATGCCAATCAGCCCCACCGCGCTCATGCGCAGTAGGGGAGTGACGTCACGGTATCGCATTAGATGAAGTTTGTTAAAAAAATTATTTTCGTTGTTTCCGATGATGAAAAAACAATCGGTGAGGTTGACAAAGTTGTATGTGTTTTATAGAACTAGTCCACGTGGTCAGGTGGAAGAAACCCTGATTTTTTATCTTCACCAGGATCGAGAGAAAAAGTCATCTCTCCGCATATTTAAAGGCTCGTCTTGAGTGCTTGTTTGTGATTGGCCAGTTCTTTCGAAAATTGCTATTCTGCACTGTGTCTCTTGTCTAAGCTTAAAGATAATACTCCGACTGTTCGCCTCTGTCCACATTCAACCGTCTCTTCTCTGCCTTTCATTTCGTTTTGTTAGAAAAGCTTAAATTCTTCTCAAAACATTCTCTTAACCTTTTTTGTTCAAGCGTTCTGAAATTAAATGCAGTTGGAATCCCCTCTTTCTTCTCTGCTGACGACCAAATGATCAAATTGGCCAATCTTTTGTGGAGACTTGTCCTGCTCAAGGTTTTTAATAGCAGCCGCTAATGTCTGTTATGGTGATATGTCCCTCGTAGCTCTATGGCATGACCAGTAACCGTTTTTATTTTTTCTTCTACTTTTTAAATATTTCAGAGCTCATGTATGACATTTTTCCTCCAAAAACAGTGTCTAAAACTCTGCACACGCTGATTTCTAATCGTCTTGTGGTAACTGTCCCTTATAGGATTGTTGGAAAAATCGTTTGACCGGTTTGCGCATGTTTCCTTCTGAATGCCAATCAGCCCCACCGCGCTCATGCGCAGTAGGGGAGTGACGTCACGGTATCGCATTAGATGAAGTTTGTTTAAAAAATTATTTTCGGTGTTTCCGATGATGAAAAAACAATCTGTGAGGTTGACTTAGTTGTATGTGTTTTATAGAACTAGTCCACGTGGTCAGGTGGAAGAAACCCTGATTTTTCATCTTCACCAGGATCGAGAGAAAAAGTCATCTCTCCGCATATTTAAAGGCTCGTCGTGAGTGCTTTTTTGTGATTGGTCAGTTCTTTCGAAAATTGCTATTCTGCACTGTGTCTCTTCTCTAAGTTTAACTGTAATACTCCGACTGTTCGCCTCTGTCCACTTTCAACCGTCTTCTCTCTGCCTTTTATTTGGTTTTGTTGGAAAAGCTTCAATTCTTCTCAAAACATTCTCTTAACCTTTTTTGTTCAAGCGTTCTGAAATTAAATGCAGTTGGAAGCCCCTCTTTCTTCTCTGCTGACGACCAAATGATCAAATTGGCCAATCTTTTGTGGAGACCTGTGCTGCTCAAGGTCTTTGACAGCAGCCGCTAATGTCTGTTATGGTGATATGTCCCTCGTAGCTCTATGGCATGACCACTAACCGTTATTATTTTTTCTTCTACTTTTTAAATATTTCAGAGCTCATGTATGACATTTTTTTCCCAAAAAACAGTGTCTAAAACTCCTCACACGCTGATTTCTAATCGTCTTGTGGTAACTGTCCCTTATAGGATTGTTGGAAAAATCGTTTGACCGGTTTGCGCATGTTTGCTTCTGAATGCCAATCAGTCCCACCACGCTCATGCGCAGTAGGGGAGTGACGTCACGGTATCGCATTAGATGAAGTTTGTTTAAAAAATTATTTTCGGTGTTTCCGATGATGAAAAAATAATCTGTGAGGTCGACTTAGTTGTATGTGTTTTATAGAACTAGTCCACGTGGTCAGGTGGAAGAAACCCTGATTTTTCATCTTCACCAGGATCGAGAGAAAAAGTCATCTCTCCGCATATTTAAAGGCTCGTCTTGAGTGCTTGTTTGTGATTGGTCAGTTCTTTCGAAAATTGCTATTCTGCACTGTGTCTCTTCTCTAAGTTTAACTGTAATACTCCGACTGTTCGCCTCTGTCCACATTCAACCGTCTTTTCTCTGCCTTTCATTTCGTTTTGTTAGAAAAGCTTCAATTCTTCTCAAAACATTCTCTTAACCTTTTTTGTTCAAGCGTTCTGAAATTAAATGCAGTTGGAAGCCTCTCTTTCTTCTCTGATGACGACCAAATGATCAAATTGGCCAATCTTTTGTGGAGACCTGTGCTGCTCAAGGTCTTTGACAGCAGCCGCTAATGTCTGTTATGGTGATATGCCCCTCGTAGCTCTATGGCATGACCACTAACCGTTATTATTTTTTCTTCTACTTTTTAAATATTTCAGAGCTCATGTATGACATTTTTTTCCCAAAAAAACAGTGTCTAAAACTCCGCACACGCTGATTTCTAATCGTCTTGTGGTAACTGTCCCTTATAGGATTGTTGGAAAAATCGTTTGACCGGTTTGCGCATGTTTGCTTCTGAATGCCAATCAGCCCCACCGCGCTCATGCGCAGTAGGGGAGTGACGTCACGGTATCGCATTAGATGAAGTTTGTTTAAAAAATTATTTTCGGTGTTTCCGATGATGAAAAAACAATCTGTGAGGTCGACTTAGTTGTATGTGTTTTATAGAACTAGTCCACGTGGTCAGGTGGAAGAAACCCTGATTTTTCATCTTCACCAGGATCGAGAGAAAAAGTCATCTCTCCGCATATTTAAAGGCTCGTCGTGAGTGCTTGTTTGTGATTGGTCAGTTCTTTCGAAAATTGCTATTCTGCACTGTGTCTCTTCTCTAAGTTTAACTGTAATACTCCGTCTGTTCGCCTCTGTCCACATTCAACCGTCTTTTCTCTGCCTTTCATTTCGTTTTGTTAGAAAAGCTTCAATTCTTCTCAAAACATTCTCTTAACCTTTTTTGTTCAAGCGTTCTGAAATTAAATGCAGTTGGAAGCCTCTCTTTCTTCTCTGCTGACGACCAAATGATCAAATTGGCCAATCTTTTGTGGAGACCTGTGCTGCTCAAGGTCTTTGACAGCAGCCGCTAATGTCTGTTATGGTGATATGTCCCTCGTAGCTCTATGGCATGACCACTAACCGTTATTATTTTTTCTTCTACTTTTTAAATATTTCAGAGCTCATGTATGACATTTTTTTCCCAAAAAACAGTGTCTAAAACTCCTCACACGCTGATTTCTAATCGTCTTGTGGTAACTGTCCCTTATAGGATTGTTGGAAAAATCGTTTGACCGGTTTGCGCATGTTTGCTTCTGAATGCCAATCAGTCCCACCACGCTCATGCGCAGTAGGGGAGTGACGTCACGGTATCGCATTAGATGAAGTTTGTTTAAAAAATTATTTTCGGTGTTTCCGATGATGAAAAAACAATCTGTGAGGTCGACTTAGTTGTATGTGTTTTATAGAACTAGTCCACGTGGTCAGGTGGAAGAAACCCTGATTTTTCATCTTCACCAGGATCGAGAGAAAAAGTCATCTCTCCGCATATTTAAAGGCTCGTCTTGAGGGCTTGTTTGTGATTGGTCAGTTCTTTCGAAAATTGCTATTCTGCACTGTGTCTCTTCTCTAAGTTTAACTGTAATACTCCGACTGTTCGCCTCTGTCCACATTCAACCGTCTTTTCTCTGCCTTTCATTTCGTTTTGTTAGAAAAGCTTCAATTCTTCTCAAAACATTCTCTTAACCTTTTTTGTTCAAGCGTTCTGAAATTAAATGCAGTTGGAAGCCTCTCTTTCTTCTCTGCTGACGACCAAATGATCAAATTGGCCAATCTTTTGTGGAGACCTGTGCTGCTCAAGGTCTTTGACAGCAGCCGCTAATGTCTGTTATGGTGATATGTCCCTCGTAGCTCTATGGCATGACCACTAACCGTTATTATTTTTTCTTCTACTTTTTAAATATTTCAGAGCTCATGTATGACATTTTTTTTCCCAAAAAACAGTGTCTAAAACTCCTCACACGCTGATTTCTAATCGTCTTGTGGTAACTGTCCCTTATAGGATTGTTGGAAAAATCGTTTGACCGGTTTGCGCATGTTTGCTTCTGAATGCCAATCAGTTCCACCACGCTCATGCGCAGTAGGGGAGTGACGTCACGGTATCGCATTAGATGAAGTTTGTTTAAAAAATTATTTTCGGTGTTTCCGATGATGAAAAAATAATCTGTGAGGTCGACTTAGTTGTATGTGTTTTATAGAACTAGTCCACGTGGTCAGGTGGAAGAAACCCTGATTTTTCATCTTCACCAGGATCGAGAGAAAAAGTCATCTCTCCGCATATTTAAAGGCTCGTCTTGAGGGCTTGTTTGTGATTGGTCAGTTCTTTCGAAAATTGCTATTCTGCACTGTGTCTCTTCTCTAAGTTTAACTGTAATACTCCGACTGTTCGCCTCTGTCCACATTCAACCGTCTTTTCTCTGCCTTTCATTTCGTTTTGTTAGAAAAGCTTCAATTCTTCTCAAAACATTCTCTTAACCTTTTTTGTTCAAGCGTTCTGAAATTAAATGCAGTTGGAAGCCTCTCTTTCTTCTCTGCTGACGACCAAATAATCAAATTGGCCAATCTTTTGTGGAGACCTGTGCTGCTCAAGGTTTTTAACAGCAGCCGATAATGTCTGTTATGGTGATATGTCCCTCGTAGCTCTATGGCATGACCACTAACCGTTATTATTTTTTCTTCTACTTTTTAAATATTTCAGAGCTCATGTATGACATTTTTCCTCCAAAAACAGTGTCTAAAACTCTGCACACGCTGATTTCTAATCGTCTTGTGGTAACTGTCCCTTATAGGATTGTTGGAAAAATCGTTTGACCGGTTTGCGCATGTTTGCTTCTGAATGCCAATCAGCCCCACCGCGCTCATGCGCAGTAGGGGAGTGACGTCACGGTATCGCATTAGATGAAGTTTGTATAAAAAATTATTTTCGTTGTTTCCGATGATGAAAAGACAATCTGTGAGGTCGACGTAGTTGTATGTGTTTTATTGAACTAGTCCACATGGTCAGGTGGAAGAAACCCTGATTTTTCATCTTCACCAGGATCGTGAGAAAAAGTCATCTCTCCGCATATTTAAAGGCTCGTCGTGAGTGCTTGTTTGTGATTGGTCAGTTCTTTCGAAAATTGCTATACTGCACTGTGTCTCTTCTCTGAACTCTAAGGTAATACTCCGACTGTTCACCGTTGTCCACTTTCAACCGTCTCTTCTCTGCCTTTTCTTTGGTTTTGTTAAAAAAGCTTCAATTCTTCTCAAAACATTCTCTTAACCTTTTTTGTTCAAGCGTTCTGAAATTAAATGCAGTTGGAAGCCTCTCTTTCTTCTCTGCTGACGACCAAATGATCAAATTGGCCAATCTTTTGTGGAGACCTGTGCTGCTCAAGGTTTTTAACAGCAGCCGCTAATGTCTGTTATGGTGATATGCCCCTCGTAGCTCTATGGCATGACCACTAACCGTTATTATTTTTTCTTCTACTTTTTAAATATTTCAGAGCTCATGTATGACATTTTTTTCCCAAAAAAACAGTGTCTAAAACTCCGCACACGCTGATTTCTAATCGTCTTGTGGTAACTGTCCCTTATAGGATTGTTGGAAAAATCGTTTGACCGGTTTGCGCATGTTTGCTTCTGAATGCCAATCAGCCCCACTGCGCTCATGCGCAGTAGGGGAGTGACGTCACGGTATCGCATTAGATGAAGTTTGTTAAAAAAATTATTTTCGTTGTTTCCGATGATGAAAAAACAATCTGTGAGGTCGACGTAGTTGTATGTGTTTTATAGAACTAGTCCACGTGGTCAGGTGGAAGAAACCCTGATTTTTCATCTTCACCACGATCGAGAGAAAAAGTCATCTCTCCGCATATTTAAAGGCTCGTCTTGAGTGCTTGTTTGTGATTGGTCAGTTCTTTCGAAAATTGCTATTCTGCATTGTGTCTCTTCTCTAAGTTTAACTGTAATACTCCGACTATTCGCCTCTGTCCACATTCAACCGTCTCTTCTCTGCCTTTCATTTCGTTTTGTTAGAAAAGCTTCAATTCTTCTCAAAACATTCTCTTAACCTTTTTTGTTCAAGCGTTCTGAAATTAAATGCAGTTGGAAGCACCTCTTTCTTCTCTGCTGACGACCAAATAATCAAATTGGCCAATCTTTTGTGGAGACCTTTTGCTGCTCAAATTCTTTGACAGCAGCCGGTAATGTCTGTTATGGTGATATGTCCCTCGTAGCTCTATGGCATGACCACTAACCGTTATTATTTTTTCTTCTACTTTTTAAATATTTCAGAGCTCATGTATGACATTTTTTCCGCAAAAACAGTGTCTAAAACTCTGCACACGCTGATTTCTAATCGTCTTGTGGTAACTGTCCCTTATAGGATTGTTGGAAAAATCGTTTGACCGGTTTGCGCATGTTTCCTTCTGAATGCCAATCAGTCCCACCGCGCTCATGCGCAGTAGGGGAGTGACGTCACGGTATCGCATTAGATGAAGTTTGTTAAAAAAATTATTTTCGTTGTTTCCGATGATGAAAAAACAATCTGTGAGGTCGACGTAGTTGTATGTGTTTTATAGAACTAGTCCACGTGGTCAGGTGGAAGAAACCCTGATTTTTCATCTTCACCACGATCGAGAGAAAAAGTCATCTCTCCGCATATTTAAAGGCTCGTCTTGAGTGCTTGTTTGTGATTGGTCAGTTCTTTCGAAAATTGCTATTCTGCACTGTGTCTCTTCTCTAAGTTTAACTGTAATACTCCGACTGTTCGCCTCTGTCCACATTCAACCGTCTCTTCTCTGCCTTTCATTTCGTTTTCTTAGAAAAGCTTCAATTCTTCTCAAAACATTCTCTTAACCTTTTTTGTTCAAGCGTTCTGAAATTAAATGCAGTTGGAAGCCTCTCTTTCTTCTCTGCTGACGACCAAATAATCAAATTGGCCAATCTTTTGTGGAGACCTATGCTGCTCAAGGTCTTTGACAGCAGCCGCTAATGTCTGTTATGGTGATATGCCCCTCGTAGCTCTATGGCATGACCACTAACCGTTATTATTTTTTCTTCTACGTTTTAAATATTTCAGAGCTCATGTATGACATTTTTTCCCCAATAAAACAGTGTCTAAAACTCCGCACACGCTGATTTCTAATCGTCTTGTGGTAACTGTCCCTTATAGGATTGTTGGAAAAATCGTTTGACCGGTTTGCGCATGTTTGCTTCTGAATGCCAATCAGCCCCACCGCGCTCATGCGCAGTAGGGGAGTGACGTCACGGTATCGCATTAGATGAAGTTTGTTAAAAAAAATATTTTCGTTGTTTCCGATGATGAAAAAACAATCTGTGAGGTCAACGTAGTTGTATGTGTTTTATAGAACTAGTCCACGTGGTCAGGTGGAAGAAACCCTGATTTTTCATCTTCACCAGGATCGAGAGAAAAAGTCATCTCTCCGCATATTTAAAGGCTCGTCTTGAGTGCTTGTTTGTGATTGGTCAGTTCTTTCGAAAATTGCTATTCTGCACTGTGTCTCTTGTCTAAGCTTAAAGATAATACTCCGACTGTTCGCCTCTGTCCACATTCAACCGTCTCTTCTCTGCCTTTCATTTCGTTTTGTTAGAAAAGCTTAAATTCTTCTCAAAACATTCTCTTAACCTTTTTTGTTCAAGCGTTCTGAAATTAAATGCAGTTGGAATCCCCTCTTTCTTCTCTGCTGACGACCAAATGATCAAATTGGCCAATCTTTTGTGGAGACTTGTCCTGCTCAAGGTTTTTAATAGCAGCCGCTAATGTCTGTTATGGTGATATGTCCCTCGTAGCTCTATGGCATGACCAGTAACCGTTTTTATTTTTTCTTCTACTTTTTAAATATTTCAGAGCTCATGTATGACATTTTTCCTCCAAAAACAGTGTCTAAAACTCTGCACACGCTGATTTCTAATCGTCTTGTGGTAACTGTCCCTTATAGGATTGTTGGAAAAATCGTTTGACCGGTTTGCGCATGTTTCCTTCTGAATGCCAATCAGTCCAACCGCGCTCATGCGCAGTAGGGGAGTGACGTCACGGTATCGCATTAGATGAAGTTTGTTTAAAAAATTATTTTCGGTGTTTCCGATGATGAAAAAACAATCTGTGAGGTCGACTTAGTTGTATGTGTTTTATAGAACTAGTCCACGTGGTCAGGTGGAAGAAACCCTGATTTTTCATCTTCACCAGGATCGAGAGAAAAAGTCATCTCTCCGCATATTTAAAGGCTCGTCTTGAGTGCTTGTTTGTGATTGGTCAGTTCTTTCGAAAATTGCTATTCTGCACTGTGTCTCTTCTCTAAGCTCTAAGGTAATACTCCGACTGTTCACCGTTGTCCACTTTCAACCGTCTCTTCTCTGCCTTTTCTTTGGTTTTGTTAAAAAAGCTTCAATTCTTCTCAAAACATTCTCTTAACCTTTTTTGTTCAAGCGTTCTGAAATTAAATGCAGTTGGAAGCCTCTCTTTCTTCTCTGCTGACGACCAAATAATCAAATTGGCCAATCTTTTGTGGAGACCTGTGCTGCTCAAGGTTTTTAACAGCAGCCGCTAATGTCTGTTATGGTGATATGTCCCTCGTAGCTCTATGGCATGACCACTAACCGTTATTATTTTTTCTTCTACTTTTTAAATATTTCAGAGCTCATGTATGACATTTTTTCCGCAAAAACAGTGTCTAAAACTCCGCACACGCTGATTTCTAATCGTCTTGTGTTAACTGTCCCTTATAGGATTGTTGGAAAAATCGTTTGACCGGTTTGCGCATGTTTGCTTCTGAATGCCAATCAGCCCCACCGCGCTCATGCGCAGTAGGGGAGTGACGTCACGGTATCGCATTAGATGAAGTTTGTTAAAAAAATTATTTTCGTTGTTTCCGATGATGAAAAAACAATCGGTGAGGTCGACAACGTTGTATGTGTTTTATAGAACTAGTCCACGTGGTCAGGTAGAAGAAACCCTGATTTTTTATCTTCACCAGGATCGAGAGAAAAAGTCATCTCTCCGCATATTTAAAGGCTCGTCTTGAGTGCTTGTTTGTGATTGGTCAGTTCTTTCGAAAATTGCTATTCTGCACTGTGTCTCTTGTCTAAGCTTAAAGGTAATACTCCGACTGTTCGCCTCTGTCCACATTCAACCGTCTCTTCTCTGCCTTTCATTTCGTTTTGTTAGAAAAGCTTCAATTCTTCTCAAAACATTCTCTTAACCTTTTTTGTTCAAGCGTTCTGAAATTAAATGCAGTTGGAAGCCCCTCTTTCTTCTCTGCTGACGACCAAATAATCAAATTGGCCAATCTTTTGTGGAGACCTGTGCTGCTCAAATTCTTTGACAGCAGCCGCTAATGTCTGTTATGGTGATATGCCTCTCGTAGCTCTATGGCATGACCACTAACCGTTATTATTTTTTCTTCTACTTTTTAAATATTTCAGAGCTCATGTATGACATTTTTTTCCCAAAAAAACAGTGTCTAAAACTCCGCACACGCTGATTTCTAATCGTCTTGTGGTAACTGTCCCTTATAGGATTGTTGGAAAAATCGTTTGACCGGTTTGCGCATGTTTGCTTCTGAATGCCAATCAGCCCCACTGCGCTCATGCGCAGTAGGGGAGTGACGTCACGGTATCGCATTAGATGAAGTTTGTTAAAAAAATTATTTTCGTTGTTTCCGATGATGAAAAAACAATCTGTGAGGTCGACGTAGTTGTATGTGTTTTATAGAACTAGTCCACGTGGTCAGGTGGAAGAAACCCTGATTTTTCATCTTCACCACGATCGAGAGAAAAAGTCATCTCTCCGCATATTTAAAGGCTCGTCTTGAGTGCTTGTTTGTGATTGGTCAGTTCTTTCGAAAATTGCTATTCTGCACTGTGTCTCTTCTCTAAGTTTAACTGTAATACTCCGACTGTTCGCCTCTGTCCACATTCAACCGTCTCTTCTCTGCCTTTCATTTCGTTTTCTTAGAAAAGCTTCAATTCTTCTCAAAACATTCTCTTAACCTTTTTTGTTCAAGCGTTCTGAAATTAAATGCAGTTGGAAGCACCTCTTTCTTCTCTGCTGACGACCAAATAATCAAATTGGCCAATCTTTTGTGGAGACCTGTACTGCTCAAATTCTTTGACAGCAGCCGGTAATGTCTGTTATGGTGATATGTCCCTCGTAGCTCTATGGCATGACCACTAACCGTTATTATTTTTTCTTCTACTTTTTAAATATTTCAGAGCTCATGTATGACATTTTTTCCGCAAAAACAGTGTCTAAAACTCTGCACACGCTGATTTCTAATCGTCTTGTGGTAACTGTCCCTTATAGGATTGTTGGAAAAATCGTTTGACCGGTTTGCGCATGTTTCCTTCTGAATGCCAATCAGTCCCACCGCGCTCATGCGCAGTAGGGGAGTGACGTCACGGTATCGCATTAGATGAAGTTTGTTTAAGAAATTATTTTCGGTGTTTCCGATGATGAAAAAACAATCTGTGCGGTCGACTTAGTTGTATGTGTTTTATAGAACTAGTCCACGTGGTCAGGTGGAAGAAACCCTGATTTTTCATCTTCACCAGGATCGAGAGAAAAAGTCATCTCTCCGCATATTTAAAGGCTCGTCTTGAGTGCTTGTTTGTGATTGGTCAGTTCTTTCGAAAATTGCTATTCTGCACTGTGTCTCTTCTCTAAGCTCTAAGGTAATACTCCGACTGTTCACCGTTGTCCACTTTCAACCGTCTCTTCTCTGCCTTTTCTTTGGTTTTGTTAAAAAAGCTTCAATTCTTCTCAAAACATTCTCTTAACCTTTTTTGTTCAAGCGTTCTGAAATTAAATGCAGTTGGAAGCCTCTCTTTCTTCTCTGCTGACGACCAAATAATCAAATTGGCCAATCTTTTGTGGAGACCTGTGCTGCTCAAGGTCTTTGACAGCAGCCGCTAATGTCTGTTATGGTGATATGCCCCTCGTAGCTCTATGGCATGACCACTAACCGTTATTATTTTTTCTTCTACTTTTTAAATATTTCAGAGCTCATGTATGACATTTTTTTCCGCAAAAACAGTGTCTAAAACTCCGCACACGCTGATTTCTAATCGTCTTGTGTTAACTGTCCCTTATAGGATTGTTGGAAAAATCGTTTGACCGGTTTGCGCATGTTTCCTTCTGAATGCCAATCAGTCCCACCGCGCTCATGCGCAGTAGGGGAGTGACGTCACGGTATCGCATTAGATGAAGTTTGTTTAAAAAATTATTTTCGGTGTTTCCGATGATGAAAAAACAATCTGTGAGGTCGACGTAGTTGTATGTGTTTTATTGAACTAGTCCACGTGATCAGGTGGAAGAAACCCTGATTTTTCATTTTCACCAGGATCGAGAGAAAAAGTCATCTCTCCGCATATTTAAAGGCTCGTCTTGAGTGCTTGTTTGTGATTGGTCAGTTCTTTCGAAAATTGCTATTCTGCACTGTGTCTCTTCTCTAAGTTTAACTGTCATACTCCGACTGTTCACCGTTGTCCACTTTCAACCGTCTCTTCTCTGCCTTTTATTTGGTTTAGTTAGAAAAGCTTCAATTCTTCTCAAAACATTCTCTTAACCTTTTTTGTTCAAGCGTTCTGAAATTAAATGCAGTTGGAATCCCCTCTTTCTTCTCTGCTGACGACCAAATAATCAAATTGGCCAATCTTTCGTGGAGACTTGTGCTGCTCAAGGTCTTTAACAGCAGCCGCTAATGTCTTTTACGGTGATATGTCCCTCGTAGCTCTATGGCATGACCACTAACCGTTTTTATTTTTTCTTCTACTTTTTAAATATTTCAGAGCTCATGTATGACATTTTTTTCCCCAAAAAACAGTGTCTAAAACTCCGCACACGCTGATTTCCAATCGTCTTGTGGTAACTGTCCCTTATAGGATTGTTGGAAAAATCGTTTGAGTGGTTTGCGCATGTTTCCTTCTGAATGCCAATCAGTCCCACCGCGCTCATGCGCAGTAGGGGAGTGACGTCACGGTATCGCATTAGATGAAGTTTGTTTAAAAAATTATTTTCGGTGTTTCCGATGATGAAAAAACAATCTGTGAAGTCGACTTACTTGTATGTGTTTTATAGAACTAGTCCACGTGGTCATGTGGAAGAAACCCTGAGTTTTCATCTTCACCAGGATCGAGAGAAAAAGTCATCTCTCCGCATATTTAAAGGCTCGTCTTGAGTGCTTGTTTGTGATTGGTCAGTTCTTTCGAAAATTGCTATTCTGCACTGTGTCTCTTCTCTAAGCTTAAAGGTAATACTCCGACTGTTCGCCTCTGTCCACATTCAACCGTCTCTTCTCTGCCTTTCATTTGGTTTTGTTAGAAAAGCTTCAATTCTTCTCAAAACATTCTCTTAACCTTTTTTGTTCAAGCGTTCTGAAATTAAATGCAGTTGGAAGCCCCTCTTTCTTCTCTGCTGACGACCAAATAATCAAATTGGCCAATCTTTTGTGGAGACCTGTGCTGCTCAAATTCTTTGACAGCAGCCGCTAATGTCTGTTATGGTGATATGCCTCTCGTAGCTCTATGGCATGACCACTAACCGTTATTATTTTTTCTTCTACTTTTTAAATATTTCAGAGCTCATGTATGACATTTTCCCAAAAAAACAGTGTCTAAAACTCCGCACACGCTGATTTCTAATCGTCTTGTGGTAACTGTCCCTTATAGGATTGTTGGAAAAATCGTTTGACCGGTTTGCGCATGTTTGCTTCTGAATGCCAATCAGCCCCACCGCGCTCATGCGCAGTAGGGGAGTGACGTCACGGTATCGCATTAGATGAAGTTTGTTAAAAAAATTATTTTCGTTGTTTCCGATGATGAAAAAACAATCTGTGAGGTCGACATAGTTGTATGTGTTTTATAGAACTAGTCCACGTGGTCAGGTGGAAGAAACCCTGATTTTTCATCTTCACCACGATCGAGAGAAAAAGTCATCTCTCCGCATATTTAAAGGCTCGTCTTGAGTGCTTGTTTGTGATTGGTCAGTTCTTTCGAAAATTGCTATTCTGCACTGTGTCTCTTCTCTAAGTTTAACTGTAATACTCCAACTGTTCGCCTCTGTCCACTTTCAACCGTCTCTTCTCTGCCTTTCATTTCGTTTTGTTAGAAAAGCTTCAATTCTTCTCAAAACATTCTCTTAACCTTTTTTGTTCAAGCGTTCTGAAATTAAATGCAGTTGGAAGCCTCTCTTTCTTCTCTGCTGACGACCAAATGATCAAATTGGCCAATCTTTTGTGGAGACCTGTGCTGCTCAAGGTCTTTGACAGCAGCCGCTAATGTCTGTTATGGTGATATGTCCCTCGTAGCTCTATGGCATGACCACTAACCGTTATTATTTTTTCTTCTACTTTTTAAATATTTCAGAGCTCATGTATGACATTTTTTCCGCAAAAACAGTGTCTAAAACTCCGCACACGCTGATTTCTAATCGTCTTGTGGTAACTGTCCCTTATAGGATTGTTGGAAAAATCGTTTGACCGGTTTGCGCATGTTTCCTTCTGAATGCCAATCAGTCCCACCGCGCTCATGCGTAGTAGGGGAGTGACGTCACGGTATCGCATTAGATGAAGTTTGTTTAAAAAATTATTTTCGGTGTTTCCGATGATGAAAAAACAATCTGTGAGGTCGACGTAGTTGTATGTGTTTTATAGAACTAGTCCACGTGGTCAGGTGGAAGAAACCCTGATTTTTCATCTTCACCACGATCGAGAGAAAAAGTCATCTCTCCGCATATTTAAAGGCTCGTCGTGAGTGCTTGTTTGTGATTGGTCAGTTCTTTCGAAAATTGCTATTCTGCACTGTGTCTCTTCTCTAAGTTTAACTGTAATACTCCGACTGTTCGCCTCTGTCCACTTTCAACCGTCTCTTCTCTGCCTTTCATTTCGTTTTGTTAAAAAAGCTTCAATTCTTCTCAAAACATTCTCTTAACCTTTTTTGTTCAAGCGTTCTGAAATTAAATGCAGTTGGAAGCACCTCTTTCTTCTCTGCTGACGACCAAATAATCAAATTGGCCAATCTTTTGTGGAGACCTTTTGCTGCTCAAATTCTTTGACAGCAGCCGGTAATGTCTGTTATGGTGATATGTCCCTCGTAGCTCTATGGCATGACCACTAACCGTTATTATTTTTTCTTCTACTTTTTAAATATTTCAGAGCTCATGTATGACATTTTTTCCGCAAAAACAGTGTCTAAAACTCTGCACACGCTGATTTCTAATCGTCTTGTGGTAACTGTCCCTTATAGGATTGTTGGAAAAATCGTTTGACCGGTTTGCGCATGTTTCCTTCTGAATGCCAATCAGTCCCACCGCGCTCATGCGCAGTAGGGGAGTGACGTCACGGTATCGCATTAGATGAAGTTTGTTTAAAAAATTATTTTCGGTGTTTCCGATGATGAAAAAACAATCTGTGCGGTCGACTTAGTTGTATGTGTTTTATAGAACTAGTCCACGTGGTCAGGTGGAAGAAACCCTGATTTTTCATCTTCACCAGGATCGAGAGAAAAAGTCATCTCTCCGCATATTTAAAGGCTCGTCTTGAGTGCTTGTTTGTGATTGGTCAGTTCTTTCGAAAATTGCTATTCTGCACTGTGTCTCTTCTCTAAGCTCTAAGGTAATACTCCGACTGTTCACCGTTGTCCACTTTCAACCGTCTCTTCTCTGCCTTTTCTTTGGTTTTGTTAAAAAAGCTTCAATTCTTCTCAAAACATTCTCTTAACCTTTTTTGTTCAAGCGTTCTGAAATTAAATGCAGTTGGAAGCCTCTCTTTCTTCTCTGCTGACGACCAAATAATCAAATTGGCCAATCTTTTGTGGAGACCTGTGCTGCTCAAGGTCTTTGACAGCAGCCGCTAATGTCTGTTATGGTGATATGCCCCTCGTAGCTCTATGGCATGACCACTAACCGTTATTATTTTTTCTTCTACGTTTTAAATATTTCAGAGCTCATGTATGACATTTTTTCCCCAATAAAACAGTGTCTAAAACTCCGCACACGCTGATTTCTAATCGTCTTGTGGTAACTGTCCCTTATAGGATTGTTGGAAAAATCGTTTGACCGGTTTGCGCATGTTTGCTTCTGAATGCCAATCAGCCCCACCGCGCTCATGCGCAGTAGGGGAGTGACGTCACGGTATCGCATTAGATGAAGTTTGTTAAAAAAATTATTTTCGTTGTTTCCGATGATGAAAAAACAATCGGTGAGGTTGACAAAGTTGTATGTGTTTTATAGAACTAGTCCACGTGGTCAGGTGGAAGAAACCCTGATTTTTTATCTTCACCAGGATCGAGAGAAAAAGTCATCTCTCCGCATATTTAAAGGCTCGTCTTGAGTGCTTGTTTGTGATTGGTCAGTTCTTTCGAAAATTGCTATTCTGCACTGTGTCTCTTCTCTAAGTTTAACTGTCATACTCCGACTGTTCACCGTTGTCCACTTTCAACCGTCTCTTCTCTGCCTTTTATTTGGTTTAGTTAGAAAAGCTTCAATTCTTCTCAAAACATTCTCTTAACCTTTTTTGTTCAAGCGTTCTGAAATTAAATGCAGTTGGAATCCCCTCTTTCTTCTCTGCTGACGACCAAATAATCAAATTGGCCAATCTTTCGTGGAGACTTGTGCTGCTCAAGGTCTTTAACAGCAGCCGCTAATGTCTTTTACGGTGATATGTCCCTCGTAGCTCTATGGCATGACCACTAACCGTTTTTATTTTTTCTTCTACTTTTTAAATATTTCAGAGCTCATGTATGACATTTTTTTTCCCAAAAAACAGTGTCTAAAACTCCGCACACGCTGATTTCCAATCGTCTTGTGGTAACTGTCCCTTATAGGATTGTTGGAAAAATCGTTTGAGTGGTTTGCGCATGTTTCCTTCTGAATGCCAATCAGTCCCACCGCGCTCATGCGCAGTAGGGGAGTGACGTCACGGTATCGCATTAGATGAAGTTTGTTTAAAAAATTATTTTCGGTGTTTCCGATGATGAAAAAACAATCTGTGAAGTCGACTTACTTGTATGTGTTTTATAGAACTAGTCCACGTGGTCATGTGGAAGAAACCCTGAGTTTTCATCTTCACCAGGATCGAGAGAAAAAGTCATCTCTCCGCATATTTAAAGGCTCGTCTTGAGTGCTTGTTTGTGATTGGTCAGTTCTTTCGAAAATTGCTATTCTGCACTGTGTCTCTTCTCTAAGCTTAAAGGTAATACTCCGACTGTTCGCCTCTGTCCACATTCAACCGTCTCTTCTCTGCCTTTCATTTGGTTTTGTTAGAAAAGCTTCAATTCTTCTCAAAACATTCTCTTAACCTTTTTTGTTCAAGCGTTCTGAAATTAAATGCAGTTGGAAGCCCCTCTTTCTTCTCTGCTGACGACCAAATAATCAAATTGGCCAATCTTTTGTGGAGACCTGTGCTGCTCAAATTCTTTGACAGCAGCCGCTAATGTCTGTTATGGTGATATGCCTCTCGTAGCTCTATGGCATGACCACTAACCGTTATTATTTTTTCTTCTACTTTTTAAATATTTCAGAGCTCATGTATGACATTTTCCCAAAAAAACAGTGTCTAAAACTCCGCACACGCTGATTTCTAATCGTCTTGTGGTAACTGTCCCTTATAGGATTGTTGGAAAAATCGTTTGACCGGTTTGCGCATGTTTGCTTCTGAATGCCAATCAGCCCCACCGCGCTCATGCGCAGTAGGGGAGTGACGTCACGGTATCGCATTAGATGAAGTTTGTTAAAAAAATTATTTTCGTTGTTTCCGATGATGAAAAAACAATCTGTGAGGTCGACATAGTTGTATGTGTTTTATAGAACTAGTCCACGTGGTCAGGTGGAAGAAACCCTGATTTTTCATCTTCACCACGATCGAGAGAAAAAGTCATCTCTCCGCATATTTAAAGGCTCGTCTTGAGTGCTTGTTTGTGATTGGTCAGTTCTTTCGAAAATTGCTATTCTGCACTGTGTCTCTTCTCTAAGTTTAACTGTAATACTCCAACTGTTCGCCTCTGTCCACTTTCAACCGTCTCTTCTCTGCCTTTCATTTCGTTTTGTTAGAAAAGCTTCAATTCTTCTCAAAACATTCTCTTAACCTTTTTTGTTCAAGCGTTCTGAAATTAAATGCAGTTGGAAGCCTCTCTTTCTTCTCTGCTGACGACCAAATGATCAAATTGGCCAATCTTTTGTGGAGACCTGTGCTGCTCAAGGTCTTTGACAGCAGCCGCTAATGTCTGTTATGGTGATATGTCCCTCGTAGCTCTATGGCATGACCACTAACCGTTATTATTTTTTCTTCTACTTTTTAAATATTTCAGAGCTCATGTATGACATTTTTTCCGCAAAAACAGTGTCTAAAACTCCGCACACGCTGATTTCTAATCGTCTTGTGGTAACTGTCCCTTATAGGATTGTTGGAAAAATCGTTTGACCGGTTTGCGCATGTTTCCTTCTGAATGCCAATCAGTCCCACCGCGCTCATGCGTAGTAGGGGAGTGACGTCACGGTATCGCATTAGATGAAGTTTGTTTAAAAAATTATTTTCGGTGTTTCCGATGATGAAAAAACAATCTGTGAGGTCGACGTAGTTGTATGTGTTTTATAGAACTAGTCCACGTGGTCAGGTGGAAGAAACCCTGATTTTTCATCTTCACCACGATCGAGAGAAAAAGTCATCTCTCCGCATATTTAAAGGCTCGTCGTGAGTGCTTGTTTGTGATTGGTCAGTTCTTTCGAAAATTGCTATTCTGCACTGTGTCTCTTCTCTAAGTTTAACTGTAATACTCCGACTGTTCGCCTCTGTCCACTTTCAACCGTCTCTTCTCTGCCTTTCATTTCGTTTTGTTAAAAAAGCTTCAATTCTTCTCAAAACATTCTCTTAACCTTTTTTGTTCAAGCGTTCTGAAATTAAATGCAGTTGGAAGCACCTCTTTCTTCTCTGCTGACGACCAAATAATCAAATTGGCCAATCTTTTGTGGAGACCTTTTGCTGCTCAAATTCTTTGACAGCAGCCGGTAATGTCTGTTATGGTGATATGTCCCTCGTAGCTCTATGGCATGACCACTAACCGTTATTATTTTTTCTTCTACTTTTTAAATATTTCAGAGCTCATGTATGACATTTTTTCCGCAAAAACAGTGTCTAAAACTCTGCACACGCTGATTTCTAATCGTCTTGTGGTAACTGTCCCTTATAGGATTGTTGGAAAAATCGTTTGACCGGTTTGCGCATGTTTCCTTCTGAATGCCAATCAGTCCCACCGCGCTCATGCGCAGTAGGGGAGTGACGTCACGGTATCGCATTAGATGAAGTTTGTTTAAAAAATTATTTTCGGTGTTTCCGATGATGAAAAAACAATCTGTGCGGTCGACTTAGTTGTATGTGTTTTATAGAACTAGTCCACGTGGTCAGGTGGAAGAAACCCTGATTTTTCATCTTCACCAGGATCGAGAGAAAAAGTCATCTCTCCGCATATTTAAAGGCTCGTCTTGAGTGCTTGTTTGTGATTGGTCAGTTCTTTCGAAAATTGCTATTCTGCACTGTGTCTCTTCTCTAAGCTCTAAGGTAATACTCCGACTGTTCACCGTTGTCCACTTTCAACCGTCTCTTCTCTGCCTTTTCTTTGGTTTTGTTAAAAAAGCTTCAATTCTTCTCAAAACATTCTCTTAACCTTTTTTGTTCAAGCGTTCTGAAATTAAATGCAGTTGGAAGCCTCTCTTTCTTCTCTGCTGACGACCAAATAATCAAATTGGCCAATCTTTTGTGGAGACCTGTGCTGCTCAAGGTCTTTGACAGCAGCCGCTAATGTCTGTTATGGTGATATGCCCCTCGTAGCTCTATGGCATGACCACTAACCGTTATTATTTTTTCTTCTACGTTTTAAATATTTCAGAGCTCATGTATGACATTTTTTCCCCAATAAAACAGTGTCTAAAACTCCGCACACGCTGATTTCTAATCGTCTTGTGGTAACTGTCCCTTATAGGATTGTTGGAAAAATCGTTTGACCGGTTTGCGCATGTTTGCTTCTGAATGCCAATCAGCCCCACCGCGCTCATGCGCAGTAGGGGAGTGACGTCACGGTATCGCATTAGATGAAGTTTGTTAAAAAAATTATTTTCGTTGTTTCCGATGATGAAAAAACAATCGGTGAGGTTGACAAAGTTGTATGTGTTTTATAGAACTAGTCCACGTGGTCAGGTGGAAGAAACCCTGATTTTTTATCTTCACCAGGATCGAGAGAAAAAGTCATCTCTCCGCATATTTAAAGGCTCGTCTTGAGTGCTTGTTTGTGATTGGTCAGTTCTTTCGAAAATTGCTATTCTGCACTGTGTCTCTTGTCTAAGCTTAAAGATAATACTCCGACTGTTCGCCTCTGTCCACATTCAACCGTCTCTTCTCTGCCTTTCATTTCGTTTTGTTAGAAAAGCTTAAATTCTTCTCAAAACATTCTCTTAACCTTTTTTGTTCAAGCGTTCTGAAATTAAATGCAGTTGGAATCCCCTCTTTCTTCTCTGCTGACGACCAAATGATCAAATTGGCCAATCTTTTGTGGAGACTTGTCCTGCTCAAGGTTTTTAATAGCAGCCGCTAATGTCTGTTATGGTGATATGTCCCTCGTAGCTCTATGGCATGACCAGTAACCGTTTTTATTTTTTCTTCTACTTTTTAAATATTTCAGAGCTCATGTATGACATTTTTCCTCCAAAAACAGTGTCTAAAACTCTGCACACGCTGATTTCTAATCGTCTTGTGGTAACTGTCCCTTATAGGATTGTTGGAAAAATCGTTTGACCGGTTTGCGCATGTTTCCTTCTGAATGCCAATCAGTCCAACCGCGCTCATGCGCAGTAGGGGAGTGACGTCACGGTATCGCATTAGATGAAGTTTGTTTAAAAAATTATTTTCGGTGTTTCCGATGATGAAAAAACAATCTGTGAGGTCGACTTAGTTGTATGTGTTTTATAGAACTAGTCCACGTGGTCAGGTGGAAGAAACCCTGATTTTTCATCTTCACCAGGATCGAGAGAAAAAGTCATCTCTCCGCATATTTAAAGGCTCGTCTTGAGTGCTTGTTTGTGATTGGTCAGTTCTTTCGAAAATTGCTATTCTGCACTGTGTCTCTTCTCTAAGCTCTAAGGTAATACTCCGACTGTTCACCGTTGTCCACTTTCAACCGTCTCTTCTCTGCCTTTTCTTTGGTTTTGTTAAAAAAGCTTCAATTCTTCTCAAAACATTCTCTTAACCTTTTTTGTTCAAGCGTTCTGAAATTAAATGCAGTTGGAAGCCTCTCTTTCTTCTCTGCTGACGACCAAATAATCAAATTGGCCAATCTTTTGTGGAGACCTTTTGCTGCTCAAATTCTTTGACAGCAGCCGGTAATGTCTGTTATGGTGATATGTCCCTCGTAGCTCTATGGCATGACCACTAACCGTTATTATTTTTTCTTCTACTTTTTAAATATTTCAGAGCTCATGTATGACATTTTTTCCGCAAAAACAGTGTCTAAAACTCTGCACACGCTGATTTCTAATCGTCTTGTGGTAACTGTCCCTTATAGGATTGTTGGAAAAATCGTTTGACCGGTTTGCGCATGTTTCCTTCTGAATGCCAATCAGTCCCACCGCGCTCATGCGCAGTAGGGGAGTGACGTCACGGTATCGCATTAGATGAAGTTTGTTTAAAAAATTATTTTCGGTGTTTCCGATGATGAAAAAACAATCTGTGCGGTCGACTTAGTTGTATGTGTTTTATAGAACTAGTCCACGTGGTCAGGTGGAAGAAACCCTGATTTTTCATCTTCACCAGGATCGAGAGAAAAAGTCATCTCTCCGCATATTTAAAGGCTCGTCTTGAGTGCTTGTTTGTGATTGGTCAGTTCTTTCGAAAATTGCTATTCTGCACTGTGTCTCTTCTCTAAGCTCTAAGGTAATACTCCGACTGTTCACCGTTGTCCACTTTCAACCGTCTCTTCTCTGCCTTTTCTTTGGTTTTGTTAAAAAAGCTTCAATTCTTCTCAAAACATTCTCTTAACCTTTTTTGTTCAAGCGTTCTGAAATTAAATGCAGTTGGAAGCCTCTCTTTCTTCTCTGCTGACGACCAAATAATCAAATTGGCCAATCTTTTGTGGAGACCTGTGCTGCTCAAGGTTTTTAACAGCAGCCGCTAATGTCTGTTATGGTGATATGTCCCTCGTAGCTCTATGGCATGACCACTAACCGTTATTATTTTTTCTTCTACTTTTTAAATATTTCAGAGCTCATGTATGACATTTTTTTCCGCAAAAACAGTGTCTAAAACTCCGCACACGCTGATTTCTAATCGTCTTGTGTTAACTGTCCCTTATAGGATTGTTGGAAAAATCGTTTGACCGGTTTGCGCATGTTTGCTTCTGAATGCCAATCAGCCCCACCGCGCTCATGCGCAGTAGGGGAGTGACGTCACGGTATCGCATTAGATGAAGTTTGTTAAAAAAATTATTTTCGTTGTTTCCGATGATGAAAAAACAATCGGTGAGGTCGACAAAGTTGTATGTGTTTTATAGAACTAGTCCACGTGGTCAGGTAGAAGAAACCCTGATTTTTTATCTATACCAGGATCGAGAGAAAAAGTCATCTCTCCGCATATTTAAAGGCTCGTCTTGAGTGCTTGTTTGTGATTGGTCAGTTCTTTCGAAAATTGCTATTCTGCACTGTGTCTCTTGTCTAAGCTTAAAGGTAATACTCCGACTGTTCGCCTCTGTCCACATTCAACCGTCTCTTCTCTGCCTTTCATTTCGTTTTGTTAGAAAAGCTTCAATTCTTCTCAAAACATTCTCTTAACCTTTTTTGTTCAAGCGTTCTGAAATTAAATGCAGTTGGAAGCCCCTCTTTCTTCTCTGCTGACGACCAAATAATCAAATTGGCCAATCTTTTGTGGAGACCTGTGCTGCTCAAATTCTTTGACAGCAGCCGCTAATGTCTGTTATGGTGATATGCCTCTCGTAGCTCTATGGCATGACCACTAACCGTTATTATTTTTTCTTCTACTTTTTAAATATTTCAGAGCTCATGTATGACATTTTTTTCCCAAAAAAACAGTGTCTAAAACTCCGCACACGCTGATTTCTAATCGTCTTGTGGTAACTGTCCCTTATAGGATTGTTGGAAAAATCGTTTGACCGGTTTGCGCATGTTTGCTTCTGAATGCCAATCAGCCCCACCGCGCTCATGCGCAGTAGGGGAGTGACGTCACGGTATCGCATTAGATGAAGTTTGTTAAAAAAATTATTTTCGTTGTTTCCGATGATGAAAAAACAATCTGTGAGGTCGACGTAGTTGTATGTGTTTTATAGAACTAGTCCACGTGGTCAGGTGGAAGAAACCCTGATTTTTCATCTTCACCACGATCGAGAGAAAAAGTCATCTCTCCGCATATTTAAAGGCTCGTCTTGAGTGCTTGTTTGTGATTGGTCAGTTCTTTCGAAAATTGCTATTCTGCACTGTGTCTCTTCTCTAAGTTTAACTGTAATACTCCGACTGTTCGCCTCTGTCCACATTCAACCGTCTCTTCTCTGCCTTTCATTTCGTTTTCTTAGAAAAGCTTCAATTCTTCTCAAAACATTCTCTTAACCTTTTTTGTTCAAGCGTTCTGAAATTAAATGCAGTTGGAAGCACCTCTTTCTTCTCTGCTGACGACCAAATAATCAAATTGGCCAATCTTTTGTGGAGACCTGTACTGCTCAAATTCTTTGACAGCAGCCGGTAATGTCTGTTATGGTGATATGTCCCTCGTAGCTCTATGGCATGACCACTAACCGTTATTATTTTTTCTTCTACTTTTTAAATATTTCAGAGCTCATGTATGACATTTTTTCCGCAAAAACAGTGTCTAAAACTCTGCACACGCTGATTTCTAATCGTCTTGTGGTAACTGTCCCTTATAGGATTGTTGGAAAAATCGTTTGACCGGTTTGCGCATGTTTCCTTCTGAATGCCAATCAGTCCCACCGCGCTCATGCGCAGTAGGGGAGTGACGTCACGGTATCGCATTAGATGAAGTTTGTTTAAAAAATTATTTTCGGTGTTTCCGATGATGAAAAAACAATCTGTGCGGTCGACTTAGTTGTATGTGTTTTATAGAACTAGTCCACGTGGTCAGGTGGAAGAAACCCTGATTTTTCATCTTCACCAGGATCGAGAGAAAAAGTCATCTCTCCGCATATTTAAAGGCTCGTCTTGAGTGCTTGTTTGTGATTGGTCAGTTCTTTCGAAAATTGCTATTCTGCACTGTGTCTCTTCTCTAAGCTCTAAGGTAATACTCCGACTGTTCACCGTTGTCCACTTTCAACCGTCTCTTCTCTGCCTTTTCTTTGGTTTTGTTAAAAAAGCTTCAATTCTTCTCAAAACATTCTCTTAACCTTTTTTGTTCAAGCGTTCTGAAATTAAATGCAGTTGGAAGCCTCTCTTTCTTCTCTGCTGACGACCAAATAATCAAATTGGCCAATCTTTTGTGGAGACCTGTGCTGCTCAAGGTCTTTGACAGCAGCCGCTAATGTCTGTTATGGTGATATGCCCCTCGTAGCTCTATGGCATGACCACTAACCGTTATTATTTTTTCTTCTACTTTTTAAATATTTCAGAGCTCATGTATGACATTTTTTTTCCGCAAAAACAGTGTCTAAAACTCCGCACACCCTGATTTCTAATCGTCTTGTGGTAACTGTCCCTTATAGGATTGTTGGAAAAATCGTTTGACCGGTTTGCGCATGTTTCCTTCTGAATGCCAATCAGTCCCACCGCGCTCATGCGCAGTAGGGGAGTGACGTCACGGTATCGCATTAGATGAAGTTTGTTTAAAAAATTATTTTCGGTGTTTCCGATGATGAAAAAACAATCTGTGAGGTCGACGTAGTTGTATGTGTTTTATTGAACTAGTCCACGTGATCAGGTGGAAGAAACCCTGATTTTTCATCTTCACCAGGATCGAGAGAAAAAGTCATCTCTCCGCATATTTAAAGGCTCGTCTTGAGCGCTTGTTTGTGATTGGTCAGTTCTTTCGAAAATTGCTATTCTGCACTGTGTCTCTTCTCTAAGTTTAACTGTCATACTCCGACTGTTCACCGTTGTCCACTTTCAACCGTCTCTTCTCTGCCTTTTATTTGGTTTAGTTAGAAAAGCTTCAATTCTTCTCAAAACATTCTCTTAACCTTTTTTGTTCAAGCGTTCTGAAATTAAATGCAGTTGGAATCCCCTCTTTCTTCTCTGCTGACGACCAAATAATCAAATTGGCCAATCTTTCGTGGAGACTTGTGCTGCTCAAGGTCTTTAACAGCAGCCGCTAATGTCTTTTACGGTGATATGTTTCTCGTAGCTCTATGGCATGACCACTAACCGTTTTTATTTTTTCTTCTACTTTTTAAATATTTCAGAGCTCATGTATGACATTTTTTTTCCCAAAAAACAGTGTCTAAAACTCCGCACACGCTGATTTCTAATCGTCTTGTGGTAACTGTCCGTTATAGGATTGTTGGAAAAATCGTTTGAGTGGTTTGCGCATGTTTCCTTCTGAATGCCAATCAGTCCCACCGCGCTCATGCGCAGTAGGGGAGTGACGTCACGGTATCGCATTAGATGAAGTTTGTTTAAAAAATTATTTTCGGTGTTTCCGATGATGAAAAAACAATCTGTGAAGTCGACTTACTTGTATGTGTTTTATAGAACTAGTCCACGTGGTCATGTGGAAGAAACCCTGAGTTTTCATCTTCACCAGGATCGAGAGAAAAAGTCATCTCTCCGCATATTTAAAGGCTCGTCTTGAGTGCTTGTTTGTGATTGGTCAGTTCTTTCGAAAATTGCTATTCTGCACTGTGTCTCTTCTCTAAGTTTAACTGTAATACTCCGACTGTTCGCCTCTGTCCACTTTCAACCGTCTCTTCTCTGCCTTTCATTTCGTTTTGTTAGAAAAGCTTCAATTCTTCTCAAAACATTCTCTTAACCTTTTTTGTTCAAGCGTTCTGAAATTAAATGCAGTTGGAAGCCTCTCTTTCTTCTCTGCTGACGACCAAATGATCAAATTGGCCAATCTTTTGTGGAGACCTGTGCTGCTCAAGGTCTTTGACAGCAGCCGCTAATGTCTGTTATGGTGATATGTCCCTCGTAGCTCTATGGCATGACCACTAACCGTTATTATTTTTTCTTCTACTTTTTAAATATTTCAGAGCTCATGTATGACATTTTTTCCGCAAAAACAGTGTCTAAAACTCCGCACACGCTGATTTCTAATCGTCTTGTGGCAACTGTCCCTTATAGGATTGTTGGAAAAATCGTTTGACCGGTTTGCGCATGTTTCCTTCTGAATGCCAATCAGTCCCACCGCGCTCATGCGTAGTAGGGGAGTGACGTCACGGTATCGCATTAGATGAAGTTTGTTAAAAAAATTATTTTCGGTGTTTCCGATGATGAAAAAACAATCTGTGAGGTCGACGTAGTTGTATGTGTTTTATAGAACTAGTCCACGTGGTCAGGTGGAAGAAACCCTGATTTTTCATCTTCACCAGGATCGAGAGAAAAAGTCATCTCTCCGCATATTTAAAGGCTCGTCTTGAGTGCTTGTTTGTGATTGGTCAGTTCTTTCGAAAATTGCTATTCTGCACTGTGTCTCTTCTCTAAGCTTAAAGGTAATACTCCGACTGTTCGCCTCTGTCCACTTTCAACCGTCTCTTCTCTTCCTTTTATTTCGTTTTGTTAGAAAAGCTTCAATTCTTCTCAAAACATTCTCTTAACCTTTTTTGTTCAAGCGTTCTGAAATTAAATGCAGTTGGAATCCCCTCTTTCTTCTCTGCTGACGACCAAATGATCAAATTGGCCAATCTTTTGTGGAGACTTGTGCTGCTCAAGGTTTTTAATAGCAGCCGCTAATGTCTGTTATGGTGATATGTCCCTCGTAGCTCTATGGCATGACCACTAACCGTTTTTATTTTGTCTTCTACTTTTTAAATATTTCAGAGCTCATGTATGACATTTTTCCTCCAAAAACAGTGTCTAAAACTCTGCACACGCTGATTTCTAATCGTCTTGTGGTAACTGTCCCTTATAGGATTGTTGGAAAAATCGTTTGACCGGTTTGCGCATGTTTGCTTCTGAATGCCAATCAGCCCCACCGCGCTCATGCGCAGTAGGGGAGTGACGTCACGGTATCGCATTAGATGAAGTTTGTTTAAAAAATAATTTTCGTTGTTTCCGATGATGAAAAAACAATCTGTGAGGTCGACATAGTTGTATGTGTTTTATAGAACTAGTCCACGTGGTCAGGTGGAAGAAACCATGATTTTTCATCTTCACCAGGATCGAGAGAAAAAGTCATCTCTCCGCATATTTAAAGGCTCGTCGTGAGGGCTTGTTTGTGATTGGTCAGTTCTTTCGAAAATTGCTATTCTGCACTGTGTCTCTTCTCTAAGTTTAACTGTAATACTCCGACTGTTCGCCTCTGTCCACTTTTAACCTTCTTCTCTCTGCCTTTTATTTGGTTTTGTTAGAAAAGCTTCAATTCTTCTCAAAACATTCTCTTAACCTTTTTTGTTCAAGCGTTCTGAAATTAAATGCAGTTGGAATCCCCTCTTTCTTCTCTGCTGACGACCAAATAATCAAATTGGCCAATCTTTTGTGGAGACCTGTCCTGCTCAAATTCTTTGACAGCAGCCGCTAATGTCTGCTATGGTGATATGCCTCTCATAGCTCTATGGCATGACCACTAACCGTTATTATTTTTTCTTCTACTTTTTTAATTTTTCAGAGCTCATGTATGACATTTTTTTCACAAAAAAACAGTGTCTAAAACTCCGCACACGCTGATTTCTAATCGTCTTGTGGTAACTGTCCCTTATAGGATTGTTGGAAAAATCGTTTGACCGGTTTGCGCATGTTTGCTTCTGAATGCCAATCAGCCCCACCGCGCTCATGCGCAGTAGGGGAGTGACGTCACGGTATCGCATTAGATGAAGTTTGTTAAAAAAAATATTTTCGTTGTTTCCGATGATGAAAAAACAATCTGTGAGGTCAACGTAGTTGTATGTGTTTTATAGAACTAGTCCACGTGGTCAGGTGGAAGAAACCCTGATTTTTCATCTTCACCAGGATCGAGAGAAAAAGTCATCTCTCCGCATATTTAAAGGCTCGTCTTGAGTGCTTGTTTGTGATTGGTCAGTTCTTTCGAAAATTGCTATTCTGCACTGTGTCTCTTCTCTAAGTTTAACTGTAATACTCCGACTGTTCGCCTCTGTCCACTTTCAACCGTCTCTTCTCTGCCTTTCATTTCGTTTTGTTAGAAAAGCTTCAATTCTTCTCAAAACATTCTCTTAACCTTTTTTGTTCAAGCGTTCTGAAATTAAATGCAGTTGGAATCCCCCCTTTCTTCTCTGCTGACGACCAAATGATCAAATTGGCCAATCTTTTGTGGAGACCTGTGCTGCTCAAGGTTTTTAACAGCAGCCGCTAATGTCTGTTATGGTGATATGTCCCTCGTAGCTCTATGGCATGACCACTAACCGTTATTATTTTTTCTTCTACTTTTTAAATATTTCAGAGCTCATGTATGACATTTTTTTCCCAAAAAAACAGTCTAAAACTCCGCACACGCTGATTTCTAATCGTCTTGTGGTAACTGTCCCTTATAGGATTGTTGGAAAAATCGTTTGACCGGTTTGCGCATGTTTGCTTCTGAATGCCAATCAGCCCCACCGCGCTCAGGCGCAGTAGGGGAGTGACGTCACGGTATCGCATTAGATGAAGTTTGTTAAAAAAATTATTTTCGTTGTTTCCGATGATGAAAAAACAATCTGTGAGGTCGACGTAGTTGTATGTGTTTTATAGAACTAGTCCACGTGGTCAGGTGGAAGAAACCCTGATTTTTCATCTTCACCACGATCGAGAGAAAAAGTCATCTCTCCGTATATTTAAAGGCTCGTCTTGAGTGTTTGTTTGTGATTGGTCAGTTCTTTCGAAAATTGCTATTCTGCACTGTGTCTCTTCTCTAAGTTTAACTGTAATACTCCTACTGTTCGCCTCTGTCCACTTTCAACCGTCTCTTCTCTACCTTTCATTTCGTTTTGTTAGAAAAGCTTCAATTCTTCTCAAAACATTCTCTTAACCTTTTTTGTTCAAGCGTTCTGAAATTAAATGCAGTTGGAATCCCCTCTTTCTTCTCTGCTGACGACCAAATGATCAAATTGGCCAATCTTTTGTGGAGACTTGTGCTGCTCAAGGTTTTTAATAGCAGCCGCTAATGTCTGTTATGGTGATATGTCCCTCGTAGCTCTATGGCATGACCACTAACCGTTTTTATTTTTTCTTCTACTTTTTAAATATTTCAGAGCTCATGTATGACATTTTTTTCCCAAAAAAACAGTGTCTAAAACTCTGCACACGCTGATTTCTAATCGTCTTGTGGTAACTGTCCCTTATAGGATTGTTGGAAAAATCGTTTGACCGGTTTGCGCATGTTTGCTTCTGAATGCCAATCAGCCCCACCGCGCTTATGCGCAATAGGGGAGTGACGTCACGGTATCGCATTAGATGAAGTTTGTTTAAAAAATTATTTTCGTTGTTTCCGATGATGAAAAAACAATCTGTGAGGTCGACGTAGTTGTATGTGTTTTATTGAACTAGTCCACATGGTCAGGTGGAAGAAACCCTGATTTTTCATCTTCACCAGGATCGAGAGAAAAAGTCATCTCTCCGCATATTTAAAGGCTCGTATTGAGTGCTTGTTTGTGATTGGTCAGTTCTTTCGAAAATTGCTATTCTGCACTGTGTCTCTTCTCTAAGCTTGAAGGTAATACTCCGACTGTTCGCCTCTGTCCACATTCAACCGTCTCTTCTCTGCCTTTCATTTGGTTTTGTTAAAAAAGCTTCAATTCTTCTCAAAACATTCTCTTAACCTTTTTTGTTCAAGCGTTCTGAAATTAAATGCAGTTGGAAGCCCCTCTTTCTTCTCTGCTGACGACCAAATAATCAAATTGGCCAATCTTTTGTGGAGACCTGTGCTGCTCAAATTCTTTGACAGCAGCCGCTAATGTCTGTTATGGTGATATGCCTCTCGTAGCTCTATGGCATGACCACTAACCGTTATTATTTTTTCTTCTACTTTTTAAATATTTCAGAGCTCATGTATGACATTTTCCCAAAAAAACAGTGTCTAAAACTCCGCACACGCTGATTTCTAATCGTCTTGTGGTAACTGTCCCTTATAGGATTGTTGGAAAAATCGTTTGACCGGTTTGCGCATGTTTGCTTCTGAATGCCAATCAGCCCCACCGCGCTCATGCGCAGTAGGGGAGTGACGTCACGGTATCGCATTAGATGAAGTTTGTTAAAAAAATTATTTTCGTTGTTTCCGATGATGAAAAAACAATCTGTGAGGTCGACATAGTTGTATGTGTTTTATAGAACTAGTCCACGTGGTCAGGTGGAAGAAACCCTGATTTTTCATCTTCACCACGATCGAGAGAAAAAGTCATCTCTCCGCATATTTAAAGGCTCGTCTTGAGTGCTTGTTTGTGATTGGTCAGTTCTTTCGAAAATTGCTATTCTGCACTGTGTCTCTTCTCTAAGTTTAACTGTAATACTCCGACTGTTCGCCTCTGTCCACTTTCAAACGTCTCTTCTCTGCCTTTCATTTCGTTTTGTTAGAAAAGCTTCAATTCTTCTCAAAACATTCTCTTAGCCTTTTTTGTTCAAGCGTTCTGAAATTAAATGCAGTTGGAAGCCTCTCTTTCTTCTCTGCTGACGACCAAATGATCAAATTGGCCAATCTTTTTTGGAGACCTGTGCTGCTCAAGGTCTTTGACAGCAGCCGCTAATGTCTGTTATGGTGATATGTCCCTCGTAGCTCTATGGCATGACCACTAACCGTTATTATTTTTTCTTCTACTTTTTAAATATTTCAGAGCTCATGTATGACATTTTTTCCGCAAAAACAGTGTCTAAAACTCCGCACACGCTGATTTCTAATCGTCTTGTGGTAACTGTCCCTTATAGGATTGTTGGAAAAATCGTTTGACCGGTTTGCGCATGTTTCCTTCTGAATGCCAATCAGTCCCACCGCGCTCATGCGTAGTAGGGGAGTGACGTCACGGTATCGCATTAGATGAAGTTTGTTTAAAAAATTATTTTCGGTGTTTCCGATGATGAAAAAACAATCTGTGAGGTCGACGTAGTTGTATGTGTTTTATTGAACTAGTCCACGTGGTCAGGTGGAAGAAACCCTGATTTTTCATCTTCACCAGGATCGAGAGAAAAAGTCATCTCTCCGCATATTTAAAGGCTCGTCTTGAGTGCTTGTTTGTGATTGGTCAGTTCTTTCGAAAATTGCTATTCTGCACTGTGTCTCTTCTCTAAGCTTAAAGGTAATACTCCGACTGTTCGCCTCTGTCCACATTCAACCGTCTCTTCTCTGCCTTTCATTTCGTTTTTTTAGAAAAGCTTCAATTCTTCTCAAAACATTCTCTTAACCTTTTTTGTTCAAGCGTTCTGAAATTAAATGCAGTTGGAATCCCCTCTTTCTTCTCTGCTGACGACCAAATGATCAAATTGGCCAATCTTTTGTGGAGACCTGTGCTGCTCAAGGTTTTTAATAGCAGCCGCTAATGTCTGTTATGGTGATATGTCCCTCGTAGCTCTATGGCATGACCACTAACCGTTATTATTTTTTCTTCTACTTTTTAAATATTTCAGAGCTCATGTATGACATTTTTTCCGCAAAAACAGTGTCTAAAACTCCGCACACGCTGATTTCTAATCGTCTTGTGGTAACTGTCCCTTATAGGATTGTTGGAAAAATCGTTTGACCGGTTTGCGCATGTTTCCTTCTGAATGCCAATCAGTCCCACCGCGCTCATGCGCAGTAGTGGAGTGACGTCACGGTATCGCATTAGATGAAGTTTGTTTAAAAAATTATTTTCGTTGTTTCCGATGATGAAAAAACAATCTGTGAGGTCGACGTAGTTGTATGTGTTTTATTGAACTAGTCCACGTGGTCAGGTGGAAGAAACCCTGATTTTTCATCTTCACCAGGATCGAGAGAAAAAGTCATCTCTCCGCATATTTAAAGGCTCGTCGTGAGTGCTTGTTTGTGATTGGTCAGTTCTTTCGAAAATTGCTATTCTGCACTGTGTCTCTTCTCTAAGTTTAACTGTAATACTCCGACTGTTCGCCTCTGTCCACTTTCAACCGTCTTCTCTCTGCCTTTTATTTGGTTTTGTTAGAAAAGCTTCAATTCTTCTCAAAACATTCTCTTAACCTTTTTTGTTCAAGCGTTCTGAAATTAAATGCAGTTGGAAGCCTCTCTTTCTTCTCTGCTGACGACCAAATAATCAAATTGGCCAATCTTTTGTGGAGACCTGTGCTGCTCAAGGTCTTTGACAGCAGCCGCTAATGTCTGTTATGGTGATATGCCCCTCGTAGCTCTATGGCATGACCACTAACCGTTATTATTTTTTCTTCTACTTTTTAAATATTTCAGAGCTCATGTATGACATTTTTTCCGCAAAAACAGTGTCTAAAACTCCGCACACGCTGATTTCTAATCGTCTTGTGTTAACTGTCCCTTATAGGATTGTTGGAAAAATCGTTTGACCGGTTTGCGCATGTTTCCTTCTGAATGCCAATCAGTCCCACCGCGCTCATGCGCAGTAGGGGAGTGACGTCACGGTATCGCATTAGATGAAGTTTGTTAAAAAAATTATTTTCGGTGTTTCCGATGATGAAAAAACAATCTGTGAGGTCGACGTAGTTGTGTTTTATTGTGTGTATGTGTTTTATTGAACTAGTCCACGTGATCAGGTGGAAGAAACCCTGATTTTTCATCTTCACCAGGATCGAGAGAAAAAGTCATCTCTCCGCATATTTAAAAGCTCGTCTTGAGTGCTTGTTTGTGATTGGCCAGTTCTTTCGAAAATTGCTATTCTGCACTGTGTCTCTTCTCTAAGTTTAACTATAATACTCCGACTGTTCACCGTTGTCCACTTTCAACCGTCTCTTCTCTGCCTTTTATTTGGTTTAGTTAGAAAAGCTTCAATTCTTCTCAAAACATTCTCTTAACCTTTTTTGTTCAAGCGTTCTGAAATTAAATGCAGTTGGAATCCCCTCTTTCTTCTCTGCTGACGACCAAATAATCAAATTGGCCAATCTTTCGTGGAGACTTGTGCTGCTCAAGGTCTTTAACAGCAGCCGCTAATGTCTTTTACGGTGATATGTCCCTCGTAGCTCTATGGCATGACCACTAACCGTTTTTATTTTTTCTTCTACTTTTTAAATATTTCAGAGCTCATGTATGACATTTTTTTTCCCAAAAAACAGTGTCTAAAACTCCGCACACGCTGATTTCTAATCGTCTTGTGGTAACTGTCCCTTATAGGATTGTTGGAAAAATCGTTTGAGTGGTTTGCGCATGTTTCCTTCTGAATGCCAATCAGTCCCACCGCGCTCATGCGCAGTAGGGGAGTGACGTCACGGTATCGCATTAGATGAAGTTTGTTTAAAAAATTATTTTCGGTGTTTCCGATGATGAAAAAACAATCTGTGAAGTCGACTTACTTGTATGTGTTTTATAGAACTAGTCCACGTGGTCATGTGGAAGAAACCCTGAGTTTTCATCTTCACCAGGATCGAGAGAAAAAGTCATCTCTCCGCATATTTAAAGGCTCGTCTTGAGTGCTTGTTTGTGATTGGTCAGTTCTTTCGAAAATTGCTATTCTGCACTGTGTCTCTTCTCTAAGCTTAAAGGTAATACTCCGACTGTTCGCCTCTGTCCACATTCAACCGTCTCTTCTCTGCCTTTCATTTGGTTTTGTTAGAAAAGCTTCAATTCTTCTCAAAACATTCTCTTAACCTTTTTTGTTCAAGCGTTCTGAAATTAAATGCAGTTGGAAGCCCCTCTTTCTTCTCTGCTGACCACCAAATAATCAAATTGGCCAATCTTTTGTGGAGACCTGTGCTGCTCAAATTCTTTGACAGCAGCCGCTAATGTCTGTTATGGTGATATGCCTCTCGTAGCTCTATGGCATGACCACTAACCGTTATTATTTTTTCTTCTACTTTTTAAATATTTCAGAGCTCATGTATGACATTTTTTCCGCAAAAACAGTGTCTAAAACTCCGCACACGCTGATTTCTAATCGTCTTGTGGTAACTGTCCCTTATAGGATTGTTGGAAAAATCGTTTGACCGGTTTGCGCATGTTTCCTTCTGAATGCCAATCAGTCCCACCGCGCTCATGCGTAGTAGGGGAGTGACGTCACGGTATCGCATTAGATGAAGTTTGTTTAAAAAATTATTTTCGGTGTTTCCGATGATGAAAAAAAACAATCTGTGAGGTCGACGTAGTTGTATGTGTTTTATAGAATTAGTCCACGTGGTCAGGTGGAAGAAACCCTGATTTTTCATCTTCACCACGATCGAGAGAAAAAGTCATCTCTCCGCATATTTAAAGGCTCGTCGTGAGTGCTTGTTTGTGATTGGTCAGTTCTTTCGAAAATTGCTATTCTGCACTGTGTCTCTTCTCTAAGTTTAACTGTAATACTCCGACTGTTCGCCTCTGTCCACTTTCAACCGTCTCTTCTCTGCCTTTCATTTCGTTTTGTTAGAAAAGCTTCAATTCTTCTCAAAACATTCTCTTAACCTTTTTTGTTCAAGCGTTCTGAAATTAAATGCAGTTGGAATCCCCTCTTTCTTCTCTGCTGACGACCAAATAATCAAATTGGCCAATCTTTCGTGGAGACTTGTGCTGCTCAAGGTCTTTAACAGCAGCCGCTAATGTCTTTTACGGTGATATGTCCCTCGTAGCTCTATGGCATGACCACTAACCGTTTTTATTTTTTCTTCTACTTTTTAAATATTTCAGAGCTCATGTATGACATTTTTTTTCCCAAAAAACAGTGTCTAAAACTCCGCACACGCTGATTTCTAATCGTCTTGTGGTAACTGTCCCTTATAGGATTGTTGGAAAAATCGTTTGAGTGGTTTGCGCATGTTTCCTTCTGAATGCCAATCAGTCCCACCGCGCTCATGCGCAGTAGGGGAGTGACGTCACGGTATCGCATTAGATGAAGTTTGTTTAAAAAATTATTTTCGGTGTTTCCGATGATGAAAAAACAATCTGTGAAGTCGACTTACTTGTATGTGTTTTATAGAACTAGTCCACGTGGTCATGTGGAAGAAACCCTGAGTTTTCATCTTCACCAGGATCGAGAGAAAAAGTCATCTCTCCGCATATTTAAAGGCTCGTCTTGAGTGCTTGTTTGTGATTGGTCAGTTCTTTCGAAAATTGCTATTCTGCACTGTGTCTCTTCTCTAAGCTTAAAGGTAATACTCCGACTGTTCGCCTCTGTCCACATTCAACCGTCTCTTCTCTGCCTTTCATTTGGTTTTGTTAGAAAAGCTTCAATTCTTCTCAAAACATTCTCTTAACCTTTTTTGTTCAAGCGTTCTGAAATTAAATGCAGTTGGAAGCCCCTCTTTCTTCTCTGCTGACCACCAAATAATCAAATTGGCCAATCTTTTGTGGAGACCTGTGCTGCTCAAATTCTTTGACAGCAGCCGCTAATGTCTGTTATGGTGATATGCCTCTCGTAGCTCTATGGCATGACCACTAACCGTTATTATTTTTTCTTCTACTTTTTAAATATTTCAGAGCTCATGTATGACATTTTCCCAAAAAAACAGTGTCTAAAACTCCGCACACGCTGATTTCTAATCGTCTTGTGGTAACTGTCCCTTATAGGATTGTTGGAAAAATCGTTTGACCGGTTTGCGCATGTTTGCTTCTGAATGCCAATCAGCCCCACCGCGCTCATGCGCAGTAGGGGAGTGACGTCACGGTATCGCATTAGATGAAGTTTGTTAAAAAAATTATTTTCGTTGTTTCCGATGATGAAAAAACAATCTGTGAGGTCGACATAGTTGTATGTGTTTTATAGAACTAGTCCACGTGGTCAGGTGGAAGAAACCCTGATTTTTCATCTTCACCACGATCGAGAGAAAAAGTCATCTCTCCGCATATTTAAAGGCTCGTCTTGAGTGCTTGTTTGTGATTGGTCAGTTCTTTCGAAAATTGCTATTCTACACTGTGTCTCTTCTCTAAGTTTAACTGTAATACTCCGACTGTTCGCCTCTGTCCACTTTCAACCGTCTCTTCTCTGCCTTTCATTTCGTTTTGTTAGAAAAGCTTCAATTCTTCTCAAAACATTCTCTTAACCTTTTTTGTTCAAGCGTTCTGAAATTAAATGCAGTTGGAAGCCTCTCTTTCTTCTCTGCTGACGACCAAATGATCAAATTGGCCAATCTTTTGTGGAGACCTGTGCTGCTCAAGGTCTTTGACAGCAGCCGCTAATGTCTGTTATGGTGATATGTCCCTCGTAGCTCTATGGCATGACCACTAACCGTTATTATTTTTTCTTCTACTTTTTAAATATTTCAGAGCTCATGTATGACATTTTTTCCGCAAAAACAGTGTCTAAAACTCCGCACACGCTGATTTCTAATCGTCTTGTGGTAACTGTCCCTTATAGGATTGTTGGAAAAATCGTTTGACCGGTTTGCGCATGTTTCCTTCTGAATGCCAATCAGTCCCACCGCGCTCATGCGTAGTAGGGGAGTGACGTCACGGTATCGCATTAGATGAAGTTTGTTTAAAAAATTATTTTCGGTGTTTCCGATGATGAAAAAAAACAATCTGTGAGGTCGACGTAGTTGTATGTGTTTTATAGAATTAGTCCACGTGGTCAGGTGGAAGAAACCCTGATTTTTCATCTTCACCACGATCGAGAGAAAAAGTCATCTCTCCGCATATTTAAAGGCTCGTCGTGAGTGCTTGTTTGTGATTGGTCAGTTCTTTCGAAAATTGCTATTCTGCACTGTGTCTCTTCTCTAAGTTTAACTGTAATACTCCGACTGTTCGCCTCTGTCCACTTTCAACCGTCTCTTCTCTGCCTTTCATTTCGTTTTGTTAGAAAAGCTTCAATTCTTCTCAAAACATTCTCTTAACCTTTTTTGTTCAAGCGTTCTGAAATTAAATGCAGTTGGAAGCCTCTCTTTCTTCTCTGCTGACGACCAAATGATCAAATTGGCCAATCTTTTGTGGAGACCTGTGCTGCTCAAGGTCTTTGACAGCAGCCGCTAATGTCTGTTATGGTGATATGTCCCTCGTAGCTCTATGGCATGACCACTAACCGTTATTATTTTTTCTTCTACTTTTTAAATATTTCAGAGCTCATGTATGACATTTTTTCCGCAAAAACAGTGTCTAAAACTCCGCACACGCTGATTTCTAATCGTCTTGTGGTAACTGTCCCTTATAGGATTGTTGGAAAAATCGTTTGACCGGTTTGCGCATGTTTCCTTCTGAATGCCAATCAGTCCCACCGCGCTCATGCGTAGTAGGGGAGTGACGTCACGGTATCGCATTAGATGAAGTTTGTTTAAAAAATTATTTTCGGTGTTTCCGATGATGAAAAAACAATCTGTGAGGTCGACATAGTTGTATGTGTTTTATAGAACTAGTCCACGTGGTCAGGTGGAAGAAACCATGATTTTTCAACTTCACCAGGATCGAGAGAAAAAGTCATCTCTCCGCATATTTAAAGGCTCGTCGTGAGTGCTTGTTTGTGATTGGTCAGTTCTTTCGAAAATTGCTATTCTGCACTGTGTCTCTTCTCTAAGCTCTAAGGTAATACTCCGACTGTTCACCGTTGTCCACTTTCAACCGTCTCTTCTCTGCCTTTTCTTTGGTTTTGTTAAAAAAGCTTCAATTCTTCTCAAAACATTCTCTTAACCTTTTTTGTTCAAGCGTTCTGAAATTAAATGCAGTTGGAAGCCTCTCTTTCTTCTCTGCTGACGACCAAATAATCAAATTGGCCAATCTTTTGTGGAGACCTGTGCTGCTCAAGGTCTTTGACAGCAGCCGCTAATGTCTGTTATGGTGATATGTCCCTCGTAGCTCTATGGCATGACCACTAACCGTTATTATTTTTTCTTCTACTTTTTAAATATTTCAGAGCTCATGTATGACATTTTTTCCGCAAAAACAGTGTCTAAAACTCCGCACACGCTGATTTCTAATCGTCTTGTGGTAACTGTCCCTTATAGGATTGTTGGAAAAATCGTTTGACCGGTTTGCGCATGTTTCCTTCTGAATGCCAATCAGTCCCACCGCGCTCATGCGTAGTAGGGGAGTGACGTCACGGTATCGCATTAGATGAAGTTTGTTTAAAAAATTATTTTCGGTGTTTCCGATGATGAAAAAACAATCTGTGAGGTCGACGTAGTTGTATGTGTTTTATAGAACTAGTCCACGTGGTCAGGTGGAAGAAACCATGATTTTTCATCTTCACCAGGATCGAGAGAAAAAGTCATCTCTCCGCATATTTAAAGGCTCGTCGTGAGTGCTTGTTTGTGATTGGTCAGTTCTTTCGAAAATTGCTATTCTGCACTGTGTCTCTTCTCTAAGCTCTAAGGTAATACTCCGACTGTTCACCGTTGTCCACTTTCAACCGTCTCTTCTCTGCCTTTTCTTTGGTTTTGTTAAAAAAGCTTCAATTCTTCTCAAAACATTCTCTTAACCTTTTTTGTTCAAGCGTTCTGAAATTAAATGCAGTTGGAAGCCTCTCTTTCTTCTCTGCTGACGACCAAATAATCAAATTGGCCAATCTTTTGTGGAGACCTGTGCTGCTCAAGGTCTTTGACAGCAGCCGCTAATGTCTGTTATGGTGATATGTCCCTCGTAGCTCTATGGCATGACCACTAACCGTTATTATTTTTTCTTCTACTTTTTAAATATTTCAGAGCTCATGTATGACATTTTTTTCCCAAAAAAATAGTGTCTAAAACTCCGCACACGTTGATTTCTAATCGTCTTGTGGTAACTGTCCCTTATAGGATTGTTGGAAAAATCGTTTGACCGGTTTGCGCATGTTTGCTTCTGAATGCAAATCAGCCCCACCGCGCTCATGCGCAGTAGGGGAGTGACGTCACGGTATCGCATTAGATGAAGTTTGTTAAAAAAAATATTTTCGTTGTTTCCGATGATGAAAAAACAATCTGTGAGGTCGACGTAGTTGTATGTGTTTTTTAGAACTAGTCCACGTGGTCAGGTGGAAGAAACCCTGATTTTTTGTCTTCACCAGGATCGAGAGAAAAAGTCATCTCTCCGCATATTTAAAGGCTCGTCTTGAGTGCTTGTTTGTGATTGGTCAGTTCTTTCGAAAATTGCTATTCTGCACTGTGTCTCTTCTCTAAGCTTAAAGGTAATACTCCGACTGTTCGCCTCTGTCCACATTCAACCGTCTCTTCTCTGCCTTTCATTTCGTTTTGTTAGAAAAGCTTCAATTCTTCTCAAAACATTCTCTTAACCTTTTTTGTTCAAGCGTTCTGAAATTAAATGCAGTTGGAATCCCCTCTTTCTTCTCTGCTGACGACCAAATGATCAAATTGGCCAATCTTTTGTGGAGACCTGTGCTGCTCAAGGTTTTTAACAGCAGCCGCTAATGTCTGTTATGGTGATATGTCCTTCGTAGCTCTATGGCATGACCACTAACCGTTATTATTTTTTATTCTACTTTTTAAATATTTCAGAGCTCATGTATGACATTTTTTCCGCAAAAACAGTGTCTAAAACTCCGCACACGCTGATTTCTAATCGTCTTGTGGTAACTGTCCCTTATAGGATTGTTGGAAAAATCGTTTGACCGGTTTGCGCATGTTTCCTTCTGAATGCCAATCAGTCCCACCGCGCTCATGCGCAGTAGTGGAGTGACGTCACGGTATCGCATTAGATGAAGTTTGTTTAAAAAATTATTTTCCGATGATGAAAAAACAATCTGTGAGGTCGACTTAGTTGTATTTGTTTAATAGAACTAGTCCACGTGGTCAGGTGGAAGAAACCCTGATTTTTCATCTCCACCAGGATCGAGAGAAAAAGTCATCTCTCCGCATATTTAAAGGCTCGTCGTGAGTGCTTGTTTGTGATTGGTCAGTTCTTTCGAAAATTGCTATTCTGCACTGTGTCTCTTCTCTAAGCTCTAAGGTAATACTCCGACTGTTCACCGTTGTCCACTTTCAACCGTCTCTTCTCTGCCTTTCATTTCGTTTTGTTAGAAAAGCTTAAATTCTTCTGAAAACATTCTCTTAACCTTTTTTGTTCAAGCGTTCTGAAATTAAATGCAGTTGGAAGCCTCTCTTTCTTCTCTGCTGACGACCAAATGATCAAATTGGCCAATGTTTTGTGGAGACCTGTGCTGCTCAAGGTCTTTGACAGCAGCCGCTAATGTCTGTTATGGTGATATGTCCCTCGTAGCTCTATGGCATGACCACTAACCGTTATTATTTTTTCTTCTACTTTTTAAATATTTCAGAGCTCATGTATGACATTTTTTCCGCAAAAACAGTGTCTAAAACTCCGCACACGCTGATTTCTAATCGTCTTGTGGCAACTGTCCCTTATAGGATTGTTGGAAAAATCGTTTGACCGGTTTGCGCATGTTTCCTTCTGAATGCCAATCAGTCCCACCGCGCTCATGCGTAGTAGGGGAGTGACGTCACGGTATCGCATTAGATGAAGTTTGTTAAAAAAATTATTTTCGGTGTTTCCGATGATGAAAAAACAATCTGTGAGGTCGACGTAGTTGTATGTGTTTTATAGAACTAGTCCACGTGGTCAGGTGGAAGAAACCCTGATTTTTCATCTTCACCAGGATCGAGAGAAAAAGTCATCTCTCCGCATATTTAAAGGCTCGTCTTGAGTGCTTGTTTGTGATTGGTCAGTTCTTTCGAAAATTGCTATTCTGCACTGTGTCTCTTCTCTAAGCTTAAAGGTAATACTCCGACTGTTCGCCTCTGTCCACTTTCAACCGTCTCTTCTCTGCCTTTCATTTCGTTTTGTTAGAAAAGCTTCAATTCTTCTCAAAACATTCTCTTAACCTTTTTTGTTCAAGCGTTCTGAAATTAAATGCAGTTGGAATCCCCTCTTTCTTCTCTGCTGACGACCAAATGATCAAATTGGCCAATCTTTTGTGGAGACTTGTGCTGCTCAAGGTTTTTAATAGCAGCCGCTAATGTCTGTTATGGTGATATGTCCCTCGTAGCTCTATGGCATGACCACTAACCGTTTTTATTTTGTCTTCTACTTTTTAAATATTTCAGAGCTCATGTATGACATTTTTCCTCCAAAAACAGTGTCTAAAACTCTGCACACGCTGATTTCTAATCGTCTTGTGGTAACTGTCCCTTATAGGATTGTTGGAAAAATCGTTTGACCGGTTTGCGCATGTTTGCTTCTGAATGCCAATCAGCCCCACCGCGCTCAGGCGCAGTAGAGGAGTGACGTCACGGTATCGCATTAGATGAAGTTTGTTAAAAAAATTATTTTCGTTGTTTCCGATGATGAAAAAACAATCTGTGAGGTCGACGTAGTTGTATGTGTTTTATAGAACTAGTCCACGTGGTCAGGTGGAAGAAACCCTGATTTTTCATCTTCACCACGATCGAGAGAAAAAGTCATCTCTCCGTATATTTAAAGGCTCGTCTTGAGTGTTTGTTTGTGATTGGTCAGTTCTTTCGAAAATTGCTATTCTGCACTGTGTCTCTTCTCTAAGTTTAACTGTAATACTCCTACTGTTCGCCTCTGTCCACTTTCAACCGTCTCTTCTCTACCTTTCATTTCGTTTTGTTAGAAAAGCTTCAATTCTTCTCAAAACATTCTCTTAACCTTTTTTGTTCAAGCGTTCTGAAATTAAATGCAGTTGGAATCCCCTCTTTCTTCTCTGCTGACGACCAAATGATCAAATTGGCCAATCTTTTGTGGAGACTTGTGCTGCTCAAGGTTTTTAATAGCAGCCGCTAATGTCTGTTATGGTGATATGTCCCTCGTAGCTCTATGGCATGACCACTAACCGTTTTTATTTTTTCTTCTACTTGTTAAATATTTCAGAGCTCATGTATGACATTTTTTTCCCAAAAAAACAGTGTCTAAAACTCTGCACACGCTGATTTCTAATCGTCTTGTGGTAACTGTCCCTTATAGGATTGTTGGAAAAATCGTTTGACCGGTTTGCGCATGTTTGCTTCTGAATGCCAATCAGCCCCACCGCGCTCATGCGCAATAGGGGAGTGACGTCACGGTATCGCATTAGATGAAGTTTGTTTAAAAAATTATTTTCGTTGTTTCCGATGATGAAAAAACAATCTGTGAGGTCGACGTAGTTGTATGTGTTTTATTGAACTAGTCCACATGGTCAGGTGGAAGAAACCCTGATTTTTCATCTTCACCAGGATCGAGAGAAAAAGTCATCTCTCCGCATATTTAAAGGCTCGTATTGAGTGCTTGTTTGTGATTGGTCAGTTCTTTCGAAAATTGCTATTCTGCACTGTGTCTCTTCTCTAAGCTTAAAGGTAATACTCCGACTGTTCGCCTCTGTCCACATTCAACCGTCTCTTCTCTGCCTTTCATTTGGTTTTGTTAAAAAAGCTTCAATTCTTCTCAAAACATTCTCTTAACCTTTTTTGTTCAAGCGTTCTGAAATTAAATGCAGTTGGAAGCCCCTCTTTCTTCTCTGCTGACGACCAAATAATCAAATTGGCCAATCTTTTGTGGAGACCTGTGCTGCTCAAATTCTTTGACAGCAGCCGCTAATGTCTGTTATGGTGATATGCCTCTCGTAGCTCTATGGCATGACCACTAACCGTTATTATTTTTTCTTCTACTTTTTAAATATTTCAGAGCTCATGTATGACATTTTCCCAAAAAAACAGTGTCTAAAACTCCGCACACGCTGATTTCTAATCGTCTTGTGGTAACTGTCCCTTATAGGATTGTTGGAAAAATCGTTTGACCGGTTTGCGCATGTTTGCTTCTGAATGCCAATCAGCCCCACCGCGCTCATGCGCAGTAGGGGAGTGACGTCACGGTATCGCATTAGATGAAGTTTGTTAAAAAAATTATTTTCGTTGTTTCCGATGATGAAAAAACAATCTGTGAGGTCGACATAGTTGTATGTGTTTTATAGAACTAGTCCACGTGGTCAGGTGGAAGAAACCCTGATTTTTCATCTTCACCACGATCGAGAGAAAAAGTCATCTCTCCGCATATTTAAAGGCTCGTCTTGAGTGCTTGTTTGTGATTGGTCAGTTCTTTCGAAAATTGCTATTCTGCACTGTGTCTCTTCTCTAAGTTTAACTGTAATACTCCGACTGTTCGCCTCTGTCCACTTTCAACCGTCTCTTCTCTGCCTTTCATTTCGTTTTGTTAGAAAAGCTTCAATTCTTCTCAAAACATTCTCTTAGCCTTTTTTGTTCAAGCGTTCTGAAATTAAATGCAGTTGGAAGCCTCTCTTTCTTCTCTGCTGACGACCAAATGATCAAATTGGCCAATCTTTTTTGGAGACCTGTGCTGCTCAAGGTCTTTGACAGCAGCCGCTAATGTCTGTTATGGTGATATGTCCCTCGTAGCTCTATGGCATGACCACTAACCGTTATTATTTTTTCTTCTACTTTTTAAATATTTCAGAGCTCATGTATGACATTTTTTCCGCAAAAACAGTGTCTAAAACTCCGCACACGCTGATTTCTAATCGTCTTGTGGTAACTGTCCCTTATAGGATTGTTGGAAAAATCGTTTGACCGGTTTGCGCATGTTTCCTTCTGAATGCCAATCAGTCCCACCGCGCTCATGCGTAGTAGGGGAGTGACGTCACGGTATCGCATTAGATGAAGTTTGTTAAAAAAATTATTTTCGGTGTTTCCGATGATGAAAAAACAATCTGTGAGGTCGACATAGTTGTATGTGTTTTATTGAACTAGTCCACGTGGTCAGGTGGAAGAAACCCTGATTTTTCATCTTCACCAGGATCGAGAGAAAAAGTCATCTCTCCGCATATTTAAAGGCTCGTCTTGAGTGCTTGTTTGTGATTGGTCAGTTCTTTCGAAAATTGCTATTCTGCACTGTGTCTCTTCTCTAAGCTTAAAGGTAATACTCCGACTGTTCGCCTCTGTCCACATTCAACCGTCTCTTCTCTGCCTTTCATTTCGTTTTTTTAGAAAAGCTTCAATTCTTCTCAAAACATTCTCTTAACCTTTTTTGTTCAAGCGTTCTGAAATTAAATGCAGTTGGAATCCCCTCTTTCTTCTCTGCTGACGACCAAATGATCAAATTGGCCAATCTTTTGTGGAGACCTGTGCTGCTCAAGGTTTTTAATAGCAGCCGCTAATGTCTGTTATGGTGATATGTCCCTCGTAGCTCTATGGCATGACCACTAACCGTTATTATTTTTTCTTCTACTTTTTAAATATTTCAGAGCTCATGTATGACATTTTTTCCGCAAAAACAGTGTCTAAAACTCCGCACACGCTGATTTCTAATCGTCTTGTGGTAACTGTCCCTTATAGGATTGTTGGAAAAATCGTTTGACCGGTTTGCGCATGTTTCCTTCTGAATGCCAATCAGTCCCACCGCGCTCATGCGCAGTAGTGGAGTGACGTCACGGTATCGCATTAGATGAAGTTTGTTTAAAAAATTATTTTCGTTGTTTCCGATGATGAAAAAACAATCTGTGAGGTCGACGTAGTTGTATGTGTTTTATTGAACTAGTCCACGTGGTCAGGTGGAAGAAACCCTGATTTTTCATCTTCACCAGGATCGAGAGAAAAAGTCATCTCTCCGCATATTTAAAGGCTCGTCGTGAGTGCTTGTTTGTGATTGGTCAGTTCTTTCGAAAATTGCTATTCTGCACTGTGTCTCTTCTCTAAGTTTAACTGTAATACTCCGACTGTTCGCCTCTGTCCACTTTCAACCGTCTTCTCTCTGCCTTTTATTTGGTTTTGTTAGAAAAGCTTCAATTCTTCTCAAAACATTCTCTTAACCTTTTTTGTTCAAGCGTTCTGAAATTAAATGCAGTTGGAATCCCCTCTTTCTTCTCTGCTGACGACCAAATAATCAAATTGGCCAATCTTTTGTGGAGACCTGTGCTGCTCAAATTCTTTGAAAGCAGCCGCTAATGTTTGCTATGGTGATATGCCTCTCGTAGCTCTATGGCATGACCACTAACCGTTATTATTTTTTCTTCTACTTTTTAAATATTTCAGAGCTCATGTATGACATTTTTTCCCCAAAAAAACAGTGTCTAAAACTCCGCACACGCTGATTTCTAATCGTCTTGTGGTAACTGTCCTTTATAGGATTGTTGGAAAAATCGTTTGACCGGTTTGCGCATGTTTGCTTCTGAATGCCAATCAGCCCCACCGCGCTCATGCGCAGTAGGGGAGTGACGCCACGGTATCGCATTAGATGAAGTTTGTTAAAAAAATTATTTTCGTTGTTTCCGATGATGAAAAAACAATCTGTGAGGTCAACGTAGTTGTATGTGTTTTATAGAACTAGTCCACGTGGTCAGGTGGAAGAAACCCTGATTTTTCATCTTCACCAGGATCGAGAGAAAAAGTCATCTCTTCGCATATTTAAAGGCTCGTCGTGAGTGCTTGTTTGTGATTGGTCAGTTCTTTCGAAAATTGCTATTCTGCACTGTGTCTCTTCTCTAAGCTCTAAGGTAATACTCCGACTGTTCACCGTTGTCCACTTTCAACCGTCTCTTCTCTGCCTTTTCTTTGGTTTTGTTAAAAAAGCTTCAATTCTTCTCAAAACATTCTCTTAACCTTTTTTGTTCAAGCGTTCTGAAATTAAATGCAGTTGGAAGCCTCTCTTTCTTCTCTGCTGACGACCAAATAATCAAATTGGCCAATCTTTTGTGGAGACCTGTGCTGCTCAAGGTCTTTGACAGCAGCCGCTAATGTCTGTTATGGTGATATGTCCCTCGTAGCTCTATGGCATGACCACTAACCGTTATTATTTTTTCTTCTACTTTTTAAATATTTCAGAGCTCATGTATGACATTTTTTCCGCAAAAACAGTGTCTAAAACTCCGCACACGCTGATTTCTAATCGTCTTGTGGTAACTGTCCCTTATAGGATTGTTGGAAAAATCGTTTGACCGGTTTGCGCATGTTTCCTTCTGAATGCCAATCAGTCCCACCGCGCTCATGCGTAGTAGGGGAGTGACGTCACGGTATCGCATTAGATGAAGTTTGTTTAAAAAATTATTTTCGGTGTTTCCGATGATGAAAAAACAATCTGTGAGGTCGACATAGTTGTATGTGTTTTATTGAACTAGTCCACGTGGTCAGGTGGAAGAAACCCTGATTTTTCATCTTCACCAGGATCGAGAGAAAAAGTCATCTCTCCGCATATTTAAAGGCTCGTCTTGAGTGCTTGTTTGTGATTGGTCAGTTCTTTCGAAAATTGCTATTCTGCACTGTGTCTCTTCTCTAAGCTTAAAGGTAATACTCCGACTGTTCGCCTCTGTCCACATTCAACCGTCTCTTCTCTGCCTTTCATTTCGTTTTTTTAGAAAAGCTTCAATTCTTCTCAAAACATTCTCTTAACCTTTTTTGTTCAAGCGTTCTGAAATTAAATGCAGTTGGAATCCCCTCTTTCTTCTCTGCTGACGACCAAATGATCAAATTGGCCAATCTTTTGTGGAGACCTGTGCTGCTCAAGGTTTTTAATAGCAGCCGCTAATGTCTGTTATGGTGATATGTCCCTCGTAGCTCTATGGCATGACCACTAACCGTTATTATTTTTTCTTCTACTTTTTAAATATTTCAGAGCTCATGTATGACATTTTTTCCGCAAAAACAGTGTCTAAAACTCCGCACACGCTGATTTCTAATCGTCTTGTGGTAACTGTCCCTTATAGGATTGTTGGAAAAATCGTTTGACCGGTTTGCGCATGTTTCCTTCTGAATGCCAATCAGTCCCACCGCGCTCATGCGCAGTAGTGGAGTGACGTCACGGTATCGCATTAGATGAAGTTTGTTTAAAAAATTATTTTCGTTGTTTCCGATGATGAAAAAACAATCTGTGAGGTCGACGTAGTTGTATGTGTTTTATTGAACTAGTCCACGTGGTCAGGTGGAAGAAACCCTGATTTTTCATCTTCACCAGGATCGAGAGAAAAAGTCATCTCTCCGCATATTTAAAGGCTCGTCGTGAGTGCTTGTTTGTGATTGGTCAGTTCTTTCGAAAATTGCTATTCTGCACTGTGTCTCTTCTCTAAGTTTAACTGTAATACTCCGACTGTTCGCCTCTGTCCACTTTCAACCGTCTTCTCTCTGCCTTTTATTTGGTTTTGTTAGAAAAGCTTCAATTCTTCTCAAAACATTCTCTTAACCTTTTTTGTTCAAGCGTTCTGAAATTAAATGCAGTTGGAATCCCCTCTTTCTTCTCTGCTGACGACCAAATAATCAAATTGGCCAATCTTTTGTGGAGACCTGTGCTGCTCAAATTCTTTGAAAGCAGCCGCTAATGTTTGCTATGGTGATATGCCTCTCGTAGCTCTATGGCATGACCACTAACCGTTATTATTTTTTCTTCTACTTTTTAAATATTTCAGAGCTCATGTATGACATTTTTTCCCCAAAAAAACAGTGTCTAAAACTCCGCACACGCTGATTTCTAATCGTCTTGTGGTAACTGTCCTTTATAGGATTGTTGGAAAAATCGTTTGACCGGTTTGCGCATGTTTGCTTCTGAATGCCAATCAGCCCCACCGCGCTCATGCGCAGTAGGGGAGTGACGCCACGGTATCGCATTAGATGAAGTTTGTTAAAAAAATTATTTTCGTTGTTTCCGATGATGAAAAAACAATCTGTGAGGTCAACGTAGTTGTATGTGTTTTATAGAACTAGTCCACGTGGTCAGGTGGAAGAAACCCTGATTTTTCATCTTCACCAGGATCGAGAGAAAAAGTCATCTCTTCGCATATTTAAAGGCTCGTCGTGAGTGCTTGTTTGTGATTGGTCAGTTCTTTCGAAAATTGCTATTCTGCACTGTGTCTCTTCTCTAAGCTCTAAGGTAATACTCCGACTGTTCACCGTTGTCCACTTTCAACCGTCTCTTCTCTGCCTTTTCTTTGGTTTTGTTAAAAAAGCTTCAATTCTTCTCAAAACATTCTCTTAACCTTTTTTGTTCAAGCGTTCTGAAATTAAATGCAGTTGGAAGCCTCTCTTTCTTCTCTGCTGACGACCAAATAATCAAATTGGCCAATCTTTTGTGGAGACCTGTGCTGCTCAAGGTCTTTGACAGCAGCCGCTAATGTCTGTTATGGTGATATGTCCCTCGTAGCTCTATGGCATGACCACTAACCGTTATTATTTTTTCTTCTACTTTTTAAATATTTCAGAGCTCATGTATGACATTTTTTCCGCAAAAACAGTGTCTAAAACTCCGCACACGCTGATTTCTAATCGTCTTGTGGTAACTGTCCCTTATAGGATTGTTGGAAAAATCGTTTGACCGGTTTGCGCATGTTTCCTTCTGAATGCCAATCAGTCCCACCGCGCTCATGCGCAGTAGTGGAGTGACGTCACGGTATCGCATTAGATGAAGTTTGTTAAAAAAATTATTTTCGGTGTTTCCGATGATGAAAAAACAATCTGTGAGGTCGACGTAGTTGTATGTGTTTTATAGAACTAGTCCACGTGGTCAGGTGGAAGAAACCCTGATTTTTCATCTTCACCAGGATCGAGAGAAAAAGTCATCTCTCCGCATATTTAAAGGCTCGTCTTGAATGCTTGTTTGTGATTGGTCAGTTCTTTCGAAAATTGCTATTTTGCACTGTGTCTCTTCTTTAAGCTTAAAGGTAATACTCCGACTGTTCGCCTCTGTCCACTTTCAACCGTCTCTTCTCTGCCTTTCATTTCGTTTTGTTAGAAAAGCTTCAATTCTTCTCAAAACATTCTCTTAGCCTTTTTTGTTCAAGCGTTCTGAAATTAAATGCAGTTGGAATCCCCTCTTTCTTCTCTGCTGACGACCAAATGATCAAATTGGCCAATCTTTTGTGGAGACTTGTGCTGCTCAAGGTTTTTAATAGCAGCCGCTAATGTCTGTTATGGTGATATGTCCCTCGTAGCTCTATGGCATGACCACTAACCGTTTTTATTTTGTCTTCTACTTTTTAAATATTTCAGAGCTCATGTATGACATTTTTCCTCCAAAAACTGTGTCTAAAACTCTGCACACGCTGATTTCTAATCGTCTTGTGGTAACTGTCCCTTATAGGATTGTTGGAAAAATCGTTTGACCGGTTTGCGCATGTTTGCTTCTGAATGCCAATCAGCCCCACCGCGCTCATGCGCAGTAGGGGAGTGACGTCACGGTATCGCATTAGATGAAGTTTGTTTAAAAAATTATTTTCGTTGTTTCCGATGATGAAAAAACAATCTGTGAGGTCTACGTAGTTGTATGTGTTTTATTGAACTAGTCCACGTGGTCAGGTGGAAGAAACCCTGATTTTTCATCTTCACCAGGATCGAGAGAAAAAGTCATCTCTCCGCATATTTAAAGGCTCGTCGTGAGTGCTTGTTTGTGATTGGTCAGTTCTTTCGAAAATTGCTATTCTGCACTGTGTCTCTTCTCTAAGTTTAACTGTAATACTCCGACTGTTCGCCTCTGTCCACTTTCAACCGTCTTCTCTCTGCCTTTTATTTGGTTTTGTTAGAAAAGCTTCAATTCTTCTCAAAACATTCTCTTAACCTTTTTTGTTCAAGCGTTCTGAAATTAAATGCAGTTGGAATCCCCTCTTTCTTCTCTGCTGACGACCAAATAATCAAATTGGCCAATGTTTTGTGGAGACCTGTGCTGCTCAAGGTCTTTGACAGCAGCCGCTAATGTCTGTTATGGTGATATGTCCCTCGTAGCTCTATGGCATGACCACTAACCGTTATTATTTTTTCTTCTACATTTTAAATATTTCAGAGCTCATGTATGACATTTTTTCCGCAAAAACAGTGTCTAAAACTCCGCACACGCTGATTTCTAATCGTCTTGTGGTAACTGTCCCTTATAGGATTGTTGGAAAAATCATTTGACCGGTTTGCGCATGTTTCCTTCTGAATGCCAATCAGTCCCACCGCGCTCATGCGCAGTAGTGGAGTGACGTCACGGTATCGCATTAGATGAAGTTTGTTTAAAAAATTATTTTCGGTGTTTCCGATGATGAAAAAACAATCTGTGAGGTCGACGTAGTTGTATGTGTTTTATAGAACTAGTCCACGTGGTCAGGTGGAAGAAACCCTGATTTTTCATCTTCACCAGGATCGAGAGAAAAAGTCATCTCTCCGCATATTTAAAGGCTCGTCTTGAGTGCTTGTTTGTGATTGGTCAGTTCTTTCGAAAATTGCTATTCTGCACTGTGTCTCTTCTCTAAGCTTAAAGGTAATACTCCGACTGTTCGCCTCTTTCCACTTTCAACCGTCTCTTCTCTGCCTTTCATTTCGTTTTATTAGAAAAGCTTCAATTCTTCTCAAAACATTCTCTTAGCCTTTTTTGTTCAAGCGTTCTGAAATTAAATGCAGTTGGAATCCCCTCTTTCTTCTCTGCTGACGACCAAATGATCAAATTGGCCAATCTTTTGTGGAGACTTGTGCTGCTCAAGGTTTTTAATAGCAGCCGCTAATGTCTGTTATGGTGATATGTCCCTCGTAGCTCTATGGCATGACCACTAACCGTTTTTATTTTGTCTTCTACTTTTTAAATATTTCAGAGCTCATGTATGACATTTTTCCTCCAAAAACAGTGTCTAAAACTCTGCACACGCTGATTTCTAATCGTCTTGTGGTAACTGTCCCTTATAGGATTGTTGGAAAAATCGTTTGACCGGTTTGCGCATGTTTGCTTCTGAATGCCAATCAGCCCCACCGCGCTCATGCGCAGTAGGGGAGTGACGTCACGGTATCGCATTAGATGAAGTTTGTTTAAAAAATTATTTTCGTTGTTTCCGATGATGAAAAAACAATCTGTGAGGTCGACGTAGTTGTATGTGTTTTATTGAACTAGTCCACGTGGTCAGGTGTAAGAAACCCTGATTTTTCATCTTCACCAGGATCGAGAGAAAAAGTCATATCTCCGCATATTTAAAGGCTCGTCGTGAGTGCTTGTTTGTGATTGGTCAGTTCTTTCGAAAATTGCTATTCTGCACTGTGTCTCTTCTCTAAGTTTAACTGTAATACTCCGACTGTTCGCCTCTGTCCACTTTCAACCGTCTTCTCTCTGCCTTTTATTTGGTTTTGTTAGAAAAGCTTCAATTCTTCTCAAAACATTCTCTTAACCTTTTTTGTTCAAGCGTTCTGAAATTAAATGCAGTTGGAATCCCCTCTTTCTTCTCTGCTGACGACCAAATGATCAAATTGGCCAATCTTTTGTGGAGACTTGTGCTGCTCAAGGTTTTTAATAGCAGCCGCTAATGTCTGTTATGGTGATATGTCCCTCGTAGCTCTATGGCATGACCACTAACCGTTTTTATTTTTTCTTCTACTTTTTAAATATTTCAGAGCTCATGTATGACATTTTTCCTCCAAAAACATTGTCTAAAACTCTGCACACGCTGATTTCTAATCGTCTTGTGGTAACTGTCCCTTATAGGATTGTTGGAAAAATCGTTTGACCGGTTTGCGCATATTTGCTTCTGAATGCCAATCAGCCCCACCGCGCTCATGCGCAGTAGGGGAGTGACGTCACGGTATCGCATTAGATGAAGTTTGTATAAAAAATTATTTTCGTTGTTTCCGATGATGAAAAAACAATCTGTGAGGTCGACATAGTTGTATGTGTTTTATTGAACTAGTCCACGTGGTCAGGTGGAAGAAACCCTGATTTTTCATCTTCACCAGGATCGAGAGAAAAAGTCATCTCTCCGCATATTTAAAGGCTCGTCTTGAGTGTTTGTTTGTGATTGGTCAGTTCTTTCGAAAATTGCTCTTCTGCACTGTGTCTCTTCTCTAAGCTTAAAGGTAATACTCCGACTGTTCGCCTCTGTCCACATTCAACCGTCTCTTCTCTGCCTTTCATTTCGTTTTGTTAGAAAAGCTTCAATTCTTCTCAAAACATTCTCTTAACCTTTTTTGTTCAAGCGTTCTGAAATTAAATGCAGTTGGAATCCCCTCTTTCTTCTCTGCTGACGACCAAATAATCAAATTGGCCAATCTTTTGTGGAGACCTGTCCTGCTCAAATTCTTTGACAGCAGCCGCTAATGTCTGCTATGGTGATATGCCTCTCATAGCTCTATGGCATGACCACTAACCGTTATTAATTTTTCTTCTACTTTTTTAATTTTTCAGAGCTCATGTATGACATTTTTTTCACAAAAAAACAGTGTCTAAAACTCCGCACACGCTGATTTCTAATCGTCTTGTGGTAACTGTCCCTTATAGGATTGTTGGAAAAATCGTTTGACCGGTTTGCGCATGTTTGCTTCTGAATGCCAATCAGCCCCACCGCGCTCATGCGCAGTAGGGGAGTGACGTCACGGTATCGCATTAGATGAAGTTTGTTAAAAAAATTATTTTCGTTGTTTCCGATGATGAAAAAACAATCTGTGAGGTCAACGTAGTTGTATGTGTTTTATAGAACTAGTCCACGTGGTCAGGTGGAAGAAACCCTGATTTTTCATCTTCACCAGGATCGAGAGAAAAAGTCATCTCTCCGCATATTTAAAGGCTCGTCTTGAGTGCTTGTTTGTGATTGGTCAGTTCTTTCGAAAATTGCTATTCTGCACTGTGTCTCTTCTCTAAGTTTAACTGTAATACTCCGACTGTTCGCCTCTGTCCACTTTCAACCGTCTCTTCTCTGCCTTTCATTTCGTTTTGTTAGAAAAGCTTCAATTCTTCTCAAAACATTCTCTTAACATTTTTTGTTCAAGCGTTCTGAAATTAAATGCATTTGGAATCCCCCCTTTCTTCTCTGCTGACGACCAAATGATCAAATTGGCCAATCTTTTGTGGAGACCTGTGCTGCTCAAGGTTTTTAACAGCAGCCGCTAATGTCTGTTATGGTGATATGTCCCTCGTAGCTCTATGGCATGACCACTAACCGTTATTATTTTTTCTTCTACTTTTTAAATATTTCAGAGCTCATGTATGACATTTTTTTCCCAAAAAAACAGTCTAAAACTCCGCACACGCTGATTTCTAATCGTCTTGTGGTAACTGTCCCTTATAGGATTGTTGGAAAAATCGTTTGACCGGTTTGCGCATGTTTGCTTCTGAATGCCAATCAGCCCCACCGCGCTCATGCGCAGTAGGGGAGTGACGTCACGGTATCGCATTAGATGAAGTTTGTTAAAAAAATTATTTTCGTTGTTTCCGATGATGAAAAAACAATCTGTGAGGTCAACGTAGTTGTATGTGTTTTATAGAACTAGTCCACGTGGTCAGGTGGAAGAAACCCTGATTTTTCATCTTCACCAGGATCGAGAGAAAAAGTCATCTCTCCGCATATTTAAAGGCTCGTCTTGAGTGCTTGTTTGTGATTGGTCAGTTCTTTCGAAAATTGCTATTCTGCACTGTGTCTCTTCTCTAAGTTTAACTGTAATACTCCGACTGTTCGCCTCTGTCCACTTTCAACCGTCTCTTCTCTGCCTTTCATTTCGTTTTGTTAGAAAAGCTTCAATTCTTCTCAAAACATTCTCTTAACATTTTTTGTTCAAGCGTTCTGAAATTAAATGCATTTGGAATCCCCCCTTTCTTCTCTGCTGACGACCAAATGATCAAATTGGCCAATCTTTTGTGGAGACCTGTGCTGCTCAAGGTTTTTAACAGCAGCCGCTAATGTCTGTTATGGTGATATGTCCCTCGTAGCTCTATGGCATGACCACTAACCGTTATTATTTTTTCTTCTACTTTTTAAATATTTCAGAGCTCATGTATGACATTTTTTTCCCAAAAAAACAGTCTAAAACTCCGCACACGCTGATTTCTAATCGTCTTGTGGTAACTGTCCCTTATAGGATTGTTGGAAAAATCGTTTGACCGGTTTGCGCATGTTTGCTTCTGAATGCCAATCAGCCCCACCGCGCTCATGCGCAGTAGGGGAGTGACGTCACGGTATCGCATTAGATGAAGTTTGTTAAAAAAATTATTTTCGTTGTTTCCGATGATGAAAAAACAATCTGTGAGGTCAACGTAGTTGTATGTGTTTTATAGAACTAGTCCACGTGGTCAGGTGGAAGAAACCCTGATTTTTCATCTTCACCAGGATCGAGAGAAAAAGTCATCTCTCCGCATATTTAAAGGCTCGTCTTGAGTGCTTGTTTGTGATTGGTCAGTTCTTTCGAAAATTGCTATTCTGCACTGTGTCTCTTCTCTAAGTTTAACTGTAATACTCCGACTGTTCGCCTCTGTCCACTTTCAACCGTCTCTTCTCTGCCTTTCATTTCGTTTTGTTAGAAAAGCTTCAATTCTTCTCAAAACATTCTCTTAACATTTTTTGTTCAAGCGTTCTGAAATTAAATGCATTTGGAATCCCCCCTTTCTTCTCTGCTGACGACCAAATGATCAAATTGGCCAATCTTTTGTGGAGACCTGTGCTGCTCAAGGTTTTTAACAGCAGCCGCTAATGTCTGTTATGGTGATATGTCCCTCGTAGCTCTATGGCATGACCACTAACCGTTATTATTTTTTCTTCTACTTTTTAAATATTTCAGAGCTCATGTATGACATTTTTTTCCCAAAAAAACAGTCTAAAACTCCGCACACGCTGATTTCTAATCGTCTTGTGGTAACTGTCCCTTATAGGATTGTTGGAAAAATCGTTTGACCGGTTTGCGCATGTTTGCTTCTGAATGCCAATCAGCCCCACCGCGCTCAGGCGCAGTAGGGGAGTGACGTCACGGTATCGCATTAGATGAAGTTTGTTAAAAAAATTATTTTCGTTGTTTCCGATGATGAAAAAACAATCTGTGAGGTCGACGTAGTTGTATGTGTTTTATAGAACTAGTCCACGTGGTCAGGTGGAAGAAACCCTGATTTTTCATCTTCACCACGATCGAGAGAAAAAGTCATCTCTCCGTATATTTAAAGGCTCGTCTTGAGTGTTTGTTTGTGATTGGTCAGTTCTTTCGAAAATTGCTATTCTGCACTGTGTCTCTTCTCTAAGTTTAACTGTAATACTCCGACTGTTCGCCTCTGTCCACTTTCAACCGTCTCTTCTCTACCTTTCATTTCGTTTTGTTAGAAAAGCTTCAATTCTTCTCAAAACATTCTCTTAACCTTTTTTGTTCAAGCGTTCTGAAATTAAATGCAGTTGGAATCCCCTCTTTCTTCTCTGCTGACGACCAAATGATCAAATTGGCCAATCTTTTGTGGAGACTTGTGCTGCTCAAGGTTTTTAATAGCAGCCGCTAATGTCTGTTATGGTGATATGTCCCTCGTAGCTCTATGGCATGACCACTAACCGTTTTTATTTTTTCTTCTACTTTTTAAATATTTCAGAGCTCATGTATGACATTTTTTTCCCCAAAAAACAGTGTCTAAAACTCTGCACACGCTGATTTCTAATCGTCTTGTGGTAACTGTCCCTTATAGGATTGTTGGAAAAATCGTTTGACCGGTTTGCGCATGTTTGCTTCTGAATGCCAATCAGCCCCACCGCGCTTATGCGCAATAGGGGAGTGACGTCACGGTATCGCATTAGATGAAGTTTGTTTAAAAAATTATTTTCGTTGTTTCCGATGATGAAAAAACAATCTGTGAGGTCGACGTAGTTGTATGTGTTTTATTGAACTAGTCCACATGGTCAGGTGGAAGAAACCCTGATTTTTCATCTTCACCAGGATCGAGAGAAAAAGTCATCTCTCCGCATATTTAAAGGCTCGTCTTGAGTGCTTGTTTGTGATTGGTCAGTTCTTTCGAAAATTGCTATTCTGCACTGTGTCTCTTCTCTAAGCTTAAAGGTAATACTCCGACTGTTCGCCTCTGTCCACATTCAACCGTCTCTTCTCTGCCTTTCATTTGGTTTTGTTAAAAAAGCTTCAATTCTTCTCAAAACATTCTCTTAACCTTTTTTGTTCAAGCGTTCTGAAATTAAATGCAGTTGGAAGCCCCTCTTTCTTCTCTGCTGACGACCAAATAATCAAATTGGCCAATCTTTTGTGGAGACCTGTGCTGCTCAAATTCTTTGACAGCAGCCGCTAATGTCTGTTATGGTGATATGCCTCTCGTAGCTCTATGGCATGACCACTAACCGTTATTATTTTTTCTTCTACTTTTTAAATATTTCAGAGCTCATGTATGACATTTTTTCCGCAAAAACAGTGTCTAAAACTCCGCACACGCTGATTTCTAATCGTCTTGTGGTAACTGTCCCTTATAGGATTGTTGGAAAAATCGTTTGACCGGTTTGCGCATGTTTCCTTCTGAATGCCAATCAGTCCCACCGCGCTCATGCGTAGTAGGGGAGTGACGTCACGGTATCGCATTAGATGAAGTTTGTTTAAAAAATTATTTTCGGTGTTTCCGATGATGAAAAAACAATCTGTGAGGTCGACATAGTTGTATGTGTTTTATTGAACTAGTCCACGTGGTCAGGTGGAAGAAACCCTGATTTTTCATCTTCACCAGGATCGAGAGAAAAAGTCATCTCTCCGCATATTTAAAGGCTCGTCTTGAGTGCTTGTTTGTGATTGGTCAGTTCTTTCGAAAATTGCTATTCTGCACTGTGTCTCTTCTCTAAGCTTAAAGGTAATACTCCGACTGTTCGCCTCTGTCCACATTCAACCGTCTCTTCTCTGCCTTTCATTTCGTTTTTTTAGAAAAGCTTCAATTCTTCTCAAAACATTCTCTTAACCTTTTTTGTTCAAGCGTTCTGAAATTAAATGCAGTTGGAATCCCCTCTTTCTTCTCTGCTGACGACCAAATGATCAAATTGGCCAATCTTTTGTGGAGACCTGTGCTGCTCAAGGTTTTTAATAGCAGCCGCTAATGTCTGTTATGGTGATATGTCCCTCGTAGCTCTATGGCATGACCACTAACCGTTATTATTTTTTCTTCTACTTTTTAAATATTTCAGAGCTCATGTATGACATTTTTTCCGCAAAAACAGTGTCTAAAACTCCGCACACGCTGATTTCTAATCGTCTTGTGGTAACTGTCCCTTATAGGATTGTTGGAAAAATCGTTTGACCGGTTTGCGCATGTTTCCTTCTGAATGCCAATCAGTCCCACCGCGCTCATGCGCAGTAGTGGAGTGACGTCACGGTATCGCATTAGATGAAGTTTGTTAAAAAAATTATTTTCGTTGTTTCCGATGATGAAAAAACAATCTGTGAGGTCGACGTAGTTGTATGTGTTTTATTGAACTAGTCCACGTGGTCAGGTGGAAGAAACCCTGATTTTTCATCTTCACCAGGATCGAGAGAAAAAGTCATCTCTCCGCATATTTAAAGGCTCGTCGTGAGTGCTTGTTTGTGATTGGTCAGTTCTTTCGAAAATTGCTATTCTGCACTGTGTCTCTTCTCTAAGTTTAACTGTAATACTCCGACTGTTCGCCTCTGTCCACTTTCAACCGTCTTCTCTCTGCCTTTTATTTGGTTTTGTTAGAAAAGCTTCAATTCTTCTCAAAACATTCTCTTAACCTTTTTTGTTCAAGCGTTCTGAAATTAAATGCAGTTGGAATCCCCTCTTTCTTCTCTGCTGACGACCAAATAATCAAATTGGCCAATCTTTTGTGGAGACCTGTGCTGCTCAAATTCTTTGAAAGCAGCCGCTAATGTTTGCTATGGTGATATGCCTCTCGTAGCTCTATGGCATGACCACTAACCGTTATTATTTTTTCTTCTACTTTTTAAATATTTCAGAGCTCATGTATGACATTTTTTCCCCAAAAAAACAGTGTCTAAAACTCCGCACACGCTGATTTCTAATCGTCTTGTGGTAACTGTCCTTTATAGGATTGTTGGAAAAATCGTTTGACCGGTTTGCGCATGTTTGCTTCTGAATGCCAATCAGCCCCACCGCGCTCATGCGCAGTAGGGGAGTGACGCCACGGTATCGCATTAGATGAAGTTTGTTAAAAAAATTATTTTCGTTGTTTCCGATGATGAAAAAACAATCTGTGAGGTCAACGTAGTTGTATGTGTTTTATAGAACTAGTCCACGTGGTCAGGTGGAAGAAACCCTGATTTTTCATCTTCACCAGGATCGAGAGAAAAAGTCATCTCTTCGCATATTTAAAGGCTCGTCGTGAGTGCTTGTTTGTGATTGGTCAGTTCTTTCGAAAATTGCTATTCTGCACTGTGTCTCTTCTCTAAGCTCTAAGGTAATACTCCGACTGTTCACCGTTGTCCACTTTCAACCATCTCTTCTCTGCCTTTTCTTTGGTTTTGTTAAAAAAGCTTCAATTCTTCTCAAAACATTCTCTTAACCTTTTTTGTTCAAGCGTTCTGAAATTAAATGCAGTTGGAAGCCTCTCTTTCTTCTCTGCTGACGACCAAATAATCAAATTGGCCAATCTTTTGTGGAGACCTGTGCTGCTCAAGGTCTTTGACAGCAGCCGCTAATGTCTGTTATGGTGATATGTCCCTCGTAGCTCTATGGCATGACCACTAACCGTTATTATTTTTTCTTCTACTTTTTAAATATTTCAGAGCTCATGTATGACATTTTTTCCGCAAAAACAGTGTCTAAAACTCCGCACACGCTGATTTCTAATCGTCTTGTGGTAACTGTCCCTTATAGGATTGTTGGAAAAATCGTTTGACCGGTTTGCGCATGTTTCCTTCTGAATGCCAATCAGTCCCACCGCGCTCATGCGCAGTAGTGGAGTGACGTCACGGTATCGCATTAGATGAAGTTTGTTAAAAAAATTATTTTCGGTGTTTCCGATGATGAAAAAACAATCTGTGAGGTCGACGTAGTTGTATGTGTTTTATAGAACTAGTCCACGTGGTCAGGTGGAAGAAACCCTGATTTTTCATCTTCACCAGGATCGAGAGAAAAAGTCATCTCTCCGCATATTTAAAGGCTCGTCTTGAATGCTTGTTTGTGATTGGTCAGTTCTTTCGAAAATTGCTATTCTGCACTGTGTCTCTTCTTTAAGCTTAAAGGTAATACTCCGACTGTTCGCCTCTGTCCACTTTCAACCGTCTCTTCTCTGCCTTTCATTTCGTTTTGTTAGAAAAGCTTCAATTCTTCTCAAAACATTCTCTTAGCCTTTTTTGTTCAAGCGTTCTGAAATTAAATGCAGTTGGAATCCCCTCTTTCTTCTCTGCTGACGACCAAATGATCAAATTGGCCAATCTTTTGTGGAGACTTGTGCTGCTCAAGGTTTTTAATAGCAGCCGCTAATGTCTGTTATGGTGATATGTCCCTCGTAGCTCTATGGCATGACCACTAACCGTTTTTATTTTGTCTTCTACTTTTTAAATATTTCAGAGCTCATGTATGACATTTTTCCTCCAAAAACTGTGTCTAAAACTCTGCACACGCTGATTTCTAATCGTCTTGTGGTAACTGTCCCTTATAGGATTGTTGGAAAAATCGTTTGACCGGTTTGCGCATGTTTGCTTCTGAATGCCAATCAGCCCCACCGCGCTCATGCGCAGTAGGGGAGTGACGTCACGGTATCGCATTAGATGAAGTTTGTTTAAAAAATTATTTTCGTTGTTTCCGATGATGAAAAAACAATCTGTGAGGTCGACGTAGTTGTATGTGTTTTATTGAACTAGTCCACGTGGTCAGGTGGAAGAAACCCTGATTTTTCATCTTCACCAGGATCGAGAGAAAAAGTCATCTCTCCGCATATTTAAAGGCTCGTCGTGAGTGCTTGTTTGTGATTGGTCAGTTCTTTCGAAAATTGCTATTCTGCACTGTGTCTCTTCTCTAAGTTTAACTGTAATACTCCGACTGTTCGCCTCTGTCCACTTTCAACCGTCTTCTCTCTGCCTTTTATTTGGTTTTGTTAGAAAAGCTTCAATTCTTCTCAAAACATTCTCTTAACCTTTTTTGTTCAAGCGTTCTGAAATTAAATGCAGTTGGAATCCCCTCTTTCTTCTCTGCTGACGACCAAATAATCAAATTGGCCAATCTTTTGTGGAGACCTGTGCTGCTCAAGGTCTTTGACAGCAGCCGCTAATGTCTGTTATGGTGATATGTCCCTCGTAGCTCTATGGCATGACCACTAACCGTTATTATTTTTTCTTCTACATTTTAAATATTTCAGAGCTCATGTATGACATTTTTTCCGCAAAAACAGTGTCTAAAACTCCGCACACGCTGATTTCTAATCGTCTTGTGGTAACTGTCCCTTATAGGATTGTTGGAAAAATCATTTGACCGGTTTGCGCATGTTTCCTTCTGAATGCCAATCAGTCCCACCGCGCTCATGCGCAGTAGGGGAGTGACGTCACGGTATCGCATTACATGAAGTTTGTTTAAAAAATTATTTTCGGTGTTTCCGATGATGAAAAAACAATCGGTGAGGTCTACGTAGTTGTATGTGTTTTATAGAACTAGTCCACGTGGTCAGGTGGAAGAAACCCTGATTTTTCATCTTCACCAGGATCGAGAGAAAAAGTCATCTCTCCGCATATTTAAAGGCTCGTCGTGAGTGCTTGTTTGTGATTGGTCAGTTCTTTCGAAAATTGCTATTCTGCACTGTGTCTCTTCTCTAAGCTCTAAGGTAATACTCCGACTGTTCACCGTTGTCCACTTTCAACCGTCTCTTCTCTGCCTTTTCTTTGGTTTTGTTAAAAAAGTTTCAATTCTTCTCAAAAAATTTTCTTAACCTTTTTTGTTCAAGCGTTCTGAAATTAAATGCAGTTGGAAGCCTCTCTTTCTTCTCTGCTGACGACCAAATAATCAAATTGGCCAATCTTTTGTGGAGACCTGTGCTGCTCAAGGTCTTTGACAGCAGCCGCTAATGTCTGTTATGGTGATATGTCCCTCGTAGCTCTATGGCATGACCACTAACCGTTATTATTTTTTCTTCTACATTTTAAATATTTCAGAGCTCATGTATGACATTTTTTCCGCAAAAACAGTGTCTAAAACTCCGCACACGCTGATTTCTAATCGTCTTGTGGTAACTGTCCCTTATAGGATTGTTGGAAAAATCATTTGACCGGTTTGCGCATGTTTCCTTCTGAATGCCAATCAGTCCCACGCGCTCATGCGCAGTAGTGGAGTGACGTCACGGTATCGCATTAGATGAAGTTTGTTTAAAAAATTATTTTCGGTGTTTCCGATGATGAAAAAACAATCTGTGAGGTCGACGTAGTTGTATGTGTTTTATAGAACTAGTCCACGTGGTCAGGTGGAAGAAACCCTGATTTTTCATCTTCACCAGGATCGAGAGAAAAAGTCATCTCTCCGCATATTTAAAGGCTCGTCTTGAGTGCTTGTTTGTGATTGGTCAGTTCTTTCGAAAATTGCTATTCTGCAATGTGTCTCTTCTCTAAGCTTAAAGGTAATACTCCGACTGTTCGCCTCTTTCCACTTTCAACCGTCTCTTCTCTGCCTTTCATTTCGTTTTATTAGAAAAGCTTCAATTCTTCTCAAAACATTCTCTTAGCCTTTTTTGTTCAAGCGTTCTGAAATTAAATGCAGTTGGAATCCCCTCTTTCTTCTCTGCTGACGACCAAATGATCAAATTGGCCAATCTTTTGTGGAGACTTGTGCTGCTCAAGGTTTTTAATAGCAGCCGCTAATGTCTGTTATGGTGATATGTCCCTCGTAGCTCTATGGCATGACCACTAACCGTTTTTATTTTGTCTTCTACTTTTTAAATATTTCAGAGCTCATGTATGACATTTTTCCTCCAAAAACAGTGTCTAAAACTCTGCACACGCTGATTTCTAATCGTCTTGTGGTAACTGTCCCTTATAGGATTGTTGGAAAAATCGTTTGACCGGTTTGCGCATGTTTGCTTCTGAATGCCAATCAGCCCCACCGCGCTCATGCGCAGTAGGGGAGTGACGTCACGGTATCGCATTAGATGAAGTTTGTTTAAAAAATTATTTTCGTTGTTTCCGATGATGAAAAAACAATCTGTGAGGTCGACGTAGTTGTATGTGTTTTATTGAACTAGTCCACGTGGTCAGGTGGAAGAAACCCTGATTTTTCATCTTCACCAGGATCGAGAGAAAAAGTCATATCTCCGCATATTTAAAGGCTCGTCGTGAGTGCTTGTTTGTGATTGGTCAGTTCTTTCGAAAATTGCTATTCTGCACTGTGTCTCTTCTCTAAGTTTAACTGTAATACTCCGACTGTTCGCCTCTGTCCACTTTCAACCGTCTTCTCTCTGCCTTTTATTTGGTTTTGTTAGAAAAGCTTCAATTCTTCTCAAAACATTCTCTTAACCTTTTTTGTTCAAGCGTTCTGAAATTAAATGCAGTTGGAATCCCCTCTTTCTTCTCTGCTGACGACCAAATGATCAAATTGGCCAATCTTTTGTGGAGACTTGTGCTGCTCAAGGTTTTTAATAGCAGCCGCTAATGTCTGTTATGGTGATATGTCCCTCGTAGCTCTATGGCATGACCACTAACCGTTTTTATTTTTTCTTCTACTTTTTAAATATTTCAGAGCTCATGTATGACATTTTTCCTCCAAAAACATTGTCTAAAACTCTGCACACGCTGATTTCTAATCGTCTTGTGGTAACTGTCCCTTATAGGATTGTTGGAAAAATCGTTTGACCGGTTTGCGCATATTTGCTTCTGAATGCCAATCAGCCCCACCGCGCTCATGCGCAGTAGGGGAGTGACGTCACGGTATCGCATTAGATGAAGTTTGTATAAAAAATTATTTTCGTTGTTTCCGATGATGAAAAAACAATCTGTGAGGTCGACATAGTTGTATGTGTTTTATTGAACTAGTCCACGTGGTCAGGTGGAAGAAACCCTGATTTTTCATCTTCACCAGGATCGAGAGAAAAAGTCATCTCTCCGCATATTTAAAGGCTCGTCTTGAGTGTTTGTTTGTGATTGGTCAGTTCTTTCGAAAATTGCTCTTCTGCACTGTGTCTCTTCTCTAAGCTTAAAGGTAATACTCCGACTGTTCGCCTCTGTCCACATTCAACCGTCTCTTCTCTGCCTTTCATTTCGTTTTGTTAGAAAAGCTTCAATTCTTCTCAAAACATTCTCTTAACCTTTTTTGTTCAAGCGTTCTGAAATTAAATGCAGTTGGAATCCCCTCTTTCTTCTCTGCTGACGACCAAATAATCAAATTGGCCAATCTTTTGTGGAGACCTGTCCTGCTCAAATTCTTTGACAGCAGCCGCTAATGTCTGCTATGGTGATATGCCTCTCATAGCTCTATGGCATGACCACTAACCGTTATTATTTTTTCTTCTACTTTTTTAATTTTTCAGAGCTCATGTATGACATTTTTTTCACAAAAAAACAGTGTCTAAAACTCCGCACACGCTGATTTCTAATCGTCTTGTGGTAACTGTCCCTTATAGGATTGTTGGAAAAATCGTTTGACCGGTTTGCGCATGTTTGCTTCTGAATGCCAATCAGCCCCACCGCGCTCATGCGCAGTAGGGGAGTGACGTCACGGTATCGCATTAGATGAAGTTTGTTAAAAAAATTATTTTCGTTGTTTCCGATGATGAAAAAACAATCTGTGAGGTCAACGTAGTTGTATGTGTTTTATAGAACTAGTCCACGTGGTCAGGTGGAAGAAACCCTGATTTTTCATCTTCACCAGGATCGAGAGAAAAAGTCATCTCTCCGCATATTTAAAGGCTCGTCTTGAGTGCTTGTTTGTGATTGGTCAGTTCTTTCGAAAATTGCTATTCTGCACTGTGTCTCTTCTCTAAGTTTAACTGTAATACTCCGACTGTTCGCCTCTGTCCACTTTCAACCGTCTCTTCTCTGCCTTTCATTTCGTTTTGTTAGAAAAGCTTCAATTCTTCTCAAAACATTCTCTTAACATTTTTTGTTCAAGCGTTCTGAAATTAAATGCATTTGGAATCCCCCCTTTCTTCTCTGCTGACGACCAAATGATCAAATTGGCCAATCTTTTGTGGAGACCTGTGCTGCTCAAGGTTTTTAACAGCAGCCGCTAATGTCTGTTATGGTGATATGTCCCTCGTAGCTCTATGGCATGACCACTAACCGTTATTATTTTTTCTTCTACTTTTTAAATATTTCAGAGCTCATGTATGACATTTTTTTCCCAAAAAAACAGTCTAAAACTCCGCACACGCTGATTTCTAATCGTCTTGTGGTAACTGTCCCTTATAGGATTGTTGGAAAAATCGTTTGACCGGTTTGCGCATGTTTGCTTCTGAATGCCAATCAGCCCCACCGCGCTCAGGCGCAGTAGGGGAGTGACGTCACGGTATCGCATTAGATGAAGTTTGTTAAAAAAATTATTTTCGTTGTTTCCGATGATGAAAAAACAATCTGTGAGGTCAACGTAGTTGTATGTGTTTTATAGAACTAGTCCACGTGGTCAGGTGGAAGAAACCCTGATTTTTCATCTTCACCAGGATCGAGAGAAAAAGTCATCTCTCCGCATATTTAAAGGCTCGTCTTGAGTGCTTGTTTGTGATTGGTCAGTTCTTTCGAAAATTGCTATTCTGCACTGTGTCTCTTCTCTAAGTTTAACTGTAATACTCCGACTGTTCGCCTCTGTCCACTTTCAACCGTCTCTTCTCTGCCTTTCATTTCGTTTTGTTAGAAAAGCTTCAATTCTTCTCAAAACATTCTCTTAACATTTTTTGTTCAAGCGTTCTGAAATTAAATGCATTTGGAATCCCCCCTTTCTTCTCTGCTGACGACCAAATGATCAAATTGGCCAATCTTTTGTGGAGACCTGTGCTGCTCAAGGTTTTTAACAGCAGCCGCTAATGTCTGTTATGGTGATATGTCCCTCGTAGCTCTATGGCATGACCACTAACCGTTATTATTTTTTCTTCTACTTTTTAAATATTTCAGAGCTCATGTATGACATTTTTTTCCCAAAAAAACAGTCTAAAACTCCGCACACGCTGATTTCTAATCGTCTTGTGGTAACTGTCCCTTATAGGATTGTTGGAAAAATCGTTTGACCGGTTTGCGCATGTTTGCTTCTGAATGCCAATCAGCCCCACCGCGCTCAGGCGCAGTAGGGGAGTGACGTCACGGTATCGCATTAGATGAAGTTTGTTAAAAAAATTATTTTCGTTGTTTCCGATGATGAAAAAACAATCTGTGAGGTCGACGTAGTTGTATGTGTTTTATAGAACTAGTCCACGTGGTCAGGTGGAAGAAACCCTGATTTTTCATCTTCACCACGATCGAGAGAAAAAGTCATCTCTCCGTATATTTAAAGGCTCGTCTTGAGTGTTTGTTTGTGATTGGTCAGTTCTTTCGAAAATTGCTATTCTGCACTGTGTCTCTTCTCTAAGTTTAACTGTAATACTCCGACTGTTCGCCTCTGTCCACTTTCAACCGTCTCTTCTCTACCTTTCATTTCGTTTTGTTAGAAAAGCTTCAATTCTTCTCAAAACATTCTCTTAACCTTTTTTGTTCAAGCGTTCTGAAATTAAATGCAGTTGGAATCCCCTCTTTCTTCTCTGCTGACGACCAAATGATCAAATTGGCCAATCTTTTGTGGAGACTTGTGCTGCTCAAGGTTTTTAATAGCAGCCGCTAATGTCTGTTATGGTGATATGTCCCTCGTAGCTCTATGGCATGACCACTAACCGTTTTTATTTTTTCTTCTACTTTTTAAATATTTCAGAGCTCATGTATGACATTTTTTTCCCAAAAAAACAGTGTCTAAAACTCTGCACACGCTGATTTCTAATCGTCTTGTGGTAACTGTCCCTTATAGGATTGTTGGAAAAATCGTTTGACCGGTTTGCGCATGTTTGCTTCTGAATGCCAATCAGCCCCACCGCGCTTATGCGCAATAGGGGAGTGACGTCACGGTATCGCATTAGATGAAGTTTGTTTAAAAAATTATTTTCGTTGTTTCCGATGATGAAAAAACAATCTGTGAGGTCGACGTAGTTGTATGTGTTTTATTGAACTAGTCCACATGGTCAGGTGGAAGAAACCCTGATTTTTCATCTTCACCAGGATCGAGAGAAAAAGTCATCTCTCCGCATATTTAAAGGCTCGTCTTGAGTGCTTGTTTGTGATTGGTCAGTTCTTTCGAAAATTGCTATTCTGCACTGTGTCTCTTCTCTAAGCTTAAAGGTAATACTCCGACTGTTCGCCTCTGTCCACATTCAACCGTCTCTTCTCTGCCTTTCATTTGGTTTTGTTAAAAAAGCTTCAATTCTTCTCAAAACATTCTCTTAACCTTTTTTGTTCAAGCGTTCTGAAATTAAATGCAGTTGGAAGCCCCTCTTTCTTCTCTGCTGACGACCAAATAATCAAATTGGCCAATCTTTTGTGGAGACCTGTGCTGCTCAAATTCTTTGACAGCAGCCGCTAATGTCTGTTATGGTGATATGCCTCTCGTAGCTCTATGGCATGACCACTAACCGTTATTATTTTTTCTTCTACTTTTTAAATATTTCAGAGCTCATGTATGACATTTTCCCAAAAAAACAGTGTCTAAAACTCCGCACACGCTGATTTCTAATCGTCTTGTGGTAACTGTCCCTTATAGGATTGTTGGAAAAATCGTTTGACCGGTTTGCGCATGTTTGCTTCTGAATGCCAATCAGCCCCACCGCGCTCATGCGCAGTAGGGGAGTGACGTCACGGTATCGCATTAGATGAAGTTTGTTTAAAAAATTATTTTCGGTGTTTCCGATGATGAAAAAACAATCTGTGAGGTCGACGTAGTTGTATGTGTTTTATTGAACTAGTCCACGTGGTCAGGTGGAAGAAACCCTGATTTTTCATCTTCACCAGGATCGAGAGAAAAAGTCATCTCTCCGCATATTTAAAGGCTCGTCTTGAGTGCTTGTTTGTGATTGGTCAGTTCTTTCGAAAATTGCTATTCTGCACTGTGTCTCTTCTCTAAGCTTAAAGGTAATACTCCGACTGTTCGCCTCTGTCCACATTCAACCGTCTCTTCTCTGCCTTTCATTTCGTTTTTTTAGAAAAGCTTCAATTCTTCTCAAAACATTCTCTTAACCTTTTTTGTTCAAGCGTTCTGAAATTAAATGCAGTTGGAATCCCCTCTTTCTTCTCTGCTGACGACCAAATGATCAAATTGGCCAATCTTTTGTGGAGACCTGTGCTGCTCAAGGTTTTTAATAGCAGCCGCTAATGTCTGTTATGGTGATATGTCCCTCGTAGCTCTATGGCATGACCACTAACCGTTATTATTTTTTCTTCTACTTTTTAAATATTTCAGAGCTCATGTATGACATTTTTTCCGCAAAAACAGTGTCTAAAACTCCGCACACGCTGATTTCTAATCGTCTTGTGGTAACTGTCCCTTATAGGATTGTTGGAAAAATCGTTTGACCGGTTTGCGCATGTTTCCTTCTGAATGCCAATCAGTCCCACCGCGCTCATGCGCAGTAGTGGAGTGACGTCACGGTATCGCATTAGATGAAGTTTGTTAAAAAAATTATTTTCGGTGTTTCCGATGATGAAAAAACAATCTGTGAGGTCGACGTAGTTGTATGTGTTTTATAGAACTAGTCCACGTGGTCAGGTGGAAGAAACCCTGATTTTTCATCTTCACCAGGATCGAGAGAAAAAGTCATCTCTCCGCATATTTAACGGCTCGTCGTGAGTGCTTGTTTGTGATTGGTCAGTTCTTTCGAAAATTGCTATTCTGCACTGTGTCTCTTCTCTAAGTTTAACTGTAATACTCCGACTGTTCGCCTCTGTCCACTTTCAACCGTCTTCTCTCTGCCTTTTATTTGGTTTTGTTAGAAAAGCTTCAATTCTTCTCAAAACATTCTCTTAACCTTTTTTGTTCAAGCGTTCTGAAATTAAATGCAGTTGGAATCCCCTCTTTCTTCTCTGCTGACGACCAAATAATCAAATTGGCCAATCTTTTGTGGAGACCTGTGCTGCTCAAATTCTTTGAAAGCAGCCGCTAATGTCTGCTATGGTGATATGCCTCTCGTAGCTCTATGGCATGACCACTAACCGTTATTATTTTTTCTTCTACTTTTTAAATATTTCAGAGCTCATGTATGACATTTTTTCCCCAAAAAAACAGTGTCTAAAACTCCGCACACGCTGATTTCTAATCGTCTTGTGGTAACTGTCCTTTATAGGATTGTTGGAAAAATCGTTTGACCGGTTTGCGCATGTTTGCTTCTGAATGCCAATCAGCCCCACCGCGCTCATGCGCAGTAGGGGAGTGACGCCACGGTATCGCATTAGATGAAGTTTGTTAAAAAAATTATTTTCGTTGTTTCCGATGATGAAAAAACAATCTGTGAGGTCAACGTAGTTGTATGTGTTTTATAGAACTAGTCCACGTGGTCAGGTGGAAGAAACCCTGATTTTTCATCTTCACCAGGATCGAGAGAAAAAGTCATCTCTTCGCATATTTAAAGGCTCGTCGTGAGTGCTTGTTTGTGATTGGTCAGTTCTTTCGAAAATTGCTATTCTGCACTGTGTCTCTTCTCTAAGTTTAACTGTAATACTCCGACTCTTCGCCTCTGTCCACTTTCAACCGTCTTCTCTCTGCCTTTTATTTGGTTTTGTTAGAAAAGCTTCAATTCTTCTCAAAACATTCTCTTAACCTTTTTTGTTCAAGCGTTCTGAAATTAAATGCAGTTGGAATCCCCTCTTTCTTCTCTGCTGACGACCAAATGATCAAATTGGCCAATCTTTTGTGGAGACTTGTGCTGCTCAAGGTTTTTAATAGCAGCCGCTAATGTCTGTTATGGTGATATGTCCCTCGTAGCTCTATGGCATGACCACTAACCGTTTTTATTTTTTCTTCTACTTTTTAAATATTTCAGAGCTCATGTATGACATTTTTCCTCCAAAAACAGTGTCTAAAACTCTGCACACGCTGATTTCTAATCGTCTTGTGGTAACTGTCCCTTATAGGATTGTTGGAAAAATCGTTTGACCGGTTTGCGCATATTTGCTTCTGAATGCCAATCAGCCCCACCGCGCTCATGCGCAGTAGGGGAGTGACGTCACGGTATCGCATTAGATGAAGTTTGTATAAAAAATTATTTTCGTTGTTTCCGATGATGAAAAAACAATCTGTGAGGTCGACGTAGTTGTATGTGTTTTATTGAACTAGTCCACGTGGTCAGGTGGAAGAAACCCTGATTTTTCATCTTCACCAGGATCGAGAGAAAAAGTCATCTCTCCGCATATTTAAAGGCTCGTCTTGAGTGCTTGTTTGTGATTGGTCAGTTCTTTCGAAAATTGCTCTTCTGCACTGTGTCTCTTCTCTAAGCTTAAAGGTAATACTCCGACTGTTCGCCTCTGTCCACATTCAACCGTCTCTTCTCTGCCTTTCATTTCGTTTTGTTAGAAAAGCTTCAATTCTTCTCAAAACATTCTCTTAACCTTTTTTGTTCAAGCGTTCTGAAATTAAATGCAGTTGGAATCCCCTCTTTCTTCTCTGCTGACGACCAAATAATGAAATTGGCCAATCTTTTGTGGAGACCTGTGCTGCTCAAATTCTTTGACAGCAGCCGCTAATGTCTGCTATGGTGATATGCCTCTCGTAGCTCTATGGCATGACCACTAACCGTTATTATTTTTTCTTCTACTTTTGAAATATTTCAGAGCTCATGTATGACATTTTTTTCCCAAAAAAACAGTGTCTAAAACTCCGCACACGCTGATTTCTAATCGTCTTGTGGTAACTGTCCCTTATAGGATTGTTGGAAAAATCGTTTGACCGGTTTGCGCATGTTTGCTTCTGAATGCCAATCAGCGACGTGACGTCACGGTATCGCATTAGATGAAGTTTGTTAAAAAAATTATTTTCGTTGTTTCCGATGATGAAAAAACAATCTGTGAGGTCGACGTAGTTGAATGTGTTTTATAGAACTAGTCCACGTGGTCAGGTGGAAGAAACCCTGATTTTTCATCTTCACCAGGATCGAGAGAAAAAGTCATTTCTCCGCATATTTAAAGGCTCGTCTTGAGTGCTTGTTTGTGATTGGTCAGTTCTTTCGAAAATTGCTATTCTGCACTGTGTCTCTTCTCTAAGTTTAACTGTAATACTCCGACTGTTCGCCTCTGTCCACTTTCAACCGTCTCTTCTCTGCCTTTCATTTCGTTTTGTTAGAAAAGCTTAAATTCTTCTGAAAACATTCTCTTAACCTTTTTTGTTCAAGCGTTCTGAAATTAAATGCAGTTGGAAGCCTCTCTTTCTTCTCTGCTGACGACCAAATGATCAAATTGGCCAATCTTTTGTGGAGACCTGTGCTGCTCAAGGTCTTTGACAGCAGCCGCTAATGTCTGTTATGGTGATAAGTCCCTCGTAGCTCTATGGCATGACCACTAACCGTTATTATTTTTTCTTCTACTTTTTAAATATTTCAGAGCTCATGTATGACATTTTTTCCGCAAAAACAGTGTCTAAAACTCCGCACACGCTGATTTCTAATCGTCTTGTGGTAACTGTCCCTTATAGGATTGTTGGAAAAATCGTTTGACCGGTTTGCGCATGTTTGCTTCTGAATGCCAATCAGTCCCACCGCGCTCATGCGTAGTAGGGGAGTGACGTCACGGTATCGCATTAGATGAAGTTTGTTTAAAAAATTATTTTCGGTGTTTCCGATGATTAAAAAATAATCGGTGAGGTCTACGTAGTTGTATGTGTTTTATTGAACTAGTCCACATGGTCAGGTGGAAGAAACCCTGATTTTTCATCTTCACCAGGATCGAGAGAAAAAGTCATCTCTCCGCATATTTAAAGGCTCGTCTTGAGTGCTTGTTTGTGATTGGTCAGTTCTTTCGAAAATTGATATTCTGCACTGTGTCTCTTCTCTAAGCTTAAAGGTAATACTCCGACTGTTCGCCTCTGTCCACATTCAACCGTCTCTTCTCTGCCTTTCATTTGGTTTTGTTAAAAAAGCTTCAATTCTTCTCAAAACATTCTCTTAACCTTTTTTGTTCAAGCGTTCTGAAATTAAATGCAGTTGGAAGCCCCTCTTTCTTCTCTGCTGACGACCAAATAATCAAATTGGCCAATCTTTTGTGGAGACCTGTGCTGCTCAAATTCTTTGACAGCAGCCGCTAATGTCTGTTATGGTGATATGCCTCTCGTAGCTCTATGGCATGACCATTAACCGTTATTATTTTTTCTTCTACTTTTTAAATATTTCAGAGCTCATGTATGACATTTTCCCAAAAAAACAGTGTCTAAAACTCCGCACACGCTGATTTCTAATCGTCTTGTGGTAACTGTCCCTTATAGGATTGTTGGAAAAATCGTTTGACCGGTTTGCGCATGTTTGCTTCTGAATGCCAATCAGCCCCACCGCGCTCATGCGCAGTAGGGGAGTGACGTCACGGTATCGCATTAGATGAAGTTTGTTAAAAAAATTATTTTCGTTGTTTCCGATGATGAAAAAACAATCTGTGAGGTCGACATAGTTGTATGTGTTTTATAGAACTAGTCCACGTGGTCAGGTGGAAGAAACCCTGATTTTTCATCTTCACCACGATCGAGAGAAAAAGTCATCTCTCCGCATATTTAAAGGCTCGTCTTGAGTGCTTGTTTGTGATTGGTCAGTTCTTTCGAAAATTGCTATTCTGCACTGTGTCTCTTCTCTAAGTTTAACTGTAATACTCCGACTGTTCGCCTCTGTCCACTTTCAACCGTCTCTTCTCTGCCTTTCATTTCGTTTTGTTAGAAAAGCTTCAATTCTTCTCAAAACATTCTCTTAGCCTTTTTTGTTCAAGCGTTCTGAAATTAAATGCAGTTGGAAGCCTCTCTTTCTTCTCTGCTGACGACCAAATGATCAAATTGGCCAATCTTTTGTGGAGACCTGTGCTGCTCAAGGTCTTTGACAGCAGCCGCTAATGTCTGTTATGGTGATATGTCCCTCGTAGCTCTATGGCATGACCACTAACCGTTATTATTTTTTCTTCTACTTTTTAAATATTTCAGAGCTCATGTATGACATTTTTTCCGCAAAAACAGTGTCTAAAACTCCGCACACGCTGATTTCTAATCGTCTTGTGGTAACTGTCCCTTATAGGATTGTTGGAAAAATCGTTTGACCGGTTTGCGCATGTTTCCTTCTGAATGCCAATCAGTCCCACCGCGCTCATGCGCAGTAGGGGAGTGACGTCACGGTATCGCATTAGATGAAGTTTGTTTAAAAAATTATTTTCGGTGTTTCCCATGATGAAAAAACAATCTGTGAGGTCGACGTAGTTGTATGTGTTTTATTGAACTAGTCCACGTGGTCAGGTGGAAGAAACCCTGATTTTTCATCTTCACCAGGATCGAGAGAAAAAGTCATCTCTCCGCATATTTAAAGGCTCGTCGTGGGTGCTTGTTTGTGATTGGTCAGTTCTTTCGAAAATTGCTATTCTGCACTGTGTCTCTTCTCTAAGCTCTAAGGTAAAACTCCGACTGTTCACCGTTGTCCACTTTCAACCGTCTCTTCTCTGCCTTTTCTTTGGTTTTGTTAAAAAAGCTTCAATTCTTCTCAAAACATTCTCTTAACCTTTTTTGTTCAAGCGTTCTGAAATTAAATGCAGTTGGAAGCCTCTCTTTCTTCTCTGCTGACGACCAAATAATCAAATTGGCCAATCTTTTGTGGAGACCTGTGCTGCTCAAGGTCTTTGACAGCAGCCGCTAATGTCTGTTATGGTGATATGTCCCTCGTAGCTCTATGGCATGACCACTAACCGTTATTATTTTTTCTTCTACTTTTTAAATATTTCAGAGCTCATGTATGACATTTTTTTCCCAAAAAAATAGTGTCTAAAACTCCGCACACGCTGATTTCTAATCGTCTTGTGGTAACTGTCCCTTATAGGATTGTTGGAAAAATCGGTTGACCGGTTTGCGCATGTTTGCTTCTGAATGCCAATCAGCCCCACCGCGCTCATGCGCAGTAGGGGAGTGACGTCACGGTATCGCATTAGATGAAGTTTGTTAAAAAAAATATTTTCGTTGTTTCCGATGATGAAAAAACAATCTGTGAGGTCGACGTAGTTGTATGTGTTTTATAGAACTAGTCCACGTGGTCAGGTGGAAGAAACCCTGATTTTTTATCTTTACCAGGATCGAGAGAAAAAGTCATCTCTTCGCATATTTAAAGGCTCGTCTTGAGTGCTTGTTTGTGATTGGTCAGTTCTTTCGAAAATTGCTATTCTGCACTGTGTCTCTTCTCTAAGCTTAAATGTAATACTCCGACTGTTCGCCTCTGTCCACATTCAACCGTCTCTTCTCTGCCTTTCATTTCGTTTTGTTAGAAAAGCTTCAATTCTTCTCAAAACATTCTCTTAACCTTTTTTGTTCAAGCGTTCTGAAATTAAATGCAGTTGGAATCCCCTCTTTCTTCTCTGCTGACGACCAAATGATCAAATTGGCCAATCTTTTGTGGAGACCTGTGCTGCTCAAGGTTTTTAACAGCAGCCGCTAATGTCTGTTATGGTGATATGTCCCTCGTAGCTCTATGGCATGACCACTAACCGTTATTATCTTTTATTCTACTTTTTAAATATTTCAGAGCTCATGTATGACATTTTTTCCGCAAAAACAGTGTCTAAAACTCCGCACACGCTGATTTCTAATCGTCTTGTGGTAACTGTCCCTTATAGGATTGTTGGAAAAATCGTTTGACCGGTTTGCGCATGTTTCCTTCTGAATGCCAATCAGTCCCACCGAGCTCATGCGCAGTAGTGGAGTGACGTCACGGTATTGCATTAGATGAAGTTTGTTTAAAAAATTATTTTCCGATGATGAAAAAACAATCTGTGAGGTCGACTTAGTTGTATTTGTTTAATAGAACTAGTCCACGTGGTCAGGTGGAAGAAACCCTGATTTTTCATCTTCACCAGGATCGAGAGAAAAAGTCATCTCTCCGCATATTTAAAGGCTCGTCGTGAGTGCTTGTTTGTAATTGGTCAGTTCTTTCGAAAATTGCTATTCTGCACTGTGTCTCTTCTCTAAGCTCTAAGGTAATACTCCGACTGTTCACCGTTGTCCACTTTCAACCGTCTCTTCTCTGCCTTTTCTTTGGTTTTGTTAAAAAGGCTTCAATTCTTCTGAAAACATTCTCTTAACCTTTTTTGTTCGAGCGTTCTGAAATTAAATGCAGTTGGAAGCCTCTCTTTCTTCTCTGCTGACGACCAAATAATCAAATTGGCCAATCTTTTGTGGAGACCTGTGCTGCTCAAGGTCTTTGACAGCAGCCGCTAATGTCTTTTATGGTGATATGCCCCTCGTAGCTCTATGGCATGACCACTAACCGTTATTATTTTTTCTTCTACTTTTTAAATATTTCAGAGCTCATGTATGCCATTTTTTTCCCAAAAAAATAGTGTCTAAAACTCCGCACACGCTGATTTCTAATCGTCTTGTGGTAACTGTCCCTTATAGGATTGTTGGAAAAATCGTTTGACCGGTTTGCGCATGTTTGCTTCTGAATGCCAATCAGCCCCTCCGCGCTCATTCGCAGTAGGGGAGTGACGTCACGGTATCGCATTAGATGAAGTTTGTTAAAAAAATTATTTTCGTTGTTTCCGATGATGAAAAAACAATCTGTGAGGTCGACGTAGTTGTATGTGTTTTATAGAACTAGTCCACGTGGTCAGGTGGAAGAAACCCTGATTTTTTATCTTCACCAGGATCGAGAGAAAAAGTCATCTCTCCGCATATTTAAAGGCTCGTCTTGAGTGCTTGTTTGTGATTGGTCAGTTCTTTCGAAAATTGCTATTCTGCACTGTGTCTCTTCTCTAAGCTTAAAGATAATACTCCGACTGTTCGCCTCTGTCCACTTTCAACCGTCTCTTCTCTGCCTTTCATTTCGTTTTGTTAGAAAAGCTTCAATTCTTCTCAAAACATTCTCTTAACCTTTTTTGTTCAAGCGTTCTGAAATTAAATGCAGTTGGAATCCCCTCTTTCTTCTCTGCTGACGACCAAATGATCAAATTGGCCAATCTTTTGTGGAGACTTGTGCTGCTCAAGGTTTTTAATAGCAGCCGCTAATGTCTGTTATGGTGATATGTCCCTCGTAGCTCTATGGCATGACCACTAACCGTTTTTATTTTGTCTTCTACTTTTTAAATATTTCAGAGCTCATGTATGACATTTTTCCTCCAAAAACAGTGTCTAAAACTCTGCACACGCTGATTTCTAATCGTCTTGTGGTAACTGTCCCTTATAGGATTGTTGGAAAAATCGTTTGACCGGTTTGCGCATGTTTGCTTCTGAATGCCAATCAGCCCCACCGCGCTCATGCGCAGTAGGGGAGTGACGTCACGGTATCGCATTAGATGAAGTTTGTTTAAAAAATTATTTTCGTTGTTTCCGATGATGAAAAAACAATCTGTGAGGTCGACGTAGTTGTATGTGTTTTATTGAACTAGTCCACGTGGTCAGGTGGAAGAAACCCTGATTTTTCATCTTCACCAGGATCGAGAGAAAAAGTCATCTCTCCGCATATTTAAAGGCTCGTCGTGAGTGCTTGTTTGTGATTGGTCAATTCTTTCGAAAATTGCTATTCTGCACTGTGTCTCTTCTCTAAGTTTAACTGTAATACTCCGACTGTTCGCCTCTGTCCACTTTCAACCTTCTTCTCTTTGCCTTTTATTTGGTTTTGTTAGAAAAGCTTCAATTCTTCTCAAAACATTCTCTTAACCTTTTTTGTTCAAGCGTTCTGAAATTAAATGCAGTTGGAATCCCCTCTTTCTTCTCTGCTGACGACCAAATGATCAAATTGGCCAATCTTTGGACATCCGCCCTCTGGTGAGCCCATCCATGGACCCTCTTCAGTTCGCCTACCAGCCTGGTGTCGGGGTGGATGATGCTGTCATCTATCTTCTACACAGAGCTCTTTCTCACCTGGAGAAGCCCGGCAGCACTGTGAGGATCACCTTCTTCGATTTCTCCAGTGCTTTTAACACCATACAGCCAGGCCTCCTAAAGGACAAGTTGGGACATTGTGGAGTGGACAGTCACCTGTCAAACTGGATACTGGACTACCTCACCAACCGACCACAGTATGTGAGGGCACGGGACTGTGTCTCTGACTTGGTGGTCAGCAGCACAGGAGCCCCTCAAGGAACGGTCTTGGCACCGTTCCTCTTCACCCTGTACACTGCTGACTTCATGTACAGCTCACCAACCTGTCACCTCCAGAAGTTCTCTGATGACTCAGCGATCGTCGGCCTCATATCCAATGAGGAGGACAGCGAGTACAGAGAACTTATTCAGGACTTTGTGGACTGGTGTCTGCAGAACCATCTGCAGATAAACGCTGGAAAAACCAAAGAACTGGTAGTGGATTTCCGCAGGTGCAGACACCCCTCTCCATCAGTGAACATCCGGGGTATGAACATCGAGAGTGTGGACTCTTATAAATACCTGGGTGTTCATCTGAACAACAAACTGGACTGGTCAGTCAACACTGCTGCTCTCTATAAGAAAGGCCAGAGCAGACTCTACCTGCTGAGGAGATTGAGGTCCTTTGGAGTGCAGGGAGCACTTCTGAGGACGTTCTTCGACACAGTGGTGGCATCTGCCATCTTTTATGGAGTGGTCTGCTGGGGTAGTAGCATCTCGACGGCAGATAAGAAGAGACTGGACAAACTCATAAAGAGGGCCGGCTCTGTCCTGGGGTGCTTCCTAGACCCAGTGCAGGTGGTGGGAGACAGGAGGATGACAGCCAAGCTGGCATCCATGCGGAAGAACAGCTCCCACCCCATGCATGAGACTCTGGCAGCACTGGGCAGCTCCTTTAGCGACAGACTGCTTCACCCCAAGTGTGTGAAGGAGCGGTATCGCAGGTCCTTCCTTCCTGCTGCCGTCAGACTGCACAACCAGCACTGCTCCCAACGGACCACATACACACACACTTAACTACACACACATGTTCATGTTCAGGGAATACTATGTGCAATATCCCACCCCCATGTGCAATTAAGAGTCTTTTACTGTAAATAATATTGTTTATTGTTTATTGCTTTTTTAATTCTATTTATATTGTGTGTATATAGTGTAAATTATTTATCCAAATTTTTTGTAACTGAGTGTCCTGCTATCCCTTTCTGCTGCTACACTGTGAATTTCCCCACTGCGGGACTAATAAAGGATTATCTTATCTTATCTTATCTTATCTTATCTTTTGTGGAGACCTGTGCTGCTCAAGGTCTTTGACAGCAGCCGCTAATGTCTGTTATGGTGATATGTCCCTCGTAGCTCTATGGCATGACCACTAACCGTTATTATTTTTTCTTCTACTCTTTAAATATTTCAGAGCTCATGTATGACATTTTTTTCCCAGAAAAACAGTGTCTAAAACTCCGCACACGCTGATTTCTAATCGTCTTGTGATAACTGTCCCTTATAGGATTGTTGGAAAAATCGTTTGACCGGTTTGCGCATGTTTGCTTCTGAATGCCAATCAGCCCCACCGCGCTCATGCGCAGTAGGGGAGTGACGTCACGGTATCGCATTAGATGAAGTTTGTTAAAAAAATTATTTTCGTTGTTTCCGATGATGAAAAAACAATCTGTGAGGTCGACATAGTTGTATGTGTTTTATAGAACTAGTCCACGTGGTCAGGTGGAAGAAACCCTGATTTTTCATCTTCACCACGATCGAGAGAAAAAGTCATCTCTCCGCATATTTAAAGGCTCGTCTTGAGTGCTTGTTTGTGATTGGTCAGTTCTTTCGAAAATTGCTATTCTGCACTGTGTCTTTTCTCTAAGTTTAACTGTAATACTCCGACTGTTCGCCTCTGTCCACTTTCAACCGTCTCTTCTCTGACTTTCATTTCGTTTTGTTAGAAAAGCTTCAATTCTTCTCAAAACATTCTCTTAGCCTTTTTTGTTCAAGCGTTCTGAAATTAAATGCAGTTGGAAGCCTCTCTTTCTTCTCTGCTGACGACCAAATGATCAAATTGGCCAATCTTTTGTGGAGACCTGTGCTGCTCAAGGTCTTTGACAGCAGCCGCTAATGTCTGTTATGGTGATATGTCCCTCGTAGCTCTATGGCATGACCACTAACCGTTATTATTTTTTCTTCTACTTTTTAAATATTTCAGAGCTCATGTATGACATTTTTTCCGCAAAAACAGTGTCTAAAACTCCGCACACGCTGATTTCTAATCGTCTTGTGGTAACTGTCCCTTATAGGATTGTTGGAAAAATCGTTTGACCGGTTTGCGCATGTTTCCTTCTGAATGCCAATCAGTCCCACCGCGCTCATGCGTAGTAGGGGAGTGACGTCACGGTATCGCATTAGATGAAGTTTGTTTAAAAAATTATTTTCGGTGTTTCCGATGATGAAAAAACAATCTGTGAGGTCGACGTAGTTGTATGTGTTTTATTGAACTAGTCCACGTGGTCAGGTGGAAGAAACCCTGATTTTTCATTTTCACCAGGATCGAGAGAAAAAGTCATCTCTCCGCATATTTAAAGGCTCGTCGTGGGTGCTTGTTTGTGATTGGTCAGTTCTTTCGAAAATTGCTATTCTGCACTGTGTCTCTTCTCTAAGCTCTAAGGTAAAACTCCGACTGTTCACCGTTGTCCACTTTCAACCGTCTCTTCTCTGCCTTTTCTTTGGTTTTGTTAAAAAAGCTTCAATTCTTCTCAAAACATTCTCTTAACCTTTTTTGTTCAAGCGTTCTGAAATTAAATGCAGTTGGAAGCCTCTCTTTCTTCTCTGCTGACGACCAAATAATCAAATTGGCCAATCTTTTGTGGAGACCTGTGCTGCTCAAGGTCTTTGACAGCAGCCGCTAATGTCTGTTATGGTGATATGTCCCTCGTAGCTCTATGGCATGACCACTAACCGTTATTATTTTTTCTTCTACTTTTTAAATTTTTCAGAGCTCATGTATGACATTTTTTTCCCAAAAAAATAGTGTCTAAAACTCCGCACACGCTGATTTCTAATCGTCTTGTGGTAACTGTCCCTTATAGGATTGTTGGAAAAATCGGTTGACCGGTTTGCGCATGTTTGCTTCTGAATGCCAATCAGCCCCACCGCGCTCATGCGCAGTAGGGGAGTGACGTCACGGTATCGCATTAGATGAAGTTTGTTAAAAAAAATATTTTCGTTGTTTCCGATGATGAAAAAACAATCTGTGAGGTCGACGTAGTTGTATGTGTTTTATAGAACTAGTCCACGTGGTCAGGTGGAAGAAACCCTGATTTTTTATCTTTACCAGGATCGAGAGAAAAAGTCATCTCTTCGCATATTTAAAGGCTCGTCTTGAGTGCTTGTTTGTGATTGGTCAGTTCTTTCGAAAATTGCTATTCTGCACTGTGTCTCTTCTCTAAGCTTAAAGGTAATACTCCGACTGTTCGCCTCTGTCCACATTCAACCGTCTCTTCTCTGCCTTTCATTTCGTTTTGTTAGAAAAGCTTCAATTCTTCTCAAAACATTCTCTTAACCTTTTTTGTTCAAGCGTTCTGAAATTAAATGCAGTTGGAATCCCCTCTTTCTTCTCTGCTGACGACCAAATGATCAAATTGGCCAATCTTTTGTGGAGACCTGTGCTGCTCAAGGTTTTTAACAGCAGCCGCTAATGTCTGTTATGGTGATATGTCCCTCGTAGCTCTATGGCATGACCACTAACCGTTATTATTTTTTATTCTACTTTTTAAATATTTCAGAGCTCATGTATGACATTTTTTCCGCAAAAACAGTGTCTAAAACTCCGCACACGCTGATTTCTAATCGTCTTGTGGTAACTGTCCCTTATAGGATTGTTGGAAAAATCGTTTGACCGGTTTGCGCATGTTTCCTTCTGAATGCCAATCAGTCCCACCGAGCTCATGCGCAGTAGTGGAGTGACGTCACGGTATTGCATTAGATGAAGTTTGTTTAAAAAATTATTTTCCGATGATGAAAAAACAATCTGTGAGGTCGACTTAGTTGTATTTGTTTAATAGAACTAGTCCACGTGGTCAGGTGGAAGAAACCCTGATTTTTCATCTTCACCAGGATCGAGAGAAAAAGTCATCTCTCCGCATATTTAAAGGCTCGTCGTGAGTGCTTGTTTGTAATTGGTCAGTTCTTTCGAAAATTGCTATTCTGCACTGTGTCTCTTCTCTAAGCTCTAAGGTAATACTCCGACTGTTCACCGTTGTCCACTTTCAACCGTCTCTTCTCTGCCTTTTCTTTGGTTTTGTTAAAAAGGCTTCAATTCTTCTGAAAACATTCTCTTAACCTTTTTTGTTCGAGCGTTCTGAAATTAAATGCAGTTGGAAGCCTCTCTTTCTTCTCTGCTGACGACCAAATAATCAAATTGGCCAATCTTTTGTGGAGACCTGTGCTGCTCAAGGTCTTTGACAGCAGCCGCTAATGTCTTTTATGGTGATATGCCCCTCGTAGCTCTATGGCATGACCACTAACCGTTATTATTTTTTCTTCTACTTTTTAAATATTTCAGAGCTCATGTATGCCATTTTTTTCCCAAAAAAATAGTGTCTAAAACTCCGCACACGCTGATTTCTAATCGTCTTGTGGTAACTGTCCCTTATAGGATTGTTGGAAAAATCGTTTGACCGGTTTGCGCATGTTTGCTTCTGAATGCCAATCAGCCCCTCCGCGCTCATTCGCAGTAGGGGAGTGACGTCACGGTATCGCATTAGATGAAGTTTGTTAAAAAAATTATTTTCGTTGTTTCCGATGATGAAAAAACAATCTGTGAGGTCGACGTAGTTGTATGTGTTTTATAGAACTAGTCCACGTGGTCAGGTGGAAGAAACCCTGATTTTTTATCTTCACCAGGATCGAGAGAAAAAGTCATCTCTCCGCATATTTAAAGGCTCGTCTTGAGTGCTTGTTTGTGATTGGTCAGTTCTTTCGAAAATTGCTATTCTGCGCTGTGTCTCTTCTCTAAGCTTAAAGATAATACTCCGACTGTTCGCCTCTGTCCACTTTCAACCGTCTCTTCTCTGCCTTTCATTTCGTTTTGTTAGAAAAGCTTCAATTCTTCTCAAAACATTCTCTTAACCTTTTTTGTTCAAGCGTTCTGAAATTAAATGCAGTTGGAATCCCCTCTTTCTTCTCTGCTGACGACCAAATGATCAAATTGGCCAATCTTTTGTGGAGACTTGTGCTGCTCAAGGTTTTTAATAGCAGCCGCTAATGTCTGTTATGGTGATATGTCCCTCGTAGCTCTATGGCATGACCACTAACCGTTTTTATTTTGTCTTCTACTTTTTAAATATTTCAGAGCTCATGTATGACATTTTTCCTCCAAAAACAGTGTCTAAAACTCTGCACACGCTGATTTCTAATCGTCTTGTGGTAACTGTCCCTTATAGGATTGTTGGAAAAATCGTTTGACCGGTTTGCGCATGTTTGCTTCTGAATGCCAATCAGCCCCACCGCGCTCATGCGCAGTAGGGGAGTGACGTCACGGTATCGCATTAGATGAAGTTTGTTTAAAAAATTATTTTCGTTGTTTCCGATGATGAAAAAACAATCTGTGAGGTCGACGTAGTTGTATGTGTTTTATTGAACTAGTCCACGTGGTCAGGTGGAAGAAACCCTGATTTTTCATCTTCACCAGGATCGAGAGAAAAAGTCATCTCTCCGCATATTTAAAGGCTCGTCGTGAGTGCTTGTTTGTGATTGGTCAGTTCTTTCGAAAATTGCTATTCTGCACTGTGTCTCTTCTCTAAGTTTAACTGTAATACTCCGACTGTTCGCCTCTGTCCACTTTCAACCGTCTTCTCTCTGCCTTTTATTTGGTTTTGTTAGAAAAGCTTCAATTCTTCTCAAAACATTCTCTTAACCTTTTTTGTTCAAGCGTTCTGAAATTAAATGCAGTTGGAATCCCCTCTTTCTTCTCTGCTGACGACCAAATAATCAAATTGGCCAATCTTTTGTGGAGACCTGTGCTGCTCAAATTCTTTGACAGCAGCCGCTAATGTCTGCTATGGTGATATGCCTCTCGTAGCTCTATGGCATGACCACTAACCGTTATTATTTTTTCTTCTACTTTTTAAATATTTCAGAGCTCATGTATGACATTTTTCCCCCAAAAAAACAGTGTCTAAAACTCCGCACACGCTGATTTCTAATCGTCTTGTGGTAACTGTCCCTTATAGGATTGTTGGAAAAATCGTTTGACCGGTTTGCGCATGTTTGCTATTGAATGCCAATCAGCCCCACCGCGCTCATGCGCAGTAGAGGAGTGACGCCACGGTATCGCATTAGATGAAGTTTGTTTAAAAAATTATTTTCGTTGTTTCCGATGATGAAAAAACAATCTGTGAGGTCGACGTAGTTGTATGTGTTTTATTGAACTAGTCCACGTGGTCAGGTGGAAGAAACCCTGATTTTTCATCTTCACCAGGATCGAGAGAAAAAGTCATCTCTCCGCATATTTAAAGGCTCGTCGTGAGTGCTTGTTTGTGATTGGTCAGTTCTTTCGAAAATTGCTATTCTGCACTGTGTCTCTTCTCTAAGTTTAACTGTAATACTCCGACTGTTCGCCTCTGTCCACTTTCAACCGTCTTCTCTCTGCCTTTTATTTGGTTTTGTTAGAAAAGCTTCAATTCTTCTCAAAACATTCTCTTAACCTTTTTTGTTCAAGCGTTCTGAAATTAAATGCAGTTGGAATCCCCTCTTTCTTCTCTGCTGACGACCAAATAATCAAATTGGCCAATCTTTTGTGGAGACCTGTGCTGCTCAAGGTCTTTGACAGCAGCCGCTAATGTCTGTTATGGTGATATGTCCCTCGTAGCTCTATGGCATGACCACTAACCGTTATTATTTTTTCTTCTACTCTTTAAATATTTCAGAGCTCATGTATGACATTTTTTTCCCAGAAAAACATTGTCTAAAACTCCGCACACGCTGATTTCTAATCGTCTTGTGGTAACTGTCCCTTATAGGATTGTTGGAAAAATCGTTTGACCGGTTTGCGCATGTTTGCTTCTGAATGCCAATCAGCCCCACCGCGCTCATGCGCAGTAGGGGAGTGACGTCACGGTATCGCATTAGATGAAGTTTGTTAAAAAAAAAAATTTTCGTTGTTTCCGATGAAGAAAAAACAATCTGTGAGGTCGACGTAGTTGTATGTGTTTTATAGAACTAGTCCACGTGGTCAGGTGGAAGAAACCCTGATTTTTTTATCTTCACCAGGATCGAGAGAAAAAGTCATCTCTCCGCATATTTAAAGGCTCGTCTTGAGTGCTTGTTTGTGATTGGTCAGTTCTTTCGAAAATTGCTATTCTGCACTGTGTCTCTTCTCTAAGCTTAAAGGTAATACTCCGACTGTTCGCCTCTGTCCACATTCAACCGTCTCTTCTCTGCCTTTCATTTCGTTTTGTTAGAAAAGCTTCAATTCTTCTCAAAACATTCTCTTAACCTTTTTTGTTCAAGCGTTCTGAAATTAAATGCAGTTGGAAGCCTCTCTTTCTTCTCTGCTGAAGACCAAATGATCAAATTGGCCAATCTTTTGTGGAGTCCTGTGCTGCTCAAGGTCTTTGACAGTAGCCGCTAATGTCTGTTATGGTGATATGTCCCTCGTACCTCAATGGCATGACCACTAACCGTTATTATTTTTTTTCTACTTTTTAAATATTTCAGAGCTCATGTATGACATTTTTTCCGCAAAAACAGTGTCTAAAACTCCGCACACGCTGATTTCTAATCGTCTTGTGGTAACTGTCCCTTATAGGATTGTTGGAAAAATCGTTTGACCGGATTGCGCATGTTTGCTTCTGAATGCCAATCAGCCCCACCGCGCTCATGCGCAGTAGGGGAGTGACGTCACGGTATCGCATTAGATGAAGTTTGTTAAAAAAATTATTTTCGTTGTTTCCGATGATGAAAAAACAATCTGTGAGGTCGACGTAGTTGTATGTGTTTTATAGAACTAGTCCACGTGGTCAGGTGGAAGAAACCCTGATTTTTTTATCTTCACCAGGATCGAGAGAAAAAGTCATCTCTCCGCATATTTAAAGGCTCGTCTTGAGTGTTTGTTTGTGATTGGTCAGTTCTTTCGAAAATTGCTATTCTGCGCTGTCTCTTCTCTAAGCTCTAAGGTAATACTCCGACTGTTCACCGTTGTCCACTTTCAACCGTCTCTTCTCTGCCTTTTCTTTGGTTTTGTTAAAAAAGCTTAAATTCTTCTCAAAACATTCTCTTAACCTTTTTTTGTTCAAGCGTTCTGAAATTAAATGCAGTTGGAATCCTCTCTTTCTTCTCTGCTGACGACCAAATAATCAAATTGGCCAATCTTTTGTGGAGACCTGTGCTGCTCAAGGTCTTTGACAGCAGCCGCTAATGTCTGTTATGGTGATATGCCCCTCGTAGCTCTATGGCATGACCACTAACCGTTATTATTTTTTCTTCTACTTTTTAAATATTTCAGAGCTCATGTATGACATTTTTTTCCCAAAAAAACAGTGTCTAAAACTCCGCACACGCTGATTTCTAATCGTCTTGTGGTAACTGTCCCTTATAGGATTGTTGGAAAAATCGTTTGACCGGTTTGCGCATGTTTGCTTCTGAATGCCAATCAGTCCCACCGCGCTCATGCGTAGTAGGGGAGTGACGTCACGGTATCGCATTAGATGAAGTTTGTTTAAAAAATTATTTTCGGTGTTTCCGATGATTAAAAAACAATCGGTGAGGTCTACGTAGTTGTATGTGTTTTATAGAACTAGTCCACGTGGTCAGGTGGAAGAAACCCTGATTTTTCATCTTCACCAGGATCGAGAGAAAAAGTCATCTCTCCGCATATTTAAAGGCTCGTCGTGAGTGCTTGTTTGTGATTGGTCAGTTCTTTCGAAAATTGCTATTCTGCACTGTGTCTCTTCTCTAAGCTCTAAGGTAATACTCCGACTGTTCACCGTTGTCCACTTTCAACCGTCTCTTCTCTGCCTTTTCTTTGGTTTTGTTAAAAAAGCTTCAATTCTTCTCAAAACATTCTCTTAACCTTTTTTGTTCAAGCGTTCTGAAATTAAATGCAGTTGGAAGCCTCTCTTTCTTCTCTGCTGACGACCAAATAATCAAATTGGCCAATCTTTTGTGGAGACCTGTGCTGCTCAAGGTCTTTGACAGCAGCCGCTAATGTCTGTTATGGTGATATGTCCCTCGTAGCTCTATGGCATGACCACTAACCGTTATTATTTTTTCTTCTACTTTTTAAATATTTCAGAGCTCATGTATGACATTTTTTCCGCAAAAACAGTGTCTAAAACTCCGCACACGCTGATTTCTAATCGTCTTGTGGTAACTGTCCCTTATAGGATTGTTGGAAAAATCGTTTGACCGGTTTGCGCATGTTTCCTTCTGAATGCCAATCAGTCCCACCGCGCTCATGCGCAGTAGTGGAGTGACGTCACGGTATCGCATTAGATGAAGTTTGTTTAAAAAATTATTTTCGGTGTTTCCGATGATGAAAAAACAATCTGTGAGGTCGACGTAGTTGTATGTGTTTTATAGAACTAGTCCACGTGGTCAGGTGGAAGAAACCCTGATTTTTCATCTTCACCAGGATCGAGAGAAAAAGTCATCTCTCCGCATATTTAAAGGCTCGTCTTGAGTGCTTGTTTGTGATTGGTCAGTTCTTTCGAAAATTGCTATTCTGCACTGTGTCTCTTCTCTAAGCTTAAAGGTAATACTCCGACTGTTCGCCTCTGTCCACTTTCAACCGTCTCTTCTCTGCCTTTCATTTCGTTTTGTTAGAAAAGCTTCAATTCTTCTCAAAACATTCTCTTAACCTTTTTTGTTCAAGCGTTCTGAAATTAAATGCAGTTGGAATCCCCTCTTTCTTCTCTGCTGACGACCAAATGATCAAATTGGCCAATCTTTTGTGGAGACTTGTGCTGCTCAAGGTTTTTAATAGCAGCCGCTAATGTCTGTTATGGTGATATGTCCCTCGTAGCTCTATGGCATGACCACTAACCGTTTTTATTTTGTCTTCTACTTTTTAAATATTTCAGAGCTCATGTATGACATTTTTCCTCCAAAAACAGTGTCTAAAACTCTGCACACGCTGATTTCTAATCGTCTTGTGGTAACTGTCCCTTATAGGATTGTTGGAAAAATCGTTTGACCGGTTTGCGCATGTTTGCTTCTGAATGCCAATCAGCCCCACCGCGCTCATGCGCAGTAGGGGAGTGACGTCACGGTATCGCATTAGATGAAGTTTGTTTAAAAAATTATTTTCGTTGTTTCCGATGATGAAAAAACAATCTGTGAGGTCGACGTAGTTGTATGTGTTTTATTGAACTAGTCCACGTGGTCAGGTGGAAGAAACCCTGATTTTTCATCTTCACCAGGATCGAGAGAAAAAGTCATCTCTCCGCATATTTAAAGGCTCGTCGTGAGTGCTTGTTTGTGATTGGTCAGTTCTTTCGAAAATTGCTATTCTGCACTGTGTCTCTTCTCTAAGCTCTAAGGTAATACTCCGACTGTTCACCGTTGTCCACTTTCAACCGTCTCTTCTCTGCCTTTTCTTTGGTTTTGTTAAAAAAGCTTCAATTCTTCTCAAAACATTCTCTTAACCTTTTTTGTTCAAGCGTTCTGAAATGAAATGCAGTTGGAAGCCTCTCTTTCTTCTCTGCTGACGACCAAATAATCAAATTGGCCAATCTTTTGTGGAGACCTGTGCTGCTCAAGGTCTTTGACAGCAGCCGCTAATGTCTGTTATGGTGATATGTCCCTCGTAGCTCTATGGCATGACCACTAACCGTTATTATTTTTTCTTCTACTTTTTAAATATTTCAGAGCTCATGTATGACATTTTTCCTCCAAAAACAGTGTCTAAAACTCTGCACACGCTGATTTCTAATCGTCTTGTGGTAACTGTCCCTTATAGGATTGTTGGAAAAATCGTTTGACCGGTTTGCGCATGTTTGCTTCTGAATGCCAATCAGTCCCACCGCGCTCATGCGTAGTAGGGGAGTGACGTCACGGTATCGCATTAGATGAAGTTTGTTTAAAAAATTATTTTCGGTGTTTCCGATGATTAAAAAACAATCGGTGAGGTCTACGTAGTTGTATGTGTTTTATAGAACTAGTCCACGTGGTCAGGTGGAAGAAACCCTGATTTTTCATCTTCACCAGGATCGAGAGAAAAAGTCATCTCTCCGCATATTTAAAGGCTCGTCGTGAGTGCTTGTTTGTGATTGGTCAGTTCTTTCGAAAATTGCTATTCTGCACTGTGTCTCTTCTCTAAGCTCTAAGGTAATACTCCGACTGTTCACCGTTGTCCACTTTCAACCGTCTCTTCTCTGCCTTTTCTTTGGTTTTGTTAAAAAAGCTTCAATTCTTCTCAAAACATTCTCTTAACCTTTTTTGTTCAAGCGTTCTGAAATGAAATGCAGTTGGAAGCCTCTCTTTCTTCTCTGCTGACGACCAAATGATCAAATTGGCCAATCTTTTGTGGAGACCTGTGCTGCTCAAGGTCTTTGACAGCAGCCGCTAATGTCTGTTATGGTGATATGTCCCTCGTAGCTCTATGGCATGACCACTAACCGTTATTATTTTTTCTTCTACTTTTTAAATATTTCAGAGCTCATGTATGACATTTTTTCCGCAAAAACAGTGTCTAAAACTCCGCACACGCTGATTTCTAATCGTCTTGTGGTAACTGTCCCTTATAGGATTGTTGGAAAAATCGTTTGACCGGTTTGCGCATGTTTCCTTCTGAATGCCAATCAGTCCCACCGCGCTCATGCGCAGTAGTGGAGTGACGTCACGGTATCGCATTAGATGAAGTTTGTTTAAAAAATTATTTTCGGTGTTTCCGATGATGAAAAAACAATCTGTGAGGTCGACGTAGTTGTATGTGTTTTATAGAACTAGTCCACGTGGTCAGGTGGAAGAAACCCCGATTTTTCATCTTCACCAGGATCGAGAGAAAAAGTCATCTCTCCGCATATTTAAAGGCTCGTCTTGAGTGCTTGTTTGTGATTGGTCAGTTCTTTCGAAAATTGCTATTCTGCACTGTGTCTCTTCTCTAAGCTTAAAGGTAATACTCCGACTGTTCGCCTCTGTCCACTTTCAACCGTCTCTTCTCTGCCTTTCATTTCGTTTTGTTAGAAAAGCTTCAATTCTTCTCAAAACATTCTCTTAACCTTTTTTGTTCAAGCGTTCTGAAATTAAATGCAGTTGGAATCCCCTCTTTCTTCTCTGCTGACGACCAAATGATCAAATTGGCCAATCTTTTGTGGAGACTTGTGCTGCTCAAGGTTTTTAATAGCAGCCGCTAATGTCTGTTATGGTGATATGTCCCTCGTAGCTCTATGGCATGACCACTAACCGTTTTTATTTTGTCTTCTACTTTTTAAATATTTCAGAGCTCATGTATGACATTTTTCCTCCAAAAACAGTGTCTAAAACTCCGCACACGCTGATTTCTAATCGTCTTGTGGTAACTGTCCCTTATAGGATTGTTGGAAAAATCGTTTGACCGGTTTGCGCATGTTTGCTTCTGAATGCCAATCAGTCCCACCGCGCTCATGCGTAGTAGGGGAGTGACGTCACGGTATCGCATTAGATGAAGTTTGTTTAAAAAATTATTTTCGGTGTTTCCGATGATTAAAAAACAATCGGTGAGGTCTACGTAGTTGTATGTGTTTTATAGAACTAGTCCACGTGGTCAGGTGGAAGAAACCCTGATTTTTCATCTTCACCAGGATCGAGAGAAAAAGTCATCTCTCCGCATATTTAAAGGCTCGTCGTGAGTGCTTGTTTGTGATTGGTCAGTTCTTTCGAAAATTGCTATTCTGCACTGTGTCTCTTCTCTAAGCTCTAAGGTAATACTCCGACTGTTCACCGTTGTCCACTTTCAACCGTCTCTTCTCTGCCTTTTCTTTGGTTTTGTTAAAAAAGCTTCAATTCTTCTCAAAACATTCTCTTAACCTTTTTTGTTCAAGCGTTCTGAAATTAAATGCAGTTGGAAGCCTCTCTTTCTTCTCTGCTGACGACCAAATAATCAAATTGGCCAATCTTTTGTGGAGACCTGTGCTGCTCAAGGTCTTTGACAGCAGCCGCTAATGTCTTTTATGGTGATATGCCCCTCGTAGCTCTATGGCATGACCACTAACCGTTATTATTTTTTCTTCTACTTTTTAAATATTTCAGAGCTCATGTATGCCATTTTTTTCCCAAAAAAATAGTGTCTAAAACTCCGCACACGCTGATTTCTAATCGTCTTGTGGTAACTGTCCCTTATAGGATTGTTGGAAAAATCGTTTGACCGGTTTGCGCATGTTTGCTTCTGAATGCCAATCAGCCCCTCCGCGCTCATTCGCAGTAGGGGAGTGACGTCACGGTATCGCATTAGATGAAGTTTGTTAAAAAAATTATTTTCGTTGTTTCCGATGATGAAAAAACAATCTGTGAGGTCGACGTAGTTGTATGTGTTTTATAGAACTAGTCCACGTGGTCAGGTGGAAGAAACCCTGATTTTTTATCTTCACCAGGATCGAGAGAAAAAGTCATCTCTCCGCATATTTAAAGGCTCGTCTTGAGTGCTTGTTTGTGATTGGTCAGTTCTTTCGAAAATTGCTATTCTGCGCTGTGTCTCTTCTCTAAGCTTAAAGATAATACTCCGACTGTTCGCCTCTGTCCACTTTCAACCGTCTCTTCTCTGCCTTTCATTTCGTTTTGTTAGAAAAGCTTCAATTCTTCTCAAAACATTCTCTTAACCTTTTTTGTTCAAGCGTTCTGAAATTAAATGCAGTTGGAATCCCCTCTTTCTTCTCTGCTGCCGACCAAATGATCAAATTGGCCAATCTTTTGTGGAGACTTGTGCTGCTCAAGGTTTTTAATAGCAGCCGCTAATGTCTGTTATGGTGATATGTCCCTCGTAGCTCTATGGCATGACCACTAACCGTTTTTATTTTGTCTTCTACTTTTTAAATATTTCAGAGCTCATGTATGACATTTTTCCTCCAAAAACAGTGTCTAAAACTCTGCACACGCTGATTTCTAATCGTCTTGTGGTAACTGTCCCTTATAGGATTGTTGGAAAAATCGTTTGACCGGTTTGCGCATGTTTGCTTCTGAATGCCAATCAGCCCCACCGCGCTCATGCGCAGTAGGGGAGTGACGTCACGGTATCGCATTAGATGAAGTTTGTTTAAAAAATTATTTTCGTTGTTTCCGATGATGAAAAAACAATCTGTGAGGTCGACGTAGTTGTATGTGTTTTATTGAACTAGTCCACGTGGTCAGGTGGAAGAAACCCTGATTTTTCATCTTCACCAGGATCGAGAGAAAAAGTCATCTCTCCGCATATTTAAAGGCTCGTCGTGAGTGCTTGTTTGTGATTGGTCAGTTCTTTCGAAAATTGCTATTCTGCACTGTGTCTCTTCTCTAAGTTTAACTGTAATACTCCGACTGTTCGCCTCTGTCCACTTTCAACCGTCTTCTCTCTGCCTTTTATTTGGTTTTGTTAGAAAAGCTTCAATTCTTCTCAAAACATTCTCTTAACCTTTTTTGTTCAAGCGTTCTGAAATTAAATGCAGTTGGAATCCCCTCTTTCTTCTCTGCTGACGACCAAATAATCAAATTGGCCAATCTTTTGTGGAGACCTGTGCTGCTCAAATTCTTTGACAGCAGCCGCTAATGTCTGCTATGGTGATATGCCTCTCGTAGCTCTATGGCATGACCACTAACCGTTATTATTTTTTCTTCTACTTTTTAAATATTTCAGAGCTCATGTATGACATTTTTCCCCCAAAAAAACAGTGTCTAAAACTCCGCACACGCTGATTTCTAATCGTCTTGTGGTAACTGTCCCTTATAGGATTGTTGGAAAAATCGTTTGACCGGTTTGCGCATGTTTGCTATTGAATGCCAATCAGCCCCACCGCGCTCATGCGCAGTAGAGGAGTGACGCCACGGTATCGCATTAGATGAAGTTTGTTTAAAAAATTATTTTCGTTGTTTCCGATGATGAAAAAACAATCTGTGAGGTCGACGTAGTTGTATGTGTTTTATTGAACTAGTCCACGTGGTCAGGTGGAAGAAACCCTGATTTTTCATCTTCACCAGGATCGAGAGAAAAAGTCATCTCTCCGCATATTTAAAGGCTCGTCGTGAGTGCTTGTTTGTGATTGGTCAGTTCTTTCGAAAATTGCTATTCTGCACTGTGTCTCTTCTCTAAGTTTAACTGTAATACTCCGACTGTTCGCCTCTGTCCACTTTCAACCGTCTTCTCTCTGCCTTTTATTTGGTTTTGTTAGAAAAGCTTCAATTCTTCTCAAAACATTCTCTTAACCTTTTTTGTTCAAGCGTTCTGAAATTAAATGCAGTTGGAATCCCCTCTTTCTTCTCTGCTGACGACCAAATAATCAAATTGGCCAATCTTTTGTGGAGACCTGTGCTGCTCAAGGTCTTTGACAGCAGCCGCTAATGTCTGTTATGGTGATATGTCCCTCGTAGCTCTATGGCATGACCACTAACCGTTATTATTTTTTCTTCTACTCTTTAAATATTTCAGAGCTCATGTATGACATTTTTTTCCCAGAAAAACAGTGTCTAAAACTCCGCACACGCTGATTTCTAATCGTCTTGTGGTAACTGTCCCTTATAGGATTGTTGGAAAAATCGTTTGACCGGTTTGCGCATGTTTGCTTCTGAATGCCAATCAGCCCCACCGCGCTCATGCGCAGTAGGGGAGTGACGTCACGGTATCGCATTAGATGAAGTTTGTTAAAAAAAAAAATTTTCGTTGTTTCCGATGAAGAAAAAACAATCTGTGAGGTCGACGTAGTTGTATGTGTTTTATAGAACTAGTCCACGTGGTCAGGTGGAAGAAACCCTGATTTTTTTATCTTCACCAGGATCGAGAGAAAAAGTCATCTCTCCGCATATTTAAAGGCTCGTCTTGAGTGCTTGTTTGTGATTGGTCAGTTCTTTCGAAAATTGCTATTCTGCACTGTGTCTCTTCTCTAAGCTTAAAGGTAATACTCCGACTGTTCGCCTCTGTCCACATTCAACCGTCTCTTCTCTGCCTTTCATTTGGTTTTGTTAGAAAAGCTTCAATTTTTCTCAAAACATTCTCTTAACCTTTTTTGTTCAAGCGTTCTGAAATTAAATGCAGTTGGAAGCCTCTCTTTCTTCTCTGCTGAAGACCAAATGATCAAATTGGCCAATCTTTTGTGGAGTCCTGTGCTGCTCAAGGTCTTTGACAGTAGCCGCTAATGTCTGTTATGGTGATATGTCCCTCGTACCTCAATGGCATGACCACTAACCGTTATTATTTTTTTTCTACTTTTTAAATATTTCAGAGCTCATGTATGACATTTTTTCCGCAAAAACAGTGTCTAAAACTCCGCACACGCTGATTTCTAATCGTCTTGTGGTAACTGTCCCTTATAGGATTGTTGGAAAAATCGTTTGACCGGATTGCGCATGTTTGCTTCTGAATGCCAATCAGCCCCACCGCGCTCATGCGCAGTAGGGGAGTGACGTCACGGTATCGCATTAGATGAAGTTTGTTAAAAAAATTATTTTCGTTGTTTCCGATGATGAAAAAACAATCTGTGAGGTCGACGTAGTTGTATGTGTTTTATAGAACTAGTCCACGTGGTCAGGTGGAAGAAACCCTGATTTTTTTTATCTTCACCAGGATCGAGAGAAAAAGTCATCTCTCCGCATATTTAAAGGCTCGTCTTGAGTGTTTGTTTGTGATTGGTCAGTTCTTTCGAAAATTGCTATTCTGCGCTGTCTCTTCTCTAAGCTCTAAGGTAATACTCCGACTGTTCACCGTTGTCCACTTTCAACCGTCTCTTCTCTGCCTTTTCTTTGGTTTTGTTAAAAAAGCTTCAATTCTTCTGAAAACATTCTCTTAACCTTTTTTTGTTCAAGCGTTCTGAAATTAAATGCAGTTGGAATCCTCTCTTTCTTCTCTGCTGACGACCAAATAATCAAATTGGCCAATCTTTTGTGGAGACCTGTGCTGCTCAAGGTCTTTGACAGCAGCCGCTAATGTCTGTTATGGTGATATGCCCCTCGTAGCTCTATGGCATGACCACTAACCGTTATTATTTTTTCTTCTACTTTTTAAATATTTCAGAGCTCATGTATGACATTTTTTTCCCAAAAAAACAGTGTCTAAAACTCCGCACACGCTGATTTCTAATCGTCTTGTGGTAACTGTCCCTTATAGGATTGTTGGAAAAATCGTTTGACCGGTTTGCGCATGTTTGCTTCTGAATGCCAATCAGCCCCACCGCGCTCATGCGCAGTAGGGGAGTGACGTCACGGTATCGCATTAGATGAAGTTTGTTAAAAAAATTATTTTCGTTGTTTCCGATGATGAAAAAACAATCTGTGAGGTCGACGTAGTTGTATGTGTTTTATAGAACTAGTCCACGTGGTCAGGTGGAAGAAACCCTGATTTTTCATCTTCACCAGGATCGAGAGAAAAAGTCATCTCTCCGCATATTTAAAGGCTCGTCTTGAGTGCTTGTTTGTGATTGGTCAGTTCTTTCGAAAATTGCTATTCTGTACTGTGTCTCTTCTCTAAGTTTAACTGTAATACTCCGACTGTTCGCCTCTGTCCACTTTCAACCGTCTCTTCTCTGCCTTTCATTTCGTTTTGTTAGAAAAGCTTAAATTCTTCTGAAAACATTCTCTTAACCTTTTTTGTTCAAGCGTTCTGAAATTAAATGCAGTTGGAAGCCTCTCTTTCTTCTCTGCTGACGACCAAATGATCAAATTGGCCAATCTTTTGTGGAGACCTGTGCTGCTCAAGGTCTTTGACAGCAGCCGCTAATGTCTGTTATGGTGATATGTCCCTCGTAGCTCTATGGCATGACCACTAACCGTTATTATTTTTTCTTCTACTTTTTAAATATTTCAGAGCTCATGTATGACATTTTTTCCGCAAAAACAGTGTCTAAAACTCCGCACACGCTGATTTCTAATCGTCTTGTGGTAACTGTCCCTTATAGGATTGTTGGAAAAATCGTTTGACCGGTTTGCGCATGTTTGCTTCTGAATGCCAATCAGTCCCACCGCGCTCATGCGTAGTAGGGGAGTGACGTCACGGTATCGCATTAGATGAAGTTTGTTTAAAAAATTATTTTCGGTGTTTCCGATGATTAAAAAACAATCGGTGAGGTCTACGTAGTTGTATGTGTTTTATAGAACTAGTCCACGTGGTCAGGTGGAAGAAACCCTGATTTTTCATCTTCACCAGGATCGAGAGAAAAAGTCATCTCTCCGCATATTTAAAGGCTCGTCGTGAGTGCTTGTTTGTGATTGGTCAGTTCTTTCGAAAATTGCTATTCTGCACTGTGTCTCTTCTCTAAGCTCTAAGGTAATACTCCGACTGTTCACCGTTGTCCACTTTCAACCGTCTCTTCTCTGCCTTTTCTTTGGTTTTGTTAAAAAAGCTTCAATTCTTCTCAAAACATTCTCTTAACCTTTTTTGTTCAAGCGTTCTGAAATTAAATGCAGTTGGAAGCCTCTCTTTCTTCTCTGCTGACGACCAAATAATCAAATTGGCCAATCTTTTGTGGAGACCTGTGCTGCTCAAGGTCTTTGACAGCAGCCGCTAATGTCTGTTATGGTGATATGTCCCTCGTAGCTCTATGGCATGACCACTAACCGTTATTATTTTTTCTTCTACTTTTTAAATATTTCAGAGCTCATGTATGACATTTTTTCCGCAAAAACAGTGTCTAAAACTCCGCACACGCTGATTTCTAATCGTCTTGTGGTAACTGTCCCTTATAGGATTGTTGGAAAAATCGTTTGACCGGTTTGCGCATGTTTCCTTCTGAATGCCAATCAGTCCCACCGCGCTCATGCGCAGTAGTGGAGTGACGTCACGGTATCGCATTAGATGAAGTTTGTTTAAAAAATTATTTTCGGTGTTTCCGATGATGAAAAAACAATCTGTGAGGTCGACGTAGTTGTATGTGTTTTATAGAACTAGTCCACGTGGTCAGGTGGAAGAAACCCTGATTTTTCATCTTCACCAGGATCGAGAGAAAAAGTCATCTCTCCGCATATTTAAAGGCTCGTCTTGAGTGCTTGTTTGTGATTGGTCAGTTCTTTCGAAAATTGCTATTCTGCACTGTGTCTCTTCTCTAAGCTTAAAGGTAATACTCCGACTGTTCGCCTCTGTCCACTTTCAACCGTCTCTTCTCTGCCTTTCATTTCGTTTTGTTAGAAAAGCTTCAATTCTTCTCAAAACATTCTCTTAACCTTTTTTGTTCAAGCGTTCTGAAATTAAATGCAGTTGGAATCCCCTCTTTCTTCTCTGCTGACGACCAAATGATCAAATTGGCCAATCTTTTGTGGAGACTTGTGCTGCTCAAGGTTTTTAATAGCAGCCGCTAATGTCTGTTATGGTGATATGTCCCTCGTAGCTCTATGGCATGACCACTAACCGTTTTTATTTTGTCTTCTACTTTTTAAATATTTCAGAGCTCATGTATGACATTTTTCCTCCAAAAACAGTGTCTAAAACTCTGCACACGCTGATTTCTAATCGTCTTGTGGTAACTGTCCCTTATAGGATTGTTGGAAAAATCGTTTGACCGGTTTGCGCATGTTTGCTTCTGAATGCCAATCAGCCCCACCGCGCTCATGCGCAGTAGGGGAGTGACGTCACGGTATCGCATTAGATGAAGTTTGTTTAAAAAATTATTTTCGTTGTTTCCGATGATGAAAAAACAATCTGTGAGGTCGACGTAGTTGTATGTGTTTTATTGAACTAGTCCACGTGGTCAGGTGGAAGAAACCCTGATTTTTCATCTTCACCAGGATCGAGAGAAAAAGTCATCTCTCCGCATATTTAAAGGCTCGTCGTGAGTGCTTGTTTGTGATTGGTCAGTTCTTTCGAAAATTGCTATTCTGCACTGTGTCTCTTCTCTAAGTTTAACTGTAATACTCCGACTGTTCGCCTCTGTCCACATTCAACCGTCTCTTCTCTGCCTTTCATTTCGTTTTGTTAGAAAAGCTTCAATTCTTCTCAAAACATTCTCTTAACCTTTTTTGTTCAAGCGTTCTGAAATTAAATGCAGTTGGAATCCCCTCTTTCTTCTCTGCTGACGACCAAATAATCAAATTGGCCAATCTTTTGTGGAGACCTGTGCTGCTCAAATTCTTTGACAGCAGCCGCTAATGTCTGCTATGGTGATATGCCTCTCGTAGCTCTATGGCATGACCACTAACCGTTATTATTTTTTCTTCTACTTTTGAAATATTTCAGAGCTCATGTATGACATTTTTTTCCCAAAAAAACAGTGTCTAAAACTCCGCACACGCTGATTTCTAATCGTCTTGTGGTAACTGTCCCTTATAGGATTGTTGGAAAAATCGTTTGACCGGTTTGCGCATGTTTGCTTCTGAATGCCAATCAGTCCCACCGCGCTCATGCGTAGTAGGGGAGTGACGTCACGGTATCGCATTAGATGAAGTTTGTTTAAAAAATTATTTTCGGTGTTTCCGATGATTAAAAAACAATCGGTGAGGTCTACGTAGTTGTATGTGTTTTATAGAACTAGTCCACGTGGTCAGGTGGAAGAAACCCTGATTTTTCATCTTCACCAGGATCGAGAGAAAAAGTCATCTCTCCGCATATTTAAAGGCTCGTCGTGAGTGCTTGTTTGTGATTGGTCAGTTCTTTCGAAAATTGCTATTCTGCACTGTGTCTCTTCTCTAAGCTCTAAGGTAATACTCCGACTGTTCACCGTTGTCCACTTTCAACCGTCTCTTCTCTGCCTTTTCTTTGGTTTTGTTAAAAAAGCTTCAATTCTTCTCAAAACATTCTCTTAACCTTTTTTGTTCAAGCGTTCTGAAATGAAATGCAGTTGGAAGCCTCTCTTTCTTCTCTGCTGACGACCAAATAATCAAATTGGCCAATCTTTTGTGGAGACCTGTGCTGCTCAAGGTCTTTGACAGCAGCCGCTAATGTCTGTTATGGTGATATGTCCCTCGTAGCTCTATGGCATGACCACTAACCGTTATTATTTTTTCTTCTACTTTTTAAATATTTCAGAGCTCATGTATGACATTTTTCCTCCAAAAACAGTGTCTAAAACTCTGCACACGCTGATTTCTAATCGTCTTGTGGTAACTGTCCCTTATAGGATTGTTGGAAAAATCGTTTGACCGGTTTGCGCATGTTTGCTTCTGAATGCCAATCAGTCCCACCGCGCTCATGCGTAGTAGGGGAGTGACGTCACGGTATCGCATTAGATGAAGTTTGTTTAAAAAATTATTTTCGGTGTTTCCGATGATTAAAAAACAATCGGTGAGGTCTACGTAGTTGTATGTGTTTTATAGAACTAGTCCACGTGGTCAGGTGGAAGAAACCCTGATTTTTCATCTTCACCAGGATCGAGAGAAAAAGTCATCTCTCCGCATATTTAAAGGCTCGTCGTGAGTGCTTGTTTGTGATTGGTCAGTTCTTTCGAAAATTGCTATTCTGCACTGTGTCTCTTCTCTAAGCTCTAAGGTAATACTCCGACTGTTCACCGTTGTCCACTTTCAACCGTCTCTTCTCTGCCTTTTCTTTGGTTTTGTTAAAAAAGCTTCAATTCTTCTCAAAACATTCTCTTAACCTTTTTTGTTCAAGCGTTCTGAAATGAAATGCAGTTGGAAGCCTCTCTTTCTTCTCTGCTGACGACCAAATAATCAAATTGGCCAATCTTTTGTGGAGACCTGTGCTGCTCAAGGTCTTTGACAGCAGCCGCTAATGTCTGTTATGGTGATATGTCCCTCGTAGCTCTATGGCATGACCACTAACCGTTATTATTTTTTCTTCTACTTTTTAAATATTTCAGAGCTCATGTATGACATTTTTCCTCCAAAAACAGTGTCTAAAACTCTGCACACGCTGATTTCTAATCGTCTTGTGGTAACTGTCCCTTATAGGATTGTTGGAAAAATCGTTTGACCGGTTTGCGCATGTTTGCTTCTGAATGCCAATCAGTCCCACCGCGCTCATGCGTAGTAGGGGAGTGACGTCACGGTATCGCATTAGATGAAGTTTGTTTAAAAAATTATTTTCGGTGTTTCCGATGATTAAAAAACAATCGGTGAGGTCTACGTAGTTGTATGTGTTTTATAGAACTAGTCCACGTGGTCAGGTGGAAGAAACCCTGATTTTTCATCTTCACCAGGATCGAGAGAAAAAGTCATCTCTCCGCATATTTAAAGGCTCGTCGTGAGTGCTTGTTTGTGATTGGTCAGTTCTTTCGAAAATTGCTATTCTGCACTGTGTCTCTTCTCTAAGCTCTAAGGTAATACTCCGACTGTTCACCGTTGTCCACTTTCAACCGTCTCTTCTCTGCCTTTTCTTTGGTTTTGTTAAAAAAGCTTCAATTCTTCTCAAAACATTCTCTTAACCTTTTTTGTTCAAGCGTTCTGAAATGAAATGCAGTTGGAAGCCTCTCTTTCTTCTCTGCTGACGACCAAATGATCAAATTGGCCAATCTTTTGTGGAGACCTGTGCTGCTCAAGGTCTTTGACAGCAGCCGCTAATGTCTGTTATGGTGATATGTCCCTCGTAGCTCTATGGCATGACCACTAACCGTTATTATTTTTTCTTCTACTTTTTAAATATTTCAGAGCTCATGTATGACATTTTTTCCGCAAAAACAGTGTCTAAAACTCCGCACACGCTGATTTCTAATCGTCTTGTGGTAACTGTCCCTTATAGGATTGTTGGAAAAATCGTTTGACCGGTTTGCGCATGTTTCCTTCTGAATGCCAATCAGTCCCACCGCGCTCATGCGCAGTAGTGGAGTGACGTCACGGTATCGCATTAGATGAAGTTTGTTTAAAAAATTATTTTCGGTGTTTCCGATGATGAAAAAACAATCTGTGAGGTCGACGTAGTTGTATGTGTTTTATAGAACTAGTCCACGTGGTCAGGTGGAAGAAACCCCGATTTTTCATCTTCACCAGGATCGAGAGAAAAAGTCATCTCTCCGCATATTTAAAGGCTCGTCTTGAGTGCTTGTTTGTGATTGGTCAGTTCTTTCGAAAATTGCTATTCTGCACTGTGTCTCTTCTCTAAGCTTAAAGGTAATACTCCGACTGTTCGCCTCTGTCCACTTTCAACCGTCTCTTCTCTGCCTTTCATTTCGTTTTGTTAGAAAAGCTTCAATTCTTCTCAAAACATTCTCTTAGCCTTTTTTGTTCAAGCGTTCTGAAATTAAATGCAGTTGGAATCCCCTCTTTCTTCTCTGCTGACGACCAAATGATCAAATTGGCCAATCTTTTGTGGAGACTTGTGCTGCTCAAGGTTTTTAATAGCAGCCGCTAATGTCTGTTATGGTGATATGTCCCTCGTAGCTCTATGGCATGACCACTAACCGTTTTTATTTTGTCTTCTACTTTTTAAATATTTCAGAGCTCATGTATGACATTTTTCCTCCAAAAACAGTGTCTAAAACTCCGCACACGCTGATTTCTAATCGTCTTGTGGTAACTGTCCCTTATAGGATTGTTGGAAAAATCGTTTGACCGGTTTGCGCATGTTTGCTTCTGAATGCCAATCAGTCCCACCGCGCTCATGCGTAGTAGGGGAGTGACGTCACGGTATCGCATTAGATGAAGTTTGTTTAAAAAATTATTTTCGGTGTTTCCGATGATTAAAAAACAATCAGTGAGGTCTACGTAGTTGTATGTGTTTTATAGAACTAGTCCACGTGGTCAGGTGGAAGAAACCCTGATTTTTCATCTTCACCAGGATCGAGAGAAAAAGTCATCTCTCCGCATATTTAAAGGCTCGTCGTGAGTGCTTGTTTGTGATTGGTCAGTTCTTTCGAAAATTGCTATTCTGCACTGTGTCTCTTCTCTAAGCTCTAAGGTAATACTCCGACTGTTCACCGTTGTCCACTTTCAACCGTCTCTTCTCTGCCTTTTCTTTGGTTTTGTTAAAAAAGCTTCAATTCTTCTCAAAACATTCTCTTAACCTTTTTTGTTCAAGCGTTCTGAAATTAAATGCAGTTGGAATCCCCTCTTTCTTCTCTGCTGACGACCAAATAATCAAATTGGCCAATCTTTTGTGGAGACCTGTGCTGCTCAAGGTCTTTGACAGCAGCCGCTAATGTCTGTTATGGTGATATGTCCCTCGTAGCTCTATGGCATGACCACTAACCGTTATTATTTTTTCTTCTACTTTTTAAATATTTCAGAGCTCATGTATGACATTTTTTCCGCAAAAACAGTGTCTAAAACTCCGCACACGCTGATTTCTAATCGTCTTGTGGTAACTGTCCCTTATAGGATTGTTGGAAAAATCGTTTGACCGGTTTGCGCATGTTTCCTTCTGAATGCCAATCAGTCCCACCGCGCTCATGCGCAGTAGTGGAGTGACGTCACGGTATCGCATTAGATGAAGTTTGTTTAAAAAATTATTTTCGGTGTTTCCGATGATGAAAAAACAATCTGTGAGGTCGACGTAGTTGTATGTGTTTTATAGAACTAGTCCACGTGGTCAGGTGGAAGAAACCCTGATTTTTCATCTTCACCAGGATCGAGAGAAAAAGTCATCTCTTCGCATATTTAAAGGCTCGTCTTGAGTGCTTGTTTGTGATTGGTTAGTTCTTTTGAAAATTGCTATTCTGCACTGTGTCTCTTCTCTAAGCTTAAAGGTAATACTCCGACTGTTCGCCTCTGTCCACTTTCAACCGTCTCTTCTCTGCCTTTCATTTCGTTTTGTTAGAAAAGCTTCAATTCTTCTCAAAACATTCTCTTAGCCTTTTTTGTTCAAGCGTTCTGAAATTAAATGCAGTTGGAATCCCCTCTTTCTTCTCTGCTGACGACCAAATGATCAAATTGGCCAATCTTTTGTGGAGACTTGTGCTGCTCAAGGTTTTTAATAGCAGCCGCTAATGTCTGTTATGGTGATATGTCCCTCGTAGCTCTATGGCATGACCACTAACCGTTTTTATTTTGTCTTCTACTTTTTAAATATTTCAGAGCTCATGTATGACATTTTTCCTCCAAAAACAGTGTCTAAAACTCTGCACACGCTGATTTCTAATCGTCTTGTGGTAACTGTCCCTTATAGGATTGTTGGAAAAATCGTTTGACCGGTTTGCGCATGTTTGCTTCTGAATGCCAATCAGCCCCTCCGCGCTCATGCGCAGTAGGGGAGTGACGTCACGGTATCGCATTAGATGAAGTTTGTTTAAAAAATTATTTTCGTTGTTTCCGATGATGAAAAAACAATCTGTGAGGTCGACGTAGTTGTATGTGTTTTATTGAACTAGTCCACGTGGTCAGGTGGAAGAAACCCTGATTTTTCATCTTCACCAGGATCGAGAGAAAAAGTCATCTCTCCGCATATTTAAAGGCTCGTCGTGAGTGCTTGTTTGTGATTGGTCAGTTCTTTCGAAAATTGCTATTCTGCACTGTGTCTCTTCTCTAAGTTTAACTGTAATACTCCGACTGTTCGCCTCTGTCCACATTCAACCGTCTCTTCTCTGCCTTTCATTTCGTTTTGTTAGAAAAGCTTCAATTCTTCTCAAAACATTCTCTTAACCTTTTTTGTTCAAGCGTTCTGAAATTAAATGCAGTTGGAATCCCCTCTTTCTTCTCTGCTGACGACCAAATAATCAAATTGGCCAATCTTTTGTGGAGACCTGTGCTGCTCAAATTCTTTGACAGCAGCCGCTAATGTCTGCTATGGTGATATGCCTCTCGTAGCTCTATGGCATGACCACTAACCGTTATTATTTTTTCTTCTACTTTTGAAATATTTCAGAGCTCATGTATGACATTTTTTTCCCAAAAAAACAGTGTCTAAAACTCCGCACACGCTGATTTCTAATCGTCTTGTGGTAACTGTCCCTTATAGGATTGTTGGAAAAATCGTTTGACCGGTTTGCGCATGTTTGCTTCTGAATGCCAATCAGTCCCACCGCGCTCATGCGTAGTAGGGGAGTGACGTCACGGTATCGCATTAGATGAAGTTTGTTTAAAAAATTATTTTCGGTGTTTCCGATGATTAAAAAACAATCGGTGAGGTCTACGTAGTTGTATGTGTTTTATAGAACTAGTCCACGTGGTCAGGTGGAAGAAACCCTGATTTTTCATCTTCACCAGGATCGAGAGAAAAAGTCATCTCTCCGCATATTTAAAGGCTCGTCGTGAGTGCTTGTTTGTGATTGGTCAGTTCTTTCGAAAATTGCTATTCTGCACTGTGTCTCTTCTCTAAGCCCTAAGGTAATACTCCGACTGTTCACCGTTGTCCACTTTCAACCGTCTCTTCTCTGCCTTTTCTTTGGTTTTGTTAAAAAAGCTTCAATTCTTCTCAAAACATTCTCTTAACCTTTTTTGTTCAAGCGTTCTGAAATGAAATGCAGTTGGAAGCCTCTCTTTCTTCTCTGCTGACGACCAAATAATCAAATTGGCCAATCTTTTGTGGAGACCTGTGCTGCTCAAGGTCTTTGACAGCAGCCGCTAATGTCTGTTATGGTGATATGTCCCTCGTAGCTCTATGGCATGACCACTAACCGTTATTATTTTTTCTTCTACTTTTTAAATATTTCAGAGCTCATGTATGACATTTTTCCTCCAAAAACAGTGTCTAAAACTCTGCACACGCTGATTTCTAATCGTCTTGTGGTAACTGTCCCTTATAGGATTGTTGGAAAAATCGTTTGACCGGTTTGCGCATGTTTCCTTCTGAATGCCAATCAGTCCCACCGCGCTCATGCGTAGTAGGGGAGTGACGTCACGGTATCGCATTAGATGAAGTTTGTTTAAAAAATTATTTTCGGTGTTTCCGATGATTAAAAAACAATCGGTGAGGTCTACGTAGTTGTATGTGTTTTATAGAACTAGTCCACGTGGTCAGGTGGAAGAAACCCTGATTTTTCATCTTCACCAGGATCGAGAGAAAAAGTCATCTCTCCGCATATTTAAAGGCTCGTCGTGAGTGCTTGTTTGTGATTGGTCAGTTCTTTCGAAAATTGCTATTCTGCACTGTGTCTCTTCTCTAAGCTCTAAGGTAATACTCCGACTGTTCACCGTTGTCCACTTTCAACCGTCTCTTCTCTGCCTTTTCTTTGGTTTTGTTAAAAAAGCTTCAATTCTTCTCAAAACATTCTCTTAACCTTTTTTGTTCAAGCGTTCTGAAATGAAATGCAGTTGGAAGCCTCTCTTTCTTCTCTGCTGACGACCAAATGATCAAATTGGCCAATCTTTTGTGGAGACCTGTGCTGCTCAAGGTCTTTGACAGCAGCCGCTAATGTCTGTTATGGTGATATGTCCCTCGTAGCTCTATGGCATGACCACTAACCGTTATTATTTTTTCTTCTACTTTTTAAATATTTCAGAGCTCATGTATGACATTTTTTCCGCAAAAACAGTGTCTAAAACTCCGCACACGCTGATTTCTAATCGTCTTGTGGTAACTGTCCCTTATAGGATTGTTGGAAAAATCGTTTGACCGGTTTGCGCATGTTTCCTTCTGAATGCCAATCAGTCCCACCGCGCTCATGCGCAGTAGTGGAGTGACGTCACGGTATCGCATTAGATGAAGTTTGTTTAAAAAATTATTTTCGGTGTTTCCGATGATGAAAAAACAATCTGTGAGGTCGACGTAGTTGTATGTGTTTTATAGAACTAGTCCACGTGGTCAGGTGGAAGAAACCCCGATTTTTCATCTTCACCAGGATCGAGAGAAAAAGTCATCTCTCCGCATATTTAAAGGCTCGTCTTGAGTGCTTGTTTGTGATTGGTCAGTTCTTTCGAAAATTGCTATTCTGCACTGTGTCTCTTCTCTAAGCTTAAAGGTAATACTCCGACTGTTCGCCTCTGTCCACTTTCAACCGTCTCTTCTCTGCCTTTCATTTCGTTTTGTTAGAAAAGCTTCAATTCTTCTCAAAACATTCTCTTAGCCTTTTTTGTTCAAGCGTTCTGAAATTAAATGCAGTTGGAATCCCCTCTTTCTTCTCTGCTGACGACCAAATGATCAAATTGGCCAATCTTTTGTGGAGACTTGTGCTGCTCAAGGTGTTTAATAGCAGCCGCTAATGTCTGTTATGGTGATATGTCCCTCGTAGCTCTATGGCATGACCACTAACCGTTTTTATTTTGTCTTCTACTTTTTAAATATTTCAGAGCTCATGTATGACATTTTTCCTCCAAAAACAGTGTCTAAAACTCCGCACACGCTGATTTCTAATCGTCTTGTGGTAACTGTCCCTTATAGGATTGTTGGAAAAATCGTTTGACCGGTTTGCGCATGTTTGCTTCTGAATGCCAATCAGTCCCACCGCGCTCATGCGTAGTAGGGGAGTGACGTCACGGTATCGCATTAGATGAAGTTTGTTTAAAAAATTATTTTCGGTGTTTCCGATGATTAAAAAACAATCAGTGAGGTCTACGTAGTTGTATGTGTTTTATAGAACTAGTCCACGTGGTCAGGTGGAAGAAACCCTGATTTTTCATCTTCACCAGGATCGAGAGAAAAAGTCATCTCTCCGCATATTTAAAGGCTCGTCGTGAGTGCTTGTTTGTGATTGGTCAGTTCTTTCGAAAATTGCTATTCTGCACTGTGTCTCTTCTCTAAGCTCTAAGGTAATACTCCGACTGTTCACCGTTGTCCACTTTCAACCGTCTCTTCTCTGCCTTTTCTTTGGTTTTGTTAAAAAAGCTTCAATTCTTCTCAAAACATTCTCTTAACCTTTTTTGTTCAAGCGTTCTGAAATGAAATGCAGTTGGAAGCCTCTCTTTCTTCTCTGCTGACGACCAAATAATCAAATTGGCCAATCTTTTGTGGAGACCTGTGCTGCTCAAGGTCTTTGACAGCAGCCGCTAATGTCTGTTATGGTGATATGTCCCTCGTAGCTCTATGGCATGACCACTAACCGTTATTATTTTTTCTTCTACTTTTTAAATATTTCAGAGCTCATGTATGACATTTTTCCTCCAAAAACAGTGTCTAAAACTCTGCACACGCTGATTTCTAATCGTCTTGTGGTAACTGTCCCTTATAGGATTGTTGGAAAAATCGTTTGACCGGTTTGCGCATGTTTGCTTCTGAATGCCAATCAGTCCCACCGCGCTCATGCGTAGTAGGGGAGTGACGTCACGGTATCGCATTAGATGAAGTTTGTTTAAAAAATTATTTTCGGTGTTTCCGATGATTAAAAAACAATCGGTGAGGTCTACGTAGTTGTATGTGTTTTATAGAACTAGTCCACGTGGTCAGGTGGAAGAAACCCTGATTTTTCATCTTCACCAGGATCGAGAGAAAAAGTCATCTCTCCGCATATTTAAAGGCTCGTCGTGAGTGCTTGTTTGTGATTGGTCAGTTCTTTCGAAAATTGCTATTCTGCACTGTGTCTCTTCTCTAAGCTCTAAGGTAATACTCCGACTGTTCACCGTTGTCCACTTTCAACCGTCTCTTCTCTGCCTTTTCTTTGGTTTTGTTAAAAAAGCTTCAATTCTTCTCAAAACATTCTCTTAACCTTTTTTGTTCAAGCGTTCTGAAATGAAATGCAGTTGGAAGCCTCTCTTTCTTCTCTGCTGACGACCAAATGATCAAATTGGCCAATCTTTTGTGGAGACCTGTGCTGCTCAAGGTCTTTGACAGCAGCCGCTAATGTCTGTTATGGTGATATGTCCCTCGTAGCTCTATGGCATGACCACTAACCGTTATTATTTTTTCTTCTACTTTTTAAATATTTCAGAGCTCATGTATGACATTTTTTCCGCAAAAACAGTGTCTAAAACTCCGCACACGCTGATTTCTAATCGTCTTGTGGTAACTGTCCCTTATAGGATTGTTGGAAAAATCGTTTGACCGGTTTGCGCATGTTTCCTTCTGAATGCCAATCAGTCCCACCGCGCTCATGCGCAGTAGTGGAGTGACGTCACGGTATCGCATTAGATGAAGTTTGTTTAAAAAATTATTTTCGGTGTTTCCGATGATGAAAAAACAATCTGTGAGGTCGACGTAGTTGTATGTGTTTTATAGAACTAGTCCACGTGGTCAGGTGGAAGAAACCCCGATTTTTCATCTTCACCAGGATCGAGAGAAAAAGTCATCTCTCCGCATATTTAAAGGCTCGTCTTGAGTGCTTGTTTGTGATTGGTCAGTTCTTTCGAAAATTGCTATTCTGCACTGTGTCTCTTCTCTAAGCTTAAAGGTAATACTCCGACTGTTCGCCTCTGTCCACTTTCAACCGTCTCTTCTCTGCCTTTCATTTCGTTTTGTTAGAAAAGCTTCAATTCTTCTCAAAACATTCTCTTAGCCTTTTTTGTTCAAGCGTTCTGAAATTAAATGCAGTTGGAATCCCCTCTTTCTTCTCTGCTGACGACCAAATGATCAAATTGGCCAATCTTTTGTGGAGACTTGTGCTGCTCAAGGTTTTTAATAGCAGCCGCTAATGTCTGTTATGGTGATATGTCCCTCGTAGCTCTATGGCATGACCACTAACCGTTTTTATTTTGTCTTCTACTTTTTAAATATTTCAGAGCTCATGTATGACATTTTTCCTCCAAAAACAGTGTCTAAAACTCCGCACACGCTGATTTCTAATCGTCTTGTGGTAACTGTCCCTTATAGGATTGTTGGAAAAATCGTTTGACCGGTTTGCGCATGTTTGCTTCTGAATGCCAATCAGTCCCACCGCGCTCATGCGTAGTAGGGGAGTGACGTCACGGTATCGCATTAGATGAAGTTTGTTTAAAAAATTATTTTCGGTGTTTCCGATGATTAAAAAACAATCAGTGAGGTCTACGTAGTTGTATGTGTTTTATAGAACTAGTCCACGTGGTCAGGTGGAAGAAACCCTGATTTTTCATCTTCACCAGGATCGAGAGAAAAAGTCATCTCTCCGCATATTTAAAGGCTCGTCGTGAATGCTTGTTTGTGATTGGTCAGTTCTTTCGAAAATTGCTATTCTGCACTGTGTCTCTTCTCTAAGCTCTAAGGTAATACTCCGACTGTTCACCGTTGTCCACTTTCAACCGTCTCTTCTCTGCCTTTTCTTTGGTTTTGTTAAAAAAGCTTCAATTCTTCTGAAAACATTCTCTTAACCTTTTTTGTTCAAGCGTTCTGAAATGAAATGCAGTTGGAAGCCTCTCTTTCTTCTCTGCTGACGACCAAATAATCAAATTGGCCAATCTTTTGTGGAGACCTGTGCTGCTCAAGGTCTTTGACAGCAGCCGCTAATGTCTGTTATGGTGATATGTCCCTCGTAGCTCTATGGCATGACCACTAACCGTTATTATTTTTTCTTCTACTTTTTAAATATTTCAGAGCTCATGTATGACATTTTTTCCGCAAAAACAGTGTCTAAAACTCCGCACACGCTGATTTCTAATCGTCTTGTGGTAACTGTCCCTTATAGGATTGTTGGAAAAATCGTTTGACCGGTTTGCGCATGTTTCCTTCTGAATGCCAATCAGTCCCACCGCGCTCATGCGCAGTAGTGGAGTGACGTCACGGTATCGCATTAGATGAAGTTTGTTTAAAAAATTATTTTCGGTGTTTCCGATGATGAAAAAACAATCTGTGAGGTCGACGTAGTTGTATGTGTTTTATAGAACTAGTCCACGTGGTCAGGTGGAAGAAACCCTGATTTTTCATCTTCACCAGGATCGAGAGAAAAAGTCATCTCTTCGCATATTTAAAGGCTCGTCTTGAGTGCTTGTTTGTGATTGGTTAGTTCTTTTGAAAATTGCTATTCTGCACTGTGTCTCTTCTCTAAGCTTAAAGGTAATACTCCGACTGTTCGCCTCTGTCCACTTTCAACCGTCTCTTCTCTGCCTTTCATTTCGTTTTGTTAGAAAAGCTTCAATTCTTCTCAAAACATTCTCTTAGCCTTTTTTGTTCAAGCGTTCTGAAATTAAATGCAGTTGGAATCCCCTCTTTCTTCTCTGCTGACGACCAAATGATCAAATTGGCCAATCTTTTGTGGAGACTTGTGCTGCTCAAGGTTTTTAATAGCAGCCGCTAATGTCTGTTATGGTGATATGTCCCTCGTAGCTCTATGGCATGACCACTAACCGTTTTTATTTTGTCTTCTACTTTTTAAATATTTCAGAGCTCATGTATGACATTTTTCCTCCAAAAACAGTGTCTAAAACTCTGCACACGCTGATTTCTAATCGTCTTGTGGTAACTGTCCCTTATAGGATTGTTGGAAAAATCGTTTGACCGGTTTGCGCATGTTTGCTTCTGAATGCCAATCAGCCCCACCGCGCTCATGCGCAGTAGGGGAGTGACGTCACGGTATCGCATTAGATGAAGTTTGTTTAAAAAATTATTTTCGTTGTTTCCGATGATGAAAAAACAATCTGTGAGGTCGACGTAGTTGTATGTGTTTTATTGAACTAGTCCACGTGGTCAGGTGGAAGAAACCCTGATTTTTCATCTTCACCAGGATCGAGAGAAAAAGTCATCTCTCCGCATATTTAAAGGCTCGTCGTGAGTGCTTGTTTGTGATTGGTCAGTTCTTTCGAAAATTGCTATTCTGCACTGTGTCTCTTCTCTAAGTTTAACTGTAATACTCCGACTGTTCGCCTCTGTCCACATTCAACCGTCTCTTCTCTGCCTTTCATTTCGTTTTGTTAGAAAAGCTTCAATTCTTCTCAAAACATTCTCTTAACCTTTTTTGTTCAAGCGTTCTGAAATTAAATGCAGTTGGAATCCCCTCTTTCTTCTCTGCTGACGACCAAATAATCAAATTGGCCAATCTTTTGTGGAGACCTGTGCTGCTCAAATTCTTTGACAGCAGCCGCTAATGTCTGCTATGGTGATATGCCTCTCGTAGCTCTATGGCATGACCACTAACCGTTATTATTTTTTCTTCTACTTTTTAAATATTTCAGAGCTCATGTATGACATTTTTTTCCCAAAAAAACAGTGTCTAAAACTCCGCACACGCTGATTTCTAATCGTCTTGTGGTAACTGTCCCTTATAGGATTGTTGGAAAAATCGTTTGACCGGTTTGCGCATGTTTGCTTCTGAATGCCAATCAGTCCCACCGCGCTCATGCGTAGTAGGGGAGTGACGTCACGGTATCGCATTAGATGAAGTTTGTTTAAAAAATTATTTTCGGTGTTTCCGATGATTAAAAAACAATCGGTGAGGTCTACGTAGTTGTATGTGTTTTATAGAACTAGTCCACGTGGTCAGGTGGAAGAAACCCTGATTTTTCATCTTCACCAGGATCGAGAGAAAAAGTCATCTCTCCGCATATTTAAAGGCTCGTCGTGAGTGCTTGTTTGTGATTGGTCAGTTCTTTCGAAAATTGCTATTCTGCACTGTGTCTCTTCTCTAAGCTCTAAGGTAATACTCCGACTGTTCACCGTTGTCCACTTTCAACCGTCTCTTCTCTGCCTTTTCTTTGGTTTTGTTAAAAAAGCTTCAATTCTTCTCAAAACATTCTCTTAACCTTTTTTGTTCAAGCGTTCTGAAATTAAATGCAGTTGGAAGCCTCTCTTTCTTCTCTGCTGACGACCAAATAATCAAATTGGCCAATCTTTTGTGGAGACCTGTGCTGCTCAAGGTCTTTGACAGCAGCCGCTAATGTCTGTTATGGTGATATGTCCCTCGTAGCTCTATGGCATGACCACTAACCGTTATTATTTTTTCTTCTACTTTTTAAATATTTCAGAGCTCATGTATGACATTTTTCCTCCAAAAACAGTGTCTAAAACTCTGCACACGCTGATTTCTAATCGTCTTGTGGTAACTGTCCCTTATAGGATTGTTGGAAAAATCGTTTGACCGGTTTGCGCATGTTTGCTTCTGAATGCCAATCAGTCCCACCGCGCTCATGCGTAGTAGGGGAGTGACGTCACGGTATCGCATTAGATGAAGTTTGTTTAAAAAATTATTTTCGGTGTTTCCGATGATTAAAAAACAATCGGTGAGGTCTACGTAGTTGTATGTGTTTTATAGAACTAGTCCACGTGGTCAGGTGGAAGAAACCCTGATTTTTCATCTTCACCAGGATCGAGAGAAAAAGTCATCTCTCCGCATATTTAAAGGCTCGTCGTGAGTGCTTGTTTGTGATTGGTCAGTTCTTTCGAAAATTGCTATTCTGCACTGTGTCTCTTCTCTAAGCTCTAAGGTAATACTCCGACTGTTCACCGTTGTCCACTTTCAACCGTCTCTTCTCTGCCTTTTCTTTGGTTTTGTTAAAAAAGCTTCAATTCTTCTCAAAACATTCTCTTAACCTTTTTTGTTCAAGCGTTCTGAAATGAAATGCAGTTGGAAGCCTCTCTTTCTTCTCTGCTGACGACCAAATGATCAAATTGGCCAATCTTTTGTGGAGACCTGTGCTGCTCAAGGTCTTTGACAGCAGCCGCTAATGTCTGTTATGGTGATATGTCCCTCGTAGCTCTATGGCATGACCACTAACCGTTATTATTTTTTCTTCTACTTTTTAAATATTTCAGAGCTCATGTATGACATTTTTTCCGCAAAAACAGTGTCTAAAACTCCGCACACGCTGATTTCTAATCGTCTTGTGGTAACTGTCCCTTATAGGATTGTTGGAAAAATCGTTTGACCGGTTTGCGCATGTTTCCTTCTGAATGCCAATCAGTCCCACCGCGCTCATGCGCAGTAGTGGAGTGACGTCACGGTATCGCATTAGATGAAGTTTGTTTAAAAAATTATTTTCGGTGTTTCCGATGATGAAAAAACAATCTGTGAGGTCGACGTAGTTGTATGTGTTTTATAGAACTAGTCCACGTGGTAAGGTGGAAGAAACCCCGATTTTTCATCTTCACCAGGATCGAGAGAAAAAGTCATCTCTCCGCATATTTAAAGGCTCGTCTTGAGTGCTTGTTTGTGATTGGTCAGTTCTTTCGAAAATTGCTATTCTGCACTGTGTCTCTTCTCTAAGCTTAAAGGTAATACTCCGACTGTTCGCCTCTGTCCACTTTCAACCGTCTCTTCTCTGCCTTTCATTTCGTTTTGTTAGAAAAGCTTCAATTCTTCTCAAAACATTCTCTTAGCCTTTTTTGTTCAAGCGTTCTGAAATTAAATGCAGTTGGAATCCCCTCTTTCTTCTCTGCTGACGACCAAATGATCAAATTGGCCAATCTTTTGTGGAGACTTGTGCTGCTCAAGGTGTTTAATAGCAGCCGCTAATGTCTGTTATGGTGATATGTCCCTCGTAGCTCTATGGCATGACCACTAACCGTTTTTATTTTGTCTTCTACTTTTTAAATATTTCAGAGCTCATGTATGACATTTTTCCTCCAAAAACAGTGTCTAAAACTCCGCACACGCTGATTTCTAATCGTCTTGTGGTAACTGTCCCTTATAGGATTGTTGGAAAAATCGTTTGACCGGTTTGCGCATGTTTGCTTCTGAATGCCAATCAAAAACAATCAGTCCCACCGCGCTCATGCGTAGTAGGGGAGTGACGTCACGGTATCGCATTAGATGAAGTTTGTTTAAAAAATTATTTTCGGTGTTTCCGATAATGAAAAAACAATCTGTGAGGTCGACGTAGTTGTATGTGTTTTATAGAACTAGTCCACGTGGTCAGGTGGAAGAAACCCTGATTTTTCATCTTCACCAGGATCGAGAGAAAAAGTCATCTCTTCGCATATTTAAAGGCTCGTCTTGAGTGCTTGTTTGTGATTGGTTAGTTCTTTTGAAAATTGCTATTCTGCACTGTGTCTCTTCTCTAAGCTTAAAGGTAATACTCCGACTGTTCGCCTCTGTCCACTTTCAACCGTCTCTTCTCTGCCTTTCATTTCGTTTTGTTAGAAAAGCTTCAATTCTTCTCAAAACATTCTCTTAGCCTTTTTTGTTCAAGCGTTCTGAAATTAAATGCAGTTGGAATCCCCTCTTTCTTCTCTGCTGACGACCAAATGATCAAATTGGCCAATCTTTTGTGGAGACTTGTGCTGCTCAAGGTTTTTAATAGCAGCCGCTAATGTCTGTTATGGTGATATGTCCCTCGTAGCTCTATGGCATGACCACTAACCGTTTTTATTTTGTCTTCTACTTTTTAAATATTTCAGAGCTCATGTATGACATTTTTCCTCCAAAAACAGTGTCTAAAACTCTGCACACGCTGATTTCTAATCGTCTTGTGGTAACTGTCCCTTATAGGATTGTTGGAAAAATCGTTTGACCGGTTTGCGCATGTTTGCTTCTGAATGCCAATCAGCCCCACCGCGCTCATGCGCAGTAGGGGAGTGACGTCACGGTATCGCATTAGATGAAGTTTGTTTAAAAAATTATTTTCGTTGTTTCCGATGATGAAAAAACAATCAGTGAGGTCTACGTAGTTGTATGTGTTTTATAGAACTAGTCCACGTGGTCAGGTGGAAGAAACCCTGATTTTTCATCTTCACCAGGATCGAGAGAAAAAGTCATCTCTCCGCATATTTAAAGGCTCGTCGTGAGTGCTTGTTTGTGATTGGTCAGTTCTTTCGAAAATTGCTATTCTGCACTGTGTCTCTTCTCTAAGTTTAACTGTAATACTCCGACTGTTCGCCTCTGTCCACATTCAACCGTCTCTTCTCTGCCTTTCATTTCGTTTTGTTAGAAAAGCTTCAATTCTTCTCAAAACATTCTCTTAACCTTTTTTGTTCAAGCGTTCTGAAATTAAATGCAGTTGGAATCCCCTCTTTCTTCTCTGCTGACGACCAAATAATCAAATTGGCCAATCTTTTGTGGAGACCTGTGCTGCTCAAATTCTTTGACAGCAGCCGCTAATGTCTGCTATGGTGATATGCCTCTCGTAGCTCTATGGCATGACCACTAACCGTTATTATTTTTTCTTCTACTTTTTAAATATTTCAGAGCTCATGTATGACATTTTTTTCCCAAAAAAACAGTGTCTAAAACTCCGCACACGCTGATTTCTAATCGTCTTGTGGTAACTGTCCCTTATAGGATTGTTGGAAAAATCGTTTGACCGGTTTGCGCATGTTTGCTTCTGAATGCCAATCAGTCCCACCGCGCTCATGCGTAGTAGGGGAGTGACGTCACGGTATCGCATTAGATGAAGTTTGTTTAAAAAATTATTTTCGGTGTTTCCGATGATTAAAAAACAATCGGTGAGGTCTACGTAGTTGTATGTGTTTTATAGAACTAGTCCACGTGGTCAGGTGGAAGAAACCCTGATTTTTCATCTTCACCAGGATCGAGAGAAAAAGTCATCTCTCCGCATATTTAAAGGCTCGTCGTGAGTGCTTGTTTGTGATTGGTCAGTTCTTTCGAAAATTGCTATTCTGCACTGTGTCTCTTCTCTAAGCTCTAAGGTAATACTCCGACTGTTCACCGTTGTCCACTTTCAACCGTCTCTTCTCTGCCTTTTCTTTGGTTTTGTTAAAAAAGCTTCAATTCTTCTCAAAACATTCTCTTAACCTTTTTTGTTCAAGCGTTCTGAAATGAAATGCAGTTGGAAGCCTCTCTTTCTTCTCTGCTGACGACCAAATAATCAAATTGGCCAATCTTTTGTGGAGACCTGTGCTGCTCAAGGTCTTTGACAGCAGCCGCTAATGTCTGTTATGGTGATATGTCCCTCGTAGCTCTATGGCATGACCACTAACCGTTATTATTTTTTCTTCTACTTTTTAAATATTTCAGAGCTCATGTATGACATTTTTCCTCCAAAAACAGTGTCTAAAACTCTGCACACGCTGATTTCTAATCGTCTTGTGGTAACTGTCCCTTATAGGATTGTTGGAAAAATCGTTTGACCGGTTTGCGCATGTTTGCTTCTGAATGCCAATCAGTCCCACCGCGCTCATGCGTAGTAGGGGAGTGACGTCACGGTATCGCATTAGATGAAGTTTGTTTAAAAAATTATTTTCGGTGTTTCCGATGATTAAAAAACAATCGGTGAGGTCTACGTAGTTGTATGTGTTTTATAGAACTAGTCCACGTGGTCAGGTGGAAGAAACCCTGATTTTTCATCTTCACCAGGATCGAGAGAAAAAGTCATCTCTCCGCATATTTAAAGGCTCGTCGTGAGTGCTTGTTTGTGATTGGTCAGTTCTTTCGAAAATTGCTATTCTGCACTGTGTCTCTTCTCTAAGCTCTAAGGTAATACTCCGACTGTTCACCGTTGTCCACTTTCAACCGTCTCTTCTCTGCCTTTTCTTTGGTTTTGTTAAAAAAGCTTCAATTCTTCTCAAAACATTCTCTTAACCTTTTTTGTTCAAGCGTTCTGAAATGAAATGCAGTTGGAAGCCTCTCTTTCTTCTCTGCTGACGACCAAATGATCAAATTGGCCAATCTTTTGTGGAGACCTGTGCTGCTCAAGGTCTTTGACAGCAGCCGCTAATGTCTGTTATGGTGATATGTCCCTCGTAGCTCTATGGCATGACCACTAACCGTTATTATTTTTTCTTCTACTTTTTAAATATTTCAGAGCTCATGTATGACATTTTTTCCGCAAAAACAGTGTCTAAAACTCCGCACACGCTGATTTCTAATCGTCTTGTGGTAACTGTCCCTTATAGGATTGTTGGAAAAATCGTTTGACCGGTTTGCGCATGTTTCCTTCTGAATGCCAATCAGTCCCACCGCGCTCATGCGCAGTAGTGGAGTGACGTCACGGTATCGCATTAGATGAAGTTTGTTTAAAAAATTATTTTCGGTGTTTCCGATGATGAAAAAACAATCTGTGAGGTCGACGTAGTTGTATGTGTTTTATAGAACTAGTCCACGTGGTCAGGTGGAAGAAACCCCGATTTTTCATCTTCACCAGGATCGAGAGAAAAAGTCATCTCTCCGCATATTTAAAGGCTCGTCTTGAGTGCTTGTTTGTGATTGGTCAGTTCTTTCGAAAATTGCTATTCTGCACTGTGTCTCTTCTCTAAGCTTAAAGGTAATACTCCGACTGTTCGCCTCTGTCCACTTTCAACCGTCTCTTCTCTGCCTTTCATTTCGTTTTGTTAGAAAAGCTTCAATTCTTCTCAAAACATTCTCTTAGCCTTTTTTGTTCAAGCGTTCTGAAATTAAATGCAGTTGGAATCCCCTCTTTCTTCTCTGCTGACGACCAAATGATCAAATTGGCCAATCTTTTGTGGAGACTTGTGCTGCTCAAGGTTTTTAATAGCAGCCGCTAATGTCTGTTATGGTGATATGTCCCTCGTAGCTCTATGGCATGACCACTAACCGTTTTTATTTTGTCTTCTACTTTTTAAATATTTCAGAGCTCATGTATGACATTTTTCCTCCAAAAACAGTGTCTAAAACTCCGCACACGCTGATTTCTAATCGTCTTGTGGTAACTGTCCCTTATAGGATTGTTGGAAAAATCGTTTGACCGGTTTGCGCATGTTTGCTTCTGAATGCCAATCAGTCCCACCGCGCTCATGCGTAGTAGGGGAGTGACGTCACGGTATCGCATTAGATGAAGTTTGTTTAAAAAATTATTTTCGGTGTTTCCGATGATTAAAAAACAATCAGTGAGGTCTACGTAGTTGTATGTGTTTTATAGAACTAGTCCACGTGGTCAGGTGGAAGAAACCCTGATTTTTCATCTTCACCAGGATCGAGAGAAAAAGTCATCTCTCCGCATATTTAAAGGCTCGTCGTGAATGCTTGTTTGTGATTGGTCAGTTCTTTCGAAAATTGCTATTCTGCACTGTGTCTCTTCTCTAAGCTCTAAGGTAATACTCCGACTGTTCACCGTTGTCCACTTTCAACCGTCTCTTCTCTGCCTTTTCTTTGGTTTTGTTAAAAAAGCTTCAATTCTTCTGAAAACATTCTCTTAACCTTTTTTGTTCAAGCGTTCTGAAATGAAATGCAGTTGGAAGCCTCTCTTTCTTCTCTGCTGACGACCAAATAATCAAATTGGCCAATCTTTTGTGGAGACCTGTGCTGCTCAAGGTCTTTGACAGCAGCCGCTAATGTCTGTTATGGTGATATGTCCCTCGTAGCTCTATGGCATGACCACTAACCGTTATTATTTTTTCTTCTACTTTTTAAATATTTCAGAGCTCATGTATGACATTTTTTCCGCAAAAACAGTGTCTAAAACTCCGCACACGCTGATTTCTAATCGTCTTGTGGTAACTGTCCCTTATAGGATTGTTGGAAAAATCGTTTGACCGGTTTGCGCATGTTTCCTTCTGAATGCCAATCAGTCCCACCGCGCTCATGCGCAGTAGTGGAGTGACGTCACGGTATCGCATTAGATGAAGTTTGTTTAAAAAATTATTTTCGGTGTTTCCGATGATGAAAAAACAATCTGTGAGGTCGACGTAGTTGTATGTGTTTTATAGAACTAGTCCACGTGGTCAGGTGGAAGAAACCCTGATTTTTCATCTTCACCAGGATCGAGAGAAAAAGTCATCTCTTCGCATATTTAAAGGCTCGTCTTGAGTGCTTGTTTGTGATTGGTTAGTTCTTTTGAAAATTGCTATTCTGCACTGTGTCTCTTCTCTAAGCTTAAAGGTAATACTCCGACTGTTCGCCTCTGTCCACTTTCAACCGTCTCTTCTCTGCCTTTCATTTCGTTTTGTTAGAAAAGCTTCAATTCTTCTCAAAACATTCTCTTAGCCTTTTTTGTTCAAGCGTTCTGAAATTAAATGCAGTTGGAATCCCCTCTTTCTTCTCTGCTGACGACCAAATGATCAAATTGGCCAATCTTTTGTGGAGACTTGTGCTGCTCAAGGTTTTTAATAGCAGCCGCTAATGTCTGTTATGGTGATATGTCCCTCGTAGCTCTATGGCATGACCACTAACCGTTTTTATTTTGTCTTCTACTTTTTAAATATTTCAGAGCTCATGTATGACATTTTTCCTCCAAAAACAGTGTCTAAAACTCTGCACACGCTGATTTCTAATCGTCTTGTGGTAACTGTCCCTTATAGGATTGTTGGAAAAATCGTTTGACCGGTTTGCGCATGTTTGCTTCTGAATGCCAATCAGCCCCACCGCGCTCATGCGCAGTAGGGGAGTGACGTCACGGTATCGCATTAGATGAAGTTTGTTTAAAAAATTATTTTCGTTGTTTCCGATGATGAAAAAACAATCTGTGAGGTCGACGTAGTTGTATGTGTTTTATTGAACTAGTCCACGTGGTCAGGTGGAAGAAACCCTGATTTTTCATCTTCACCAGGATCGAGAGAAAAAGTCATCTCTCCGCATATTTAAAGGCTCGTCGTGAGTGCTTGTTTGTGATTGGTCAGTTCTTTCGAAAATTGCTATTCTGCACTGTGTCTCTTCTCTAAGTTTAACTGTAATACTCCGACTGTTCGCCTCTGTCCACATTCAACCGTCTCTTCTCTGCCTTTCATTTCGTTTTGTTAGAAAAGCTTCAATTCTTCTCAAAACATTCTCTTAACCTTTTTTGTTCAAGCGTTCTGAAATTAAATGCAGTTGGAATCCCCTCTTTCTTCTCTGCTGACGACCAAATAATCAAATTGGCCAATCTTTTGTGGAGACCTGTGCTGCTCAAATTCTTTGACAGCAGCCGCTAATGTCTGCTATGGTGATATGCCTCTCGTAGCTCTATGGCATGACCACTAACCGTTATTATTTTTTCTTCTACTTTTTAAATATTTCAGAGCTCATGTATGACATTTTTTTCCCAAAAAAACAGTGTCTAAAACTCCGCACACGCTGATTTCTAATCGTCTTGTGGTAACTGTCCCTTATAGGATTGTTGGAAAAATCGTTTGACCGGTTTGCGCATGTTTGCTTCTGAATGCCAATCAGTCCCACCGCGCTCATGCGTAGTAGGGGAGTGACGTCACGGTATCGCATTAGATGAAGTTTGTTTAAAAAATTATTTTCGGTGTTTCCGATGATTAAAAAACAATCGGTGAGGTCTACGTAGTTGTATGTGTTTTATAGAACTAGTCCACGTGGTCAGGTGGAAGAAACCCTGATTTTTCATCTTCACCAGGATCGAGAGAAAAAGTCATCTCTCCGCATATTTAAAGGCTCGTCGTGAGTGCTTGTTTGTGATTGGTCAGTTCTTTCGAAAATTGCTATTCTGCACTGTGTCTCTTCTCTAAGCTCTAAGGTAATACTCCGACTGTTCACCGTTGTCCACTTTCAACCGTCTCTTCTCTGCCTTTTCTTTGGTTTTGTTAAAAAAGCTTCAATTCTTCTCAAAACATTCTCTTAACCTTTTTTGTTCAAGCGTTCTGAAATGAAATGCAGTTGGAAGCCTCTCTTTCTTCTCTGCTGACGACCAAATAATCAAATTGGCCAATCTTTTGTGGAGACCTGTGCTGCTCAAGGTCTTTGACAGCAGCCGCTAATGTCTGTTATGGTGATATGTCCCTCGTAGCTCTATGGCATGACCACTAACCGTTATTATTTTTTCTTCTACTTTTTAAATATTTCAGAGCTCATGTATGACATTTTTCCTCCAAAAACAGTGTCTAAAACTCTGCACACGCTGATTTCTAATCGTCTTGTGGTAACTGTCCCTTATAGGATTGTTGGAAAAATCGTTTGACCGGTTTGCGCATGTTTGCTTCTGAATGCCAATCAGTCCCACCGCGCTCATGCGTAGTAGGGGAGTGACGTCACGGTATCGCATTAGATGAAGTTTGTTTAAAAAATTATTTTCGGTGTTTCCGATGATTAAAAAACAATCGGTGAGGTCTACGTAGTTGTATGTGTTTTATAGAACTAGTCCACGTGGTCAGGTGGAAGAAACCCTGATTTTTCATCTTCACCAGGATCGAGAGAAAAAGTCATCTCTCCGCATATTTAAAGGCTCGTCGTGAGTGCTTGTTTGTGATTGGTCAGTTCTTTCGAAAATTGCTATTCTGCACTGTGTCTCTTCTCTAAGCTCTAAGGTAATACTCCGACTGTTCACCGTTGTCCACTTTCAACCGTCTCTTCTCTGCCTTTTCTTTGGTTTTGTTAAAAAAGCTTCAATTCTTCTCAAAACATTCTCTTAACCTTTTTTGTTCAAGCGTTCTGAAATGAAATGCAGTTGGAAGCCTCTCTTTCTTCTCTGCTGACGACCAAATGATCAAATTGGCCAATCTTTTGTGGAGACCTGTGCTGCTCAAGGTCTTTGACAGCAGCCGCTAATGTCTGTTATGGTCATATGTCCCTCGTAGCTCTATGGCATGACCACTAACCGTTATTATTTTTTCTTCTACTTTTTAAATATTTCAGAGCTCATGTATGACATTTTTTCCGCAAAAACAGTGTCTAAAACTCCGCACACGCTGATTTCTAATCGTCTTGTGGTAACTGTCCCTTATAGGATTGTTGGAAAAATCGTTTGACCGGTTTGCGCATGTTTCCTTCTGAATGCCAATCAGTCCCACCGCGCTCATGCGCAGTAGTGGAGTGACGTCACGGTATCGCATTAGATGAAGTTTGTTTAAAAAATTATTTTCGGTGTTTCCGATGATGAAAAAACAATCTGTGAGGTCGACGTAGTTGTATGTGTTTTATAGAACTAGTCCACGTGGTAAGGTGGAAGAAACCCCGATTTTTCATCTTCACCAGGATCGAGAGAAAAAGTCATCTCTCCGCATATTTAAAGGCTCGTCTTGAGTGCTTGTTTGTGATTGGTCAGTTCTTTCGAAAATTGCTATTCTGCACTGTGTCTCTTCTCTAAGCTTAAAGGTAATACTCCGACTGTTCGCCTCTGTCCACTTTCAACCGTCTCTTCTCTGCCTTTCATTTCGTTTTGTTAGAAAAGCTTCAATTCTTCTCAAAACATTCTCTTAGCCTTTTTTGTTCAAGCGTTCTGAAATTAAATGCAGTTGGAATCCCCTCTTTCTTCTCTGCTGACGACCAAATGATCAAATTGGCCAATCTTTTGTGGAGACTTGTGCTGCTCAAGGTGTTTAATAGCAGCCGCTAATGTCTGTTATGGTGATATGTCCCTCGTAGCTCTATGGCATGACCACTAACCGTTTTTATTTTGTCTTCTACTTTTTAAATATTTCAGAGCTCATGTATGACATTTTTCCTCCAAAAACAGTGTCTAAAACTCCGCACACGCTGATTTCTAATCGTCTTGTGGTAACTGTCCCTTATAGGATTGTTGGAAAAATCGTTTGACCGGTTTGCGCATGTTTGCTTCTGAATGCCAATCAGTCCCACCGCGCTCATGCGTAGTAGGGGAGTGACGTCACGGTATCGCATTAGATGAAGTTTGTTTAAAAAATTATTTTCGGTGTTTCCGATGATTAAAAAACAATCAGTGAGGTCTACGTAGTTGTATGTGTTTTATAGAACTAGTCCACGTGGTCAGGTGGAAGAAACCCTGATTTTTCATCTTCACCAGGATCGAGAGAAAAAGTCATCTCTCCGCATATTTAAAGGCTCGTCGTGAGTGCTTGTTTGTGATTGGTCAGTTCTTTCGAAAATTGCTATTCTGCACTGTGTCTCTTCTCTAAGCTCTAAGGTAATACTCCGACTGTTCACCGTTGTCCACTTTCAACCGTCTCTTCTCTGCCTTTTCTTTGGTTTTGTTAAAAAAGCTTCAATTCTTCTGAAAACATTCTCTTAACCTTTTTTGTTCAAGCGTTCTGAAATGAAATGCAGTTGGAAGCCTCTCTTTCTTCTCTGCTGACGACCAAATAATCAAATTGGCCAATCTTTTGTGGAGACCTGTGCTGCTCAAGGTCTTTGACAGCAGCCGCTAATGTCTGTTATGGTGATATGTCCCTCGTAGCTCTATGGCATGACCACTAACCGTTATTATTTTTTCTTCTACTTTTTAAATATTTCAGAGCTCATGTATGACATTTTTTCCGCAAAAACAGTGTCTAAAACTCCGCACACGCTGATTTCTAATCGTCTTGTGGTAACTGTCCCTTATAGGATTGTTGGAAAAATCGTTTGACCGGTTTGCGCATGTTTCCTTCTGAATGCCAATCAGTCCCACCGCGCTCATGCGCAGTAGTGGAGTGACGTCACGGTATCGCATTAGATGAAGTTTGTTTAAAAAATTATTTTCGGTGTTTCCGATAATGAAAAAACAATCTGTGAGGTCGACGTAGTTGTATGTGTTTTATAGAACTAGTCCACGTGGTCAGGTGGAAGAAACCCTGATTTTTCATCTTCACCAGGATCGAGAGAAAAAGTCATCTCTTCGCATATTTAAAGGCTCGTCTTGAGTGCTTGTTTGTGATTGGTTAGTTCTTTTGAAAATTGCTATTCTGCACTGTGTCTCTTCTCTAAGCTTAAAGGTAATACTCCGACTGTTCGCCTCTGTCCACTTTCAACCGTCTCTTCTCTGCCTTTCATTTCGTTTTGTTAGAAAAGCTTCAATTCTTCTCAAAACATTCTCTTAGCCTTTTTTGTTCAAGCGTTCTGAAATTAAATGCAGTTGGAATCCCCTCTTTCTTCTCTGCTGACGACCAAATGATCAAATTGGCCAATCTTTTGTGGAGACTTGTGCTGCTCAAGGTTTTTAATAGCAGCCGCTAATGTCTGTTATGGTGATATGTCCCTCGTAGCTCTATGGCATGACCACTAACCGTTTTTATTTTGTCTTCTACTTTTTAAATATTTCAGAGCTCATGTATGACATTTTTCCTCCAAAAACAGTGTCTAAAACTCTGCACACGCTGATTTCTAATCGTCTTGTGGTAACTGTCCCTTATAGGATTGTTGGAAAAATCGTTTGACCGGTTTGCGCATGTTTGCTTCTGAATGCCAATCAGCCCCACCGCGCTCATGCGCAGTAGGGGAGTGACGTCACGGTATCGCATTAGATGAAGTTTGTTTAAAAAATTATTTTCGTTGTTTCCGATGATGAAAAAACAATCTGTGAGGTCGACGTAGTTGTATGTGTTTTATTGAACTAGTCCACGTGGTCAGGTGGAAGAAACCCTGATTTTTCATCTTCACCAGGATCGAGAGAAAAAGTCATCTCTCCGCATATTTAAAGGCTCGTCGTGAGTGCTTGTTTGTGATTGATCAGTTCTTTCGAAAATTGCTATTCTGCACTGTGTCTCTTCTCTAAGTTTAACTGTAATACTCCGACTGTTCGCCTCTGTCCACATTCAACCGTCTCTTCTCTGCCTTTCATTTCGTTTTGTTAGAAAAGCTTCAATTCTTCTCAAAACATTCTCTTAACCTTTTTTGTTCAAGCGTTCTGAAATTAAATGCAGTTGGAATCCCCTCTTTCTTCTCTGCTGACGACCAAATAATCAAATTGGCCAATCTTTTGTGGAGACCTGTGCTGCTCAAATTCTTTGACAGCAGCCGCTAATGTCTGCTATGGTGATATGCCTCTCGTAGCTCTATGGCATGACCACTAACCGTTATTATTTTTTCTTCTACTTTTTAAATATTTCAGAGCTCATGTATGACATTTTTTTCCCAAAAAAACAGTGTCTAAAACTCCGCACACGCTGATTTCTAATCGTCTTGTGGTAACTGTCCCTTATAGGATTGTTGGAAAAATCGTTTGACCGGTTTGCGCATGTTTGCTTCTGAATGCCAATCAGTCCCACCGCGCTCATGCGTAGTAGGGGAGTGACGTCACGGTATCGCATTAGATGAAGTTTGTTTAAAAAATTATTTTCGGTGTTTCCGATGATTAAAAAACAATCGGTGAGGTCTACGTAGTTGTATGTGTTTTATAGAACTAGTCCACGTGGTCAGGTGGAAGAAACCCTGATTTTTCATCTTCACCAGGATCGAGAGAAAAAGTCATCTCTCCGCATATTTAAAGGCTCGTCGTGAGTGCTTGTTTGTGATTGGTCAGTTCTTTCGAAAATTGCTATTCTGCACTGTGTCTCTTCTCTAAGCTCTAAGGTAATACTCCGACTGTTCACCGTTGTCCACTTTCAACCGTCTCTTCTCTGCCTTTTCTTTGGTTTTGTTAAAAAAGCTTCAATTCTTCTCAAAACATTCTCTTAACCTTTTTTGTTCAAGCGTTCTGAAATGAAATGCAGTTGGAAGCCTCTCTTTCTTCTCTGCTGACGACCAAATAATCAAATTGGCCAATCTTTTGTGGAGACCTGTGCTGCTCAAGGTCTTTGACAGCAGCCGCTAATGTCTGTTATGGTGATATGTCCCTCGTAGCTCTATGGCATGACCACTAACCGTTATTATTTTTTCTTCTACTTTTTAAATATTTCAGAGCTCATGTATGACATTTTTCCTCCAAAAACAGTGTCTAAAACTCTGCACACGCTGATTTCTAATCGTCTTGTGGTAACTGTCCCTTATAGGATTGTTGGAAAAATCGTTTGACCGGTTTGCGCATGTTTGCTTCTGAATGCCAATCAGTCCCACCGCGCTCATGCGTAGTAGGGGAGTGACGTCACGGTATCGCATTAGATGAAGTTTGTTTAAAAAATTATTTTCGGTGTTTCCGATGATTAAAAAACAATCGGTGAGGTCTACGTAGTTGTATGTGTTTTATAGAACTAGTCCACGTGGTCAGGTGGAAGAAACCCTGATTTTTCATCTTCACCAGGATCGAGAGAAAAAGTCATCTCTCCGCATATTTAAAGGCTCGTCGTGAGTGCTTGTTTGTGATTGGTCAGTTCTTTCGAAAATTGCTATTCTGCACTGTGTCTCTTCTCTAAGCTCTAAGGTAATACTCCGACTGTTCACCGTTGTCCACTTTCAACCGTCTCTTCTCTGCCTTTTCTTTGGTTTTGTTAAAAAAGCTTCAATTCTTCTCAAAACATTCTCTTAACCTTTTTTGTTCAAGCGTTCTGAAATGAAATGCAGTTGGAAGCCTCTCTTTCTTCTCTGCTGACGACCAAATGATCAAATTGGCCAATCTTTTGTGGAGACCTGTGCTGCTCAAGGTCTTTGACAGCAGCCGCTAATGTCTGTTATGGTGATATGTCCCTCGTAGCTCTATGGCATGACCACTAACCGTTATTATTTTTTCTTCTACTTTTTAAATATTTCAGAGCTCATGTATGACATTTTTTCCGCAAAAACAGTGTCTAAAACTCCGCACACGCTGATTTCTAATCGTCTTGTGGTAACTGTCCCTTATAGGATTGTTGGAAAAATCGTTTGACCGGTTTGCGCATGTTTCCTTCTGAATGCCAATCAGTCCCACCGCGCTCATGCGCAGTAGTGGAGTGACGTCACGGTATCGCATTAGATGAAGTTTGTTTAAAAAATTATTTTCGGTGTTTCCGATGATGAAAAAACAATCTGTGAGGTCGACGTAGTTGTATGTGTTTTATAGAACTAGTCCACGTGGTAAGGTGGAAGAAACCCCGATTTTTCATCTTCACCAGGATCGAGAGAAAAAGTCATCTCTCCGCATATTTAAAGGCTCGTCTTGAGTGCTTGTTTGTGATTGGTCAGTTCTTTCGAAAATTGCTATTCTGCACTGTGTCTCTTCTCTAAGCTTAAAGGTAATACTCCGACTGTTCGCCTCTGTCCACTTTCAACCGTCTCTTCTCTGCCTTTCATTTCGTTTTGTTAGAAAAGCTTCAATTCTTCTCAAAACATTCTCTTAGCCTTTTTTGTTCAAGCGTTCTGAAATTAAATGCAGTTGGAATCCCCTCTTTCTTCTCTGCTGACGACCAAATGATCAAATTGGCCAATCTTTTGTGGAGACTTGTGCTGCTCAAGGTGTTTAATAGCAGCCGCTAATGTCTGTTATGGTGATATGTCCCTCGTAGCTCTATGGCATGACCACTAACCGTTTTTATTTTGTCTTCTACTTTTTAAATATTTCAGAGCTCATGTATGACATTTTTCCTCCAAAAACAGTGTCTAAAACTCTGCACACGCTGATTTCTAATCGTCTTGTGGTAACTGTCCCTTATAGGATTGTTGGAAAAATCGTTTGACCGGTTTGCGCATGTTTGCTTCTGAATGCCAATCAGTCCCACCGCGCTCATGCGTAGTAGGGGAGTGACGTCACGGTATCGCATTAGATGAAGTTTGTTTAAAAAATTATTTTCGGTGTTTCCGATGATTAAAAAACAATCAGTGAGGTCTACGTAGTTGTATGTGTTTTATAGAACTAGTCCACGTGGTCAGGTGGAAGAAACCCTGATTTTTCATCTTCACCAGGATCGAGAGAAAAAGTCATCTCTCCGCATATTTAAAGGCTCGTCGTGAGTGCTTGTTTGTGATTGGTCAGTTCTTTCGAAAATTGCTATTCTGCACTGTGTCTCTTCTCTAAGCTCTAAGGTAATACTCCGACTGTTCACCGTTGTCCACTTTCAACCGTCTCTTCTCTGCCTTTTCTTTGGTTTTGTTAAAAAAGCTTCAATTCTTCTGAAAACATTCTCTTAACCTTTTTTGTTCAAGCGTTCTGAAATGAAATGCAGTTGGAAGCCTCTCTTTCTTCTCTGCTGACGACCAAATAATCAAATTGGCCAATCTTTTGTGGAGACCTGTGCTGCTCAAGGTCTTTGACAGCAGCCGCTAATGTCTGTTATGGTGATATGTCCCTCGTAGCTCTATGGCATGACCACTAACCGTTATTATTTTTTCTTCTACTTTTTAAATATTTCAGAGCTCATGTATGACATTTTTTCCGCAAAAACAGTGTCTAAAACTCCGCACACGCTGATTTCTAATCGTCTTGTGGTAACTGTCCCTTATAGGATTGTTGGAAAAATCGTTTGACCGGTTTGCGCATGTTTCCTTCTGAATGCCAATCAGTCCCACCGCGCTCATGCGCAGTAGTGGAGTGACGTCACGGTATCGCATTAGATGAAGTTTGTTTAAAAAATTATTTTCGGTGTTTCCGATAATGAAAAAACAATCTGTGAGGTCGACGTAGTTGTATGTGTTTTATAGAACTAGTCCACGTGGTCAGGTGGAAGAAACCCTGATTTTTCATCTTCACCAGGATCGAGAGAAAAAGTCATCTCTTCGCATATTTAAAGGCTCGTCTTGAGTGCTTGTTTGTGATTGGTTAGTTCTTTTGAAAATTGCTATTCTGCACTGTGTCTCTTCTCTAAGCTTAAAGGTAATACTCCGACTGTTCGCCTCTGTCCACTTTCAACCGTCTCTTCTCTGCCTTTCATTTCGTTTTGTTAGAAAAGCTTCAATTCTTCTCAAAACATTCTCTTAGCCTTTTTTGTTCAAGCGTTCTGAAATTAAATGCAGTTGGAATCCCCTCTTTCTTCTCTGCTGACGACCAAATGATCAAATTGGCCAATCTTTTGTGGAGACTTGTGCTGCTCAAGGTTTTTAATAGCAGCCGCTAATGTCTGTTATGGTGATATGTCCCTCGTAGCTCTATGGCATGACCACTAACCGTTTTTATTTTGTCTTCTACTTTTTAAATATTTCAGAGCTCATGTATGACATTTTTCCTCCAAAAACAGTGTCTAAAACTCTGCACACGCTGATTTCTAATCGTCTTGTGGTAACTGTCCCTTATAGGATTGTTGGAAAAATCGTTTGACCGGTTTGCGCATGTTTGCTTCTGAATGCCAATCAGCCCCACCGCGCTCATGCGCAGTAGGGGAGTGACGTCACGGTATCGCATTAGATGAAGTTTGTTTAAAAAATTATTTTCGTTGTTTCCGATGATGAAAAAACAATCTGTGAGGTCGACGTAGTTGTATGTGTTTTATTGAACTAGTCCACGTGGTCAGGTGGAAGAAACCCTGATTTTTCATCTTCACCAGGATCGAGAGAAAAAGTCATCTCTCCGCATATTTAAAGGCTCGTCGTGAGTGCTTGTTTGTGATTGGTCAGTTCTTTCGAAAATTGCTATTCTGCACTGTGTCTCTTCTCTAAGTTTAACTGTAATACTCCGACTGTTCGCCTCTGTCCACATTCAACCGTCTCTTCTCTGCCTTTCATTTCGTTTTGTTAGAAAAGCTTCAATTCTTCTCAAAACATTCTCTTAACCTTTTTTGTTCAAGCGTTCTGAAATTAAATGCAGTTGGAATCCCCTCTTTCTTCTCTGCTGACGACCAAATAATCAAATTGGCCAATCTTTTGTGGAGACCTGTGCTGCTCAAATTCTTTGACAGCAGCCGCTAATGTCTGCTATGGTGATATGCCTCTCGTAGCTCTATGGCATGACCACTAACCGTTATTATTTTTTCTTCTACTTTTTAAATATTTCAGAGCTCATGTATGACATTTTTTTCCCAAAAAAACAGTGTCTAAAACTCCGCACACGCTGATTTCTAATCGTCTTGTGGTAACTGTCCCTTATAGGATTGTTGGAAAAATCGTTTGACCGGTTTGCGCATGTTTGCTTCTGAATGCCAATCAGTCCCACCGCGCTCATGCGTAGTAGGGGAGTGACGTCACGGTATCGCATTAGATGAAGTTTGTTTAAAAAATTATTTTCGGTGTTTCCGATGATTAAAAAACAATCGGTGAGGTCTACGTAGTTGTATGTGTTTTATAGAACTAGTCCACGTGGTCAGGTGGAAGAAACCCTGATTTTTCATCTTCACCAGGATCGAGAGAAAAAGTCATCTCTCCGCATATTTAAAGGCTCGTCGTGAGTGCTTGTTTGTGATTGGTCAGTTCTTTCGAAAATTGCTATTCTGCACTGTGTCTCTTCTCTAAGCTCTAAGGTAATACTCCGACTGTTCACCGTTGTCCACTTTCAACCGTCTCTTCTCTGCCTTTTCTTTGGTTTTGTTAAAAAAGCTTCAATTCTTCTCAAAACATTCTCTTAACCTTTTTTGTTCAAGCGTTCTGAAATGAAATGCAGTTGGAAGCCTCTCTTTCTTCTCTGCTGACGACCAAATAATCAAATTGGCCAATCTTTTGTGGAGACCTGTGCTGCTCAAGGTCTTTGACAGCAGCCGCTAATGTCTGTTATGGTGATATGTCCCTCGTAGCTCTATGGCATGACCACTAACCGTTATTATTTTTTCTTCTACTTTTTAAATATTTCAGAGCTCATGTATGACATTTTTCCTCCAAAAACAGTGTCTAAAACTCTGCACACGCTGATTTCTAATCGTCTTGTGGTAACTGTCCCTTATAGGATTGTTGGAAAAATCGTTTGACCGGTTTGCGCATGTTTGCTTCTGAATGCCAATCAGTCCCACCGCGCTCATGCGTAGTAGGGGAGTGACGTCACGGTATCGCATTAGATGAAGTTTGTTTAAAAAATTATTTTCGGTGTTTCCGATGATTAAAAAACAATCGGTGAGGTCTACGTAGTTGTATGTGTTTTATAGAACTAGTCCACGTGGTCAGGTGGAAGAAACCCTGATTTTTCATCTTCACCAGGATCGAGAGAAAAAGTCATCTCTCCGCATATTTAAAGGCTCGTCGTGAGTGCTTGTTTGTGATTGGTCAGTTCTTTCGAAAATTGCTATTCTGCACTGTGTCTCTTCTCTAAGCTCTAAGGTAATATTCCGACTGTTCACCGTTGTCCACTTTCAACCGTCTCTTCTCTGCCTTTTCTTTGGTTTTGTTAAAAAAGCTTCAATTCTTCTCAAAACATTCTCTTAACCTTTTTTGTTCAAGCGTTCTGAAATGAAATGCAGTTGGAAGCCTCTCTTTCTTCTCTGCTGACGACCAAATGATCAAATTGGCCAATCTTTTGTGGAGACCTGTGCTGCTCAAGGTCTTTGACAGCAGCCGCTAATGTCTGTTATGGTGATATGTCCCTCGTAGCTCTATGGCATGACCACTAACCGTTATTATTTTTTCTTCTACTTTTTAAATATTTCAGAGCTCATGTATGACATTTTTTCCGCAAAAACAGTGTCTAAAACTCCGCACACGCTGATTTCTAATCGTCTTGTGGTAACTGTCCCTTATAGGATTGTTGGAAAAATCGTTTGACCGGTTTGCGCATGTTTCCTTCTGAATGCCAATCAGTCCCACCGCGCTCATGCGCAGTAGTGGAGTGACGTCACGGTATCGCATTAGATGAAGTTTGTTTAAAAAATTATTTTCGGTGTTTCCGATGATGAAAAAACAATCTGTGAGGTCGACGTAGTTGTATGTGTTTTATAGAACTAGTCCACGTGGTAAGGTGGAAGAAACCCCGATTTTTCATCTTCACCAGGATCGAGAGAAAAAGTCATCTCTCCGCATATTTAAAGGCTCGTCTTGAGTGCTTGTTTGTGATTGGTCAGTTCTTTCGAAAATTGCTATTCTGCACTGTGTCTCTTCTCTAAGCTTAAAGGTAATACTCCGACTGTTCGCCTCTGTCCACTTTCAACCGTCTCTTCTCTGCCTTTCATTTCGTTTTGTTAGAAAAGCTTCAATTCTTCTCAAAACATTCTCTTAGCCTTTTTTGTTCAAGCGTTCTGAAATTAAATGCAGTTGGAATCCCCTCTTTCTTCTCTGCTGACGACCAAATGATCAAATTGGCCAATCTTTTGTGGAGACTTGTGCTGCTCAAGGTGTTTAATAGCAGCCGCTAATGTCTGTTATGGTGATATGTCCCTCGTAGCTCTATGGCATGACCACTAACCGTTTTTATTTTGTCTTCTACTTTTTAAATATTTCAGAGCTCATGTATGACATTTTTCCTCCAAAAACAGTGTCTAAAACTCCGCACACGCTGATTTCTAATCGTCTTGTGGTAACTGTCCCTTATAGGATTGTTGGAAAAATCGTTTGACCGGTTTGCGCATGTTTGCTTCTGAATGCCAATCAGTCCCACCGCGCTCATGCGTAGTAGGGGAGTGACGTCACGGTATCGCATTAGATGAAGTTTGTTTAAAAAATTATTTTCGGTGTTTCCGATGATTAAAAAACAATCAGTGAGGTCTACGTAGTTGTATGTGTTTTATAGAACTAGTCCACGTGGTCAGGTGGAAGAAACCCTGATTTTTCATCTTCACCAGGATCGAGAGAAAAAGTCATCTCTCCGCATATTTAAAGGCTCGTCGTGAGTGCTTGTTTGTGATTGGTCAGTTCTTTCGAAAATTGCTATTCTGCACTGTGTCTCTTCTCTAAGCTCTAAGGTAATACTCCGACTGTTCACCGTTGTCCACTTTCAACCGTCTCTTCTCTGCCTTTTCTTTGGTTTTGTTAAAAAAGCTTCAATTCTTCTGAAAACATTCTCTTAACCTTTTTTGTTCAAGCGTTCTGAAATGAAATGCAGTTGGAAGCCTCTCTTTCTTCTCTGCTGACGACCAAATAATCAAATTGGCCAATCTTTTGTGGAGACCTGTGCTGCTCAAGGTCTTTGACAGCAGCCGCTAATGTCTGTTATGGTGATATGTCCCTCGTAGCTCTATGGCATGACCACTAACCGTTATTATTTTTTCTTCTACTTTTTAAATATTTCAGAGCTCATGTATGACATTTTTTCCGCAAAAACAGTGTCTAAAACTCCGCACACGCTGATTTCTAATCGTCTTGTGGTAACTGTCCCTTATAGGATTGTTGGAAAAATCGTTTGACCGGTTTGCGCATGTTTCCTTCTGAATGCCAATCAGTCCCACCGCGCTCATGCGCAGTAGTGGAGTGACGTCACGGTATCGCATTAGATGAAGTTTGTTTAAAAAATTATTTTCGGTGTTTCCGATGATGAAAAAACAATCTGTGAGGTCGACGTAGTTGTATGTGTTTTATAGAACTAGTCCACGTGGTCAGGTGGAAGAAACCCTGATTTTTCATCTTCACCAGGATCGAGAGAAAAAGTCATCTCTTCGCATATTTAAAGGCTCGTCTTGAGTGCTTGTTTGTGATTGGTTAGTTCTTTTGAAAATTGCTATTCTGCACTGTGTCTCTTCTCTAAGCTTAAAGGTAATACTCCGACTGTTCGCCTCTGTCCACTTTCAACCGTCTCTTCTCTGCCTTTCATTTCGTTTTGTTAGAAAAGCTTCAATTCTTCTCAAAACATTCTCTTAGCCTTTTTTGTTCAAGCGTTCTGAAATTAAATGCAGTTGGAATCCCCTCTTTCTTCTCTGCTGACGACCAAATGATCAAATTGGCCAATCTTTTGTGGAGACTTGTGCTGCTCAAGGTTTTTAATAGCAGCCGCTAATGTCTGTTATGGTGATATGTCCCTCGTAGCTCTATGGCATGACCACTAACCGTTTTTATTTTGTCTTCTACTTTTTAAATATTTCAGAGCTCATGTATGACATTTTTCCTCCAAAAACAGTGTCTAAAACTCTGCACACGCTGATTTCTAATCGTCTTGTGGTAACTGTCCCTTATAGGATTGTTGGAAAAATCGTTTGACCGGTTTGCGCATGTTTGCTTCTGAATGCCAATCAGCCCCACCGCGCTCATGCGCAGTAGTGGAGTGACGTCACGGTATCGCATTAGATGAAGTTTGTTTAAAAAATTATTTTCGGTGTTTCCGATGATGAAAAAACAATCTGTGAGGTCGACGTAGTTGTATGTGTTTTATAGAACTAGTCCACGTGGTCAGGTGGAAGAAACCCTGATTTTTCATCTTCACCAGGATCGAGAGAAAAAGTCATCTCTTCGCATATTTAAAGGCTCGTCTTGAGTGCTTGTTTGTGATTGGTTAGTTCTTTTGAAAATTGCTATTCTGCACTGTGTCTCTTCTCTAAGCTTAAAGGTAATACTCCGACTGTTCGCCTCTGTCCACTTTCAACCGTCTCTTCTCTGCCTTTCATTTCGTTTTGTTAGAAAAGCTTCAATTCTTCTCAAAACATTCTCTTAGCCTTTTTTGTTCAAGCGTTCTGAAATTAAATGCAGTTGGAATCCCCTCTTTCTTCTCTGCTGACGACCAAATGATCAAATTGGCCAATCTTTTGTGGAGACTTGTGCTGCTCAAGGTTTTTAATAGCAGCCGCTAATGTCTGTTATGGTGATATGTCCCTCGTAGCTCTATGGCATGACCACTAACCGTTTTTATTTTGTCTTCTACTTTTTAAATATTTCAGAGCTCATGTATGACATTTTTCCTCCAAAAACAGTGTCTAAAACTCTGCACACGCTGATTTCTAATCGTCTTGTGGTAACTGTCCCTTATAGGATTGTTGGAAAAATCGTTTGACCGGTTTGCGCATGTTTGCTTCTGAATGCCAATCAGCCCCACCGCGCTCATGCGCAGTAGGGGAGTGACGTCACGGTATCGCATTAGATGAAGTTTGTTTAAAAAATTATTTTCGTTGTTTCCGATGATGAAAAAACAATCTGTGAGGTCGACGTAGTTGTATGTGTTTTATTGAACTAGTCCACGTGGTCAGGTGGAAGAAACCCTGATTTTTCATCTTCACCAGGATCGAGAGAAAAAGTCATCTCTCCGCATATTTAAAGGCTCGTCGTGAGTGCTTATTTGTGATTGGTCAGTTCTTTCGAAAATTGCTATTCTGCACTGTGTCTCTTCTCTAAGTTTAACTGTAATACTCCGACTGTTCGCCTCTGTCCACTTTCAACCGTCTTCTCTCTGCCTTTTATTTGGTTTTGTTAGAAAAGCTTCAATTCTTCTCAAAACATTCTCTTAACCTTTTTTGTTCAAGCGTTCTGAAATTAAATGCAGTTGGAATCCCCTCTTTCTTCTCTGCTGACGACCAAATAATCAAATTGGCCAATCTTTTGTGGAGACCTGTGCTGCTCAAGGTCTTTGACAGCAGCCGCTAATGTCTGTTATGGTGATATGTCCCTCGTAGCTCTATGGCATGACCACTAACCGTTATTATTTTTTCTTCTACTTTTTAAATATTTCAGAGCTCATGTATGACATTTTTTCCGCAAAAACAGTGTCTAAAACTCCGCACACGCTGATTTCTAATCGTCTTGTGGTAACTGTCCCTTATAGGATTGTTGGAAAAATCGTTTGACCGGTTTGCGCATGTTTGCTTCTGAATGCCAATCAGTCCCACCGCGCTCATGCGTAGTAGGGGAGTGACGTCACGGTATCGCATTAGATGAAGTTTGTTTAAAAAATTATTTTCGGTGTTTCCGATGATGAAAAAACAATCGGTGAGGTCTACGTAGTTGTATGTGTTTTATAGAACTAGTCCACGTGGTCAGGTGGAAGAAACCCTGATTTTTCATCTTCACCAGGATCGAGAGAAAAAGTCATCTCTCCGCATATTTAAAGGCTCGTCGTGAGTGCTTGTTTGTGATTGGTCAGTTCTTTCGAAAATTGCTATTCTGCACTGTGTCTCTTCTCTAAGCTCTAAGGTAATACTCCGACTGTTCACCGTTGTCCACTTTCAACCGTCTCTTCTCTGCTTTTTCTTTGGTTTTGTTAAAAAAGCTTCAATTCTTCTCAAAACATTCTCTTAACCTTTTTTGTTCAAGCGTTCTGAAATGAAATGCAGTTGGAAGCCTCTCTTTCTTCTCTGCTGACGACCAAATAATCAAATTGGCCAATCTTTTGTGGAGACCTGTGCTGCTCAAGGTCTTTGACAGCAGCCGCTAATGTCTGTTATGGTGATATGTCCCTCGTAGCTCTGTGGCATGACCACTAACCGTTATTATTTTTTCTTCTACTTTTTAAATATTTCAGAGCTCATGTATGACATTTTTTCCGCAAAAACAGTGTCTAAAACTCCGCACACGCTGATTTCTAATCGTCTTGTGGTAACTGTCCCTTATAGGATTGTTGGAAAAATCGTTTGACCGGTTTGCGCATGTTTGCTTCTGAATGCCAATCAGTCCCACCGCGCTCATGCGCAGTAGTGGAGTGACGTCACGGTATCGCATTAGATGAAGTTTGTTTAAAAAATTATTTTCGGTGTTTCCGATGATGAAAAAACAATCTGTGAGGTCGACGTAGTTGTATGTGTTTTATAGAACTAGTCCACGTGGTCAGGTGGAAGAAACCCTGATTTTTCATCTTCACCAGGATCGAGAGAAAAAGTCATCTCTCCGCATATTTAAAGGCTCGTCTTGAGTGCTTGTTTGTGATTGGTCAGTTCTTTCGAAAATTGCTATTCTGCACTGTGTCTCTTCTCTAAGCTTAAAGGTAATACTCCGACTGTTCGCCTCTGTCCACTTTCAACCGTCTCTTCTCTGCCTTTCATTTCGTTTTGTTAGAAAAGCTTCAATTCTTCTCAAAACATTCTCTTAGCCTTTTTTGTTCAAGCGTTCTGAAATTAAATGCAGTTGGAATCCCCTCTTTCTTCTCTGCTGACGACCAAATGATCAAATTGGCCAATCTTTTGTGGAGACTTGTGCTGCTCAAGGTTTTTAATAGCAGCCGCTAATGTCTGTTATGGTGATATGTCCCTCGTAGCTCTATGGCATGACCACTAACCGTTTTTATTTTGTCTTCTACTTTTTAAATATTTCAGAGCTCATGTATGACATTTTTCCTCCAAAAACTGTGTCTAAAACTCTGCACACGCTGATTTCTAATCGTCTTGTGGTAACTGTCCCTTATAGGATTGTTGGAAAAATCGTTTGACCGGTTTGCGCATGTTTGCTTCTGAATGCCAATCAGCCCCACCGCGCTCATGCGCAGTAGGGGAGTGACGTCACGGTATCGCATTAGATGAAGTTTGTTTTAAAAATTATTTTCGTTGTTTCCGATGATGAAAAAACAATCTGTGAGGTCGACGTAGTTGTATGTGTTTTATTGAACTAGTCCACGTGGTCAGGTGGAAGAAACCCTGATTTTTCATCTTCACCAGGATCGAGAGAAAAAGTCATCTCTCCGCATATTTAAAGGCTCGTCGTGAGTGCTTGTTTGTGATTGGTCAGTTCTTTCGAAAATTGCTATTCTGCACTGTGTCTCTTCTCTAAGCTCTAAGGTAATACTCCGACTGTTCACCGTTGTCCACTTTCAACCGTCTCTTCTCTGCCTTTTCTTTGGTTTTGTTAAAAAAGCTTCAATTCTTCTCAAAACATTCTCTTAACCTTTTTTGTTCAAGCGTTCTGAAATTAAATGCAGTTGGAAGCCTCTCTTTCTTCTCTGCTGACGACCAAATAATCAAATTGGCCAATCTTTTGTGGAGACCTGTGCTGCTCAAGGTCTTTGACAGCAGCCGCTAATGTCTGTTATGGTGATATGTCCCTCGTAGCTCTATGGCATGACCACTAACCGTTATTATTTTTTCTTCTACTTTTTAAATATTTCAGAGCTCATGTATGACATTTTTTCCGCAAAAACAGTGTCTAAAACTCCGCACACGCTCATTTCTAATCGTCTTGTGGTAACTGTCCCTTATAGGATTGTTGGAAAAATCGTTTGACCGGTTTGCGCATGTTTGCTTCTGAATGCCAATCAGTCCCACCGCGCTCATGCGCAGTAGTGGAGTGACGTCACGGTATCGCATTAGATGAAGTTTGTTTAAAAAATTATTTTCGGTGTTTCCGATGATGAAAAAACAATCTGTGAGGTCGACGTAGTTGTATGTGTTTTATAGAACTAGTCCACGTGGTCAGGTGGAAGAAACCCTGATTTTTCATCTTCACCAGGATCGAGAGAAAAAGTCATCTCTCCGCATATTTAAAGGCTCGTCTTGAGTGCTTGTTTGTGATTGGTCAGTTCTTTCGAAAATTGCTATTCTGCACTGTGTCTCTTCTCTAAGCTTAAAGGTAATACTCCGACTGTTCGCCTCTGTCCACTTTCAACCGTCTCTTCTCTGCCTTTCATTTCGTTTTGTTAGAAAAGCTTCAATTCTTCTCAAAACATTCTCTTAGCCTTTTTTGTTCAAGCGTTCTGAAATTAAATGCAGTTGGAATCCCCTCTTTCTTCTCTGCTGACGACCAAATGATCAAATTGGCCAATCTTTTGTGGAGACTTGTGCTGCTCAAGGTTTTTAATAGCAGCCGCTAATGTCTGTTATGGTGATATGTCCCTCGTAGCTCTATGGCATGACCACTAACCGTTTTTATTTTGTCTTCTACTTTTTAAATATTTCAGAGCTCATGTATGACATTTTTCCTCCAAAAACTGTGTCTAAAACTCTGCACACGGTGATTTCTAATCGTCTTGTGGTAACTGTCCCTTATAGGATTGTTGGAAAAATCGTTTGACCGGTTTGCGCATGTTTGCTTCTGAATGCCAATCAGCCCCACCGCGCTCATGCGCAGTAGGGGAGTGACGTCACGGTATCGCATTAGATGAAGTTTGTTTAAAAAATTATTTTCGTTGTTTCCGATGATGAAAAAACAATCTGTGAGGTCGACGTAGTTGTATGTGTTTTATTGAACTAGTCCACGTGGTCAGGTGGAAGAAACCCTGATTTTTCATCTTCACCAGGATCGAGAGAAAAAGTCATCTCTCCGCATATTTAAAGGCTCGTCGTGAGTGCTTGTTTGTGATTGGTCAGTTCTTTCGAAAATTGCTATTCTGCACTGTGTCTCTTCTCTAAGTTTAACTGTAATACTCCGACTGTTCGCCTCTGTCCACTTTCAACCGTCTTCTCTCTGCCTTTTATTTGGTTTTGTTAGAAAAGCTTCAATTCTTCTGAAAACATTCTCTTAACCTTTTTTGTTCAAGCGTTCTGAAATTAAATGCAGTTGGAATCCCCTCTTTCTTCTCTGCTGACGACCAAATGATCAAATTGGCCAATCTTTTGTGGAGACTTGTGCTGCTCAAGGTTTTTAATAGCAGCCGCTAATGTCTGTTATGGTGATATGTCCCTCGTAGCTCTATGGCATGACCACTAACCGTTTTTATTTTGTCTTCTACTTTTTAAATATTTCAGAGCTCATGTATGACATTTTTCCTCCAAAAACAGTGTCTAAAACTCTGCACACGCTGATTTCTAATCGTCTTGTGGTAACTGTCCCTTATAGGATTGTTGGAAAAATCGTTTGACCGGTTTGCGCATATTTGCTTCTGAATGCCAATCAGCCCCACCGCGCTCATGCGCAGTAGGGGAGTGACGTCACGGTATCGCATTAGATGAAGTTTGTATAAAAAATTATTTTCGTTGTTTCCGATGATGAAAAAACAATCTGTGAGGTCGACGTAGTTGTATGTGTTTTATTGAACTAGTCCACGTGGTCAGGTGGAAGAAACCCTGATTTTTCATCTTCACCAGGATCGAGAGAAAAGTCATCTCTCCGCATATTTAAAGGCTCGTCTTGAGTGCTTGTTTGTGATTGGTCAGTTCTTTCGAAAATTGCTATTCTGCACTGTGTCTCTTCTTTAAGCTTAAAGGTAATACTCCGACTGTTCGCCTCTGTCCACATTCAACCGTCTCTTCTCTGCCTTTCATTTCGTTTTGTTAGAAAAGCTTTAATTCTTCTCAAAACATTCTCTTAACCTTTTTTGTTCAAGCGTTCTGAAATTAAATGCAGTTGGAATCCCCTCTTTCTTCTCTGCTGACGACCAAATAATCAAATTGGCCAATCTTTTGTGGAGACCTGTGCTGCTCAAATTCTTTGACAGCAGCCGCTAATGTCTGCTATGGTGATATGCCTCTCGTAGCTCTATGGCATGACCACTAACCGTTATTATTTTTTCTTCAACTTTTGAAATATTTCAGAGCTCATGTATGACATTTTTTTCCCAAAAAAACAGTGTCTAAAACTCCGCACACGCTGATTTCTAATCGTCTTGTGGTAACTGTCCCTTATAGGATTGTTGGAAAAATCGTTTGACCGGTTTGCGCATGTTTGCTTCTGAATGCCAATCAGCCCCACCGCGCTCATGCGCAGTAGGGGAGTGACGTCACGGTATCGCATTAGATGAAGTTTGTTAAAAAAATTATTTTCGTTGTTTCCGATGATGAAAAAACAATCTGTGAGGTCGACGTAGTTGTATGTGTTTTATAGAACTAGTCCACGTGGTCAGGTGGAAGAAACCCTGATTTTTCATCTTCACCAGGATCGAGAGAAAAAGTCATCTCTCCGCATATTTAAAGGCTCGTCTTGAGTGCTTGTTTGTGATTGGTCAGTTCTTTCGAAAATTGCTATTCTGCACTGTGTTTCTTCTCTAAGTTTAACTGTAATACTCCGACTGTTCGCCTCTGTCCACTTTCAACCGTCTCTTCTCTGCCTTTCATTTCGTTTTGTTAGAAAAGCTTCAATTCTTCTGAAAACATTCTCTTAACCTTTTTTGTTCAAGCGTTCTGAAATTAAATGCAGTTGGAAGCCTCTCTTTCTTCTCTGCTGACGACCAAATGATCAAATTGGCCAATCTTTTGTGGAGACCTGTGCTGCTCAAGGTCTTTGACAGCAGCCGCTAATGTCTGTTATGGTGATATGTCCCTCGTAGCTCTATGGCATGACCACTAACCGTTATTATTTTTTCTTCTACTCTTTAAATATTTCAGAGCTCATGTATGACATTTTTTCCGCAAAAACAGTGTCTAAAACTCCGCACACGCTGATTTCTAATCGTCTTGTGGTAACTGTCCCTTATAGGATTGTTGGAAAAATCGTTTGACCGGTTTGCGCATGTTTGCTTCTGAATGCCAATCAGTCCCACCGCGCTCATGCGTAGTAGGGGAGTGACGTCACGGTATCGCATTAGATGAAGTTTGTTTAAAAAATTATTTTCGGTGTTTCCGATGATGAAAAAACAATCAGTGAGGTCTACGTAGTTGTATGTGTTTTATAGAACTAGTCCACGTGGTCAGGTGGAAGAAACCCTGATTTTTCATCTTCACCAGGATCGAGAGAAAAAGTCATCTCTCCGCATATTTAAAGGCTCGTCGTGAGTGCTTGTTTGTGATTGGTCAGTTCTTTCGAAAATTGCTATTCTGCACTGTGTCTCTTCTCTAAGCTCTAAGGTAATACTCCGACTGTTCACCGTTGTCCACTTTCAACCGTCTCTTCTCTGCCTTTTCTTTGGTTTTGTTAAAAAAGCTTCAATTCTTCTCAAAACATTCTCTTAACCTTTTTTGTTCAAGCATTCTGAAATTAAATGCAGTTGGAAGCCTCTCTTTCTTCTCTGCTGACGACCAAATAATCAAATTGGCCAATCTTTTGTGGAGACCTGTGCTGCTCAAGGTCTTTGATAGCAGCCGCTAATGTCTGTTATGGTGATATGTCCCTCGTAGCTCTATGGCATGACCACTAACCGTTATTATTTTTTCTTCTACTTTTTAAATATTTCAGAGCTAATGTATGACATTTTTTCCGCAAAAACAGTGTCTAAAACTCCGCACACGCTGATTTCTAATCGTCTTGTGGTAACTGTCCCCTATAGGATTGTTGGAAAAATCGTTTGACCGGTTTGCGCATGTTTGCTTCTGAATGCCAATCAGTCCCACCGCGCTCATGCGCAGTAGTGGAGTGACGTCACGGTATCGCATTAGATGAAGTTTGTTTAAAAAATTATTTTCGGTGTTTCCGATGATGAAAAAACAATCTGTGAGGTCGACGTAGTTGTATGTGTTTTATAGAACTAGTCCACGTGGTCAGGTGGAAGAAACCCTGATTTTTCATCTTCACCAGGATCGAGAGAAAAAGTCATCTCTCCGCATATTTAAAGGCTCGTCTTGAGTGCTTGTTTGTGATTGGTCAGTTCTTTCGAAAATTGCTATTCTGCACTGTGTCTCTTCTCTAAGCTTAAAGGTAATACTCCGACTGTTCGCCTCTGTCCACTTTCAACCGTCTCTTCTCTGCCTTTCATTTCGTTTTGTTAGAAAAGCTTCAATTCTTCTCAAAACATTCTCTTAGCCTTTTTTGTTCAAGCGTTCTGAAATTAAATGCAGTTGGAATCCCCTCTTTCTTCTCTGCTGACGACCAAATGATCAAATTGGCCAATCTTTTGTGGAGACTTGTGCTGCTCAAGGTTTTTAATAGCAGCCGCTAATGTCTGTTATGGTGATATGTCCCTCGTAGCTCTATGGCATGACCACTAACCGTTATTATTTTTTCTTCTACTCTTTAAATATTTCAGAGCTCATGTATGACATTTTTTCCCCAGAAAAACAGTGTCTAAAACTCCGCACACGCTGATTTCTAATCGTCTTGTGGTAACTGTCCTTTATAGGATTGTTGGAAAAATCGTTTGACCGGTTTGCGCATGTTTGCTTCTGAATGCCAATCAGCCCCACCGCGCTCATGCGCAGTAGGGGAGTGACGTCACGGTATCGCATTAGATGAAGTTTGTTAAAAAAAAATATTTTCGTTGTTTCCGATGAAGAAAAAACAATCTGTGAGGTCGACGTAGTTGTATGTGTTTTATAGAACTAGTCCACGTGGTCAGGTGGAAGAAACCCTGATTTTTTATCTTCACCAGGATCGAGAGAAAAAGTCATCTCTCCGCATATTTAAAGGCTCGTCTTGAGTGCTTGTTTGTGATTGGTCAGTTCTTTCGAAAATTGCTATTCTGCACTGTGTCTCTTCTCTAAGCTTAAAGGTAATACTCCGACTGTTCGCCTCTGTCCACATTCAACCGTCTCTTCTCTGCCTTTCATTTGGTTTTGTTAGAAAAGCTTCAATTTTTCTCAAAACATTCTCTTAACCTTTTTTGTTCAAGCGTTCTGAAATTAAATGCAGTTGGAAGCCTCTCTTTCTTCTCTGCTGAAGACCAAATGATCAAATTGGCCAATCTTTTGTGGAGACCTGTGCTGCTCAAGGTCTTTGACAGCAGCCGCTAATGTCTGTTATGGTGATATGTCCCTCGTACCTCAATGGCATGACCACTAACCGTTATTATTTTTTTTCTACTTTTTAAATACTTCAGAGCTCATGTATGACATTTTTTCCGCAAAAACAGTGTCTAAAACTCCGCACACGCTGATTTCTAATCGTCTTGTGGTAACTGTCCCTTATAGGATTGTTGGAAAAATCGTTTGACCGGATTGCGCATGTTTGCTTCTGAATGCCAATCAGCCCCACCGCGCTCATGCGCAGTAGGGGAGTGACGTCACGGTATCGCATTAGATGAAGTTTGTTAAAAAAAAATATTTTCGTTGTTTCCGATGATGAAAAAACAATCTGTGAGGTCGACGTAGTTGTATGTGTTTTATAGAACTAGTCCACGTGGTCAGGTGGAAGAAACCCTGATTTTTTATCTTCACCAGGATCGAGAGAAAAAGTCATCTCTCCGCATATTTAAAGGCTCGTCTTGAGTGCTTGTTTGTGATTGGTCAGTTCTTTCGAAAATTGCTATTCTGCGCTGTGTCTCTTTTCTAAGCTCAAAGGTAATACTCCGACTGTTCACCGTTGTCCACTTTCAACCGTCTCTTCTCTGCCTTTTCTTTGGTTTTGTTAAAAAAGCTTCAATTCTTCTCAAAACATTCTCTTAACCTTTTTTTGTTCAAGCGTTCTGAAATTAAATGCAGTTGGAATCCTCTCTTTTTTCTCTGCTGACGACCAAATAATCAAATTGGCCAATCTTTTGTGGAGACCTGTGCTGCTCAAGGTCTTTGACAGCAGCCGCTAATGTCTGTTATGGTGATATGCCCCTCGTAGCTCTATGGCATGACCACTAACCGTTATTATTTTTTCTTCTACTTTTTAAATATTTCAGAGATCATGTATGACATTTTTTTCCCAAAAAAACAGTGTCTAAAACTCCGCACACTCTGATTTCTAATCGTCTTGTGGTAACTGTCCCTTATAGGATTGTTGGAAAAATCGTTTGACCGGTTTGCGCATGTTTGCTTCTGAATGCCAATCAGCCCCACCGCGCTCATGCGCAGTAGGGGAGTGACGTCACGGTATCGCATTAGATGAAGTTTGTTAAAAAAATTATTTTCGTTGTTTCAGATGATGAAAAATCAATCTGTGAGTTCGACATAGTTGTATGTGTTTCATAGAACTAGTCCACGTGGTCAGGTGGAAGAAACCCTGATTTTTTTGTCTTCACCAGGATCGAGAGAAAAAGTCATCTCTCCGCATATTTAAAGGCTCGTCTTGAGTGTTTGTTTGTGATTGGTCAGTTCTTTCGAAAATTGCTGTTCTGCACTGTGTCTCTTCTCTAAGCTTAAAGGTAATACTCCGACTGTTCGCCTCTGTCCACATTCAACCGTCTCTTCTCTGCCTTTCATTTCGTTTTGTTAGAAAAGCTTCAATTCTTCTCAAAACATTCTCTTAACCTTTTTTGTTCAAGCGTTCTGAAATTAAATGCAGTTGGAATCCCCTCTTACTTCTCTGCTGACGACCAAATGATCAAATTGGCCAATCTTTTGTGGAGACCTGTGCTGCTCAAGGTTTTTAACAGCAGCCGCTAATGTCTGTTACGGTGATATGTCCCTCGTAGCTCTATGGCATGACCACTAACCGTTATTATTTTTTCTATCACTTTATATATATTTTAGAGCTCATGAATGACATTTTTTACTGAAAAACAGTATCTAAAACTCTGCAGACGCTGATTTATAATCGTCTTGTGGTAACTGTCCTTTAAAGGATTGTTGGAAATATCGTTTGACTGATATAGTCTCTATTTTATATCCAAAGTAGGACCACCATGCAGTTGCAGTGTTGGCTGTTTTCAGTCTTTTCTTCTCCATATGGCAGATATTGTCTTGGGCATTCCGTCGACGACTTGTGATAGACGGCCAAAAGCAGGAGTAAGGGTATTTTGTTCGGAACATTTTACTGAAGCGTGCTTCCCTTCAGCAGCTCTGCATCAGACTGAGGGCACATAAACTATGTAAGTCTTTCTTGGATTTATCCACTGTGATATCAAATCAATGCCTTTATGGTCAATGGAGCCAGGTTACCCTTTCCTGATTTGGACAGGCCAGGTGGGCACAGTTCTTGAAGTACAGATCACAGTGCTCACAGTTTCTGCAGTAGTAGTATTTTTGTAGTGGTCATAGTTGTGTTTTTGTTTTCATCAAAGAATCATGAAACCAGCCATTTTTAGTAAGCTTGAAAACAGCCTACATGAAAGTCCTGAGCAGGCCCTGATTAAGAAGATGAAGAAGATCAGCGGTTTTCCATTCAGGAGGGAGAATGAATGACAACAAGAATGAGGTTCTTCCAGATGTTCCAGACAGTTGGAGACTCCAATTTTTACAGATGATTTGAAAGCAGTCATTGAAATGAATGTCTGAACTCTGCTGACCAGCCCTTTTACTTGCAGCAAGAGTTTTCATACAGTCTCTATTTTATATTTAAATTAGGACAACCATGCGGTTGCAGTGTTGGCTGTTTTTAGTCTTTTCTTCTCCATATGGCTGATGTTGTCTGGAGCCTTCTGAGCCTTCTTAGCTCTGAGGTTTATCATTGATAGTGTGTTTTAAACTCAATATATGCTCATTTTTAATGGATTGTTGCTGGATTTCCACTATACACTTGTGTGATATGCCAAAAACACTGGTCTGTGTATCTCTGGTGCTGTAGGCTTGTGAATGAGAATTACACCACGCATGCGCAGAAGAGGGCCGACGTCGCCACATGGAATCAAATGGTGTTTGTTTAAAGCTTTTTTTCCCCTTGCTCCCTTTAATCAAAAATAAAATCTTTCAGGTCGATGTAGTTGAATGTATTTTTGTTGAATTAATCTATGCACGTAGGTTAATGCAAATACAGAGTTTTGCCACGCATGCGCAGAAGAGGGCCGACATCGCAGCATGAAATGGAATGAATTTTGTTTAAAGTTTTTTTTCTTGCTCCCTTTAATCAAAAATAAAATCTTTCAGGTCGACCTAGTTGCGCATGCGCAGAAGAGGGCCGACATCGCAGCATGAAATGGAATGAATTTTGTTTAAAGCTTTTTTTTCTTGCTCCCTTTAATCAAAAATAAAATCTTTCATATCGAGGTAATTGAATGTATTTTTTTTAATTAAAAATGTACGTAGGTTAATGCAAATACAGAGTTTTGCCTCTTTGTCATAATTGACGAGACAAGTTATTTCTCAACATATTTAAAGACTCGTCATGCGCTTCTGATCGTGAGTGGTCAGCTTTTTAGAAAATCATTACTTTCCTTTCTAATGCTTAACGACAAGTGTAAAAGTGATATCACTGCTCTGAGATTTTCTCAAGTTTAGCATTGCACCACGCATGCACAGAAGAGGGCTGACGTCGCCGTTTGAAATGGAATGGAGTTTGTTTAAAGCTTTTTTTCTTGCTCCCTTCAATAAAAAAAAAACTTTCAGATGGAGGTAGTTGAATGTATTTTTGTTGAATTAGTCTATTAGTAATTCAGTATGTTTGGTACATTAGTACTTCAGTACATTTTTCATCCTGAACTAAATTTTCCTAAATGTGAGAACACTTTTTAAACCCCCAACAAAAACAGTCAGCGGCCGCTTTGTAATTTCATTATTATGCTATTATAGTTTGCTGGGTGAGTACTAGGCTAGACCAAGGCTATTTTTTGGCCCTAATAAAATGTTACTCAGTTTTTATGTAGGTCGTTAGGAACAAAGGACAGAAATGAAAGAAAATCCCACCTCTTAAAATTACATAATTTTTGTTTATTATCTATGTTATGCCAATACAACTTTCGGCTTCTTTACAAGAGAATCCAATATTTCTAGGCGTATTCGTAAAACCACCACACCAACATGAAAAGTGAGTCAGCGAGCAGCATTCTGATTAGGCCTAGGCTATTATGTAGCCTAGGTGGCTAATCACAATGCATGCTACAATGAAAGAATATCTCACTTTTCAAAATGACATAATTTTGTTTATTGCCAGTGTTATGCCAGTGCTGCTGTGAAGATGTTTATTAGAGAATCCAATAATTCTACACCTGACTGCATCATTATGTAAAAACAAAAAAGCAATCCCACAGAGCTAGGTTGAGGTGGCATCCCCAAAAGAGGAGAGTATTAGTGAGAAAGAGTTAAAGTGTCCACTTCCACTGATTCCTGTTGCATTATTAAACGTATTTCATCTTTTTGACAGTGCTTTGCATTTATACATACATTATGAACAGTATTTCTATAAATTTGTGATAGATACAGTGATATATAATTTCATATGCATTATTAAAAGTATATTAAACATAATTAAAGATTGTCATCTAAAGGCTGTCAAAAACAAATATTTATGTATTTAATGTATAGTTTTTATGATAAATTACACTTCTCACTTTATTTTTACACTTTTTATAAGTCTAATTTAGTTTTTCTGCCATTTGTAAACACAGGGAAATTGAACAAATGTATTTGGAAAACCAGTACAAATTCTACAGTGTAACAACACAATTTAAGGGGACATTTCCTGTGGTGTGGGTATTTGGTTAGTGTGGATTTTGTCCTATTCAATTCTGTTTAACCTTTAAAATTGGACACAGTGTCACATTCTGAAGGAGACGATCAACACAGCTGAGCAAAGTCCTACACAGATGATTCAGGGGGTCTTCAGTGTCTTCATTATTCTCAGCTAATTAATAGAAAGCTGCGGTTTACGGTTTCCGTAGTTACCAGAGTGTCTATGACGTCACAAAGGCGCATGTGTCCATGCTGCTCTAGTTGATGGTCAGAAGTTGGAGGAGCAGGACGCTCGTATAGACTCTCTCTGTTTACCCGGATCGGATGACCTCCTACAAAAGGTAAGATCCACATTTAAACCAGTTCAAATCAGAACCAGAACCGGATTCTTTCAGCAGCAGAAAAACACGACCCGGCTCTCAGAAGAAGCGCCTTCATATTTGACGAACCCTGAACCTACCGTTCAGTAAACATCATAGACTCTTCACCCAGAAGAAGAGCACAGGCTGTTCACCAGCAGTGTGAAGAGTGTAAACAGTGAAGAATCAGTTAGTGTTGGGGCTGTCTGGATTGGGGCAATAGGCGGTTGTGTGTTATTAGAAGGAGAAGGATAAGTGGTGTAGGATCGCTCTGACAGTCACCACTACGAGCGTGTGTGAAAGTTGTGTGTTGGGTTGTTGGACACTTCATTGGTCTGGTCAGGGTTCCGAAAAGAAGACAGTTGTGGTTGGGCTGTGTAAAATGTGGAGCGTTGTTGTCGTTGTTCCTGTGATGACTGCTGTGAATGATGGTGGTTGAGCTGAATGGGGGTGAATGGAGCACAGGTGTTCTGCTCTCTCTCTCTCCAAAGTCTTAAAAGTAGCTGGACGAGCAATTGCGCGCGCAGAGAGAGTCGAGCTCACGCTCCTCACAGCCCAGCAGCTTCAGTGTGTGTTCTCTGTTCAGAGTTTTCACTGCTTGTCACTGAGGAACACATGAAGGTGAAGACATGGCTGCTGTAGTTTAGTGCTGCTCAAACCGTAACTGTAGCTCTTTGAAGTCTAACTGCACTTCTTACTGAATTTATTAACGTACCATAACTGAAACACTAGACAGTTGGGATAACTTAAGCTAATTAACTCAAACTAACTCTAAAATGAATGGTTGAGATACACACTCAATTCATTTGTGTAAGATCAGTTTTTTGTCATATTTTGAGTTAAGGTGAATTTATTCAGTTGAGTTATACTGGCTGACTGACTGAATTGAGTTGTTCCAGTGAAATATGGAGACCTTTAGAAAGTGCCTTAAGTGAAACTAACACCTTTCCTATTGGCTTCTGGCACCATCTATTTACATACTGGGCCTGCCTCCCATTCCCTCACCATCATTGTAAATTCATTCCACCAGACTACCTTCCCCTATTTGGTGAGCTGTCGTCTGTTTTGTGCTGCAGCTGTTTGGTTTTAGTGTCAAAAAACAATCAAAGGGGGATTTTGTCTATCCATGTTCCTGTAAACCTGTTTAAACCTGTTTGTTGTTTAGTAGTTTAGGGCTGATAGAGCAGAGAGACCAGTAAACTGTGCTGGACCAAAACTTCTCATTATTCTCCACTGCAAACTAGTTGTGAAAATGTTTAAAAAATAATATTAACAGAAGCAGAGGAATTAAAACTCACTTCCTTTAGTTACCTTCATGTAACGATTACCAGTTTATAGTTTGTGTTCAGTTCAGTCCATGATGTAATTGAACTCAAATAATTGTACAAAAGAAATGCTGTTGAACTTAAATTGCAATTGGCTTGATCAAACAATTTGAGTTCAGGTAAATCATCAGGTTTTCCAATAAGAAGATCACAGTGCTCACAGTTTCTGCAGTAGTAGTATTTTTGTTGTGGTCATAGTTGTTTTTTTGTTTTCATCACAGAATCATGAAATCAGCCGTTTTCAGTAACCTTGAAAACACACTTCATGAAAGTCCTGAGCAGTCCCTGATTAAGAAGATGAAGAAGAGCAGCAGTTTTCCATTCAGGAGGGAAAATGAAGGTCAGTGACAATAAGAATGAGCTTCTTCCAGATGTTCCAGACAGTTGGAGACTCCACTTTACAGTCGTTTAAATGAATGTCTGAACTCTGCTGATGTGTGTGTTTGCAGTATTTGTGCTGGAATACTTTAATGAAAATCTCTGGTATGGTTTTCTGCTGTTCATGATCGCTTTAATCGGAACTGCAACATACTTCAGTACTGGTGTGGGGGTGAGTAAAGTACTTACAATTCACTGTATGTTTAGTAACTGAATAGATCAGATTGACTGAAGAAAGGTTTAATATAAAGAAGGAAGCATTTGACGTATAACTGATCTGCAGATCTAGACCTGGATCATCAGATGATCAGGATGATTAGCCATTTTACTTGCAGCAGTACTCAGGAGTTCTCATACAGTGTCTTTTTATATCCAAATTAGGACCACCATGCGGTTGCAGTGTTGGCTGTTTTCAGTCTTTTCTTCTCCGTATGGCTGATGTGGTCTGGGGCCTTCCGTCGGCGACTTGTGATAGACAGCGAAAAGCAGGAGTACCGGTATTATGTTCGGAACATTTTACTGAAGCGTGCTCCCCTTCAGCAGCTCTGCATCAGACTGAGGGCACATAAACTATGTAAGTCTTTCTCTGACTAATCCACTGTGATATCAAACCAAAGCCTTTATTGAAGCTACTTTCTCTGTTCTCACTAATCACTTTATGCATCAGATGATAGAAGAGCTTTATGAAGTGTTCAGTTTGTTTCATCAGTCTGTTAATGTGCTGATTCATATTTTGGGGAGTAAATTGCATGGCTTTATGACACCATATGTCTGTCTATTCTTTTTCAGCCCAGGAAAAGGTGAAGTTTAGACTGATTTTAATGGGAAAGGAGATGGACGCCATTGGACTCAGCAGATTTATGAACACCAGTGAGGTACAGAACAAATCAATGCAGACATAAATTAGCCTGAATATAAACCACAAATGAAATGATTTTATACTACATGTAATTCAATAAGGGGAATTGTTGCACACACTAGTGCATCTCAAAAATACAAGATTCTAAAATAGTGAACAGTTCTTGGTTTCTGGTGTTACATAATAAACATTTTTATTAAATAAAATATAATTAAGTTTGTAGTTGATTTTTCAATGAAAAGCAAAATATTTATAAAGCAAACCAGTAGCACCTGTAGATATGATTATTTCTGTGTGTATCTTACACGACTTCTCTCTTTTCACAGTTACTGAATTGCCAGGGTAGAAGACTAGCCAAGACACTCGGCTTCAACTACCTGGATGAGAGAAACATCTCATGGCGTAGGCCTCTTCTACGCATTGGCATACGCCCCAAAATATTGCCAGTGTGAAATGCAGAGCTGAAATCAGCCACAGAAACACTGAACACTAGCCCTGAGCCAGATGCTAGAGAAGTGTTTACACAGTGTGTGCTGATTGCTGGAGATGGCATACAGGTGAGTATGAGACCAGTAGGTGAGTATGAGACCAGTAGGTGATCAGAAGGTCAGGCTGGCAGAGTGCTGTTAGATGTTATTGGCTTGCTATCCAGTGTCAACCAGAGGAGGATGGGTTCCCCTTTTGCGTCTTGGTTCCTCTCAAGGTTTCTTCCTAATGCATTTAGGGAGTTTTTCCTTGCCACTGTTGCCCTTGGCTTGCTCACTAGGGGTCTGGACCTGGATTTCTGTAAAGCTGATTTTTATAACATCTGTCATCAATTACATGCCTCCTTTAACTCAGAGGCAGCAGAGAATGTTATTGATGCTGCCCTAGCCTGGTTGCTCCTGGTCTCATTAAACAGAACCCCCCCCCCCATCTTGGAGCAGGTCTCAACCTGCGAGTCTAGAATCCCTGTCCTTAGTGTCCTCGGAATACAGAGATGTCCAGGCAAACTTGAATTAGAAGACGTCGCAGTTACCATGTGGGTGATCGTGAGTTGCTGGCTGTCAAACTTGCCTTAGAGGGGTGGTGGCACTGGCTCGATGGAGCCAGTCACCCCTTCCTGGTTTGGACAGACCAAGTGGGCACTGTTCCTCACCCTCGTTGACTTTGCATAATGCTGATGCTCTCTCCCGCCAGTAGGAAGCCTTCCCTAAGGAACATCCGCCAGCAACCACAGTCCCCAAGGCTCGCATAGCGTCTCCCATCCAGTTTGGGGTGGAAGCCACAGTATGGCGGGCCCCTAGAAATGAGTCAGATCTGAGAGGTGGCTCTTGTGATTGGCTGTGCTGCCATTAAAGACCAGGTGCTGCAGTTGGGGCAATTGTTCCCCTTCACAGCACACCTGGGGGTGGCCTGTACATTAAGGTTCCTGCGTAGCCGGTTCTGGTGGCCACGCTAGGACCAAGATTTATGGGCCTACATGGCAGCTTGTAAGGTATGTACCTGCAACAAGGATCCCGGAACCGAACCGGCAGGTTTGCTCCACCTGTTATTCATCCTCTCTGGCCCATGGTCTTATGTCTCCATAAACTTTGCCACGGGGTTGCTTTCTTCCCAGGGGCATCACCGTGATCTTGGTCATGGTTGACTACTTGTCTAAGGCAAGCAAGTTTATTGCTCTGCCTACATCTCTGTCGGCCAGGGAGACTTAAGCATGTCCAAGCCCATGGGTTTGCTTAGGATGAGTTATCAGACAGGGCACCGCAATTAGCCAGATGGGTTTGGGGGTCTTCTGCAGGTTACTGAAGGTGGAAGCAAGCCTCTCATTAGGTTTCCACCCTCAATCAAGTGGCCAGACCTAGAGGGTCAATCAAGACCTAGAGCAACATTGAAATACTAAACACTTGCCCTGAGCCAGATGCTAGAGACTCTAGTGAGTGTTTACACAGTGTGTGTTGATTGCTGGAGATGACATACAAGTGAGTATGAGACCAGTAAGTGATCAGAAGGCCAGGCTGGCAGAGTGCTGTACACATACTACACCTCATGACATTCATCCATGGGTATGTCCCAGTTTGAGTGTCAGTTTGAGTATGCTCCACCCATATTTGCAGAACAGTATAAGGATGTCCAGCAGTGGGTCGTTTCTTGGTTTGCTGCCGTTTGGCCTGGCACCTCCCTGTTTCCCACCATTGCATTCAGACAGGATCATGCGGTTGGGAACATCAAGAGTCATTCCTTGGAAAGGGAATATATTCATATAAACACTAGACCCAGGGGTTCTAGTTTACCTGGGGAGTTCTGGCTGATGGAAGTGCTCTATTGCCACCATGACCCTAAATTGAATAACGTTACCAGAGGGAGTGCAACACCTATTCCTCAGTTAGTAAATCATAATTTAAATAAAATACAGCCTAAATATTGCCAGGTTCCTACAGTCTTCTTTTATGAATGATGTTTTTAGATACACCGTGACTAAGATAGATATCTGACTCCTCACAAAATCATGTAGGTACACTTAATCAAGTACTAGCTAAGCTGATCAAAGTCACCCACATTAATCGATACTGCAGTTTCATCTGAAATTCTGGCTTTATGCAGGTTTACTGCATGTAAGACACATTTTAACTGCTCCTTAACTAACTGTATATTTTCCCACAGTATTTACAGTCACTCAAAAGAGGGTTTAGCCCCAAAACAACAGTCACTCAAAGATCACGGTCCTCTGAATATTTCATTAGCTGTCATGCCTGGTCAGGCGTGGTAGTGAAGACAAGGAAACACTTGCAGGGATGGACGATACAAGACAATAAAGAACTGGGCAACATAAACAGAAATAGGGATCGCCCCGGGGGAGAGGTGATAACGAGGGCCTGACATTAGCGTTCTTTTTGTTGTGTTTAATCCAGTGCTTGTGTGCACAGAAAAGGTAGTTATTAAAATGAAGTAAATATCAATAATAAATTATTATTCATTAAATAGTAATAGTGCCATCTTACTGGAAATTGTTTCAAATGTCTGCATCAGTAAATTACTTAGATGTAAATGAAGTCATTCAGAGTTCTCCAACATGAAACATGCTCTTCTAAAATAACCTACAGGGTTAAAATAGCTCATGGTGATGGTGACAAAAAACAGTCAGGAGAATTTATTGCCTCTAAATTCTATATCACTGGAAGTTATGTGAAGCAGTTATGAATTTCACATAATGCTAGAGAGAGAGAGAGTTTACATTTTGTCACACGTACAGTTATAATACCATCATCAGAATTGCAGATCTGAGAGAACACATTGAGATCCACTGCTGGGTTTGGACATTTATGATTTGATGTGACTATATTTGTGTTGACATTGGGATTCATTTGGGATCCCCAGTGATTCAATGGCTCCATCTTTGGTTCCATCTAATCAACTGAATTATGCAGTAATTTTGAACAACTGGTTGAATTCCCCTTTAAACTTATTAGCCTATATTATAAATACGCAGCATTCTGTATATGTAAAGTATGTTGAAAATTTTAACTCCAGTTAGGCTAAGACAAGTGTTCTACTTTTGAGAGCAGCCTTTGTAGCCCCCTGTAGCTCTTCAAACCTAGTGGTGTCTACTGGCAAATGAGTAGCTGTAAAGTAGATGTGTTAAAGCTTATACCATTCTCATGATCAGGGCAGGTATATGTTAAAGCACAGATAGGCAGGTAGATGAAGAGCAGATCCATACATCAGAAACATGAACAAAACAAAGGTCCAAAACACAGAAGAGCTGTACAATGCTTTCATTAAAACAAACAAACAAACAAACAAAAAACACAGTACTTAAAAAGAGTCGGATGACCTTCAAGTGTTGTTCATAGGTGGAGGACAGAGCATAGAGGGCAAGCACAGACGCATGTTGTTTGGGCCATGTGCAAAACCTACTGAGGCCAGGAGGGGGAGCCATTGTTACAAGAAGAGCACCATCAGTTTCATGTTATCAGAAACAAGCAAGCCTCTTTTAACAATAATAAACTATTCTCCTAGTCACGGCTAAAAACTCTTCAACTAGCCAAGTCTTTATTACATCAGGGTTGGACTGCTGTAATACCCTGCTGTCGGGTTGTTCTGCTTTGAGCCTTGGTCCTCAGTCCCTGAATCACTTTATCTCCCAGTCATTGTTAAGGGTGTGGACAGTGTCTTTATTTTTAAGTCAAGCATGACAATTTACTTATTCAATCAAGCATTTGGTAATTAGTTTCTCTGTCAGATAAAATGTACAGCTAAGTGGGTAAATGGACATAGAGACATTGACATATACTTTGGTTTGTTGATGACTGGGCGGTGGGGCAGAGGGGCACTGATATCTCAGGGGACACTAAAGTCTACACTTCCACCTGGCTCTTTTGTTTTTAACTGTATTAGAGAGGCCTGCCCACACTGTATTTTGTCCTACATATTGTGTCCAGTCACAACCAGAAAACCTGACCACCATGCTCCTCTTATTTCCCTGACAGGAGTGGTCCCTCAATAGACTTCTAAGTTGCTACTAACATAACTAGTTATACTGTGTTTTTCATGTTTTCAAATTAGCATGGCAATCATAGCAATCTTCATTCTTACATTAATTGGTTACATCACAGCACTTCTGTGTCACGTTAGGTTTATCTAACCTTAGGTCTATTCTTCTATTTCCTCAGTGTATGCTTCTGTTGTGTTGTTCATTCTGGAGGATGAATTCTGGGGTCTTGGTTCCTCTCATGGTTTCTACCTCAAGGGTACTCACTTTTCTGTAAAGCCACTTTGTGACAATGGCAGTTGTTGAAGCTGTTTGGTGTGGAGCAACAAATAACACCACTACCTGCCAGTGAGCTACCACACCACATAGGGGACTGGGGTTCGATTCCTGATAACGCTACATTGGCCCACTTCTGTGATACGAGTAACCTTGTAAGGCGCCTTGTAAAACCTTGTATGGGTAAGAGCATCACCTAAATGCCATAAATGTAAATGTAAAGCGCTATAAATACATTTTACTGACTAAACTCCAAACTGCAGTGGAAGCTAATGACAGTACAGTTGCCCTTATGTGGCATATGCATAATTCATGTCTAGTGGACAAAGGGTATTAAATATATAAATAATATACAAATTAATTGGGTATGTAGGTTTCACATAAAATGTGTTTTTACACTACATTTTATTACAAAAAAGAAAGTAAGAATATTATTGAAGTTTTATTATTATTATTACAATAAATATGTTCTCCAATTTGGGTGACTTTCTGGAGGGTCAAGGTCACCTAGGGCCACCTTTTGGCAGCTCTGGGCTAGAAACTGTTTGGCTCAGTGTGGGATTTCTAAAAATAGCAAGTTATAAATGACAGAGCTCTATTGCCAGGCCGTTGAACAAAGCCACTGAGGGGGAAGATTTCATCAGTTGAAACGTCGTCAGTTGCAGCCCAAGTACTGCTCCATTAACTTGCCAAGTCACCACTACTACCAAGTACACCAATCTGAATTTGGCATACTTTGTACTGAGAATCCCCCCTAACTAATCTGTTAATGACCAGGTTTAGCAGGTGTCTTTAAACGGAAGTTCCAAAGTGTGCTGCGCACTGGCCTTCCGGGACTTTGGTAGTCAAACATCACAGAAATACTAAATTTGTGAAGCCATCCCAGACCTCGGAGTGCATGTTTCTCTTTATTGATATTTGGAAATTTCATAAATAAAGTTCTAATGTTTCACAGTCACACAGCAAGGCAGACACATTATGTTCTAGTAGTGTTTGTTTAACAAGGGGAAAAAACTGAGGAAATAAATAGTACATCACAGAAAAAACAATCGAATAGAATTTATACTTGATTAAAAAATATCTCCACCATTAAATACAGCTCTGAAATGACAGCTCAGAAAGTTATCAGGATGGGGGTCACACCAACAACATTATGATGCAACAGCAATAAAAGTTTCTGCCTTGAGCTGTCTTGTAGTGTACTCTGCAATAGTTTTCTCTGGAGGAGGGAAAAGACAACGAAGTGCAGAAAGATGAACAAGGTGATCTGAAGTTTGCTTATTTAAACCTGCTACTTAAACCATTTGGTTTGCATTGGAAAACCTACAATAACAGATGAGTTTTTATTTTCTGCTGCAAACAAACAAAAAATAGCTGAAAATAAAGAACACGGCCGAAATAAAGCACATATTCTATATTTTTACAACATGAGGAAAAAACAGTGGACAAACAGTCTTATCATTTTTTAAGAGCAAGAGAAAGCATGGTGACTCAGTTAAAGCAGCACACTTCTTTGATTTTCTGCTGGTATTTTCTAGATGTACTGGTCACACATTGAGATTTACACATTGTTATCCATGGTGTTGCAATCGGCTTTTACTGTGTACAATGCTTTTTTATCTGCATGATTGCTGCCATTGAGGAGTTGGACAGGATGCTTTAATCACTACTAAGTTTACCACAGCAGAACATTCACTGAATAAAATAGCAGAATTGGTGCAAAAATATGGGAATATTCTGGTTTGATGTAAATGTGTGATGCTATGTTGTATTTAAGAAGTCTACATTCACTCAGAGCTTAAGGATCTAGAATAATGACTGATGTTTCTATATATGAGCACAAATATTAGGTCGTCAGGAATCTAGGTCTGTTTGATTGCCACGATTCACTGGACTGGCTGCAAAAATAACAAGAAAAGGTATAAACACAACTGAGTATCAATAACGTCCTAAATTAGCATCAGAGCTATGTGATAGAATGATTCAGTGCACAGGGAAGCCCATGTATTCCCATAAGCAGGAGTTTTGTGCACGTAGTATATAGCCGCTATCCACACATCCTGTGCTCTGGATATTTGGCAAACATGGACTTTCTTGTATATAAGTTTTAAACTGGGCACCATACAATGTTATGCAAACCAACATGAGAAAATAAATAGAGCAAAAAAAGTTATTACAGGTCCTTTACGGAGGACAATCATGGGGCCTTCTGTGTATAATATGTAGGTGTGATCTGGTCTTTGCAAAAATAAACCTAAGTAGGTGCATTGTTTTTAAATGTCCTCACATGATGACTGATCTGAGGTCAGTTAGGTTCCCTCTCATAACAGTTACCAGTATTTGAGTAAGTATTGAATAATGGAAGCTGGCCCAACGTCAGCACACAAGGTCAAGGCAGCGTCTACACATTGCTACAGATATATGCAGGATGCGCTCTGTGAGGTCAGGGTGGGGAGGGGCCAGCGAGATGATACAGCAGCGGCCATCACTGCGTCAGGGCTTGGAGGATGTCCTTCACGAGCATTGTACCAATCACCATCTTTTCACAGTTCACTGTGAGCTGGACCCCTGCCCCCTCCTTCCTAGCCACAGTGACCAGCACAAGGCTGCCACTGCTGACTGTTTTCCCAGCAAACCTGGACACAGGTGAAGAAGGAGGAGGAGGAAGAGGAGGACTGAAGTGAAGCAAGTTTAAAAGGCCAGAAACACAGACAGCAGGAAGGAAATAAGTAAACATGTAAAGAGCATATTCATACTTAACACTTTACCTTACAAAATTAAGCTTTTCAATTAATATTTTTCTTTTTTTAACAGCCTGAGAGAAAATGTGTGCGTGTACGTATGTGTGCATGTGTGTAGTTCAGGGAAAGCTATGGTAGTGGCACGGTAGAAAGTACCTGTTCTCCTTCTCTGAACCGCAGGGCACTCTGCTGAGGTTAGCCGTGGCGGTGACTCTTTCAATAATGGCGTGATCGCTCTGACACTTCTCCCCCAGGGTCAGCTTCTCTGAGATCTCATTCATTCCCATCAGCTGACCTACAGATGAGTGAATTAAACATCAAACAATCCAGTATACAAAATCAAAATCAAACGTGACGTGACATCCAGGAGAGTGAGAGGGCCAGTGCAGTTTTAACAGAATGGAGGACCACTGGTTATCATTAAGCACATTTAGTTGAGTCTAGTCAAATAAAAAAAGGGGGCTGAACTTAGTATATTAAACTGACTGGTATAAACCCTATACTCTGGGGTCCAAACACTGAGACCACACTGAAAATATAAGGAATCTTCTACCTTCTAAAAAGCGTACCACCAAATGTTTTGTACCATTAAGAGTAATCGTTTGCTAATTCACGACCATGAAGGATTACTGGCATGTTTAACAATACGCATGAACAGTTGTCCCTGATTTGCACACGGCGTTTTTAACTCAAAAATGTCTTAAAATGTTTACTGTACCAGACACATCTTGATGTGCGTATACACACTACACTAATCCAAGACTGTGCTTTTCAAAGCTACTGCTATATTTGATGAAATAACCTATATATTGTTTTCCTATATTTTTATTTTTTTGCATTGTTAATTTGTTAATAAATTTAATCAAATTGTACTTTTGTTCATTTTACTACAACTCATGGCTCTGAATCTAAGATTTTCATTCAAATAGTTTAGGAGTATTTGTGACTAACATCCATGAGCTCATTAACATGGCTTTTGATTGGCTGTTACTGAGGTGTAGTAATGCTGTGCAGGGATGAAAAACATAGCTGGAACATAATGAATAAAACTTAATATCTTTTTGTTGACTATTGGAGTGAAAAATTCCTTTGATTTTGCTAAATACTAAAGACTGTTTTTGAGGTCAAAAGATGAATATTGGACAACAGAAAAAAAAATGTTAGCTTTTAGTTCCAGATATATATGTGTTAACTAAACTAAACTAAACCACTGTCGGTTCCTTACTTTTGCTCACTTTCTGCAACTAAAGGCGCCAAGTAAAATGAAAGTAAATAAAACGTTTAGGTTGCAATAACTGCAATGACTTTTGGCAATAACTGCAACAAGCTGTCCCACTGACATCACCAAACTGCTGCATTCTACCTTTGTGATGCTCTTTCAGATTTCCAGATTTTAACACAGCTTCTTTTGGTCATTGCTCCCATAATTTTTTCTTTTCAGGAGGTGAAATCTAAACCTTAAAAAACTAAACTATGCTAATTTGGAAAATATTGGAAAATCTAAGCAGTTGCACTAGTAGTCTCAGATTTTGGACCCCTCTGTCAAAGGAGATCTAGACTAACTATGCTTAAGATTGCACTACAAAAGGACCCCCAAAGTGTCATTGACAGTGTCCATTTGTGTCCAGCTAGAGTGATATGGACACTGATGATTTTGCTGTGCAGTCATAACAAAACAGCAGTTTGTGTTGTGTTGCTGCTTCTGATACTTATATTAAACTCATACACTGTAGGTGCATTGGAATACTTTACCAATGTGCCATTTCACTACATTACTCCCTGACCTATATATTAAAAGCTAAGGAAGTAGAGAGTCTTAGTATTCTTAAATTTTGCTGCAAAAGCTTAAGAGTACTCAGACACTCCATTTCTGATGTGGGCATTCTTGAAGTGCCTCCTGCAGGACCATGTGTGGGACATTTCGGGGCGTTAGTGGCTTCATGAAGCTCATTCCTGGTGGGATGCAGCGGACCGTTCACCCAACGTTCCGTGAGACAGCAAATGCACAGTTATGGTCACCGTCACCATGGCAATAGCTAGGTCTGACAATGAGGGGGAGCAGCTAGAAGCAGAGGGAGCAAGATAAGAGGGGCTGACGATGTGTGTAGTGGGGTGTGCGGGGGTGGGGTTGAGGCAAGTGGCAGACTATCAGCATAAAGGAACCAGGTCTGTAGGAGAAACTTACCATGTAATAGTGTCTCTATTGGACGGCAATAGAATAAACCCACACAGAGGGAAAAATGAAGAATATGACAAAGGTTTAAGTATAACACAGTCATTACTTGCAGCTGGTGCAGAGAGCCACACTGATGAAGTGCTGCGTGGCAGTTAGAATTTAAACAGTGCGACAGAATGAATGATCGAATGGATGGTAAAACTTTGCTCTATGTAGCATGTAAACGGTGCACCCATTAAAAGACACTAATCGACACGCCAGCATAAAAAGAGGCATGTATGGTAGCGTTACATGCTAACATAAGAGCAACTGCTTGTGACCAGCCCGCCTGAGACTAGATGGCCCCAGAATGAGGATGACTATGTGCAAGGAAAGCTGATAAAAATGAACAAGCATTACATACATTTAACTTGTTCACCGAAAGAGTATTAAGAAACCAGTGCTACAAGTAATCCAGCAGAATTTGACTGGTGCAAAATGGGATTTACTTCAGCACAGGAGTACAAGAACATGTCTAATCTCACCTTGCTCCTTCTTAAACTCGTTCTCTGTCAGAAACGCAGGCATCATCAGCTCTCCCACTGGTGGCTGGATTGAAACGAAGAACTTCCGGGTATGAGTGCTGATAAAAGCAATAAAATAATCTCAGTACCAGTAGTCTCTGGTATGCTGTAAATTCAAAGATTGAATGTGGGAGAAAGAACTGTGTAAGAGTAGATGACCTTAGTTGCTAATCTGCTAGTTCTGCCTTTAAAATGAGAAGGGCAGAAGGTAAAATCCTTTGTAGCCACCAACATACGCAATGTAGGTCTAATCTGTTCTTATTAAAGGGGATAATGTAAAGGATTTTCTGAAAAACACTCCCTGTGATGAACAAAAATGTTCCAAAACTGATATGTTTCGGCCCCCGTGAATGTCACTGGCTCCATCTGAATTACAATATTATGAACTAATCTAAATACACAAGCCAGTACATACTAGGTGTACAACAATTCACAATCAGTACAACAATTCACAATTTTCTGAAAAACTGGCTACAAACATACTTGATATTAATATGTTATTAAATCATTCATTTTCAGTTTATTACAGCATTTACAACTACACAGATATTTCTAATAAAAGCTGTACTTTATAGAGTCCCAATCTGATGCTCCAGCCACAAACTAATGTTAGCCCCAAGCTAACACACTTGCTACAAACTAACAAGCTAGTCACAATAAAATATACAACTGAGTACAAAGCAATCCAATTAGGTACACTGTAAGGTAAATCAGTACTACATACATGCTACAAGCTAGCTAATACTACTGGTCATTTAATCAGCATGACTACTTTTTAAAACAAATTGCCAACTCCTGTCAAAGTCATTTAACTGTTAAACTTGACAAATCTTGCTGGGCTTTATGTTATTTTGGTGTATTTATCAGATTAGACTACCAGCCTATATTCCCCGTCAAAACCCTAGTAAAAAGTCCCAGTTTAAAGACCCTGTCAACCATGTTCCACTTAAAGTGATGTTCAGGGTAAACAGGAAAAAATGGACTTAACTGCAGAGCAAAGCAGGGGTGAAAATGGTCATAGAACTTAAATACAAAATACAATGGGAAAGTACAAGATGATGACAGCCTAAGATGTCCATTAATAGAGTTGTGAAATGAAAGTTAGTTGCCCACCAAAGCTGAAAGTTGGCTGCTTGTGTGGAGTCGCAGAAATCAATGCCCATTACCACATGAACTGATTCGCCCGCTGGTAACAACTCTGGGAAAAGAGAAACAAGCGTGGCATAAAATCTTGCGATAATGTGTAAGATGTGTAACAATGCAAATAACTTTACAGCTGACTATAGTTTAAAAAACATAAAAAACAACTTAAAAAAGTATAGACACTCAACCAACTAGCGAAAGTCTTATAAGCCCTAAAGCTGTGATATAGTAAAACACAACGGCCACTTTGGGAGGAACATCTTATTTTTGTTGATTTTAGTCAATTTTTGAGACAAGCATGAACATCATCCCCAGACTTTACTGGTTAAAGGAAAACGCTGTGATGCGTATCCAGTGGATAACTCAAACTTAGCGAGCAGGTGCCAAAAGCCAACCTTAGCCAAACAGCTTCTACCATCTTTTCTCTCCTAAGTTCTCTCCCTCAAAAACAAATTACTAGACTACCTGGACTTAAACTAGTCACACCCCTGAAAGGGAGAAAAGCGCAGAACAAGAAAGCCAAAATCAGGAAGGCAAGTGGGTATCCATGCTAAAGTTAAGTTAAACTAAGGTTAAAACTACTCAACCAGGTATAGTTTCCTTAGCTAGCTAATCATCTAGCACACTATGCTGAGAGGACACAGAAAGGACAGAAACACTCAGGACATTAAGACTCCAAAATAATTAAACCTGATGTTATTGTTACAGTGCTAAAAACAAAGTTATGCTATAATATACTGTGCTATGAAATAATACATGGGTCCTGTGAGGTATCATAGTGATGTCGCAGCCAATAAAAGCAAAAAAAAAAAGACAAAAAGGACAATCAGCATGTTTCTTTCTGATTGATGGCAAAATAACAGGGCTGTAAATTGGCTTATAAAACCCTAACTGAGTATTTAAATAGCATTCAATTCACCTTGAATGTACTACAATTCTATTAAAAATGACACAATTCTCTTTAGGAAACTTTGTGTATGGTAAAATACTGACCAATTTCCGGAAACTCCTTGATCCTCATGCCAGACTGCAGTTTGGGCTCTTCTATGTGCAGGCTCTTGGTTTCCGAAGTGGTGTTGTTGGTGAACTGGATCTGCACCGCCACCATGTGTGGGTCAGGACTGAAGGGCTGTCTGCTGAAACAATATTCCACTGCTAGACCCTCGCCTGTAATTCGGTGCAACAGCTCATACATCCTGACTGAGCTGGATGGGGCAATGGTCTGAAAACATGAGGGCAAGAGAACAAGCTTTACCAAAGTGACCCAAGTGTGAATTATCATAAAAAAAAAAGAAAAAAAGGAACTCACGGTGGGGGCAAGAACAGTATCAGTCAGTGAGAGGCCCTCTAGATCGCTCACCAGACTGCTGGACAGGAAGTTGTTGACGGGAGTCACTTGAGGTGAAGGCATGGGCTCAACTGATGTAGAGAAGACAAAGGTGTTGTTGGGTGTTGTTGGGTCTAACTTCACGTCAACTGTGTTTATGAAACACATACACAAATCAAAATTATACTTACAGTCATCCAGATCTAGTAGAGACATTTCCTTGGTCTCTTTCTTGCTTTCTTTTTTGGTCTGCTTTGGAGGTGGCTTTGAAGCAGCTGCCTATAATAACATACAGAAATAAATAAATACACATGTCTTTAATCAAACATATTTTGCTAAAACGTGGCCTTTCCTGTGTGTCATATAACACAGCTAAGAGGAACTCATTTGCACTGCAAACATGAACACCATGATGCCTTTCCCTTCTGTTCAATAGAAATGAGGCCAAAATTGTCTGCCATTTGCACAGCAGACACCAGAGTAGAGAGAATTAGCATGCACTGGTGAATTAAAAGAAGAAACAATAATGTCTTTATTATTTTTATATTATGGACAGAGTTTATATAGTATTTGTACTCGGTCCAGACCAGAAAATACATTTGCTTAAAGAACTGACTGAGACAGAGTACAAATACTACCAGCATGTTTGCTAGCCAACGCTGTCAATCACTTCTTTTAATTCAACCCCTCCTTCTTACGATATAGCGGAATAACGTTTTAAAAACTGATATCTGAAAGAAAATAATGGGCCAATGTTACCACAGTGAAAATAAACTGTTGGAATTAGACAGGGGAGATGGAAAGACAGTTTAGAGAAGACAAATAAGATGGGCTGTTTTGTCACTGAAACAAGCAAGAAGAAGCCACAGCACACGTACGGGCACCTCTTGCAAGTCTCCAATACGACCAATCTGTCTGATACTGTTGTCAATAACTTCCTCTTGCTGCAGGGGGGTGGGTATTTGCATTGGGTAACGGTGCTATGGAACAGTAAGGTGGATGGTAAGGGGTTTACAAAGTGATGGTTAGGAGAATGCTGTGGTGGTGGCTGGGGTGTGAGATGATATGATTAACAGTGTACCTCCTCTGCCTGAACAATTGACCATTTTGACTCATGCAGGATGGAACATCTCAAGGAGGGTAGAGTAAACTAAAACTGTACTCTGTTGAAAGCCTTAAATGAAATAACAACTCCAAATGAAATTAAAAACAACTTTAGAATATTAATATTATATTAATATTATCATAAAAACAAATGAAATCTAAATCAGGTGAATGTTTTTTGTGACAATACAAAAACGTGAATTGAAAACTGTTTTTGCCCCAATTTGGCATCATGTGGACTGGGGATTGCCTAGTGTATCTTTAAACACTACATCACACTTCTTACATTTACATTTAAAACTTGAGCACAATGTGTGTTTTTATGAAACTGGCTCTTTAAGTTAATGTTTCTTTATCTAAAAATGCACAGAAAATCAACTTAACTATAACTTAAAGACATAAATAATGTTTGACTGAGTAAATGTAACTATTCATTCCCACCTCTGTACATGACCATGAAACACCTCAATAAACTGAACAATTACAGAAATGTTTATTGAATCCTAAAAACTCCCTGCTACTGTTTGTGTGTGGTGTGACTGAGGAGGGTGTGTGAGCAAACCTTCTTCTTCTTCTTGGTGTCGGTGTCCGACTCCGATTCTTCCTCCGATTCAGACTCCGACTCGCTGCTTTCCGACTCACTCTCTTCCTCGCTTTCTGACTCAGAGCCACTCCTCCGCTCCTTCGTGCCTTTTCGGTCTCTCGTCGGCTCTTCTCCGCTGCTCTGATCACTGGATGGAAACACTTGTTACACTTGCTTCTTGTTTCAACAAAAGCAGAAATCATTACAGAAACCACTCTCACCTCTCTGCACTCTCAGGCTTCTTAGGTTTGCTCTTGTCTATTTTCTTCTTTTTCTTTGTCCTCTCATCTTCATCGTCCTCCTCTTCCTCCTCCGACTCAGACTCCTCTTCACTCTCTTCACTCTCTGAGCCGGAGCCACTCTCCGCACTGCCGCTCTCTGACCCGCTACCTGACTCTGACTCTGCAGAGGGGTTGAATAAAACACACACAGTTTTCAGAGCCTTGAGGTGTTTCAATGTTACTTCAACCAAACACTATGTCTAAATCTACATTTCCTAGAAAAAGAAAGTGAACCCTTTTAAATGACCTGGATTCATGATTAAAGACTACACTGTTGGACCATTCCTCCCTGCTAATGTATTCAAGTTGACCCCTTAACACAGCAAGGCTTATTACACACTGTGTAAACAGGTGGGGCGATTTTTTGAAGTTTGTAATAACACTTAGATACCTCTAAGTTTAGACACTACTAAACACAAGTCAAAAAGGTGATCACTCTGCTATTTGCTTAAGTAGTCTCTGAAGAGGTGGGTCTTCAGTCTGCGTTTGAAGACACCCAGGGAAAGTTCGTTCCACCACTTTTGTGCCAGGGCATAAAAAAGCCTGGATGCTTGTCTTCCGTGGCGGTTCGAGCCGAGCCGTACTTGAAGCTTGAAGGGCTCTTTGTGTGGATCGGCTTTTGACCATTGCCATCAGGTACGGAGGGGCTGGTCCGTTCTTGGCTTTGTAGACCAGTGTCAAGGTTTTGAATCTGATGCTGTGCAGCTACAGGAAGCCAGTGAAGACAGCGCAGCAGTGGAGTATCAAGATGTGACTGCTCGTTCAGTCTCTCACTTCAAGACTTGACTACTGCAACTCTCTTCTGGCTGATCTCCCTCTGCGGACCATTAGGCCCCTGCAACTTATCCAAAATGCAGCGGCACGGGTTGTCTTTAACATTTCTAAATTCAGCCATGAATTTAGAAACGTTGAAGACAACCAGTGCCGGTGCACAGCCAGAAGAGAGTTGCAGTAGTCAAGTCTTGAAGTGACGAGAGACTGAACGAGCAGTCACATCTTGATAGGGTTAAGGTCATGCCATTGGTCATTCCAAAATCCAAACCTTCTTTTTCAACCATTCTTTGAGTTGATTTACTTGTGTGCTTTGGGTCATTGGGTCATTCAGGTCATGGACAGCTGCCCCTACATTCTCCTATTATTTACTGCTCTCTTTACTGAACACAAGGAGTCCAGGCCCTGTGGCAGCAAACAATGGTCCATACCATGATGCTCCCTCCACAATGCTTCAAAGCTGAGATAAGGTGTTCTTTTTCTTCCAAACATAGTATTGTGCTAAAAAAGTTCCATGTTTGTCTCATCTGTCCATAGAAAGGATGCTCGTGTAGCCTTTTCCAGCTTTATGTGTCTCCATAACATTCTCTGAGATCTTCCAAAAGCTGTTTGCATCAAGGCATGGCTCACACTAATCCATCTTTCTTGAGAAGAACAGATTTGTTAGTAACCAGGATTAGTGTGCCTTTGTTTAATGAGCAAATCCCCTGTGAAACCCATACTTTTAATCTCACATCATTAACTCTTTACTCTTTTAGTTATGTTGTGTGTCTATGATTGTGACTTAGATCATGATATACACTAATACAATATTTGTAATAGTTATTGATGTAGAAATCCAGGTAATTACAAAGGGTTTACTTACTTTTTTTGTAATTGCATGTTGAAAGCTACATAAAGTTCTATACAATCATAAGCAATCCAACACATTGTGATATGCTTTGAAGTGGAGCACAACTTGGTCTCCATAGTTACCACTATCAGCCGACTCTGTGGGCCCAGATTCTCCCTCTGAGTCAGAGTAGAAAGGTTTTTCCACCTTCTTCTCCTTCCGCTCCTTCCTACTGGTGCATTTGGTCCATTCTGGAACCTAGGGATGACCACAGGACACTGTCAACACACAGACACTTACACAATCCCGTGTGTGTGTGTAAAATGTTAGGGAGAGGTGAGGCACTGTGTGGCCATGAATGCCCCTCCCACTACTATAGGCCATCTAACATATGTTTGCTATGTACATGCTAATATCTGATTTTGGCATCATCATGCTGCCTCACTATTTGAAAGACCTGTCCTTTATCTCATTTCACAGCTGAATGATGTACGTCAGCAAAAGGTGATGCATTCATGGCCACTGCTGTACTTATTGTGTAGTGGGAAAGGTCTCCTTAAAGAATTCACATCCTAAAAAGCACCAAATGGCCCCCCTCTGGTGTCTGGAGCACAATACATTAGTATACTGTGACATACAGCAGCTCTTTCGACAAGAAGAGCTGCTACCAGCAAAGGGAAATTCTAACCAAAAGACTAAACTGTAAATGAGGAACGCTAAAGAAACAGAGGAGGGCAAGTTGGCACTTTGTGAGGATCCAGCTCTTTAACGGTAGAGACAGAAAGTGAAGCTGAGCTGGGGGCTTTAGGCTGATCTAAGCACTGGACAGACACTAGGCTAGGCTGGGTGAGAAGGGTTACGGCTGGACAGGCGCTAGGCTAGGCCGACTGGCAGAAAGCACTTTGGGTTTGCCACTACACGGATCGAGACTCAAAGATGCGCAGAGCTCTTTGTGACAACTGACAGACTCACACTGGTTAGAGTCGTGACTCTTTCGAGCAGCCTAATAACCTGGCGGACAGGAAAGAAAGAAAAAAGAACGAAAGAATAATGAGGTGAGATGATGAGAAGAAGAGCCGAGAAAAGAACAGAACAGAAAAGGTTTAAAAGGTACACACAAGGATTCAGGTTGCACTTTTCAACATTTACTTATATACTGCAGGCAAATCAGGTGTGATAGGCGTGATCCCATGGACAATAAACCATTACCTTTAGAGCAGAATCTTGCTGTAGCTTATGTTGTAACACTACTGCAATCTGCAGTCTGAATGACTGGGAATAGCACTGTTTTGCACTTGCTCTACCAACAAAGAATATACCCATGTAACTGTACTGCCATTTTTAATGTGTAGAATGAGTCGATTTGTACAAAATATAGTTGAAATGAATTCTTAGGTATCATAAAGCATGTGTGAGCATCTATATTTCATTCAGTAGCACAGTGTTATGGCAGCTTCTGCAATTCAGCAATGGAAGTGCAACAGAAATGGAATGAAAACCTGGGTTTGGAGTGAGATGAGAATTGAACCTTGTTCAACCGCAGATTTCAGAGTGAGGGTCCAAAACACACACACACACACACACACACACACACACACACATTAAGACAGAAGGGTAGAGGGAAACTGGACCTGAATTTTCCCTGTTTGCTACAATAAGGTACAATTCCAAGCAATTTCAGAATTACCCAAGCAACCAAGCATTGGGGCTACTTCAAGGGTTATATAGTGGTTGCATCACTATATTACTTAAGAAAGCCTAAACAAATCAGGTCTTGTTCTGAGAGCACCTGAGCAATTGAGGGCTTGGGTTATGCTAGTATGGACACAATAAATAGAGAGAGAAACAGAAGACTGCAAAAGGAGAAGTCACTGCACACTTGCAGGCACCTCTCGCCAGTCTCCAAGGAGACCGATCCGCCCCTCACTGGTGTCTATGGTTTCCTCTTGCTGCGGGATGGCGATTTGCAGGGAGCAGGGGGTAAGGGGTTAAAAAGAGACAAACAGAAATGGTGGGGCACGGGTGTGGTGCTATGTGGGTTACATTACAGGCAACACAGCTGTCTCCTCAACAGGAAATCTGCATTAGTTGTGTAAATGATGAATTGTGAATGACATAAAACAAGTCATGACCACAGAAGAAATAAGACTAAATTAAACCAAGAAAACTGAGGAAGGACAAGACACAAATCAAACAGAGCACCCTGCTTGGACTAACGGCGGTACCGTTACAAGCACTGGCCCATTTGATTTGATCTTAGCTCTTTGGAACCTCTAAAACATTGGCTATGGAGCTGCACATGTTTTGGTGGATTTAAACTTTGGACAAAACAGGCCAGCGACCTCATTTCCGAAAGAAAGGGTCCCCTGTCCTCATGTCTCATGTGCCATCGTTTCATTTAAATGATTCATTTCATAACCGCGTTCCACAGATAGACAGAGCAAACCAAGACTCAACTCATCATCAGTCCCGGAGCCCTGAAGGTTCTACCACAGTGTTTTCCAAACCCACTCCTTGCATGCCTACACCAGGCTGAGGTTGAGAGCTTAGTTAAAGCAAAAATGTGGAGATCTGGATTTGGAAAGTTGTGTAGAATTCTACAACTCACTTGCATCTTGTTAGTCAGACTGAAATCCGACTGTTGTGTGAGATGGATTATGCAAATTACTCTGCAATTATTACTGGTGTTTTGGTTGTACTAGATGAAGTGTAAACAGGGTTTAAGTAACGGCCTGGAAATTCTAGAACCCCATAACAACGCCCTGGGACTGCAGAACTCGAGTTGAGCCAAAGTGGTTTCAGTCTGAGTGTGGTGTGTGGGGTTTATGAGGGGTGGAGGGCTCTGTGGGCACTGCTCTTCCAGAGGGCCCAGCAGAAGACTGGCATGGATGGCATGGCATGGAGATGCCCGATGGGGATAAGAAAAGGCCTGACACTAAGCACTAATGCAGTCTAGTAACAGTGTTTCCTCTGAAGTGGAGTCTGCTGATTTCTCAACACTCAAAAGCATAACACTCCTCCTCCATCTGGCACAGTGCCGAAACATCCTCAGTGATTCGTTGCTATCCTATAACATCTAAGAGCCAACAGGAGTGCAAGATGAGTGGCTGGGAGCCAAACAGGAATGCAGGATGCGTGACTCTGCGTGATGAGGATGGAAGTTATGCTGATGAGCGAGGAGAGAGATAAAACAAATCGTGGCCGAGGGGAGAGCCGAGTTTTGTTGGGGGAGGGGGTTGGGCTTTTTTCTGATGTGTCCTGAAAGTTGGGGCTTCCTCTGGTGTGGTGGAGGAGCAGTGCCCACAGGCCTGACCCCCCCGGGGCCCTGCCTCTGAGAGTAACTGTTCCCCCTGCACGCACAGAATCCTTCACCTCCACGTTGCGCACGGAGGGATCGGGCGCAGACTCTGGCCAGTCAGGCAGCTCCTGGTAGCCGCCTGCTTTGGTATTCAGTAGGTGAGACAGCGAGCCCAGCTGGTAGTGGTCTCTGTCTGTGAGGCAGAAGAGTACATAACAATCAAGAGCAATCTGACATCATCTTCTTACAGGACCACTCTAATGCCTACACATTGAACAGTATGCCATAAATGTTTTAAATCAATTCATTTCATCAGCTGAAATTAATATTACTATTAAAAGAGTCTGTATTTGTTAAAAAGATACTGGAAACGTTTTTTTGCGAGCATCACAAATGCCACTACTGAAAGTTGCTTAACCTTTAAATGGAGACTCCAGTACCGGTGCAGGTTTGAGGGCAAGAAAAAGCTTCTTGGCATATTTGCTCAAAGCCCCACTCTTATCTGTGGGGACGATGAGCTGGCGGATGAACCGTGCCCGGTCTCTGATGTCGTAGTTCTGGTCATACTTCGCCAAGTTGAGCACATACTGTGTGAGGAGCTTAGTCTAAATGTTAAGAGAGAGAAAGTGTGGGAGAAGCAGACAGAGGAATGAAACAATGGAGTGGAACAGCATAGCTCTGTGTGCGTGTGTGCGCATTTAAATGTCTGGGTGATTTGATGGGCAGGCTGTCTTGGTCTCGCCTGACAAAACAATGACTCACACTTGTGTCTCTCTGTCCCAGCTTAACCTCTCTTAGGATTTCAAAGTACAAGCATCTCTGAGAGAATCAGACCTGTTCTGTAGTTGAATGAGCAATGATTGCATCTGCTCAGCCTCTGAACCGCTCACATCTACAGAGAGCTGATGTCAGCCTGATGGTACCTCAGAAAACACAATTACTAGTGTCTAAGAGTAAGTCTAAGCTATTTTGACTGGCTGATTATAAGGGGAGTCGCTATGCCAGTTTTAGGGAGGCTTTTGCCACCCCTTGAATGTTCCTCAACCCCTGAAATTTTTCTCCTTACTTAGGAGTGCCATTGCATCTCTAAATTCAAAGTATACACAAATAGCAGGGCACTAGGAACTGCAGGATGCACTGTTCTAATTAAACTGCTTTGGCTATTTAGCTGTTGTGAGTCAATTCTGATTCCTGGAGTAAACCAGTGAAGCAATAGAAACCATTTAAACCTATTTAAAGTAAAGTTTGCATTCCAGAAAAGTCTACTGTTCAGCACCATGGACAGCGCCATAAACAGCTTAATTCAGATTTCAAGTTCACACCTGTTTGGAGTTGGTCAGGTAAAGTTTGGCAGCCAGGTTGATGATCTGCAGCTTGACAATGTCCTCCTCATTGGTGAAGGTCTTGGCCATCTTCCTCAGAACATCAGGAGCGATTTTAGGTACATGCTCACAGTACTCGCCAATCAGCCACAGGATGCTGGCTCTAGCCATCGGCACCTGAGGATGAGAGACAGAGGCTGTGTTAAAACCTAACCTAACTTAAATCTAGTTAAACATTATAACTGTAACTAATTTAACTGTATATACTGTATATACACATACTATATATACACAGTGGGGGAAAAAAGTATTTAGTCAGTCACCAATTGTGCAAGTTCTCCCACTTAAAAAGATGGAAGAGGCCTGTAATTGACATCATAGGTAGACCTCAACTATGAGAGACAAAATGAAAAAAAAAAAAAATCAGGAATCACATTGTCTGGTATGTTGGCCCATTCCTCCATGCAGACCTCCTCTAGAGCAGTGATGTTTTGGGGCTTTCGGCAGGCAACACAGACTTTCAACTCCCTCCAAAGGTTTTCTATGGGGTTGAGATCTGGAGACTGGCTAGGCCACTCCAGGACCTTGAAATGCTTCTTACGAAGCCACTCCTTTGTTGCCCTGGCAGTGTGCTTGGGATCGTTGTCATGCTGATAGACCCAGCCACGTTTCATCGTCAATTCCCTTGCTGATGGAAGGAGGTTTGCACTCAAAATCTCACAATACATGGCCCCATCCATTCTTCCATTTACACGGACCAGTTGTCTTAGTCCCTTTGCAGAGAAACAGCCCCATGATGTTGAAGCATGATGATGTTGCCACCCCCATGCTTCACAGTTGGTATGGTGTTCTTTGGATGCAACTCAGCATTCACTCTCCTTCAAACACAACGAGTTGTGTTTGTACCAAACAGTTCTACTTTGATTTCATCTGATCATAAGACATTCTCCCAATACTCTTCCAGAACATCCAAATGCTCTCCAGCATCAGACACGCCCGGATATGTACTGGCTTAAGCAGGGGAACACGTCTGGCACTGCAAGATCTCCCTGGCGGCGTAGTGTTTTACTGACGGTAGCCTTTGTAACGTTGGTCCCAGCTTTCTGCAGGTCATTCACTAGGTCCCCCTGTGTGGTTCTGGGATTTTTGCTCACCGTTCTTGTGATCATTTTGACCCCACGGGCTGAGATCTTGCGTGGAGCCTCTGATCGAGGGCAGTGGTCTTGTAGGTCTCCCATTTTCTGATTATTGCTCCCACAGTAGGTTTCTTCACACCAAGCTGCTGCCTATTGCAGATTCAGTCTTCCCAGCCTGGTGCAGGTCTACAATTTTGTTTCTGGTGTCCTTCGACAGCTCTTTGGTCTTCACCATAGTGGAGTTTGGAGTGTGACTGTTTGAGGTTGTGAACAGGTGTCTTTTATACTCTTAACGAGTTCAAACAGGTGGCATTAATACAGGTAATGAGTGGAGGACAGAGAAGCCTCTTAAAGAAGAAGTTACAGGTCTGTGACAGCCAGAAATCTTGCTTGTTTGTAGGTGACCAAATACTTATTTTCCACCATTATTCACAAATAAATTCTTTAAAAATCAGTCAATGTTATATTTAGAATTTTTTTTCTCATTTTGTCTCTCATAGTTGAGGTCTACCTTTGATGTCAATTACAGGTCTCTCTCATCTTTTTAAGTGGGAGAACTTGCACAATTGGTGACGGACTGTAACCCCCCCCCCCCCACACACACACACAGTACCACAACAGACCACTTGGAGGCCTGTGGGTTGAAAAAACTACTGCACAAGACAAAATGACAAGCAGAGAGTCACTGCGTCACCACAGGGTTGCTTATTATCCTTACTTCTAGTCTGTGTTTCTCTGAAAGTCATCAGTAGAAACTCACCTGTATGTTGTCTGTGAGCTTGGCCATGTGTTTGATGATGTCACTGTGCTGCTCCGGCTGCATCTGCAGGAGCTTCTTAATCACCACTACAGACTCAGCTACTACCAGCTCTGCAACATGTACAAACACACACAATCTGTAATACCACTAATGTCACATCTATGGCCATCTCTGTAACATTCACATGCATACTCACCATCTCTGTTTGACAGAAGTTGGACCAGACCATTAAGGCAGGTGTCTCTCACCTCCCCGATGTTAGTGGCACAGCGGCCAATAGCCTGTATTGTGGCTGCCACAAAGTCCTTATCCATGCTTTTAATATATGTCTACACAGATCAACAAATATATTGAAAATATGCCATATATGTGTCAGCAAGGTTTTCGTCTTACAGGTACCTACACGGTCATAGATTTGCCTGGATTTTATCTTACCTGGAACTCTCTCAGAATGGTTGAGATGTTTGTTTCATTGGCCAAATTTGTTAACACTTCAAGCTGCAATGTTGACATCAAGAGAGAGCAGCATTAGTAATGACAGTGAGCTCTTAAAATGTTACAACGCTGTTAAAATAGTTCAAGGCTCAAGTACTGACATAATGTGAGGTATTTTAGAAAGCTTAATCACCTTGAGTATTTTGATCTGGGTGGGGTCAGTGGACCGTATATAAAAGCTCTTCAGGTATGGCTCGAACATCCCCTGTAACAGAGAAAGACAGCTGCTGGATTAAAGCATTTAACCAACAGAGGTTTTACAGCGAATAGAGTAGTCCAGCAAATACAAAAAAACAGTACTGAAATCCATTATGCTAGATGAGCTGTGATAAATGTATAAGCACCATAAATCTCACCCAACTATTAAAGGCGACATATTTTTAGAAAACAATACTTGTGTTAGATTCACAAGTTGATAGAATATCAGTTCAATCTATTTTTCTTTTGCTAATTTTATCCCAGTTGTTTTCCCAATCTTGATCATAGCCAATTCCATATCTAGGTCTTTCAGAGAGGATGAAAGCTACCACATGATTTCTCCATAACTAACACTGTCAATCATCTCATCTTTCTGAAATGCTGCTTGCGAAACACTGTAGGACAGATAAACATACTTGCTGAATAGCTAGGTCTCTATAAATTACCTAACAGACACCCATAATGGGCCAGTATAGCTGTAAATGGATTGGATAGAGAAATGATCAATCCCACCCAGGTTGAAGGATTCAGACCCTTTCATTGTCATGTTCCAGTAACAGGACACTATTTACATTTATGATATCCAGAGCGAATTACAAATGTGCTTCACCATTCTCATACACATATTTTTCAAATACATATTTTTAAAATGTCAGATCTGCAGTGAATGCAGATAACTCACCCTCCTTTTGATGGTCATGGTTGCAACATTTTGAAGAACTACATACTGAACTTCACTGCAGAGAAAAAAAAAGAAATCTCATAAATAAATCTCTACCCTACACTGAAATCTACATTGTATAAAACTGCCACATTTACATGTTTATCATTTTACTGGACATCATATCGGTCATCTGAATAAACCAGAATAAGCTTGGATTTATTATTTGAATGCTTCAAAAATATTAGACGAGTAAAGTAAAGAGGAAAATAGGATGCTCTTCTCCCCAGTGCCTGGTGTCCTGGTCTTATATTAACATAGAACTCTGAGACCCTCAGAGTTGACAAACAGCACTGCCACTCCCCTCAGGCCACAATGGTAATACAATTTTACTTTGACATTGCCCTGGTGTTGACTGATGATGTCATCAAAGTGTATTTAGCCTGAAAAGCCACATGGAGAGTTTACAGCCACCAAATTAGAATCAGAGTCAGCCGGGGGAAAAGCATTCATTCTACCTCTGATATATTCTCACTAACCTGTGGCTCCTCATCAGCCTCACCAGAGCCTTGGCAATGACACCCACCTCCGCCTTTGGAGCGAGATGGAAATACAGCTGAGCAACTGCCATCACCACCTAGAGAGAGAGAGAGAAAGAAGAGGAAGTTAGATGAGATAAAAGATGAGATAAGATGAATCCTTATGTAAAGAACTGCTCTATTGTCCATGCATCTGTTTAGGAGCATAAAATGCTCAGATAAATGTGGGATATGGGTGCTGTGTGAAAGCAGCCTAAGTGTGACAATGAAAGGTAAGAAGGTTTTTTTCTTCTTCACATAAAGGTTGTTACATGACAGCAACAAAATGTTTGCTAGTGTCAGTGAGTGATCCTACCACATGTGTGTGTGTTTATGCATTAATCTTGTACTAACCGCAGCATTGCGACTTTGTAGCAGAGGCTTGGTGTTTCTGAGTAGCAGCCTATGGTCAGGGTCCATAACATAGGGCTTCCTCTTGGCCAGAGCAGCTGCCTCAGCCTTTTTCTCTTCATCATCATCGTCATCATCATCAGAGCCATAAAAGGCCTTCTCTCCCCCCTCCTCCAACAGGGACTCCTACAACATATACATACACAGAAACACACACACAAGGAATTGCAACATACCAGAAGGGCAAAAAGATAATAATAATAATATGATTTTTATGTATAATGGCAATAACAACAACAACAGGTAAAGACTTTCAGGTTCAGAACTTACATTAATGTTAGGGTTAAGGAACTGAGTCCTGGCGTAGCGGGTGAGCATGTTAATGATGACCACCTGACCCCATTCCTCCACGTCAATCAACAGATTGCAGAGTTTACGGTAGTTCTTATGGATCAGATCAATTCGCTCCGGGCACACTTCCTCAAATGCCATCACCACGCTGCCTGCTACCAACTACACAATTACCCATAAGCACAAATATATGTTCATGAATAAGCAAGAAAATGCACAACTTGTCACGCGTTAACATGCGTTAAATGATCACAGCTGATCTGTGTCTATTGGTCTGAGCACCTTCACTGCCTTAAGTAAAGGTTGCAGAGCTGTTCTTTCACACCACCTGGCCACACCACCACACAAAAAAAATGTAGCAGAGTCAAAGAAAAGATGCCCTTCAAAGCAGCAGCATTATGCATGGATTCGTATTTCTTGCTCCTGGGCTCTCTCTACAGTTGGAAAATGCAATTTGTAATCTTAGCCAACTCTCATATCCTTACACACATTTGTGGACAAGCTGAGAGATACAAAAGCATCACTGAAAGTGAAAGAAGTAGACTGACAGGGTAGAGTAGTAGAGAGTACAGAATTTTACTTTATGTTTTTGCTGTTCTGGAATAACTAAAGACGCTATTCTCTCTTTTACATGTCAGTGGAGCATCACAATGATTTTTAAGCTGTTATTTTAAGGTAAAAATGCTACATAATGTTTTCAGGACTACTGAAAAAACTCATTCTGGAAACAAATAGTAAGTGCTGTGTAATTACATAAGGAGCCATCAGGGCTATTATTAAAATACAGTAAGACAGATAAAGTGTTTAACCATCAAACATCATTGCTATTACAAATGACATTTAGAACACAACCTGTACATATTATCTTATACATGTAGTGGGTTTTATTTCTGTGATATAATAAATTGTAATAAAAGTAAAATTCCGGCCAATTAAACTTACAGTGGTCTTGTCAGCAAGCAGCTTTTCAATGACCTCAATTAGCTGGTCTTTCTGCTCAGGGTCCAGACTGCAATCAGAGAAAGAGAGCGAGAGAGTGAGCGATAAGTGTGTTATTAAGATTTCAAAAGTACAGCCATCTCTTCAAAACCATAATAGCAAAACACACTAGGAGAATTCTAAACTATGAATTATGGATATGTTCAGAATGGGTGGAGTCATCTGCACTCCTGGAACTACCTGTACAGTTTGGGGATGGCGTGTGCCGCTGTCTTGCGGACATATGGAGACATGTCAGAGGCAGCCTCCTTAATGGCCAGCATCATAATGGGTACGATGATCGTGACTCTGATACTGGAGAGAACACGCAAGGCGCTCGCACGAATCAGCTGATTAGGATCCTGTGGGTTTGTGGAAAATGAAAAACAAAATGTTAAATAATAAAGGCTAGATAGTGTTAAAATCAGTGTTATTCCATGTTCTCATTCCTGGTCTATGAGTAATTTGTTCATTTTAGCTTGTCTGAACTCAAAACAACAAAGCAGGAGTTCCTGAGACAGTCACTAGGTGGAGTTTCCACCACATGGATATCGCAAAAGCAACTGCATAGTCATGTCCAGTGGCAGTGCGTGACTAGCAGGTTTTATGTTACACAGTCAGGAGCTGTATGGCTCGGTGGACTGGAGGGTCACACAGAGAGCTGATCTGTAAGCTGTAGCGTTGCTATGATGATAATGCACCATAAAAAATCTAAAGATGTTAACACACAGCACACTCTTTAACTCAGACTCTGCTGTTCTGAGGTCAGTTAGCCTTAGACTGTCAGTGTTATTATTCAGTAAATGCTACAAATGAGGTGCCATGAAAATGATGTCATTATGAGGCGTTGTGCTGCAAGCCTGCAGTTGAAGGTGTTAAAGATGATGCAGATTAGATGATGCAGGCTTTACAATACAGATTGTAAATGCAAACCTTGAGTCCTCGCTGGAATGTAGAGATAGAAAGCAGAGCCAAATCCTGCTGTTCCTCAGCATAGCGCACTAGATACACATACACCAGCTTCTTTACCTACAACAGGAGAACATACACATCAGGAACCTCAAACCTACAGACACTTTCCCTCTTCCTTTTGCACACAAAGGTGGGTAAACCCATTCTTTAGTATCGTCATTCAAAAAAGGAAGTAAAAATAACACTCTGAGTAGAAGTTTGAGTAAAAAAGTTTCAGTCCAAAAACAAAAAAAAGCTGCTTAACTATAGAATTCCCTACAGAGCTGCAGCAGAACTCTGTTCTTAGTTCACCCAGCATCTGTAAGCAAAGGGACTGGAGGCACTATTCTCCTCTTTCTGGGATTTTTTTTGTGTGAAATAAAAAGCGAACCCTTAAATAGTAAGAGATGTGAGCAACAGCACAGCAGTCCAAGTGCTGAAACAACAGAAATGTAATAAAAACATTCGCATGTGTATACTTATGAAGCATTTCACACCAGGCACAATTTGTCAGAAGGCGAATATGCCAAGAAATCTGATATGCTCTAATTTAGAGATTTTACACTGGTGACATATGCTCTCTCCACCAATAACAGCTCTCTTTTTGGCATTGTTATGGTAACAGTCAGCCGTGAATAGTGACAACTACAGCTTTTCATTGACCTCACAAACTAGGACCAGGCAATTAATTGAAAATAGATCGAAACTGGCACTCAATCGAAGTAACCTTGCCCATTTAAAGACTTTTTTTTACACAATCTGTTAATACTTTTCTCCCTGTGTGTGTTCATGTACTGTCCCCTTAAAAAAACATACTACCGTGTGTAGCTGCATGACTCCGCCCCATCCAGACACAGAAATGCAATAGGAAGAGAACTCAAACACTGAGCCGACCAAGCGGCTTATATAATTGTTCATTAATCATAATCAAGGTTAAATGTTCAATTAATAGTGTATAATTATATAGATTTGAGATCAAACTCAGTTACCATGTGTCTGAGCTAAGTGCAGAAGCTCCCCTGGGAGGCCCTGTATCAAATCACTCCCTCTCCCCTGTGCAAAGCACTGCACCTAAGCAAGTCTGATCTAAGGTTATTTAAATTCAGCAATCGATCACAAAACTCTCTGTTTAACATGCTGTCACTGTTTTAAAAAATCTGCGTTGTTGTTTTTAAAGTAGTGCACTATGTAGGAAGTGAAATAAAAAGTGAACCCTTAAACAGTAAGAGATGTGAGCAACAGCACAGCGGTCCAAGTGCTGAACCAACAGAAAACAATTCAATTACCCCCAGAAAAAGCTAATTAGAAACTAAGTAGGAATTAGTAAGAATTATGTAGGGATTAGGAAGGTTATTTAAATTCAGCAATCGATCACACAACTCTCTGTTTAACATGCTGTCACTGTTTTAAAAATTCTGCGTTGTTGTTTTTAAAGTAGTGGACTATGTAGGGAGTATTATGTGCTTTGAGACGGTGCCAATCTCTGAGCAGTAAACTTTGCAGATTAGTGGTGAAAGGATTGTTTAGTTAAAATTTTCTGAAGCTCGTAGCTGTTTCAGCAAACACAACTCTGAACTTCTGAACACATTGTCCTGATTTGTGAGTGTTTCTAGTAGCTCCAAACAACTCAAAATTCCAGAAAAAAATGTTACGTCCAGTGTGAATAGTTTGATAAAATTGTGCTAATATTTCACGCCTCCTTTTTTTCCCCATCGCATTCCGTGTGCAGAGCCGTAAGCCACGGTCAAACTGGATTCTGTCTGCAAATTTTCGTATGCAATTCGTACACAACTCCATTTCAACTTTGGTGAACTCTCACATGAGAATTCGTGTCCCTGATCAATAACGCTGAGGCTTTGGCTGTCTCTGGCTGTCTCAGGTCTGTACTGTCTATGCTCGGTCTGAGCCAACATGGAGGAAGCAACGGTTGCTGTGGTTTTAAAACATGGGATCTTATATTTTCATGCGGATTGCAAAATACAACGCAAGTGAGAGGCAGCATGGTAGACAGTCAGTCGTGAGGTGGGATTAGATAGCAATTATCTTTTATTTTTAGTAGTTTAGAAGCGTTTGCTGGTTTGTGAAAATGCAAAACCAAAATGGAGGACCATTTACGTCACTGATTTTCTGGCCCCACTCATTTAGGTGATGCAAAAACGCAAAAAACATGTGTAACCGGGACTGAATATAACACAGGGTAGTAGTTTCTCACAAATACACTGCCATATGCTTGTATTATCATCTGAAGATACTTAGGGAGGCAGATTTACTTAACCTCTTAATATAGGCCTAATTTGACCTATTATTCATTGATTACTAATCATTCAATAACTATTATAAATTATTCAGTAACTGTTAATAAAGCTAAACTTTACAAACTTACATAGTTTAAAAGGGAGCAATTGCAGTATCGTCCCCCCTACAGGCTTTTGCAGTTTAAAAGGTTAAACTGAATACATGTAACTAGCTACTATCCACCTTGTCTTACTCACACCCACTCACATATATACACACACATTTTGGGGATGGCCAAATCTCTAACGAGGCTTGTAATAAGCTCTGATGATTCCGCACTTCAGCTGCATAATCAGGCAAAGTCAGAAAGGTTACTGAAGTGCTGCTTCATATGAATAAGTGATGATTATGCGATGTGATGGAAAGAAAAATCACCCTCTTGACACATTCCCACCACTCTTCTCAACTTAGTTTAAAATGTTTGCTTTCACTGCTGTGTCACAGCAACGTCAACGTGTTACCCTGTGTCTTTCTCGCAGCCTGACAGCGTTCTCCTTTCAAACTCACCTCGATGTTCTTGCAAGCCACGTTCTTCACCACGGCAGGGAAGAGATCAGATGCGTTTTTCCCTCTGGCAATCATCTGTGGCAATAAAAAAGAGCCAGCTGAAAATCTACAATCAAACACTGTCACAACACTTCAGATGACAATGCTGCAGCATACTGTGAGCTGTTTCTCACAAAGTGGCAGCACTTGCACCAGCTACAATGAACATCAACTGTATCTAGAGGTGGTGCATAGCGTATTTACATTGAGTGCTGCACAGATATAAAAGAAATTGCCCAGCACATTTAGCAGACAGCGTTACGATTGGAAGCCGAAGGGGCTGGGCAGCTGAAATAAAGGCTTACATATCTGTTTATGGTCCTCAGTGAGCTGTGACAACAAGAGAGAGGAAAGACTGCAAAGAGAGAGACCTTACAGTAATGACTATGTCAGCCACCAGTGATGGATAGTGAATCTTGGGCTTGTTTAAGCACCACACTCTGATCCATGACCCTTCCAAATAAACACAACAGAACTGGCCTCGGATCAGTGACTACCAGACTAGTTTCTACTAACCACAAACTTGTATAGAAAAAGGAATACGCTGACGATACACTGCAATTCCTATTATATTTCGGAATAATGTGGCAATTGCTAGGGTAGGGTAGTACATCAGCATAATAGTATACAGTACTTAATAATGGTGATGGTATCTGCAAATGAGGACTTCAAATTTACAACATGCATGATATGTCAAATTTTCGTAAAATTAATAATTTGTCATCTTTGGGGAAGAAATGCTCCTTACACTCATCCTTAAAGTTGCTATGTAGTTCTCTTTGTAGCTAAGCTAGAAACCTGCCTCACCCAAGAGCTGCTGGTGGGCAGTAGATTCGGTCATTCGTTTAGAAAGTAGTAAGCTCAACAAACATAACCAGATTCACTGGCTAGTATCATAGTGACACAGCTTTTAGATCAATTCCCAGCAGTTCAATCAACACAATGCTGTCTTTTTTTAAACTCCCAAGGCCTATCTCACCATAGCCCAGTGCTGGTTGGACCTAAACCTGCTGACCTACAGTCAGTTTTTCCCATCTTCTCACAACGCTTGAGGTTAGATTTAGGAACAAGAAGTTGAGCCTGAGGTGAGCTCTAACAGGTTCTCTCAACCTGTCGCTAATTCCACCGCCTGCTCTTCTGGTCCGCTAATGGAAACCAGAGACAGGCCGGCTGTTTTTTCTTCCTCCCCTCTGCTTCACGCGATAAATATTTCAGCCCTTAGCTGCTCCTCTGCACCCCTAAGAATCTGACACCAGGAATGAATATTTAACACCAGCCTGAGCAATCCCCCCCTTCTCCTACTGCTGTCCTATTTAATATCACGACATCACAGCAAAAGCCTCAGTGAGCTACAGCAACTGCGCCCAGCAGCATAAAAATTCAACTCCAGCAACTGCTATAAACCCTGACGTCCTGCGAGAAACAAATCTCTTCTGCATGAACCGAGAGCGAGCACCTCAGACTGTTCCAGGATTAAAGTCTTTTATCTACAGAGTGTGCAGCCATGACTTGCTCTTATCTCTTAATTCGTTCACCTAACGTCCTGCACATTTTCATCTAACCTTTTGTATAATAGCTTCCACAACGTCAAAGCCAGAAGTGTTTGTTGACACGATAAGCTACTAATCCACACAGTCAACAATAAATCCTTTAGAGGCAAATGAGCTCTGGGTTTGCTTGACTCTATTAAGCTCCTCGATGAAAATGTTAACTAGGTTGTCATGAGGTTTTAAAATATACTTCACATTAACTGTATTCAGACATCCATATCCTCAAACAATTGCTTTATAAAAGTCTGCATCATGCAGACAAGACTTTCCATCCTCAAAACAGAAACATTTTACCCCTTAAACAGCCTATGGCTGCCGACGGGCCGAAAGTGTTATTACAAACTTCTATTACCAAAGATTAGCCCCACCAGTTTGTACAGAAGTCCCTGTAGTTACTGAGTAATACACCTTAGTGTGTAATAAGCCTTTTTGTGTTGAGGGGGTTTAAACGCATTTCATTATTCTGGAAAAAAAACTACAGGACAGTTTTACGTTGGAAGAATAACAGTTCTTCAGATGTAAGTGGAAATTACAGCCAAGCAATACAACAATTAATGACTCATCGTTTTACACACTCATGGCATTTTAACCTCAGAAACTTAGCTAACTTAGCCAGAGTTGCTAAGCAAGTTAGCAATAAAGCCGCACATGATTCCATTTTCTGTCACATGAGTGAATGAGGCTAAACGGCTAAAAATGTTAATAATAATAAATGTTAATAATAATAATCCATACAATACAATTGTATAAGAATTGTACAAAAAGATAAGATAATCCTTTATTAGTCCCACAGTGGGGAAATTCCTAGTGTCACAACAGCACAGGGATAGCAAGACATTCAGATGCAAAAACGTAGATAGATTACCAATAAATATATATACAATATAAAAAATAAAAGTCAAAAGCTCTGAGGAAAAACAGTATTATTTACAGATTATTTACAGATAATTGCAAATTGACCCTTAATTGCACATGTGGGGGGCAGGAAAACATAACATGAGTGTTTTAACCAAGATGTTTTTCTTTAATTTTAAAGACTAAAAACTTGCCAACTTTCTACATCAGACAGGTTTATGGCAGACGGATGATAGCTGATGTACATAAAAATGATGTACTGTACAAAAAAAAATACATGTTGGCACTCCCTGACATCCTGAATGTACAAGAACACGCTTGCTAACGCTTCCATGACAACATACTCACGTTTAGGCTGATTATAATACATATATACACTACATGGACAAAAGTACTGGGAGACCCGCTTATTCAGTCTTTCAAAATTCAAGGGTATTAAAAAAGAGTTTATCCTGTTTTTGTTGGAGTATCGTCTCTACTGTCTCAGGAAGGCTTTCTACATTTTGAAACACTGCTGTAAGGATCTGATTGCATTCAGCAAAAAGAGCATTTATGAGGTCAAGATGTCAGATGATCACCAATCCCACCTCATCCAGGGAGCACCATCATTCCAGAGAACATTGCTGGGAGCTTTATAGTCCTCTTGTCCACACCTAGCATTAGGCAAGGTGCCAACAGGTGCATGTTTATCTATTCCAAAGAGTCCTATTTTACTGGCAGTTTGTCTACAGTGAAGTTGCAGAATGCATTAATTTCAAGGGGTGTCCACAAACATCTAGACATATAGTGTACTCTCATATATGAGCAAATCTATATATATATATATATATATATAGATCAATAAATGATTATGTATTGGCCTATGCACATGTACATAAATTATACCCACAATTCTCATATCACTGCATCCCTCATTTTTAATATCTCCCTTTTATGGGCTGTTCTGCTCTGGTGCAGTGGGAGGTGTACTGGGTGCAGTCTTTGACAGGACTGCCTGTGTGCTTGATTTAGTCAGTCTGCATGGAGCTACTGGTTGGAAGCGAGCTTAACTCGCTGCTCGGGTTTGCTCACCAAAGTCGTAAAACACCAGCTGACAGCACTGCCTCAGTGAGCATAATGGTCTTGCTTTTATGTGTTGGACGTTAAATAAAACGGAGGCCCAGATTTCCATGTAGACCCAAGATGTTTCTGTATGACAACTCAGACCATTATACAAACCCTCCACAAAACAAATACAGCTCTAAAGGATCTTTTATTGGGCTACAGTCCCACAGAGCGAGCAGACAGACCCAATAATGAGGCAGGTCTGCATCTGTTTCATACTGGGAATTCTCCCAGAAAACTCAGGACTGATTAATAGCAATGCCAGACTGGATATAATCGCTTACTGCAAGGGATCTTCCCTCAGGGCTGACTTCCATTTCATTGTATACAGGCAGCCAATATGCAGCGGTGATTGAAAAGGACCTGAGTGATTCAATTTAAACTCGTGTGCTTCTGTGAAGGGTCATTTAGCTGATAAATAAGCTGACGGTAAAGTCAACAGCTGCAAGACTGTAGCTATCCTAAGAATTCTAAGCAGTAAGGTCTTGACTGCACATGTGCTTTTAAGGAGGATTAAGGAGCAAGGTTCCAGTTTTATTCAGTGAATACACGCCAAAGCTTCCAGTAGACCACTGTATGCTCACCGCAACAATCCTTTTCATAGCCTCCAGTTTCAGAGAGTCCTTGTTGCTGTCCAGCATCTCCTTTAGATCATCATGCCTGAGGAAACAGAGCAAAAATCAGAGCATTAAAACACCCAGCATCTCCTCACAGACATCAAGCTTTTCTCCTTTTGGCTTTTCCCCACCCTGTAGGAAAACCCCTACATGGAGAGACACTCCTAAATCTCGACAGAGGGAACAGGAACGACAAATGAAGACTGCATAATAAGATAACAGGTGCTGTTATGCTCACGGCGGGAGCCCAAAGGCTATGTATCTTAAGGGCTGGGGGAGCTGTTCAGTGCGCAAGGCATTCTAAAATGCATGTGCTGAGCTTTTCTGAGCTTCTCTTAGATCATATCTCCCGCCTCCTCATCTTCCCGCACTAAGCTAGCGGAACAGACAAGTTTAATATGTGATGGACCGTAGCTTATTATGTTGCAGAGCCTAAAACAGAGGAACAGACACACACACACATACATACACACACTCTCTCACAAATGATCTTCCTCACTCTCTCTGCCGCACTCGAAGCAAATGTAAAAGTAGATCTAGGATGATTATGTCTTAAGGAAGTCGCCGACAAGCAGTGAATGGAGATGGCGGAAGCCGCTCCCTGCTGAAGTGATTAGCTCCCTCTCAGAGGCTGAATGGAGAGACGGTTTTGAGTGACTGCAGCTCTCCAGCGTGAGAGACCTGAGACCGCAGAGTGGTGGGCCTAAATAAGCTCTAATGTCAAGGAGACAGCAGCTTTCTCTGCTACTCAGAATATCAGTGCCATCTATAGCACAATAGCTCATCATCAAATGAGCCACCATTCAAGTGAGAGAAGATGTGATAAACTGGTATATCAGCAAGTGAAAAAAATAATAGTCTTTGATCCATCCTTGTTTTGTTTTTTTTTGGTTTTTTTAGCTCATTCAAATAAGTGTATGTGAGACAGCATTATGAAAGACAGCAGCCTGCCACAATAAACTGCCACACAGGGATCTGGCCAATAACTGCTCGTTTAATAGTGCAATTTCTATTATACTATTATATTTGATGCAATTCCCAGTGCTGTTTAGCAGAGGAGCCATTTGCTGTCTACGGATCAGAGAACTGGTCCTGAGATATTACTGTTGATATGAACAGCATCGGTACAGTCTAGGGGTGTAATGATACATGTATTCGTACTAAACCGTCATAGCATAGGGGCTCATGGTTGTTTAGTTCACGGTACACAGTAATAATAATAGTAATAATAATAGTAAATAACATAGTAATAAGTCCAGTTAAATAGTGCATTTCACAAACCCAAGGACACATTAAATGTAGAAAGATATGCAAAAAGAAAAAAGAAAAAAGTGGTACTCTCTACTAAAGTAAATACGATAATTTCGGAAACCTTAAGGTGAAAGCCATTGGATTTGTAGTGGTTTAGTAGCATTGCTATGGTAATTGTAGTCACTCTTTTGAAGTTGAAATGACAGAAAGTAAGTATTTCATTGGAATTCTGTTTTTTAACATCTCATTTTAACTTAATGGTGGATTGGACGAGAACAATGTCTCTGTGTTTTAGGCCTGTGTGTGTGTGTGTCCTAAGGGTTACACTTTACTGCTTGATTAACACAGATTAACCTCAGTGGGGACTAACTTATACAGCACTAGATGGAACGATCTCTAACTTGCACAACTATCCTTCAAATTAAACAAAAAGAAATCTGGGTAAGTCTTGTGTTTTTCGTGTTATTTGTCCAGTTGTACTGCATACTGAACCATGGTGTAAAAAATGTGTACCATTTCCGACCTGATCAAAAGCTTAAGCATTTTTATGAAACCTTCTTTTCCAGGCACAAAACGAGGAACGAAAGAAACATGGGCAGTGTAGTAACTGATTTACAGAGAATCCGAGCCTGCATAACGTTCTCATGCCTGAATAACTGTCTCTAAACAGAGTACATGCTACCTAATGAGACTCTGGAGAGCTCAAGGAAGGGAGGGCAACAGAAACTGACAGAGTGAGAGAGAGCGCGAGAAAGATGCTACAAGTTTATTATCTATGTGTTAGATTGTAGTTTCTATTATAGGTTGCATGTTATTGGCTCACTGGCACATGATTTCTTCAAATATTCTCTAAGAAATGGTATTAAAAATGCTATTTGAATTTAAGTAAAAACAAAGTCATGTTTTCAAAGTAAATTTCGCTGAACATGTTGTGTGAATACAAAGCCACCGTGAATACAAAAGGAGCAGAACGTGCCACTGTCGTGTGTTTAGATTAGATTGCCTGGCAGATGTGATCAAGGCTACACACACAAGGCTACCCAGCATTTTCCAGGGTTTACTTGAAGATTACGTTGTGCTAAAACTATAGCAACTCTATTTGAACAAACCTAACGAGCTCGTTCTCAGAAAACAAGTCACTATGGCAACAGTGTCCGAGTCAGCGAGTTGGAAACAGGCAGGTGATCAATGGAGCCATTAGTTTTTTTCTCTTCAGGAGTGAAAGTCAAGGAAAGAATAAGAGGCAAAACAGTTAACCGCAAAAGAAGCGGTACTAAACGTATGTCTCCTCAACCATGGGAGCTAACACTAGCACTTCCTGTCTTAATGACGCCCTAGAATGGAAGAGTGTATTTTCCTCAGCACAGCTGAATAATGAGAGTTCGGTACAGAGACGTTACATACCGTGGACCTCAAACACTTCACTGATCTTCACTAAAAAGCTATTTGACATAACTAAAACAGGCCAATTCTAAAACCCCCAAACTGTGATGTAACAGTCTTAATTAGTTATATTTATACCCCCCAAAATTTACCAACACCCTGTCCACTAGCAAACACCTTCGACATCTAAAGTTGCGATGTGGTCAAATGCATCAGCCACTTTGGGAGCATACTTTGTCGTTGGTACTGGTTTATACCTTGTGGTCGTAGCTTTTTCTGAGCCAGTGTCTGCAAAAGTGTAACTTGAACACAGTAAGTAAGGGGGGCAAGGTAGCGAGCAGGTGCTTGACTAAAAGCTACTGCTGACCAAATGGCTTTTCCCATCTCTTCTCTCCAGCATCCTGCTACCTCAGTATCATACTACACCACCAGCTAACTTCCAAACTGGAGCTAAACACCCATTAGAAGGAAAAGTACACACTGTACACACAGCACACTGTGCCAAGAGAACACAGCAAGACTATTTGTAAGTCACAAATCATTAAAAAAAACAATTACAACAACAATCAGTTTTTTGTTACAATGCTAAAAACAAAGCTATGTTATGGTATGTGGCTTCTGTGAGCCCTTGCCGTGCAGTAAACCCATCAATCAGAGCAGAGTTCAGGATTTTTTTTCACAAGTCCATCATATAAGGGAAATGTCAGGGCAAAATCTGCATGCTTCATTCTAAGGCAAAATAACAGGGTTGTAAATTGGCTTATAAGACCGAATCAGGGAAATACTTGGAAATACTGAATAATGAAAAGCATACTCTATGGCACCTTCTCAGGCAGAACATTTGAGTTTGCCAGTAAATCTGTACATCTGCAAAGCAAATAATGTAAACAAACAACTGGACGTGAGGACACTGGCATCTCGGAAGATATATGTCGTAGCAATCTGTAGGCAGGAGCAGAGAAACTGTGAGAACCTTGTGGCTCAACCAGACTCTACAGACTCGACAGTACAAGCAGAAAGAACCCCCTGGGAAATCAACTGAGGGAAACTGACTCTCCACTGTAGGTTAATACAACTGGACGATCTAAACAACACACATTAACAATCTGAACATGCCCAGAGTGAAGCCCCCATGCAGAGGAGTGCAAGTACCAAGCCCTGATGCCATACAGCGCCCCTGCCCAAAAAGGCTCTTAAGTACCGATTGCATGAATTCAGAACCACTACGGGAGCTGGTTCCTCACTGGTTCTCTCTCTCTCCACAGCCCATGAATAAAATGTGTTTCCTGCAGAGAGAAGCAGGCAACAGCTTGCCTGATAATGAGTCATTCTGAGAAGGGGTTCGTCATCAGATAAACAATTTGATGCTTTTAGGACTCTAATTAGTCCATGACACTCAACAGCGTTTGCAAAACTGTAAAAATGGGGAGTAACAGGCCAGAATGTTCAGAATGCCAGGGTTTCATTCAGGAACTGCACCATCTTAATTCATGTACAAGACCATTCTGAGTTATTCGCTGCCTCTCCATTCTGGGAGCTGCTAGCAATGACGGGTGAGCGGGAGAAGATAAATCCAGTCCTGCAGTGCAGGTTCATTTGTTAAGAATTCTCTCTCTCTTTCCTTTTCTCTCTCTCTCTCTCTCTTTCTCTCTTACTCCCTCCCCTTTTTCCACTGATTTGTTCATGTGTCAGGTGGCAGGACACTGATGCTAGCTGACTGCCTGGCGTGTGTGGGGGCGTATAGAGGGGCGCACAGGGGGGATCCGGGATGACACACACACTCTGCCCAGATTCATCTCTCTGAGGGTGGGCTAGTCCAGGTCGTACACCAGCCAGGATTCAGGGGAGAGAGAAAGAGTCAAGGCAAAGATGCAGTACTAGACGGAAATTCAGACATAAAAGTTAGTGGAAATTACAACACATCCCAGACGGAATTATGTCTGGACAAATGAAAGCAATCTTTCATTTCAGGCACTTCAAATCAACCCTGTGTCTCAATGCAGCTTTGTACACCCTACGCATTCTTTCAGCCAGCTCCACAGCGAGCTGCTTGAGATTTCTTCCAGCTGTGCTATTTATATTTGTCTTAGAAACAAATCTCAAGCATTCATATGTTACAGGTTTGTGGACACTCCTTCTAATGAACGCATTCAGCTACTTTTAGTTGCACCCTTGCGGACTCAGATGTGCAAATGCACACACACAGCTTGTCTTGTCCCTGTAAAGAAGTACTGTCAATAGAATAGGACTCTGGAGCAGATAAACATGAACCTATTGGCACCATGCCTAATGGGGATATAAAGGGATATAAAGCCCCCAGCATTGAGCTGTGGAGTAGTGGAACTGTGTTCTCTGGAATGATGGTTGGCACTCCATCCAATACTTTTGGGATGAGTTGAGTGGTGATCATCCAACATTCTGACCTTACTTACGCTCTTGTCACTGAATGCATCAATCAAATCCTCACAGCAATGTTCCAAAGTCTAGACGAAAGGATTTTCTTGGACTGTATAGAGACATACTCCAACAACAGCAGGATAAACCTTTTTTAAAACCCTCGAACTCAGAAGAAACAATGAATGAGCGAGTGTCCCGATACTTTTGTCCGCATAGTGTATGTCATTAAATCAGACTTTTTAGGATTTTTTTTTAGAAAGAAGGAAGGCAGAACCCCTTGGTCACCATTTGTGCTATACACATAGGAATTTGACATGTGCCAGAAGTGGTGGGCAGCCCTAACTGCCACACCCAGAAACTAGCTGGGTGGTAGGTGCCTTTCTCAAGGGCACTTTAGTTGTGTCCTTTTAGTTCAGGGGATCGAGTTTGGCAACCTTCTGGTCACAAGGCTGCTTCTCTAACATTCAGACCATGGCTGCTCCTTAAATTCAGAGGAACATACACGCAGTCAGAAGTGCCTGATGTTGTAATGTACAGATAGGGGTCAATTGCTTAAAGTAGCATCAGACTAGCCAGTGAGGGAACTCCACGATTGATCTTATAACGTCCCAGTGAAGCCTGATTTTTATTCCGCCTGTCCTAATTATGCACCAGTTTCATCTCTGAGCAGTGGAGGGACATGGTTGAAAAAAGGTGGTCAAATATTTTAATTCTGACCCAGATATTTTATCCCACAGTGCTCTGAATGAGAACGAGATCACAGAAATCATTAGCAAACATCACCATATGCCTCCACCAATTTTGTATGAGTCAGATTCACACCAGATCACACGTCGACAAATGAGATTATCACTAAAGCAACAACGGTGGTGCAGTGGTACTCAACAGGACGGATACTGAGACCGACCTCCATATTAGACAGTGCCATCGTATGTCTGTCCCATTTCTATGGTGAAATTACTGTATTTTGAATTACTGTGTTTTATTACAGTGCTGTTTTCTCTTTGGATATAATTAGCATAATTAAAGAGCAATAGTGACTAGAGTATGACCAGGTCACTATTCTGATCTGAGACCACCTTTTCTTTTCCCAGATCCTCGTTGGACCTTTGTGAGAGAACGCAGTGAGCTGTTTCCAGACCAGACAGCCTTTCGGACAGCAATTAACTGAGAATCTAACTGAGTGAGACGGGCATAGAGCGAATGCAGAGCATAGTAGCTGAGGGAAAAGAGACAGAGAGAGGCTTAATGTTAATGTTCCCGTCATTTAGATTATGTAAAATACAGGTAACAAAATTTATATATATATATATATATATATATATATATATATATATATATATATAAAATATTAATGGTATAATATAATATAATAGTATAATACTGTATATGTGAGTTGTATCAAAGCATGAAAAAATTGTATGATTTGTAAGACTTTATTTTTGATCATGCCAATAAAGCTTCAGATTAAATGAAGATAATGCAACATTATACCTTAAAATAGTAACTTCAAAGTCATTTTGATGTTACACTGACTTGTAATAGGGAGAATTGCATCTCTGTCATTGTCACTCCTGGGCCTAGAACCAGCTACTGTACTATATTACTGTACTACTTGCAAGAACTGCATAACACTGAATAAAATGTACCAAACGGTCACTGGGGTGGTACTTCCTCGTCACTGGATGGTGCCCTCAAAAGTATGCTTTCAGTACCCTTAGTTAATCAACACACATCTGTCCCACATTTCATTGCAGTTGTTTTTTACTCCACCTTTAATGCAAACAGGTGGGCCTTATGGACCATGTTGTCATTTGAAGACACGGTCGTACACTGTCTGTACCTTGTGTCTGTGCAGTACCTTTATTCCGACAGGGTACCTTGCCAGTTCACATGCTTCTTTCACTTCCACTTGTCAACAAATGCACAATGTTCTAGCTGAGTTAAGGGTTATTTAGTAAAGGCTATGATTCCGTATAGCAGAACTTGAAAGAAATTTGGATGCTTGGATTCTTTGCCAGGTTACAGGTTTGGTGGACAACGTTTTGTAGCTGGTGCTATAGAACGCCATTAAAAATGGTTCTGTAAAATCACTAAAAACCACTGCCATAATGAGTTAAATAGCCCTTTTCTAGTACCACCTAGAACACTTTTTGCTAAGTATGTATGTGATGAACAAACTGCAACAGACTTTACACTGGCTTGAGACACACCTCTTCTGCTGTTGTACCAGAATGAGCATTGTGGTGAAATTGCATCAGTGCAGCCTGTGACGTTACTATGGCAACTGGCAAGTACCAGCACCTTTGGTTTGACTGGCACTTTCCATTTCTCCAGGGGAAGAGTTGTACATGTTCCCGGACCAGAGTAGTATGCAAAAGTGGTACCCCTGGTCAAAATAACTGTTACTGTGAATAGTTAAGTGAGTAGAAGAGGATCTGATCTCCAAAGAGCATACATTAAAAAAACATTATTTTTAATATTCAAAGGCTCTGTATACGATTTAAATTCAGTGCACTTTCTGCAAATTCACCAAACGTTGCCTTGCACGAGCTAGCTCTCCGATCTGTTTGCAAGCTGAAAAAAGTCTGGTGTTTGTAAACCAACAAAGTGTCTCGGACTGAGAAACACAACACTTTCCCAGCCTGATTGGAATTGCAACAAGGGGTGTTTGTGCTTATGCGTAGAACAGGGGAAGAGAAGACTGCGTATCTGGCACATGTTACGTGTTGAACTTCATACATTGTCAAAGAGAAAAGGATGAGAAACAGCAACAAACAAAAAAACCTGAAGAACAAAAGCTGAACAGAAAGTTATAAGATCAGGCGGGGCGAAGGGGTAAACACTGCTAAAATCTGCTCAAAGCGCTGTATGAACAAATAAGCAGCCATTGGCTCCTTTAAGCAGCTGCGTAGCACAAATCTGAAAAAGAAAATCAGAAGAAGGCTATGAAGTAGAAGATGTTTACTCTGTTTGCAATGTAATTAAGAAATGGCAGTTAGCAGGAACGATGGAGGTCAAGATGAGGTGTGGAGGACCATGAAAGCTTTCTGAGAGAACTCCTTAAAAAAGTAAATACCAGCTTGACCAAAAGAATACCTTTGGAAAGAGGTCTCAGATATGACCCGCATGGAAGAGTCATTTGAAGAAAAGCTTTTCAGCTTCCTCACCACAAAATTCTGAATTTCATTTTCAAATAAACTAGGGTTAGGAAGGGGAAACAAGCCTGGTGCATATTGGATCCTGTGAACTGATTATACTATATCAGGATGGAAGCAAATGAGGGGGATTACTAAGTTCGGGCCTTGCTCTATACTCCAAAACAACAACTTTACAGGAGTAGGAAAAGACGGTGATCAGGGATTTCAGGAGAGCTTTGGAAAACATTTTTAGGAGCAGTCTCAAATCAATGTTTACATGGTTGCACGCAGCCATTGTTTGCATACTCAGTCAGTGTTTTATTCTTTTCCAATTCTGTAACGAGGCACAGAATTAACCTTTTGTTTTAATCTCTGCCAACATTCAAAAACACAGCACCTGTTCCACTATTTCAGTTTACTGTAGGAACCTAGCTCAGCTGGTGCTCCATTCCAGCAGATGCCACAACTTCCACAGCTACAACCATGATGAACAAACTACAGCAGAAAGTTCACACTGGCTGGAGACACATCAGTGCAAACTCTTCAGCCCTTGGGTCACTGCTGTTGTGGCAAAACTGGGACATGAGGGTACAGCCATGCAAGTCACCAACCAAGACCTGGGCATTAATATGTAATAAGCTAGCACAGATAACAGAATAAGCTAATCAAAAACATTCCCCTTGAGACCATCACTCTGCTACTGCATGAACTAAATGCCTGCGATATCTCACAACACGCCTCGCTTCCGCACAGTTGTTGTTTCCAAGGCAACAAAGAAAGCAATAAGGTGAAGTGAATAAATTCACTGCCGGCTTCACACAGCTGCTGTTATATTAGGCAGGCAGAGGATGAGGAGAGATGAGTCTCTCTCTCTCTCTCTTTCTCTCTCTCACTGTGACATGGTTTAATGCACTATGTGGCAGCTACGAACAATGCGCACATATCAATCACCCCCCCTGGGAGAACATCATTACGCTGAATAAGCGTAGTGGCCTCAACACACTCAGTTACAATGGCCCTCATCAGTACAAGGCATGATTAAAATCGGTGCACCTAGGAATAAGTGCATTGTTGCTGGGGAACAAATATATCTACAAATTCAGAAAGTTTTTAAGTTTCAAGTTCAGAGAAAACACTAAACTTTTGAACTATTTAGAGAATCAACTTAAGTTTGAATTAAGTTTGACTTATTTAATTACACTAGTTAGGGTTGGTTAGGGTTAAGGATGGTTGGGATTAAGGTTATGCTTAGGTTTAGATGTAGGTTTAGCATTACTCAGCTACATTAACAAAAAAAAAACAATGCTATTTCTCATGAGGTTACAATTAGGGCTAGGAACCTAAATGCTAGCAGTTTTAGAGTTATTACCGTTTTGGTCATATTATGGCTGGGGTTAAGGGTAGGATTACGTTTAGGGTTTGTATAGCAATGGTCACATTATAGCAAGGGGATTAAGGGTAGAGTTAGATTTCAGGCTAGGTTTAGGGTTTGTATGGTTATGGTCACATTACAGTTAAGGTTACAATTAGGGTTTGTTGGGTAAGGTTATTGTTAGGTTTAGATTTAGGGCTATGATTAGGGTTAGGAATGTAAACTGTTTTTGGTCATATTATGGTTGGGGTTAAGGGGAAGGTTAGGTTTAGAGTTAGTATGGATAAGGTCACATTATGGTTAGGGTTACTATTAGGGTTTGTTGGGTAAGTTTAGTGTTAGGTTTAGATTAAGGGTTATGATTAGGGTTAGGGACTCAAATTTTAGCCTTAGGTTTAGGGTTAGTACTGTTATGGTCAGATTATGGTTGGGGTTAAGGTTATGCTTAGGTTTAGATGTAGATTTAGCATTACTCAGCTGCATTAACCAAATACCAATGCTGTTGTTTGTGTGTTTGTGTGCATATACACCTGTATTTATGTGTCTATGCTCAGCTGGACTCGGCCTTTCCACTAGCTCATGCATCAGTGAATCCGTCTGGTCCCCACATTAGAGTGAGGTGTAGGTGTGTGTGCGTGTGTGTGTGTGTGTGTGTGCTCCGTCGTGACAAGGGAACAATTGTAGGCTGCGCTGTGAGGAGCCAGCGGCCATGAGTGACTGCGCTCTGTCAGCTTTACTCACCTCACACACACAAACACACCACACACTCATAGAGTAATAATACCCCGGCTCGTGATGCTCTCTGGCGGAGCGAGAGATGCGAGCGTGAGACAGAGGAGGATCAGAAACCTTATATCTCAACATTAAAGCTAGAAATGGTGGGATCGGTTTTGGCGATTGGCTGATCGTGCTCACTATCAGCCCCAAAAACACTGATCAGTCCTTTTTATATGTAAAGGGCAAGAATTATAGGCAGTCTGAGTTCAAATTTGGCTAATACCATGTGCCATTTCTCACAGCACTGCAGGTTAAAATCCAGCAGAGCGTAAGAGCATTCAGTAAATGCCAGAGAAGAGGCTGAGGAAAGCCTGGCATTTTACCATACTCTAACTGGGCTCGTTGATCAGGGTATATCTCGTTCAAAACACAAAACAGTGCGTTTTCAGTTTATCCTAGTTTTAGTCATGATGTCTGACTAGTATGAGGTGTGTTGAGTTGTCCAGATGTGTTCAGGTTGTCTAGCACATCAGGCACACAAGAGCAAGAAGACGTGGCTATATCAGCTAGAGTACTCTACAAGATACGTGGTATACACTCTCAGGAAAGAAAGGTACCAAACTGTACCTGCCAGGGTACAAACTCTGCTCCTGGGATAATTCCCTCAAGTGTATGTTTTCAGCATCTTTAGTTAGGGGACATAACAGTACAAATCAGGAAAGAAAATGTACAATTATGAACCTCCTCCTCCTCTAGGACAGTGAATGTAGACTCAACCGCAGCAACATAATCTTACCTTAAGGACTCTTTTGTGCTTTTGAAGGAACACGTACACAGTTTTTAGCCTGAGGGAGTACCTCCTTTTCCTGACATTGTAAATAAACAATGTCTTTCAAGTGCATTCAAGTACTAAACATAGCTTACTGCAGTTGTCTGAGATTTGTCCGAAGAATGAATGCAACAAGGACCAAGGGTGTCTAAATGGGTCAAATTGATAAATCAACATCTTCTTACAGAAGGAGACCTGCTTTGATCATCTCATCATAAACACAGATTCAGTAGTTGTACAACGGAGTAGTTTTGGCGTTCATATTAACACAGTTAATTGTGACAATTGTCTGTCAGAATATCTTTTCAAGCCCTTGTAAGCTCGGCCAGTTGTGCTCTCTTAGACTCTGGCCGCTGATGGCAATTCGGCATGGCTCAGAATGGCATCAAAACCCCACAATATATCATTTTCTGTTTTGGTCTGGACCGAGGGAATCAAACTAAACACTCTGAGAGAACTAGACACACCTCTCCATACACTTGGATGTTTTTTACAGATGGAAGGTACACAAAAGGCTACTTCTGTTAGATGTATGATTAATTTTGAAACATAGTTTTAAGAACATGGGAGCCAAGACAAGCATGAGATGAGTGAATGGAATGGTGGTATCTCACTGTGGTTTGAGTCAGATGTGCTTTGGGTGAAAAAATAGTACAGACATGTTCTTCTCTTGTTCAACTCAGACAGGAGGACTGATGGGTTCAACAATGGAAACACAACACCGCTGCAGAGTCTCAAATTTACTGAGCTGGTCTCTCTTCGTCGGTTCACCTGTTTCCTGGTCCAAGTAATTAGAATGATGTATAATTCAGCGCTCTACATCACTGCTTACGCACACGTACGCAAAACAAAAAAAGGCCTGCAGAGTCAGATTACTGAGAACAACAACCTGCAGGTTCCGAAATCTTCAGCTGCTGTCCAGTCACCATCACTCACTGAGCTACCTTTGCTATTGCTAGACGCTGGTAGCGGCCTGGGATTGGTTTTGCTTATTTCCCTATGATGATTATGGCCTGACTTTGATAATCATTATCAAACACAAGCCTCTGTGCCTTCTGCACTGGCTGGACAAGCTGAGCTAATTCACAGCTTCTCCACAGAATATCTGGGCCCTCTCTGTTCACAGCAGTATCAGCAAACCCTAAACGCAGCGAGTCATACGCTCTATGCTTTTCCCAGATCAGGTTCATAAGCTTGGTGTGTCTGGTCTTAACTAGTGTTGAAGAATTCTGCTGCAGCAAAGCCTTAGATATGAAAATTGGAATGCAGAATGTAACCACATCAATAATGTAAGCTGATACCATTTAAAATGGGTTTGCGATTCAAAGTGGCGATGCAGACCGTGAAGAAGGAAATGTTTCACTAATATCTCCAGGAATTAGAATGAAACCTACTTTTTCTCACCATGTGTTCACTGTTAGAGAGTGACTGTTTATCCTGTGAGGCAGACACAGGAGCGTGTGGGATATTAAAGAACAGAACCAAGCTGACAGCTAACAAACACACAACAAAGCCAAGAAAAAAAAGTGCTGTGGAGCTCTGAAGAAAACACAAAGCTACAATATCACCCAAAACTGTGGGCCAGCTTAATGTGTACGCTTCATTGGACACTCACACTTGTAATTATAACCTAAGACTGAGCATTTACACTTACGACATTTTATCCAGAGTGACTTACATAAGTGCTTCACTGTTTACTCAGAAAACACCCTTAGCTAGTTTGTTTAGACTTAGATAAGCTTAGATACTACTAAACACAAAAGCCAGTATGGAGACCACAAAACTCAACACTACACTTCACCCAAGTACTCTCGGGTGTCTGTGTTTGAATACAGCGAACTACTCTGCTGTTCGGACACCAGAGGAAGTTCGTTCCACTTCAGCTTGTCTTCCGTGGATCTTAAGGGATGACGGGTCAAGCCGAGCCGTACTTGAAGCTCCAAGGGCTCTTGGTACTGATCGTTTTTGACCATTGCCATCAAGTACAGAGGGGCTGGTCCATCCTTGGCTTTGTAGGCCAGTGTTAGGGTTTTGAGTCTGATGCTGGAAGCAGCTACAGGAAGCCAGTGAAGAGAACAGCAGTGGAGAGACATGGCTGAAAACAACCCATGCCACTGCGTTCTGGATTAGCTGTGGGGGCCTGATGGTGCGCAAAGGGAGACCAGACAGAGGGGAGTTGCAGTAATCAAGTCTTGAAGTGACAAGAGACTGAACGAGCTCCTGGGTGACCACCCTTAATTTGCAAATAACTCTGCCCCTTATATCAGCTCCCCTTACCATATAAGAGCACTTTATAGTTATAGAATCGCAGACTTTACTCCATCTGTTTCTCTGCAAACTTTGTTAACCTCCTTTCACCCTGTTCCTCAATGGTCAGGACCCCACAGGGCCAGCACAGAGCAGCTATTATTTGTGGGGGGGGTTGGTTTGGTTTGACTATATATGGACTACAACCTGTAATTATAGAACTACAAAGTGCTCCTAAATGGGAAGTGGAGCTGATATAATGGGTCTAGAATCATTAAAAAGAAAATACAGTAAATAAGCTGTACGTCAATACGTTACAGATTACTAAAGTCTCCCAAGTGCCATTGTAATCGATTAGGACACAGGTTTCTAACCATGGTCACATTGTAGCACTTTTCCTGCTATATTACGCCCACTGTAACTCAGGAAAGAGGGGGTAAAAAGCTGACTAGATGGATCAGTTGTGTTAGGAGCAGTGGAAATACTAAAAAGTGCTCCAGGAGGAGGGTTGGACCACCACCACCAGGAATTGGGAACAGGGGTTTATTTATAATTCATGTATTTTCATAGAAATGTACAAGAATAGTTCCTTTTAGTTCCCTAAAGCAACACTAAATGCAGTTTGAGCTGTTAAGAAAAGCCTAATAGATCACTTTTGATGATTAAGGCTTTAAGGCTGCTATTGGAAGTTGAAGCTGTTTTTCTAGTTGATAAAATGATGATGTGTTTTAGGAAACCTCCGGCCCACACTGATCTGAGTTTAGTGCATTATTACATTTGAAAACTGTGTAACACTGCATTCCCTGTGACAGATTATGGGTTTGATTCCCCAGCCAGGAAAATCGACCAAGCTACACCAACAACAGTCCTTGGGCAAGACTCCTAACACTATATTCACCAAGCTGTGTAACAAGATTCAAATCTTCTCTGCTCTGGCTTAGAGTGTCAGTTAAATGCCATAAATGTTAATGGGAATAAAAACAAACTGAGAATTGAGAAAAGCTTTTCCAGCCCCCCTGTTGCAAACTAGGCTCTGTTCAACTAAGTACTTTCTGTGCAGCTGTTAAAAGGCATTCCACGAAATTGATATTAAATGTGATGTCTTTGGCATGAGTTAACAGCTCACGTGGCTTTTTCTTTTTATCTCTGCGTCATGTTTCTGCTGCAGCAGCAGCCCAACAAGCCTATTCGTTTCAGGGGATACTGTGTCAACTTCTACACCCAGAATTGTGAATTGCTACACCCAGAGTAGCAGCTTCCAACCTTACACAGTTCAGAGTTTAAAGCAACCGTATGTAGCATTTTTACCATAACTCCTTAACACTCCAAGGCTTATTACACACTAAGGCATATTACTCAGTAATTACTGGGATTCTGTACAAACTGGTGGGGCTAATAGAGGTTTGTAATAACACCACAATGGGCCAAAGGCTTTTAAGGGGTTTAGAAGAACTACGTAACACACGTAGCACAACAAGAGTAATATCTCTGTAAAATCCTGTAAGATTTCTTTACCGCCTCAATCCACATACTACTCTCACTTTTAGTGACAGTTCTGTATCTCTCAGATTGCCCAGAAATACAGGTGTAAAGCATGCCCTTTAGGGGTGCCTCAAAGCACAGCAAGCAATGCCATTTTCTCACATTATGCTGCTTTAAGTGGAAAACTGTAATTGTACGTGTGACTTTTCACAGAATTATCATTCTAACACTAAAACAAGTCATCACTGCTGTTCAGCTCTCAGAATGCAAAAGACTTTGATCCATAGGAGACGCTTTGGTGCTGTGTGTGCCCTTACCGCAGTGGTTGTGTCTGGGCACTGGAAAGCCCTTCCTCCATAGAGCCTTTGTCCTCTCCCCCTTCTCCCCCTCCCCCTCCTCCACCTCCCCCAAACGTGCTAGCAGTGCGAAGGTGCCGGAGCTCCTCGGGCTGGACAGCGTTGTACCAGTTCTGCTGCCCACCGTCCGGCGTGAGCACAGGGCTGCGGGCCTCCTCCTGACCCTGCGCCACCCCCTGCACCGTCTTCACTATGTTCACCGCGTTCACCGGCAGCTGCAGCAGCTTCTGCATGGTGGTCATGGTTAAAGCCCAGCAAAGGAAGATGCACACCACCTGTTGGAGTCTTCGGCTAATGAGCTCACTCACCCCTGTAGGCTGGGATGCAACTTGCCCAAGGCTATACGCACACTTGAAAGCTCACAGTCACAAGAAAACACTTATCGAAGTGTCCAGTTGGCGAGGCCTCCCACCTGTAGACTTGCAGCGTCTGTAGTAAGATAACGTTGAAAATCAAAACTGGTGAAGGAAAACACGTTCTTACCTTCACATCCGCTAATGTAAGAAATTACACTCCAATACTGTCCACTGGTCCATTTCACTAAACATAAAAGCAGCTGGCAATTTCGAGGAGTGTAAGGGTGTAGCGTTGTTTTCCTACAACATCAACGATATGCAACCGTGAGTTATCCGAAACCACACCTGCACCTGAAAGGCTGCTCAACGTTCACAAATGCACACCTGTAGGATCAACCCCAACTGTTTCAGCACTCCCACAGAGAACAGCTCCCGACTTCTGGGATGGCCTGGAACAGAACTCAGCGTTCTGAAGCTTAAGCATTCACCACTGGAGCAAGGTATTCCCATAGACAAGCAGCAAGCTGGAGTCCCTTCGACAGGCAGGGTTAGAACGCTGCTGTATCCGAACCAGGCTCCTCCACCGATGGGGGACGTAAGACCCTGCGAGATGGGGAGGAGTGGAGGAGTCCTATGGCAGTGTTTTTCGGGTCTCTCCAGGGAGAAAGCTGCTCTGTCTGCTAAGAGGCAATGCTGCATGTGAGCTCAGCCTAGAGATGTCTCAGCTCCAATGTGCCTCACAGCCACGTTAGCACACCCCTCCCTTCCACTCTCCTCTTACAACACCATCACGCTGAGCCTCTCTCTTGTGCTCTCTCTCTCTCTCTCTCTCTCTCTCTCTCTCTCTCCCTTCTCCACACATTATTCCCCTCCTCCTCTGCTCTTTTTCATTCACAGTGCCACTCCTTCTTTTCCTTCTTTCTCTTTCTTTCTCATACATCTCGCTCAGTCCTAGCTGACTTTCTCTTCCCAGGATTAAACATCCTTCTCTTTAGCTGTCTATTCTTCAACACAGCATCTCTCTCTATCTATCTCTCTCTCTGGTTAAATGTCCCTCTCTCTCTTTTTCTCTCTGATAGAGCGCAGGCTAGCGTGACTCAGCTGTATCAGCTCTCTGCCTCACAACTTCTGCTTTATTTAAAACACACACACACACACACACACACACACACACACACACACAGAGAACAGCCTGACAGCAGGAAAACCCCACTGTGTGATAGTACAAGAACTGGGGAGAACGTCTCCTGATACCAAATGCAAACTGGACACACACACAAACCCTGTGTATGATCTGATTCAGGTGGCTGTACAGTGTTGTGATCTGTAGGTGGCAGCATATCTACTGTGTTATAGGCAAAGAACCAAGAAGATACAGCAGATGCTGAAAATGAGAAACTCCCCTAAAAGGCCAAAATAAATATATAATGAATACACCCAAAGGGGATGTTCAAGGGTTCCTAAGCAATGGTTTGACAATCATGACAACTGAATCTGAATCTGAATGCTTAAATGGTTCTGATTGCAGATATGATGTTTATATGTTATATGGTTTTTATAGTTTTTGGTACAACTACACTATTACAAAAATGATCATTTTGGTACTATTGGAATCCTTTTTGATACTATTACATAATAATATCACAAAAAAATGTTGGAACTACTTCACTTTTACACAAATAACTTTCTTGGTACTATAGGTCTGATTTGATACCATTACAAATCTGGTACATCTTTTTGGTACTATTAAAAATAGCCCGTTAGTGCTATACACTTTTTGGTACTATTGCACTTTTTAAAAAGGACCATTTTGATACTATAGAAAGCCCTTATTGGTACTACACACTACTGATACTGCACTGTGAGACTATTACATTATTACAAAAATATCCTGATGGTACTACACTTATATAGCTTGGTACTACATTATAGTACCTTGATAGTTTTGGTACTAATAGAACCCTATTTGCTAATATGTTATATAGTCATTGTTCAAACAAAATCACCAAACCCCCAAAATTGCTCACAAAATTGTTCACAGAGCACACATGCTCGCCTTCTGCCTCCTAGCACTAGCATTTTCTAATAGGGGATATCCTAGCCAGTGGGTGGAAATTGGAAATGTTTCATTTGGGGAGGAAAAACTGGGATAAAAAGAGAATGCAAAAAGCAGCTTGTGTGTTCACCTGAGATATAAATCTATTAATATCTATAATAAACAGGGAGACATGGCTTTGAATTGACTGTGATGACACACAGCTCTACAAAAGCATCAGTGTTGTGTTCAGAGCTGCATGCCTGTGACACTGTGAAAAGTGCTTCTGAGAGAGCAAGAGAGAGTGTGTGTTATGTGAGCGCGTCTGCTTAGAGCTGAGCAGATCTGAAAACGGCTCCACGGACAGATGTGGAATTCACATGGTTGCGAAAGTAAAAGGGGCAGAGAGGAAGGGTGGAGAGGGGAGAGCAACACTCTCTCTGTCCTGGGTGAATATGGCATCTGTCACTCTGAGTTACGCGAGCCGCTAAACCCATAAACAGCCGCTTTTAATTAGTCAGGAATATGAAGCTCAGTGGTTGACTGGAGATGGAGATGCAATGAGCTAGGCTTAGAAGGGAATGTTGCCAAGGCAACAGCATCGGAGGATCCCTCCTACTCCATGTTTGATTTGGAACCAGTGGAACTGCCATTTCTCGTTGCACGAACACACACACACGCATGCACACACACACACACGCGTTAAAACACATAAAAGCAAGAGTAACTTCAAACCAACAGAAGAACAAGACGCTGTTTCTTCAAACACAGGCTCAATCTCTGTAGCCTCTGAGCAGGGGTACATATTTCCTATTGCTCAGTGTTCCTGGGCTCCATATCCACACCACATGTTGGCCTCTCAAAATGCAGACCCCAGTGGACACTTGGCCTTCCAAAACAACTACTGGACAAGCCAGTTGATTTTACACAAATATCCACCCTTAATAACAAAACAGCTGCTTTTCCCCACATCCCAAGCGAGATCCAGAGCCTGGTCAGATGGACACGCATCCAATCCAATAACACCGAATCATAGTTTGTTTAAATTTGTCAGCGTCCGTGTCACCACCGTTTTTACAGCCTTCTGTGAGGGCTGCTTCAGTAAAAAGTTGATGATGCAAATGATGCTGCGCACCCAAAACAAATCTGGAAGTTCTAAGGCGAAGTGAAAGAATTTGTGATATGCTGTGATATGCTGCTGTTATGGGTAGCAGCGCGCTTAGAAAACACAATAGAAGAGTCCGTGGGTGAGTCCGTATGACCCTTGAAGTCTTCTCTTCACAGTTGAACCTAAAGGTGTTTTCACACCTACAATTACGGATGTATTTGTGACATTGCGTACATCTGGTCCGGTTATTTCTGGGAGTTACTGCAGTTTATCAAGTGCACTAAAGAGCGTGGGATGCGTCATCCTATGGTTGCCTTTCCAGGTGCTCCGAATACTGCCTCCCTACCACAATACTGGAATTGCAAGCTGCATTCTGTTGTGCCCGTACTGCTGCATGACGCGAGCACTGCACGTAACGGGGAGTCCAACTCCGGCACGACATCGGCGTTTCCTTTTTCCTCTTCTATTGTTTAATGGGTGATGATAGCCTTTCTCAGCTTCCTGTAATTGGTCTGAAAGGCTGAACCATCCAGACCAGTGTTTTCACACTGCATGGAACCGAACCATGGTTAAGACCACCACTTTTTGGTCCTTTGCTCTGGGCCGGGGTCTGCGGCACCTTTCACACCTGCTATTTTGGATCAGACCAAACTGAACATTTCAAAGGTGTGAAAGCACACTAAGACTTGGTCTAGTATCCAGCATTGCTAAGTGTTGGCACTTGAGCCGTCATCACACACCACAGAGCTGTTGACTCTCAGAACTTCAGATTTCTCCAGCTTCCAAGAGCCTGTTCATGGTTTTTGCTTGGATACTTTCTACAGTCACTAAACATGCTTATTTCTGTTGCAAGATTGACATTTCATGCCATTTCCACAAATAATCTGCCAGTACTTTATGAGGCATGCTACAGTTGCTTGTGCATTAATTTTATGATGATTTTACATTGCTATGCATATATAAAGGAGTATATATATATATATATATATATATATATATATATATATATGTAGCGTGAGATACACAGTTAACAAGTACATACAAATAAAGCACATGCTCAACATACTGATTAGCAGGACTAGCTCATCTACAGCCATTGTCCAGGAGACAGATGTTGTCAGTTTTACTCATATATCTTCCAAAGATAGTTACACAACCTATACAAATGTTAAAGAAGGTTCTCTCAGAGCCCTGGTGTTATATTCAGGATGGAAATAAGCCCAGCAGGAGCAGGGTTGGGCTTTGCTCATCTTAAAGCCTGCCACCTACTTAGCTAACTTGATGTTTGGCTCCCTCTTCTGGTCGAGAGGGGAACTGGCACTCTGCTGTTAATAGTGGAGTCCCTCTCGTTGCTGCCTTTACTCTCCTGGAAATGTTTCCACAATGTTCACTAGAGCATTTGCCACATGGGCTATAGCAAAGTCAGGCGATGATGTTGAAAGACAAGTTCTGGATTACAACTGTAACTCATTCCAAAAGGTTTTGGAACAAACTCTGTCACTACAGAGAGCACAGTCCCACTGCTCCACAGCCCAGTGCTAAGGGGCTCTGACGCTCGGCCTTAGTCCTATTTGCGGATGTTCCAGAGTACCCTGTTTTATTGGCAATGATTTTCTCAGGAGATTATACAAGCTGTGTCTGAACTCAATTGAACACCTAATTCAGCAGTGGGTGCCAATTAAAAGGGCTGTCTGGATACTTCTGGACATACCTCTGGACATAGTGTAGTTTGTTAGCTAGCTAGCAAGTACACAGCCAAAGAGATATCATAACAAACACCATATTAATTAATTAAAAAACATACTATACATTAGAGAAAAACAAACTGTTCAACCAGTTGTATTCAATTCATAGTGTGGGAGCTCCCAATTTACGCATAACCAGGATGTTGCCCTAAAGAAACCAGAATTAGCGTTCAACTGGCCTCTGCCTGTGAATCTTCACAAAAATTCGCCTTTCCTGGATTAAGCCTTAATCCAAATTCCACTGATCAGAATCCAAAGAAAGCTATGAAATGAAGACTAAACAGCATTCTAAGCGAAGCAGAGGTAATGTTACAGACCCACACAACATAGGGATGTGCGTTTGATCCAACCAGTATCCACGGCTGGCTGAATTGGGAATAAATGGAAGCTGTATAATACCACCTAGGTGCTGCCTAGATAAAACTTCCCCTCAACATTCAGTGTAGGAGAGAGGAAGGGTTTTGTGAGAGATCTTTAGCTGGGACAGGAATGAAGGTGCACCAGTCATCTTGGCTAAAAGAAGGAATTAATAAAGAAAAACATATAAAATACATATCTGTCTTAAAGCTTTAGAGGTTTTGTGATCAGACCTATATTTTTGATTTTGGCCATAAAACCTGAAAACGTTGCTCCTCAAGTGTCAACCTGAACAACGTGAAGCAAATCTGCCATTAACACTGAAAGTTGTTAGCGCAGCATTTTTTCAGTTATTAATCTGCTGACAAACAATGAATTTTGAGAGAGAACATTGCTATGCTATATATATTTTTATTTGTAATCCAAACAATTCTGATGACTCGGAAGGACTGGTTTATATAGATCCAAAAAATACCACAAACTAGATGCTGTCAAATACAAACATATTAATATGGATACCTAGATACTCAATACTCAACATGCTACACTTTGCCTGAATGTCAAACAAATCACATAATAGGTGCTGATTTAAGTTAATCTTAAAAGAAATGGGTCTTCAGGTAAAGCACAGAGTTAGAATTAAACAGCAGTGTTAAAATGTACCTAATTCAGATCTATGGGTACAAGTCTTGTGTGGAATCAGGGGGCCACAGTGCAGGGAAGCCATGGGAGCAGCTAAAAAAGGCTAAGAGGCAAAAAGCTGACACTAAGCCGACCAGAGAAGGGAGAAGGGCCCGAACGAAATAGGCTGGGGGACGGCATCATGGGGAACCGTGCGGGACAGACAGTATGTGCTAGGCTAAAAGCTAACCCAGCCAACTAGTTAAAATCTGAATCAAATTCTGAATAAATGCAGCTTATGCCACATTTAAAATGGCATTGCGGCTTTTATGCAGCATTCTAAACAAAGATTAGTATTCTGATCAACATCAGGTTAAAGAGAATGATTTAGGACTGAAAAGACTTTTAGACCCTGTTTACACCAGGTCACTTCATGCGTCTTGAGTATCAGGATTATGTCTGGATAAGGCCACAACACTTAATCATGCGAATGTAAACGCACCCAAGACAAACCAGATACAAATCCCATCTCTCGAACCACTTCAGGAGAAGGTGTGAGACACGCTTGAGCCATGGTACAGCAGTGTGAACACATCCGTCTCTTCAAGACACATTCCACAACCAAAGCCCCTCCCAGTACAACCAAAACACCAGTAATAATGCTGCACAGTGAGCTAATTTGCATATTCCATCCCACACAACAGTCGGATTTCAGTGTGACTGGAGACACATTTGACTACGAGGTGTCAGCGCATGTGGGTAAAATCAGTCCAGAATACAATCCAGATACTAGCCACATGACGTGACCAGGGGTGAACAGAGTCTAACTCTCAATTATGACTCTCCATTAGCAGTGTAGTTTAGACCAAGAGCAAGAGTTTTTTCTGCCCTGCATGAGAGTGGGAAAAAAAATTATATATACAGTGGGGCAAAAAGTATTTAGTCAGCAAGGAAATCACATTATAGGATCATTATATTACATTATAGGATCGTTATCTGTATAAAGGACACCTGCCCACAGCCTCATACAGTCAGACTCCAAACTTAACCATGGCCAAGACCAAAGAGCTGTTGAAGGACACCAGGAAGAAAATTGTAGACCTGCACCAGGCTGGAAAGAGTGAATCTGCAATAGGCAAGCAGGCTGGTGTGAATAAATCAACTGTGGGAGCAATTGTAAGAAGACATGGAAGACATACAAGACCATTGATAATCTCCCTCAATCTGGGCCCCCACGCAAGATCTCATCCCGTGGGGTCAAAATGATCATGAGAACGGTGAACAAAAATCCCAGAACTACACAGAGGGACCAGATGAATGACCTGCAGATAGCTGGGACCACAGTAACAACTACGCTGAGAGGGACTCAGATCCTGCAGTGCCAGGCGTGTCCCCCTGCTTAAGCCAGTACATGTCCAGGCCCGTCTGAAGTTTACCAGAGAGCATATGGATGATCCAGAAGAGGACTGGGAGAATATCATGTGGTCAGATGAAACCAAAATAGTTGCATCCCAAGAACACTATACCTACTGTGAAGCATGAGGGTGGAAAAATCATGCTTTGGGGCTGTTTTTCTGCAAAGGGGACAGGACGACTGATCCGTGTTAAGGGAAGAATGAACGGAGTCATGAATAGTGAGATTTTAAGACAAAACCTCCTTCCATCAGTGAGAGCATTGAAGATGGAACGTGGCTGGGTCTTCCAGCATGACAATGATCCCAAACACACCACAGACCTCCCTCATCTTTTTAAGTAGGAGAACATGCACAATCAGTGACTGACTAAATACTTTTTTGCCCCACTGTATATGTGTATATATAGAACCATGTTCTCTCACTCTAACCAAAAAGGACTCTATACACTACTGAAAAGGGGTTCTCTGACTTGTTGTTTGAACTTTTTGGTGCTATAGATCTAGAACCATTTTTAGGTTCTTTAAGAACTGTACACGAGTGTTTCTCCATCACAGAGAGAAACCATTTAAGCAGGTTATTTAAATTGCCATGATACGATTATAGATTGCTTGCCTTTACTGCAGAACCTGTGAACAGCATTTAGCTGATGCTCTTATCCAGAGTGAATTACATTTCAATCATGTTACACAGGAGGAGAAGGCAGTGTTAGGAGTCTTACCCATCATCTGAGCCCCAAGGGATTGGTGTAGTGTGGTTTGCTTGCCTGTCTCGGGAATGAATGAGGAAGTGAGTATTGTTAACCACTCCACTCCCACTAGTCCCCATCACTGCTCCAGTGGACACTCCTGACTCTTTCTTGGTGGTTTCTTTAAAATGCCACATTTCAAACCATTGAACGACTTTATTTTTTATATGAAACATTTAACTGCACCAATAGTTTGGAATATGTGTGGAATTTTCCTTTAAAGGGACAGCCAAAGACATATTAGGTGTCTCAGCTTTGCTGCAAGGTCAATAAAACAGAAGTCTATGTCCCCCTAATCCAGAGAGACTTACAAAAGTGCTTCACTGTTTACTCAGAAAATACCCTTAGCTAGTTTATATAGACTAGAATTCAAAGATCCCTCTAAGACTAGACACTACTAAATATATACATCAGTATGGAGACTCTTGGAAGAGATGGGTTTTCAGTTAGTGTTTGAAGACAGCGAGTGACTCTGTCTGGACACTTGTCTTCCGTGGATCTTAAGGGATGGCGGGTCAAGCGAAGCTGTACTTGAAGCTCCGAGGGCTCTTGGTACTGATGGTACCCTTCGAGCTACAAGTACGGCTCGGCTCGACCCGCCATCCCTCAAAATCCACAAGCGTCCAGGCTTAGTGGAACGAGCTTCCCCTGGGTGTCCGAACGGCCGAGTCGCTCGCTGTCTTCAAACGCAGACTGAAGACCCACCTCTTCCGAGAATACTTGGGTGATTAGCAGAGTACTATGGTCTCCTTACTGACTTGTGTTTAGTAATGTCTAAACTTAGAGGTATCTTTATTAGTAAATTATTAGTCTATTATTAGAGGTAAATTATTAGTCTATTCAAACTAGGTTTTTTTCTTGGGTAAATAGCAAAGCACTTTTGTAAGTCGCTCTGGATAAGTATGTAAATGTAAATGTAAATGATCGGCTTTTGACCACTGCCATCAAGTGCGGAGCGGCTGGTCCATTCTTGGCTTTGTAGGCCAGCGTCAGGGTTTTGAGTCTGATGCTGGAAGCAGCTACAGGAAACCAAGCAAGCGTTGTTTGGGCTAATCATCTAGTCTGTGGTGAGAGGAAAAGTGTGTAAAATGTGTAAATTTATTTTATTTTATTTTTTTATTTGGTGAACCACTCCTTCAGTCCATTTCAGAGAAACACCTAGTGATATCAAACCGTTTGCTCTGGTGTCAGGTCAGCCGTGTTGTTCAGCTCGCGGTTGTCAGCTCTGACACTGAAGGTCACTCGAAATCTGGGCGATAAGACGAGGTGGGCTACTTTTCTGAAGCAGCCCCCTGTTTCAGTGCTAGGCTGATGCTCGGTGGAGGAGAGCTGTCCACCACTCGGTCCTGAAGCACGCACGCGCGCGCGCGCACACACAGACACACACACACACACACACACACCGCCTCTTTCTACCTAGTTATCCATCTATATCTACCTCTGTCTCTCACACACAGTCTGCTCCTGAACACGGTCCTGTGTTGTTGTTCCTCCTCCGGTCGTGTTTGTGAACCTCAGCCCGAGCGCAGACATGCTAAATCACAGACATGCTAACGCAGCCGACCAGGCCCCGCGATGTGTGTGTGTGTGTGTGTGTGGGTGAGAGAGAGAGAGAGAGAGGGACAGACGAATACAGACTGGCAGTATCTGTATCTACAAAACCCCGTAATTTATCTCATTTATGCCGCATTATTATTCTCTTATTGGTCGTTGAAACGATGCTAACGTTAAACAGGAGCAGCAGCAGAAGCGCTTCCACCTCGCACCTCCCCCTCCTTACACACACACATACACACACACACAGGACGTTAAATAAAAGGCCGGTGTCTCTGCCCCCTCACCTCTTGTAGTCAGAAGAGAAGATGCCCCCGCTGGCCGGGTCGTGGCCGTACTCCGGCTCTCCGGCGCTGGAGGACCCTCCTTTCTCATCGTTGAACGCCGAGGTGGTCGACATCGCCTCCGCTCCTCCTCAGCAACACACACAGATATGGAGATTTAGCCAGCCGAGCTCGAGCCACTGAAGCTTCAGCGGCAGTACACGCACACGCGCAGAGGGCTGCGGGGGGGTGGGGGGGAACAGGAGGATGAACGCACGCTCGCGTCACATGACGTGAAAACGACGCCCCCCCCCCCCCCCCCCCACACACACACACACTCGTCCGCGGTATAGGTTGATTCGGTGGTGTTGAAATGAGCACACAGCCTCTCTCAATACGAACCCATTCACTTTACAGTCACAAAAAACTGACACATGAAAGGAGAGACAAAGGCTTCACCACACACACTGTCCTGCAACTGGACCATTCTCACTAGATCAACGCTGGTGGTCAGGGATTTCATGTAAAACGATTTTATATATATAAAAATATAAATTTCTATATATATATATATATATTTACAAAAAATAAAATAATTTAAAGATAAAAATATTAAAATAAATAAAAATAAAAACATATTATATAAATACATAAACATATTACACGGGGGTAAAAAACTGCGTTACTCATTGGCGGATTAAGTAACACGTGACACAGACACGGCCATAACCTGCGGCCTACAGCCAGGTGCTGTATGTAGCTCCATCTCTGCTTAGTGGACTTCAAGATAGTGATTGATTAAATCTATCCCAAAAAAAACATTCATCTGCCCACACTAAACGTCTCTTGCAAAGTACAATAACACAAGAAACAACGCTTAATAAAACTACACTATTAAAATGATGTACAATTACTTTAAGGGAAGCACCTTAAGCCTCATGGGAGAATTTCAACTATGCTACAACATCGTAATGTCACCGTGTGGGTTAATTCACTTTGTCAGAGCGTTGTTGTTATTTTTGGCTGGTTGGTGTGAATGAAATAAAACCCAGTGCGAACACGCTACACCAACAAGCTAACCTGGTGCGTGTTGAAGCGAGGTTGAACCGTCACTGTGATGCGATGTGATGAGGCTCACTCATTCATTACTCCGCAGTGTGAAGAGGCTCCATCAGGGGTCACTGTTTGATGCTCAAATAGCTTTTGGTGCTTCGCGTCTTTTCTATTAAAATTGAAATTCTCTATACAGAGCTGTGCTCACATTCGGCCATGTGTTATGTTGTAATTTAAACAGTCGAAAAATAAAAATAAATTTAAAAATATAAAAACTGCAAAACCCTCAAATTCACGCGCCAATAAAATCCCCACTGGACGTGCAAGTACCCAAATATTTGCCTTACGTGGTCACGTGGTTGTGTCCAAACCACTGGGGAAAAGGAAGACACACTGGCTCTTTGGGGCAGTTTGGGGCAAAGCAAAGTCACAACAATATTTGATCTGGTTTTCGTTTTGCTAATCAGAAGGTGTTTAATATCAATTCACCACTGATTCAGCGAAAAACAGTGAAAACTGATATTTAGTTGTAGGCATGGAGTCACCTAACATCTGACACCTGTGAACAGATATTCCAGCCCAAGCTGACAGGACTGCATTCCACAGTTCTTCTGTATTCTTTTTGGGTTTTGCATCAAAAACGGGGGTCTGGGGTTTTGGGCTGGCCACTTCATAACGTCAGTCTTGTTGGTCTGGAACCAGGATGTTGGCCGCATGCTGGTGTGTTTGGGGTCATTCTCCTGCTGAAACCCATTTCAAAGGCATTTCTTCTTCAGCATAAGGCAACATGACCTCTCCCAGTATTTTGATATATTCAAACTGGTCCATGGTGTCTGACATGCGATAAATGGGCCCAACTCCAAAGCATGAGAAACCATTATGCTTGCACCTCCACGTCTTCACAGTGTATTGTGGCTTAAATGGGTCGTCTCACTGTCTGGGTCCTTTAGACCTGACAAGAACAATCTTGCTCTCATCTGTATAGAGAATGTTCTTCTCTTTAGGCCAGTCACTGTGTTGCTTGGCTAACTGTAACCTTTTCAACATCTTTTTTCCAGCAATGGTACTTTACGAGGGTTTCTTCTGATTGTGCAGTACTCACAGGTCACTGAAAATGTTGATTTGATTTCCATGGAGCTGATCATTGGACGCATTTTTGCCATTCTAGTTATTCTATCATCTAAGAGGATGGTAGTATTTCTTTTCCTACCCCTTTTCCTATCAAGCTTCTTTCTGTTTCGGTTCAATGTCTGGAACGATCCATTTTACTTACTGAGCAAAGTCTAAAACCAGCAGGTACAACATTTGCCCACAAAACAGCAATTAAACATACTAGTGATGTTATACTGCTAATATTTTGCACATAACTGTAGGACAGATTGCAGATTGTGGGGGACTTTGCAGTGTCACTTAAAAAAAGTCCAAAATCAAATGCTCTGAACTCTCCACCACAGCCTGCACTGTTGTGATCAGAGGTTGTGAACATAGACTCATCGTAGAAATATTAGAATTTCTAGATTTTCTTCTGGGGCAGAAGTAAATTCTTAATTCAATGGTCTCACTGTCTGGGTCCTTTAGACCTGACAAGAACAATCTTGCTCTCATCTGTATAGAGAATGTTCTTCTCTTTAGGCCAGTCACTGTGTTGCTTGGCTAACTGTAACCTTTTCAACATCTTTTTTCCAGCAATGGTACTTTACGAGGGTTTCTTCTGATTGTGCAGCACTCACAGGTCACTGAAAATGTTGATTTGATTTCCATGGAGCTGATCATTGGACGCATTTTTGCCATTCTAGTTATTCTATCATCTAAGAGGATGGTAGTATTTCTTTTCCTACCCCTTTTCCTATCAAGCTTCTTTCTGTTTCGGTTCAATGTCTGGAACGATCCATTTTACTTACTGAGCAAGGTCTAAAACCAGCAGGTACAACATTTGCCCACAAAACAGCAATTAAACATACTAGTGATGTTATACTGCTAATATTTTGCACATAACTGTAGGACAGATTGCAGATTGTGGGGGACTTTGCAGTGTCACTTAAAAAAAGTCCAAAATCAAATGCTCTGAACTCTCCACCACAGCCTGCACTGTTGTGATCAGAGGTTGTGAACATAGACTCATCGTAGAAATATTAGAATTTCTAGATTTTCTTCTGGGGCAGAAGTAAATTCTTAATTCAATGGTCCAAATTGTCTTTTATTGTCTTTTGTATTATGGTGAGATGAGGCAAAGAAGAGGAAAGGTGAGGCCTATAACCCCAAGAACACTACCAACAACATCATGCTCTGGCACTGTTGCCATCAGTGGAACTGGTACATTGCACAAAATGGATGGAATAATGCAGAAGGAAGACTACCTCAGAATTTTCCACATTCTCAAATAATCAGCTAGACTGTTAAAACTTAAAAACAATGGGGTATTCACACAGGACAATGATCCCAAACATACGTCAAAGGCTGTGGAATAGAAAAGGCAGGCTAAGAAACCAAAACATTAAATTAAAGTAATTCAACTACCAAATTTGCCAACCATAATTCTACCAGTAGCTTGTAGGTGGCTACCTAAAAGTGTCTAATCTATTGCTAACTTTCAAAAGAACATTTAACCAAGTAGTGTATGTTTTTGACCCTGTGTGTTTAATTTTGACCTTGAGTTGATTTCAGACAATCCCCCAAAATGAAAACTTGTGCACCCAATTCTTGTTTACTCAATATATTCTTTCCCAGAAAAAGAACACATCAAAGAAATGATTGAAAGTCTAATACTGCCATAAGATTTTTGATCCATGATCAGTGATAAAAACGCTTGAAATGGAAAAACTATTTCGCTGTAAGATGTTTAGAAGCATTCTGTTTTATATCAAATCTGAAAATCAAAAAAAAAAATAAAAAAAAACACTTTACTGGATTACCACTGGATTATTGGCCTATGATTTAAGACGATTCTGTAATGTCTCCCTCTACTGGTCTCAATGGGGAGCATTTGCACAGGTTATGTGCTCCAGTGTGCAATGGCCAAGCTCCATCCTTCACCCGAGACTCATCTCCAGCACACTGGTGCTGTTTCTAATTGGACTGATTGGGACTCTCTTTAGCACTTCGGTTTTTCAGTGTTTTTCGTGGAATCATTATTACTTTACCAATTGCTGATTTGTTTGAGGTGCTGCAGAGGACTCTCTCACTGTGGCCCTCTTCCTGTGATGAGCTTTGAGTTCAGACACCACCCAAGAAAATGAACACAAAGTGCAAATAGGAATTCACTTCTGAACACATAGACTGATTAGCCCTAACATTAAACCCACCCACCTAATACTGTATAGGTCCCCTCATGCAGGAAAAACAGCTCAGACCCAGCTTAGGCCCGTTTCTCTGTCACTCAGATTCTTCCAGCACATCAGTTTCAAGGACTGACTGTTCACTTGCTGCATAATATGCATACCTTGACCAGTGCCACTGTAACTAGATAGAAATCAGAGTTACATCAGTGGTTTTAATGCTATGGCTGATGGTGTATTCCTCACACGTCAGGACAAGAACACTGGTCTAAGGTCAGGCCTCATCTGTTCATGTAAACAAATCAATGTTATGTAAAAATAATAAACTGATTCCAGCTCAGCATTTTTAAAATCTAAGAAGGTTGATGCACATGGGCCCTGGTCAGATTTTGGCTTTAGGTCAAATAGCAGTGTCGTTCTCAGACACTAGATGGCACTGCACTTCACTCCTGAGAGTGTTCCTCTTCATTAAGCTCAGTGTGGAGTGAAAGGATGTGCAGCATAAGTGTAGGATTACTTCATCCAACTGACCTATTTCACTTTATGATGCTTTTTACTGAACATTGAGCTCCCTTGAATTGGATGGGGAGGATGAGTAATTACACTAAATGATCATGAATACACTGCCTAATGGCAGTCAGGCGTGGCTTCGTGATAGTTGTGAGAGAAGGCTTTGGCCTAAAGCATGCAGGGTGTTAAGGGTGCTGTATTTAGGAGGGAAGTTAGGATTCTAAGGGCTTGTGACTGACAGGGGTCAATTCATAACTTTCAATTTAATAAATTTAATATTTTGGCAGGATTGTTAGAGTTGTGGGGCCCTGTGTAAAATCCTTTCATGGTACCTCTTAGAAAATGGATAATTTCACACCAAACCAGTCTAAACTTTATTTTCTACATTAATCATGGCACACTCAGGGTTTCATTAGTGGGAAAGTGATTTATGGTTATTTATGGCATGTATAAATTGTATTGAGGCATTTTGAACTCCATGTTTAAGGGATAAAATATTAGACAATATGCAGTCTATATTGGTATTGGTGTCACAGCAGCTTTGATATTTACTGTAAGAGGGATTGACATAGCAAAAAAAAAACATACTTAACTGCAGGGCACATCTTATTTTCTGAGCATGAGTGTTTCTATTCTGGAAATGTAGTTTCTGGATGGTTAACATTTATAGTACTGTGTCATGGCCATGGTTTCCAAAGTGAAGTCTTAAATACAAGTCTTCTTAAATACAATAAAATACACTTTAATACAAGCAAGAAGAAACATGAAGAAACTTACCACTCAGCTAGTTTCATTATTTCTAGTACAATGATGACACTAAGTTTGGTTTTAGTGGGACAGCAGACCATCGTGTAATCGGTCTTAAAGAGGCAAATATAAAAGTATCACTAAAGAAGAGCTCATGCTCTTATTAAACAAACATAGTAGTCTTATTATAGGACATAGGAAGAGATCCTTGCCAGCAAAACGTTTGAGAACCCTTGGTGTAAGAATCACTTTCTTTTGGAATTGTGTTCCTGGGATTCCAAAAATTCCAGCGTCACATTCATATAAATCAAATTTCCATGTTTCACTTTTTGACATATTGTGAATTGATCAGTTTTTTTTTTTTACACTTTTGTCAAAATGCTAAAAGGGCCAACAGAAATGGTCTAAAATAGTTCCACTGAAAGTTAACCTCTTAAAATGCCCCTTAAAAAAGTATTATTATAAACGTCTATTACCAAAGAATAGCCCTACTGTCCCTGTAGTTACTGAGTAATACACCTTAATGTGTAATAAGCCTCAGAGTATTAAGTGGTTATGATTTTTTTTTCTTCTCCTGTAAAGCTGCCGTTTTGGAAAAACAGAGTTTTTGCCTGTATCTAGTTTTTGTGCCTGTATCTTTTATGTTGTGCTTTGTCATCTAGCACCATACCACCAAAAACACCTTAAATCCCTATAGAATTCATGCTGCACTGTTATTAGCAGGCGTAGCAGCATGCAGAGAGATTGGGATCGTCAACTTTATTAATACAAGTTTAAATACACATCACTGCTGTCAGTACTTCTGTGACCTGGAAAGCGTATGCAGACGTCTTACCCCCTGCCTGATAGATAGTGGATTATCAGTGATGGAGTCTAAAGCTCGTGATAAACGTGTTATCTTTAGTTAAGATAAACTGTAGCGGCACAGCTGGACGGGGGTGGCTCTCATCAAAAGCCATGCGGTGGAGGAGAGACGCGTGTTTACACTGGAGAGTGTAAACATGAGGTTAAATGAAATGAGACATATGCACTGGAACATAAACATGCTGAAAGCGCTAGCTTCTACTCTGCATTAGCCCCAGTGTAGTGTGGAGTGTGAGGAGGTGTAGGCTGGCTGTGTGTAGATACAGCTTGCACGGACACTCACATGGAGATTAAAGGTACTGTTTACAAACCCTCTGGCTTACATGGAGAACTTCCTTTAGAAAAGCTAATGTGGCTCATAATGAATTAATTTACTATGTGGTCATTAGGAGGTGGGCTTTTTGCTATGCACTGGTGCATAACTGTGCTTTCAGAGGTTTCAAATGTGTCTCCAGCCAACTCTGAATACGAAATAAAAAAATGTGCATGTGTGTGTATGTGAAAGAGAGAGAGAGGGGTGGGGTTTAATTAGAGCAATTGTAGTTTTAAATTAATCTGGACTGACAGTGAGCAGAGGGGCCCTCCTACCTCCCAAATAACCCAGCTGCTCCATTCAGACACTCACTACCCCATCACCCCACCACACACATGCACCATATGATCACACACTTGGCTCTTTAATAGGAGCCCTTTTGTTTAGCTGGAGAGCGCTACTGTTGAGTCACTACAATAAGGGAGCTTGACTTGCCCAGTTCTTATGTCATTGAGTCAGTGGCCATCTGCTGGTGACTGAGAATCACTGCATCAGATCTACTGTACAATCCATCCACGCATCATCTTTATCCCAGTTGGGGTCACGGTGAGTCTGCGGCCTTCCCAAAATTATTGGGTGCAAGGCAAGAACACCCCCTGGAATGGACAACAGTCCTACCACATGTTTTTGGGAAGAGGGGGAAACCCACACACACACACACACACACACACACACACACACACCCCTTCTCACAGTCCACCGGCCAGCAAGCAAAATGGGGTTAGGGTCATTTTCTGTTATATTTTTTCCATTAGATTTAATCTATGTAGAACCTCTTTAATCTCTCTCCCTCTCCCCCTCACATACACACACACACGCACACACACCCACCCACCAATGTGTGGGAGAGCCAGAGATCTTTACTTGGATTCAGGAAATTCCTCAGAAAAAGGGAGTCGGAGAACAGTTTCCATATTTCTGCTCAGTGTCAACACCACGTAATCGCCCCGGTGCTACACACAGGGAGATGGGTTTTCCTCTTCACACAGAAAAGTTACACAACACAGGCACTAATGAAGATCAACAACAACAAAAAAAAGACAAATCTAGCGCCAAAATCTTTCAAGCAAAACCTTGCAGCTTTTAGAAGGCCAATGCACGGCCCATTAGAGCACACACAGAGGACCTGGACTGCCTGGCCTGTATCGGCCTGCATGTAGGTTTTGTGCCAGTGCTCTAGAGCACTAGAACGATCAGCCCAGCTGGTTTGAGGTAAAGGGATTTCCCCTCTCAGCTCCAATCGCGATGCTATCAATCCTCGAACATTCCTGCACACGACACTTTCCAGCGAAGGCTGCTAAACCCAGGCTGCAAATATCAAACCCACAGCTAGAGGAGAGTCATTAAAAACAAACCAAGCACAAGCGGTTGAGTAGTCAAGCTCATCGGTACGCGTTTAAATCAGGACCATCAAGTCCACTCACTCACACTGCTTGGAAACACATTCACAGACAGATAACGGTTCTTGAAAAGATAAGGTTTATAAACCTCAACCTGAGCTAGACCAAGAATGACTCCTAAAAAGGATGGCTAGGAAAAGCCCTGGAGCAGGGACATATTGATGTCTTACATAAAGACCTCTCAAATTAACCACAATTGCTCACCAGGGAGCAGACAGGGACCATAAATGGAGAGCAAGTTATAAAGATGATTACACCATGTGTTTGTGCGGACTTGCTGAAGCGCAGCGTTTGACCTTAAAGGGCTACAATAACAACCTGCTTCTTAAAGAAATTCAGCCAGACTTCTCAGATTAATCTGTTTATTGTCCAGTTTCACATTCTGGAAAAAACAAAAACAAAAAAAAACATTTTCCACCATTTTATTTTTTTACTTTTATTATTACTTTTTTTTTTTTTTACAGCAATCTCATATTAGCAGTCCATTTACACTAGCAGTTCTGCCACAGTCTGTAGTTCAGTATTCAACACCAAGCCAAAAAACAAACAAAAAAAACTATTAAAAAATAATAATAAAAAACTAAAAAAAAAAAAAACTAAATTGCACTTCTCTACTTTAAAACAGGATAGAGAGAATCAACATCCATCAAAATAATACCAAAATAACACAAGGGAAGACTTAACATCTTATACAGATATACTTATTTAATTGCACAAAAATGCATAAATATCCATTATTACACAAATGTACAAAAATACTTGTACTTTTTTTGTTGTTGTTCAAATATACTCTAAACAAAAACACAGATACCGGTATTTTGGCAGATCGGGTTGGTTGAAGGCGATACGTTCGAGGTCTGGAGGGGAAGGGTCTCAGAAAGACTCGCCCACCTTTGACGAGTTTACAGTCAAGATCAAAAAAGACAAAAGAAGGGAAAACTAAAGAAAACCCAGTGCATGTGGAAATTCACTCTGAACACACAAACAAAACAAGACTCCATAGTAACAAGGATGTAGGTCTCTACCTTGCAAGTAACACCATACATGTAAAAAGCAAGTCAAGCGCAAAGGATCTTCACAGAAGCTAGACTAGTGGATTAGAAACACAAAAAACTAAATAAACAAAAACAGGGGGTTCGAGCAGGTTCTCACAATGGGAACAAAAAAAAAAAACCCAAAAAACTAAAACAAAAAAATAGACACAGAACATTGCATTCTAAATTTCATGCCATATATAATATACTACATGCATAATTATTACCCCCCCCTCCGAACACGCGCATACACACACACAGACACACACATACCCAATAAGAGAGCAGCTAGAATGTTTAAACTTGCACATGATCGGCTCGTCACATGTTTGGCTTTGAAACTGCAGAGACTGTACCGTTAGCCTGTGAGGCCCCAGCTGTAGATAACCGTCCTGTCTTGTCCTGTTTAGAGTCCTTTTAGAGAAGAGTTTTCTCCAGAAAAGTATAAGTCCTTTTTATGCTTCTTGCATCTGTTAAATAAACCTGATTAAATTAAACGCTGAGCCCAGTACGCCTTGCTCCACACGGAGAGAGAGAGGGTGGGAAAACGAAAGAAAAACCCTTCTGGTACTGGTGGGCATCTGAGGAGAGAAAGCAGATTTAAGACTGGAGTGAATCCACAGGTACACAAACACGCGCACACACACACACACACACACAGACAGGCAGCAGATTTAAATGATACTCACTAAATACTTAACAGAACTGGCGGGATTTCCATCCTGGCTGTGAGGTGTCGGATGGCGAGGGGTACCAGCGCATCTACGGAGCAGGAAAGCAGGTTAATAGCACTGAATAGTAGGGCTGGGAAACACTGCAAAAGTTGTGCAAAAGTTTGTGAACACCCCTTCTAATAGCATTCAGCTACTTTACATTGCACCCATTGCTGACACAGGTGTGCAAATGCACACAAACACACAACTTGTCTAGTCTCCGTAGAGACGTAGTATAGAATAGAACACCAATAGAATAGGACACTCTGAACCCATTGGCACCATGCCTAATGCCAGGCTAGAGGGGTATGAAGCCCCCCCCACCCAGCATTGAGCTGTGGAGCAGTGGAACGGTGTTCTGTGGAATAAAGGATGGTGCTGCATCCAATACTTTTGGGAGCAGTTGGGGATGAGGCTGGGTAATCATCCAACATCTTGACCTCACTAACACTTTCCCTGCACAGTAAAAACAGTTCCTCTAACAAAAGCTATACATCTATAGAGGTTTTATTATTTTTATTATTATATTTATTAATTTATTTTTGAATACCCTTGATTTTGTAAGAATCCATGAATGAGCAGATGTCCCGATACTTTTGTCCATGCAGTATAAGCACACAGTAAACAGTAACTGTGCATGGAATTAAAACATGCAGAATAGTGATCTCCAATGAAACAACAAAACATTATCTGATCAGAGGTGTGCAAACCTTTACCCACCACTGAATGGCCTCAATAATTTGTACACTGATCAACTGCTTGATTCATTATAAAAAGAGCAGACTAAGAGCTGGCAGATTTAGTGCAGGATTTTGCGTTTCTACTCAGTTTTAAGACCATAAACACAAATTTAAAAATATTTGATGACATTATGCATCATACATGTGCATGTATTCAAGACTTGTTAAACATATGCACATGAATATTCAGTGTGTTTGAAAAGGATAGTCATTACTAGTTACAATTAGTTAAATATAAGCAATGGTTTCCCCTACAAAATCTTTACACATTGTTGTGGAATTGAATAGCAATAGTAACAGTTGTAGGGGGTTACAGTGGTTTAGAGGCAAGAGAGAAAGTCAGCAACTCAACCCATTATGAAAGAAATTAGCAGGCCACAAAGTAGTACAAACGAGCTTCACCTCATGTGCAGCTTTCTTTATTTAGTTATTTGTATTTACTTATTTACAAAAGGGAGACATTTATTTTCTTTATACTCTCATTAATACATTTGTTTAATTATAATAAATATGTTGTTCAAGCAAGAAAAAAAAAGATGCCTTTATGGGTCAAGGATAAAGACCATGTAGAACAAAGAAGGAAAGAAGGAAAGCTGGGAATTACCAAACTCTGCAACAGCATAATATTTTCTGCAACGTTTATCATACAATTGCAAAGTACATTTTAAATCTTTATTATATATTTTATAGCTTTTACTTTGACTCTCAGATCCATGGGTACTCAATGGGAACAAAATAGATCTTCAGTACCAGGACAAGGAACCTGTGACGTACACTAAGCCATGTGATTGTAGCTCTTACATTTGGAGGATTACACCAAAAATAATCATTACTTTAAAGGAGGATGAAGTAAAATAAATAAATACATTTACGGCATTTAGCAGACGCTCTTATCCAGAGTGACTTACAAAGTGCTTTGCTATTTACCCAAGAAAAGCCTTAGCTAGTTAGAATAGACTAATAATTCAAAAGATACCTCTAAGCTTTAGACATTGCTAAACACAATACAATAAATAAATAAAAACACACCATCATCCCTGATGCTACTTTAAATAGAAAAAATAGATCTTGCGCTTGTCTCTAAGCTAAGCTGCCAGACAGGAAAAGCTGCACCAGTCCGTCTGCAGAAATCTTTCACCAGGTCACCATTAGCGCTCTACTGATACGGCCCTTTCTGAGGGCGAGCGCAATGCTCTGGCCAAGGGCAAGAGAACTCTTAACAATGGGCTTGGCACACTCCTAGTGCTCCTCTGCTGAGGCCCATTCCAGATCAACGGTTGCCACCAAATGGCCCAAACCCCCCACACCACCTCCACTTTTGAAAACAAACCAACAATTAACTGTTTATACAGTGCAGTCAGTGGCCATGGCCATCCAGCACAGTTCATTTAACTGCTATGAGGTGCAGGGTTAAATGCAGGGTTACATAATTATATTTCCACGCTGAATTTCTACTCCAATCCATACACCATTGTACTGCAATCAACAAAGTAGAAAATAAAAATGTATAAATAAATAAAATCAATCTAGCGATTAGCTGCAATTAAAAAAAAAAAAAAAAAAAAAAAAAAACTTTTTGGCACTAAACCTTGCAATGAGGTTTTTGGACCTTGACCACCATAACTGTGCAGTTCTTCAGGTTTTGTTTATAACATGTTTGAGTGCACAGCAGTCAGGTTACTGCAGTCATGTGCACATGCGACCTTGGCCAGGGACTGTCTGTCTTAAATGGATGTGCCGCCATCGCACTAAAGTGTGTCCCCCTGCACCCGGAGGACAAGGCCTTTCACAGGTGTTAACCTGCAGAGACCACAGCACCACACTCTCACTCAAAAAGCCACTTGCCACATTAAAACCATCCCTAGTAGAACGGAAATACTGGGACACACAGTGGGAGCAGCAGAGTGTGTGGATTTATAGACCAGCCAGGCAAGGAGTTCCTTGAAGGTGCGAGCTGCGTGTGATGCTCAGGAGATTTTCAGGTAAACAGCTTAGTGGACCCTTTCATCTGTGACCTTTAACTTGCATTGGGTCGCAGCCATAACAACGGAAGGCACAGTTCAGTTGCTCAATCAATAAACTCACCCTGTCAAGACGGGGTCCTCTCGAACAGTCACATTCGATTAAAAGTGGAAGTGAACGGCATTAAATATTAAAAAGGCCCTAACTGGCATTACCGACAATGGCTTAGACCTGTCTCAAAGTAAAGCCCTTGACTGATTCATACACTTTTAGCAAGACTGGCTAAGAGTAAGAATAAAAAATTTAAAAAACGATTTTGACAATGTATGGAATTACATTTTATTACAGCATTAATATTATATTTACGTGAAAAATTCCAGCGTTCTCACAGCAGTCCACAGTCAATGGCAGAATGTTATGTAGTAATAGATGCAAATAAAAGGGTTAAATGTACGCAAGGAACAAAAGTTGTTATACCCCTCACCTGCACAATTTTATCAGCTTGTAAAAATCCAAACGTAAGCATTTTGGCTAAAGTTTAACTGGCCTTTGCCGGCTACAGATTCACTCAACAACCAATGCATAATCCAAGCAGAGACGCAATTAAAAACAGATTTTCTCTGTTGTGATCTCTTAGCAACGCTGGCAAATAGAGGAATGTTGTTTCGTGAAATGTTGAGGAAGCAGGTTGGTCATTCACTATTGACAGACAACTATTCAAGACAGTTTTGCTGGACGTGCAATAAGAATGTTGTCATTGTTCGACAAAAAAAAACAAAAAACAAAAAAAAGTGTATTTCCCAAAGGCCAGAAGACCACTCTAACTTTCAATGGAAGACAGTTAAAGTAAAGAAAATTAATTACATTTAAAAAAAAAAAAAAAAAAAAGAAAGTCCAAAACAGATCCCTACACCCTCATTAGTATTTGGTATACCAAGTAGTGCTAAACACGCTTTAGTCAAAAGTTGATCAAAGTATTAACTTTATAATCTTTCACTGTTGCTTAGAAACATCAGCCTCCAATTAACAAACTACTTTGGAAAATATCTGAAATTTACAATGTTCAAAGGCTCATAACCATCACTTGCTTATGAGCAAACGTCATTGGCTCTGTTGCTTAGTAACTCAATTCATTTTGGTCCACACGAAGCGGATGTAGTGAGCAAACAGTGCATTGTGTGGCCCCCAAAACCACGTTTTTACAGGTCAGCGACAACATGTAAAGTCATTGACGGATCAGTCTACATGGTAGGATGTCCAGAGCAATGACAACATGCCAAACGCATGAAGAGGAAAATCTCATCTTCACATCTGCTGATGATTATATTCAGTAACAGTGACATTCTGCTAATCTCTCTACTGTACAGCATGAGCAAATGTGTGTGTATAGAGAGTGTGCAGTGTGAAAGGTAAGGAGAGGGAACACACCGGTTGGTCCCTCACCTGGGCGTGCAGGGCAGCGGCAGCTGCAGCGGCTGCAGGGTAGGTGAAGGCTGCGTGAGGCAGGCCAGGGGTCAGCTCAGTGGTGTAGAGAGGATATGGGGCCCATGCCTCTGGGGACGCTGGAATTAGCGCTGCTCCAGTCAGGTCATCTAAATACACATGATGAGAGAGGAAAAAAAAAAAAGTTAATAAATAATAAAAATAAAAAAAAACATTTTACAAACATACAGCATATTAGGAACAGACCTACTTGGATGCAGGGACAAAAACACCGGTCCACCCATTTTATGAGACATACCATGCACCTTAATATATATGAAAACTAAACACCAACCTGATCCTCATTTCCACTATGTGAATATTTACCTTGGGAGGAAGTGATTTTTTCAAAAATGTTTCCTCAAATACTAAACTTTCCCATTAAGCTTTGTTCTAAACAAACATTTTATATGCCATCATAAAAAAATGCATCTGCTAACCAAATGCAGAGAGGCGATGGTCATAATCGGTGTTTCAAGACAGAGCGTTGCACTCACATGGGTCCCGGGCAATGAAGTGAGCCCCGAGAGCCGGGTGCAGGCTTGAGGGGTTCGGTGTAGCCATCAGCTTACTCTTCGCCATCTTGGTGTTGGCCTTAGCAAACTCCAGACGCAGCGTCTGAGGATTCTCCGGGTCAAAGCGAATTCCCTTATGACAGACAGGACCATATGAGAGACTGGCAAGGGGTAATAGTGTCACTTAATAGCATAAGAAAAGGTTAATTATCCTTTCTAAGCAAATCATCATGGTGGAAAATGAGAATGGGTCCGGAGCAGATCCTAGATAAGAACTGGGCAGATACCAGCAGAGGTCCCGTATCTTTCCATTAGTGCTTGGACGTCACAGAAGTAGAACATTAACACCACCAGCATATAGAGTGCAAACTCAGAAAATGCTATAGGAGCATTGTTCTATTGTTTCTAAAGCTGTTAAACTCCAGTCATCTTCAAGCTTAACCCTTAGCCCTAAACCTAATGCTGTTGATTATCAACAGTCTTTCACCGGATAGTTTGTTGTTAATCATTTCAGCACTCTCTCATTGGCTGTAGACAGACATTGTAATTCAGCTGAAGCAGAGCTATATTAAATGTAAGAATCTTTACATCACAGCGGAACAATGCCTCATATTACATATATAAAAGGGTTGTTATCCTAAAAGATACAATTTATGTTAATCCAAAGTCCATTTCATTTGACATTTTCCAATATACTGGATTCATGGTCCATGCATCCATTTTGAAGCGGGCCAACTTTAGCAGGTCCAGCTAACGCCTTTCGTCAGGATGGGGAGCTTCACAGAACTGAGGCAACAGGCCATGACATCATGGAACTTTCCACTCTTAGGGCCTGAGAGCGAGTCAAACTTATTTAGACCCAAGAGCCTGAGATGAAGTCAAACTCTTAGACATGAGCGCTGTGGCGCATAGGGTGGAGACCTTATCAATAATTCAGAGGTGGGCGAACGTTTACTTACAGACGGGCTGAGGTTTACTTACATTTAGCGCATTTTTCGCTGCTTCAGCTCCAGACCTGCTGTCAAAAGTGACAAAGCCTACAGGCTGAAGAGATAGAGAGACAGAGATTTTAGAGACTTCACACAGTGTAGCTTCCTGCCACTTATAATGAAGGGAGAATAAATGCACGTGTGTTGGCCATACTGTGGGACAAGCCTGAAAACAACTGAGGAATCCACATACACACATTACCTGCTTTGAGGTTAGTTTTATGAGTGACCCTTCATATCCCTGCAGCACAATAGAAACAAATGAACAAAATGAGTGTTCAATTTTATGAATTTACCTTTATTAGAATGTAAGATAAGATGTACATCAACTAAAAATGGGGGGTGGGGGTGTTAAAATCTATATATTTCTGGAGTGCTGTTGGTCAGCATACCTTGAATGGCCTGAACAGCAGGTACAGCTCCCGCGGCTTGATGTCTACAGGCAGGCCACTGACAAAAAGTGTTCGTACCTAGAAAACGAAAAGGCCTCAGTAACTAAAGAACAGGGGCTGAAGTGACCCTTGTAACAGTTGCACTATAATATATGTAATGTGAGTAAATCTGATGAGCTAGAGAGTGTAAAATGGTCCCATTTGAATTTTTATTTTTTATTTTTTTAACAGTGGATATGTTTAGTGGAACAGTAATGTGTACCTGGGCTAAAAAGAAGATACTGTGTATATGAATCAAGTTTCAAACTACCTTTAGTGCTGCCAGCGTGCAACTTTTCCCTTCCTATTGTCTCAGAAACTGTGTCCATTGTCTGCAGCTTTTGCTCAGTACTTAAGATTGACTGTACACAAAAATCATGAGAAACTGGTGTTAGTTTAGTGAAGACATTAAGTGTGTGCACGACTACCAGGTGTGAGTGAGCGGACTGAGCGTGGAAAGTGTTTGTGGATGCAAGAATCTCTCTACGGGGAATGAAAAGGATTTCTACTCTGATGCAGTGAGAGGCAGAAACTCTAATCCAACTACACAAATTAATCAGACGAAGCAAATGATACAGAGTGGTGGTAGATAGAGAAACAGTGGTTGGAAAGGCCAAAAAGGTTCATTAAAAAAAATTATGAGGATAAGAAGAGAAATCTGGATTTTACGAGCATTTGAAGCGATGGAAAATTTTCAAATCGTCAAGAAATTTACAGGCCCTGAAAATGACTTTCCTAACCATCTCTCATCATCAAACGCTTACAAGTCCAGTTGTCCAGACGACTGCAGCAACACAATGAGCAAAAAGAACATAGGAAATAGTAACTCTACAGGACTTATAGGAAAGCAGAAAAAAATAACAAAAAATAAATAAATAAATAAATAAATAAAAAGGAACCATGATCGCAAACCAGACACCGTCCTGTCCACATGACTGCGGCAAAGAAAATGAACATTGCCGTCCTACCCCCCCCCCCCCCCCACACACACACACACACTTGGACTAAAATGTCCAACACCACCCAATTCAAGCAGAGTTTCATATTTCTCCAAGCGTCATTTCCACCAATACAGGGTCCGCTGGAAATTAGTCATTGTTTCCTTCATTTCAGGGAGTGTGTGGTTGTGCTGCTGGGGGCTGAACTAAGCCAAGGATACATCTTTTCACAATGTTAACAAGTGCCTTCCACAGCAGGTTAGGAGTGACCCTACCAGCACCTGCCACAAACCTTAAAAGCCTCTGCTTTGAAACTCAACCATTAAAAGCAGAAAACCAGTGGTTAAAGGACACCTTTCCCGGAGATCCCTGAGAATGCATTTAGGAAAGTAGGACTAAAAGGAGGTGAAAAAAAAAAAAAAAAAAAAAGCTTGAAGACAATCACACCACCACCACTACTACTACCACCACATTTCCCAGTCACATTCCCAAGGCAGTTCATGAGGCAATCAAGAAAGCCTCATTTAAATAACCTACAAGCCAAATATGATCAAATTTTCTAGCAACAACTAGATTCAGAAAGTGAACTCTGGCACGTCGCCGAGAGCGCAGTTCCTGGCCTGTTTTCACTGGCGGTTTAGGCCCAAACACAATGGGTCGTCTGAACATGGTGAACCACATGCACTGACCTAGCACTGCAACCCTCCACCAACACAATGGCACCAACAACATGCCACACAAGAAACACCCCATCCTTCTTAACCACCCCCCCCATACACACACACACACACACACACACACACACACACACACACACACACACACACACACACACACACACAAAAAGAAATACACTAAGAATCACTTCCACTCACACAGACATGCCAATGAGGCCAAAACTATTCATCCAGAATCCAACAAGCGATATCGATCATAGCTGCTTACAATTAAGATAACAGGAGCATTACGAATCCAGCAGAGCAAAAACCTTCTCCTGTTTTCAAAAACGTTTTTAATAACACCCCCCGACACAACAAGTGCTGCAGGCTTCGGTCCATATGTTACAATAAGTGGACAGGAGCCCTGGAGAGAGACCAGCGGGTTCAGGTCCTCTACAAGTTAATTGAAAAGCTAAACAGAGCAGACATGCAGCAGGAAATCCCTCCACATCGCAGTCTGGAACAAGTCCAGGGGCCAGAGGTGACCAGCGGACAGGACAACACTCCTCCTGCTAAGACAGGAGGGATTTTTTACTTCACAATTTTAAAAGTTCAACATGACTTTTTTTTCCTTTTTTTTTTTAAACATACAGCAACAACTTGTACAGAAATTGAGACATCAGCGGAATCGCCCCTAAACCAAGCCTGCATAGGCTTCATTACCAGCCTCAAAGCAAAGGAAGACCACCTTTATTCAGCTTTACCAAGACATAGACTGATCAGTAGACACAACAAGAGGCAGTCAGTCAGTCAAGGTCACAGACCGATCTCACATAAATAAATTTAAAAAATAAATCATACACAATATTAAACTCCAAGCTTCAGTTACCTTCTCTGAGACATTGCACGCAGCTTCTGCTCAAAGTTGAAGAGCAGTTCAGTAAACTTAAGGACTGCACAGATCAAATATACTGATGAAGCCACCAGGTGTGTGTGGTAGTTCTGGAGCTTAATCATCAGCCAGACTACATGGTGAACAATAAACTCCTGTTCAGATCACATTCCTCAAACTGTTGCAGAAAGCGAGCAGAGGAAAAAAAAAAAAAAAGAGGACACACACACACACACACACACACACACACACACACACAGTCACTTAAAAGACCCTCAAAAGCCTAAAAGCCAGGATAAGGGGGGGGGAAAGCGAGGTGAACTGAGAGGTGTCCTCCGAGCACAGCACCGAGAGAAGGCGGGTTACAGGTTTAACAGCGGCTCTTCACGAAAAGCTACGAGCGAAGAGGAGAGAAAGGAAGGAAAAGTTCACACACAAAAAGAAAAAGAAAAAAAAATCCCCGCCGTCCGGAGAGACAAAACAAACGTTAACTTCACTAAGTAAAGAGTAGCAGTGTCCCCTTACCTCCTCCTCTAATGATACATTGTTGTTCGGCTCAGAATCTGATTTGAGACTCATTGTGTAACTTTAACGCTTCTTTGTGCGAAAGAAAAAAAAAACGTTTGGTTTGCTTTGGTTTTCCCTGCCGGTGGATTTTCCCTGATGTGCGTTAAAGTTGCAGAAGAAATCTTGGTGCCGTTTTTGGTGAGACTTCAGAAAAGATGTGCCCAGGTGAAGCCGTGCTTTAAGCCAAGTATCCAAGGAGGTACCATTAAAATAAAAATGGAAAAAAAAAAGCAACAAAAAAAGAACAAAAACACAAAACAAAACTAAAGGTGATGTAGTGGAGAGGTGCACTGTGAGGGTGAGAGAAGGGAAAAAAGAAGTGATTGGTTTTTGTTGTAGTTGTTCCTCACATCAAGCTCGTTTTCAGTTAGGTTCAATTAAGAGAGGTAAAGAGGGACCCAGGTCGGATTTAAAGGTGGAGATGAGCGGAGCTCCTCTGCCTCCCCATTCGCTGATCGCTCCTATTAAAAGCACCGAGCGGAAAAGTGCCGCTGCAGATGGAACTCAGCTGGCCGATCTCGAGGCCCCGCCCACTGCTCCGTAGCAGCGCCGTCGCTAGGGAAGCGCTCTTCCTTTAGCTTTTGTTCCCACCCGTACTCCGACGAGCGCCACTGCTCCCCTGCGCTGGGATTGGCTAGCGCGCGATCATTCTCACAAGGGTCCGCCTATCAGAGCAGTCTTAGCGCAGAAGGGCGGGGCCTGTCAGAAAATGGGTGGAGGAGCCCGTTGGTCGACCCTGTAGGCCAATCAGGAACGCCGCCCAAACTGCGCGTGACGTTCCCTTTAGTTCTTGGGCCTTTTTTCTGTTGATATTAAGAAAGCTCGTATTTCCATTCTGATGGTTTTTTTTATCAAAGAATGTCACCGTGTTTTTAGGAGACAGTTTTGTTGGTGTAATGGCATCAATGATGGGAAAACAAAACGGACTGTTACAATTACACCCAGACGGTGTGAGCTGTGTCTAGTCCTGTCTCTTAGGACGCGGTGTGTTGTGTCAAACTCAGGCCTTTAGTCTGCCATGATCTTTCCACATGACACTCTGCTGACTGACTGCACCTTGATTTCAGAGCTCAGGACTGCTGATTTTTACGGCCACGAAGGACACAGAGGCAATAAAGAAAGGCCCGAGTCCGCGATGCTTCACATGATAGTCATCTGTTTACAAAAACGAGCTACCTGGAAACAAAGGCATGTGAATTCAGGGAGACTGCGGATAGCCTAATATTTCTACATTCATGTACTTTCTTTACGTTTGGCTTAAACTCAAACGAAAAACAAATTCATATAAAATGACAAATAAAATAATATGTGAAAACACAAGAATACCTTTAATAAAAATGATATTTTGTTGATATTGATTTTCGAAATTAGTAAAGCTAAATAAATTGTAATAAACCGTTATAATAATAATAATAATAATATAAATAATTATAACAACATAACATAACTGTGAGACTACGTCTATTGCAATTATATTATTATTATTATTATTATTATTATTATTATTATTAATAATACTAATAATATAATTGCAATAGACGTAGTCTCACAGTTATGTTGTTATAATTATTTCTATTAATGATCATAATTATTATTATTATTATACACTGATTAGATAATTATATAATTTCTGTCACCACTATTATTATAATTAATATTTTTATTATTACTGCTTTTTGTTGTTTATACTAATCATAGCAATAATACCAATGTACTATTTCTATCCATACAATGAACACATTCTGCACAATTTTGAAAAATGTGCACAAATTAATTCAGCATTTGTGTGACTGTATTTTTACCCTCTCATGGCCGCTGTCCTCTTCAGTAAAGGATTATACGAAGGCTCTTAGGAATCTCAGAGGGGTGAAGCATTAGCCGCACCTTCAGTGCAGCTAAGATGGGGGAGGAAACCCCAGACCCTCCCTAAGAAAAATGCCATTTCCTGCCATTACACTGTTTCCCTTTTCCGCTGATCATAAACCAGTCTTGCTCTTGTAGTTCTCTTATCTGCAAAGGAATATTTGGGCAACAAGGTCCTAGAACAGGGGGAAACAGCCTTTTACTGAGCCATGCTGCTGCTCTGCCCTTCCCTCAGGTGCTGCTGGTCTCGCCGTTCTCCCTCCATCTACATCTGTGACGCACCCTGGCCTGGCCTGGCCTGGCCTCTGTAAACAGCCTCAGTTCCGCAAATTAGACAAAAATGCCCCAAAATGCCCAAAGGACACTGTTGCATAGCAATGATGTGAGCCCTAAACAAGTTTGGTTCCTGATCAGGCTGAGACATATATGGAGATAAACACACATACCAACCAGGGGAATCGTTACACACACGTGTAAACTTCCACACAGGGTAATCTAACGGAAGTTGACCAATGAAGTATTTCTTTTTTTCCAGAACTGTGTATGTGTATCTATGCTGCTAAAAATCAAAGTCAGGAAGCCGTGTGCATCCAACATCTCCACCATAAACACTGGAGTTAAGGAGCCTACTAGAGGCCAGGCTCCACATTAAGCTGTGTGTTTTCCTCTGTGAGCAGCCAGGACTTAGCTCGCTTAGCTCCCTGTTTGCAGCAACAGCGGCAAGCTGGCTTCCTGACTTTGTGTGAGAACACAATCAGGGAAAGGCAGGGCGCTCCAGAGGGTGGCTCTGGAAATATTTGGCTCTTTTGTAATCATTGACCTGCCGCTGTTTCTTGCTGCCTGGCTAAAAATAGACTAAAGCCTCCACCAATTTACTCCTAGACCTTCCTTTGCATGGCAGGCCGAGGTAAAACACTATCCATCTTAATTAAACAACTGTGGCACTAGTCCTGTTTGTCTTGGTGTTAGAAATGATTAGAAAAGAAACAAGTGGTTGGATTTACTGATATGGGAAAGATTTTGGAGGATCAGATGTTCCCGACTCAAGCTCAGCTGTTCATTCATGCCTTACGGCCCATATTTGGCCAAATGTATGGTTCTTACGTAACGCATTTCCATTTTTCCTCAGTCTGAGTCCAAGATTCTTCGAACAGGAATAACAATCTGGAATTAGTGCTCCATTTCTAATCTTGAACAAATCTTAAGCTTGTCAATTATGGACTTTCATAGCTTTGCGGTTAGTAATTGAAGGGTTTTCATCCAAAAGGCTTTAAAGAACACTGCCATGTACTTCCTTTTTTCATAACATTCATTGTTCAGGGTCGGCTTTACGCATACAAGGCATGTCAATGCCATATTACGATCAATACCACCTTTATTTGAACAATTTACCAGTTATTTTTTAAACCTCTTTCCAGCTGTCCCCATACCGGTACTAATGGACTTGCAGCATTTTGGAACTAAACTCTTCAATTATTCAAAGGCAGGTCTTGCTGTAAGGCTTTCTAGGGGTCACTGGTTAACCTTTCTCGGCTGTTCAATGCAAGCATGTGTTTTAGGGGTTTATTTTCAGTCTATTGGAGTGAAAGAAGAAACAAATGTTTGCTGTGATTTTGGTAAGAGTGGTGAACACACCAGGGCGCGTCTTCTCATTCCCCTCCACTCCCACATAATCTCAAGGCCACTGTTCTCCACTTCAGGCTAATCTGGCATCAGGTTCCAAGGCTCACATATTTATTTTGATTGCTGAGAGAGAAGCCACAAACTGGCCTCAGGTCAGAGGGTCAGGAGAAGAACAACTCTTGGTAAAATGGTCAGATCCCGTTCAGTTTCTAGGTCAATGAAATGAGGATGCAACTGTGCTCAACAAGGCTGGAAGCAGCAATTCATCTTTTTTTTTTTTTATTAGTTAATACCTTATGTTTGTATCCTAGTATTTTAGCCGAGAGGTCCGCAGATAAACAGATGTGAGAAGGTTGATAAGGGGGTTGATAGGTGGGTGGTGATGGTCCCAGCATGAGGAACACACATGCACACACAGAGCACTCCAGTCTCCCCTCTACCCAGTATGTAAACGGAGCTGATGAAGATAAAGATGTCTCCCCTGCTGCCACTTCTCTATCAGCCTCTCAGGGGTATAAATAACAACAATCACATTCTCACATTCCCAGAGCAGACAGAGATAAGAAGAGGGCCTGGGCGAGAGCTTTCACACTGAAACACGGTAAACCCGGTCAGTCATATCTGTGCTGCACTTAAAGGGGGATTCCACTGATTTTTCTACCTTTCGTAGTTAAATAGTTAAGATGTAAACACTGTCATTCTGAGTCGTTTGATGCAGTGTGGTCTATTTTAGAGAAACCTCACCTGTCAGAATTGTTCACAGTGGTGGTGAATGGAACCAGACATCTGTGAAGTTCAATCTGGGATTTAGCTATTAGGTTTTTCATGAAATGATGACAAATATGCCACAGGATGTCTGAGATATGGATTTATGATAGTTATGTGATAAGCTTTTGGACTAAAATGTAGTTTTTTAACTCTATATTCATAACCACATGCTGGGCTTTTAAGAAAAAGAGTACCTGAAGAAAATGTATTATTGTCCGATTTTTACCAATATTTTTCTATCATCAGCAGTGTAAGTGCAGAGGTTTTTATAGGTACATAAGCACATTTTAAAGCACATTTATGGCAATAAGGGAACAATTCTCATAAGATACCAGATATATATATATATATATATATTGATTGATATGATTGTAATGTTTTAAATATATGTATGAGCTTCAGAGGCATAGATAGATAGATAGATAGATAGATAGATGAAATAACAGCTTCAGTATATATATATATATATATATATATATATTAAAAACTATATTATATAAGATTATATAAATAGATCATCTAGATTTTGAGTTTTGAGTGCAGTTGTTCAACAAACAATTGTGCATGATCAAATTTTAAATTACACTCTGATTTGATTGGTATTTCATAAAAAACACTGAATGCACAAATATGTTTATAGCAACAATTTAATATCAGTACGATATTTTGTCTGAAATTTAAATAACACTTCATTAATACTATAATAAAGAATAAGAATCTAATAATATTAGACATTCCAAAACTAATGGCATTAAATCCCCATCTTTGAACCAGTGTATCACACCATATCATTGCACTTTCACACCCCTGCAAGTGAAGCCTAAAGCACACACCCAAAAACCACAAACTCCAGGAAGCTTAAAAATCTGGGAATTAACTATTGGTGACTTTAGTGGTCTGCAATACCAAAATGAGCCAAAGATTTAGAGCTATGTGCCCACCGGAGGCACTCAGTGTACACCATCTTCTCATCTAAATGACAACTGCGTACAGCACGGCCGCTCAGGCATCTTTAGCATGATGGGATACAGATCACAAGTACAGGCGGATCACGGCAAATCAGAGCGCTGTTGTTTGACAGCTGAATGAGGGTTCTTCTCCGCTAGGTTCTGCTGATTTACCCAGCCAGAGGATTAAGAGCATAGCTGAGATGTTCTGGGTCTAACATCAGCAGAAAATGTGGAGAGCTGGACTGTTTCCAGTCGACCAAACAAGACATCCGGTTCTTTTAAGCCAGTGACATGAAAGCTGTCAGATCTACATGAGGCTTAAATATGATTTAGAGAGTAAAGAGTGAAACTGAGAGTCTGGCAAGAGTGAAACGATCACTTTTATCTTATATAAGCTTTGTTACTTATCAGAAGCTCTAAGTATGGAACTGAGTCACTAGTCAAGTCAAGTGGCTTTATTGTCATTCTTCAATATAACTTGTTTACACTGGAACAAGATGTTCTTCAGGCCCATGGTGTAACATAAAACAGCAGCACATTACACAGGACTACACAGAGTGCAGATGCACGGCACAACAGCGTATATACAGGAAATAAACACACACAACAATAAATATACAGAACAATAAATACAACAAATACACAACACTAACTAAGCAGAACAGCTACGACAACAAGACAGAAAATTGATGTATCATGTACACCAATCAGCCATAACATTAGCATGGACACGGTGCTAATGGACCGTGGACACCTCAGGCTCAATGATGCAATCTGTAGATTCCCCACCTCATAACTCACAGTGTTTAAAGTATCTGCTGCCAGACACCACAACAGTCCCCCTTCAGAGGGCTTGTGGAGTCCATCCTCAAATGTTCAAATCTGTTGTGGCAGCACAAGGGGGGCCTGCTCAGGATTAGGCAGGTGGCACTAATGTTTTGTCATGATCTGAACTCGATCTGGACGAACTGAACTGGAGTTGTGGGCTCAGAGACCTCCTCAAACTTTTAACAGCACCTTAGTTGGACAGAGAGTGGGCGCATCCGCTTAGGTGCAACCTCATGTTCCTCTCTACCCTGTTAGCTGTCTCTGATATACTTCAGGCTCTGGATGAAATATTTAGGTGCTCTTATTGCAGTTTCATGTCTGTCTGTGGATGGCAGGGCAGTAAATATTTTAAAGTCCTATATTTGTTCACTGTACAGCCTATACTGACTCATCCATCAAGCAAAACACCTCAGAAGATAGATGCATTTCCTTTTCAAGTATAGCTACAGTGAAAGCCTCACTTTGCAGAAGCACCTCAAACAACCGACAACCAGTACACTCCAGTACAGCATTATATTTACCCTATATATAGCAGTTTATTTAATTTACTGCCATTAAATTCAGGTTACTCATTGTACAAAAGATATTTCAGAGATTCAATAAGATCCATAATTTAGATCATGAGTAAGAAGCTTTCAAAACAGAGATAGACAGAGAAAAAAATCAGATCTGAAAAACCTACAGGTGTTTCTGTACATCGTTCTACTGTGGGAAGATGACGCAATACTGAGGGGAAGTGGAGCTAAACACTAAGCTCTTACTGAAAAAGTGAGTTGTCAGACAAATAGATAAAAAAGAAGAACATTTGATCAAATCAAACTGCTGAAGCTGCTGCCATTCTCAGGATAAAATAATAAGCACCCTGGTGTCCAGACCTCAACATCATTGGTGTTAGGAATTAGTCAGACTGTGATAAGCAAAAAACTCAAATTTCTAAGACTGAACTTTGGAGGTTTTAGAAAAATTTAACTTAACGTGAGGGCAGACAGGCTTTCAAACAAGCAGCTGAAGGAAGCTGCAGTAAAAGCCTAGCATCTTGAGAGAGAGCTTAGCATTTAGTAATTCCAGACTTCAACATGCCATTTATTGCAAATGATTTGCAGACATTTAATTCAAACTACACAGAATGTTGATGAAAAAAATGTTTTAGACAATTAGATTTTTGTTGAATGGCAGAAACCTGACAATAAATGTGTCTCTAGGTTACCTCAAAAACCGTGTATGACCGCTTGGTTGAGTTGCCCAATTAGAGTACACAGAATTGGACGTAAACATTAGCTCAGCATAAACCCTGAACAAGATCATCTTGCCAGTTTTCTTACAAGACTAAATTGTATTTGTTTTGCCTTCAGATTAGCATATATTTAAAGCCAATCTACCATAGCCATCATATCTGAGCAATGTGTAGAACACTGTGCACTGAACAATACTTCAACATTTATATGAGGCTGTAATTGAAGGGATGGACATATTTGTCCATGTTTTATTCAGCACAGTAAACTTGTATTATTGTGACTATTCTGCAATGCTTATTTTGTAATTCATACATAGAATTATTAACTGGGCGAGACTCGCATATGCACTTTCTGAAGGTTCAACTGAAAAAAATAATGAAACGTTGTTAGATGAGATTTTACCAATACATATGTTTTTCTTGAAAGTATTCATGTTTATGTCAGTTTGGCCAATTACTTTTGAGCTTGTGAAACTAGAGGAACTACGTAAAAAAGGGCTGTAATTCTTAAACTGTTAAAGCAACATTTTTTGTCAAACCTCTTGAATTACAGCTACAAACCATCGTGGTGGTGTCCAGTGACAAAATGACAGAAATTGTGTCACTGTCCAAATACTTATGGACCTGACCGTAACCTCTGTTAATGCCTCATCAGCACAGATTCACATGCCTGCCTGTTTTTGTTTTCGGTGTTATAAGCACCACACATGCAAAACCTGAACAGGCCATGAAATCTCAACATTCGCTTGCAGAATGTTTAGCCGAGGGATAAACTGTTTATGACTGGCGTCTATTTTAGAATCAGTACCTGCAGAAGATGCCATTCCAATATGTGTTGTTTCATGATAATGAAATACATAAAGTGTTAGGTACTACAGGAGCCCAATCCAAACAGCCTTCAACAACTGTTTGCTACAGTGATGGTGGCGCAACTAAGCTGTGCAACTCAGAACTCAGCTGTGGAAGGTGGTAATGGGTAACAACCTCCCCCGTCCCCCTACGCCACCCATCCCTCCCTCCATTCTGCACCCAACTTGAACTTACAGCACCAGGCATGTGTCATTCTAATTTCACCCCCCTACCCACACACACACACACACTCACTCTTAGACCTGAGCAAGTCAAACATAAGAAGAGTGGCCATTTGCAAAGCACCGGTGCGTCTGTAAACTCTGGGCTGGAGAGTGTTCTGAGCAGGCATGCACACACACGCGGTCAGAGCACGCTAGCTGGTTTATAGAGTCACTCTGGCTCCTTTTAAGGTGATTTCTCCACTTTCTCTCAGCTCTCTGCTCAGCCGACTCACTGCCAAAAGCCTCTGGGAAACATTTATAGTGACTCCCCCCACCGTCACCACGATGCTCCCCAGCCCACCCTCATTACAGCCATTCTACCATCTCTCTCTCTCTCTCTCTCTCTCTCTCTTTGTCAAATGCTACTTCACATTAACTATTTACTCCCTCTCACAACTGCTTTCTCTCTCTCTCTCTCTCTCTCTCTCACACACACACACACACACACACACACACACACACTCAAGAGTAAACAAACTACATAGCAAAGTTTGACATTGACTCCCACGTATTTAACTCTAATTTTTCTCAGCTTTTGAGAGGACGCACACGACTAGTCTCAGGTCAGGGGGTCAGGGGAAGGCCATGACAGTGAAAAACAGTCTACTCAGTTTTCTACTCAGTCCAAGTTGAAATGAATTAGACATTATAGATGTAGTTGCGTTCAGAGAGCCAACAGATAGGTCTAGGCTTTTTCTTCTTACAGCAGATGCAACTCACCATTCATTTGAAAGTTTTGGAATGCAACACAAAGGGCAGCATTTGTAAGGCTATATAACAACTATGTGAGCCTTTAATGTCAACTGACAGAAACATGTAACATGTAACATTTATAATGGCGTATTCCAGCAAATGCTAGCTGTTATTAAGGGTGCTTTGGTCAATGTTTATGTCATTCCTTCCACAGAATGCTGTGACAGCTGTCATGAAAGTCTCATGTCGGTTAGGGGTGTAAGAAAATAGCGGTATACTAAAGTATCACAACATTATGTTTTCGTAAAAATACGAATTCTCAAATAAGCATCGATTTTTAATAGTTTGCATGTAAAGATTGGTGGCAGTGCTTCATTTTCCTCAGATCCCACTGTTCTGATTGCACAAAAACATTCCTTTTACTCAGATTTTATGGTGTGCTTTTTGTACTATGGCAGTTTTTCTTACATTTGATTTTAAATAACAATATATTAAATCGCAACCCCTGTATTATGATATGCATCGTATCACCTGGTTCATGCCTATACACAGGTCTATTGTAGGTGCCATGTAGCTTTATGAAGACTGCCTCTCAGTTATTGAGCTAATTATGCCTCTCGTATTGTTAGATATCAATGTTTGAGCTTTATAGAAGGTGATATTTTTCTCTGAATCATAACTTTATGCTAACTTCATTATAACTTGAAGGCAAACTAATCCAACAACTGTTGGTAATAACTACATTACAGTATTTGCTGACACTCTTTTGAATCATGTTACACAGGTAGGTGAATGTAGCATTTCGAGTCTTACCCAATGCCTCTTACTGATGTAGTGTGGTGTGCAAGCCCAGCCAAGGAATTGATAGTTTATAACGCCAGGCTACAGCTATAGGCTATAATTACTGTATAAACCACTTTACAAATGAACAGAACAAATGAACAGTAAACTGATGCAGTATTTCACATGGATATGAAACCACATTATCATTGGTGATCTTTAGACTATTTCTTATTGTTATTTCAGAGCAATAGTTAAAGAGTTAAATCATGCTGAACCATGCCTGTAGATAAAGTGTTGAATCGTGCCTGTAGAGGAAAAAACTGGTTCAGACTAATAATGTTTTGAGCGAACTCAGAATGGACGCACATAACGTGAATTTTTTTATTAATGGAAATTTGTGCTATTAGGGGAAATACATCACTCTCCCAGAACAACAATGTAAACAGTGTGAGGTTGAGTGGAGCAGGGCCTTTTATGGAGCGGGAAACTGCTGAGATGAGCTCGACCTGCCCTGTTTATTTTCCAGCCCATCAGAAGATGAAGAGGCCTCAATCACATCTCAATAGCTGCTGCCCTCCAGCTAGACTTTAGCAGAAGGGTTTAAAATGGAGAGAAACAAAACAAAGAGGTCAGGAAACGAGAAAAGTAAATATGGAGGAGGTGGCAGCTGAAATGTATCGAGCCAGTTTGGCTTATCAGCGTGGAAGATCAGGCCGTGGCCCATAAGGCTGTGTGGTCAGCGGAGCTTGTGAGTGGTTTATTAGGTTGATGATTTAAAAAGGTCCTTTTCAGTCGTGTTCAGAAAGAAGCTTGGGCTCTGAGGCCTTTTAGGGAAGAGAGTCGGTCATGAACATCAAAGCGTGAAAGATGGAGACAGATCTCTCTTCCAGCTATTGTTACACTCTCACACTATGTGTGTGTGTGTGTGTAGAGGAACAGACTATCAAATTGGCATACAATGTGTACTCTCTTGTTCTGCGTGTGATCATTCAACCGTCACATACGCCATATCTTAATGTCTGTGTGGTTACTTCATACTGTAATCAGTCATAACACGTCTCTTAACCCCTTAACACAGAAAGGCTTATTATACGCTAAGGTGTATTATTCAGTAACTACAGGGACTTCTGTTCAAACTGGTGAGGCTATTCTTTGGTAATAGATTTGTATTAACACTTTCGGCCCACAGACAGGTCACAGGCTGTTCATAGGCGGGTCATTTAATCTGATAAGATACGTGTGTTTGTGCGTGTATTTAAGTGGATGTGTGAACTAATGCATGTACTGGGTCAATCAAATGTAATTAACTATTTAATTTGAATACAAATTGCTGTGTATTTAAATGAAGACAATAATCAGACTACATGTAACAGAGACTCAGTTTACACCTGGTAACTTCATGCAAGTATCGGGATTATATCTGGATAAGGCCAAGACACTTAAAAAGTGTAAACAGACCCAAGACTTATTTAAAACCAGATACAAATCTGACCACTCAAACCACTTCAGGAGAAGGTCTGAGATGCAATTATAGCACGTTATAGCAGTGTGAACACATTCCCAACCAAAACACCAGTAATAATTACTGCACAACAAGCAGCATTTGGATTTTAGTCTAATTGCAGACTAACTGGAGACTCATTTGACTACCAGATACTAGTAACATAAAGTGAGCAGGTGTAAACAAAGTCAGAGTTATGTCATCAGGGTTACAAAAAAGGCTAACTGTATTCTGTTACAGTTACAGAAAAAAGTAACCAAGTAATCATGTAATCAGAATTACAGTATCAGCAAGATGTGTCTGTGTTGTTGTGTTGGGCTGAAGAGAGGTGATATAAATGATAATTTTATGTGTGCTCAGTTATTTTTTCTAAGGGCTTCTAAGTCATCAAATATGCACAAAGTGCTGCAGCTGTAAGCACTTCACACTTTTTAGCTTACACTATTTAGCCAACACTCAACAGGTTGTATTAATGACCATTGGAAGGGCTATATGGCACTAGATGGAACAAACTGTAACTTGACTCTGAACTGTCTGTTCAAATGAAATAAAAAGTGAAAAGAAATATTTAGTTTTCATTTTTTTCTGTTTGTTTTTCTCATTGTACTGATTTTGTAATGAACTGTAAGGTCAAAACCGCAAACCATGACTTTTGTGTACCATTACACCCAAATTGGGACTGAAAAGTACATACCATATGCCTAAGGCCAGTTCCACAAGGAAGATGTTCACTTAGTAAGTAGACTTGTTTTAAACTTTGCGTTAGCTCCAAGCTAACAATATTGAACATTTACTACACAAACTTATGTCAGCTGTGTTTTTATTTGGATTGCAACCCAACACTTTCTGTGATTGTTTATTAGTATCTCACAATGTCACAGAATTGTTGGTTCACTCATCATTGCCGAATAGCTCAGGGACATTTGTAGGAACAATAACTGTGTGTTTCAGGTTCTCCTACAACAGTTCAGAAGTGTTTAGGCCAACTGTAACCTGGCCATTACAAACATTTAAATTACTTGTTTTGTACACATTGTAAGGTAGACTTGCTAGTAAGGTATAGGATCATTGTCTTGTCGCATGACCCAACTCAGTTGGGCCTTGTTAACCAAAAAGCTCCACTTTATTTTCCTCTGTCTGGAATGCATTGTTTCAGTACTCAGGAGAATCCTATAGGTGTTTCCTTGTGAACTTAAGACAAGACTTAATTCAAGATCTGATTCTGATAAGCACTGACTTTAGCTAAAAGCAAGAGTGGCCAGAAATTCTTTAGAAATAGTTTTTTGTTTTTGTTTTTGTTATTTGTTTTTTACGTCTTACTCTTAGAGAGATTTTGGGAGGACCTCCACTCCTGGGAAGAGTGACTACTGTTCCAGACTTTCTTCTTTTGGACAGTATGGCTCTGATTGTAGTCCGATGGAGCCCTGGAGCCTTAGAAGTGGCTCTTAACCTTTTCCAGACAGAGAGGCATCCAAAACCTTTTTTAAAGTCTTCAGGAATCTCTCTTCTCTGTGGCATCTTTATGTTTGAAATATTTGCAAATGCTGCTCCAATTGCATTCCATTTTGTGAGCCCATTCTGTACATGCTATTGGGGGTCTGCACCTAGTAATAGGTCTGAGAGGAAAGGGGCACAGAGAGAGAGGGACAGAGAGAGGAGAGAGAGAGAGAGAGAGAGAGAGAGAGAGAGAGTCAGCCAGTTTGAGCAGACCAGAGACAGGCGAGAGACAGATAAGCCTGACTTTCTGTTTCTTCCTTAAAAGGGCCAGTCTGTCAGTCGTGTTTTCAGCGAGGGCTAGCAGGTGACCAGGGTCTGTCTCTGGCTGTGTGTGTGCAGTCATGAACCTCAGAGGAGGGTGACTGATAAGAGCACTGAGATCCCACTGCAGCAGAGACACTGTCTGCACCGGGGTCAGAACACAACAAATACACTGATCCAAAGCTTCTTCATCAACCCAGACCAGGCCTAGCATTCTTACCTATTCACAATAAGTTATGGGCCTACATGACGCATGGTTGCAGTAAACAGAGCTTTCTGAAGGACCTGCTGTAGACAGCCTGTGGCGCTTTCCACTGCAAGGTACCTACACTACTGACTGGACAAGGAACTCTTTTAATACATGCTCGCTCATGGTTCCAAGCAAGCCGAGAACAGAGAGAAGAGAGAGAATCGTCACTGCAGACATCCAGCAAAACAGTTACAACACACTCACTTTAACTTTTTTACACAGTATATTTCCTTTATAAGTAACTAGCTAATGCTACAATTATTAAAACATATTTCTAGATTAAGCCTTTAAACAAAGCATAATCTAAACACTAGGACAAAAAAGGCAATATATGTTACTTGTGTTTTGAACAGTTTAACACTTAAAAATAACAAATAGCACCAAAAGTAACCTGACTAACTTGATGTTAAAATAGCTAGCTACTATTTTACCATTTAACTATTTATTTACCACAAATTCTTTACTTTACTCTCTTAACCATTTTTTATCTGTAAGCCTGTTCATATATGTTTAGATACTATCGTTTAGAATCTATAAACTGTAGTGATGGTGTTTTTCGACGTCACCAGCTACATTTCGGGGGGGAGCTTTGGAAGTGGGTAGAATTTTGAAAGTATAGTTGAGTAGAGTCAAATAGTGTAGGTATCATACAGTGAAAAAGTGCCAAAAGAGATCTACATCAAAATAACCCCACTGTCATATCAGAAATAATGACGTCATTACTTTTTTTAAACTGTTGAAAACAGTATGTAATTTTGAATAATTCATATTTAATAGAAAATTGTTTAGGAAGAATTTTAAAAGAACCTTTACATCAAGCAAAAGTTCTTTTCACACTTACACATTTCTTTTGCAAATAAAGTTTTGTATGGAACCAAAAGTCACTCTTTTATTGTATCGCTCAAAGCACCTTTCTTGTGTAGCATCACATGTGGTAGAGGAAGGCTCATCCTGCCCAAAAAAGAAAACAAAAGTACAAAACCCAAGTAGTTATCAGGAGGATTTGTTTGTTTAATACAGTGATGTCCAGATTACAGCTGTCACAATACAGCTGGCAAAGCAAAATGATTGTGCAACGTATCTGATTCCTTCACCTTTTATGCAAAGAGTCGGTAGGGTAAGGTAGAGTGTACACAGTTTACCAACACCACTGTTTACCAAAGTAAGAACATGTGCATGCTGGTACAACACCATTTAACCCTTTTGCATGTATAGTCCCACCAGTGGGATTTGCCAACAATCATCAGTAATGCTACTAGTTCACCTAGTCAATCTGATTCTCCAAGCATACAGCACATCTGTAGACCACTGCCAAAACACATGGAACCCTGGGATCTGTGCAAATCAACATACATGTGCTGCAAAAAAGCCCTGATCTGTTTGTGTCCACATAGTTTAGGCCTGTTCTTTTCTCAGACAGTTCTACACATGACGTACAGCTGAGACGCTGAGTAAATCGTCACAGACAGGGAGAACTCGCTTGTGAAAAGGTTAAATGCTTTTAAGTGTGAAAAGGCCTTCGGACTCCCAACCACAGACGGCTATGGCATCACTAAGGACTGATCTCACAAGCTCTTGATCAGAGGGCCAGAACTTAGATGCTAGCGCTGCTTAGGAACTGTCAAGCTTGAAATGAGATCTCATTACACATGTTTTTAATGTTTTGCTTCACCTTTAAAGTTATCAGATGTGCAACACTATATTTAAGGCAGGTTAAGACCAGCAGTTCAATGAGACATTTCATTTAGATGAGGCGACTCCAGTTCTAGTCCTGGAGGGCTGCTGTGCTGCACAGTTTGGTGATTTCTCTGTTTAAACAGCTCAACTTTACTTAGTAACTAACTAACGAGTTGAACCTAGTGTGTGTCAACAGCAGGGAAATCACTGTATAAGCTGTATTGGAATATGGCCCTCCAGGCCCAGAGCTGGACACTCCTGATTTGGACTTTCTGACGCCGGTAAAAACCTCAAAGAGACAGTTCATTTAGATTACCGAAGAGGAGCCTGAATCACTGTAGCGCTTGTTGTTGGATCTCAGCTGAGTAAGAGAGGGTGTCGTCTGGTGTGTTGAGGCTGTATGAAGACTGTAGATGTTCTTGGTGGCTTTGTGTAGACACCATATAGAACTTGCAGAGCCATTTTTTTTCAGCAGAGAAAGTGGCTGTGAGGCTGTGTGTGCAGGGTTGGTGTGCTGAGCTGTCGGCGAGAGCAGTGCAGGCAGGCTTTTAGCAGTCCTCTGAGGCTCCATCTTCCATCTCACTGCTTCGCCTTCCACACAGTCGATTCTTCCACTTCATTACCTTCCACAAGTTCTGGACCGCCGCACTCTTGCCACCGCCTGCTTTTAGGGGTAGGCAGCCAAATAAATGGAATGCAAATTAAAAATAAATGCCTGCATGGGGGGGTTAAGGAGTGGAGGGGAGTGGTCCAAGAAACTTTAAGCACACATTCTTAATTAATCTATGCTAATTAACTGCACTGTAGTAACATGCACACTCCTGACATAGAACTCTGAGGGAAGGCTAAGGGACATATTCTGAGGGCTTAGAGAAGATGACCCTATTCAGTCAGACAGCATGATAAAAAAAAAGACTGGAAAAACAGCTTAGAGTGTAGCTTTTTGTCATTGTCATTTAATGAAAATATTACATTATATCAACCTTAGAAAATCTGACAATCCATATGAAAGTATATTTTAAATATATATGCAAAAATAGTTGAAATTGGCCTCGTACATACACTACATGGATAAAAATATTGGGACACCTGATCTGTCATTGTTTCTTCCAAAATGTTTAAAGAAGAATTCATCCTGCTTTTGTTGAAATAACTGTCTCTACTGTCCAGGAAAGGCCTTCTACTAGGTTTTGGAGCACTGCTGTGAGGATTTGATTCCATTCAGATACAAGGGTGTCAGTGAGGTGGGGATGATAGAGGGTCATCTCCCCATCTCATCCCTAACTCCCAAAAATGAAGGCACAGCTCCATTGGCCTGGGCTTGTTAGTTTGATCCCCGCTCTGGTCACTGTCTTTGAGGAGTTGGGTGTGTTCTCCTCAGGTCCTGTAAAATCACCCCTAGATGCAGGTATGTGTGAATGGGTGTGTGTGGAACCCTGTGTGCATGGTTCCAGCTTTCCAGTTTTGTTTCATCACACCACAGAAGTATTGGCATCCTGTTCTGTGAAGCAATGACACAAAACTGGATTTTTTTCGGGCCTATAGATCAGCAGTATGTCTGGAGGAGGACAAATGAAGCTGAAAACCTGAAACCCTTCGAAAATCTTTGGTGGGATTTGAAGAAGGTGGTTGCAACACACAAGAGTATTAGTGAACTGGAGGCCACTGTCCATGAGGAATGGGCTAAGATTCCCCAGAAATGCTGCCAGAAGCTGGTGTCAGCAGGTCATAACAGCTGAAGGTTGCACTACTAAGTACTGAAGGGGTACTGAGTGTCATGAAGGGGTTGATTATTTCGGAGACTGCAGTCGTCAATAAAAGTGGTGTGTGAATTTAGAGAAAGCACTTGTTCTACTAGTTCTGCAGAGCTATTTAAATTGCAAGATTTTTGGAACAATTAATTGGGGTTTTTAAACTTTAACAAGGTGACAAAAATGGCTCTCTAAAGAAACATTAACTGAAAGGTTTAAAAGTGGTTCCTCTGTGTCATCATGCAAAGAAGATGATCCACAGGCCTGTAACTGTAGGACTGTTCCACTGCATTAGCTTTTATACATGTATCTGTTTGGATGATGATGGGCGCAAACTCCTTGGATTCGGATTGTCTAGTGGTAGTGGTCTCAAAAGATCCCAGACCAGTGGCCAACCCACTGATGCTTTTCTCATGCAGCTGCTCTCATGCTTTTCTCATGCTGCTCCTGTCACACTGACTAAGGCTCACTGCTCTCAGCCACAACATGCCTACTGTCTGGCCTTCTGCCTGTCTGTCTGTGTATATGTATGTTCTCCTGGGTCTCTGTATGTTCGCTTCAGATTAGCCTCCTGCTAACACCCCCTCAGGCTAATGCAGGCTGACTGGTCCCTCTCCGTGAGAGCTTAAGGCAAAGACCCCAACACTCTATCACCTTCATCATAGCCTCCTCCTACTCCTCCTCCTTCTCCTCAGGCCAAGTTAGTGGAGCACCAGAGGCAGGCCATGCCTTATTCATGGTGCCCAGCTCCAAGTGGCTCTCACTGGGGAGGAGAGGCTGCGGTGAGCCCCTGTTTCCACTGGAGCTCCATAAATCATGAGCCCAGGAGCCGTCGCATCTCTCCGCCTCACAGGAGCAACACCACAGGGACGGTAAATCATTCACAGGGCCGTGAAGAGCTGTACACAGGCAAAGCAAAGTTTCTTCTTCAGTTCTCTTTATTCATACACGGAAAGGTTTGCACGGCCAGGTTTAAGCTGAAGTTTAACTCCTTAAAGTGCAAACTGTGTATTCAGTTATTCACCCTAAGGCTTATTCAGCACCTGCTATATTGTGTGCCAATTATGAAACTAGTATGTAAGTTATGTAGTTAAATGTAAGGAATGATATACAGGTTTCCCAGACATTGATTAACCCTAGTCTTGGACTAAATCACAACTCCATTGGAAAAAAGGTCTGTTCAGTCTAAACTTACCCTTAATCTGGCTCTTGGAATCTGGCCATTTGGGTTCAAGGGGTTAATTCTATGCACGGTGGAAAAGACACAGGACATCATTGCTATTGTTCCATAAGATGACCTGCATTATAGCTACCGTGCTATATGAACTGACCTGCTTGTTGAACACAATGACAAGAAAAAGGAAACACAATAAAGTGAGGATGTGACGCCACTCTTTTGAAAGAACACCTGAAGGTACAGCAGCCTGGATCAAAAAAATCATCCATTGTTTTAGTGAGAATCAGAAAATGCAGATGTTTCATGAATCAAGTCCTTCTTGGCAGACACCTAAACAAAGGCCACATTCACACAGCAGGTAAAGTGGCCCAAATATGATTTTCTAACTTTTTTTAGGCTGTTCACACAATCTTTTTAATGTGACCTACATCCGACATTCATCTGAACAGGATGTTAGGATGTTTTATCAAGGCGTTAGCCATGAGTTGTGGGGGACCAAATCTACCCAGGGATAGAATCTTTTAAATCACAGGAAAAGGTATAAGTTTTCAGAAAAGCCAGAGATTGGACAGAATTGCGTGAGTCTTCTGTCCAATGCAGTAGAGTTTGCAACCCTGAAATAAACAGGTGACCTTGCCACTCTTTCTCTTGCTGATGACCTACCTTAGTGGTATAGTGTTACAATAATATTAATACTGGTGGTATGGTGTTGCAATCAACAACAGATGTGAACACTGACATATCCTAACATTATAACAAACTTAGTGAGTAGAATCTTTTATTTTTTACATCAGTACATGTGTGCATGTGTCCCTCCCAATATATGTTGTGAACAAGGCCGTGGGTTTTATATATTTTTAAAGAAACGAATAAGAAGATGGGTGTTTTTAACTAGCAACAAGGTTAAAGTTGCTAACAAATGCCAGATGTCAATAGTTGCCCAGTTGTTTCTGTAAATATATGCCTAAAATCTTTGCTCATCCTCCTTAAACCATATTCAGGCTTTCAGGTTTCATTATACACTGTGAAGTCATTCTGTGCCCCAAACCACATTAACAGTCAATGCTAGCTAGCTTAATTAGGGCCTGAATGCAGATTGCACATGTTGTATTTTGATAAATGGTGAGAGACTTTTGACCTCCAGTGTCTGTCTAACATGCAGCTTTAGCAGAGAATTGTCAGTTCTGGCTGTGGTCTGCACAGGTCTCCTTCCAGATGACCCCTTTCTCTCAGACTCCCATGAGCAGGGTGGGACTTCACCTTGCCCTCTTCTGTCTGGAAATGACATCACAGCTCCAAACCCTTTCTCATTGCAGATGACTGGAACATGACTGGCACCTCTGATGTTTCTTTGGTGATAAGAGCTAACATATGCAGTATCTGTGGTGAAACCCCATCCTCTTCTCTGAGGAAACAGACCGGTATGGATACTTGCAGAGGCTGGTGGTTTGCTTCATCTTCATCGGTCCCACTGTCCCAAAGCTACTTCAACCTTTCTCCATCTACCCAACTCCTCCTTCTCCCTCCCTTACCTCTCTCTATCTCCCTGCCTCTTCTCTCTCACTCTCTCTCTCTCGCCTCACTGCAGCCGTCCAATCGTGTTAACCTCATCTTGCTGCTAAAACACTCTCTCCTTCACTCTTTTGCTCTCTGCCCTCTCTGCTGCATCTATTTTCACGTCACTGGAACACTTTGAAACTTCCGCAGTATCAGAGAACAGGAAGGATCCCCCACCCCTCTTTCTTGTAAAGTGTTTGTGCTTGATAAGACCAGATTTTCCCTTTATCTCATTAATCACATAAGAGAGGTAACAACATCCCAGTGTCCCAGTGTGGTTAGCTTGTATCAGATTTTTAACCATAATCTGTTTACACTGTTTGTTTCTATGGTATCTCTGAAGATCATACATTTAGAAAGAGCCCAGATTAGTCTTAGGTTAAAGGACATTTTCCCTTGAATGAAGTTCCTTGCTCAAGACATCCAACAGTGGCAGTTTGGTGAAACCAGGTATCAAACCCATAACCTTGTGATCAATAACCCAGCCACCACTGCCCACAAAACAGAACATAGTGATAGAAACCAGACTTCCAAAGCGTTTTATGCCTCTAAAGGTTACATCACAGAACATTATTACATGAAGTGGTTATGAATACACTGCCTAAAGACTGAAACATTGTTTTACCACAGTTCTGATAGAAAATGTTTTTTTTGTTTGTTTTTTTTAATGGTGAGGAGGTACAAGCAGTGTTGTAAGGCAAAATAGTAAGAAACCGTTTTTGGTTTTTATTTGGATTTTCAACTATTTAACTATTATCAACATTACATAGATGATGTGTGTAGGTTGACTGTTGGTTTTGGATATTAAAATAAAACTTTGTGTGCAAGATCTCATAAAATGTGTACATATACGTCTAAGGTGTACCACAAGAATTTCATACCATTTTCAAGATTTACAAGGAGCCCCCATCCATAGTTTACAATTCAAAAGGAGTTCCCGTCCACTGGTGGCGCTGAATTCCATAGTCTACTATTGTTATGTTTAGGGTTTGATTAAGTGTAGGTGATGGTAAAGGTTAGGGTAAGGGTTAGGTTACGTTTAGGTTAAGGTTAGGGTTAAGGTAATAATTAGGTTAAGGCTAGGTTAGGTTAGGTTAGGGTTGGGTTAGGGTCAGGTTATGGTTCGGGTAAGAATTAGATTAAGGTTAGGTGAGGTTAGATTAGGGTTAGCGTTGGGTTAGAGTTAGGTTAGGTTAGGTTAGGTTAGGTTTTGTTAAGGTTAGGTTAGAGTTAGGGTTAGGGTTAGGTTGGATTAGGTTAGGGTTAGGTTAGGGTTAGATTACGTTAGGGTTAGCATGGGTTAGGTTAAGATTGGGTTAGAGATAGGGTTAGGTTAGGTTAGGGTTAGGTTAGGTTAGGGTTAGGTTGGGTTAGGTTAAGATTGGGTTAGAGTTAGGGTTAGGTTAGGGTTAGATTAGGTTAGGGTTAGGTTGGGTTAGGTTAAGATTGGGTTAGAGTTAGGGTTAGGTTAGGTTAGGGTTAGGTTGGGTTAGGTTAAGATTGGGTTAGAATTAGGGTTAGGTTAGGTTAGGGTTAGATTAGGTTAGGGTTAGGTTGGGTTAGGTTAAGATTGGGTTAGAGTTAGGGTTAGGTTAGGTTAAGGTTAGATTAGGTTAGGGTTAGGTTGGGTTAGGTTAAGATTGGGTTAGAGTTAGGGTTAGGTTAGGTTAAGGTTAGATTAGGTTAGGGTTAGGTTGGGTTAGGTTAAGATTGGGTTAGAGTTAGGGTTAGGTTAGGTTAGGTTAAGGTTAGAGTTAAAGTTAGGGTTAGGGTTAGGGTTAGGGTTAGGGTTAGGGTTAGGTTAAGGTTAGAGTTAGGGTTAGGTAAGAGTTAGGTTACAGTTAGGTTAGGTTAGAGTTAGGGTTAGGTTAGAGTTAGGGTTAGGATATGGTTAGATTCCTAAAATAGTAGTGTTGAGTATTTTGGTCTCCATATTGATTTGTGTTTAGTAGTGTCTAGTCTTAGACTATCCTTGGGTAAATAGCAAAGCACTTTTGTAAATCGCTCTGGAAAAGAATGTCTGCTAAATGCGGTAAAGGTAAATGTAAAATGTAAATGTCACATATGTATGAATATGAATTTGCTCATGAGCCCAGTGTGTTAGGTATATGAGTATGTGTTGACATCATAACCCCTGGTTTCTGTTATCACCACTGAACAGAAATCCATCTATTTCTCTACAATAAACCATCTCACACCAAAACCACTCTCACATTGTTTACAACTCAACAAGTAACTGAATTAAAAATGATTAAAAAAGGCTTTTTGAGTGATGCCATAGAAAACAAATATATTTGGTTCCATAAATAACTATTTTTGTAACAGTGAAGAGCCTTTTAAAGGTTTACAGAAGTTAAAGTAAAGGTTCTTTTCCAACTGAACTGTATTTCATGGAACCAAAAATGGTTACTTGATGGTGTCGCTCAAAGATCCTTCTGTAGTATCTTTACCTTTAATAAAGGCTAATGAAGGTGACATAAGTCATTCCTTAAGACATTAAAAAGACAGAACAACCAGTGGATATCACAAAAGAGTCATTATTGTAAATAAGATGTGTGAGTGTGAGCGATGTTTTCAGAGAATCTCCACACACAGCAAAGATTCTGTTCTGGTCCAGTCCTATCGTCCTAAACTATCATCAGAGAGATAGAGAGTCCAGCTAAAGGCGGTTCATCCTTTCTGCTCTTCCCACTGATGTGCAGTTACTGGCTCTCTGGCATCTCTTTCAGTGTAACATTACCCTTATCATTTTAGCGTTAGTCTGCCAGTCTTAATGAATCAGAGTGGCGTCCAATCAGATACAGGCGCTCTGGAGAGGCGCTTTGTTTAGGGGAAAGCTTTGAGGGAGCAGCTAGCTGCTAATCAGTGCAGACAAAGAAGTCTTGTTCTCAATCATACACACTTCAAAGCTGGAGGAATTGTGAAATATCCTGCTCCCCACTGTGTCAGAGTAACCCGGCAGAAGAACCACACACACCTCTGGCAGCTGCTCGCCAACTTTCATACTCAACCGTTCTCTCATTCTTTCTCTCTCTCTCTGATTGAGCTCATGTATTACAATAGAGTGAAGACAACAGTTTAGTAATTGTCATTAATATCAATCATTTATGCTCGCTCTCTCTCTCTCTCTCTCTCTCTCTCTCTCTCTCTCTCTCTCTCTCTCTCTCTCTCTCCGTCTCTGTCTCTCTCTCCACTCTTCGTAAGATTCATAAATCTCCAGAGCACTAAACATCAGAACAGTGTGTCCTAAAGCCTGGTTGTTTACATTTTGTAAAACAGCTCTACTTACTCATCTCCCTCTCTCTCTCTCTCTCTCTCTCGCTCTCTTTTTCCTGTCTCCCCCAGTTTCTTCCACTCCCTCCCTCTCCCCCTCTCTCTCTCTCTCTCTCTCTCTCTCTGAGGAGGAGGACAGTCCTTTGGCACAGTGGAGACACTCAGACTGAGTCCAGCAGTGTAAAGTCAGAGAGAGAAATAGAGAAATGAGAGGTGTGTGTGTGTGTGTGTGTGTGTGTGAGTGTGTGAGTGTGTGTGTGTGTGTGTGTGTGTGTGTGTGCAAGCTAACCAAAATCGACCAGAGCATGTTTGTAATGTCCTTCTGTCATCAGAAGTACAGGACACAATTAATGAGACACATACCTTCACTGTGAAGTGATGCTTCTCAGCAGATTCTCAAGATAGACTGAGAATGAATGCAGGGTGGACTTGGCTGGCAGTGAACTACAGCCCCTTTTACTTGACACGTAAATGCACACACACTCACTTGCAGACATAATCACATGGCACAAGCACAAGGAAAATAGGAAATTCCAGAGGAGCTTGTGTGAAGAGCAGCTCCCACATGACGTCAGAGAGAGAGTGAGATGGGAGGGAGAAAGAGAAAAAAGGAAAAATAGAAAGAGAGAGAGAGAGTTAGTTCCCTGGGCTACTCAACCCTGACCTAATGCGCTGGCTCAGACTTCAGAGTGTGTTTCAGTTTCATACAGGTAAAACAAAAGTTAAAAAATGCTGAAAATTCTTCAGATGGCTACTGAGACGTGCAGAGTGTCTTTTCGGCCTATCAAGTGTTCTATTACTCCTTATCCTATGTGTATTATGATACAGTTGACACATTTTTGAAGTACATGGTAACATTCATGAAAACATAAATGCATTTAGAACATGTTTTCTGTTTGACATTAATAACTTACGGTGCCTATAAAATTCTAATATTCACCCCCTGTTTTTTCCTTGTATAAAAAGAATCATGGTCAAGATTTACAAAACAAATCTTTAATGTCAGATTACAAACAGACTCCTACAAAGTGATGTCAAATCAGTACAATTATATCATATAAAACAAGTGATCACCCCCTTTCAGGTGATGTCCAAGAAATTGGTGCTAGTAGTCTCACAATAAGTCGTATAGAGAGTACCTGAGTGAAGCAGTGAGTGTGTCTCTAGTGACTGTAGCATGAAGTTAATCAGGTTACCTGACTACAAATACACTAGGACAAATGAACACACCACACAAATCAGAGAGAGGCTTATTGAAGAGTATAAGAGTTCTGTTAACTCATCCATCATTAAGAAATGGAGGGAATATGGCACATGTGTAAATCTGCCTAGATTCTGAAGGCCGTCCTCACAAACCAACCCTATGCAAGACATAGACTAGTAAGAGAGAGAGACCACCAAGACACCTATGACTACTCTGAAGAAGTTAAAGGCTTTAGATGAGTTGGAAGATACTACAGTATCAGTATCAGTATAGCAATGACAACTGTTGCCCGGGTTCTTCCCCAGTCAAATATTTATGAGAGAAGTTCAACCTCCACACAGTTCACACAAAGGCATGTGGGACACTCCAAGGTCAACTGGAAGAAGGTTCTTTGGTCTTCTTGATGGCCATCAGACTAGACTCTATGTTTGGCAGACACATCACCACAATCCCACAGTGAAGCATAGTGGTGGCAGCATCATGCTGTGGGGATGCTTCTCAGCAGCAGGTCCTGGAAGGCTTGTGAAGGTAGAGGGTAACATGAATGCAATACAATATAGGGAGATCCTGGAGGACAATCTGATTCAGTCTGCAAGAAAACTATGACATGGGAGAACGTTCATCTTCCAGCAAGACAAGCATATAGCAAAAGCTACACAGAAATGGTTTAAAGACAACAAGGTGAATGTTCTGTAGTGGCCGAGTCAAAGCCCAGATCTAAATCATATAGAGAATTTGTGGCTGGATGTGAAAAGGGCAGTTCACACCTAATCCCCATGCAATCTGACAGAGTTTAAGCACTATGGCAAAGAGGAATGGAGTAAAATTGCAGTGTCCAGATGTGCAAGCCTGACTGAGATCTATCCACACAGACTCAGGCCAAAGGTGCATTTACTAAAAAATTACTTGGGATGAATATTTCAGCAGTCATTTATAATGACAATGGCAATACTTTGTAGACATCTGTTTGCACTTTGACATAAAAAGACAAATTATCTTGCCAATGAGTCCATTTATAAAAGCCATTAAAAGGGGAAAACATCCAAGGTGGTGAACACATTTAATAGGCATTACCTTTATAATGTCTCATAAATAGTTACGGTTACATTCATAATCATACGCTTAGATGCACAAGTCATTCATGTGAATATACTACATACTGAAACACTCTATTAACTTCAATTTTTACATTGAAACATAACACCACACTCTGGATTTAATGTATATTATGGATCATTTTTGAGGGACTAGATCAAAGAAAAAACTTACTCACTATTTCTGTTATTCCAAATGTGGTGCAAGTTTCTTCTTTTGAGTTTCTAGAGTTTTCTACAATTTATTTTACCAACAATGAAATTTGTATAGACTAAATGGTCACAACTGCCTCACACCACTTTAACCCCTTAAACAGCTTATGACCTGCTGAGAGGTCTAAAGTGTTATTACAAACTTCTACTTACAAAGAATAGCCTCACCAGTTTGTCCCTGTAGTTACTGAATAAACCACCTTAGGGTGTAATAAGCCTTGGAGTGTTAAGTGATTAAAGCAACACTATGTAGCATTTTTACCCTAAAATAACAGCTTAAAAATTATGTTGATGCTCCACTGACCTGTAATATGGAGAATAGCGTCTCTATCATTGCCACTCCGAGCTCTGCATGCTGTTAACTGTAGAGAATTGTGAGAATTGTGTAACACTGTATAACCTTTTGTTGTTTTTATTTAAAATCCTATATATAATTACTCTTCTACATCGGTCTACATGGTTCTTTCACTTTGAGTCCCGGTTCTGTATCTCTCAGCTAATCCAGTAATGCATATGTAAGGTGGGTTTTTTTAGGGGTGGCTCAAAACATAGGTTATGCTACCCAACTGTAGAAGGAGCTCAGTAGCAAGAAATGCCAATTCTCCATACTGCTCCTTTAAGTCATGTAAGTAATCTGTATTAGACTTGTTTTCTTTTTTTGAAAATGTCTTCATATTCATCCAAGAAAATTATTGTATATGCAAATATGCTTATAAAGCCTACTATTCCTGCTATATAATGCTTTCTTTATGCATCTTTAACCACCTATATGATTATAAAGGCTTATCCCATGCATTTTACGGCAGTCATGATGACTACTGCCAAGGTGCCCTTGAGAAAGACACATAAACGCATAAGTTCTTCTGCTCTGCTGGTCTGTTGATTGTGATGGAGCTATGTTCAGGCCTCAGAAAGGGCAGAAGGTTCCCAGCACACACATGGAGAGAAACATGTGTATTAGTCCTGCTGTTCCTGCTGCCCACGCCTGGGAACCCACGGAGGGGGAGGACTCTGATAGAACCCGAAGGGGAAAACCAACATTTCCTCAGTGTCTCAGCTGTGCGACCTGTGAGGGTCTGACCCTGTGGGGGGAGAGAGCAAAGAAGCTAAACAAAACTCTCCCCAGTTTAAGATTGGAAACTGAACTAATTTAAGAGGCACTAAAAATAAAGTTCTCTGAGAATCCAGAGAGGAAACATGGGGTTAAAATCTCCCCCCACTCAATCTCCTCTTGGCTCACGCTCTCCCACGTTGTAACGACATGAGAGCTTTTCTGTGATTTACATACATAGAACGGCTTTCCCCTGCGGTCTAAGCACAGCCCTTCTCAATATTCATGTTTCTCATGATAAACCTACTCATTGCAGGAACCCTGATCCAGGATCCGCTTCTCTGCTGGCAACAATCTTAAATTACTATGCACAGGCAATAGAAACTGACCCGGGAGCAACTCTTTTCTTACTCCAGAGTTCCCAGGACAGTTGACAGAAACTGCACTGCATAAAGTCCTGACCTTATGGCCCCCATGTGTCACTTTTAGGGGGAGCCCCTCAGAAGCTCCTGAGAGGACAGATGACATGCATTGCTGCCTTTCCCTCCTGCCTGTTCCACCCAATGTACCACATTTCCTTTCTGTAGTGTCTGGAGACCGGCAGTGTGGGAAGCCTGTGTATCATAAAAACAGAGCCTTGTCGATTAACATACTTAGCAAAGTTTTTAAAACTACATTTACCCATTCTGTATTTTTGCCCAATTTTCTCCAGCATTTATTCATTTTCAACTGCACCCGCTAGCTGGGTATCCCTCCTTCCAATTTGCTACCAGTGCTGGATGGGTGAGGGCTAGGATGAGCTTTATCTGAGTCATGCAATTCAACACACGTATTTTGCTAACACAGCGTCATAGGACCCCTTCAACATGCTTGAAGGAGAATGCTAACTGCCCGTTCTCTTATGTCAGCTAACAGACACCTGCACTGACTAGCATCACGTTGAGCGACGGGAGGGAGCTCAACCTACCCAGAGAGAGAGTGAGGTCAATAATGCTCCATTGGAATCTTGACCACAGATGTTTGTGATTCACTGACGCTAAACTTTTTTAGGCCTACATCAAATCCATAACTGACTGACATCCCTGCTGCACCAACAAATGTGTTCTTTCATAGCTGGACAAGTTTTAGGCTCTCCCGCTGTGAAAACTCGCCAATATTTGCCACACTCCTCCTAACCCCTTTGATTTTCCTCCCATTTCTGTTTTCTCTATTTCTTTCCCATGTTTTGAGATGTCCTGTTCCTACTGTTCTGTCCTGGGGCTGCCTGACCCAGCTCTCTACCACCCTGCTGCCCACTGCGATCTTGCATTGATTCATTCACACCACACTAGATACTGCATAGCTATGAAATGTGACTGGTCAATCCGCATGGACTTCTACAATAACGCTGAGCATGTGTCCTACACTCACTCACATTCTCACAACTCAAATGTGATGACCTGCTGTTGCATTAGCCATAGCTCTTCATTATCTCACTCCTTCTGTCCAGTTTTTCTTGTTCTTCTGCTATTTGTTCAGCTATCCAATGTCAACCAGAGGAGGATGGGTTCCTCTTTTCAGTCCTGGTTCTTCTCAAGATTTCTCTCTCTTGTGTTCTGAGGGAGTTTGATATTCATTTTCTAAAGGCCAGAGCTTGTGTAGTTGTCTGCAATCATGGTAAGACTAGCTTGATGGCAAATGTGTGGCTGTCCTCTCCAAGCTGTTTAGTTTCCAATAGCTTTAACAGTCTGGCTCAGACCAGCAGCACCACAATTTAAACTGGAAACTCAGAATTTAGCAGCTCTAATTTAGCAGTTTCCTCATCCATTGATGGGATTATTATTATTAATGTTCAGTAAAGCTTGTCTGTCTATCCTAGCAACAATTACCAAGAAACAAAAAAACAATTAGTAGGCTGAACATAGATAGGTCAACTGGCACTTCCCAGATCTATAAATATAACCAAGCTAACAAGGGTGACGTTTATATATATATATATATATATATTGGCCTGCTAACTAACCTTGCGAGCAAAACACTAAAAAGATGTCCTGGGAACATCTTTATTATGAATGTTTGTTATTTGTATTAAAATTACATCTCAATTCTGATATTCTGGGGTAAGAATTTCAGTAAGCTGAAATTACTTATATGTAAAAACTATATAATGTTGGGTTGTGCAAAGGTTAAATGTTCTGAAGTAGAATGTATGCTAAAGAGAAGGAAACATCCTGAAATAAAAAATGTAAATAGAAAACTATAACATTCTGTAAACTCTAGTAGCATGAGGATGCCTCTGGAAGGAGTTGTGGGACCCTACAAAATAATGTGCGTATAACTTTAAAGCTATTTTCAGTAGTCTTCTCTTCTTATATTAAAAGAGAATAAAGTTCTAATCAATCTATCTCCGTATCACAACCGTTCTCTGTTGTTTTCTGTACTATGAAGCACTGATCTGGAACTTCACACTGCCTCTGTGTGCCATGTGTGAACACAGTGGATTCCAGATCAAGGCTACATAAGCATAATTAATAAAACCTGCATGTGAGAGAGACTCGGAACAGATTTAACGCACTGGGGAGTCTGAAGTGTCCTTTGACCTCAAACCTCTCTCAAAGAGTCTCAAAGGTCACATAGGTCACATGGTGTCTAGCATTGCCGGAGTAGGTCTGTTAATCATGTCAGTGTGTCTGTGTGGGGGAGAAAAGGAAAGAGAAATAGACAGAAATTCGGGTCCAGTGAACCTTTATCTCACTCTCGAAACGTATGAACGTGACGTTTTACCTCCCAGCAGACTTTAGGCCCAACCATGCCTGATTCATCTAATTACTGCCGTCAGAAGGGCTTGATTAGCTGAATGAAGTGCATTCGATTTGGGTTGGAAGTGAAACCTACAGGAAGGCAGATCTTCAGGAGTAGGTTGATTATCACTGATCTACATACAGTATATAAACATGAATGCATACAGTATATAATATTATTATTACAATTTCTTTATTGTTTTTTTGTAAATACTAGATGCTACCCCACATAATGGAAATAGAAACTAGGCCTCTGTGTGTTATGTTTTGAGTGTGTGTTATGTTTTGAGTGTGTGTTCTTCAAGGATCCAATGAGGAAGGTCAAATACATTTGTGTTGCTATGATCTGCACATTTGCACTTCCAGCAATCATGCTTTTCATCCAATGCAAAAAGACCACTTACTGCTAGAAATGTGAACCTAAAACATACTATCCACAGTAGGTGGAGTTCTCTGGAGTGGAGTCAAAGGTGTGTGGTGAAATGGTAAACAGTTCACGTTCTACTATGGTAAAGTTTAGGGTTAAGGTTAGGGTTAGGTTAAGTTTAAAATTATGTTTAGGTGTAGTAGGTTAAGTGTAGGTTCAAGTATAGGTGCTAAATGGTAGGAAAAAGTTAGGATGAGTCTAAGGGCATGTGACCGCCAGGGACCCTAAAATATTTATACTGAGTTGTCGGCCCAGTGCAATTTTTTTTCATGGGGCCCCAAATCCCTGGCAGCGCCCTGGATTCAGGTAATAAAATTACATGGGTTAGGTTAAGTTAGGTTAGGTTTAAGCATAGTAGGTTAAGTTTAGGTTAGGTCAGAATTAGGTTTAGATGTAGAAGGTTAAGGTTAGGTTTAGGTTGAGATGTATATTCAGGTAATAATATTACATAGGTTAGAATAAGGGTTAGGTTAAGCTTGGGCTTTAGGTTTAGGAAAGACTTTAGGTTTAGGTTTAGATGAAGTAGGTTAGGTTTAGGTTGAGGTGTAGGTTCAGGTATTAAAATTACACAGGTTAGAATAAGGGTTACATTTAGTTTGGGTTAAGGTTAGAATGAGGATTAGATAAAGAAGATTAGAAGGTTAAGTTTAGGTTAGAATTAGGTTCAGGTGAAGGTTATGTTAAGTTTAGGTTATGTTAAGTTTAGGTTAGTTTAAGGTTAGAATGAGGTTTAGGTGTAGTAGGTAAAGTTTAGGTTGGGTTAAGGTTAGATTAGGTTTAGGTATAGTAGTTTAAGTTTAGATTAAGGTTAGAATTAGGTTGAGGTGTAGGTTATGTTAAGTTAGAATAGGTTTAGGTGTAGGTCAAGTTTAGGTTGGGTTGAGGTTAGATTAGGTTTAGGTGTAGTAGTTTAAGTTTAGGTTGAGGTTTAGGTTCAGGTAATAACATTACACTGGTTGCTTTGTAACATTCTCTGTTTAAAGTGTTTGATTTCTACAAATCCTGAAATGGTCTTTTGACCATATTGCACTGCTTGATGAAAAAGCATGAAAAATGCTTCAATCCTTTTCTAAACACTTACTCAAACAAACAAACTGAACCATCATTCTTATTGACTCACCACTTGTGGAGCTGTAGTTGCTAAAACATTTTGGGGGGCGGCCACAGCCTAAGCACTAGAGATGTGGCCTTGCAACCGGCAGCTCACTGCTTTCTTCAACTGAACCAACAAGACATGACTGAAGTGCCCTTCAGCGAGGCATCCAGCCCCCAGCTACTCCCTGGATGCCACAGGGTTGCCCACCACTGCAGGCTCATGTCCTCAATGTCTCCCTAGTTTGAGTGTTCACTGCATGGATGGGTTAAAGCAGAGCTGTGTCACGTCTCTGCAGGGTGGAAAAAAAACCCTTCTCGCTATCACAGAGAATAAAAACACTATCAATCAGAGCACTGAAATCCAAACAATCTAAACACACACCACCTCTGTTTAGATCTATATCTCTCCCTCTCTCTCCTTCTCTGCTACCCCCCTTCATCCTCTCTATCTTCACGACCTGGAGGAACTCCTCACCCCTGCTGTCATCTGGATCACGTCTACGAGCTGTGAGTGAGAGACACCAGGCCTACATACACATCTCTACTCTAAACAGCCGGTCCAAACACTTGCATGGCGCATCATGTCTCCTCCCCCTTACACCCTTCAAACACACCCCTCACGCCGCAAAGCTGGCTATTTAACATTGCTCGGCCACAGGTTCCATCCAGGTACCATTAGGAAGATGTTTTCCTGTGAAATGTAATGGGAGGCCTACAGCACACACTTCACAATAAAGGTGCAAAAAAGGTTCTCGGGACTGATGCCATTAAAGAAGAACCACTGAAGAACCGTTGTCAATGAGATGTTAAGAAGCTTTGAAAAGTTCAGAGAACCTCCACATCATATTAGGGCTCTCTACCAGTGACATATATCCACTAGAACCATGTAGGAACCATTTTGAGGAGCGTATCAGGACAGCTTGCAGTTTATTCCCATAGGTCGGTGAACTCTTTCCCCAACTGAACTTATTTAAGACATACCCAACAACCAACCGTGAAACACACGCATACATTACCATCTATGGCATGGCAGGGTGAAACGAAGAGGAATGCTGATCTAGGATCAAATGTACTTGTACTTTGGCCCACACTGATCTAAGACGCTGAGAAAAACAGCCCATCTTATCCAGATCCATCTCCACTGATCCCAAAAGCAGCATTCAAACTGAAGCAAGTTTAATGAGCATGGCTGATGTTTAAGGCAAAAACAGCACGACAGTTTAAAACCCCTCGGTTCCTCTGCTCCTGATTCTTCAGCTCCTCCGTGTAGGCCTCAGAGCAGCGGCTACTCTAAGAGGACGCAGTGAGCAGAACTAATCCCATTAAATATGAAAGAGGCAGAGAATTAGACAGAGGGAAAGAGAGTGAGAGAGCAGGCCTTGTGAGTCTGCTGATTATCCTCAGACAGGCAGTCCACTAACTCAGTGAGCTTATGTTGCCCTAACAGGTATGACTGGACTAAGTATGTCCATAAATTGCTCATTAACACGTATTCCTGCTGTGTTATTTATGCATTTATTTATCTCAAACTATTGGTAACACCATGGGAAGGAATTTCCTGTTTGGACAGATAGAGGAGATGTGATTTAGCTGACAGACGTCCCGGGCGTCAATTGAGAGCACACAGTCTGATTTATCCTTCAGGACGACAGGAAATGTCCACTGCTCCACTTCTTTTTGTTTACGCGCCGTGCCCTCTCCCGTATCCGCTCACGGATTCTCAACTGAAAGAGCAAGACAGTATAACCAGGACAGTCTTACTGAAGAAACCAGAATAGACAGAACAAACGAAACCAGCACTAAATAATAGCGTCTCCGAACTCGCTCCCCTTCTCTCACCCCTTTTCATCCCACTCTTTCAACAATATGAGAAATCCCATGACCTAGTAAGCCAATTAATGTTTCAGAGAAATTAGAGTTCAGTACTCAGGGGAGCTAAAGAGAGAAACATTGCTCGAGACACACAGGTCAAAATAAACATATCTGATCAGCCAGCACAGTGGTAAACAACTCCTCTACGTCTAAAGGCACTGAATATTACAGCGATGTTCAAAGTAGGCCAAGGGGTTCTTGTTTCAGATTATGTGCATCCTGTTCTCAGTCTGAAGGCACACACCACACTTAAACTGGCAGTTAAAAGCATTTGGGGGGATTACATTCTTTAAAAAAAAAGTCTCAATTAAAGTAAACTTGGTTTTATGTGTCTTTTTCGAAGGTTAAAATTGCATGCCTTATAATGCATGGGACAAAGACACGTTCATAGGCAGTTACAGATGCATAAAGACCGCATTATATAGCAGGAATAGGAGGCCTTATAAAGGCTATATATGCACGATTTTTCATGAATAACTTAAAAACATTTCAGATAATTTACCTTAACTTAAAGCAGCATCATGGGGAATTACTCTTCCTACAGTCAGGAAGAGTAATTCGCACCTTTCACATGCATTTCTGGACAATCTGAGAGATACTGAACCATCTCTGAAAGTGAAAGAAGCATGTGGACTGATGGGACAGAGTAATAGTACAGGATTTTACACTAATATGATTGGTTTACGCAGCGTTACACAGTTCACGCAAGTGTTGTCCTGCCTGCTTCACCATAGTTACAGAGTGTAGGAGGCAGCTTGCTGAGCCCGAAGTGGCAATGATGTAGATGCTACTTTCACAACTACAGTCAGTGGAGCATCACAAAAATTTTGAAGCTGTTATTTTCATGGGTTGTCTTCAATGTTTCAAGTTCAGCCATGTATCTTCTCTGCTGTGTTCTCGTCACTGGCTTCCTGTAGCTGCTGCTAGCATCAGATTCAGAACCCTGACACTGGCCTACAAAGCCAAGGATGGACCAGCCGCTCCGTACTTGATGGCAATGGTCAAAAGCCGATCCGCACCAAGAGCCCTCGGAGCTTCGAGCACGGCTTGGCTTGACCTGTCATCCCTTAAAATCCATGGAAGACAAGCGTCCAGGCTTTTTTCTGTCCTGCACCGAAGTGGTGGAACAAACTTCCCCTAAGTGAAGTGAAGTGCAATGTTGAGTTTTATGGTCTCCATACTGGCTTTTGTGTTTAGTAGTATCTAAGCTTGGAGGTATCTTTAGATTCTAGTCTATATAAACTAGCTAAGTGTATTTTCTGAGTAAACAGTGAAGCATATTTGTAAGTCACTCTGGAAAAGAGTGTCTGCTAAATGCTGTAAATGTAAATGTAAATTCTGTTAGTATGAAGAGCAGGTTTTACCTAATGAATGATTTGACATGTTTCTTTTTCAAAGATGGTTTAAACGACTGGAAGGTTTGAACAGTGTGTGACAGTAAAACAAGGTGAGTGGTTTAGCATTTTTTCTTAGTACTTTTATATGTGATGTCTTTTGCTATATAATAGTGTTCAATGTTGATACAAACTTTTCTAAAAAAACTATACTATACTAAAATACTATAGAAGGTATATGTCTGCTAACATGCCTGGTAGTATGCAGCAACTGAAATTCCCCAATTTATTTTAGAACTAGAACTCTACCTGTTACATAATAATCCTCCAAGTCACATGAAGCAAACCACTACACGTTTTCAAACTGCTGTTAATTGCACAGCTGAATGCGTTTAGAGGGGAATAGGAAATGCTAGTTCAGATAAATCAGCTATTCTATATGCGATTTCACTGCCGCAGGCAAATTGGCAATTCCAGAATGAAATCACGTGAGCCTTGCTGGAGTTGCAGCACACTCTCGTCACCTTCATCATTTGGTGTAAGGTGGTCAGGATAACATGGACATTGTTAATAACCAAAAGGTGAGCCCTTTCCAGCACCAAACAGAAAGCAGCAAAGCGGCTACAGGAACATCTCTGGCAGGTAGGTGAGACTCTGGGTAGACCAAAATCATAGTCTGTCACTAGAAACTCAACTGTGAGTAATGTCAAATTGTCTTGCAAGTGTAAGGTTATCATAACAGGCACTGGCTATCATTATGCTGGGGACCACCAGGGATCGAGCCAGCGATCTTCTGATGATGGGGCCAACGCTTAGATGACTGCAACACCTGGGAGCCCCTGTTCAGTAATTTCAAGATCACACTACAAGTGTAGTTACTGTGATAAACCACTAATACACTTTCACTAATACACGCTTTCCTTTTCTCACAGTTTATCAGCAGGCATATTTTGGATATCGCGTCTCCCTTCGAATTCCAGACCTCTTAGACAGCTACACAATTATTTATGCACATGATAGGCATCATTAGCTGCTACAGAGCAACAACAACAAGGAGGGCAAGGAGATTAATCAGGTGAGTGGAAATTAGCCGAATATGGGTGCTGTGATTAGGACGGGCCTGCGGTGGAGCGGAAATTTGAATACAGGGGTTTACTTTGCTTGGCAAGCAGAGGCCGAGTTATCTAACATTAGAAAAATGCAAACCAAACACGGCCGAAAAAGAGAGCGAGAGAAAGTGAGAGAGAGAGCCAGCGGGATGACAGACTCTACACACACATGCATATGTAGCAGGTAGCTACAGTTTAACAATGTTAGGCCTGTGAAATCAGTGTTTCTCAGAAACTCTGTGATCTTCAACTTAAATAGTTAGAGTCCAGGGTCAGAGTGACTGAATCCAAATCCAAACTGTTTGACGTCTTTTAGCATGTCCTCTCTCCAGAATGTTTGTTTACTTTGAAAAATTTCACATATAAACCTCAAGAAATCAGGAGAATCAGCTCCGGACATTATCCGGAGTTGCCCTTTTACACATGTAGCGTACAGCTGGAGATTCTCTGAGTCAGATGCGTTTTCACTACAGGAAATATTCAGCCTGGTTTAGACAAGGGGAATAGCGGCACGGCAAGACCCATTGTGAATTCTCACTGCTCTGTTCACACATGGGCTCACTCAGACATTACCTTGACTGTGTACTAGTGGGCTGGCAGGATAAAGTCTGAGTGATGTCCATAATGTACAACAGATTCAGATGTTTATGTTCACACATACAGCTCTTCCATGGAAGGCCCAGAAAAGTTCTGGGTTACCGGGCATGTCTGAAAAGGGCTTCAGAAACAAACCAATGCCAACATACATACAAAACTTCTGACTCTGAGATTTCCTTTATAGATAAAGTCCCCCATTCTTAATAGCTGGTGTTCAGTGGATCTCCAAAAACAGACCCTTTTTATAAAACAAGTCCATTAATGCCTCTGTGTGTATTTTTGTGGCTGATGCTGGCAGAGTGTGAGTGTACACTGAGTGTGAGTGGCCTGGTAGTGCAGGTGTGCGTGTTTATGTGTGTGTGTGTGTGTGTGTGTGTGTGTGTGAGTGCAGTGCATATGCCCACTGCCCCGAAGTCGCTGCTTCTCCCAGCAGGCTCTCCCTTTTACAGCGCCGCACTTCACATCACATCAGTGCGCCTGGGCTCCGGACTACTTAACAGGATAAATATTTCAGAGGCACCTTCCCCCCTCATGTTGGCCTGTCGCTTTCTGTTTGGAGCTACAGCTGGGCGCCGTGCAGTCACAGCCTCTCCAAACTCCACAGAGCCTGCATTATTCAGCAGCACCCAACTCACTACACCCCTAATTTCAGCCCCCCCTCACACACACACACCCCATCCCACTTTACCACTCTCTTTGTCTTACTGCGGCTTTCCACTTTTCTGCTCTTTTTTTGCAGCGCCTCCTCTTTTTGGGTACATTTACTTTGTTCTAACCCTCAGTCAAGGCCTGAAGGGAACAGTCTGATGACAAATCACATGTACGCAAACTTTAGTACCTCAGCATTTAGCGATCAGCCAAGATCAGTACCAAAATCCTTGCACACTTTCCTTGCCTAAGTTTCATTCTGTAGTCGGCATTATGCCCATATTAGGAACTCTGTATCTAAGGCGAATTTCTTTATGAGACAATATGTCTTGTGGACATTCTCCCTGTAAATGTCATGGGATCATTTTGGAGGTTGGAGGTTGTTAATAAGTTAAAATACACATTTAATTATAGCTTACATTCCTGTGCATTGAGTTGACATGGCACAAAAGTCAACTAATACACTTCAGCAGCTACTTAAACTGACCTGTACTACTGCCAGAGGCACTTTACAATGCCAGTGGATGCATTTACAGTTTTTTAAGTTTGTTGATGTGTAAGTAATAGTAAGTAATAGTAAGTAGTACAGTAGTAGGTAAATAGTAAGTAAATAGTAATAAATAGCAAAATAAAAGTAAGTAGATATTAAGTATGTGATTTTCAGGTGTGTTTTTTACAAGCCTTTTATTAACCTATTATTTTACAGATACTCTGCTTTTATTGGCTGGTTATTGGAAGCACATATTACAGCATAAAAGCTGCATATCATAGCATAGTTATACTATACACTATAATGAAAACACTGCAAATATTCCCAGACTGTATCTATTTTTACCGGATAGTGTTTTTGTCCTCTCGTTGTGTCCTCTCAGTGTGCTGTTAGCTAGCTAAAGAAACTGTAGTAGGTCAGCTTTTAGCCTAGCACCCACTCACGTTCCCAGCATTCCTCGATTCTTACTGGCAATAAAAAATATATAAAATAAACCAGTGCTTTTCCTTCTGATTTGTGTTTAACTCCCGTTTGGTCAGATGAGGTAGTCTAGTTTGTTTCTGAGGGAGTGGATGACGGTGAGTGAAGATGGTAAAAGCTGGTTGCATAGACTTAGCTTTACGGCCAAATGCAGGTCTTCATTTGCGCCCCTGTTTTCCCAGAACTAGCAGAGTCTGGTGGTGATACGCTGCTCTTCAGTTTTAACAGTATGGTATTCTGCTGTCTGCGTTGTGTTTTACCACTCCACCAGCTTTGACTAGGCCTTTCCGCTAGTAGGCTGGGCTCATGTAAATTTTGGGGGCATAAATGTAATGAGTCAAGACTGTTTCAATACAGTCTGGGGGTTTTGAATTTGGCCTATTTTGGAAACTATGCCAGGGAAAACACATTTAATGTTTGACATTCCAGGACACCTTTTAGTGTTTAGGGGCATTTTGGTGAATTTGCCAGCCTTTAGTTTTAGTGGGCAGCAGGGTTGACTCACATGTAGCAAGTTATAGTTTATGACTTGAGGCCAGAGGATTCAGTGAGATTCAGGAAGAAAATGAACACAGTGCAAAACATTAGTTTTGACTACAGAATGACAACATGACATCATCCTATCGCGTTAAGTAATGTCACGACCATTTGCTGTAACACACTATTTACAATGAAACTGGATAAACCTGGAGGTAAAGTCAAGGCTTAAAGATGATTGACTACATCTGAGATAAGTTCTGTGAAAACTGTGCAAGTCTGATTTTTCACAGAACTGAGTGTTTATTGAGGGGGATGAGAGGAAAGCATACTGATATAGATCACATTCCTGTTTAATCAGTGCTTAGTAAATGAGTGTGAGAGAACATGTAGTCATTATCCATTCAAAAAAAGTAAGTGTAATAGCAAGGCAAGATAAATGTAACACAGGTCTTTTGTTTTGATAGGCCCTGGCCAACTGCAGCAGGGCCTCTGACCTTGAGCCAGCTAAGAAATCAATGCCAGCACCTTTTCAGGGTTGTGCACCGATACTCTGCAGTGCAGAGGGGAGCAGAGGGGGAGTAGCATCATGAGGAATCAGGCTCACATGCTTACATTATGAGGCAATCCAAAATGGCCTCCTGCACTTGGAGACAGGCTCGCGCTCTCACCAGCCGAATTCCAAAGCACACGCCACGTCCCAGTGTGGTGACGTCATCGGCTTGTGACGCTGAGAGGCTCTAGCTGGAAAAGAACGGGAAAAGACCAGTGCATACCACACACCTCATCACTACAGCAGCATGTACAGCACCGCTCAAAAAACGATGGGGCGGATTTTTACTTTCTGGGCCTGAATGTTCTATCTCTACTATTTAAGACCTAGTGTTTTTACAGGTAAACATGCAGTTACTGCTGAGATGAGCTGCTGTAAACAACTTTCTTGACTGTCCAAGACTTTTGTACGGTAGTCTGCATACTGTTTTCCTACTTGTGTGTCTGGAATTCAAAGACTACAGTGATTGGCTCTGACTTTTTAACTATGGTGTTAAACATCCCTCATATTCTGCCAAACATCCTTAAAATCAAATTCTGCCAAAATGCTTTTGACACATCATTCAAAAACATGCATGTTTTGATATGTCTTGATACGTTACCACATAAATAGAGAATAATATTTATATTGAAGGATTGAATTGTGTCCAGTGTTCCCACAGTGTGGCATCTCTCCTCGTCTACTGGTTGATTAACACTGTGGTTTCAGACCAACTAATCTTTCTGGGGTCTTTCTATTTTGGTATATTGTTTACAGTAGAAGTATGTGATTTCAGTCATTGCCATCATCCTTTAAAGGCCTTTGCTGAAGACACAGCTGTACATAACTCCCAAAGGTATCAACATCCAAATGGGAAAGGCCTGCTTTGGATTGGGTTGAATCAAATGTTAAAAGTGAAACAGTAAACAGTAGAGAGAACGAAAGGAAGCACTGCAGGCAAACTCATGGTGAAGTGTTGACAACACTTAAGCCAAAAAAACTGTTTGACTTGGGTCTCTCCTGCTGTTTGGATCAAGGTTTAGTCTGCCACCACTGAGGCAAAGTGCAGCCGCTGTTTGTGTAGACTTCCACCTAGTGGGCATATGGACTAATTACCATATTGCCATGCTAATCTACACCAGTGTTTTCTAAACCTGGTCTCTCTGGTCTCTCTTTCTAAACCATGCTTTGCAAATTGTAGTGGATTCCCTGCTTTTGCACACCCCTGCATCTCTGAAAAGACCTTTTAAATAACTGATTAGTTAAATTGGGTGTGTTGGGAGGAGTATTATTTGTGCAGGTCATGGTGCCACCAGGGCCAGGGTTGAGAAACACTGATCTACACCATCTAGAGAGCTGCTGTCCTGAGGACTAACTCTAACCCTAACCTTCTACACATGATCCAGAAAATCAGTCAGTTCTCATCTTGGGGCAGTGGTTAGAGCACCGGGCTATCGATAACTGGGTTGTGGGTTTGATTCCTGGGCTCGGCAAGCTGCCACTGTTGGACCCTTGAGCAAGGCGCTTTACCCCGGGTGTTGGAGTTGGCTTCCCCCTGCTCTGGCTGTGTGTGTGCTCACTACTCCTAGTTCACTAGTGTGTATGTGTGTTCACTACCACAGATGGGTTAAATGCGGAGGACACATTTCGCTGTACATAGTACAGTGACAAATACGTGTACCTTTACCTTTTGGTCGTGTTGGATTAGATGCTGGTGTGAAAGGTTTAGTGGTTGTCAGGAATGGATTTCTGGCAGTGAAGTACTATTATCTAGTTTCAGCATGTATCCATATTTAGAAAATGATCAGAGCTATTTCAGTGTAGTCTGGAAAAGATAGCTATGCAATGAATTCAGCCGTGGGGTCCTGCGTACTACAGATACACGGGATCTTGCTAGCAATAAGAGCTCGGTCCAATCTTGGATTGGGACCATTCATCAAGATTTGGTGTTCTAAGCTGATCTTGAGTGAAAGCGCTGTTTTGGGTCTGGATCCCTGCTGATCTGCATGTAAGCATAAAAAGCTTAGCCTAGACCAAAGACATGCAAAAAGGAATATAGACTGCAGAAGCTAAATTGGAGGCCTAGCAGGTAGAGGACGCTGCCTTAAGCAGTTTGAGTTTGGTTAAAGCTTCCATATTCTGTACTTTCGTAACCCAGAACTAAAGAGATGGAGAATTCAATACAGTCAGCAGAATGATTCTGATGTCATTCTGACGCAAGCAAACTGATCTTTTAGTGGGACAGTTAAACCCGAGAAAGAGAGTGTGAGAGAGAGAGAGTGTGTATGAGAGAGAGAGAGAGAGAGAGAGAGAGAGAGAGAGAGAGAGAGAGAGAGAGAATGTTCTTTATTGTCTCCAGCTGTGAGCTTTGTGGGGCTTCTGAGTTGTCTCTGCTCTGCTCACCTTTCCTCCCTGACGTATCTCAGTCCCAGGCATGCATCTATACACAACTGTGTGAGTTTGTGTGTAAATGTGCGTGTGTCTGTAAAGTCCAGTCCAGACCTGCAAAAGTGACAGACATTTTATTTATAGCTGACAGTCATGCAGAGTTGCTGTATCATGCTGTTATTTCCAGATCTTTGCTAATGGCAGCTTTAGAGTGGAGCTCCAGCTGATAACCAGCACTGAGGCCTTTTACCCTCAGTTCAAAGCTTTTAGTGCATTTCAGCCATTGTGCTTAACAGAGTCAGTTCCCAATCTCAAGCAGGAAGAAATGCACCTAATTTGCGAGTACTCCAGTATCCTCCCAAAAACATTAATGTTAGGTGAATTGGCCATGCTAAATTGCGCCTGGGTGTAAGTATGGGTGTGAATAAATGTGTGGTACCTTGTGATGGACTGGGGCCCTGTCCAGGGAGTATTCCTGCCTTGTTCCCATCTGTACAAAAATCTGAGATATGAATATATATCAATCAAATGTCTGGCATATAGTAGAATATGTGGAATTTCCTTATTTCCAACACATATTTTAATAGGTGACAAATATGTTGAAATATGTAATTGGCCATTTTCCAATATGGTCTAAATACACTATATGTCCAAATGTTTACGGGCACCCCTACCAATAAATGCGTTCAGCTACTTTCAGTTGCACCCAATGTGCACACACACACACACAGTCTGACTAGTCCCTGTAGAGACATATTACCAACATCATGACCTCACTCTAACACTCTAACACTCTTGTCACTGAATGCAATCAAATCCTCACGGTAATGCTCCAAAATCTAGTAGAAAGCGTAGACTGGACAGAAGGATTTGTATCATATACATATGCTATGTATCAATAATGTATATGACATATGTCCTATAATTAAAATGTATTTTTATATTCAAATATATGTGTGATACCTGTAAGGCATATGTGTCCAGTATATGATACATGTGATATATGGTCATATATGCATTTAGAGTACATATACAGACACTTCAGTTAGGTAGGTAGTTTAGCTGTGTATTAGGATTTATTGACAACAGATTGATTCCTGATCAATAAAAAAACAGTAACTCTTGTCCCAGCAAAAACAATAATATGATGTTAATAAATAACTTGGCTGAACCGTAGTGGCAAGAAAATGTCTCCCTCATTGTAGGAGACCTGTTCCATGCAAGGAGAGACAGCAGGTGGCGCCCTTTGCTGCCAAATCCATGTTGAACATCCCTGGAAATAGCATCAGAGCATCTGTAGGCCACTCTCATTGCCTGCAGCCAATCAGCATATACAGTACACTCACACATTCTCATAATCAATAATATTCAGTCCAGTAATCAATCCCCTCTGTCCGAACACACCACTGTTACAGCAAGCCTGAATAAGTGCTAGGACATCGTTCACATCAGGCTCCATCAATCAGGTTGACAACATGACATCATTGTCTGTGATATTGTGTTCTCTTTCTGTGTGTGTGTGTGTGTGTGTATGTGTGTGTGTGAGAGAGTGCTGTTAGACAGCCACTTCAATACAACACTGCATTAATATGTTTCCCTTCAGCTTGAATCAATGCAGCCATAAATTTGTCTTCCCCTGCTTGTCTGTCTCTGTGCACGTGGGGAGCTGAGAAGGAACACAATTCCTGCATACAGAACAAAGGTTCTTTGTGTGCTGATGTTCATTAATAGCTCAGAAGTGCATGCTCACTGAATACACAAACATAATGAAAGCTGGCATCAGTGCCCGTCTCCTTATAGGGACAAATCAGGCAGCTTCCACTACAAGCTGGGCTCATTACTCACTCAGACTTTTCATTTTGGTGTTCAGTATCATTTAAAGGGAAAATTGCAGAACTGGAAACATCCTCTGATTTATCCATTAAGTTCAGGGTTTAGCTTCGGTTATTTTTATTACACGAAGGTAATTACATATATACTGTAAAACATACCACTCAAAAAGGTCATATTATCAATACATACATACACACTGTCCATATATACAGATCAGCCATAACATTAACATAATCTGCCTAATATTGAGCAGGTCCTCATCATGCCAGCCAGAACAGATCTGACTATTTGAGGAATGGACTCCACAAGACCTGTGGCACCAAGACGTTAGGAGCAGTACTGTACGTTTTGAGTTGAGGTTGCATAAATGACCCTTAGGTGCCCATGACCCTGTTGCCCTTTGCACCGGTTGTCCTTTTTGGACCACTTTTGGTAGGTACAGACCACTGCATACTAGAAAAAGCCCACAAGACCTGTCATCTGGACCTTACAATTTGGCCCTTGTCTTAAGCTACCAGGTTGAATTGACTCAAATTGGATTTTTATCAGGGCTGTAAAATCTTTTCAAAAAGTCTTTTTAAATCAGATTTGAGTTCTAGGACAAATCTAGAACCACTTTCAGATGTGGTCTTAGAAAGGATGTGTATCCGATTTGTGGACATGTGACATAAATATGAACAGTCAGAGTTCTTTTTGAATGTAGGCCTACACTTAGTGCTGTTGGTATCAGCTGGGAATTTGGGGAAACTGACATTTCTGTTGTTGGTGATAAGGGCTGCTGTTTCAGGGACAGATTCATTCACATTACAGACAGAAAATGTCACTTACATTTCTTAAGGTGAACCACAAACCAAATCCGAACTGTGCGAAGTGGCCCAGGTCCTTATGCTTGCCAATTTTTCCTGCTTTTAACACACCACTGCTAGAACTGACTGTTCAGTTGCTGTATATACCCCACTCCTTGACAGATGCCACAGTAGATGAAGATAATCGATGGTTTCTGCCATCACCTGGCTGATCAGTGCACGTATGCATGTGTATATGACATACAGTATGTATATCTGAGCAATTATTGCCAGTGCCAGTGTATAATACATATGGGGCATATCATTACACACATACACACATACACATGCAAAACATGCTATTACATGCCTTATACAACTCATTGTTTCTATTGATCCAGTCACAATGAAACTGTACTATTAATATTATATTATATATATATATATGTATATATATATATATATATATATAGCAACATATATACAGTATATGTATATGTATATGTGCATATATGTGCATGTGATATGTATTGATGTTTAAATCAAACCTGTAATGTGTGTGTGTGTGTGTGTGTGTGTGTTTGTGTGTGTATGCAGTATATACACATGCGCATGCGTGTGTTTTCCTGCAGGAATCAGAGAGATGATCCTCAGAGTACCATTACATCACCCTCCGACTTTGCTGATCTAGCTTTGTCCAGGCGCTCGTGCACTAGGACAGACTGTGTGTTCTGCTGCAGATGCTACACACAGGATGCTTTCAACCTTTTAGCTTCCACGACCAGATGATGAATGTACAAAGCTGGTCAGGCTGATTCTAGGCCAGGATTTTCTCCTGCACATGCCATTTAATCTGTCAGCACAGATATTTGGAGCACAAAGGCCTAATGCAACTCTCTCTGAGGGCGTGAGTGGAGAATGGCTGGCCTGAAGCCAGGCTCAGTCACTGTTTCCCCTCTGCCCATTCATTCAGTCATACACAGCGCACGTGTGGGTTTCTGCACCTTCCACTGAGACCTGCTTGTGCCTTGGTGGGCCGTGAGAATTTCCGTGAGGGTTAAAAAAAAAAAAGGTACTGGCCTTTCGCAACACTAACTATCCTAGCACACTGAATCAGTGTACAGGGAGTGCTCACTTTATTTAGAGTGGAACATCTGACTCAGTCAGCTCACTATTTTTGCTAGCTGGCTGTCTCTTAAAATAATGAGATATCTCAGAATAATGATATAGTGTTGCAAAATGTTGCCCCAAAACAATGACTTAGTATCACACAATAATGAGTATCTCAAAATAATGGCTAAGTGTCTAAAAATAAAGACTTAGTATCTCAAAATAATGTGATGAAATAAGATGGTATCTCTAAATAATGTCTTAGTGTGTTAAAATAATGATTTAGTATCTCATAATAATGACTTGGTATCTCAAAATAATGACATAGTATCTCAAAATAATGACATAGTATCTCAAAATAATGACATAGTATATCAAAAATAATGGCTTAGTATCTCAAAATAATGACATAGTGTCTGAGAATAATGACAGTATCTCAAAGTAGTGACATAGTATTTCAGAATAATGACTTAGTATCTCAAAAATAATAATTTAGTATCTGAAAATAATGACCTGGTATCTCAGAATAATGACATAGGATCTCAAAATAATGATATAGTATATCAAAAATAATGACATAGTATTTCATAATAATGACTTAGTATCTCAGAATAATAACTTAGTATCTCAAAACAATGGCTTAGTATCTCAAAAAATTGATGTTTTCTGACCCAACTGACTGCCACAGAGTATGCGAATGACAAATACAGTCATTTATTTGCATATGTGCAAATGGTGCACCATTGCTACACAGAGTATAAGTGTATCACTTGGAGGCCACTCAACAGTCAGATTGTGGCCTTATCATCTGCAAAGTGATACAGCAGTAAACTTCTGACCTGACTTAAAAAGGCTTGCAGTGGAAGAGAGGTTAAAATAAGGCCAACCTAATACAGAATACCTTATTTAAAGCACACACATAATTATCAATCTGTCTTCCTTCCTTCCCCCTCAGTTTTACACTCTGCCTATCTTTCTTTTAGTTTTTATTTCTCTCTTTCTTTGTCTTTTTCCTCCCCCCTTTCAGTTTCCTTCTTACTATCTCTCTCTCCTAGACTCACTCTCTCTCTTTCTCCCCTTTCTCTCTTTCTCTCTCATTATCTGTCTCTCTTCTAATTTCTCTCTCTTCCTCTTACTCTGTCTCAGTCTGGGACTCAGACTAAGCCAAAGCAGAGGATCAGTCAGTAGCACTGTTGGCTCATCAATGTAACATATGCGACAGGTCACGAGCCTAAACACAGCCGTCCCCGCAGGGATCTCTGGGAGAGGAGTGGAGCTGGAGGCCTGTTTGTGGGATCTTCAATACACATTGTTTGAATAGCTCCGCCACATCTTGAGCCAAGCATCTGTTTACGCACATTCCGTTTTCCAACATGCCCCAAGAAAACTCTGACACCAGTAAACATGGAAAGGAGACACTCACACTCATGAGCTCTGTGGACGTGAGCTGGACTTGTCATCAGAGAGGATTTGCATGTGCGTAGTGTGAGGTGATCTGGGCTGCACGTAGGTGTTTTGCCTCGTATCACTGCTCTCTGAACTTGGCTAGATCCAGAGGAAGAGGCAGAGAGAGAGAGAGACTTAATTCTTTCTCAGCTTGTCTCTCTCTCTCTTTCTCGGTCTCTCTCTCCATTTCTGCTCATTCATTGTTCTGCTTCCTTCTTGTACAGAGGTTTTTGGTGTACATGCTTCCCAGCACGCACTGCCTCGCGCTCTTAGCCTAATCAGTAATATGGCTGTCCTTTATGATAAAGATAAACACACATACACACACACTCACTCCTTTCCAACCAAAACAACAAGCCATTGCTTGAACAGTGGAATTCTGCAGAGACAGCGGGTCAGTTCCAACTTTGCCGTCCAGCTGGTCTGACAGTAATTTATCAGTGAATAAAGTGCACAGAACACTTGCTTTCAGAGCCAATAGGTTTCTGGAGCACCAACCTGCCATCAGCTCACAATTTTGAATGATGTTTACAAATATCTGCAAAACAAATTACCTGAATCTGATAAACAGTCTTTAAAGGAAAGGTTTGATGAAAGAATGAATTCACACAGGTTTCCATTTATCCCAAGTACAACTAATAGCCAAGGCATGTTTGGTGTTCGAATTGTGCTTCTTTTGTTTTAAACTGGCAATATGAGGCTAACATTGCTAGCAAATCCTCAAAGTCAATAGTCACCAAAAACAATTTCCGTAACAACATGTCCTCACACTTCTCTCACTGTTTTTAAACCACATTCAGGTGTTCCTTAACGTTTCACAGGTTTGTCAATGTAATTTAGGACGCAGTAAGAGTTTCTGCAAACTATAAATATAAACTATAATCTTAAACTCTAAAAAGGTGTTGTTCTGAATTTAGAACCTTGCCTTTGTAATCTACAATTCCCATATGCCTGCATGATGCTTGTGCACATGTAGAGAAACTAGAATTCAGTTCAGTGCCTATCATCAAAAATGTCTGCCTCTCTGCTTGCCATCAGCAGCCGGAGTCAGAGAGAGCACAATTGGCCTTTCTCTCTGAGAGGTGGGTTGATAGCACTTCTTCCTCATTTCACTCCTGCTGTGATGTTGGTCAGCACAGGTGTCTGTTAGCTGTTGTATCAGGGCTGGGGAGCTACGCTTTCCTAACCGCACACTGGCTACCTAGCCATGCTGCATCAATTCATGAAGAAGCGGTGGCTGTCATATGTGTCGGAGGAGACATGTGCTAGTCTTCGCCCTCACTAGTTTTGGGGGCATTGCTAGTGATACGGGGAGGTCACATAAATGGGGATTGCATAACTGGCCTTCCATATTGGGTAGAAAATTGGTAGAAGATACATCATTTATAGAAATAAATTATATAAAAACAAATGAAAATATAAACTGTCTGCCTCTAGCATTCAGACCTGGATGTCTACTTATTAACATTAGCCTATTAGCTCTCATTTGAAACTCTTAATATGTCTTGGCTGATTAACAGCATCTGGAGTAAGTGAAAAATGGTGCAATGGCTGTATCTGGACTGTATTATAGACTAAGGCTGTATCTGGACATCCCTATGCATCCTTTGCAATCCAGCAAGATGTTGCACAATCACTGAGCATCATCAGAGCCAGAGCCAGAGCCAGATCCAGTATCTGTTGCCTGGTAAGGCATTGTACGCATAACTTCCAATCATCCACACCAGTCACAGGACTAGCTGGGCTGGACAGGGCCTGCTGAGGAGGAGCTCCTTGTTTTGCCCAGACTCACTCACGCATACACTGCCTCACCAGGGCAAGTATGGCAAGAATTCCCTCTGCTCGGCACAAATCTGCTCCGCTCTAAACCCCCTGTTGTGCGGCTTGGCCTAGTTCAGGCAGGGAGGATTGTGGAGGTCCGGAGTGCTGAAACAGTGTTATTCTACAGTTGTTCGCTCGCGGAGAAGAGTACAACGCTCCGGACATATCTGGAATAGCTGTCTCTCAAGGCTTTGTTTCAGACACATAGAGATTAGGGCCACCCAGGGCAATAACAACATGCTGAAAGGCCTCAGTGCTGTTTTGCTTTAGTACATGTGTTTACCGGAACTTCCACTGACTAAAAAGCAGAACAATGTAATAGTGGACTGTGGCTTTTCAATGAGATTATATGTTCACAATGTGTATTTTATTTTAAGCACAACCTGCATTATAATTGTCTGCAGTATTTTGTCTTTCAGGGGACATGATGATCTTGATGGTGAGCTTTCACCTCAGTTGTCTATTTTAGGCTTCTCTCACAAACAGCAGGCTAGCAGCGGATGCCATCAGTCAAGAGGGCTCAAATGGAATCGGAGAACACATGAAGATAAGGTAAGACAAACACATATACTGTCCAAAATTGGACAAACACACACACACACTGTCCAATAACAGGCCTCGGTCCTGTCCCAGAGGAAATGAATCAACAAACAGAAAAGTAAACAATAAGAGCTGTCATCGTGGGAACATAACGATGGGAAACGGAATCATGGGAAACAGAACCCTTTTTTTTATTTTCAGAGGGTTTCCAGGTCCAGTGAAATGACTGTGTCAGTGAGGCTGGAGTCCCACACCCCGCTCCAGTATTGTGGCTTGCTTGTGCAAATGTTTTGTGTGTGTGTGAGTGTGTGAACCTTCCAGTTCTTGTACATTGTTCTTCAGCTTCCCCACGTCTTTCTTCTAGGCTCTGTGGTGGTTTGTGATGTTTTTGGTGGAAGTGCGCTGAGTCCTGCTCGGAGTGTTGTTCCCACGACCTTCTGCCCTTCCTCCAGCCTTGTGGGCCACAGAGGGTCCGGTCTTCTACTGCTAGACCTTATTGCAGTGCACAAGCACAGGAAACCATACTGCTCCATTCACACACATACACTCCTACACACATTTAAATACACCCACACACACACACACACACAAAAGCTAAATCATGACTAGCCCACAACTGGCCTTCTTGTTTGTCATTTTTGTCAGATTTCTTTTTTTTTCTCAGAAGGAACAGTTCAAATATAAACCAGACTCTTTTGGGAACTGTTAAAATTAGGAATCTCAGGACTTGAAGCAAGGGCAGTGACCCAGTCCACATATAGTAAATTCCTAGCATATTTCACTTTTCCACTTATACTGCATACAGTATATGCATACATTCCATACATACATTCCATACATCATTTGAACTGAACAGATAATACATTCTCATTAGATACAAATACAGCAATGAAAACAAGCCGCACTGTTCTTATTTATTTATTTATTTATTATTTTATATATCTTTTTTACTGCCATTTGTAGGAACTGTAGGACACAACATACTTGTGTTATACATTTCTTACCAGACCTGACCACAATATTCAGCATAAAATCGGATAAAGAGCAGAATTCACAGCTCTGTCTATTATGGAAACTTGGCAAAGGCCCTAAAGCAGCAAAGCATCCCCACACCCCCACACTACCATCTCCATGTATTACTGCAGATATGATGTTCTTATTGTGGAATGCTCTGTTGGCTTCACATCAAATGTAAAACAGGACCCCATCCTTCAAAGAGTTCCACTCTGGACATATCCGTGCACCGAACATTACTCCAAAAGGGTTGGGGATCATCAAGGTGTTTTTGACAAATATGAGACAAGACTTGGTTTCTCTTGATTAGCTCTTGTTGGAGCTCTTGGATGAACTTTCGTAGGCCGGCTACTTCTGGAAAGATTTACCAAGACAAGACAACCATATTGATTATTGGTGTTGGGCCTCTGCCTTTAAACCATTTGTACAGTGAACACACACATACACACTTGTGACAGTGAGCAGGGATCCACTTGGAGATAATGGCTCTCAGTGTGGGTTACAAGAGAGTCTCAGAAATGTCACTGTATCTCTTTCTGGACTGATGTGTTTCAGAAAGTCACTTTTGGAATGCAAACAGCAAGCAGCTTGTTGAGACCCTCTAGACTATAGATGGGTTTCTGTGCAGAACCATCGCAAAAGGTACATGTGCAACCAAGGGGGTAGAAAGCAACAGAAAGCAAAAATGACAAAGCAGTGTTGTGCAGTAAACTGCATCAGAGAAGATGGATGGAAAATCCGAGTGGATCACATCCATTTGCCAGAATGCGTAGCAGGTGAAAAGCAAAGCAAACAGATTCAATTCTGCACTCTGCAAAGTCTGCGTTCATTACAGCAGTTGACCACCGTTACAACCTACTGACCAGCTACATTTTTAAAGTGCTCATGTCCTATTGCCTGCGCACACATCCAATAATGTTTGTTATACTGAAAACTCATCTATTTCACTTTGCTGGAAGGGTTCTAAAGCAGCTTTGTGCGAGAATGGGTATGTCTTGCTGCTGGGTTCCCACTACAGTCAAGAAGTGTTAGATGAGAAATACAGAACCGTCACTGAAAGTGAAGGAAGCATGTGGACTGACGTGGTAGTCAGATATTCCACGATGTTACACAAATATGACTAGGGTTATGCAGCAATATGTAGTTCTCTTGTCTGCTTCTTTTTTTTCCCACTATTTTCGTCCCAATTGCCAATTACCCAACCCATGCGTAGTCCCCCCCTCCCATCACCAATGAGGGTGGACTACACGCCAGTGACAGCCAGCACCTTAATGAATGCGATTTAGGGGGGAGAGCACCATCCATCCTGCCCGCTACTCTAACCTTACATAGTGCAGTTAGCTGTGTGCCGAGGCCAAAGTGGCAATGATAGAGGCAACATTCTCCCTATTACAGTCAGTGGAGCAATACAATGATTTTGAAGCTGCTATTTTAAGCTACAAATGCTACATAGTGTTGCTTTGAGTGATGCTTTGATTCAGCAGGGTTGTTAGCAATCAAGCCAGGATGTGTCTTGGTTAATTATTCATAATTATTAATTACATTTTATGAATTGGTTCCTTGAGTAACTAGTGAGGTCATTCGTTTTTCACACAGGGCCAGGTGCTGTTGGGTAACTCTCGTCTGTCCCATAAATGAATGAGTACTGCAGGAATCTAAATTGTATGCACCCTTGACCAAATTGCACATTTTGTCATGTTTTTTTTTTTCTTTCTGGGAAGTAGTAAACACAGTCTATGTAACTAATCAAACCCCAGCTAGCCATAACAGCTACAAGTGTTTTGTGGATTTAAAGAGTCTATCTTCTGTCATACATATATATTTATCAGGTTATCTTCGAAGGACAAGGACTGTATGAGTACACACACATACACACACACCACTGAAAAAGTGATGACTCCTCCCATTTGTTTTTAAGAGGTTCATATGATCTCCTCGTGTTTGATGCTGGAGAACATTGTGTTCTCCATGTCACCTCTCTCTCTGTCAGCGAAACCCTCCAACTAAATCCGTGAACACCCTGTGACCGATCCTCATGTGGAAAACTGATCCTGCAGCAGTCCAAGCATGCTGGTTGTGGGATCGGATGAATACAGGCAATGTGCAGGTGTACTTTGGGTGAAATCCAACACTTGAGCCAGGTAGCATTGGATGACCAGAATGACCCTGCCGTCCTGCCAGACACACAGAAATGAACGTCAGACTGAACATCTACATAGGCACAGGTTGCATAAGAGGCATTCAGAATATGCATCCTTAATAGCTTGACTCAGCGCTTCAGTTCAGCTCGACTCTGCACTTCTGATGTGTTCTCTCAATGGGACAGGGCTGCGGCACTGGGAGAGCAACAGGCCGAGCTTATGTAACAAAGCCTGAAGCCTTTAGGCCAGACCTCCTTTCCAGAAACCAGGGCAAAGCAAGACCGTGGGCAATGTGGCTGGAGATCAGTGGTGCACAACCTGATCTGCCATGACAGCAAATAGTGGCGTAGAGCATCTCGCCTGCCCTCAGCGAAGTCTCGTTTCACAATTGTGAAGCACACTGATGTACAGTAGCAAGGCAGGACAACACAGCCTTGCTCTTTTGACTTCATCAAAACAACAGTATGTTGATCAATCTCAGTTCGAGAGGCACAGCTGAAGTGTTGGTCAGGAGATTGGTCGCCAGTTCAATCCCCAGTTGGAGGCCCGCCATCACTCAGTGGGATGCTAGCAACTGTGAATGTCTGTTACCTGACATTACATTTAGCAGTTAGTCAATGATGTGTTATCAGCAGTTTAAAAGATACAGAGAAAGCTCTCTCTTTCACTCACACACAATGTCTGTTTGGAGAATGAGTAGAAAATATTTGCATTGCATCCAAAGACATTGAGTTTCAAATCAATAATCAATCAGTTCAGATATGTTTATATTGCGCTTTTCACAATGAATGTTGTCACAAAGCAGCTTTATGCATCCGGATCCGGTTCCAAACCTTCTCTGACCAAGCCAAAGGCAACAAGAACTGAGAAGAAGGAACCTTAAGAGGACCCAAAGACTCAAAAGAAGCATCTCAAAACATGGGAAAGAGAATACAGAAATTAAAGAAAGCAAAGGGGTTTACACAGCAGGAGAGCCTGGACCAGGGGGTAGGCAGGCAGCAGCACCCAATCACAAACAGACTTGCACCTGCATTGAAATGATGAGACAGTGGTTTTTAATAGCCACTGACTATTTTATTTATGTATTTTTATTTTCATATTGGCATAAAAAATGCAAGGAGATTATTTGATATATATACACCATCAAGGCTGTTGATTAGTAAATGAGTTAATGTTTCTGTGATATTATTCATTAACATAGTTGCATGGGTTCAAAGATATTAAGATATTAACTCCTCCCACATACATACACATTGTGACTAACTCATATCTGTACAATTGTCCTAGAACTTGCCACAACATCAAAACCACAACTATCATCCCTGTGTCTCCAGTGTCCTCTTTTTTGAAAGCCAAAATATAGTGACCCTAGTATTTCCCTTATTACTGTTTATGTCTTACCTCCATTGAAACTTCCATTAAAACTGTTTTTGAATCAACATCACATCTGACAGGATTTCATTCAGTGATTCATTTGACAGGATTTATGTGGCATGTATGTGGTAATTTTGTGCGAAGATTTATTCCATAATCACTACCTATGCGCAGATTATAGTACTGAATGTCCTCTGTGCTTTTCTGTTCTCACACATGACTTTGCTTGCGTCATTAGTCATAATGCAAGAAACCTTTCAGCCACCTCTACCATGTCTATGTCTTTTAAATGGGGAACTTGAGTACTTCAGCAATGCGTTATCATTGCATTATTAGATTTAGATTTTATTATACAGGATAATTTGTTGTTTAGATCATAACAACATATATATATATATATATATATATATATATATATATATATATATATATATATATATATATATATGGGCTGTAAAGTAACCTGTTTGAAAAATTCCAGAAGGCCAATTCTGCAAGTACAAAGAAGTCCTAAGTCTTAAGGAGGTCATCTGTGGTGTTTGGTTTGTTGTGGGTTATCCTTTGTGTTTCTTTGTGTTTGTGTGTCCTGTGCGTGGACCTGCCATGGAAACTTTGAGCCACAGGTCTGAATGGTATTACTAACAGACAATCAGCTTAATGCTTTACCTACTTTACTCACGCTACACATTGCCCAGGAATACGCCAAGCAGCTTTAGCCCCTGCCAAACACATTCCAACTGGTCAAGCTTTACAAAATACTCAAGGAGCCAGCTGTGGTGACCTTTATTTTTAAGTCAACCAAACAATCAAGCCTGACCCGCTTTCCCTTGTTAGTTCATGTTCCTGCTCATATTATAGAAAATAAATGTTTTGCTGTGATCATATATATCAACATAATTTTGCTGCCTCTTAAAATAACTTCTGATTCGTCTCCCCCATTTTTCCACCATGCATCTCTGGGAAGAGAATAATATTAAATAGGTCAATATAAGTGCTTGTGCACCTACATTTGGGCATCTGAAGTACCTACTAAGCCACAAAGTATGAGATAACACAATTCTGTTGGATTACGTGGGCTGCTTTTTGCTTCCTTTCATACATAACAGGTGCACACATTAGAATTCTACTGCCATCTATCTTGAGAAGTACTTTAATGAAAACGGTTATGTTTTCCATGGCACAGATACCTCGGACCATTCTGTGGCAGTCTATGGGAAACCTCAGAAGATAAACCAACGGTCTCCTTAGAGGCGTGACACTTCTGGCATCTTTTCAGGCAAGTCATTGTTATTGTAGCCTGTAGCCTGCATATGTGTTATGAACATGTAGCTGCTATTTGTTTAGTTTTTTTATTTCATTACTACTATAAGTGAGTTTTAAGATAATCGTCACTTTTTTCAGTGCGTAAATCGAGTTGCCACTCCCATCTCAGTCATTTTTGCTGAGATTTCTTATCCTGTAGTAAAATTACATTACTCCACCTTCCCATGTAAAACGAATCCCGTCGGAACAGGGCTTAAGTTTGGTAGTTGAATGTCTAACCGGCTGTGGGGAGCTTGACTAAAATTTGTAATGTCTAAAACTTTGTTAGTTTCTGTATTATGAATACAGAACAACTTCAGATTTGAACATGCATGTGTCATTAGTGAAACAGTGAAATGTTGAAAATTGAAATTGTAGTGTAGTGTGAATAATGCATCGCAAGCGGGACAGAGGGCACTCTACCATTACCTGCATACACACATCCTCTCATTTACATCAAACCACAAAAGAGCAAAGAGTGAATGAGGAACTCTTTGAGCTGATGCAGCTGATGAACATGCGCTCTGAACAATTTTCTGCCCTGATTTCCTCTGCGGTAAGTCATGCAGATACGGCCCATGCTGCCATTAACCAAGACCTTGCCAGTCTGGATCAAGACATGCACTGTTGTTAGGACACGAGAGAGGTCTTTTGAATGGACCCTAAGGCTAGCTAAATGGGCTTTAAAAGGGTAGTTTATCAACAAACAAGCTCACCTCAAACTGATCAGCCAAGACGTCTAGTGTCTGAAGTTTGCTAGAATAGTTATCTTATCATTCTATTATACAGAAATCAGTGGTCTCCAACCCTGCTCCTGGAGAACTACCTTCCTGCAGGTTTCAACTCCAACCCAAACCTAATCCAAGACTTTTGAAGTGGTGGTGACGTCACTGGAAAGATACCCACTCTTGCGATTTCGGCACAAGACTTGTGTGCTTTTTCAGTTCTTCATGGAAATGAATACTAATTATAAAAACTAACCATTTTAAACGAACTCTGCTCTGGAGGCTTAGTTTTCTGCCATTTTCATTGTGCTATTTTTTCTCTAAATTCCCACGTTGTATTTGCACACAGAACTGTGGGTAACCGAGGGCTGGGAAGGATATTAATTAGGCTAATCTTGCTCCTGGGGGTCACAACATATAAAAACAATGTATGGTCCATGAATCACGTTCCAGTGATCAACAAATGAAGGGTATTTTTCATCGTACAATCAATTTTACCTTAACTGAGCATTCAGAAGCTTGCCTTCTGAAAGGCATTACCACACAAAAAAGCTGATTAATATAAAATAAAATGGTTTTATTGAGTGATGGAGCAGAGCAGGGCCTAAAACACAGTCTGAATGCTGTGTAGAGCTCCTTTTATTCAGCTTATATCTCTTGCTTTTGCGTTAGTTCTGCTTCAAAGCAGGAGAGAAATGCCAATCAAGAGTGCTGGCTGTAAATATTAGACAGTTAGCGAAGTATTCTCCTTTTATGCAATGCCACCAGCACTGGGAGGGTAAAGGCTGGCATGTGCTTTCTCTGAATCAGACAAAGCCCCAGTGCATCCTTTCAGAATGCTACCTGCTAACTGTGTTTATCAGCTAACAGACGTCTGCGATGGCCAACATTGTGCTGTGAGAGGTGGGAGTAGGGAAAGGATCGTGTTGTCCTCTCAGAGAGAGACCAATTACACTCTCTTGGACTCTGATGACCACTAATGGCTGGGGCATCTCTGGGGATCTTTTGTTTTTCATCATCGACGTTGCTGGGTGTTTGATAGAACACTCCATTTTAGTATCATACAAACATGTTTAACACTTTACACTTCTCTAGGAGTTCAAAAATGTGACATGCACTACATGTCCAAATATTTGTGGACAACCCTTCTAATGAATGCATTCAGCTAATTAAAGTTGCACTTATTGCTGACACTGATGTGCAAATGCAGACACCACTTGTCTAGTCCCATAAGTGGAGTACTGCCAACAAAGTAGGACTTTCTGGAGCAGATAAGCATGAACCTATGGGCACCATGCTGCCTAATGCCAGGTGCGGGCTAGAGGGGTAGAAAGCCCCCCAGCATTGAGCTGTGGAGCAGTAGAACTATGTTCTCTGGAATGATGGGATGATGCTCCATTCAATACTTCTGGGATGAGTTGGGGAGCAGTCACTCTGGTGACTAAAAGCAACCAAGTTGGAGAGACAGTTACCCCAACAAAAGCAGGATAAACTATTTTTAATACTCTTGATTTTAGAAGAAACAATGAATGAGTGGGTGTCCCAATACTATTGTCAATATAGTGTATGTGTGAAGATTTAGGCACGCAGTTTGCAATGACTGCGGTGGCATTAGCTTCCTCTGTTTATTAGTAGTAGCCATTATTTCTGTAGCTGGTGGTAAACTAAAGAAACAAACTTCAATTTTTTTTTTAATTGTTTTTCGAAAGTTTTTAAGAAAGTGAGATTCAGGACAGCACCCCTGACAGTCTACTGCAGTCAGGATCTCTGATCATCGCTGCATACTCTCTGTTTGCTGTGATTACCTGACACTGTAAATATACATTTCCCGGACATGGGAGAGAGCCAAAGGGGAAGAGATACAATGGAGTCTTTAATTAGATCAAGTCCAGGGAATGTAGCGTTCGGGAAGACATGGCCCTTCTGCTGCTGCTGGACCGGGGTTTCATCGGAACTGAGCATCAACACAGGCCTTGTGCATGTGTGTGCGTGTGTCTATGTGGTGGGTGTAAGTCCAAAGGTCCTTGTGACAGCATGTATGGGTGCTAGGAGTGCTTTCACACTGTATATGCGTGAGCAAGGGCAATATGTGCGTATGTAAACATATGGAAATTACGCAGATAGAGGGCACTCCTGGGGAGCACATATTTCCTCGCTCTGTCTCAGCCCTGATTTTTCTGATTAGCCGCCCGTCTCTTATCTTTCTGTTCCGTCTGGGGAGATGTCGCGTCCCCTGCTTGGGTCCAATTTTCCATCCTTTGTTCTCAGCCAAACACTGCTGAATATTTCATCCCCACGGAGCAGGCCTGGGGCCGATGGCAGGCCAGAGATCATCTTTCCGAAGCTGAGGAGCAGGAGCATGACCTCAGTCATGGGTCAGCCATGTCTCTCACGTAGGCTTACAGTGAGCAGGAGAAAGGGTGGGTAAGGTTGGGGGGGGGGGGTCTGTTACGCCGGAAAAGCTGCTTTGTTGTGAGAGTACCTGATGTGCAGACAACGTTTAGCCCACATTCCTCTGGAAATTCATAAAGCATACAAAACAAAGCCATTTTCTGGATGAGCTCTAATTAAACCTGAGCAGATCTATCATTTCAGGATGAGACGATGCCTGATTTCCGAGAACAATGAGTCAAGTTCCTATGGGAAGTTTGTACAAAATTCACAGTAAGTGTACATAAAAACTGTTTTTCCAGATTAGACTAAGATGAAAAGGGGAACGTGGCTTAATTCTGCATTAGCACACGCTGTTCTCAGGGCCCTTTTTCCTCCCTGTGATTCATATTTATGTTAATAGAAAACACTATTAGCAAAGCAGCACCCTCTCATTATGTCTGTGTGTGTCATAAGCTTTAAAGTGTGTTGTCCATTACTCAAGCATAGTGGTTTCCAGTGGCTGTTCTTCAGGCACTAAAAGCCTCTACTGAAGAAACCACAGTTAGGGTGTGACCAGAAGCTGTGGCAACAAGGCATGTTTTCCATGGTTTTCAACCAATGCAGAATTAGGTCGTCAGACTTGTTTATCTGTTGACAAAAGAGAAACAAACTAAGAGTTACCCCAGTGAAAGCATTATCCATTGTTTATACAGTTTGCAACACATTATAATCCTTACGTCTATGACTTCCACAGTATGACAGCTTACTGCCGGTTACAAGCTATCAAATTCTCTTATGCTCTACAAGGGCAACAATGTTAACATATAGAGATGAGATTGAGTATATGTATGTAAAACTCAATAAATATTTGATCACAGAAAAAGAGGAAATGAGACTGTGGACAATGGCCAGCTCTCTTGTTTACACACGCATTGTTGGTGCAATTGCAAAGTATCTAATGTCCATGACCAGAGTGCCAGAGCAATGCCAATCCAGCAGATACAACAAATACTCCAAATTTGTTAGCCAAACTTACAAGTCAACCTCAAAAATGGTAAAATCTCTACACCAGTACCAAGAGGGAGAAACCCAACTGCCAACTGCCATGTTTTCAAACTGCAGTTCACAGCAATGGTACTGAAGAGTTCATTGCACTTGCAGGGAAACAATGCATGCAAAGTCTGTTACATCAGCTAACAGATGCCTAGCTACTATCACACCGAGTAATGGGGGGAGAGGGAGGGCCATCCTACATACTCAGAGAGTGAGGCCAATATACACATATAGCTGTGGCATCATCAGGGATCGAACTAATGAGCTCTCTGTGATAGGGTCAATGCTTCAAACTGGTGGTGAAAACCACTGGCTGACCGTTGTACCACTTAGGACCACAGCTGCACATCTTTTTTGACTTATCTGAGTTGGGTAAATATGGTGGCCTGGTTCTAAGCTAAAATGTAGTCTGTTACAAGCTACAGTGGCCTCTGCCTGGGTCTGTTTAGCTTTATTGTGTTTACTACATTAGGGACTATGTGCAAAAACATTCATCTCAAAAAGCAAAAGATGGTCTGCACCAAGGTCAACTAACTACACCATTTCCATCTAGGTGTGATGATCGCTTTTTACTGTTGAGATATTGGCCATGGAAAGCTGCATCATTGTTGGGATTTAAGCTTATGATGAGCAGGCACTTAGACTGTTGCACCACTCTGAAGCCACGTAGCATTACCATTGAGGAGCATTGTGTGTGCTATGTGTGCTTACAGAAATGTATGTTTTTAAAACATAATTATTTTAATTGTATCCAAACTTTATGGGCCATGATTGGCACAGCTTGGTTTATAAATCCTGGCAAAGGCACATCCTTCCATGGACGAGAGCCTGAGAGCAAAAAGTCCTCACTGTGTCTGGTAGGGTATACTTGGAGGGAAAAATTCAGTTCAGATGATTCAGTAAGGCAGCCCACATTCACTGCTAATTTTACTGTACTCTTTGACCCTGAACGTGCCAATTCCACCCCCCCACCCAGCTTACATAGCTCCTTTTAATGCCAGTAGAGTGGCTAATGTCAGGAAATGGCTATTTACACAGCGTCTATTAAAGGGTTGTGTCTGCCTGACATAATGAAAAGTTCTGAGTCTAAGAGCCTCAAAATGATCCCGGCTGGAGTTCCTTTAATACAGAGCCATCTCTCTGCTGATGCTGTGCATGTCAGGGTCAGCGTGCTGTCCTTTGACTGGATGATCTCTGCTGTGCCAGGATCAGATAACCAGCCTGGTGTCCTGTTACTAATCTGTTAATCCACTTGGCAGAGGGTCTTTTCCATCTCCATCCTTACATAAGCCATTTCCAGGCAGGTTCACTGTACAAACACAAACAAATCCATCCCCACTTTAAAACTTTTAAAACTTGCACACAGAATGTGGAAATAAAGTGCCATTTCAGTTCCTCGTGTGATCCTCATTTCTTTTAATGACAACATTTAATGTCATAATTTAATAAAAAAAAATATTAACCAGTAATTGCATGTTAATTAACAAAACTATATAAAAAAATAAAGTACAAAGTAATCAATAATCAGAGATACAAGTGAAAAAGGTTATCTCACATTAATGGTAGATTCATTAATTAAACTTCAGATATTATTGCATATATCTGTTACCTGTATTTTTATTATGGACTACATTCCTGCATGTTACATATACATATATATATATATAGAGAGAGAGAGAGAGAGAGAGAATATAATCCTAATACTTTGAGCTAAAATGAGTTAAAAATGAAGGCTATCCACATCTTTAGGTCAACGTCTCAGAAGTGAAATGTAAAATCCCCCCCAAGTACAACTAAGCAGCTTGAAAAGCTACAGATCACGTTTAATGGAGGACTAGCCTCAGTCCACCGAGCCTCGGTTAAATTGGGACTGTTTTGACCGTCAGACCAAAGATAAAAACACCTCAGAGACTTTAAATGATCTAAAATATTTGGATATTCGTCACCGTGTCAGAATTTAACCCACGCGAAGATCACTAAAACCTCTTGCAGGAGCTATTTATTCATATATTTTTACAGCCTGTTCCCGTTCGCGTCTTTAAACACTGGCACTACATTTCCCAGACGCCTCCAGTACACTACCCTCTTACCGCATCAAACCTCAACGTTTCTTCTGCTTTTTTAATAGACTAATACATCGTTATATATGCAAGGTGCACATTTATAAATATAACGATTAAGGCCAGTGTGGTGTGTGTTGTGGTTTTAATTTCTTTATCACACAATTTGGCTGTTTTCCGACGTTTGTTGTAGTTTTCCCATGATGCTCTGTGCTGGTGTATAAAAGGCGCTCGGGCTGGCCGCTGTTCATTCACAGCGAGCCGCTCTGAGAGACTTCAGTGAGTGGAAAAACGTCCTGATTTAAAGCGCCGAACAGAGCGATTCTCCTCTGGTCTGCTTCCTTTACGGATGGTGAACTACTCCGTTGAACTTCTGTTGAACAGTCACTGTTTTGGTTGTCAGACAAGAGCTAAAACCCCCTTTTCCTCCGCGGAGATCATGCGTGACACCGAGGAGAGGTAAGGACGCCGCACGACGCAGCGCGGTCCTCGAGGGGTCGAGTTAGTTAGCTAGCGCCAGCTGTGTTAATAACAACAGTGCATTTAATAGCTTTGTACATGCACAAGCAGAGCTGGGGTATAAGGTTATTTCTTGCCGGGCTGGGGGGGGTTGGGGGGCTGTTTGTGTATAAGGTCCAGCAGCCGCGGGCCGTTAAGCAGAGTGTAGCAGCTACGTGCTGCTGGAGAGGACCTCTCCACAGGATGTGCTCCTCACCCTTCACCTCGCTCAGAGGTTTTCAGCGGCTGGCCGATAACATGTACGCTACTTTACCTCGGTTTTACTCAGAAAGGTCCTTTCTCATAAGTTCTGTCTGAGTTGAGCTCCCTCTGATGAGCTCTTCGGGGCTGCACAAGGTGTTCCCGTTGGTCGAGGTGCTTCTGGCAGCCTAGCCTAGCTAAAGCCCCTCACTGTGCCCTAGCTAGCTGCCTCCCACAGGATGACTTCGCCTGTATTTAAGCCCCTCGTTGATATCAATAGTGTAGGTGACCCCGATATGGCCTGCACATTAAGCCTCTCTCCGTCAGCCTGGTCTGAGACTGCTAGCTCAATCTCGTCCTCAGACGGTCGGAGATGTGTCGGTTCACTCCGACTCGCTTTCGGTTTAATCGGCTTTGGGGAGGAACAGCAGAGAACAGCCCGCTGCAGAGGAGCAGAGCTGCTGCTGCTGCTGCTATGAATAACTCAAACATGAGGGACAGGCGTCCTGTAGGTGTCCCAGGCTTCGGTGCAGAGGGAACAGCGTGCTGCTCTGGGCTGATGTTCCGGTTCAGCAGAATCAAAGCGGGTCCCCCGGCTGTTCATTAGGAGTGTTCGGACATCGCTGCGGTTCAGGTGGATCATCATCATCATCATCATCATCTGCTGCTGCTGCTGCTGCTGCTGCGTCTGTCTGTGTTTGTGATTCTGTCATCTGAGGGGAAGGGAAAGGGCTCGAGCTGGTAACCATTACATCACCTCAGGTTATTATAACCTCAGATTGAGACATTTCCACACCTTGGACAAACTTGGTCTGGCACATTTTGGGACTTTTAAAGTCCATCAAGCTCCAAAACAGGAGTCAATCAGTGAATCTGCCTGGCTGAGTAGTCCAAGCAGTTGAGAGAGTGAAGAAACTGGGCTGCATAAGCAGCTAGACTACACTGTGCTAGATCTGAAGTAGGTGAAGGATTAAGATTTCCTGGTAGGGAATGCTAGGAGAGGAGGATTCTGCCTAGGTTGGATTAAAAAAAAACAAATTACATAAGGAATGTGTCTTGGGGATTACATATCCTGTACTTGTTATAAAACAGCTCTGTGAAAGCCTATAGGTTATCCATTAGGAGATCAGGTGTCCTTGAAAATGGTCACCCTTTATGCAGAGCCAGGAATTTTGCATTTAAGGGACAATGCTTTATAACAATCCAACCCTTTCAGATTTTTCTATCTTAAAGTGCAGGTCACGCTTCTCAAATTCATCTCTTTAAATATTGATGAAATACAGTCTCCTTTGCCTGGATTAAGAAGCCGAAAGCTTTAGTAAACAGCCGAGAAGGAGTGTGATTGTTCTCGGTGTAACAGTCTTAACCCTCTGTGACTGCCGCAGTTTAACGTTATGGCTGGCTGGAAAACGCACCTGGTTCACATTTACTTCCTGCCTCTTCATACATGCTGCACATTCTGCCTTTGAGTCTCATGACTTGGCACAATTCCCTGGGTCTGCCTAAAATTCCTATGGAATTTTTAAAGAGCTGAGCCCTCACGCCTGTGTCCCACCAACAACAAAAGTGTGTTCTGGCTTCCAGCTGTCGCTCAGCACTTGTTTTTGCTGCTGCACGTTCGTTTGTAATGCAGGAAACGTTTCGCATGTCTCTCGTCAAGGATATGTCCAAAAACCTTGCCAGTCGTTGGAGAGGTTGGCAACCCCGCTGCCATGGCTGCCCCTCTGTAGCTGAGCCCCGTTTTCCTGGAAGACTCGAAGTTTCCTGTTTTGGAGCTGAACCTTTCCTGGCTGTCTGCCGACCTTTCTCTTTACTTCTCCCCCCCCACCCCACCCCTCTGTCTCTATCGCTCTTCGTAGTAACCTTGGCCAGTGTGGCATCTAACAGATAATTACTGCGCAAATAATGAAGGGCAATGAGCGCTCCGTGCAACAAAAATAGCCTTTGTAGACTTTCAAGCAAACTTCCCCTCTCAGCGAGTGCTCCCAGACCCCGTTCAGTCAGAGGGAAGTTTGCATGACCTTGCCTCAGCAGTTTTGTACTGCTGCTTGCTTCTGCGTTATTTCACTTTCTATTTTATGACCTGCTGATAAATGCAGTGTATGCAAATGGTGGCATCTGTTGCTGCAATCATGTCCTCATCTCTCAAGCATTAGGTAAACGAAGTGAGGACAGGACGGGATGGGAGGGTACATGTAAAGGTTCTTGCGGTGGAGTTCTAGCTTACCGCTACCATTTTAACATCCGTAATGTTCATTTACTGTCCGGATTCTTTCAGGTGCTCACCTAGTTCCCTCTCTGACTGGGAGCACGTAACCAGGGCCACAGCTGGGAGCTTGTTTTTCTTAAATGTCTGAGCCAGCAATACTGAGAGGAGGGTTAGGGGGTGTGAATGTCAGAGGTCGAGAGTGTTGCCTTTCAAAACAAGCTGGCATTTCAGTCACTGCCACTTGCAGCTCTATAAGCGGGAACAGGGGAAAGCTGTACGAATCAGGTGCTCCGGGGAGGTAGGTGTGGTGGGGGGTGTAGCAGCTGCTGACTTCTAATGTCATGAACATTTGTCCACTTTGAAGTGCCGTTTATATTTCACCCGAGTCAGTAAGCTGGACAGGCGAGCTAGTTTCTGGCCGTAAACATGGTCGCTAGAGAGCAAGTAAATGAATTTCAGACCAAAACAGATGTGCAGCAGCAGTACAGGCTGATCGCTCGCCAGCCGGGTCGTGGAATGACCAGGAGACTCTGCACAGTGTAATGCTTGTTTTCCGCCTCATCAACCTGGTCTCCTCTAGCTTTGATGTGGTCTCTATGCAGATTGGGTAGCCGTGGCTACCTGTCCGGTTGCCAGAGCAGCAAGTGTGCAGCTCCTCCCTTCCCTTTGTCTGCGGAGCAGGCTGGATCTAGCACCTCTAAAATAAGCACTGTGCTTTGAAAGACTTGTTTTCTTTCGCCACTGGGCTTCAGATAGCCCCTCAGAACCTGACCAAATTTGGCATGTCTTCAGGCGGATGGGCTGGAGCCAGTTTATTGGCTTCAGTAGCGGTTTCTGTGTATAATAAATTCCCTGAGCCTTTGGTTGGAGCACAGCTTGCTCTTAGGCATCTGATGCATCACACAAGCCAGTGAGGGTTGTCTGCTTTGCTCTGTGTGTAAACAGATTTTAAATCGCAGGGTGTATTGAAATGAATCAGAATGTGGCCCCTCGTTGCCGCAGACCGGACGACTTTGAGAGTGTGACCCCTGTTATTGCAGTGAGTGAGGGCTGATGACCACTATAATTTCTGGCTCTGAAACCCAGAGCTGTAACCCAAACCGGCAGCAGTGCTGGTTCCCAGCCGCGCTGCTATTTAGGGACATGTTTACAGATCACGCGCTTGTTTGTAATGAGTGCGTCTCTACCAAGCACCAGTGCTCTGCTCTCGTTTCCTCATTACCACCAGAGTCTGGGGCATCCGTCGGTCAGAAATGTGAACCGTCTGGCACCTCACTGAGCTGAAAAATCGTTAAAGAACTGAAAGCTCTGAGCGCTGATCTTGGAGCAGATTAGCCCAGGCCACACAGAGCATGATTAATCATGTGCTGGCCCCAGATCAGCACTCTTTCTATAGAATGAATGGGCTCTGCTGTTCTTCCTGTTTAAGCATTTGGTGAGGGGGAAAATATTTTTGGACCCTCCTTTTCTTACTTTTTAGCCTATATTCAGAGTCCTACATTCAGTCTTGGCCCTTTTCACTGTATTCAGCATGCTTTCCTGGTGTGATGTGCAGTACTCACAGCTCCTTATCAAAAGGGGGCCCATTGTTAATGTATTGGTGTGATAACAGCAGTCTGGACAATTGTTATAACACTCTGGACACAGTGTAGGGTTTTTTCAGGGTGTCTGAGGTCCTGATAAGGCTTGGAAAAGTGAAAGAGCAGGAGAGGGCTTGGGAGGAGAAAATGTTTTGGAGTTGCCTGGAAGGCATTGGCACTCAGGGCTTCATGCATTTGGCATGATGTGCTACACTCATGACTGAGAAGTGCCTGCACAGTTGGCACTGCGAACAAAGTGTTCAAGAAGTGGGGGGTTGCTTTGCAGAAGGTGAGATGTTGCAGCAGGGTGTTGCTGCTTAGCCTTTCTATGTGTAAGTGGTCCTGAGTTGCTGTGTAGCACAGGCAAAAGGCATGACATGAGCACTGTAAATTCTCTGAAGCTGTACTGGTTCTATTCCCTCGTGGGCTCACTTGCACACTGCCCAGACTTTGTATTAGGGGGGGAATGGCCAGATAAAGTACCCGACACTGCCTGGACAACTGGTCTAGGCATTTGCACTCACATGCACAGCTCCTCCAGGTAAGGTCTGAAAAGGTTCTAGGCTATGTCTGAAAGGGCTTAAGTGTTACTCATCAGCAATAACAGCCTTTTTTTTTTTTATGTCCCCATCTTTGTCCAGCTCTTCTCTGGTGGGTTCCAGACTGCACTGCTCCAGGCAGCAGGCTCCAGGGCCTCTGTGGTGCTCCTGATGCCCCTCACCCACTAACGAAGATCCCGGGTGGGCGAGGGACTGGAAGGGATCTCCCTCTGAGCGTGTCTCTTCACAAGGTAAAATGTTCACATGCACTCTGCCAAAATGTTAATAGATAAGCCAGCAGTAATCATATTTAAACTGGCACAGAACCTGAATGGAAGTGGGTACAGTTACTTTCCACTATACTGTGGTGTCCCCATGTGATCCACTTCTCTATACATCCAAAAATGAGCATCTGAATACATGCCTTGCGTTTATTTGCTACCGCAAGGTTTCCAACGCATAGGATACAGAAGACCCTTCAAAGCCAGAGAGGCATATCTGACTCACTGTTTCAAATGTAGTGTTCTGATACTGACACCTTTTTACAGGACATCATTGAGTAACTGGGTAACAAGTGTGGTCTATTGAGAGCTACAGAACATAAACATCCATGCTTTAAATGTAAGGGTTGCATAAAGTAAACAAATATGGTCAAATAGTTTTTATACAGCAGTTAAACTTGGGGACTGCGATGGGCCTGCTCCCATAGGGATTTGCGTGACTTGTCCTAACAGGCTGCGGGATATCTTTGATTGGTCAGCATGCTTATAGCACACTCAGTGGAAAACTGATTTATCATAATGCCCATCTTCTGACTAGGGGTGCTTAAAACAAGTAATGCTTGATGTAGCAGGCATGTTTGTAAGGAGATGGCACTGACTGTACTTTCTTTCATAACACAGGAAGGCACTGTCTACTTCCTTGTTTACTGCATTGTGTTTAATTGTTCGCAGCCAGCACTGTCTGTTCTGCACTGTTTATTTAAAAACAGCTCTTGCGCTTAAATCTTATTTATTGCCTATCTGACATGCTTGACTATGTAGGTTATGGTTGAGAGTGAATATTGCAGGGCTTTGTACTGACTGTGAACATGACTCCATTTGACTGATAAGGATCTGTCTGTGCTCAGTGGTCAGACCCTGAACGAGCACAGCTGATTCTTTGATGTTGCGAGTGTGAGTAGAAACAGTGTCTTGATGCACAAAGAGGCTTTTGCTGCAGACAAGCCGTGGAGGCTATTCTGCAAGAGTTGCCGAAGAGCGGAGGTCAATGAAAAGTTGCTTGTTTGTATCTCAGCTTTGTAGCGTTAACATTCATTACCCTTATGCATACCCGTGCGCACACACACCCTGCAACAATAATGCAGGATGAGATGGAAGCCACAAATGTAAAACCATCTGTGCTACTTGTGCTGCTCCCCACACCCAGTATTACCATAAACAGCAGTAATATTTTAATCAGATATTATCAATTATGACACAAATGGATACTGCCTAACCCTAACTAAGGTCTTAATTGGTGGAGAGAGTTTCATGTAAAGCGCTCTACCTATTTAATAAGCTTCCGGTCATACTGAACTGTGGAGTCAGTGTACCGTTACATGTATATAAAATGCATGATCACGACATGTAGCTTACGTAGCCGTATTTGTGTATGTGCTTATGCTGGACCGTAGGGGTCACCAGTGGCTGTGCTCAGACATGTGACTGACTCGGGAGGCTAAAAGGGTTGGAACCAGACTGCTTACTTGCACCTGTGAAAGGGCCTTTTGTCAAAGCCAGATGGTGACTGGTTGTCTTTTTGCCCCATCCAAACAAGAGCTCATTTGTCTAGGCTGCGTGTGTCTAAACGCTAGCAACAGTGGGTTCAGCCAGTGTCCTTTTGTATACAATCGGGCCAGAAATGTATTTATGTATTTTTTTTACACAGCATAAAAGTTTCTATCCATTCTTGTGTTAACATTGCTTGCCCATGCTTTAGGAAAACGGGTTTGCATGCACATGCAAGTGCCGTGTGCATCGATCAGCCTGTTTACTGTTGCTGTTTTCATTTAGGACGACAGGTTGACCGTGACTCAGACAGGGTCAACAAGTGGAGCGCCCCCTATCCTGCACTTTCAGTACCAGCTGAGTGAACGACGTTTCTCCTGCTGGGACACTGTGCTGGCGGGCGACTGCCTCTATCTGGAGATCCCCAGTGGGGCTTTGCAAGAGGGCAGCAAAGAGGGGTATGTACAAACCTACAGAGCTGTGAACATGTTCTGTTGCTTAGTATTGCTACTGCCATTCAAAGATCACTAATTTGACTGGCATTCAGAACATGACCACCAATTATATTAAATGAAGGTCAGATTATGTTTAGTGAAATCATAAATGTGTTTAGAAAGTATCTACAGCAGTGTCTTTCTAAGTGTTTAAACACAGAGGGTAAATAAAGGCCACCACACTCAAAAGTAGTCTCTAAGGGTGACTTTCCTCTAGTGTTGAGGTTCCTGTTCCCATTGGTCTCCTGAACTGAAAGCTGTATGACTGCAGATGTCTCTCTTCCTTGAATATAAATGCAACTTGAGATTCCACTCATTAGAAGGCAACTCGCATAACCAACAGTGGTCCAGTCTTCTCAAATCACCTTCAGGGGTAGTGTGCTGAGCGCATTGTTCTGGGCAGCCGGAGTGGCCAGTAGCTGTTAGTGAGCGGCTAATTTAGCTCTGCTGCAGCTGCCCCTGCATTATTATGCAAGTTACTGATTATGTAAAACTTGCATGCGTCATCATTGTGTCTGTGTCTTTCTTTGTGCTGCAGGCTTACCAGTCTGTTGGAGTTCGCAGAGGAGAGGCTGAAAGTCAGCCATGTGTTCCTGTGGTTCTACCAAACCAGGGAGGATCGATGTAAGCTTTTTTATTATATATATTTTTTATTTATTAATTAAAAAAAAACCTCTTGGCCCAACTCTAGGTTCCATTCCTATGAATGTCACACCTAGGGGGCACTTGCAGGACCAATTTTATGTTCATGATGCTTTAAGCATTATGGATGATCAGATTTGCATCTATAAATCTCTCAGCAACAGTTGATTAATGCTTAGAAGGGACGATTCAATGTGGGATTTCTGGGCCTGATTTTTAGTTTTGTCTCTTGCAGTGTCCATCACAAGGACCTTCCACTATATGGGTTTTGAGATGGTGAAGCCCGGCCACCCGCTGGTGCCGGCACGACCTGATCTCCTCTTCATGGTCTACTCTATGGAAGACAGCAGCTCAGACGAGGAATGAATTCCTGTTACTGTTTTGCTCTGAACATGCCCCCTTATCCCAACTATGCCTTTCTCCTCTTATCCTAATCCTCCTCCCCAATTTGGGCACTATGCCCCCATCCCCACCCCTCTCGAACCTCCTCCTCACCAAAAACTGACTTTTAAATGGGGGCTGGAGGAGTCTGAATGAAGAAAATAGTGGAGGAGCTAGGACTGGCTGTGTCCCTGATTGATCCCTGTCCTCATCTGTCTTTCTTCAGCTGGGGGTTGGTTGGTGCTAAGAGACATGAAGCATATCCTCTGTTAGTTTGCAGCAAATATCAGAAGGTCTGTACTCTATGTATGTTCTGCTTAGACAGGACCTAGTTAATGGGGATGGCAGTGTAAGGGGAATCCTATAAGGGAAAGATGTTATGTAGAGATTGTAAGCCACTCCCCCTGCAATTTTTTTTATATATATTAATTTTTTTTGTTGTTGCTTCAGGGTGGTGGTTCAATGCAGGAATGGCTTCTTTTTGTCATCCTTGTAGTGTCTCAACAATCTTTGCTCTCTAATGTTGTTGCACACCATTCCTTATTGTGCATCGCAAGGCTCTTTCACATCCCTGTTGTGATTGGATAGGGGAAGCATGAGCATCACTGTAGTTCCACTTTCTCCAGAAAACGTTCTGGGTACGTATTTATCAGGCATGCCCAAGGCTGGGGGGGGGTGTAGTCTTGTACTAGATCAAGCCCTCTCGGTTCATATAATAGCAGTCGTTTGGATGTTCGGATCCTAGGACAGCATGTATATTCTGATACGCTTGGTAAATATAGGCCATGATGTTGAATGGTGAACCGTAGGTGGATTGCTCAAAGCTCTTGGCAACAATGATGTGTTTTCACCCGATAAGGCTCAGCAGCACAATTAGCCAGCAGGGCTAACCAGCTGAATTATTCATTAACGATAAGGCTGCAGAGCTCCAGGGAGAACACGGAGTCCAAGACGGTGTAACATTCTTGCTTAGCTTCCAAGAGTGTAGAATGCATTCAACACAGGTTCAGAATTGGCGGGGAGTAGAGCGTGTAGGACTCAAGCTGATGTGAATACACATGTGTAGCTTGTGCACAGATAATTACAAAAGCTGCTGGAAGTAGTTTTAAAACAAAGACATCATATTGTCCTACTTATGAAAGGGGCTTGGACACCTGAGCTTGAAGAGAGCAAAGATTGGTTTCTGTCCCAGTGACTTCCATGGCTTTTTCATCCTTTGAAATGATCCCTTGTCCATTATACCCTCAACCCAATGGCCCTTTTTTTTATTTTTTTTATTTTTTATTTTTTCCCTCCCCCTTTCCTTCTCCCCCTTTCTTCATCTTCTGCACCAGTCCCTCACCAAGGATGAAACTGAGTGTAGACCGCTTATCCACACCAGTCTTACTGAAGTTGGATTTGAAGTTTCCCACTGTTTGTCTTCGTCATCCTAAACCAAACCAGTAGAATAAAGACGTGCAGCCCTTCCCCCTTTCCTCGAGGGGCCATTAACACGAGCACTTTACCTTTACACATGTAATTCAAGCAGACGTGCATTCAGGGTGCATCACTACGAGATGCAACCCACACTTTTAAGATGTCGAGTCGGGTTTAGCGAACTCGACACAATTGCCAAAGAAAACGGCCCCCCACTCAAAGGCTCAAGCATTTAGCTTCACTTCCAGAGAGGTCATCGCTCCAGGAACACGTTACTGCTTTCTGTGTAGTAGCACTCTTCTGGCCGTAAGCTGAGGTAGCACTTTCAGGAAAAACCGACGGATCGAATTGAAAGACATTCCCCATAGCTGGAGCTTTTCTGATCTCCCCACTACATGGTCATGCCTGTGGAAGCCAGGTGCCAGCTGTGCTTGGGATCCATCTGCAGGTGCACAACTGCTTGGGGCTTTAGGTTCTATGTGTGTGTATATATAACTCTTATGTTTCCATAGTTACCTTTGAGCCATGACAATAAGCTGTTAGAGGAAAATTCTTTTCATCTTCTGAGATTTTATTTTTGTCTATCTGGATCAGTTATTTTTCTTATTGACTTTTTTTTTTTTTTTTTTTTTTTTGGTAGTTTAGGATTTTGTTTACATAAATAGTAAAGAGAATCATTAAATGACAATCCATACTTGTATACCTTGAGCTTTTTGGGTTTTCTTTTGTTTTGTTTTTTCTTTTTGTCTGAATAAAATGACAAATGTGAATCTGGTGGTCCTGGAGTTCTTTCTCCCACACAAACACAACGCAAGGTTCTGTTCCTTGCTGATTCTGCACCATTTAAAAGGTCTGACTAAAGGCTTTCTGAATCCTGTGCAGACCCTGAAGAAATGAGACCTAGGTTTTGCAGCCTTGCTGCAGCCGACGGACAGTACTGGAGAACAGCCTGTTTGCTGGACGCTCCCTTTCTCTCTGTGTGTGTGACGCAGTCTCCAATCTCCAGGCAGGGAGACAATCTAGTCATCCAATCAGATCTTCGACTGAGCCGTGGCGTGCTGCCAGGGCCACTGATCTGTCTTGCTATTTTGGGAGCATTAGAACAAGCACGCCTGTGCTGACTGCCTTGTGGTCCTGTTCAAGTACCTAACCTTCTGTGTGCTAGTGGACGTTACAGAGCATTCGTGACCTAACCTCCCTGCCAGCTGTCGCTCAAAAGCAGTAAAGTGTTTAACATTAACTAGGCTTAATCGCTCATAGCACTTAATGGTTACATAACCCCCAACTTGCTGGTCGTCTACGGCGATGTAGCCTGAGCTGCAGAAAATTGTGTTGCTGGGTAACTGTGCAAACGTTGACGTAACCGGCATCAGAAATGCTGTTTCTGGCCACGTAATCCACAATTCTGAGAGGACAGAAAGACAGAGCTACTTCTGACCTTAATCTTTCATTGACTTTACGTAACGCACTTTACTTTCCAGCAGTCAGCACATTCAAGTCGTGCAGTTCTCTGAATCGTCCCGAGTGTATGAAAGATTCCTACAGCGTCCCGAGAGAGGGTTAGGGAGGAATTAGGGCTGACAAGAGTCAGTGACTAATCTCTGCTAATACTGCATCACAAATATCCATTCAGATTCGGACTCGAACAACATTCTACTAGGCACTCTATAACCCAGTAGATTGGCGTGTTTTTCACTTATGAAAAAACACACACACACACACACACATCTACACTATAGCTGGGTGAACCTAATGTTACACAACACTAGCGTTAAAGGCAGAGTACCTTCTGAGCGAATGCTTTTATTTTAATCTATTATTCAATGACTCGTTAAACCTCCTCTTAGTTAGTAGACCCTGCCCCTAAATGCTGATCCAGGACCTGCTTCCTCCATCTGCAAGCACAGCTGGGTTCAGGGTAGTGCTTAACGGCAGCATCTTCTAGAACATTCTCTCCCTGATGCGGAACAGCAATGACCCGTCCACGCTCGCATTAACTTGTGTTGTGTGTTTATTAAAGAAAACAATAGACATACAGACAGACTGAGTGGTACACTCCAGGAATCCAAACCTTTTTTATGTTTCATAGAAAAGAGGAAGTGCAGGTTCTCTCATTTGTCTTTCTCTTTCTGTTCCTTCTCTTTCTTGTCTTTCTCTGCCTTGGCCTCCTCTGCTTCGTGCTTCTTGATCAGCTCTTCCACCTCTTTCTGTTTCAGAACCTTGATCCGGGTTTTACCGTTCTCTCGTGTCAACGTGGCAATCTCAACTACACAGAGACGAACGAAGAGCAGAACAACAGATCAGACAGGTACAGGCCAGAGAGGAGAGGCTCATGGTTATGGTGGCCATATTTTGGTTTTCGGATTTTAGAATGTTGAGGCCGTAGGGCCGTGGCAGCGTGAGGATGTAAGAAAGTTAGGAACCGCGCTATATAAACAGCCAACTATATTAATGAACAGAAATGCATATACATGTACTTGTTAACCCAAGACCTATAAGCAGTCTTAATAATCTACATGGACAATTTAATGCCACTATAATGATAGTGTTTCAAGCTGTAAAAATATGCTGATGTGAAATCAATGCAAAATCCCAGACATTTTATGCAATTTAGAAATCCCAGCTGGCCAAATTTTTCAGATCCACAAAAAGTCTAGGCAATAACAGGTACCCCCCTGGTACCCCATGTACTAAACACTACATCATTCGTTTTTACAACAGACATGTTATTCCCTTCAAACCAGCTCATGCAGCATGGCTAAACAAAGGACCTTTTCCAGTGAGCAGAGATAATACTAGTGGCAGAGGGCTGAGAGAGAGAGAGACCGAGCCATGCATAATTCATGCTCATGCTTTAGTGCCAGGCTCTCTCAATTAACCAGTGTGAGGTATCTATGTTTTTTCCATTCCTCATGAGCCAAATACACACAAGCAGACACACATGCGCACACACCTTTCTCTGCAGAGAGCTTGCTGACGTCCATGGTTTTGTTGAGCACTTTAATGGCGAGGGCTAGGGCAGAGGAAAGAGTCATCTCTCCCTCTTTAAAATCCTGCTTCAGCATCGACACGGCAGCCTACAGCAAAGCACAAACACAACGTCCTTAGAACAGTGAAAAACATAGCGGGCGTCCTGCACAGAAAAATGTACATAACTATGCCTTTGCCACCAAGGGCCTCCTTATAACAGAAGCTTAATTCTATAAAGGGTGAACCACTCTCCTCACATTCTAACAAATCCTGAATATACACAGAATTCGGACAGGACAAGATTTTAAACCATACGTTTTAACACATATTTCAGCATGTAAGTGACAACCAAATTGAGATTAACAGAGTGGATTGTATTGTCTGGTCGAGGCTCTGATGCCCCCTACTGGTCAGAAATGTGAATGACTACAAGAAATGATATACAGTACACAGCATACAGCGTTCACAGAATTTTCGCAAAATCACTGAGGTGCTGTTAAAAGGTTAAAAAGAATCTTTGGTTTGGATGGAAAAAAAGTCGAATATTTGGTTACTAGTGGTGTAACTAAGGCCATGATTCGATACAAATATTATGACTGTGTCCATGTTGTTTATTCTCCAACAGATTCTACAGCAGAACGAGCATCACACATGATTTGAATGTTCTGGATCGAGTCACTGATTGGTGCTGGTTGGCAAACTTTGAGGTCCATATTGATATTATGATGAACGGAAGGCTTGTTCTCTGCAATGCATAATAACATTTGTCCACAATGCACATGATCAGGTTTTCCTCGTGCAATAACTATGTTTTCAACATGGCGTAATCCTAAATGGACAACAATGGTGGAATCATTTAAACAGACATACAAGTGGATACAGCAGAACGCTTGCAAAGTGTAAAAGCTGGTGAAGGAAAAATGATGGTCTGGGTTGTTTTTCAAGGTTTGGGCTGGACTAATTAGTTTCTTAGATTAAATATTCTACAGAATTGTGTTTTAAACTTAGTGGCAGACGTTTGATAAAAGTCTGACTGCAGGTCAGGCCTGATGATCCACAATCGGTTACCAACTCCACCAATGCTCTTGAAATCTTATCAGTCTTTTTCCAAAATCTATTGCAAAGCCTCCCCAAAAGTAAGCCTGTTATTCATAATTTGTACCCATATATCAGTCAATCCCAGACAAACAGAATCGGCTTAGTATCCAGGTTGTTCATCAAACACAGTCAGATCCTTCTGTGCTAAAGTGTTTGCTGCTATAATTCTGGAAGGTGCACTTACTGCGCTGTTGTTGCCGATACAGGTAGCCTTCCAGCCTCCGTAGTTTCCACTGGGGTCACTCTGATAGAGTTGAAAGCCATAATGCTTATCCCAGCCCATGTACAGCAGAGATACACCAAACGGCCTCTTACCTTAGCACGGACAAACAGCAGCAGTGTTAAAATGTCAATCTTACATACAGGTTTTTCCATAAGGCAGAATGCAAAGCTTTCACAGAGCCAGACAGTGTGCAGAGAAACTATAGTACCTCCAAACTGTGTGTAAGCTTGTTTGATGTCACAGAGTGCTGTAACCAACTGCTCACAGGGGATGGGCTCCTGGTACTGAAGGAGATACCTGTGTATAAAAACATGCATACCAATGCATATCAATCACCTTTAACACCTCAGATAAAAAAATTAATAAATGCATAAACTGTTGGTAAAAACTGTTGGTAAAAAGTTGACAACTCTTGAGTGTAGTTGAGCTTTATTTAGGTGAGAAATATGCATCTTGAGTGGCTTCTCATACCTTTGTGCAATTAGTCTCAGTTCATTAGTGAGGACGTTGGCATCAGATGTGATCCCTGCTACACTGCAGGCCATGTCTCTGCAACAGAACAGAATGAGGTTACCATTAACAAAGCACTTTTGATCGCCCTGATTAAATTCTAGTAAGCTCCAATTACATCTGCATCCAAAAACTATTAGGTCTAATCGCCAGCATTAACACAGCAAAGAGGTCAATGTGCCACATGATTACTCCAGCTTTAGTTTTAGGTAATTATACCATTGTTTAGGAAACAGAAAATACAAATGCAATCAAATGTTCAGTCTCTACAACTAGACTGGAAAGGCAACACTAACTCTAACTGAATTTTTAATAACATTTGTTTTTAATCAGACTGCACCATGAAATGCATGTGCCTTAAAATAAAATAAATAAACAACTGTAAAATAAGGGGAATATTTTATTTATATTATTCTATAAAAACCACCTGCTTTAACACCTCACAAAACCATCACAAACCAAAAATTACTTACTCATTGAGTTTGTAGATCTTTTCTGAAAAGAACACCTCATCCAGCAGCTTGTGAATGTTCCTCCTCTCAGCTGCCAGCAACACCCCATCATTGGCGAGGATCCCTAAACAGGTACCTGCGTGGCCAATAGCCTCCATGGCATATTCTACCTGATACAGACGCCCTGATAAAGACAGAACAAAATGTGTAATAGGTGAATTAGCACCCCATCACCCCTTTACGCACAAAACAGTACGTTTTACGACTGAAAGATTACTTTTAATATCAAAACAAAAAAATGCTACCATTCTTATTACAGTCTACATTACCAGCATCCCTGTTTAACACCGTTTATGCTGGGCATTTTTACCTAATAACACAGAGCTTGTAGAACTGCCTGTAAATGAGTCAGAGCAATCAGAAGAAACCCAACACATCCAGTGCTGTGTTCATGTTTACAAATACGCAGTATTGGTAATCAGTACTACTCATGTGGTAGCAGCAATCTGTTATAAGGTTAGGAAGCTATGACGAACACCACAAGCTATAGACACTTCCAAGTCTAGAGATGCCACCATGAAAATTCCCAGCACATTACCACCATCTTCACTTTCTCTAAGCAAAGAGGGCAGCATCCTGTTGCTGATAGCAAAAACAAAATATGGTGTGGGTAAAAGGTTTACAGTCTTGTTACCATTACTGAAACTCTGAGGCTGTTCACAGATGGACTTCTAAACAAAAGGTCCTTTCTAGATCTGTGCAGTTTGTAAGAGTCACACTTTTCCACAAATTAAGCTGAATAGAATGACAGAGTTAAACACATGAACATGAAAGCACAAATTTTCCCCATCAATCTCGACTTCTGTCTTGCGCCGTAATGCTGCAGAAACCCCAGCAGATACAACACAGCATTTTCATTAGCTGATACAGACAGCTTGTCTATAGCTGGACGTGCTGCGAAAGACTGGACTACACACGAGCGCATGCATCTGCCGATTAGCAGGTGAGAGGATAGTAATTCACTGATGCAGATCAGAATGCAGAATGAGGATATTTGAGGGTGTGTCACATGCTGGTAAAAACAAGTGAGAAACGTAAGTTCATAGTATATTACCAGCAGTAAACCAGAAACAGGGTGCATGTTAAGCTTTTAACACAAGGCAGAAAAATTAAATCTCAACATCTCACACAGGGGATAGATCTGCTTAAAATGTAAATGGAATTTAGCCAAGGTGTCTCCAGATATAACCTGGGCATTAAAACCTGTAATACAACATGCTGCAGGGAGTAAACACACTCTGGCTGTGGTAACCAGTTTTAATATTATTATTATTATTATTTATTATTATTATTGTTTTTAATCATGGCTTTCTCTGATTTGCATCGAGTGCCGAGTTCTGTGGTCTCCATACTGACTTTTGTGTTTAGTAGTATCTAAGCTTAGAGGGATCCTAGTCTATACAAACAATCTAAGGGTATTTTCTGAGTGAACAGCGAAGCACCTTTGCAAGTCGCTCTGGAGAAGAGAGGGTCTGTTAAAAATGCCTTAAATCCAAATGTAAATTTGTAAAAAATGGGTCAGGCTCTTTGAACCTAGAAATAATATTTTGGGCTCAATGTAACCAACACGCACACACAATATATGGGGTGGTCTATTCACCTGGAAAGTAGCTCAGGTAAAGTCCCTGCAAACTATAATTGCATAAGTAACCTCAAAGTCAAAGTGTATGGAAATGAAATTACCTTCAGGGGAGAAGATGGTGGTTCTTGAATCATATCTTCGAGACTATAAAAAAAAGGATCCATTTAATTGGCTACATTTTACACACTGACCATTACAAAAATAGTACACACATATGACTAATTTATGACACAAAATGTAATATAATTATTACATAATGAGATTTGGGAAGAAGTGATAGTGGAGCATTTCCAGTGGCCAGATTCAACAAGCTAAGCCTGACCCCTGCAGAAATGTAGGCTTGTGCCTGACAGCGACGCAGATACTCACCATTGCGACCTATCCTGCTCACACAGGAAAAACAGCTCTTCAGGTGGGTTTTTTTTCTAGCTGGATCATTTTGAAACAAATACAGACAAACATATTTTAGGAAAATGTAGGATAAATCTGCTGGATTTAACCTAAATCCACAGGAAACAGAGAAACAGAAACAGAAAGTACCTCCGCTGGAAGCATCTAAACAGGCTAGCCAGCTAACAAGCTAACAAGCTTCAAACAACTACAGCTACACCGATAAATAAATGGCACATTTACACACTTTTAACGTGTTTATTTTACTCTCTAATAAAAAACTAAACATTTCTAGAGAGGGTTCAGCTCCTCCGCGGTCATTAATATTGTGTAGAAAGTCCAAATCAGCCCCTGTTGATAGTGAGCTACACTGAGCTAGCTGTGCTAGCTGCGCTCACTCAGTGCTCAGCGAGCATGAAGCAGCAACTTTTGGTTCTCAGTGAGAAACGAGAGGAAGCCGCACAGAAAGCACACCCGGCCCGCGGACTCGGGTCACTTCAGTGTCTCGTATTATTCAGAGAGTTATCCTCATTTTTGTCGTTGTCTAAAACCTCGCATTTGAGTCAATTTGACATGAATAAGATGACAGTACCGTTCCGTCTGCAGCGCTGCCGGCTAGTCCTGCGCTCCCTCCGTTCAGTCCTGAGCAGCGAGAGCGCTTCACCGCCACACGCAGACCGCCGCTCACAGCGCCCCTCAGCGGCCTGGAGGACCAACGCGCTGCTGGACACAGCTAACCACCCGCCAACACTAAGATGAGCGCTTCATTGGTCAGTACCACTCACAGAAGCAGACACTGGGTTTCTAAAGAATTATAGGATCTAGTAAATCGCGAGAAATCCAGGATAGCTTGAGTTCACATTTTTCCAGGTGAGTGTTTCACTGAAAATCTCCTGACCAACTATAGCTGATCAGCCCAGACAGGGTGTCTGAAATGTGCCTTTTTTAGCATTGGAGGGGAGCTGCGAGGGTAACATTTATGAAGTCTATTTTTTATGGTCACCATAAAGACTTTTCCACTGAGCTTCATTTAAAACTATGGCTTCAGTCCTAAAAGCTAAAGCAGTGAACGTCACTGATTCCACCATTCATGAGGTATTATATGTTATATTATATATCATATCATATTTAGCAGACCGTTCAGCAGAAATGCCATGTGATCTTATAGGACACTATATAAATATTATATAGGACTTTAGAAACTGAGCAAACAAACTTATGGTTTCTTTAAAATGTGTTAGAAATATACACACATTATACACACAAGCATTTCCATTATCTTACCTCTCAACCAAGATATCCACCAAAGGGACGGCATTTATATATTTAAAATGATAAACTGGACATCTTAAGGTGCATATTAAATGCATAAACACACCGTTGCTTACTCAAGTCTACAACTGATAAAACCTCTCCATGTGGAGACCTCAACTGGTGCAGCAGTATAAGACACTGTCCCATGCCTAGAGGATTGCTGGTTTGAGTCCCTTAAACAAGATATCCACCAAAGGGGGAGCATGTGCTCTTTTACTATGGTAACTGTAACTTCAGGTGCATATTTTAAATAAGAAGCAGTAAATGAGAGCTGTGGAGCAGCGTAAACAGTGTTGCCATACTGCTAGCCATCAGCAGCCGGAGCCCCAGGAGAGCACAACTGGCCTTGCTCGCTCCAGGCTGGGTAGATGGCACCTTCTCCCCACATCACTCCAGTGCAATGCTGGCTTACACAGTGCGTTGGTAGCCCAGTGATGCTGCATTGGCGCCAATTTGGAAAATGTGTCGGGCGAAGGCGTGTGTTTGTCTTCACCCTCGTCTTCAGGTGCTGGGAGCATTGCATGTGTGACAGGTTGAGTAATTGGCGATTCAAATTAGGGAGGAAATGTGGGTTAAAAAAAAAAACAAAAAAACAAAACAGGAGTTTTAAGTTTGACAACACAAGACAGCAGAAGTTGCAACAGCACATGTTCGCTCTTATTATGGTTTATTAAAAATTATTTACAACAGCACAACTCAACAGAGTGATATGTTTCTTCTCTTTTTGAATACTGGTAGAACATGTTCCTCATCTTTACCCCCTGCCTGCATTCAGCAGGTGCACTTGCATACGGTCATCTCACACAAAGGATGAAAGGATAAGCAATACATCCTTACCAGCTCTAGACAAACGCGGTAATTTTAATACACGGCCGAAGAGTGTGTGTGCGGAAAGAAAGAAAGAGAGGCCATTCCATGTAGCGGCGGACGAGATGCATGACCAGAAAACAGAATCCAGACAGGGTCACACTTTCAAGGCAAATGGCATTACCGTAGCACAGTACCAAAACCATATTAACTAGGATACATGCTAACTTCAGTGTTCTAGGCGTAATAAACACAAGAGGTTAGCTGTGATTGACTTGGATAACTGGAATTAGTAAACAAGGTAGCATTTATAAATGTTCTGTATTATTACTCAGTGCTGTTCACACGGGCAGCTTTCGAGCTCGTCACTACATCACATCAGGAATCTCAGTAACTTGCATGGTCAACTGGAAGCGTTAACATAAAGAAAGGCATTTTTCTTCCAGGCACTTGCTTCAGGCAGGCAATCTTCTCTTTCTTCTTCTTCGTCTTTTTAATTCCACACATTCTTAAATGATGGCGAAGGAGTCACACTAAGTACTCTCTACACTGCCTATGATGACCCTAAACCTAAGAAACCTAAGAAAACACAAAACAAAAACTGTGCCCTGGTTGCTTGAATCTACCCAGATGTTTATATTTTCCAATTTGGACCATTTCACCACACCACTGCATTCAATTCTGCCAATAATCACCGGCCTATAGCTTATCCAAAAAAAGTGAAGAATTCCAAGAAATTCCAAATTCTTCCAAAATAATTGGCCAGATCATTAACCACCACCAGGTAACAATCTTCACCTACTTTAATGGAATTTTTCCTACTCCTAGAGAAAAGTGAGAAAGTGATTTAGCTTAGTTCCGATAAAACTAACGGAGTCCAGGACAAATTTTCCACTCCACTCAATGCCAGCTGAACGAACAATAAATGACATCATGTTAACTGCAATTTCTACATCCTGGTATTGACTTAAACATAGCATGGGTCAGTGATATCCGTAAACTGGATCGGATTAAAATAAATAGTGCCTTTTCCCTCCTCATAAAGGTGGCAATATGTGAGGTAACATTCATAAGAAAAGAAAAAACAAAAAAACACCACACATCTTCCAAAGAAAAAGAGGAGTGGGCATTCGTGAGGCGACTAGGCATTCCGTTGGACTTCGTACGCTCTTTAACACAAGTAAACAAAAAACAACCCACCAAAACACAACTGAAGTTCCGCCCATTCGCCTGTTAGCACTATAGCTGAAGTAAAAGGCTAGAATTAAGGATTCAATTCGAGAAGCACCGGCGAGAGTGAGGACATCGAGTGGTCTGTGCAAGAGCCTAGCACCAGGATCTTTAACCTTGACTATACGTCCACTGACGTGCTGAGCAGGCACTGCAACACAAATGCCCATTTCAACAGACATCTCAGTGACCATGCGCCGCGGCCAGATGTGAGAAACCCAGAATCAGCTCAGGGGTTCGAAGATTCTACAGATGCTCTAGAACAGGGGTGGGCCACAGTTTGCTGTAACAAACCCAGTAAAGTTGAATCAGGTGTGCTTGAGCAAGGAAAAAAAAACAAAAAAACAACAAAAAAAAAAAACTCCAAAGAAATCCGGTTCTCCAGGACCGAAATTGCCCACCCCTGCTCTAGAAGTAGATTTCTAGCTAAATCTAGTAAATCACACTGCGTGGAGTCTGGGCTTCTCCACACATCTCTATCTTTATGGTACTGCAGGCTTTAGAGAAAGGATCAGCAGACATTTTTTTGTTTGTTTTTTTTTGTTTTTTAAGTGCAAGAGAGATACATCCTCCAGAAGATGCCCTGGGTATGATGGAGAAAACAGCAGAAAACAGGCACGGCAGAGTCCAGGGCCTGAAAAGTCACTGATTGAAGTCCAGAGCCATTGCAAGGCAGTCAATAGCCCTGTCTGTGGCTCAATCTGGGTGGAGATTAGCAGTCTCAATTACAATTTCTTACTCAGTACTTCAAAGACAGACTCAGGATCAGAGGCTACAGTCGATAAAAAGCAGGCCACAGAGATGTTACTGTAGCATACCACGAGCCACATACTTCAGGATGCCACCATGTCTATAAAACGCAGCGTCCATCTCATTCTCAAACAGAGCCACTACGCTGAAGCGCTTTCCAGTGCTGGTCTGAAACATAAGAAAATAGCAGACATCAGAACTGCCAGCAAGGTTTAAGCTCAAGAGCAGAGGTATAATTATTAATGTAAAAAAGACTTAAAAAATATTTATGTGGATGTAAATATTATAAATGTAAATACAAGTAAGCTTGTATTGTTACTAAATATTATTAACCTATAATCAGACAAAAAAACAAAAAAACATCTGCTAAAGAAAACAAAAATATCCTACCGTTACGGTTAATTCTTGTTGAGGAATAAGTTCCTCTGGGATTGAAATGGAAAATCTCTCTTTTCCACAGAGCTCCAGTGAGTCAGCACTCTGTCCAGGGAGGAACTGTAGAGGAGCAATCCCCATCCCTACCAGGTGGTTCTTATGCATCTTCTCAAAACTCTCTGCAATCACTGCCCGCACTCCCTGCAGCCACACAGAAAGAAAAACATCACTTGATAAAATACCAAGATCCAAGATACAGACCTTGGTCTACCATCAATAGTTACACATTTAAAAAAAACAAAAAAAAACAAACAAAAAAAAAAAACAAACAATCAAAGGACAGAAGAGTTTGTTTGTCCTCTGGCATAGCAGACATACCAACAGGTAAGGTCCTTTAGCCGCCCAGTCCCGGGAGCTGCCCGAGCCGTATTCCTTCCCTGCCAAGATGATGAGAGGAACTCCATCTCTCTGGTACCGCTCTGCTGCCTCAAACACGTCCAACTACAAAACAGATTTAACACAGAGCTTCCTAAAACAGTGTCAAACAAAAGATTCACCTCTGAAACGCGGTCAATATTTGCAGGACCCTACCGTCTGGCCAGATGGAATGTGGAGGGTCTTGGGACCAGTTTTGCCAATGAAGCGATTCTGGAGTTTGATGCTGGCAAACGTTCCTCTAGTCATGACTGCATCGTTCCCTCTCCGTGCTCCATAAGAATTAAACTCACGGGGTGTCAGGCTGGGTGAAAGAAGCAAAGAAAGTATGTCAAATTTAAAAATAATAATACATTTAATATAAATAAATAAATAAATAAATAAATAAATACCCACACACCACTATTGATTAATGATGCGTTATAGCTGGCCATTACAGATCTAAAAAGGTCAACTAAAAAATCTGCTAACATGAGCAAACAGTCACTGGTACAGATTTTGTGCTCCAATAGCTTTTGGCATTGCTGCATTGTAAAGCACCTTTCTGACATCAAAAGCAGGGTGGGAAAAGGGTTTGTGATCTGAAGGCCAAAGCATGCCCAAACTTGTTTGTGTGGAACTAGTGCAGCCTCCATCAGCGGGTACTGCAGCAGAAACCGTCAGCAGCACTTCTCTTAATCAGTAGTACGGAACAAAAAAAAAAGCTCAGATTTTATATGTAGGCACTGAGTAGCACACAGAGCTAGCAAAGATTAATAGGAGAATCGCTTGGACATGCACCACTTGAGGGAACTGTTTGATGAAAATATTAACATAACGCAAGTCCTAAACCACACAGATTTGTCTGGGTGCATTTTTAGCAGGTGTAGTAGGGCATTGTAGTTACAGAGAGGACTGTTCAAGTCGAGTGTTTGTTAGCACTAGTAGCCTAGCATCTCCAGTTCTAAAGTAACGATGCAAACTTCAGATTTCAAACAGGTCTTTACTGATGGACTGCATCTGAGGTAAATGATTAACTCATGCCCGCTTATATTTTGCCATATTTTTTTTTATTCAGTAAACTAAAGACCTCTATAACCCCTAGGACCCCTGTGAATCAACAACTCTGCTTTAAGTACATATGACCTCACTCTTAAGACGTAATGCAGCCTAGCACTGACATTGTGCGTAACACAATTACTTAAGTTAAAAAAAATAAATTCTATAAAATGCAACAAAATTTTTTAAAAAGACAAAAGAGTCTATATGAGTCTAGACAAAAGAGTCTATATGAGAAAACCATGGCAAGTTTTTACCGTTTGCTTTGTAGATACTTGGCAGCAGCACTGACGCGTGCAATACTGCCAGCAGGAGAGATGTGGTCAGTGGTGACTTTGTCCCCCAGAAACAGCAGAGCATGGGCATTATCGATGGATGCAGGCACAGGCACCTCTTTAGACTGAGGGAAAGTGAAGAGGACAGCAGATCAGACCGTATACTCTGGACTGAGGTATTCATTTGACATGGCAAAGCAAATCAACTCTCAAACGTCATGTGTAAGATGTACCACCACTCACAAGTTTGCTGAAGAAAGGAGGGCAACGAATGTAAGTGGATTTGGGATCCCAAGGAAAAAGCACAGAGTCTGGAGCGTCTATGTTATTCCAAAACGTGCTTCCTTTCTGAAAGTGAAACGTACCTTAATCATCAGAGATCACAAAATGCCACCATGTCCACCAGGTCAACATAATGCATTACTTTGCTTACTAGTGACTACTTGTGATGTTTTTCATATATTATAATCTACATAAAAATGCTTTGCAATTTTTCAATATGGACAACCATTACATCCACTATTTGTTTTCTGGTTGACCAGAATTTTGAAATTTTTTCCAGCTTCAAAATCTACAACTAAAGCATATTCCTGAAATCCAATACAAAATCAACATAATCACAATACAAAACCTAGTGAAATCCTTCACCTGCATCCTACTCCGGAGCTCTCTGAATACGGAGGCGACGACCGTGTGCTCCTCTACATCCTGAACTTCTTCTTTAGATGGCCACACATCCTTCAGGTACACCTCCTTACCTTCTGCATTGAAGCCTACATACAAACAGCATTGTATATAAAGAAAATATACCTCAATTTCCTCTAAAACTGTGGATTTCTACATTTCTGTTTGCAGTGATGACAAAGCTTAGAGCAAGCTGAACACATGACATTTGATCAAGTCTTACCAAGAGGCTCTTTCTCAAAGTCAATTCCAACTGTGCCTGCGATGGCATATGCCACCACCAGGGGAGGTGAAGCTAGGTAATTGGCACGAACACAGTCACAAAGGCGTCCTTCAAAATGCCTGTTACCGGACAACACTCCACACGCAACCAAATCGCCCTGACAAGAAAGAGAGTGAGTAACACAGGTTTACTTTCAGGTGTTCCAAATATGCACTGTTCTCAGAATAATGAAGAACAAAAATAATATGAGTGAAATCTTACCTGTTTAATGGCATCTACCACAGATTCAGGTAAAGGTGCTGTGTTTCCTACACAGGTGGCACATCCATAACCAATCACCTCAAACCTGGCATTTAGAAAAATAATTTTTTAAACATTTTATTACTTAATTTTACTGTCTAATTATTTTTGTTCTGTTTGCAAATGTAAATATTCTATTTAACTTTTCTTTTTTATTTAAAAAAAAAAAAAAACATGCGCTACACCAATAAGAGTCCTTGGGCAAGACTCCTAACACTACTTTGGCCCACCTCTGTAATACGAGTAACCTTGTAAGTCGCTCTGGATAAGAGCGTCTGCTAAATGCCATAAATGTAAATGTAAATGTAAGAAGCACCCCTTCTCCCTTTTTAACAAAAGCATTAAAAATTGTACTTATTTACAACATATATTTTAGTCCAACATACATTGCTAAATAATAAGTACTAGCTTTGGACTCAACACAACCTGTGCTGAATCATAACCTTACACTGCTGACAGTCTAAATTTTTCTTCCTAGGTATAAATTAAGCTTAAAGCAGAAAATTGCCCTCATTATGGAACTGCATGATTGTGCAGGTCAGAACAAATGCCTGTGCGCTCGTACCCAAGCTGGCTGAGGTAAGGCAGAACTCCGCTGGCGTTGAGGTAGTGTGTAACCATGCCACTGCCTGGAGCTAGGCTGGTCCTGATGTAAGGCTTCACTGTAAGACCTGCATCCACAGCTTTCTTGGCTAAAAGGCCTGCAAGCACAGCACACACAACATCACTTAGAGTGGAGTTCATAACACAAACTACAGCCACAGGACAAAGTCTGCACTACGCTGGTTATTTAGTAATTTTTTTTTTATCTCCTAAATCAACACTCTTACATAATACTGCCACCCCTGTGCTTAGGAGTTGGAGACTGTTTTGCTCAAGTTGGAATGCTGTGACTGGTTTTCGCCACACAGAACACTTGATTTACACCACTTCTCCTGACAAACACCTCCATAAACCTGTGTGGTAAAAACCAGACTTTGAAACCAGATTCGTGAAACACATGAGGATCTGCTAAACTTGCACCTGATTCCTGCCCTCTCGATTGAAACATCTTCAACTCAATTACTACTTTAAATTAATTCCTAGAAAATCACATACTTAACTGTGACCATAACATTTTATGTTGGATAATTGTCCTAAAACCTGCACACCTGTCCTGTTTGCCACAAGTGTCAAAAATCACAGATTTCCGTTTGCACAAAGATTGGTTCAGTTTGCTGACAGTTTTACCAATTTATGATTATCTGCACCAAATAATGGAATTCAACGTTAGACCTGTATTTTCTCAGCGCACATAAACACATAATCTGCTTTTTACAGATCAAACTCTTTACAGGTGCATACATTGAATTCATTCATTCATTCATTGATTTTCTCAGCGCACATAAACACTGTACTGTGTACATAATCTGCTTTTTACAGATCAAACTCTTTACAGGTGCATACATCATTCCTGCAGCATGAGCTAAAGGAACAGCAAAGCATTTGATTTAGTCAAAGATTTAAACTGATATGCAAGTTAACCCAACCAATCATATATCATGAACAGCAAATAAGGATGACTTTCATATAGGGGCAGCCATGGCCTACAGTTAGGAGAAGTAGGTCTTGTTTGTCCCCAAATTCTACACCACTTAACTGCTGCAGTGTGAAACCAATGCAAACCACATGATACAGTGTCGCCAAACCTAAACTGTGGTGTAGACTTAACAAATAAACTACATGAGAAAACAAAACAGCCTAAACCAGCTTTCTCACCTGCAGTGAGCATGACAGAGGGGTTGCAGTTGTTGGTGCAACTGATGATGGCGGCGATGACAACTGATCCGTGAGACAGAGAGTACTCAGTGCCCTCATGTAGAAACGGTACTGTAATGCCCTGCTTCTCTCTGGGAATGTGGAACCCTTTAAAACCCACCTGATTAAAACACATTAGATGAAGTATTACTTTAAACAAGTGGAACATAAAACCAGGATTTAGGTATTCCTTATTCTGTGAGGCAGTTTTTCAAAGCAGGATTAGGATTAGGTGGAGACTAACAGATTTTCAAATGGTGTTTCAGTACTAAACTAGGTTTAACCCTTGTCTGGGAAAACTGAGCAATATCTGAAGCTTCATTGCCAACATGACAATAAAATGTTAATAATACACATAAACTTGAAAAAATACTAGTGTTCATTAGTCCAATCTTCATTGACTTCCATGCATTTCAAGCTTTGTTTGTATTTAGGGCAACAAGACTTGCCTTTTCATTGAGGCAGCTGAGAAAGTCTTCTTTCATGCCGGTGACGGGTACTCGGTCCTGCGGCCGCTTGGGTCCACTCACACAGGGCATGATAGAACCCAGGTTAATCTCGATTACCTACAGAGTGGTAGAAGAACATGTCAAACAGTGAACCCTGCTGTTCTGAAAAAGATCTAAAAGGCTGAAGGACTGCTCTGTGGATAGGTCACCCAATTAAATGGATCACACAGCATTTATATACCCCTCTTCTACTGGCCAGTTTAACAGATATATCAGATATATTAATAGTAGTCCTACCTCAGAATATTGCGGATCTACGGCCTGCTCATCTGAGCTCCGGAACAGTTTAACAGCTTTAAGGTAATGCTCCATAACTTCAAGTTTCTCTTCTGTAAAGTCTTAAACAAAATAGAAAGAAACATCTAATCACATACCCCACACAACTACATTCACTTACACTGATTTTCTGTATACATTTGACCTGAAATTAAATTTAGATCCTCATCACAAAACAAGGTAAAGAGAAGTCAATAAAACAAACTACACAAAAAATAAAAGGTTTAGCATTCATTTTTTAAACAAAATTATTTAAAAAAAATATAATAAATAAAAAGTAAAAGAAAAAAAAGTATGCAAACCCTTCCTTTCAGTAACTGCTATAGAACATCAGCAGTGATCAATCCTGCACAACAGGTTGGAGGAATTCAACTTGCATGAGCTGCTGTTTCAAATTTCTATTGGTTTAAGATCTTGACTTGGCCATTGCAAAACTGTGACTTTCCAATGCTTTAACCATTTCTCGGTAAAGAACAGATTCAAGGAAATCAACTCAGGGAAGTAGATGGGAATGTTTGTTTTGGATCATTGTCTTTCTGCGTGGATTTCCTTAAACTGTCATCTTGATTTAAACATCTGACCATATTACCCCTTTAAATGAATTCACATACTTTTTTATGACAAAGACATTTTATGTTGAATAATTGTCCTTATTTTTGCATAATTTGTTTAATTAGCTTCTCTTGAGTGAACTTTAGTGTCTTTCTAGTGACCCTGTATATGAGGAACAAGTCGAAGACATGCTCTGTGCTTACTGGTCTGTTTAAAGTGCTTGAGCGTGGTGTTGTCCACGGGGAAAAAGCTGACGGTGGCGTTGTATTCAGGGCACATGTTCGCAATGGTGGTTCTGTCTGCAGCAGAGAGCTGAGAAACACCTGGACCAAAAAACTCCACAAACTTCCCACCAATGCCAGCTTGACGCAAGTGCTGCACAAAGAGAAAATACACAGTTTCCATTCAGTAAGCAGCTTACAGGAGCCTGAACAATTAGGAAAAAGTGCATTATGTGGTCTACAGTTAGCAAATGGGACCGTTTCCCCAATACTGGAAGCTTTAATGTGCTGAGATGTAATGAAAGTAACAGAAGTAAACAGTTGTACCTACCTTTGTAATACCAAGAACTATGTCTATAGATGTAGCCAGTGTGCTGATGGATCCCACTAGCTTGCATCCCACAACCTGGGGTAAGGTCAGAGATACAGGCTGACCAAGCATTACTGCCTCTGACTCTATCCCTCCTACTCCTGAGAGACAGACAGAGAAACACAAGCAGGGAGGGAAGAGTACAGAGAGAGAGAAGACAGGATTAATGTGTAATTTTATATGATCACAGGAACAGAAATACAGAATTTAGAGCCTTTAAGTCCTGCAAGTTGTGAAGTGGGGCATGGATTGCATCAGTGACCCTTAGGTGCCCATGGCCCAGTCGCCTTTTGCACTTGTCTTTTCTTGGACCACTTTTGGTAGGTACTGACCACTGCATTCCAGAACAACCCTACATGACATACCTGATGTTTTAGGGGTGCTCTGGTCCAGTTGTCTAGCCCTCACAATTTGGCCCTTGTCAAAGTGGTTCAGATTCTTATGCTTGTCTTGTAATATTCTAAAGCAATCTGCCATAAGAGGCCACCACTCTTTCCCACAATGCCAAGAGGGGTAAAGCCACTGGTAACAAATGACATCAAGCTTTTACAAAACATCAAAAACATGTCACATTAATGCATGAGATAATAGATTTGGGTCACCATATACACTATTAGGACAAAGGTATTGAGACACCACTCTTCTGGGAAGGTGTAATACATGATTTCTCAGTGTGTCTGTGGGAAGTGTGAGCCATTCATCTAGAAGAGCATTCGTGAGGTCAAATACTGATGCTGGAGTAGTGGGCCTGACTCGCAACCTTCAGCTGTTAACCTCTAGTTCAACTTAAGATTTTCAAGAAGGCTGAAGTCAGGGGTCTGTGAGGTCTGTGTAGGTCGTCCTGCAGAAGCATTAAGATTTCCCTTCACTTAAACCAAGGGGATAATAGGCCAAACCCTGAAAAACAACCCCATAGCGCCATCTCCTGGCATTCGCCAAACCCAGACTCGTCCACCAGATTGCCAGCTAGAGAAACGTGATTCATTGCTCAATAGAATATGTTTCCACTGCTTAAAAGTCCAACGGCTTTAAACCACTCCATCCTATGTTCTGCATCGTGCTGTGTGTTAATCGTTAATGTGGTTCTGCTGTGGTTGCTGTGGTTCCTAAACACTTCCACTTTTCAATAATACCACTCACAGTTGATTGTGGAATATCTAAAAGGGGAAGAGATTTCACCAACTGACTTGTTGCAACAATGGCATCAAATACCATGATGTACTTCAGTGAGCTCTTCAGAATGAGCCATTCTTTCACAAATGTTTGCGAAGGCAGACTAAATACACCTGTGACAATGGGACTGAACTAAACACTTAAATTCAGGGATTAAGAGGTGTGTCCCAATACTTTTGCCCATATAATTTATGTGTTTTATGTTTAAAACAAACTCCCCACTCTGATTCTGAGCTCAGGAAGAGATGATCGAAATCCATTTTGCTAGCTGGTATCCATATGTTTTGATGTAGTGTGGTAACAGATATGTTAAGAGCAAGGTAAAAGTAGGAAGCACTCACCCCAGCCAAGTATACCAAGGCCGTTAATCATAGTCGTGTGCGAGTCTGTGCCCACAACCGTGTCAGGATAGACGAAACCCCCACTCTCCTGGACTACTTGAGACAGGTATTCCAGATTGACCTGATGCACTGAGCCAATGTCTGGAGGAACCACACTCACATTCTTAAATGCTTTAGAACACCACTGTGGAAAAAAAATGAAATTCACAGTTAGAGAAAATAAGCATACAGCATACACAGTCATGCGAAAAAGAAAGTATATCTAGAGCTGGGCAATATGATGATTATTTTATTGTATTGTGATACATTTTGTTATCGTGATACACACTAAGCATATCAAGGATATTGCCAGTGCTTAATAAACACCGATAACTGATTCTATTACTAACAGTGTAATTACACTCTCTTAATTAGATTAAGAGCAGCAGATGTAAAAAATGTAAAAAAAAATAAATAAATCACTTAGTCTGGGATTACATGTATCACGATAAATATTGTGTATTGTGAAAAATGTCTTTAAATATTGTGATATAGTATTTATACCATATCTCCCAGCCGTAAGTATATCCTTTTTAAAATCTATGGTTTTACATATCAGAACCTAACAAAAAAAAACTTTCATAGAATTTCTTACAATTATGTAAACACAGCCTCAAAGAAACACCATCATATGGTGCTGCTAATCAAATACCCTGGTTTAGGCAGTGCGCTGGTCTAGAGCATTCAGGTGTGTGTTAACACAATGTCAACAAGGATAAAAATCAGTCATGATCTCAGAGAAGCAACTGCTGCCACTCATCAATCTGGGAAGGGTTATAAGGCCATTTTCAGACTATTTGAAGACCGTCATTCTACAGTGAGAAAAATTATTCTCAAGTAGAAAACAAGACTGCCAATCTTCCCAGGAGTAGATGTTCCATCAAATTTACCCCAAGGGTCAGACGGTGCAGTGCTCAGAGATTGCAAAAACACCTAAAAGCTACATCTCAGACTCAGGCCTCAGGTATGCATGTTAAATGTTCAGGTTCATGACAGTACAGTAGAAAAAAACTAAACAAACATGGCTTGTTTCTAAAATGAACATGGCAGCATAACTTGAGTGTGCAAAGTTGCATATGAACAAACGAGAAGACATCTGGAACAGGGTCCTTTGGACAGATGATACCAAAGTAGAGATGTTTGGCCATACTGCATAGCTTCACATTTGGCAAAAACAAAACAGCATATCAGCACAAACACCTCACATCAATAGTCAAACATGATGGAGGAAGGGTGACAATTTGGGCCACAGAACCTGGGCACCTTGCAGTTATTGAGTCGAACATGAACACTCCTGAATACCAAAGTATTGTCAAAAAAGTCAAATGTGAGGCCATCTATCCAACAGCTAAGCTAAAGCTTAGCTGGAATTGGGTCAAGCAACTGGACAGTGATCACAACCACACCAGTAAATCTACAGCAGAATGACCCAGTTAAAGTCCAGACCTCAACCCAGTTGAATTGATGTGGCAGGACCTTAAGAGAGTTGTGTATAAACCCACACACCTCTGCAGCAACGCTGTAAAGAAGAGTGGGCCAAAATTCCTACAGAACGATGCGCGAGATAATGTCATACAGAAAACTATTACTTAATTTTTACTTCATTTTTGTTAAATAAATAATGACATGGTTAAATGTGTTCAATGTCATTTATTTTAGGTTGTAATTACTTAATTTTTAGACCTGCTAAGTACCATTTTTATGTAAAACCATAGAAACCCAGGGCATGTAGTTTACACAGCACACAAGCTACATCAATTTCAGGGATCTGTGAATTTACCTTAAAGAACTGAAGTCTTTCTTTGTTTCTTATGAGCTCCATCTCCTGGTTCCTCACAGCTGTATCTTGTCTATGGGCAAGCAGAAACATGGCCATGAATCCAGCTAGTTTTCATAAACACTAATTAACAACTTCATAAACACTCACTAAACCACTTTCCTTCTTTCACAAAAACACAAAACAGAAGCTTTGAGAGATTTTCAAGCGCAAGGTTCTTTTTGAGAAGCAGTGTTGTTCTTACTCTGAGACGGGCTTCAGGTGGAAGGGGCAGAGCAGCGGCGTGTTCTCTATCTGTACTGAGGGAGCTCGGCCAGAGCCGGAGGGAGCGTCACTGCAGGAGCCTTTACTGCAGCTTCCTCTCTGACCCCCACACTGGCTGTTTCTGGGAGACGACCGAGCAGGGCCAGAGCGTGGCCCTGTCCCATGTCCATCGCCTCCACCAGGATTGGGGGCATTTTGGATGGCACTGAAAAATGAGAAGAAAAAAAAAACCCATCTACGTAAATAAATCAAGTGAGTGAAAAATGTAACACTATACAAAAGATACTGAATAAATGTGCTTCATTTTGATATTGTGCTTGTTGTTGCAGGCTTTGGTTTAATTTCCCCACACCATGTACACCATGCACAGCACACCATGTCCTTGGGCAAGACTACGAACACAACACCAAACCCAGTTCACACATTCATTTTATAGTCTCCCTACTAACTCACCTAACCCAGAAAAAAAGCTCTTAATCAAAAACACCGAACTGGGATTAGGAACCACTGAAGTAAGACATCAGCTTTTATGACAGTCATGTTCAATTCGAGCTACTACTGAGCTTTACCACTTGCTGAAGTCGATCTGTAGTGAGTGATCTACTATAAGGTCAGTAGGACATTTGGGGTTGATGAGGTTGGGGTCGATTCCATTCTTTGCCACAGCATCTCGCATGGCTGCCAGGTCCACCATGGCTGGAATTCCGCTGTGAAGATGACCACACACACAAACACAAATCAGAGATGTATTCGGAATCACAGGAGTGGCCTTGGCATAGGTAACAGATGGGTCAATTTAAGAACTCACGTGAAGTCCTGCAGAAGCACTCGCGCAGGAGAGAAGGGAATTTCGGCTTCATTTTGCTGCGTTTCCCAGTTTAGAATATTGTATACGTCCTCCTCCTTCACATAAAAGCCATCACACTTTCGGACAGCAGACTCGAGCAGCACACGAATAGAGAACGGCAGTCTCTCTGGAAGACAGAAAGTAAAAGATTGTAATAGGAATTATTTAGCAGCAATAAGTCTACATCCTCTACAGAGAACATACTTCTGCACATTTTAATGCACAGTTATGGTTTATTTACTAAAGATTATTAATGAGTACAATAGCAAATTGCAGAAAATCTGTCATGTACATCATAATACAGCCTATCCTAAGCAAAAGTTCTTGGTAATTGATGCGGCATTTGCACAGTATTCACCCCAATACCAAGAAAGATCTTAAGTAAGTGAGGTTTATTTACTGTTACTAAACTATATTACCAATGTGTGGCTTGAACTGTGCTGTCTTGGTCATGCTGGCATGCAAATATGCTAGTTTATATTACAATAGGCATCAACAAAACAAATCCCACTGTTCTAATATCAAAACAAGGTGTTGTGAATTTTCTCAACAATAAAGCCGTGTGACAGACATAACCCAATACCCACAAAGACTGTTATCTCAACTCAGCATATCAGTTGGGTTCCGGGCCAACACAAAACTCTGCAGAGGCCTGTGGCAAAAGATATCATCTGCTTCTCTTACTTCACTCACCATATATGGAATCCCCAAGTTTTTGAGGATTGAAATATTTTCGGGCTTCGTTTTTTTCCGTTTGTAACGTGTCAATCAAATGGCCAAATGGGTGCTCTGCACAAAAAGACAAAACCAAACCACATTATCAAGTGACACTTCCTGCACAATATTGCAACATTTCTCAAAAGACATTCACTGGTGGCATTTTGGATGTAAAGCTATACAACAATAACAGCAGCTTTGGGATATTCAGTCTCACATTCAATAGAAATTAAAGTAGGGCTGGGCAATATGACGATATTTAATCGTATCGTAATCAATTTTGTTATAGCGATCCACAGTATGCTTTTCTAGGCATATCGAGGATACTGTTAGTGCTATAACACACTGATCAGCTGCACGCTTCATTACAAACAGTGTAATTAGACTAGGTTCAATTAGATGAAGTGCAGCAGAATAAAAAACCTCACTGTATTCAGTACAGGAGAGTAGAGCTGGGCAATATGGCAATATTTTATGCTTTTATGAGTGTATCATAAATATCACCAGTGCTTATAGAGACAATAATACCATGAAAAATTTAGTATGAATGAAAAGATAGTTAGCCCTAATAGGAAGGCTGTGCCACAAAAGTCTTCCACTGAATCCTAGCATTATCACAAGAGTGACAGGAATAAAACCATACAGACCATAACAGAGAAAATATAATCGCTTATAATATAGTGAGGAGGTTTACCACAATGGGCTTTGTTTCTAAAATCATGACCATCACAGCAACTATGCAAAGCGTTACAGTAGATCCACGTTGGCTGACGCACCCTGCACCTGCTTTGTCAGAACACTATGTGATAGGGTCCGATCAGGAACAACTCCATTATTGATTTACTTACAGAGAATAACCTCACTGATCCTCTAAACTAAATCAACCTCTAAACTAATCTTTAACAGATCAGTAATAATTCCCCCATCCCTCCGAGACGTGTGTGGGCCTGGAGTGAAATCTAATATAATTTCACCAGACTAGAGTCATCATCATTACAAGAGGAAAGGTGGTCATTACAATGTTGACAGTAGTCCGCAAAACCAAAACACTCCGGGTGGTTCTCACGAAGACAGGCTTCAGCAACCCAACACAGAAAGGGAGGAGACAGGGTCCTGGACTTCCATCAACACAGTGATGCCAAAAAATAAAACAATGCAAACAAAGTCCTGAGCTTAAATGAATGCCATTAAAGGTAAACCCACTGTCAAACGACATATCGTGGAGTCGTAGAGACCAGGGACGAGGCAGTGGGACAGTGTATTTCCAGTTCTGCCGCAAAACAAAAAGCATAGCACACAAAGTCAGTACGTTCAGTGACTCTGTACCCAAAGACGCCCTCTGTAAGGCCTTCTGATCTTTGAGGACAATCATTCAGTAAAGGAAACAGCGGCAACAGCGTTGGGATAGCGCCCAGGAGCTACAGGCCAGCAGCGGGGGGCGGACAGGGAGGGAACGCGCTCCTTATCTCTGTAGCCAAATGCTCTCCTAGATTAGAAGACCCCCCTTAACTGTGGCAAGAAAGAAACAAACTTCAGCCCCCTGAAAAAAATGAAAGCTCCCTCGTACCTTTAAAACCACAGCATCGCCCAGAGTGACTGGTTATAATTTAGCTAGCTAGCTAGTGCTGGTAAACGAAACCACTGCACCGCATGAACTTGATGAGCTTGTTTACAGAGCCGCTAAACGGACAATGTCACACAGTGAGTGGGAGCGCAGCTCCAGCTAGCTACCGCCTATATAACTGCTGTTCGCCCCGTCTCCAGACGTTTAACACTTGTGCTGACATTTGTAACGACGCCTGTCCGTCAGAAGCATAACGTGGCGAGCCATCTTTCACGGCTAACGTTGTTGTGAGAGACAAAAAGACGCCCACTGTCCTGCGTCGCTGCTCTTAAATGTCAGCATAGCCGAACCGGCAGCTTTAGCTCCAGCTGCCCGTTACCACCGCTAGCTAGCACTAGCTAGCTACTACCAGTTAGCTAGATAGCCTCCCGAGAAAGAAGTGCGACGAGAAAATGCGTTGTTAAAACTCCCCAGTCCTAACCGACCATTTCGCTTCGTGAAAGACCGCTCACATCTCTCGCTGACAGGCGAAAAAGCCTGCGTTCGTGTGTTATTAACCGTAGATCGGAGTCGAGGGCTCTTACCTTGCTGTGAGGAAGTGAGCGCCATGATGACTTCTGAGATTAACACGACTCCGCTCGAGAGCAGTGTGGCAACACCTCCCCGCAGCCCGCCAATCAGCGGCGGGGATCAGTGCGAGGCCCCGCCCACCGACCCAGAGTCTCGGCGTAACAGCGGCGACGGATGTGGCGCTGACAGACACCTCAGAGCACCGAGCAGCGTGACTCTAACATGGAGCTGGACAGTCCTGCTTAAAGGCCGCGGCAGCGAGATTAACACTGCTCTTTCTGTCAGGCTGTGCTCAGTCGCCGTGCTGTAAAACCATGGGAGTGTGTTATTTATCAGTTCCCCGCTTGAGAGGCAGAAATAATGTCGAGCTACCCTGGTAAGTTCCGTTGAGCTAGCTAGCTAATGTTGTCTGAGGAGAGGTCAAAGCTGCCAGCATGTAGCTAGCTAGATAGCTAACAACACTGCTACATCCGATAGGAAACGATGGAAAGGGGAAGACGAGCCACAGTTGGAATAAAAAGGCTTTTGTAATGTTGTTGTAATCTCAGATATACTGCCTCGTGTGTCAGGCAGCACTGCATATTAGTTCGTTGAACGAGAAAGTCCTGTGTCTAGAAACCTGGTGGCAGATCTGGTGCTCAGTCACTAGCTGTTGTACTCGTACCATGTAGATGGTGCCAGTGGGGAACACACATCCCAGTATAATTCTGTGTTCAGTCTTTATTTTATTTCATCCAGGCAAAATGCTTTGACATTTAACGTGTATTTTTGCGAGAGATAAAACTACATCAATGTCGGTTCAGTTTGATTTAAAGGTCTTCAGCTTTAGATTAACAAGCATTTTAACCGGCTTTAAATGGGGGGAAAAAAAGCAATATTTTATATCATATTTGATATGTTAGTTGCTCCTTTTAATCTAGGATTTGTTTTGTGGGTAAAGGTGGTTCTGTTGCCCTTTGAACAGTCCAATAATCACATCTCACACTAATCCTGTCAGTCTGGTGGGCTCACGTCACCTTTACACTGATCACGTGAAGACCTTTGATCTCCTGACACCGCTGTAAGTGCTAATGACATATTAGCTGAACAGCCTTCGAGAGCCTGAGATTTCACTCTGCCCTCTCCCACCGTGTCGACAAGTCCAGTTCAGCTCCCGCTGTTGAAGAGTGAATTGAATTTCATCTCCAAAATTGGCTGAAATATGTTTTGGAGCATTACACTGTTGTGTTTGCACTGTTCTTAACCTCGTCTTCTTCATTGTGTGTCTGTGCAGATTGATGGGCAGGTGTGGTGCAGGGCCTGTCGGATGAAGGTCAGTGTCAGCTGGAACGATGCATCAGAAACGGACCATCCGGATCATAGAGTGGGAGGACCTGGACAAGAGGAAGTTTTACTCCCTCGGTGTGTTCATGACCTTGACCACTCGTGCCACTGTCTACCCCTTTACCCTGATCCGAACTAGACTGCAGATTCAGAAGGGAAAGTCGCTCTACAACGGCACTTTCGATGCCTTCTGTAAGATCCTGAAGGCGGAAGGGATGCAGGGACTGTACAGAGGCTTCATGGTCAACACCTTCACGCTGATCTCAGGGCAAGCCTACATCACCACCTATGAGCTGGTGAGAAAGTATGTGTCTCAGTACTCCTCCAGCAACACCCTCAAGTCTCTGGTGGCCGGAGGCTCGGCTTCACTGGTGGCCCAGAGCATCACTGTACCCATTGACGTGGTCTCCCAGCAGCTGATGATGCAAGGCCAGGGGGAACATCTCACACGCTTTAAGTCCAAGATAGTGGTGGCCACGTCTAAACACAAAGTGACTTTTGGACAGACCAAGGACATAATGGTGCAGATATTTGCAGCAGATGGTTTTCGGGGGTTTTATCGTGGCTATGTGGCCTCTCTCCTCACCTACATCCCTAACAGTGCCCTGTGGTGGCCTTTTTATCACTTTTATGCAGGTAAAAGGAAAACGAATGTCCTTCATAATACACAGTGTTCTAATTGGACAACAAAATGTTCTCATTAGCATTGTACTTTTTCTGACCTCCTAGAAAGTGTTTTTTTTTTTTTTTTTTTTTTTTTCTTTTTTTTATATTTAATGACCAGTTTCAGAGCATGGTATGCACCAACCTCACCCCTCCTACTGGTCCTAACATTAAGAAGCTCGTGGATCAAGTACAGTACCTTGTAGAAGTATTCAGGTTACTTAAAAGTCCTCAGATTCATTGGGATTACAGAAGACATTTAAGATAGTTTCAGACACTATTTTTAAATTGAAAACTAGTACGCGCGAATCATGATTTGTCAGCAGGTCTTTTGGAAAAAAAGAAACCCTAAGTTTTATTTCCTCATACACCAGTAGTTGATATAACCACTTATAGCTGCAGTAAAGTCTGTTGAGGAGTTTTGCTCTCAGTTCAGGAGTGATTTTAGAATTGAGGGCAAATGAATTGAGGTCAGGGCTTTGACTTGACCATTGTGGAGCATGTTCTTTTTGGTCCTGCTGAAATATGAAGTTTCTTCCAAGCTTTAGTTTTTCAACGGACTAAAGCAGAGTGTCTTTCAATATCTCCCTGTTTTTTTTCCCCACAACATGGCGCTGCCACCCCTGTATTGGAATGGTGGTAGGAGGTCATAAGTGACAACTAACTAAACGAAGAGCAGGAATTTCAGAGTGTAGCCTACGTCATCTGTGCAGAAGTTGGGCTTGTTCATTAGAAAACTGTAGATTATTGTAGACAAAAAGCCTTTTTAACTTTCAGTGGAATAAAAAGATTTTATTCCAAGTCCTTTAGAGCATTTCTATTGGTCAGTTGATCATGAAACACTGATGCAACAGAGGGTTCAAATTATGTCTGATAATAATAAAAATAGACACATGGTTTTGAACAAAAGTGACAATATAGATTTCATATAATAAAGAATTTGTTGTGTTCATGTGAGAACTGATGACTAATGAATTGTTTGTGATCAAAACAGAGCAGCTGTCTAAGCTGGCCCCTGCCAACTGCCCTCACCTGCTCCTGCAAGCCATGGCTGGGCCCATGGCTGCAGCCACTGCCTCCACCATCACTAACCCCATGGATGTAGTGAGAGCCAGAGTGCAGGTAACACAGCTTCGTCCTTCCACTCACACATATAAAATGCATAAAGCATAAAGAGGACAAAATACAGTTTCCCCTTTACGACCAAAGAATTATTGCACCTGTTACAAACTTTACAAGTAGAACAAACCAATCATAAATGAGGATAACAGACATGATCAAAATGCCAGATATTACGCAAGCAATAAAGCATGATCACATCACAACTGAAGTTGAGAAGAGCTTTTGCTTGAGAAGCATTTCACTGCCTGTGGCTTCTGTAGTCATTTTCTTTTGTCTTGCTGTAGTGGATGGAAGCCATTGTTACATTTATATAATTTTGACACAAAATATTAAATGTTGCATAGTTTTTTTTGTTGTTATTGATTAGATGTTGCAGCATGTTATCAAACAGTATATGCAGTATATTTTATATATTATTATTATTATTTTAAATGCAATCCGTGGCTCTGATTGTAAGACTTCTGCATCAGCATTGGTTATTGATATATATTGCTTGTTAACTTGTCAGTATTGATTTGATAATTGAATAATTGAATAATTATAACCGATGTCAAAGTACTGCAGTGGTAAAGTGAGAGTGGTGTGAGATTCGCCATTGTCATGTTGTCAATATGACTTAAATGCTATGAGAAGCCTATGATTGCAGTGCAGGTAGAACTTAACATGGATCGTATTGAGCATTAGAGAGATTTACAGAGTTAGAGTGTCAGGATTCATTAACTTGAGATAAAACTGACCGAGCGTTGGAGATTGCAATGGCAGACAAAATAGGAAAGTTCAGGAAACTGAAACGTAAGCTTCTGTAGTACATTATCAGACAACTGATTTATCTAAAGGTGTCGGTTGCGTGGTGAGTTGTTATTTAGCAAGTTTGGTTCCCGCTTCCATCATTTAGTTGAGAAGAATAGACTGAACTGAGCTGTTTTATCCAACTCAAGTGTTTCAATGTTTATATAATATATATATATATATATAATAAAAAAATCTCTTGTTACTCTCAAAGAAGAACCTGAGCCAGCATACTAATGATGCCAGTGCGTACCAGAAACCTCATGTTATTGCGCAGTCTTTTAATCACAACTATAAATCAAGTCATTAATGAAGAGAAGCTGCGGTTCTGGCTGGTGGACTGTTAAAAGTGTAAAATCCTTTTTCTTCTTAAAAACCTTTTATTGAAGCACCTTAAGAGGTTCCTCCACTGTTTTAAATTGAATAACCTCCAAAACTTCCTCAAGGAGAGGCTGATCAATCCTAAACTGATTGGCAAGTACTCTTCTATCAAGTCAAGTCAAATGATTTGTATAGCCCTTTTTTACAACTGTTGTCACAAAGCAGCTTTACACAGTAATTAGTAAAAGGCAGAAGAAAAGAAAAATAACTAACAGAAATAGACATGAACAGTGACAACGACAGTGACAGTTGTTTTCTGTATCTAAGCAGCTGAGAGACAGAGAACCATGTTGAAAAAGTCAGCATTTACATTTAGAGGTTTAGGTGTGTGTGTGTGTGTGTGTGTGTGTGTGTGTGTGTGTGTGTGTGTGTGTGTGTGTGTGTGTGTGGTGCTCAAGTGGGTTGCAAATGCATTGAAGTAAATATAAGTCTGTACTTCTAGAAGAAAGTAGAAGAAAGATGGCTTCAAATATGCGTCAAATTTACACATTGCTCTGATCTTTGATCATTTTTATTTATAGCAGTTCTGAGAAATCTCCTGATATGATTCCACCATCATTGTGCACTTTGGTGCAGTAGGTGGAGGAAAGCCAGGTGTTGTTCTCCATCTGACTGCTGGATGAAAATGTGAATAAACCGGGAGACAATAAGTGAATAAAAAAAGAAAGCTTCGGAGGGAGCGAACTTCATTATCATTATGAAAGCCAGCCTTTCTCAGTAGTAATGCAGGACAGTGCCATGTGGGGAATGAAGTGAGTGTGAAGTACTGTAATTAGAGAGTATTGTCCAGTCATATAAGAACAGTCAGCACATATTTAATGTTGTCATTGTATGGCTGTCGCAATAGACCATACATTACTGTAAGAAAAATGTGTAATCATATTTCCTATTAAAACATTTGATTTAATATAAAAATGATACGATACAATACATACTGATACTGTTTATGTCCATTGTTATGCAAGTTTGTCAAGTCCCATCCTCTACATCTACACACTTCTGTCCATTCTAATGCATTAATACCATTTTTTAAAACTAAAATGTGGTGTATGCAAAATAAATGAACATTGTGCTCCAAAATGCCCATTTTTACATTTACGTTTTTCATGTAGAGAATTTTTCATTAATTTTCACATAGAAAACTTAAAAAAAAGAATGATCTACTTAATGTGTCATTTGACCAGAGGATGTTTCACAGAACACTAGTCTTAGGCTTAAAACAATGAATAATTTATTTGAATTTAGGTCACTTTGTATGCACACTTATATATAATAATATATAAAATATTAACAATTACAGTAAATAAAATACTAACGATATTTTCTTTCTGCCTCAAGAGCTCATTACCACTTTTTTAATCATAATAGACTGATTCATAAAAAAATAACCTTAATTCTTAGTGCTATAAATGGTCATTTTAGAATGATCAGTACTCTTCATATTTTTTTCTGCTAATTATTTAATAAGTGCACAAGACTGAAATATTAGAATCATTATATGCACATACTGTTGTAAATCTTTCAGTCCCATCTTAGAATGTACATTGACCAGACAGGGCCTACTTTGAAGCTGTAGGAGTTTAAATATTACTCTCTGGAGTCATCTCCCTGTGTCAGGGGTTTACGTTGGCTCCCCATTCGACCAGACTTGTGTAGCAGGAAGGAAACCTAAAGCACATTCCATCCCACATAATCCCCTACCTTTTTCTCCAAGGTTGAAGGCCGCTCGTCTGTGATCGAGACGTTTAAGCAGCTAATGGCTGAGGAGGGCATGTGGGGCCTGACGAAAGGTCTCTCGGCGCGCATCATCTCCTCGACTCCCACCTCCATCCTCATCGTCATCGGATACGAGACACTGAAGAGGCTCAGTCTGAGGCCTGAGCTGGTTCACACTAGACACTGGTGAAAAGCAGAGCCCAGGAGTGGACGCCAAAACACAGTCCAGGACCACTATACCTCAGAGCGGAGCTTGATAGACTGGCCCTCTCTTTCCAGGCCTCTCTGCCTTTTAAGCAGTTGCCTTTTGGGATATTTTAACATGTGGTCAGGCTGCATGGATTTTATAATGGAGATTTTGGAAGGAGGACCAGGAGAAATTTAGGCCATGCTCATTGTCTTTATATAGAAATATATTTTGTAAACTTTTCAGCAAGGAGATTTTGGCCTAATTGTGTGTGTGTGTGTGTGTGTGTGCGCGCAGTGCATACAGGTGCTTCTTAATGAACATTAGCTTTTTCAGCTCCAGAATTCTTCAGAATTAACTTCATTTTTAAATCTGGTATGAAAGCAGACTGTATCCACGTACACCGATCGCAAGATCACTACAGGTCAGCTCTTGCGCTTACATGTGCCATGAAAATGCCCCAGGGTCACTGCTCTGGTATTACGAGGTCCCTGAGATGTGCTGATTGATTTTATTTTTGTAGAGTGGACCTGAGCCCTAAACATGTTGTACGCTAAACAACAAGGCTGGTGAAATCCAGCAAACGCCTGTCCATCTCTACATAAGCTCTGGAGGTGGTCAGTAGGACTCTTTCAACAGTATTCACGCTGCATGTGTACCCAGCTGCCATTAACACTTTCTTTTCATCCTTGTGCCAAATATGCATACAGTTTGCACAGTAGTGCCACAATCATAGTGACTTACGGTGTTCTTTAGGAGTGTATAATATAATTTTAAGTGATTTGTATTCCTAAATACAGAAGTCAGACATTTACATTCACTCATCATGGACATGAATTTCATGCTAATAATGGGCTTTCTATGACCGCATGAGTGTGCGACACACAAGAATTTGCCGCTGATGTTTTAATGAGGGGGGTCAATATAATTGAAATCAATACAGTGTCAAGATTTTACATACAGGGTTAAAATATACAAATTATTCATTTCATTTTAATTATCTTTTAATTTTTCAAGATTCTTGCAGTGTGCTACACGATCTCATTGCCCACATAAAAGAGTTGGTCTGACAGCATTCACTGGATTGACCGACTCCCAGTCCAGTCCAAGGAGCTCATTGCAGCTTTGAGAAGAATGGTTGTAGATTAACTGTCAGCAAATATTTAGAAGGATCATCAGTTCAAGCAATTGTATGTTAATATAAGTTATTTGAAGATGTAGCAACTTTCCTATGATCTGGAAGACCTGAAAGTTTACCCTCTGCTGAGAGGAAATTGGTTCAGAAGGCCAGAAACAACTCAGGAATCACCAATGCACAGGCCTGCCATGGATTGGAAGTTCTGAAATCATTGAACTGTGCTTAAAAGTTGGGTCCATGTCAGGAGACTCAACCAATTCTCCCAAGAAAAGTGGTTAAACATCCAAGCTAAATTCTGCCAGAGGCTTGTTGATGTCTACCAAAAGCACCTGGTCAAGGTGCAGCTTGCTAAGGGACATTTTGACCTGGAGTTTTACTTATTTTCTTTCTATTAAAGATGTGTTGTACACTCATTCTGCCCCAGAAAAGTAAAAGTACTTTAGAGAAATTACTGAAAGCCGATGCTACCATGACAGTCATGTCCATGATGAGTGCATGTAAACTTCATGACCAAAACTGTGTGTCATCTATATCAGATCTTTTGTCCTGCACTTGGGACCTTGGTCATAGAGGACTATGGGTGGGGGTTAAAATGAATGTATTGTAGAGGCATTATGCCTTAGAAATAAGTGGAGTCTGTAGTGAAACCGTTACACACATGGCAGTTGTTGTATCTGTGATGTTACCTATTTTGAGAGGCCTTGTGTTGTATGTAAAAGCTCTAATGTGCGTTGGGGCCAAAGTTATGTTTTACACTTGAAATCATGCTTTGTAAATGTGAATCATCATTGTATTGTTTAGGCAGCAGTAAACTGATTCCTTGTAGGGCTGTGAATGCATTTGTTGTGTTTCTAACCTGAATGTGTGTGTCTGGAGCTCATTAAATGAACATGATGTTCATTAACACATTCTCCTCCTGTTGTTTTGGTTGGGGGTTAGTCATATTGAGTCTAAGTTCAGTTTCACCAACTAGGCTCTCTTCTGTGGAGGAATTAGCCAGATTTGCAACACCAACCTTGTCTTTACATACTGCTGTCCTCAAAGTGATGGCCATTAATTGTCTTAGCACACATGGATGGCCTCAGCACTGTAAAGCCTGGTCGTTTAAGCTAAATTCTGAAATGTGTTTGATATGTAACTTGTATATCAATCACAATAAAGTTAGACCAGTATGAAGGATGGCACACCGGTCCACAAGTAGCTTTCTGATGCACTGGAAGCTACAGTGGGGAAAAAAAGTATTTAGTCTGTCATCAATTGTGCAATTTCTCCCACTTAAAAAAAATGAGAGAGGCCTGTAATTGACATCATAGGTAGACCTCAACTATGAGAGACAAAATGAGAAAAAAGTCTGAAAATCACACTGTCTGATTTTTTAAAGAATTTATTTGCAAATTATGGTGTAAAATAAGTATTTGGTCACCTACAAACAAGCAAGATTTCTGGCTGTCACAGACCTGTAACAACTTCTTTAAGAGGCTTCTCTGTCCTCCACTCATTACCTGTATTAATGCCACCTGTTTGAACTCGTTAAGAGTATAAAAGACAACTGCCCACAACCTCAAACAGTCACACTCCAAACTCCACTATGGTGAAGACCAAAGAGCTGTCGAAGGACACCAGAAACAAAATTGTAGACCTGCACCAGGCTGGGAAGACTGAATCTGCAATAGGCAGCAGCTTGGTGTGACGAAAAATACTGTGGGAGCAATAATCAGAAAATGGGAGACCTACAAGACCACTGCTAATCTCACTTGATCAGGGGCTCCACACAAGATCTCAGCCCGTGGGGTCAAAATGATCACAAGAACGGTGAGCAAAAATCCCAGAACCACACGGGGGGACCTAGTGAATTACCTGCAGAAAGCTGGGACCAACGTTACAAAGCTACCATCAGTAACACACTACGCCGCCAGGGACTCAGATCTTCCAGTGTTCCCCTGCTTAAGCCAGTACATATCCGGGCGCATCTGAAGTTTGCTAGAGAGCATTTGGATGTGAAGAGTATTGGGAGAATGTCTTATGGTCAGATGAAACCAAAGTAGAACAGTTTGTTGTGTTTGGAGGAGAGTGAATGCTGAGTTGCATCCAAAGAACACCATACCAACTGTGAAGCATGGGGGTGGCAACATCATGCTTTGGGGCTGTTTCTCTGCAAAGGCACTAGGACGACTGGTCCGTGTACGTGAAAGAATAAATGGGGCCATGTATTGTGAGATTTTGAGTGCAAACCTCCTTCCATCAGCAAGGGCATTGAAGATGAAACGTGGCTGGGTCTTTCAGCATGACAATGATCCCAAGCACACTGCCAGGGCAACAAAGGAGTGGCTTCATAAGAAGCATTTCAAGGTCCCGGAGTGGCCTAGCCAGTCTCCAGATCTCAACCCCATAGAAAACCTTTGAAGGGAGTTTAAAGTCTGTGTTACCCGCCGAAAGCCCCAAAACATCATTGCTCTAGAGGAGATCTGCATGGAGGACTGGGCCAACATACCAGCAACGGTGTGTGCCAACCTTGTGAAGACTTACAGAAAATGTTTGACCTCTGTCATTGCCAACAAAGGATATATAACAAAGTATTGAGATGAACCTTTGTTATTGACCAAATACTTATTTTCCACCATTATTTGCAAATAAATTCTTTAAAAATCAGACAATGTGATTTTCTGATTTCTTTTTTCTCATTTTGTCTCTCATAGTTGAGGTCTACCTATGATTTCAATTACAGGCCTTTCTCATCTTTTTAAGTGGGAGAACTTGCACAATTGGTGACTGACTAAATACTTTTCTCCCACTGTATGTGTGGTAATGAACATGCAGTAATGGTATAAGCCCAGCAGAGGGTACTCTGGACAGCATTTGAATGATTTAGAATCAAAAACCACACTATTAGTAGTGCAGGTTCTTCTCAGACTGACAGACAAAACACTTATATTATATTTTAAAAATGTTTAATGTCTGACAAATTGGCAATAATTCACAAAAGCAAGCAAAAAAAATCCCATATCATTAACTCAGACACTGCATTTGTGTGCGTGCATTGTTTTTTTTTTCCCTGGACAGACCCAGAGCTAGCTGGTGGAAAATGAGAGCTTTCTGCATGTTAACAGCTGTAGTCAACAGCAGACTGGACTACAGCTCAGAACCAGAAGGACTCGGAGTTCACCAGCTCAAGTTTTAGAATATTCTGATAGCTGCTGGATGGAAGTTGTAGTAGGAACAAAGCTGTCCAGTCTGGATATAGATATTTTTTATAGATAGCCATTTTTGAGCATCAGCAGGAACTATGAATATTTTATGAATAGTGGAGATCTAGGATCAGTTTGGCCTTTCATATCCTAATTCTGTTACATATGAACAGGGGACAGCTGACCCTAGATTAGCACACTCTCAAGGCCTTCCAGCCAAAGGAGCTCTGGTGTAAAGGAGGCAATGTCCATTCCTGTAGCAGCTTCACATGGGACAGTCATATATGTGGATTGCTCGGTCATCCCCAGCAGAAATGATCTTTGAGCCAGTGCTGTTGTACTTCACGCTCCAAACCTTCAAGGACACACCATAAAGAACTTTTCTTAATACATAAATTCTTAATATTTTTTTAGTACAATACATTATTAATCAGTGACCCCAGATGTAGCCAATCAGCCAAAATATATGATTAGATGTGAAGCCATTTAAAATGTGTTTATAAAGTTTAGAACGGGGGATGCTAGGCAAATATTGCTAACAAATACCCCCCCCCCCCAAAAAAAAAAACATCTCAACCAGCTCAAAACACATCCAGATAGTCATGTGTTTTGTGCAGACAAAACAAATAAAGTGCAGATAAAGGTGGATCAATTGACTTTGTATCGGTATCTATCGATTTTCTGGCCGAATATGTGACTGGTCAATACTTTTAGCCGACCCTTAGAGGTGGACAGATGATGAGATCCATATTTTGAGTTGCTGCAGCTCTGCACAAAGTCATAGGACCCTTCCAGTTTAGCACTTAACCGAAAGTAAAGCCTATTGGCATGGTGTGGTGCAATTGGTAACACCACTACCACACCATGTGGTAGACCAGGGTTCAATTTCTGGTCAGGGTGACTATGCAGTGCAACACCAATAAGAGTCATTGGGCAAGACTAACACTAGACTGGTCCACCTCGGTTATACAAGTTACCTTGTAAGGCGCTCTGCTAAAAAGAGCATCAGCTAAATGCCATAAATGTAATGAGGTTGTGGGTGGAAAGACAGAGTTAGCATGGTCTGTACAGACTGGAGAGAGTTGGAGGCGAGTAGCACAGCCTATTTTGGAAGATGTCCGAGGCCAATGTTGGCTTATACAAATTAACGCTCAACCTTAAATGATGCTGCAGTATTAAATGCTAGAATGTAGCTGTTGCATCATTTAAGGTGGAACTAAAATTAAAATAAGAAACTGCCTAATAACTGCACTTACTCGGTATTCATTGGCTATTGCCAGGGCACATTCAGGTTACGTTGCTAACCAGTATACAAGTTTAATATAAAATTAAACTTCAAACATTTTATATGCACTGACTGGACTGAAACAGAAAGTCTGAGCCCCTCACACACTACTAGATTTTCTCTACAACTGTCCAGCCATCTAGCACAGACTCAGCTAGACTGACAATTAGGGCTCAAATCGGGGTAAAACTTGTGTAGTGTAACTCTCAGTAAACAACACCATGCTAAACAGTGTGGTTCCACACGTGAATCCCCAGGATCTCTCAGCTAGTAATCAGAGTAAAATGTGGTTGATTCTAAAAAGCAAAGTACGCTTCATTTTGAGAGGCGCATCTTCCATCTTGAGAGTGCACAGAACATTACAGAAGCCTGCACGACTGGCTGCTCTCATTCTCCACAGTGACAGGCACAGTAGGCCAAACAACAGCTGTGCTGCAGGTGAAGATGAGAAACATACCTGGTCCTGATGGTCAAAGAATGTGTTCACACATGCCCTGGTGCTTGCCTCCCACACCTTCACACTTTTATCTGATGAGCTAAAAAGACAACAAGGACAGAAACAACATTACATCAATAGACACTTGTCTTTTAAACATATGGAAATACATCAGGACATGAAAAGACCACTCAGAGACAGTTCTGCTCTTACCTGGAGACAAAGTGTGTGTTATCAGGGGAAAAGGACACATTAAGCACCCAGGATGCGTGTCCACTCAGTGTACCAGCCAGGTTAGCATGCTGCCTGTAAAATGAACGTTATCCTCATAAACTGCTTGCACATTCACTGTCGGAAGTATTACATAACCAAGACCTGCAACAATTGGACACAGTCTTTATTTTTTTATTTTACTTAAATATTTAATGCCAAAATGTCAAGAATATTTAAGGCAGCAGACTTCAGAACCAAAGCATCCCACCACCTGCATAATGAGAGCTGTCTAATCTCATAGCTCAACTTACACGTCATAAATCTTGATGTAGCCGTCATCTGAGGCAGTGACTAAGAGCTGAGAATCAGGGGAGAATGTGAGCGATCGGATGGGCATAGCGTGGCCTGCAGAGAAAAGAAAGAGACAGACAGTGTAGCAACCTACTGAGAGCTTTATCAGACCCAGACTAAGCCTTAGTAAGAGAGCCATCATCTGCAGCTATAAAATAATACAAGCTTAGATCACAGTCCAATATCAGAGCACACGGCTCACTCTCCCATAAAACTCTCTGCAGTCACAGTCTTCTACTCATGCTCATATGTTTAACAGAGCAAGAATGAAGTGACTGATGGAAGAAATGAGAAAGATGGAGGGATACAGTCACAGTAAGGGGGGGGGGGGGGGGGGGATCACTGCCAAGGAGTGGGGAACTGGGGTTATGACTGCAGGGGCAGAGCCAGGGGGAAATGCCTGGGGCAAAAGCTTTGCACTTTTCCACTGGAATCCTTGAACTTTGATATATTTAACAGAAAAAAAAGTCACCACATTCCAAACACAATTTCCAAGACCACAAAAATAAATGAATAAACAAACCAAAAACAGTGACAGGTTGGTTTTAGATGCATTCATTTCATTAAAAATACATCAAGGACATTTAAAGCATAATTTTACCTTCCAGCGTGTGCAGCAGTTTCCCAGTCGCGATATCAAAGATATTAATGATGCCGTCAATGGCACCGCTGGCTAAGTACTTTCCATCTGGGCTCTGGAAAAAGAAGAGTGGGAGCAGAGGGGGAAAAAAAAGACAGCGAGAGAGAGAGAGAGAAAGACCAGAGGACAGATACAGAAACTCTGCTTCAGATATTCATATTTCTCCCTTTTAACAAGTGTTTTACAAGATCATGCACTATCTAAGAAAATATGAACTGTTAAAGAAATAAAATGCAGGAAGACAATAAGGGGGGGGGGGGTGTCCGCTAGCCATGTTTTTCACAGGCTTTGTTGAGAAGGGCTGGAGACAACCCCCATCATCAGCTCAGGGCACATATGCAGATAATTAGACAAATTAGTTGAATATTTAATGTACCCAAACATCAGTGAAATTATGCAGCATGCCCCACATCCTCTACTGTTTGAGTCTTGGCTTCAGTTTAAACTACAGCTTATAAGAGCAATGCTATTAACATAAGACTCCTCAAGTAACCAACTCTACCAAACTCTAGCCAAATTCTGATGACTCCATCTTATCCATCATCCATTTTAACTCGCTTCCAACTATCCAATTTCTATTATGCGTGACCTAATTGAACAAAACATTGCGTATGCAGAAACGTGGGCGTCTTACGTAGGCGATGCTCAGAATGAACTTCCCTCTGGTGTCCAGGGAATATTCCTTCTTTCCACTCTCAACTCCGAAGATGTTAACCTTCCCAAGATGGCTGCCTGTGGCAATGTATTTGGAGTCGGGGGAGAAAGCTACAGACCAGGCATCAACTGCAATATAGAAGGAAAAAGGTCATTATGTCACATGACACACCTTCAAGAGCATCAGCACAGTCCCCAGAGCCCTGTGTTCCCTTCAATGTGCTCTTGCCCAAGGCAGCTTATGGAGGACATGTCTAAAGCCAGACATTAAAGGAGACTGCTTTTTAATCTACTGAAGTTTCAACCATTCAGGCATGTTTTTAAGAAGGTAAAATATTTATCAAAATATAGATAAAGTAGGTAACTAAGGTTTTACCCAGAAATATTGCTTTATCATCATACTAGTTAGAAGGATGTGGAAGGATCTTACTGAATACATTTAACTAGAAATAACGACATCAATAAATCGAGTAAACAAATGATCATTTACATTAATAAGAAAAATAGCAGACATGACTAAATTAGCATATCTGATTATTTACCTTGGACAATATGAAGACACTTCATATCTTTTACACCACATCAATAGTGGTAATAGTTGAAGAATTATAAAACAAAAATGTTTTTAATGTCTTCAGAGCTGGTCTTCTTTGCCCTATAGCTAGAGTGTTTGTAATAGAACTACCACATAAAAAATAACTGGCTAAATTAATCGATCATTTATAATGGTAACTATTTTTCACTCTATTGAAGATCGTTATACATATCTGAAGCAAATATACCATATAACAGAGGTGGGAAACCGAGCCGAGACTTCAGCACAGTTTGTTGATTTTCCTGCTCCAACACAACCACTAAACCTGGCCACTGACAGGTGTGCTTAAGAAAGAAAAACTAAAAACAGTGCAGAGGACCTCCAGGGGCTGAAGTTCCCCATCCCTGGATTAGAATAAGTGTATAAATGGAGTGGTTAAGTAAAGGCAAACACATAAGAAAGTGGCTGGAGAATGAAAGAGTGATCATTTGCATTACCTCAGCCCTTACTTAAATTATTGCAATATCGATTCAATATCGATTCTCAGCCCAGGGCCCATCTCTCTCCTCATTGGTTTCCATTATAGAAGCAGTTTCTATGTGCTGCCCTTACCTGGCCCCGCATCCATGGATTTGATTTGTTTGCCTGACTCTAGATCCCAGAGCCGGATGTGAGCATCCAATGAGCTGGATGCAGCAATGGCACCATTGTGACTTATATCCACCGACACTACACCCAGCTGGTGCCCCTCCAGGTTCCACTGGAGCTCCAACTTTTCATCTGACCTGTAGGGGCAGCACAGCAAATAGAGAGAAATATTACAATCCAGCAATTCATAAATATCTGGCCATCTTAAGTCAGTGTTCCTCAGATGAAAAGAACTAATGCTGCACTAATGCTAATTTCACATCAGCTCAATGCAGCCATGGCTACAACGGTCAATCTTCCGCGATCACGTTACCATTTCCAAACTTTCACCATGTCATCCAGAGAGCCGGTGACAATAGTCTCGGATCCATCCTTCTCACTCTTCCCCCAGGCTGCTGTCCATATGGCATCATCATGGGCTACAGAAAGAGACAGAGACAGTCAGAGAGACCTATAAGTTGCCACTGTCATGCAAAAACCTTGTGTCTCAGCAACTAGAGCAAAAACTGAGGTACAAGCGTGTTGCATGACAGCAAAGAAATACTCCAGACATTCACTGGCAGGTGAGGTAAATCCTTACAATCTTAAGAACCATTACAAATCTGTTAGGATTTATTCCACCCCAGTCCACTGATGTAGCTAGCTATAGGTAATGAAACAGACAGCGCTTAGCACCACTCACCATGCTCCTGCTTGAACAGTATGCTGTACTGAATTGAAGAAGAGGGTGGTGTAAGTACAATAAACAATAAAGGCAAGGAGAGAAACACACACTTCAGATGAACTGCAGTCCAGTCTGAACTGGTCAGCTCTTGTGTTGTCTGTAAACTCAACCTACCTGAGTGCTCATCTTCACGTGTTGACTGTGGCAGTGTTCTCCGTCTTCACCGGTTCTGGTTTCTGAAAACAACAACAAGCACAACAACTCCAGTTAAACAAGTCTAGTACAAAACTCAACTGCTCGGCTCACTTGGATCACCAGCAAGCCGCGTTGCTAGCTAGCTAACTGCGCAGGCTAGGATACACACTTCACTGCACTCTGCTAGCGCTAGCCTGACCGGCTATGCAGCGAACATTAGCGAACAAGCCGACTTACACTGCGCCGCTGACAAACGGAACTAAGCGAGGTCCTAGCTTACACTAGTAACACGCATATAGCCGAGCTGGGCTTTGAGCTAGCCTGTAAATAACAGAGATAAGGCAGGGTGGTGTAACGTAGAGATGAACATACCGCTTCCTTAGCAGTAAGCCGCCATGACAACCGCGCGCAGTGTATTGTGGGTTTTTACAAACGCGCTTCACTTCAACACTAGAGCGAGAAGTGCGCAGAAACTAAACACAGACCAAATACCACAGCACCAGGGTTTTAAATCAAATACAGAATGTTTTATAGTGCAGATGTACCTTTATTTGCATAATTCATTATTATTTTTAATTTATTAATTATTAAAACTCACTTAAAAACATTTTCTTAAGATTATTTTAAGAGACTCTTTATTGTCTTTTTTATGTAGGACAATTAAATCATATGCTTTTATGTTGAAATGTACTGCTTATAAACACTGTGAGGCACTATTACTGTACTGTATGCAATTTGTTTATTATTATTATTATTATTATTAATAATAATAATAATTAAAATTTCAGAAAGAATATTCATTTATTAATTATTAATCCATTACTATTCAGAAAATGGAGAAAAAAAATAATCAAACTAAGGATTCACAAAATGTTATTAAACAAGAAGTGGAAGGGACAATGGAGGGGGAAAATGGTAACAGGAAAACCCTCCTTGGCAAACAACGGTGTAACAGTGGTGTGTGGCCTGGTGTCGGTAAGCCATTATTGTCATTATGTAGACACTAGCAGTACTTTAAGAACAATCTCCACTTTTAATCTAATTAAATAAGACATTAATTTCAGTAGTTCAGCTATTAAAAATGATCATTTCAGAGGCTTACACTGTGAACAGTCTGTTACAGTCTGAGACCAGTGTGAGGCTATTGTAAGGTTAAAAACATAATTTCTTTAAAAGGAGAAAATATAAGAAAAAGTTTTTAAAGAAAAACAATTTATTGTTTTTTTAAGTTAAAAAAGCACATCTAAGAAGATACTTTTAATGAATCTGAGTCCAACTTCCTTGCGATCAGCAAACTCCAGATATTAAAGTTGAAAACCAAATACTTCTACACTGAATAGCATGACCTTGTCAAAACAGCATCACACCATCAGTGCGCAGAGTATGTACAATAGAGTGTGGTTTTGGACTTCTTTGGCTTTCTTTCAGCATGTCTTGCAAATACGTTGTTGGTACAGAAGTAGAGTCTAACTGTGCTTTTTAGACTTGATGATCCCAGGATAGTCAAACTCATTATAGTATAACACAATACATACCTTTACTATTAAAGCTTAATTCAGTAAAATGTCATAATTTATGCGTGTGCTTGGATTTACATAAAAAAGTGATGATATTTACTGCATTATGGGGGCCAGTACAGTCTTAAATGTTCCACCCTGTCATATTATCTTCTTTGTTTTTCTTGCATCCATATGCGGTGTTTCAGTGCTTCAGGTTAGTTTCAAAGAGACATGGGAGTTGGAAATGCTGAAGAGCTGCATTGTGCTGTACGCTATTTACAAGTTGAATGGACATTGGCATTGTATGAGCGCTAAGGTGAGAATGACGCGATGGCTTACATATGGTGGTCCTGAGGATGAATTTAACCTGCCTCTTCTTTATCTTTTTTTTCTTAGAGCATAAAGTTTGACTTTTGAAAGATCCACTGATCTTCTTCCTGAAATCCTTCTACCTTGTAATGTTATTGGCCTAGATTTTGGAGGAAGGGAACTAGAGAGTGAAACAGAGAGCGAGTGAGTGCGAGACCCAGAGACAGAGGTGAACTATTGTGTGTATTGTCCTTCACTATAGTGATCTTAATGCGGTAAATGGAATAAACTCAAGAAAAAGGCCAAGATGCATCCAGGGCCCCGTTTCCCAAAAGGTGCCTTAGTGTTAAAATTACCTTAACTAGTAGAGAGAGTGTTTATTGTGATGCTCGCTTGACCATTTAAGAATTGTCCTTGTGCTGAGATGCTTTTTGGGAAAGCCAGCCCACCCATATTTTTCAACCCTGTTAAAAACGTGTGTGGTTCTGTTACTGGTATCTTGCTTTCGCACTTGTGAAATTCAGTTACAGGCTTCAGTTAAACAGACTACTGCAGCGATTACTTCTATAAGATCACTAAAGTAAACTCACCAGAGAGGAAACTAGCCACATGCATCATTTCTTCATGTGGGAGTGTCAGTGTTGTGTTCTGCTTGGACATGAAGCACAGCATTATTGGAAGAGTGGGTTCGAGTGCTGTTATTAGTAGGCTTTAGAGAATTAGAGAGGTATTTTGGTTGGGGAAGGTTATGAGTAACACGCTAGACATTTCTCAGTACCACTGTTCAGCTGTGTGACGTTCAGTACTAAAAGGATTGGGCCTAATCACCTCTCTACAGGACAGATTCTGCAGTTCTTCTACCTCTTTGGAGCTGCTCTGAGGACAGCCCGCATACTTACACAGATGCCTTTCGCTTTGAGTGGCAATTAGTAGTTGCCTGGAAAGGCAGGTAATAACACTAAAGCAGGCCACTTGACTTCACCTGAACCCCGGCCTGCCTAACTAAAGCACTGGAAGAAAAGGCCGAATGCACTCTTTCCCTAATCACACAGAACATGTTTTCCTCTATTAATGATGAACATATGCTTGTAGTGCCTTTCTCCGAGCAGAACCCCAGCTGAAGAGGCGGTGTGTGCTAATTGGGCAGGTACTTCATGATGCTCTGATAAATGGAGAAAAGGCCTTGTTCCTGCTTTGACTTTATTTACGCTAATAGAATCTCTGTACGTAATGGAGTCAGTGTGCAATTCTCTGAATATGTTCAAGTGCTTTTCAAGTGTGGCTTCCCAGAAATATTTTTTTTAATTAAGTTCAAGGATCTCCTGGAACAGGGTTAATTTAGGACCACGTGTGCTTCTTTGTTATTTTTTTACTTTTGCAGTTGAAATATTTAACGTCTTTAATAAGTACAAAAATTTTGAGTATATTTTGAGTTTATATTTGATGAGACTGTTCCTCGCATGGCTGTGGAAAACAGAATAGTCTGATCACAATGCATTTTCCTTCCATACTGAGACGTTTTTCTGAGTGAAAGACGATAGCAGGCAGCTGCTAGCTGAGCGTAAGGATGAGGGAGTGGGAGGTGAAGCATGATTTTAAGGGTTAATATTATTTGACCCCGCCCACTGGTGCATTGTGATGTAATAAAAAATCAAATGATCTTTCAGAGAAATGCATTACAGTTTAATTGAGACTTTTTTACAGCCAAACTGGCCAGTTTGTATTAGCTTTTTTGTTTAACATTACATCCCTGGAAAGCTCCATGTGAGTTTCCTTTCTAATTAAGCTAATCTGGCTCCTCAGGGATCCCACTGTAAATATACTGTAAGTATATTCATGTCTTCCCAAAGTCTAATAAACGTTTGCTGTATTGCTCTCCTCTCTATGTGGATTTTAGTGGTCAGGTGAGTGGGTCAGGTTTGCGTCAGTATACCTCTGACCATAACATCACAAGGCCAACAAGGCTCCACCCTCTCTTTGAGTCTAAGCAACCTGGATAGCTAAAGCTGAAGCGACGGCTGATGGACGACGGCTCCCCAGTCGCAGCTGGGCTGGTGACTCGGTTACAGATATCTAAACCTCAGTAAACTCTAAAGATCAATGAAATCACAACCGCAGTTCTGTGTCTTGAGGTTGTAAGTGTTACTATGGTAACGTTTTGTAACCAGTGATGGGGGGGTGCTGTAAATCAAACAGATTAGATCATTAGATTATTAAGGCCATGCGCTCAAATGGCCAATTGACCTCTGAATGCATTTTGATGATTTTTGAGGAGGGCTTTACTCAACTTTACACATCCAAGTGTGCTCCCCGGGCTCTTTGAAACACACTTGAACATTTTGTGTACTTCCACTCAGCCAAAATGACAATCTGCCAATTCCAATCATGCTTCCCCAACTTTGATAGAAGATTAAAAACAGGACTTTTAAAGCATTTTTTTAAAGGATCTGAGAGATCATGCTGAATATGGCCATGGACATGAACTGACAACTCCTAATAGAGGTCATTTCTGAAGTTACTATGATCACATGGGTTTCTCTACAGACGTCAGTTTGAAGTGTTTGTATGCAGGCAGGCTCTTTTACACACTTGTGAAGTGTGTTCTGGAAAACATTTCACAAACTTTGAAGAAGTATCAGAGAGAGAGAGAGAGAGAGAGAGAGAGAGCTTTGTAGTGTGAGAGAATCTTTGCATTTATTAGAATTTTGCTCTTGACTCTCTTTGATATCCTAATCGCTGAGACAGGACCCATTCGTCTGGCAACAAGCGCAGTGACAGGGCAAAGAGCTGAGCGCTATAAGCCGCGCCACACCTCCGTCTCCTCCTGGGATGAGCCCGGCTTTGAAGATCAGGACCCCAGTGAACTCCAAAACTCAGATCTCAACAGAGAGCGACAGATAGAGAGAGAGAAAGGAAGATACAGCCAGCTCTGAGAGCTTAGTCAGCAGGGAGGAAATCCCAGACTGAGACTGTAATATTGTCACATTTCCATTCAGTGTTTTTCATGGTAAAAGAAATACAGTATCTGTTTTAGTAACAAATGTATCAGTTCTGAACCGAGGAGGAATTTTTATTCCCCCATTATAGGCTTGAACAAAGCTCTATTCATCACATGGCTTTAAGGCTAATCTTATATTCTGCCTGGCCGCTAATGACCATAGACACAAAGTGGGAAGTTAACTCACGTAAAGCTGTGAAACATACAGTAGATTAGTCATTTTAATACAAACGAAATGTCTAGATTAAATGTCTATGTTGTTCTGCAGACTTCCCTTCAGTGGGATCTCCTCAGGATCTTGGGATGTATAAGCTCTGCTCTGCATAATGCTGAAGGCCTCAGTATAAGCACGCAGTCTAACTCAGCTCTAAAAATGTGCGTATTTCCATTAAGCGACTGTGACTGAGAGAAAACAAGCTGCGGTTAAAACGGAAACAGCACAACAGCTAAAGGGGAGGGGGGGGGTTACTTATGGAGGCGTTTGCAGATCCTCTCCACTCTTTAGTGGTCCAGTGGACTTCAGAAGATTCTGAGGTTTTGGTTCATCTTCCCCAGCAGCATCCCACACTCCCTTCATTTTTGCTCCTCGTTAGCCCACAACTGTGCACACCAAACCACCACATTTCTAGCATTTCTTCAGGATATCCTTAAACGTCTCCTTACAAGCAGAACATAAAACACACACACATTTAAAACATTGTTTCTTCCTCCATCTCACATAATCATTTCTAACATAAGAACTGCAAGGATGACAGATCGACAGCTGCTTGCTTTGCCTTCAAAGACCTTCATTGCATTACTTTACATAAATAACTAATCGAGGATGGATAGTGCAGGATTTGTTGCCTGACAAAAGAGTGGCTGCTTAAGCCTGTGCCTTGACTTACACACCCCGCCAACCCACAACACCATCTGCTGCTGTCAAGGGAATGGAAATGCAGTACAGAGAAAACATGAAAAAGACCTCAGTGATTACTGTTAACCAGCAGCAACTGGTTCAACCTATAAACAAGCAGCATCAACTCTTTGCAACATGGCGATATTAGACCTTCAATCATTTCTTTCAACTGTTTTTTTTTTTCTTTTTTGTTCTTTAATAGAAAAACAACCATATTCTTCAAATATATACATACAGCAGACCTAATGTGTACTTGAATGTCCCTTTGCAAGCCATCGACAAACCTCTGGCAGAACCCTTGCATGATTTTTGACCAGTCCTCTTGGGAGAATTGGTAAAGTCCCATTTGAATTTGAATTTGTTGGTTTCTGGACATGGACCTGACCACAGTCCACATGTTTTAAATAGGGCTGAGGTCAAGATTCTGGAAAAGCCAAAAGCTTAATGTTAGCCAGACTTATCCATCCAGTGTTGAGGTCCAAGTTTCAACTGATGTTATACTGGAGAATTCTGAGGTATTCATCTTCATTCTTCATTATTTCATCCAGTTTGTGTAAAAGACCAGTTCCACGGGTGGCATGACAGCCCCAGAGCATGATGCTACCACCACCATGCTTAACAGTTGGTAGTATTCTTGTGGTGCCTCCAGATGTTTGTTTTTTTTCCTCCATGTGGTCAGCTACAGATTTATGTCAGCTTGGAGGTATTAGTTTTTGAGCTGGGGCTTTCTTTCAGGCTATCAAAACTTGCTTGACTGTAGACAGTGGCACACTGGTAATCCAGCAGCTTCCAGGTCATGGCAGGGCCAGAGGTGGTAATGATAATAACACACTTTATAAGAAGTTTTATAAGAAGGTCCTCTATACTCTTCCTCGCGTTTATTTATGAGGTCACTATTCGTGTGCCCCAATTCGGAGGCTGCATTTAAAGGCCGATTGCGTCACATTTCTTCTTTTCCATGGTAACGAAGGATCCGACGGGTCGCTCCTTCGCCAGCCAACCTTTCCCCTTTCACCAAGGGTGTCAATAAACACACTTATGCTCAAATCTGTTGTTGTTGTTTTTTATTATTATATCGTGACTATATGTGCATATGACATCAATATACAAACAAGGACAGTCAGCCTAAAGATAATATACAAAATTAGGAGTTTCGTTTCGTGTACTGGCAGGAACGGCAGTGCTGTGACGCAAACCGGAAATCCGCCGCAGAGCAGGGCTCATTTCGGTTCGGCCTACGCGGGTCCACGCAGCCTTTGAAGGCTACGGCTCCGTCGACTGCGCCCTTCGAAGGCTGCAGCCCCTGAATTGGGATCCCCCCTTTTTTTATCCCGTTATATTAATCTACGCTCATCTCACTTAATTAATTAATTAGTTAGTTAGTTACTTATGGAAAGATTCGACTCATCAGTCAACTCTATTAAACTGTATAAACCATCTGAACCACTGACAGTGTTGATAATAACAGAGTAGACATCGCCCACCATGCAGCAACTCCATATCGTTGCCGTCCAATGAAAAACACGTATCTCCGAAACGGTGATTTTACAGGAGAAGGCAAAAGTATAAGTATAATGTAAAATATGTTTATTCTTATTTTATTTGGAGCGTTTTTATTCTCATCCAGAATTATTTACACAGACAAAAACGGAGACACGTGTTTTTCACTGACAACAAACGCATTTTATCCTCTCCCCCCAGGTTTACTGAATTATACCCAACCCTAATAATCCACAGTAACCCAGGGACGCAGTTAACGTTAGCTAACTAGCTGCTCCGCTAACAAACACCCATCCCAACCTCTGCACAGTCACACAGCTATAAAAGACACAAGCGCACTTTGACCACATTCGCTGGACCGCTGATGTTATATATTTTAGCTGACTCCACCTCAAACGTGGTTTTATTACATTTCATTACAGCGTTTTCTAAAAGACCCTCACTTTCTGCACGGGCTGAGCTGTACCCTAATGAAAGCGCTCACCCACACTTGAAGCTCAATAGGCGCCAATCAGCGACACCTACTGGCGAGTCTCTTTACACCACGTTTCCAGTGTAGCTGAGTGAACGCTGCCATGTATTTTATTACTGCAGGTTTTTCAACGCTTTAACCCATTAACCCTTTCAACAGCAAATCTACACTAACATTGAACTAGATTTCACACGGCACGTCTACACACAGGATTTGATGGATTTTCAAAACACTTCATTTATTGAAAACGGAATAGGAGATTCACTCAAGATCGCAAAATATGAGCAATTATTAAAGACACATCTCACTGCCTTCCACATGTTCCCGGCCAGAGGAGGTGACATCACACTAGGTGCAGGCCACGTGTTTTACATTTGTATACACTGGGACAGGCATAGAGTGTATTTTATTAATTACTGATTTTTTTCTACAGAAAATTGATATTATGTGCAATTGACTTTGATAACTTGATACAATGTGACTTATTATTTTATGTAAAAGTCTTGAGAGTGTGGGCGGGGTTTTATTTAGTTAATATTTTGTGTGCCTAAAATATACAGCAAGCATTATTAATATTGAACGTTTCATGTAATTAGTATTCAAAAACAGATTAAATGAAGATTTCAAATGAAGATTGGTCCATTTATCTGGGAGGGGTTAAATGTGCCCCCTGTTCTCCAATGGCTCATGTGTAGTGTAAACTGATGGAGTAAGCGGTTAACAGTGGCAGGATTGTGGCTAACCAGGGAGAAGTTGTTTTCTCACTATATGTCCAAATGTTTGTGGACACCCCTTCAAATCTGACACAGATGCCCACACACAGCTTGTCTAGTCTCTTTAGAAATGCAATGCCAATAGAATAGGACTCAGCAGATAAACATGAACCCATTGGCATCGTGCCTAATGCCAGGCGTGAGGGGTACAAAGCCACCCCCCCCCCCCAAGCATTGAGCTGTGCAGCAGTAGAACTGTGTTCTCTGCAATGATGGTTGGTGCTCCATCCAGTACTTTTGGGATGAATTGGGGATGACAGCAATGCTCTAAAATCTAAGAGAAAGCTTTCATTGCACAATATAGACAGTTACTCCAATAAAAAGCAGGATAAATAATACCCTTGATGTCTGAAGTATATGAATCAGGAGGTGTCCCAATACTTTTGCCCATGTAGTGTGTGTATTATTCCAAAATAAGTAATGTAGATTTATTGCTATTACCATTACATGTGTTAGCCCTTGCAACTAGACAATAAACCTTACACTTAATAAAACAGGACGTCTGTATTTTAAGGGGCTAAAGTGCTGAGCATCACATCAGGAAAAACTGCCAGCCCTTTTAGCAGCATCTTAATGGAAGCGAGGCAGGAGATCCGCATATTTCTATAGGAACTGTTGTGACAGGAGAGACATGCAGACACACTGAGCATTCAGAGCTTCTGCTTCTGCAGAAACAGGTTGCTTGAGGCTGTGCTTTGACAGATAGGGGCGGAACCGAGGAGACAGACTCGAGACCCTGTCTGGAGTGAGTGGTGCAGCGAGAGAGAGAGAGAGAGAGAGAGAGAGAGAGAGTTGTGTAGTGACTGAGGAAGACGCAGGAGTTGAAGCAGGAGAGGGAGGGAGAGAGAAGCAGAGGGAGGGAGGGAGGAGAAAGAGAGCGAGTGAAGAAGAGAAAGAAGAGGAGCAGAAGAGGGAGAGGAAGCAAGAGCGAGAGTGAGAGAGTGAGCAGAGCGTGCTGCAGGTTGTCCTGGTCAAACCCTGTCTGAGAAAATGCACCCCAACTTCGCCGGCAGTTGGAAGATGAGGAGCAGTGAGAATTTTGATGAACTTCTCAAAGCCCTGGGTAAGACTCTCTCTCTCTCTCTCTCTCTCGCTCTCTCTCTCTCTCTCTCTCTCTCTCTCTGTCTCTGATATTCTCACATTAGCTTGGAAGCCTTCATCACATTCTGAGACCTCATTTGCTGTATGTGTTAATGCATCTCTACAAGGAATACATAGAAGTACAGGGTATCATCAACACTCAGGGGAGCCAGCACTTGTATTTCAGTCAGAACAGGCTTTCTATTGTACAGTAGAAGGGCAGGCAACGTATAGAGGACTAATTATTCAAGTCTGGCATTAAAGTAGAACACCCTGGAGCAGAGGGAGGTCTCCCGGCTGGAAGTCTCCTATTCGTCTTGCCTTTTATGTGCGTCTCATTCTCTTCTGTATCCCTTTATTTTTGTAGATTAGGCAGCGGGCTCTGTGAGGCTTGGCCATAGAGACCCCGCAGACCAGTGTGCTCAAACTGGGTCAGTTTCTATATATTGAAGTTTTTGCATCTGATTGAAGATTAGGGCACAATCCAAGAAACGTTTAAATACATGTTCATTTAAGTGGTGTTGCACAGGTGTGGTGGAGCGGGTTTAAACAGTGCTTCACAAAACCAAAAGCCAGAAGAAAAAGATTAGACAAAAGCAGCGATCAAACCTCAGCTGCTCCGAGCAAAAACTTTGGGCCCGATTCTCCACAATTTTTATCCACAAAAGATCTGGCCTGGCTTCTTACATTTACATTACATACTGCACCAGAAGGGATAGTGTGAGACTGGAACCTGATGTGTGGCAGAAAGGAAAAGCATTCAACCCAAGCCCTTCTGTGTCAGATTGAATTACTCCTCACAATCAAATCTGATAGAGATTGGACTCAGGATGTTTATGTTGGGTCGAGCAGATAAGCGAGACCAATATCCCGCTTCCGTCTTTATTTTGTATGCAAACTAGGTAGGGCTGAGTGCATTAACCTCCTTGATCAATGTCCGCTGCAGCATTGGAATATCAGCGGGGCAGATTGTGAGAGACGAGATCAGGGTTTCCACGCTGCAGCCTGAAAGTGAAGCACATGGAGAGAAGGCGTAGACAAGGTTTGACTGGAGAAAGGCAAAGACCACCACGTTCCTGTTATATCTTCTAGTGTCTGACCTTAACCCTCTTCCTGAAAGTAGAGCAAAGGTGTATTCAACAGTGTATATTGTGGCTGTCCAGTGAAAAAAAATGGTGATTTACAGAAGAATAGCGGGGGAAAGAAGTAAAATAAGAGTTATTTCTACTGGTCTATTTAGTGATAAATAGAGACGGTGTACAGAGCAGCAAGGTTTCAAATATGGAGAAAACTAACTAACGGACAATAATGGAGATGCATGTTTTTCATTGTTCTTTTTTAAGCTTATACAGTGTGATTATCAAATATACTCTCAAGGCAAACATGGACTAGAACAAGTACTGGCTAAGAACTAAGTCCAAGCTCAGCATTGTGTGCATATTTTGAGGTATTTAAATATTTCGAAGAAATAGTTTTCAATAAACTCAATACTTGTAACATATAAAAATGAAAGATTTTGCCAGACTCCCAGACTCATTAAAATTAATGTATAAATGTGATCCTAAAAATGGGGTCCTTTAGGAAATATAATGCAGTGTAAGGTTTCTCAGATCTAGTCCTAGGGACCCACTGCTCTGCACTCTTTCAACTCAATGTCCTGCCCAACACCCCAACACACTTACAAAGGCTTGGTAATTACTTGATGATCTGGATTAAGAGCGTTGGGAGTGGGAAAGAGCTAAAATTGTGCAGGACAAGGGGGCCCCAAGACTGGAGTTGAGAAGCCCTGATGTAACAGTACAGTTACAGTAGCCCTGGCCCTGGATTCCATCAGCCCTGCACCATTTAGCGTTTCACATGTCACGACTGGTAAATTTATTCAGCTGATTTGTTAAAAGTACAAATACTACAAAGAACTTATTTTATATTACATATAAAATAAATACAAAAACAAGTACCCATTTCAAATTAATATTAATTCAAGATATAGATTATTATTATTAAGATATTAAAATGTTGCTCATTATGGTTCATTAAAAGCTCCTTATAGGTCTAGTTAAACTATGAAATATAGCAGTTGATTTTTCCATTGAACTTCTTTCATAATGTGGTCCATAGAGGGAAAACGCCTCATTATGGATCCTTAAGCAAAGGATCTGAAGGTCCTGAGGTTGATAATGATACTGATCTGTATTCAGACATAATGTTCACCAGGACTGGTGTCCTATCCTTGTTGTCGCTCTGTCAGGGAGTACATGAATTAACCACAACTGCCCATAGAAATCACTCAGCCACTGTGTCTGTGAAGTCTTCTGTGAAAAGAAGAGTTACTCATCAGCAACTTCATCATCATGGTCATGGGTAACGCAGATACATACTACAAAGCCCTCTGATCTGTCAGCACCCTGTCTGCTGCAGCTGTGAGCTTTGGCACCATGGTCTCTCATCTGTCCAAGTGGTTCTGAGATCAGATTTCCATGTTATTGTACATTCTCAGAAAAGTACAAGATATGTGTACAGATATGTGCCTTCACACTGGTGATGTGAATTAAGACTAAGTACCTTTAAAACTCTCAGAAGCTCTTCAGTGCAGGACCGCTATGTACTTTTGAGGGAATAAATACATTGTTTAGATGTGTCCAGCTCTGGTCTTAGAGGCCCTCCAGGACCAGAACTGGACACCCCAGACATAAATAATGCAGTGACCGAGGTGCTATAGTACATTAATAGAAAAAAAAGACCTGTAGTTTCCTTGAAAGGTCGAACTTCTGATTCACCATCCCTTGAGACTGTACATTCCATGTTGTCAACAGCAGAACATGCCGATGCCGTACCTTGTATGTCACCAACAGCCTTACTGGTGTGTTTCCACAGCCTTTAAAAGCACAGCTCTGGTCCAGCCCAGCCAAACAGAGACTGTGTTGCACTATGAGAAAAACAAGTCAAATGTCTGCAGTCCCAGAATTCCTCAGATTGCTCCTCAATGACACTATAATCAGAGTTCATGATGCTCTGTCCGATACAAAAACAACCTCTCTCTTTTTGCAGACTGCATAAACTGCAGAATTGCATTATATTGCCTATGAGGGTTAAGACAACTTAGCTGTGAAAGCTTATCTGCGGCCACATAATCAGAAGAGGTCTCTCACGTATTGCAGCGTGTGTTCTCAATACAGCAAGCGGTCCGAGAAGAGAACATTCTGGCTGTTTCTAACAGCATGATGGCGGTGGGATTCTGTGTAAAGGACGGGACTCTTGTGTTTGGGGTTCGTGTTGTCAGACGACTGAGGGCGGGGTGGGGCCTGGCGAGGGTAGTCGTCTGGCCAGCAGAGAAGCTCATTATGACCCCCATGCTGTGCTCCCTCAGGCGTGAACGCCATGCTCCGGAAAGTGGCTGGGGCAGCCGCTGCCAAACCCCATGTGGAGATCCGACAGGATGGAGAGCAGTTCTACATTAAGACCTCCACCTCTGTGCGCACCACGGAGATCAACTTCCACATCGGAGAGGAGTTCGACGAGGAGACTGTAGATGGCAGGAAGTGTAAGGTACGGCAATGTTGACACCGCTGTAAAAACTGTCATCAGAAGTTATTGTACCTGATGTGGTCAACTAATTATCTGCAAGATGACCTTTATCAGTCTTTAGTAGAGCTCAGTAACACTGAGATAATTAATTGATCAGCACAGTGATTTATCAGTCTACTCAGACTTTAGCAGAGCTCAGTAACACTGAGATAAATAACTGATCGGCACAGTTATTTATCAGTCTACTCAGGCTTTAGCAGAGCTCAGTAACACTGAGATAAATAACTGATCAGTGCAGTGATTTATCAGTCTACTCAGGCTTTAGTAGAGCTCAGTAACACTGAGATAAATAACTGATCGGCACAGTGATTTATCAGTCTACTCAGACTTTAGCAGAGCTCAGTAACACTGAGATAAATAACTGATCGGCACAGTGATTTATCAGTCTACTCAGGCTTTAGCAGAGCTCAGTAACACTGAGATAAATAACTGATCAGCACAGTGATTTATCAGTCTACTCAGGCTTTAGTAGAGTTCAGTAACACTGAGATAAATAACTGATCAGCACAGTGATTTATCAGTCTACTCAGACTTTAGCAGAGCTCAGTAACACTGAGATAAATAACTGATCGGCACAGTGATTTATCAGTCTACTCAGGCTTTAGCAGAGCTCAGTAACACTGAGATAAATAACTGATCAGTGCAGTGATTTATCAGTCTACTCAGGCTTTAGTAGAGCTCAGTAACACTGAGATAAATAACTGATCGGCACAGTGATTTATCAGTCTACTCAGACTTTAGCAGAGCTCAGTAACACTGAGATAAATAACTGATCGGCACAGTGATTTATCAGTCTACTCAGGCTTTAGCAGAGCTCAGTAACACTGAGATAAATAACTGATCAGCACAGTGATTTATCAGTCTACTCAGGCTTTAGTAGAGTTCAGTAACACTGAGATAAATAACTGATCAGCACAGTGATTTATCAGTCTACTCAGACTTTAGCAGAGCTCAGTAACACTGAGATAAATAACTGATCGGCACAGTGATTTATCAGTCTACTCAGGCTTTAGCAGAGCTCAGTAACACTGAGATAAATAACTGATCAGTGCAGTGATTTATCAGTCTACTCAGGCTTTAGTAGAGCTCAGTAACACTGAGATAAATAACTGATCGGCACAGTGATTTATCAGTCTACTCAGACTTTAGCAGAGCTCAGTAACACTGAGATAAATAACTGATCGGCACAGTGATTTATCAGTCTACTCAGGCTTTAGTAGAGCTCAGTAACACTGAGATAAATAACTGATCAGCACAGTGATTTATCAGTTTACTCAGGCTTTAGTAGAGTTCAGTAACACTGAGATAAATAACTGATCAGCACAGTGATTTATCAGTCTACTCAGACTTTAGCATAGCTCAGTAACACTGAGATAAATAACTGATCGGCACAGTGATTTATCAGTCTACTCAGGCTTTAGCAGAGCTCAGTAACACTGAGATAAATAACTGATCAGTGCAGTGATTTATCAGTCTACTCAGGCTTTAGTAGAGCTCAGTAACACTGAGATAAATAACTGATCAGTGCAGTGATTTGTCAGTCTACTCAGGCTTTAGCAGAGCTCAGTAACACTGAGATAAATAACTGATCGGCACAGTGATTTATCAGTCTACTCAGGCTTTAGTAGAGCTCAGTAACACTAAGGTAAATAACTGATCGTCACAGTGATTTATCAGTCTACTCAGGCTTTAGTAGAGTTCAGTAACACTGAGATAAATAACTGATCGGCACAGTGATTTATCAGTCTACTTATGCTTTAGTAGAAACTTTGTTGAATGTCTCTATGGAGTCTGTCTAACATATATACACTATATGTCCAAATGTTTGTGGACACCTCTTCTAATGAATTAAGTCTTGCACCCATTGTTGACACAGATGTGTAAATGCACACCCACAGCCTTCCCTGGCCAGTAGAGACAGTTACTCCATGCTCTTGATTTCTGAAAAAAACAATGAGAATCAATACTTTTGTCCATATAGTGCATTTGCTACAGAGTGTAGATATTACACATGTAATACAAAGGCACTGATAATGTTTCTTTAACAAGTGTATGTTTTTATTTTGGTAAGTATTTGAAAAGTCACAACTTTTCTAATGAAACTATGTTCACTAATGAAATTCAGCGTCTGCTCACTAGTTTTTGTTAAAAACGTAAACATTTGAATGAACTGGTTTTCAGTCCTTTTCTAAGTACAAGACAAGACCTTTATTAGGTCTAATTATTTTCAACAGTAATTAACTGTACAGGTTTGGCAGAGGTTATTGAAATAATTGTAAACCACTGGAAAATTCCCTAATTGAGAATAAATAAATATGCCTATATATAAATATAAGCTTCTGGCTAACACAAAAAACAGCAAGTTATATGGAGTGTTCCCAGGAACTGCTGCTAACGTCTAAGTGCCAGATACCACAGGACATGTGTAGAGATCCTGTGGAGTCCATGCCTTAACATTTTCAGAGCTGTTTTAGTCCGTAGCTCGATGGGCATGTACACAATATTGGGAAGGTGGTTTTAATGTTATGGCTGATTGGTGTTACATACATTACATTCGAGCATAATACGTTTACATTTACATTTTACATTTACGGCATTTAGCAGACGCTCTTATCCAGAGCGACTTACAAAGTGCTTTGCTATTTACCCAAGAAAACCTTAGCTAGTTAGAATAGGCTAATAATTCAAAGGATACCTCCGAGCTTAGACATTACTAAACACAATACAATAAGGCGACCATAGAACTATTCGTCCAAGTACTCTCTGAAGAGGTGGGTCTTCAGTCTGCGTTTGAAGACAGCGAGCGACTCGGCCGTTTGGACACCCAGGGGCAGCTCGTTCCACCACTTTGGTGCCAGGACAGAAAAAAGCCTTTGGAAACAATAATTGGAAGACCACATCTCCTATCGCAGGCATCCTAATACCCCTCTTAGTAAAATATTAACGTCATTGTTGTGTGATAATGATCACTTCTGAAGGGGTGAGTGTGAAATCAAATCTGTCTGCTGTGAGAGAGGCAGATGGGATGTCTGTCTCATGGTTCAGCTCCTGATGTGAAAACCTCAACATGTAATATTCATGTCCAGCACCACTAGAGATTCTAGTTAGTGAATAATAACCTTTACAGAACCATATGGCTGTAAATCCAGTGTTCATATCTCTCTCGTTCATATGGCTTGTTTTGGTGAGATTATGCAGTACAAGAGGTAGAGCAGCTAAACTGAGTGAAGAATCTGTTCACTGCCGGTGATGGCGCTGTATAGTATCTCAGTACAGGCAGATCATACTGGATCAAACACCTTACTGTTCTGCTACTGTAACATTTTGTGTGGAAAGTGTATTAATATACTACATATAAAAAAATATTAAACTAGGCACCAAATGTGCTTGTCTGAAGATGTAGAACTATTGTGCCAGATGCAGTTTCCATTATACAAATGTTTAAAGCATAGGCCCTCATTTATCAACCCTTCTTAAGAAGAAATGTCTTTTTTAAATCCACTTATTTAGTTTTCACTACGTTTTTTTTTTTTTTTTTTTTTTGGATTGGCGTCATTAACGAGGACAGTGGGATCCATCATTATACAATCAGAGCCATGAACAATTCTGCAGTTTAAATACCCATCATGAATCTTAAGTAGACTTTTAGCTAGGGCTTTTCTTAAGAACTAATTTAATTAAATTCTTAGGAAGGTCCAGTGTTAGCTGTGTTAAGATGTGAACCACAACCAGAATAAATACAGTTTGTACTTCAAATTAACTAGTTAAACTCATCACGTATCTAACACGTATCCATCACGTATTATTTTAGTAAATGCTGTGATAAATAGTGTCAATTTGTTGCCTAGTTATGAATCTTGTGTATGGGCCTGTGAGACTGTGTTAAAGTCTTATTTTTGAGGATTATTTTTATTAATCACCAACTACTCTCTGTGCTCTCGGTTAATCCAAAATGGTAATAAACCTTAAACTTGAATGTTTAAGAAAGTAAAAGTGAGGTGTTGGCTTTCTTAGGAGAATATCTATATGTGCACAATTATTGGGCAACTATTGTTGTGCAGAATTATTACGCAGCTAAATGAAAAACACACATCTGTTCAAGTGAGAATTATAAAACTCAAAACTTTCCAATAAACATTTCTGACCATACAAAAAAATATCAGTGACCGATATAGCCACCCTTCTTTTCAATAACAGTGATAAGCCTTCCATTCATGGAGTCTGTCAGTTTCTTGATCTTGTTCAGTACTGTTTTCCTTTACTGTAAATCTCATTTTAAGAATTAATTAATTGGGTTCAGGTCAGGTGAGGAAGGGGACCATGTCATAGGTTTTTCATCTGTAATGTCTTTACTGGCTAGACATGCAGAGGAGTACTTGGATGCATGTGATGGAGCAGTGTCCTGCATAAAAATCATTGTCTTTTTGAAAGATGCAGACTTCTGCCTGTACCACTGCTTAAAGAAAGTGTTCAACCTGAAGTTCCAACCAGCTCATCTTTAATAATACCAGCCCACCTCCACCTTGCTTGCGTCTGACTCGAAGTGGAGCTCTGTGCCCGGTACAGATCCAGCCACAAGCTCATCCATCTGGTCTGTCAAAAGTTACTCTGATTAATCAGTCCATAAAAATCTGTCTTCAGATATTTCCTGGACCGGTCTAGACGCTTCAGCTTAGGTGTCTTGTTCAGTGGTGGTGGGATTTCAGCCTTCCTTACCTTGGTCATGTCTCTGAAAACTGAACATCTTGTACTTCTTGGTAGGTTGTGGTTCTGGAATATGACAGAACTGAAAGATAATGGGTTCCTTGGAGCTTCACACTTAATTCTTCTAAAATCCTTGACAGTATATTTGGGTCTTTATTTCTCAACACGTTTTTTGCAACCCTGTTGACTATTTGCAACAAAACGTTTGATGGTTCTGTTATCACACCCAATATTTTAGCAATTTCAAGAGTGCTGCATCCCTCTGAGAGACTTCGGGTAATTTTTTACTTTTAGAGTCAGTTGAATTTATTTTTTGGCCCATTCTGCCTAAAGAAAAAAGCTGCCTAATAATGGTGCACACCTTGATATAGGATGTTGACCTCCTTAGGCCACACCCTCCCTCATTACACAGACACACATCACCTGCTATGCTAAAATACATTAAGCATTCAAGTTTATACAGCTTGGAGTTAGAAAATAGGCCTAAGAATGATAATATGGTCAAAATACTCACTTGCCTAATAATTGTGCACACAGTGTATAGTTGCCATTTGTATTCTCTCCATAACTGAAATGCAATAATTCATTACTTTAATAACAAATTGTAACATATGTAATTAAATTCTGTTGTGTTACATAGTAGTAAAAAATGTAGGCATCCCTTCCAAATGTAATATTCTGTTGATTGAAGTGAGGTAAGTATAGGTCCTCTAGCAGGGCGCACATTTTAATACACAGTTACAGCTTATTTACTTGAAAACCATAACATATGGTAAGTTAAATTGTGCAAATAAATATAGTAATTGCGTGCTTAAATAGAACTATGTCATTATTTAAGTGTGTTTTCTTATTTTCACTTAGAAAATCACAAAAACATGTCATTTAAATAGAGGCATCCAATCTTTTGCATTTAACTGTATTCTAAAACTGTAGCAGTATCTATAGAAGGGGGCATTGTAATATGCTGCTGTAACAGTAATATGCTGCTGTATTCTTATGGAAATATTGGAAAAAATGACTCCATTAAAAAAATATAGTACCTCATAAAAGCAAGTATGAGTACAGTAAGAGTGCTATACAAATGACAGTATCAACCTGATTCAATAACTACCAAAAAAATTAATTCCACCAATCAGTATGTAGAGACCCCTTTTTACACTGATTGCTAGCGTGTTTTCTTGGTATTTCTTTGTGAACTGGATCTCCATGTTCTCTGAGGACATTTACTTCCATTAGGAGCATTAGCGCTAACTCTAGATATAGCTCTTTTTCTTCATAGCTTACTGCTAGAGTCAGTTTAAGGTCAGAATGATCTGCTTAAGTGAATAATGGAGCATCTAAAGCCATTGCGATGTAACTTGTAGCTGCAGAGGCTTCGAAGACTCCGACACGGCAGCCGAATCACTGCCAGACACAACAAATCTAAATGAACCTCAGATCTCAAGTTCCTGAATTCCCTTCCAGCCTGGAGGTCCCAAAGCCTTAGCCGAGGCTCTAGTGCAGCGGTGTGCAGTTGTGATGCTAGTTGTTTTGAAATTCGAGGACAAACACAAGCACAGTTAAACCCTTAGTGACATCAGGGCCATGACAACTGCCTCTGATCTGACTGCTTTGTTTAGGGAGAAAAAAAGATCAACTTCTACATATGATATTGGACCAAGAACTAGACCAGGAACCAGGATCATAACAGTGTCAATGAGGTAATTGACATTTCTGAAAGAAAACTACTGCTGTCCTGTTACTGGTTTTAATTTTCGCTCTCAGTCACTTTTAGAGCAGAATAGAACAGAACTTAATTTTCTTAATTAATGTAAGTGTTGATTCAGTCAGGACGACTGTCCTCATGAACAATAGGCTCTAATTAGGACATCGGTTGCTGTGACATGGTCTGTCCCTTGTTCTCCTTGTCAGATTAAGGGGAAATTAGGTATTAGGTCTTTACTATTCAAGGGTTCGTTTCTGTAAATGGAGCTCATTTTATGTCTGCAGGTGAAGCAGTAGATCAACACCAGACAGCATTAACACTGTGTCTATGGTGTCACCTAAATATACTGAATACTATTACATAAAGAGAAAGGCTTTATGAACAGAGCTCATATATTATACCTAGACATATCTGATGTCACTGACCTCAAGAATCAAGTATTTTAAAGTCGAATAAAAAGCATGACATCATTAAACAGAGAAAGCCTAAACCTAAAGCCCTCGATTTTACACAGGACTTCAGAGGCCCCTGCCAAAGCAGGGCTATGTTTCTCTGATATTTATGGATTCTATTTGATGTCTAGGTCTAGCTCTTCTCAGAAAAAAAAGATGGAATGGGAAGGAATGTCTGGGGTGATCCTAAGAAGAGTTTCTAGAAAGCTGCTCATGCAATGCTCTGCAATCTTAGAACAATACAGAGTTGAATAGCTGGTTTACGGCACTGAAACAGGCTCACAGAAGCTGTATAGCATAGCTTAGTCTAGCATAGCATGGCTTAGCACTGTGACAATAACATTGCAATTTATTTTGTAATTATTATTTTGTAAGAGTCTTACCGGATAATGATGCTGTCCTCTCTGGGTCCCATCAGTGACCAGTCAGCACAGGGTGTAGTTAGAGATACTAGTAGGGTCTGCTACGGCTAGCTTTCCCAGCCAACATGATCATGTGTGGAACGTGGGCTAGGTGGGTTGCAGGAGGGCATGGTCTCAGTGTGAGTTTTTACTGAGACCCAGTTGGGCTTTCCAAATGGGCCCCATCGTTACAGACCCTCCCATCTAGGCCCCATGTGCAGTGTATACCCAGAACCGGCCCATGTTTAACCCCTTCTGGTCCTATCACTGAGCCAGACGGGAACCTGGTGGGCAATCATATGTGGGGCCAGCATGGAACCAATGGACAAAACGTTCTGGTTCCATCTGGGCATGTTATCTGGGTTTTTTGCACCCGGCACCCTGCTTTACCGGCTTCACTGTGACTCACTGCTCTTACTCACAGTGGCGCTTCCTCTGGTCAGCCCTTCTCCCTTAGCCTTTATTAAACTCGCTTCCATATTCTCCCCCAATGAGCTGCTGCGTGCAGCTCTGAAAGACTTTAATAGGCAGGCCGTATGTAAATTTTGGGTGTGTGAATCAAGACTGTTGTGTACCGGTCTTGGGGTTTGGCCTGTTTTAGAGCTCTATTTTACTTATCTGGACACAACAGTGTTTAAGGTTCACAGTTCCATGAACCAAACTCTCATTTAACTAAGGCAAGGTAAATACAGTTTTACATTCTGGGGCGCCTTGATTTAGCACAGTCATCATGCTTGTACCTGCATGCTGCAAATACTACAGTGTTTTTGGGTTCATTCATTTTCCAAATGCAAAAACTATAGAATGTAAAAAACTAGGTAGAACCTCCAGGACTGGAAAAAGTGTGATTTTTCATGGCTGTTTCCTTCCTTAGACAGAGTAGTGGCTGGAGAAAGACAGTCAGATTAAGAATGCAGGAATAAAGAGAGACACACCCCTCAGAAAGAGAAAAGAACTTGACCTGATTTTCTGTTTTGTGCAGTCGACTGTCTAGGTTCCAAAATCAGAGGGATAGGAAGGAGTCCCTTCTTTTCTTTTCAGGGCCTCTATGACCATCTATTGGTGTGTAGTTTTTTGTGTAGTGTGCAAGGAAATACATCACATCAACAAGCTACTGGTAAACGTCAGTGACCAGTGTGGCCAATTGAATCAAGTCACCATTCATCACATCACTTTTTTCCACAATGTTTAGCATCTTGTCTGAGCAGAGGTGCTCTTTGATCAGTGATTTCACATCACACACGAACAATGATGAGCTAATTGAGAGGAGATAAGAGAGTGAGAGGGAAAGGAACAGAAAGAGAGAGACTTTCGCCCTCTAGCACAGAGAGTAAGCTAGCCAGTGCTGGCACTGGGTTAAAAGAGCTCCTTAATCTGGGGATTTGGAGGGTGGGTGAGGGGTGTATACTCTCTCCGAGGCAAAAACAGACACACTGAGCCGAAGCCGCGTGTGTACGGCAGAGAAGACAGCCGTGATAATGACACTGTGTGTGTATATAAACGAGCAGAAAGGCCGTAGATAATGATACTGTATTCCCTAAAGCAAGAGTTTGAGTAATGAGCTGCAGCTGCCCACACACACACATACACACTCACACACACCAGGATTCGGAGACAGAAGCAGGCAGGCAGCTGTGTCTGATGCTAATGTTGTCGTCTCACAATGGCACAGCTACGCTGGCAGGAGCTGCTGGCTTGGGCTGCTTTGAACAAACACGCAACACCCAGCTGCTCATCAGCGCCAGTGCTGCCAGTCTGATCACCTCTGAGACTAAAGCCAGCCGAAGAGAGAGAGAGAGAGAGAGAGAGAGAGAGAGAGAGCTTGAGCCACCACAGTTTATCATCTGTATGCATTTATTTACATCTTAACCATTAATGCAAAAATGCATCTTTTGAGCTATTCAGAATTTACTTGACGTCATATATAAATAGTAAGTATGTGACGTTGTTTAGGGCGAAAAATGCCACACAAGCCAATTTACAACCCTGTTATTTTGCCCTCAGAATTTTCCTTTTGTGGTGATGAACTCTTTTATTTACGCTTTTATTAGTTGGTTTTATGTCACCATGACAACCCACATAGCTTTGTTTTATTTAATTATGTAATAATAAATTATGATAGTGTTGCTGTCCTCTCAGGCACAGTGTGCGGTTAGTTGGCTCAAGAGATTGTAGACGGTTGGCTGGGTTAGCTTTTTGCCTCCCTAGCACCTGTTGGCTTGCCTGTGCAGTGCTTTTGAGCCCTCGTTCTGATGTGTGGTTAGTTCTAGTCTGAGGTAGTCCGGTTTGTTTTCAAAGGAGCAGATGATGGAGACTAGGAGTTAGCTAGCTTAGCTCAGATACCTGGTTGCTTCACTAGCTTTAACTTCAGCTAGTCACCCTTCTGTGGACACTGGCAAAGGAAAAGCCGCAGTCACAATGACTTGTTTCGCAGCAACCCATTTTCTGCTGTGACTGATGGTGATGTGCATGTTAGTCTCAGAAAACCTAATAAATAATAATAATAATAATAATAATAATAAAAGTATCACTATAACACTATATTCTCTGGAAATGGCCATTGCATTTCACTACATCTCAGTTGTAGTTGTCAAAAAGCTTTTTCTCATGAGTTGGGGGTATGTGAATTATAGGGGTGTAAATATAATGAGCTCAAACTGTTAATAGACATGTTTTGGGTATGCTGAATTTTCTTTACAGTGAAGAAACAACTAAAATACTAGGAAAATACTAGGGCACCTGTAAGAATAACCCGAATAACTAAAATAACTCTAATAATTACATTTTGCATTGTTTTCCACTGAAACCTCCCATTGAAATTGAATATCTTATTTCTGGCCTTATCACAGTGTGCACAATTCTATATTTTGAAACAACATCATTCTGTCACTAATTTGTTACTAGTGACTAATATGTTGTTATTAATTGCAGTCCCTAAAAGCACATGCAATCCAGTCTCCAAAAGCAGCTGCAGTGCTATTGTCTTTCGCGTTAGCAGGCAGACAATTGTGAAACTGAGGGCAGAGGACTTTGACAAATGAAGCCTTGCCTGGCTGGTTGCTATAGAGACAGACTTTCCAAGTGCTCACCTGCAATAGGGCAGACAGGAAGAGAAAAAATGACTATCTAGAGCTAGTTAATATACGTCAAAGTGAGAGAAACCCAAGCACTCCCTGAACAGCTAGCCCCTCATTATCACTGTTGTGATGTAGATTATGTAGGATTTATCATTTATCATCACTGTAACTCCCAAAGTATCCAGACACCTCCTCAAAGTAGTGAATTCAGAATTCATTGCTGACACGGATGTTCAACTTGCACAATCTTTACCGACAGAGATGCAATATGGATTTTGGGCCGCGTGGCCGTGAATTTTGGGCCCCGTGAAAACCCCACAACTCAAGCCAAAATACTTAACTAATGTATTTTTTAGGGCCTCCGTCAGTCACAGGCCTTCAGAATGGTTCTAACTTTTTCCCGCCATACAGCACCCCTGCGTTCTATATAGTACTGAAAAGAACCCTGGAGCCTGTTGGATATATAGAACCATTTTCAGAAAGGTTCCTTTGAGAACCTTGTGCAAGAGGTAGGAAGTTATCCCGGTATATGAGCTGTCGTACGTCTATGTAGAACTACTGGCTTGGAACCTATAAAGAGTCCAAGCCCAGTCTCATACTGCCTGTCTTGACCTTCCTTTGCACGGAACTCGCCAGCTGGAACGGAACTGGGCTGTGGAGCAACATGACTGTGTCCTTTGGAGTGATGAAGCCTGAACCCAACATTGGTGCCTGACCTTCCTAATGCTGTTGTGGCTGAATGCAACCAAATCCTCACAGCAGTGCTCCAAAATGTTGAGTTGGGACTGTTACTGCAGCAAAGTGGGCCAACCTCCCTGTTGATGTGCCTACACTGTTAAAAGGTCCTTGAGGAACCTTTGGAGGTTCTTCAAGTTGAAACTGTGGAGGAATCTTGTTAAGATGAACCTTTCAAAGAACCTTCAAAAAACCCTTTTCTCTTAAAAACCCTTTCTTGACGGTTCCTCAAAGCACCTTACGAGGTTCCACCGCAAACGGAAGAATCTGTGAAGGTCCTTTTTGGCTAGACAGTGCTATGGGCTGTAGGGAGTGTGTCCTCTCTGTGTTTATTTATTGATGATCTGTCAGACCTGTTGCCTGAAGTGGGAGGAAAGGAAGGAAATGCACGAGAGAGAGACCCTCTGTGTGTGAATTCTCACACTATAGGAGCCAGCCTCATGAAGTCAAGAGGAGAGAGGGGACTGAACTCATTAACTTGGAGCACTCCCCACAGGTTCAGCCTGTATTACCATAATGAGCTGAAGACGCAAGACTTTCCTTGCTTTGTATGCACGGCTACATGCGCACACGAGTTATGCTTCGAAGACAAAGCCAGCAGATGTTCCGGTCAATTAGCTCCCTAAGTATTGTACAGACATTCTACTAACGGTAGAACCAAATGGCCCGGGAGAGGGAGGGAGGGAGAGGCAGGAGGAGCGAGAGAGGGAGAGAGAAAGAGAAAGGGGAGAAGGGAGGAGAAGAAGATGAAAAAAAAGCCTGTGTTGGATCTTCTCTCACTTCTCTTCGGCCCTGAAGGCTCCCCTGATCTCCCTGCACCTTTGATATGGTGATTAACAGTACAGTCTCATACCGCAGCTGCGTGAAGCCATGTCTTCTGGGTCCCACTTCAAACAGCGACTGCCAGAGTCCCACTTTGTTCAAAGAGTTGATGTGAAAAAGGGAGTCAGTGTGATTCATAGGGGCACAATCGCAAGTTTACCTCGCAACTGGAGAGGCCGAGGTACCTGCAGTTTGGACTGTTTTAATACTAGCTTTGCTATGGATTCTGAGGAGGAGAGTGAGAGAGTTCAGCTCTCTATCAGTTCAGCTTTAGACGGTCTTAGCTCATCACTCTGCTATATTCCTATAAATGCTTTATTCTCGAAGCAGCTGCTTCATTTCCCCCAATGACGCTGATTCGCTTCTGGAGCTCAGGAGATAACGGCTGGATTTGGGAGTTTGTTTTGTGGCCTGGGAAGATCACAGTAGATGAAGTCTGAAGTATCTTCAGCAAGGCCCCCAAGACAGGAGTTTAATTTTAACAGGATTTAGCATAAAGCTTTGTAAGTGAGCGTAGGTTCACTGCTTTGTTTGTAAGAGACTTGAGGGAGGACACGGCCTAGACGGGTTCAACCACCAACCCATATGAAATGGTACATCTCTTCAGCTTTTGTGCTGGGAGAACATTTGAGCCTGGAGTTTCGAAGCATTGTTTCATGAAATCCCACTTGCGGCAATATCTTACTAGCATATTTTGCCTAGAATAGTTTCCCAAATTGCACAGACAGAACAAGGCCACATGTAAGATTGGAATAAGAGGGTCTAACACATCATCAGCAGGCACACTAATCCATCACACACTCCTCTTTATTGCATTAATGACTCTCCATCTTTGCTTTGGCAGACTCCTAAGTGGACTGCTAAAGCTCTGTTTAGAGTATGGGTGTGTAATGATGTCTCTGATTGATGATTGATGATGTCTCTGAGATATGCTCTGAATTGCTTGCAGAGTTTGGCCACCTGGGAGACGGACAATAAGATCTACTGCAAGCAGACACTGGTGGATGGAGATGGGCCCAAGACATACTGGTCCAGGGAGCTGCACGGGGACGAACTCATACTGGTGAGAGTTTATTAGTGGATGCTAGGTAGGGTGCAGGCAGTCCAGTCCAGTAATGTGCATTGTTTTCACGCTTTTTTTTCACCCAAATGTTGTCAGTCAATCAGTCAAGGCCTGCTGGGGTTAAGTTTGCTTCTGTAGTTTCGGAGCTGGAACTATATCTACAAAACTAATGTAGCTAGGAAGTAATGGACAGCGGGTAGACAGATCGAAACTGCGCTTTATTCAGACTGCATATTCTAAAACACAGTGGATAAAGGTGTGCTGTGCAGCTGATAACAACTGAGAGTACTAGTCCTGTCGATATAGTGCACTCAGTGCTTTCTGTATACGGTCCACCTCATTTCCTGTGATCAGCTACTGTAGCTGTGGTCCGCTTGTAGTACTAAAGACCTGAGGCCAGATTCACAAAAGCTTAAGATAAAACTAAGCAGTTCATAAGAATGTTCTTGCATGTTATTCTCCAAAAAAATCAAATATACAAAGTTCTCAAATATTCTTTTAAGATTTTTTTCTTAAGATTTTCATAAGACACTCATCATAATTTTCTTATTTAGGCCACCTGTGACATAGTCTTTTATTCTTCATTCCACAGCTTATGATAAACAACACAAAATAACATTTTGAATATTTTTATATTCCGTTAAATCTGTGCAACCGGGAAGGAAATGGAGGAATGGAGGAAAACTGAATCAAACTAAGTGAAGTTTCCTATCACACTATCAGTGCTTTCATAACAGTCTTCACTTTTATTCATGTTAAAAAAAGACATTAATTATGTAATTCAACTATTCAAACATTTGGAGACGTCGCCGATCATTGTGGAGACGTACCTTCTGAACTCTGTCTACAACAAGCGTGGGGCTATCATAAGGCTAAGAAAATATTTAAGAATGTATTTTTTGAGAATATCAATTGTTTTTAGAAATGTTCTTAAAATGAAAAAATGAAGAAAAATCTGAACGTCCTTAAGAATATTTCTGAAAATGTCAAATTCTCTTTATTCACTTTTTTTCTTAAGCATTAAAAAAAGCACATCTAAAAAGAATTTCTTTCTTTAGACACACAGGCGTTGTACTTTGTGTGACCTTCTTTTTCCAAACCTCCTTTAAACAACTAGGATGAAACAAATGGAGATACAAGGTTTATCTGTTTTTATCGTAGAGATGTGTATAAATCTGTTTTAAAAGATTACTTCCCAAGATTACTTAACACAGTTGGTCTGTGATGGCCAGTGTGTGTTGGCCTAGTTTTCCCAGTGCTTATTGGTGTACATTTCTACTACTTGTTAGCTACATTAGCCTCATAATACTTCAGTCTGAACCTAAACTAGCAAACGTCAAACGTTTTGACCACATTCGGGAACTTTTTTTTTTTTTTTTTGCCAAACTACTCCTTAACGTCGCCTCAAAAACCAAACTCAACTTGCTGAGAACTTCAGACGCAGCAAATCCTTCAGAATGCTGAAGGATTTGCTGTGAGCCTCCCAAAGCGAGATACATACATGAACCAAACCCAGTGCAATCCACCAGCTCCCAGAGCCAGGCAATGGGCCAGAGAACACATTCAGGAGTTCCTTACAATCACCTCCCAGCGCTGAGAGAGTTGTGGAGCGGTGCAGCTCCTCTGCAAGCTTTTTATAAACCTCCAGCAATAAACAATCCCCAGAAATTAACAATACTCCCCAATCAGCTACTGTTACCTCAGCCAAAGATAATAGTGGACACTAAGGAAAATGCAGATGATGACCTTCCACGTAGGAGATACGTCAGAAGTCTGATAAGTTTATGGTAGTCAAGGTTTATTATCATCTCCCAAGCCCAATTAACCCCAATACATCTTTGGATCTAAAAGCTTTAGTTCTTAACAGGAAGGCTTAAGCCATTTAACTGCCACTCAAATGAAATGAAGTGTGCTTAAGAGTGCACACTAGATATGAACTTCATTATGAATCTGTTTTATGACTGTAGATCAATGAATTAAGAAAGACTGTATGGATTTTTTTTTTTTGTTATAATGCGTGAGCAATGTGTGACACAAGGACGACAGAGAGGGAAAATGCAAGGTTTAAGGAGACTGACCTTTTGCTGGACCCAAAGCTAATGGATTGGATCGATTGGAGAACAGTATAACTAAGCTTTCTGGATCTGTTGTGGAGGGTCAGCTTTTCGCACTTTAGCCCCTTGTGACACACACTCAAGCACACACACACACACACACACACACACACGCACACACACACACAACTATCTTGCTATACTTGTGGGGACCATCCACTGACATAATTATTACTGTAGCTAATTAACACTACACTTACCCCTAACCCCTAACCCCTAACCTTAACCTCAGTCACCAAAAGTACAGCATTTCACCTTTAGGTTTTGAAAGTAAAGCATTGAAACTTTGGAACCAGAAAAAAAATCATCTGGTCCCCACAAGTATCGTAGTACATGGTACACGGTACACACACACACACACACACACACATTCAATGTTCCTCTTTCATAAACTTGTCTCCTCCTTTCGAAAGTACTCATCATCTCAAAATACACCCACAATCATAATTACCAGCAGGTCAATTACAGTGCAGAACTAAACTCAGTCATGCCCCTAAAACAAGCAGGTACATTTTATTTATCGGCAAAGAACTATCCAAACCCCTGACTACTGCGTCCTGCCATCTACAGCATTTATGATAAACATAACTCTGTCAGACAAAAACTTATGGAGAGGCTATATAGTGGATAACCCTCACTTGGAGGGGGAACAAAAGGGAAAAGGCTGAATTAGGGTTGTGGCTGCGGGCTGACAGTGGCTATGGGAGTTCATGTCAGTCTCTAACCCAGACTGCAGTCTGGAATGTGCTGGAGTGTCCAATCCAAACGTGGGCCTGACTCGGGTCACTCGGGCCGCTCTCATTAATTTTGGAGATGCTTGAAGGTTCCTGAGCAAACCGCACAGCTTAGCTAGAAAAGCGAGAATTACAGAGAAAAGCAATCAGACAGCCTCAGTGTGATTGTCTTTGGCGTTTTGTGATGAATCTGGGGCACATTTCCATAAGACAGGCACGCTTGATTAGACTTGTGCTGAAGTAAAAGTAGGGGAAAGAAAAACAATGTACCTTTATCTCTGTGTCCGATGCTTTTAAAACCCCAAATCGGAGCATGGTAGGCTTTAATTGCTTAAGGCTTTCGGCTCACAGGAACTTTTTGTGTGTGTGAGCGAGAGAGAGAGAAAGAGAGCCTCGATATCATGTGGCTGAGCCGTTGCTGCACAGTCGTTGATGTCCAAGCTGGCACTCTTCCAAAAAAAAAAAAAGTGAAAAGTGTCAGGTTTGACAGTAATGAGTGAGAACGAGTCTGGAGAACTTGGTCAGGCAGTAGGAGCCTATACCCTAAATCGGTGCTTTCTAACCCTGGTCCTGAAGTACTTAACAGGACCAAGTGTGTTTGTAAGTCTTCCTAATTCATCCCGCTTTCACTCGGGAGGGGCATGTTGTTGTGTTGGAGCACAAAAAAATGCTTAAATATGCCAGGCAGCGATACTACTAAAAAGCAGGGGTTCTATATTCAAACCATTTGCATACTTTAATGGTGGTTACAGGGTTCTGTGAACTGGTGGAAAACCTGTAACACAATACTTCATAATGCTGAAGCAACAACAAAAAAAATAGTTTTGTTCAGTAAATTTATTATGAGGAAAAGACTGAAATGTGTCTCCAGAGATGCTTTATTGGGTTCTCCGGGACTTTCACAGAGTTTTCCAAATCCACGCCTCTGTTTTCTTGGTGGAATGCTTTGTGTCGTTGGAGAGTTGAAGCGGTAACCTTTGCCCCAGCCTGAAATTCTGAGGTTTTCACTCAGGATTAATCTATGTCCTGACTAGTCTTCACAGGAAAACTTTCCCATAGCATTTGCATTTACATTTAAGGCATTTAGCAGAAGCTCTTATCCAGAGCGACTTACTAAAGTGCTTCACTATTTACTCAAGAATAACCTCAGCTAGTTTGAATAGACTACAAATTCAAAGATACCTCTAAGTTTAGACATTACTAAACACAAGTCAGTAAGGAGACCATAATACTCTACTGTTCACCCAAGTATTCTCAGAAGAGGTGGGTCTTCCGTCTGCGTTTAAAGACAGCGAGTGATTATGCTGTTCGGACACCCAGGGTTAGCTCGTTTCACCACAGACAGAAAACAGCCTGGATGCTGGCATGATGCTGCCACCGTGTTTGACTGTAGGGATAGTGTTAATGAGGTGATGCTCAATATCCGGACTCCTTTACACAAGTTGTTGGGAACTGCGGCCAAGTAGTTCGATCCTGATTTCAATCAGGCCGGAAGGTTTTTGTCTTATGACCCAAGAGTCTCTCAGATGCCTTTAAGTTAATGTGTTTAAGGTGAAACATAAAATGTGGAAAACAGGAAAAGGTCCGGAAACTTTTTCAGTACTACAAATACTGCAGTGACCAGCCAGCTTACAGTTGAAGAAGCCACCAAACTGAGCTAGGCTTAGACCTTCCAAGATCAGAACTCGCCACACTCACCTGGTTCAGACGGTTCAAATAAAGAGCGTGAAATTAGCTGATATTGCCACTTTAGTGATGAAATGCCTGTGTTCTCGTCTCTCTTTCCTCTCTCTCAGACCTTCGGAGCAGATGATGTGGTGTGCACGCGGATCTACGTGCGAGAATGATGCCGCCCAGAACGCCCAGACATGGTGGCACGAATCACCCGGTACTCTTCAAAAGCCCCCTTATCTCTTCAAAACCCCAGACTCGGTTCACCGTGCATCTTCTTTGGTGTGATGTGGGACTGGGGCCACAACTCAACTTCAGCATCTTTTATCTGGTCATTCATGCATGCCCAGTTCTGCCATAGACATGGTCGTGTGCTAAATCTCGATGTAGTCTTTTCTCCTCCACCCATTGTTTTACTTTCTTAGGCGTGTATTTTATTGGTATTGCATATTAAAAAAAAACAGGAATAAAAAAATAAAACATGGAACAAAAGGCCTGAATTGTGTGCTTTTTTTGGCTGCTGTGCTTTTGCAATGTTAGAAAAACCTGTAGATGGTTCTACAGAACTTCTTCTTCTTAAATGGTTCACGCAATACTTCATAATGACAGAGCAAAAGCAGCTTTATTATAATAATGTTTTTGGAATGTTCAGTAAATTTATTACAAAAAAAAAGACTGAAATTTGTCTCCAGAGATGCTGTATGGGGTTCGGGACCAGACTCTGGCTGGGCCCCTTTGGGACTTTCACAGAATTCTCCCAACTCCATGCCTGTTTTCTTGGTGGTATGCTCCAGGTCGTTGTCGAGCTGAAGCGTAAACCTTTTCCCCAGCCTTTGCTTTTGGAATGTTAGTAATTCTAGTTAATTGTAATGCTACTGAAGTCTATAAGGCTCTAGGTTCTAATAGTCTCAGTGAGGTTCTCCTCAGGCCTTAGTGACCGGGGCCTCACACCACTTTGTCATATTCTCATTCATTCATCTTCTTATCAACCTACTACCTGGCCAGGATCATGGTAGGACCAGAGCAGAGCCGAAATCATTGGGTGCAAGGCAAGAACGCCCTTGGACAGGGCTTTAGGCTGCTGCAGGGTACCACACACTAGCATTCACTTAGGGGCAATTAATCATAGCCTGTTCATTCCCAAGTATAATGTTTGTTTTGGAAAGGTTGGAGGAACCCCATGTGGACAAGAGGAGAACACACCAAACTTAGAACCTGTGCAGGATGCACACTACCGACCTTATGTTTTCATGTTTCATTAAAATATCCCAAATGAAAAGCTTTCCACACATCCTGCACTGTTGTCCACTGTTGAACACTGCAGAGGTCTGATTTTCACTTTCTCCACACGCCCCATCCCAGTCCGTCAGGGACTGAATGTTAAGTTAAGTAGATTTTATCTACAAGGAATCCCAAATATGATCAAAACACAAGCTCTCAACTCGGAACGCAGCAAGGTGTGAGATTTTAGGATAGACTGACTTGTTTCCTACAAAAATTCTCAGGAATAGAATCATGTGTGAGGACACATGGGACAGGCTGAAATGTCAGGCTCATATTTAGCTCCAGTCTCAGCTGACCTTAAATGTGTCAACAGCGTTCTGTGGAAAAGTCTCTCTGGCTCGGATGGTGTTTTTCAGGCTTTTCCAGGCTCTCCCGTGCACCACCGCAGCAATTAGTCACAGTCTCCGCTATGTCCCAGACAATCCGGCCGCAGATCCTCTGAGCAATGGGATTAGAGCGGAGTGGGAGAGGAAGATAAGCGGCAGGCTGGGAGCGGTACAGTGTCGTCCTTTACTCCTCCTGGCCCATGCAGGGGCTAAAACCGGCACAGATGCGATTAGATTCAGGGCTGCCGTCACGGTTAGCGGAAACTATTATCAGCATCGCCCCTCTCTGTGGACTGAGGACTTACTGGGCGCTTTAGAAGCGCTTGCGTGCGGGTGAATCCCCTGTGAGAGCATGGTCATGGAAGGGACAGTGCACACAGGAACGGAACAGAAGGAGCTGTAGGAAGAGTCATTGAGTTTAAGAGAAAGAAGAAGAACAGCCTGGCGCTGAGCAAGCTGACAAAAGAAGTGTCCAGGGGTCGTGGTGCAGCTCAGGCCAACCAGGTTGACCACGCTGACTGACATACAATAATAATACTTACAGCTGATGAATATTTATCACTTAGCACTGCAAAATAAAGTCTCACTAAGAACTACAAGAGCAAAGTATAATAAAGCCCACATCTCTGAAAGAGGAACGGTATCTGTATAATTAAATAATTAACGTGTAAAAAAAGTCATCCAGGCTGGTTTGATGTAAAATGTCCACTACTACAGGAACGTGTCTGAAAGTGGGCGTGGCCAGACCTGAAGTTTATAGTAAACCAGAGAAGTTATAAATGAGGAGAGCGGCCAGTGGGAGCTCTGGTGAGGCTCAACGTGGCGTCTGTTTACAGATAGGGTCCCACCTTTCAACAAAAAGGGCCAATCAGCCTGCTGGTTAGACAGTGAGCGGAGGAACCCCACCCACCCTTCATGAGGTTTTTGTCAAAAATATGGTTTTAAAAAAAGGCAATTTGACCTTCAATTTTTATTATTTTGGCCTCCCCTCCAAGTGTAGATAGAAGTCTGATCTCATATAACTGGAAATAACTGTCTGGTGGCATTGCAAAGATGCCCACCGAGTGAACAGACTTGCCTGTAAGGACTTACATTTTAAGGATAATTTTCACCCATATGGTTTAAGGTCGACGAGGAACGTTCAAAGACGTGTACAATAAATGTTTAGGTTTATGTATATTTTAAATGCATTAATAATTTATTTATCTCAGCAAATGCTCTGTGTGGGATATACGGAGCAGCAGCTCAGCTGGGAAATGATGGGGAAAGTAAATACCAGTGGTTAGTACCTACCAAAAGCAGTCCAAGGAAAGACAAGTGAACCTACAAAAGGTTGAAAGAAGCAAAGGCTAGACTATCTGGACAAGACTTAAAGAACCTGCTGCCAATGTCACCTTCAGATGTCTTGTGAAGTGCAGGCCCCAACGGCTCAGAGCTGATCCTTTCCTTCTCCAGAGTCTTCTTTTCCCATCATTCTTGCACAACCAATCTGGGTCTTGTCTGTCCAAAGAATCTAGTTCCAGAATGAATCAGGCTTTGATTGATGTGTTTTTCTAGAACAACCTAATCTGGCCTTTCTGTTCCTGAACATAACCTGTGCTTTGCATCTTGAGGTAAATCCTCTGTATTTAATGAAGCAGTCTGTTGATTGTAGACTGTTGAACAAGGATACGCCTACTACAATTGACGTTATTGACGTCACTAGATGTTGTGCAAGAGTTTTTCTTCCCCAAGAATAGTTTTTTTTGGTGTTTCTGAGCTCAGCAGTGCACTCTTTCTGTTTAGGAATATACCACATCTGCCACTCCTGTCTGTAAAGGGTTGTTTTGCTTATTTTAGACTAATGACAGCCTCCTTTACTTGCATCAGCAACTTTTTGGACCACATATTGAGAGTTTCTGTGAACACCTACTAAACTCTACACTTGGAATCTACTCCAGATGATAAGGGAAAATACATCATATAAATAGTCATTTGTCCGATTAGTTTTGAAGATTACTAAAAAAATGGTTACTGTCCAAATACTTATGGCCTGAACTGCATGATTGCTGCATTTTATGTTTGAAATAAAGTCATTGAGAGTATCATGAAGTGAAATACTTGATCATGCAGAAGTTCTGAGGTTTTCTTCTGAGGGCAACAGAATTAATTAACAGAATAAATGTCGAAAGGAAACTAATTGATGCTGCAAATAAGCTCTGATGCAAATCAGCTTTCGGAAACCGAGCAACATGAAATGATAAAACTCTTCATAAAGAAGGCGCTGATAATGAGTCTGGGCATTCACGGGAGTTTGGCATATGACAAGGACTGCGGCTGGAATTAGATCAAAGCTGCAGAATGAGGCAACCCGGGGAAGTGGCAGTGCTCTCATCCCTCTCACTTATGAAACATCATGCACAGTGGGAGCCTGCCGGAAAACCAGAGGAGCCCCAACATCCCTGAGTCACAGCCAAGAAACCGCACAAACATTCTCCTACCCGAAACCCCTCGGCTCCTCACCCTGTCGCCTCTCACCACCTCCATCTCTTTCCATTAGCCTCGTTCGGAGAAGTGAGTGTGAGTGACAGCTCTGCTGCAACTGTGGATTAGTGTGTGTGTGTGTGTGTGAGACCCTGAACTGAGCTTTACCACAAAGAAACAAAGAGCCACAAACCAAACTACCACACATTCTCAAATCTGTGTGACAGAAGGAAAAATATACTGTCTCTTCTGCCAGAGACGACAAGGGTGTGACATCCGGACATTCCTTTCTAATAAATCTTAAAAGTCTTGCTTGACATTTTCTCTTTGTGGTCTAATGAACTCGCTGGTCCAAAGTTTCATGGCGAGTCTATAGCTTTGTTACACAGCGATGGAGATTTTGTGCAGGATTCATCCTAACACAGATACGGAGACTGGTTACTTTATAATCCACTCCAAAAGTAGGTCATTTGAAGACCCTTTTATGACACTGATACAATGATATCATAGCATAATAATGCAATTACACCCATTTAAAGAGCTGTGAAAAGAATGTTTAATTTCTTTTAATGAATAAAAAATATTCAGACTTTGGAATAGGAATTGACATAACGGCTCCTTCATGTTAAAGAGCTCTCCTTGCGCATTTGGCTTAAAGCCACAATCTTTCCTGTTTGGACTCCCTTTTCCAAACGTTCTGGCTGGAATTGGACAGTCTCTGGGGGGAAAATAGCTATTAGCTGACTATTAGACTTACAACATGTTTCTTATGGTAAGGCAGAGCAAAATGCATGACTGGCGGGAACCTTCTATGATACTTGTGGTTTCTGTGACAGGCGAGATGAGGAGAATGCACTTTCAGTTTGTCTTGCGTTGGAATAGAAGATACAAACGTCTGAGTATGGCTTGAATAAACATGTGAAAGGCTAAAGCAGCAGTAAAACTGTACTCCACACTATTATTATTAACCTTGGGTGGTAAATACATGGCCAACATGCATGCCAAACTGTGGGGAGATTAATTTACACAATTTTATATTTCCATTTTTGCAATTTCTTGCTCCTGAGCTCCCCCTACCTGTTGGAAGTGTACTTTGTGCTTTGAGCCACCCCTGAAGGACATGCATTTCTGGACAAGCTGAGAGGTACTGAAAGTGAAAGAAGCATGTGGACTGAGACCGTAGAGTAATACAGAGCTAACTCTGGTTACGCAGCATTATGCAGTTCTCACAAGCGTCCTCCTACCCTCTTCTCCAAAGATATCTAGGGCAGTTCGGAGCAGGCTGAGCCCAGGGACTATTTAAGGTCAGTGGAGCATCAACATGATTTTTGAAGCTGTTATATTCAGGTAAAAAAGAAAAATGCTACATAATGTTGCTTTAAGTGAAGGAGTATGTTTCCTAGGGTGAGTTGCATCTGTTGTCCCCTGAACTCAACCATATCCCGCATCTTTGAGATAAGGTTGGAAAGGGCTATTCACATCAAGGCCGCGGCAGACTGATTTCCGCATGGTACGACATTCTTCACACACAGCATCGTGCAAAATCCATGCCTAAGCAAACTTAACTTAAGGCAAAAGGAGGGCAAATCAGTCTTCATGCTGCATGGCTGCCAGGGAGCTATAAGGCAGGTCTTTTCAACATGTCGCTTTGCAGGCCTGAACACTGTGGCGTGGCAGACGTTCCCATTAGCCCACACCACCGTTGCCATGCTTTCTGACCCGATACCCAACTAAAAGAATGAGTTTCCCCCTGGGTGCGTCCCAATACACACACCCCTCTCCCTCCCCAAAACTCCTTCGCTCCCACACACACTCCCACTGATGAGGCCAGGCCCTGCCGTTCTCCTGCTCTGCTGAATAAAGTCATTGTTGTGGCACGGTGGTGCATAGGGAGAAGGGAGAAGGGGGAAGCACTGGAACACTGGGCCCTCTGTCAGCAGCTCTGGATTCGCCATGCTAGGTCTTATATGCATCGAGGGCCTTTTGAGGGCACCCTGAAGCTCCAAACAAGGCCATTGCATACATGAGCTATGATCACTTAGGCTAAACTGGCCCATGATGTACAGGAATGACATCAGAGCTCGGGAGAGAAAGGCCAAATGCCGAATTCAATGGACTGAGCAATCAACTGGGGCACCTGGGATGAGCTGCTTTCCTTTTCATCCTCATGCTGGGAATGAACTGGCGTTCCAGAGGGACATGCCTTCAGTCCTACTGGAAATGTGAGTGACAGCTAGATGCTTGAAAAGCAGAGAAACAGCTAGCATCAGCTGAAAATGCTGCACCACTGTTTCCTGGCGCTAGACTATGGCGGTTTGAAAAGACCAGACGACTGAACGGAAGTGGGCTGGCAAACTCGGGCACAGAGAGAGAGGCTGCCATCTTCTTGCCCCCCTTTATATGCACAGTAAGTAATAAGAGGCTTGGAGAGGAGGAACAAACTCTGATAACTCCCTGCAAACTCTGAAAGGAGCTGTTAATGAGCAGAGTGGTCGAATCAGGTATGCTGTGCCTTCAGGACCAGGGTTGAGAAACACTGCTACATACGGTAACTGTAAAGACATGCTTGCTACGTCTGTTGTGTGTGTATTAAAGTGGATGGCGGAGTTGAATGGCACTGCCATGCTTGGTGTACTGCAGTGGGAAGGAGCGTTTCTCCACAGACCTCAGAACAACTCCTGACTCTGTTTGACCACAATGGGGAAACGCATTGCCCCTCATGAACCCTCCATAAAGCCACAAGCATGAAAGCTGTAAACACGGAGGGCAATTCGGTCATCATGCTGCATGGCTGCCAGGAAGCAATAATATATAAGGCAGTCCTTTCAGCATGTCGTTTCGCAGGCCTAAATGCTGCGGTGTGGCAGGAATTCCCATGCTAGCTATGTCTGGTGTGTGTATTAGTGTGGATGGCTGAGTTAAGTGGCACTGCCAAGGCTGGTCTACTTCGGCTCTGCCCTCTATCCTTCATAATGACAATAAAAAAATATATATTATAATTAAGGTGGCAAGGGGACACACTGAAACTTCCCTCCTAACTTAAAGAATTACTGTTACTCTCGAGAGAATGTAGAAATCCTCATCCACAGTTCAATTAAAGAAAGACTTTAAAAGTAGCTAATCTTCAACTTTCACATTTCCGCTGAGCCGCCGCCACGTATCGCAGTGCTGTTATTCGCTTCAAGAGATCTGGGATTAACCTATACTTACTGAATTCCAGAAGGCTGAAGGCTAGGAGCAGCAGGCACCTTGCCATAAAAAAAGATATTCAAGCAATTGTAAAGATATTTGAGTAATCAATTACTTGATGTCTGGTCTCTGATTTCCAATCCACACAGCAGTCTCGACCCTCTTGGTGCTGACAAGCCTCGTAATAGCTCCAATCACCTGTCTGGCCCAGAGGTGACAAAGTGCATCCTCCACGACTCCCTCTGCCAGGAGTGAGAGCAGCCCAGCATACTGCTGAGGATTAGCTGCTGATTAAGCTGGGGTGGAGTTCGGGGGACACAGTCGGTGAAGAGCCAGGCCTAACCATGCAGAAGGCCTTCAGTGATCCGCTCTGCCAGAGAATAACCCCCTCGTTAGCTCTCCCGGCAGGAGACGCACCTGTCAGCCCGAGTGCTCGTCAGGCACGGCCCCCCACCCATCTGGGTCACTCCTGACTGGGCAACAGGAGAGAACCGTCTCTCACCTGTCCAAAACCATCCCATCTGCTCCATACAGACACATCTTTTTATGCATCACAGAGTTAAGACACGGCCCACCCAAGAAATATGACGAGACTGCAAAATTGTTCAACCCTGCTTTTTCTTAGATCCTCTCCTCCCTTTAGAGATGGCCAGAAATCCCGACGGCTCTTTGTTTCCCGTGTTCGCCACTCTACCGTGCTACAGTCCACTTCACACTGAGGGGACATATGTCGACTTGTTTTGTAACGGTTTTAACATCCGTCATTTTCTTCGCCCAGACTTCGAATAAGGACAGCCCTTCAACACGCGCGCCTTCAGTTGAACTGATCCAGTGAGCGGAACGAATAGCATGAGCTGTGCTCCTCACCAAAGGTTATCGCTTTTCATATCAACTTAATTGCAGCAGGGCGCTGACGGACTCCATATGGAATAAAATAGTGACCTAGATATCACTGTCAGGCAGCCGGAGCGAGCTTACACCCTCTGTCACACATGCAGTCTGCCAAGTGCCTTTATGAAGGCAGCTAGAGACGGAGGTACGGAGCGAGACAGGCGGGCAGTCGGAAGTCATGTCGTGCAGACACTTGCTTGGACGTTAGTTCAGGCTTCTTTATCGCACAGGTTTGGACTGACGGTCGAAAAAGCAGCATGATTTAGGCAGGGTGACCGCTCCCAGATTGCAGCAGACTCCACACTGCTGATGAAGCACACGCTTACCTTTTCTAATAGGTAGAAAGGATCTGCACATTGGGACCAAAGTTAATTGGGAAAGATAGTTTGGAGCGATACTACACATTTATCTTGAAATTGACACAGAATATGTTAAACATACTTGATACAAGATGTTACAAGAAAAAAAAAAAAAAAAAGAGACATGACTGTAGTGTTGGACTCTCGTTATTCTCACTGTTATATAAGAGGGGAAACGGGGAACAGAAAAAAAAAAAAGCATGGGGATGTGGTTCAATTGGTTCATGTTGCACTGCACTGCAGCACAGCTCAGAAATACTGATGGGCAGGCAACGTATACTTTAGCACGCAACGACGGGATCCCTAAAACCACAAGCTGCAAGGAAAGGTCTGGCTCCCCCTTTTGACCAAAGCAAAAAAGTGAAAGTCTGGCTGGTAGCAAAGCAGAGGTCGACAGAGCTCAGACAGGAAGTTTAATGGGGAGAGGGGGGGAATAAAAAAAGTGCTCCAAATCTGCTACAAATGTCATTTTATTATTTTCTTAAATAATATTGAAATAAAGGGGCTATGATGATCCACAGAAAAAAAGACATGCTTTGTGACTTTCATTTTTAAAATGTATATATCTATATATATATTTATATATATATTCATATTCTTGTCCAGCAGAAATCTATCCAGGGTGAAGAAGAAAACCCCTCACACAACGAACGAGACACATTACATTCGCGGGCCTTCTCGGCTAGCCGAGGACAGTGTGAGTTTGACCGAGTGGCTTCCTCAGTGTTCAGACTACAGAACTGGATGCATATCCAAACGGGCAGTGATCAAAGTGTGCTGAAATGAGCCCAATCCAAACGTCAAAAAATTAAAACGCCTTTGTCTTTTGTTTGTTTGTTTTTTTTTTCTTTTCTTATAAAAACTTTTCAAAAACAAGAACCTGGATACATTTCTACTTTTCCAAAATTAACAATGTTTTACTATTAAAAAAGACAAAAAAGAGGAAAAAATACAAACAAAAAACAGTAAACACACAAAGTAGAAAGAAAGAAAGAGAGAAAGGAAAAGGAAAGAAACAGCTATCATTATAATCAACTCCCTTTGGTAAAAACTGTAATAAACTTGTCGTCTTGCATGTGTTCATCCTCCCCTCCCTCCCGCACTAACTTTAGCCGTCTGTTCTCTCTAAAGTCCACAGTAAGCCTGTAAAGTTTCACTAGCACAACAACACAGGTCTCTGTCATAAAAAAAAGGTCTGGAAATATGTACAGTTTATTTACAAATAGTGAACTGTGTTCTGTGTATGTGTGTATGGATAGTTCATTGTTTGTTAATGATCAGGCATGTTTGCGCTTGTGTATGTGTGTGTGTGAGTGTGTGCGCTCACTAGCTGGTGTATTGGCATTGGGCTTTGCCAGCAACTTTGTAAGGCTTTAAGCCAGGGCGGCCAGCACAAACTGTGGTCATGTCACGTTCTGACATTCAAAACATATACATTTATACAGAGTGCGAGAGCGTCTGGAAGCTCATTCATTCTTCTGTTGAACGCATCAGTGCTTTCTGTTGTACACTCCACAGTACTGTGGGATACAGGTCCGAGATCTTTATTGCTGTCTCTTCTGCTGAAGGTTTCTCTTTTGTTGTAGTTTTTTTTGTTTGTTTTTGCTTTGAAATAAAAAGATTGTACTCTTAAGAGTTTGTTCGTTGGACTTAAGAACGGGAAATTAGTTTAGCTTATCTTCAATGATGGTGCCGCTCGAATTTCCTATACTTTAGCTGGATAACTCCATGCAAAGTTAAGTGCACTTATCCCAAAACAAGAATGCTAGTTTACTGCTACTGTTCCGTTCTTGAAAAGCTGGTCCATTCTTGGATCCCCCCCTCCCTAAAAAAAGAAAAGAAAAGAAAAAAAAAAAACCAACCCCAAAACAACTCTAAACCAATAGTGCCCATTCACTGAAAGGGACTATAAAACCAAAGCTGGCATCCAGGTAAAGGTGAGGTCATGTTCTCACCTTATTACACAGCCTTATGACCTGTACATACAGTAATACATTAATGCCTGTTAACCTGCCCTATCAAACTTCTTCACCACAGCCTAGCCCATCAGTATTCTGTGCTGTTTGCCGTCTATCATGGCTTTACAGAGCCGAGGACTCCAGAATCGTGGCTGGTTCTAGATTAGTCTGGGCTCGCGCATGGACTGTGTGGACTGTGCTGATTGTTTGATGAACGGGTCTTTCCTCCCGTGGTTTGGCACTGAGGGATATGCGGGCACAGGTACAGCTAAAAACGCTGTTAAAAACCGAGACGTACGCCAGCCGCCACTGGTGTGACATGAGAGCTCTGAGGCTTAGCTTTGCGCTGTCATGTCATCCTTAGAAAGTTGTTGATAAGTCCTCTTTCCTTCCCTGCCCACTATCTCTACTGCCTTCTCCCATAACCGAGAACCCCCTCCCCCTGCGTGCTGCCTGGTGGTGGGGGTGGTCACGGAGTTTTGTAGCTGCTGTTGTAATTGACTCTGTACTTGTTGATGTTCCTGAAGTGGAGTGTCTCGTGGTGACAGGTCGTCTTGCAGGGGATGAACCCTTCGCGATCCTCTCCCATCAGCCACTTGGTTGTGTCAGTGGCCATTTCTCTAGTGACGTGCTCCTTCACCCAGCCGTCCACCCAGGCCTGGAAGCGCTGGTGCAGCCGCGTGCTCACCCGCTCGTGGGACTGGCAGACACACACACACACACATGTTACATACTGATTATTTACTTAGACTGTAAGTAAAACAATAGTGCACAGACATTACACTGAATACGTTTGCAAATCCTCTACAAGACACAAAAATAAACAGGATTTTCACATACACCTCTGCACCAATTTCATAAAATGTATATGTATGCCATTTATATTTTTCTAACATGTTAAATTAGTACATTAGTACATTAAAGGAATCCTAGAATATAAATCTGTATTTTATTTCTTGGCATAATTTAAAAATGAGAGTAATAATGACAGAACAGGGAAGTGACATTCCATAAACCTCTGTTTGCCTTTTCACTGCAATGAAAAGTCCTGACTTGTTAAATTTACCTACACCCAGCCCACTAGCAAAACTAAACTAACACTAAGCGCACCTAAGAAAGGAGAATGGGTGGTTGAATGCTAAAAGCTAGTGGTAAGCTAACCAGAGCAAGCTGTACATCCATGCCAAAAGACTGCAACACTATGTGTGGAAGCCTCTGGAGTGGCTACAAAGGCTGAAAGCTAAACCATTTGACCTGCTAAAAAATCATCAGGTAGCAAACAGCACACTGGACACTGCGAGGACCCAGAAAAGAGGTCAACGTGTTTGCATTTCTGGTTGTTCTTGTTACAACTACGCTAAGCTAGCCTAGGCTGTGCTGTGCTATGCTATGCTGTTGCGGGCCATTTCAGTGATGTAAACCAGCCAATAAAAGCAGAGCTTATCTTTTTGTCCCTTTCCCACTAAGCCCACCCTGACAGAAAATAAGTGTTCTATTCTGAGGCAAAATAACAGGGTTGTAAATATGCTTGCAAAACTGCCTCTCAGCATTTGTCACCCCAACCAAAGTCACAAATGTACTATTTACAAATCAAAGAACAACTTGAAATCCTGAATAAAATGTTCAGAAGTGTGTCTCTGTAGAGGACGTGCAATTAACAAAATGTTATTTGATCAGGGGTGCCCTGTCTTTTACACATGACTGCCAGTCAATGAGTGCATGCATGAGAGCACTTAATGTCACTTAAGCATTACACACCAACACTGTCTTGGATAAAGTCCACATAAACAGAGGCTGGGTTTCCCGAAAGCATCTTAGCACAGAGATGATTGGTGACGTGAACATCACACTGAACACTCTCTATCCCAGTTATAAAATGAGATGCTTTGGGGAAACTGGTACCAAATCACAGAGCACTCTTAGCAGCAGGTGGGACCAGCTTGCTAAGCACAAGGGTTTACCTGATGAGCTCGTAGCAGTGCTGTGCGTCTGTACATGTAGTCCTCAGACTTAAACACGTACACCATTTTGTAAGAGTTGAGCTTGAACATGCATTCCATTTTCATGTTCTCCGTATTCTCCTTCTTCCCTCCTTCCTTCACCTCTTTCTCCTGTTGCTCCCGTCCCCGCTGGCACTTCCTGATTCGTCGCAGGTTTCTGTAGCAGTGCGCAGAGAGAGAAAGGGTCATACAATCTTTAAGATGAAATCGAAGTAGTGCCAGAAGCTTGATCTCTTTAAAACGTGTGCCAGTGAAAACTACAGTTATATGCAATGACATGTTGTCTGTCATCAAATCAACATATCAAAATCTATCACTCTGCTAAGACCACTAATCTCTGGTTTTGCATCAAATTTACCATCAATAAAAACTTGTAAAAGGTCGTTATGGGAACCCTGGGGAACGATGAAGAGGTGGAGTATTACCTTGGCAGGAAAACAGGCTTCTGTGCGAGGTGTTCTCTTAGTTCTGGAGACGTCACATCAGGAGTAAGATACCGGCCCACATAGTCTGACCAGCGCTGAAAACACAGTTCAATACTATTAAAGCCTGATACTGGTTTATTCATCAAAACAGCAATCAGGGTCAAACAAAAACATACAGATCTACAAAACGGCGACTTTACCTTTACCTACAATGGAAGGCAATATAAAAAGATTTATTATGGAGCATTTCTATTGGTCCATTTATCAATATATTTTAACACAAGGTCAAGGATTTGTGTTCACAATTAACTGCCTCCCATGTAATTGTCGTTATATACCTAGGCAAAGATCTACGCATGAAATGGGCTCCAAGGCTCTAAAACTAAGTGGGTTGATGGTGAGAGTGAGGTTACAACTCACCTCTGCCTCCACCGGCTCATCCGAGTTCTCCTCTTCTGTGTCCAGCAGCTCAATAGTCAGCTGCACGTTCCCCCGGCTCTTCACGAACATCAGCTACACAGGAGGGACAGAGGTAAACAATGGGAAATGGATGGACTGCACCAAAGCAAACATGTAATCCAATAGAGGGGATCAGAAGAGAGCAAAGTCCTACTTTGAAGCAGTTCTCATCGGACATGAGCTGCTCTGCTTTGCGCTGGTAGGCTGCTTCAGCTGTGGCTCTGGAAGTCTGAGTCGCGAGTGTTCCGCCTGTAGCACAGCTACTGCTCTCGGACAGATAGAGATCGGTCACCTGCACGCAGATCTCATCACTCACTATGTGCTGCAGCTGTGGAGAGGAGAGCACAAAGAAAACCTTCAAAACAAGTCCTGAACACTTCTATATCCCTCGGTTTTGCAGACATTCAGACAGTCACCAAAACCCAGCTTTCTGATTTGTATGTATTTATCACCTACTAGGGTCAACCGGTCTCAGAAATGAATGCAAATCCCACTTGCTTGTTTGTCAAATATTCAAAAATATTTAAAATCTACTCATTTATTCCATTATTATTTTTCTTCATGAAGATAAACAGCATGCAGCATTTTTCTAAGGCAGTGTTGTGTCTAAATCTAAAAGCACACAGTGTTTACAATCCAGCTCTTCTCAGCCTGGAGGCGGGAGATGATTGTCTAAAAAAGGTACACAGGCTTATTTTTACAGATTTTCAAAAAACTTTTCCATGAAAGCCTCCAAACCAGTGATGCCGTGCTCCAGGTCACAGAAACAGTGAGTAGCTGTGTGAAGCGGTGCAGATGACCACAGAAGCACTGCTTAGCTAAAGAGATAAATTAAGTTGAATATCATTGTCATGCAAAAACCTTCTATCGCTAAAACAACAACCCTTCAAACCTTTTGATGGAAGTCGATGTAAAAAGATTCTGAAAGAAGTGGTCCTGAAGTGTTTCAATTGGTCCATTCATCAAGAGTGTTTTTGAGTTTTTGCGTGATAGCAACAATATACTCTTCTGAGACGACTAAACTTGCAGATTATATGTATATAAATATGACGTGATTAAATATGACTGTCATTCACAGTGCTTAATCTGAAGTGCTGACGCATCTGATTGCAGCAGACATTGCTACCAGTTACTGTTACAAGTAAACATTTCATTACACTCAGATGGCTGAGCTGCTGAAGTAGCTGCCTGGGGTTTTAAAACATTTCTGAAAAATGAAAAGGCAACATTATGTAGCACTGGTCTCTTAAAAGAACAGCTTCAAAATCATTTCAATGCTCCACTGCCTTGCAAAAGGGAGAACTGCGTCTCTATCGTTGCTACTGTACGCTCGGCTCACTGCTAACTGCACTATGGTGAAGTGAGCTGGTGAAGTGGGATCCCAACCGGACTCTCATTTGTGTAAAATCCAGTAATATTACTCTACTGCCTCAGTCCACATGTTTCATTAGCTTTAAGATGACGGTCCTGTATCTCTATGTCTATCTATGACCTTTAGGGGTGGCCAAAAGCACAAATTACACTTCCCAACTGTTGGAGGAACCCATTGGAAAAATGCACATTTTCAAATCATGCTTCTTTAAATGCTGAATTAAAGCTGAAATGCAGCTTCTTCTTAGTAGCTGTCGTGTTTGCTTAACTGGGCATAGCGCATAACACTGGACGTCTACATTCAAACATGAAGTTGTTCCACTGAATTTGACAGCCATTCAAATTTCAAACTTTATTCTGATAGCCCTAGTATCTTAGTATAACTACTTTCACCACCACAGAGCAGAAAAGAGCAGTGATGGTTTTGTTCAGCGGAGAAAAGTTGTGTTACAGTCCACTAGGAAATGGGAAAGCACATGCAAAGTTAGTCTCTCGCTCTGCTTGATCATGACAGACGAACCAGCTGCTGGAGGTCAGAATGACCAATGGTACACAATCAAAGAACGGCTTTAGAAACTAATTCAAAAGCCAAACAGAGAGCAAGAAGCAGTTCCTTGAACAGTGTACAGGGGTTGCACCTCTGCGTTATCTATTTCACTGAGAAAGCGAGAGAGAGAGAGAACTGGATCACAGACCTGCCTGACAATACTCTGGATGAGTTTGTCCATGGTGAAGGCAATATAGGCGTGGATAGTGAACATTTCTCTCAGAGAGTCCTCATACTGAGACGCTTCCATGTTTCCATCCAGCAGGTTGCGCACCATCTCCAGGAAAGCTGAGTAGTAGTCTTCTACGTCAATGTCCACTGAGGAGCGAAGAGAAGAGGGAGACGGGCATAAAAAAAAGAGGTTTCACACAATCCAGCTTCTTAAAAGGAAAACACTTCCACTATAATTAAAGTTAGCCGTGGAACAAGGCCAGTGCTACTTATCTGAAGCCAGTTGTGCATTTGGATTTACATGGATTAAAGTTGGATCTGTGAACAGAAGGCTGATTCATAATCAGCACCTCAGAACAACAGAATCAGCTCTGAGTCTAAATTAAGTGTTAGGAATAAACTAACTTAAGGGGATCATCACCCCGGTCACTTGTACTTACTGGGCTCCTTCAGCCGCAGCTGGATGGCAGGGTTGTCGTTTTTGTCTCGTTTGAGCCCGAGCACCTCCCTCTCCCAGTCGCGCTCCCTCAGGTCCTCCTCGATCTGCCGCTCGGCCTGGACGTAGAGCCGGAAGAGGCGCGAGCACAGCGTCTGGTGCAGCCGCAGGAAGATGTACCAGTTGTTGTTGACGAAGTACAGGTTGTAGGCCTCGTCACACGTGCGCAGCTTCTGGGCCGCTGAGTTACTGAAGAGGAGTTTGGACTTGGAGGGGCTTCCGCCACTGCCCGCCTCTGCCAAACCGTTGTGCTTCTTGGAGCCGCCTTCGTCCAGCTCCATATCCTCTTCATCGTCTTCTTCCTCAGCGTCTGACAGCGCCCCCCGCTGGGAGAAAAGCATGTCGGGGATGAAGTGGTAGATGATCTGCTTGATCTTGTACTTGTCCTCTTTCTGGATGCTGGTCTGACGTTTCACGTGGTGGATGATGAGGGCGGCAGCATCCTCCAGGATCTGCCGGTCCTCGTAGGTGAAGGTGAGATGGGGACCGTTAAGCGTTGTTCCACTCTCCTCTGAGGCCTGCTCCTGCCGCTGCACATATAAGAATGCCCACGTTATTTAGAAACCGTGCATCCAGAGCATATCGGGCTAAACTGCTTTGCTCAAGAGCTTCACACTACATTTCTGAGCTGAAAATGACCTCCTCACCTCATCATAAATGCTCTCAATCTCATTGAGGAGGGTCTTGGAGCGCAGCACCTTGGTGTCATTCTGTTTGAAGTTGATGCCTTGGTGGTCCAGGGACTTCAGGTAATACTTCTCGTTCTGCTCGCGCCAGATCTTATTGAAGCCTCGCTGTGCTTCTCGCCACTCTTCCTCCTTCAGCTTTAGCCTACAACACATACAGTACTTTCATGTTTTACTTTTTTAGGATCAGCTGCGATTTTGGATAGCTTTGCAGACTGGCCCTGACGGATGTATTTCCACTTGGCTGACAATTGTGTAAGTGTCTTAGCCCTGGTGTGTTTCTTACGTAAGGCTTTTGTGTGTGCTAGCCACATGATGCAACAGAACTCCCTCAAGGGTGTAATAAAAAAGTTTTTCTCTGCAAAATGGGACACTGAGTAAGAATGTGCTTCCTAAAATGTATTACCAAATCAGATATGAGTGACAGTGCATGTGTACGGACTGATGTGAAACATAAAATCACTGAAAGTGAAAAAATACAAGTGCACTGACTGAGGAGGTCTCTTAGCTTCAGCATTTTTTTTTTTTAAAAACACAGACCTCTTCAGCACGATGGGGACGGAGACAGCAGGATTTTTCTTCAGTCCATCGATTATGTCCAGGGCCTTGTCTCCGTATATCCTCTGGATAGCCTTGCGGTGGATGATCTCAGAAGTGCCACCCAGTGTGTTGTCTAGTCGGAATTTGGCCTGCTCCTCAGCGGACATCCGAGAGAGCTTTTTCTGCACCGTTTCCAGCACCCGGATAGTGGCCAGGTTCGTTTCCAGAACCACGTCCAACTACGCATGGAAAGAAACCACAGTACCAGTTACATGAGTAAGATGAACATTACACTAGCAACATGTGTTCTGCTTGTTTGGAGGAAATCCCATAACTCCCTATTAGAGTTTTAATACACACTCATGTGGTTGCTCAGGGCCTGCAACAGTACATCCACTGACATCCAAGCCAGTGTTCCTAACACAAACTGTGAAAAAAATATTCGCTGATGACCTATTTTTAATGATGAAAGCTACTTTAGAACTAAAGCACTGTCCTAAAAATCTGTAAAATTACATTTCCAAAATCGCGGTGGCTACATATGAACAGTTTATCTTTGCAAAGTTCAACCTCAGTCACACTGAAACCGTACTATATGTACACACTGCACTGGATCTGTTTAATTAGACCAAATTCTCAGCATTTTGAAGTTAAATAATTGCGAAATTGTATTTGCAGAAAAGGCCCATTTTCATTCCATAATTTCAGATTTTATTATGTTACTAAATGTTTAAGTTTTAGGAAGTATTTAGGAAGGTTAGCAATAAATGGCATCTAGAACCTTAAAAATGCATGACTTCAATTTTAGACAATTTTAGAAATTCTGAAAACAATTAATCAATCAATTAAAACTAGACTAAAACTAACAATGACTAAAATGTGACTAAAACTAAATTAAAAAACACCTGCAAAAATTAATACTGATCCAAGCACGGGGGTCTGACAGTCTTCCCTTAAAAGAGCCAATGAGACAAATGTGAAAGAATTGAGCTTTCAGGTGGCTTACCTCAAAACGCTCGTCCTCACATCTGTAAATATGCTCCTCGTACTGCGTCTTCTTAGAGCTGACAAAGGTGGAGTCCTCTGACCAGGAAGGGAACGACACCCATGTGTCATTCAGCACCTGGCAGACAGATGGGACCACGTTAGACTAAACACTTGATAAAGTCATAGTTTGTTAAAGATAAAACAAAACAAGGCTCGGATGTAGCAGAACTGAATCACACTATCCACTTCACTGTTCATTATTATGATAATGGACCATACTAAGGCACAATCTCACCTCTTTGCAGAGTGGAGTTCTCCCTGTACATTTTGGCTGCTGGTAGCTTTTGGGTAGAGCCCTGTAACTGAAGCCCAGCCTCTTGCATGAGGAGTAGTCTATCTCCATGGCAATGCCCTCTGTTGCCCTTTCTTTAGGGTAGCTCTCCAGGTGGGAGATCTCCTTGTAGCCCAGAAAATTCTTAAACCAGGTGAACAATTCAGGGAACTTCCTGAAAAATGTAACACATTTCAGCTTAATTAAACACAAGGACGAGAGCAAACCTGTTGGAGAAAGGTAAAGCTAGGCGTTTTTGTTTCTTGGGCAGTTTCTTGTAATCAATGGTCAAAACACTCACCCCAAAAATGGCAGGACCAGTTGCACCAACTCAGCGCGAGAGATCACTTCCTGGTTAAAGACAACCAAGCACCGCAAAAAGTTGTCGTAGGCCTCTGCACTTCGTAAGGCTTTCCGCACCTACAAGAGATTTAGACAGCGTGAGTTAAAGCGTGCAGTTAAATTAAATTCAATCAAATGTAATCAAAAACAGGCAAGGGTGGATTTTTGGGTTTATCATTGGTCTCCCTCACCTTTTCAAAGAACAAAGACTCCGTGCCAACTCCGTGTTTGCTGGCCTCTGCCACAGTAGAGTCCTTCAGGTTCAGTAACTTGGGCTTTTTCTGGAAGGTAAAAAGGTTGGATCAACAGGGCAAACTCTTCACTTCTCAGCGTTGGTTTAAAGAAGATGCACTAGAACACTTTTTCGTTCGGATCTGCTTGTACACTAGGGGTGCAACTGTACATGAATTCGCACTGAACTGCTGCCATGGTACGGACAGCATAGTTTGTTGGACGCAGCTGTGGGCATCCACGTAGTGGACGAAGACTGACTAACACAAATGTCAAATGTTACAACAGTGAGCCCCACCTGAAAAACCTTCAGCTGTCAGCACTTATTTGGTCATAACGTTATTTGGATTTGCCTTGCAGTGGATTTACGAGTCCGGCTATGGTAACTGTAAGTCTGCTGTTTTTTGTCGCACATGCAAAATTTTTGATGACACACTGTTAGAACAAGTACTTTGGAACTTTGGTACTTGTGCTTGTGAAACTGAGCTCTGCATTACGCTCTTGAGACTTTGCACACACACCTACAGACTGTGTACTGTGCATTCTCTGTATGACTGTGTGCACCAAACCTTGACAGTTTGGAAATAATATACACACTGTTTTTACCTCTAGTAGTCGGTCTTACTACGGTCCACTACATTGTTCAGCGAAACTAAACACAAAAACAAAAATGAGAAGCCCAGGCTGTACCTTGCTAGACAAGCCAGAGCTTGAAGGCTGTCATAGCAACGATACAGAAAGGCACGCTCGTGTTTACAGGCTGTATGACTCCGTAAACAGTCAGAAACTTGCGGATCCACCGGAACCCCGCATAAGACACTAGGTGGGACAAACTGTAACTTGCACGACAAGAAATCGAGTGACCGAAATGGCTCCCTACTTACATTTTAGGCCACTACTGAGTACATCGGCCATTTTTCCTCAGTCTGAATCGTAAAGTGGAATTTAAACTACAATCTCCCACAATGCACCTGTAATTTCTAGTGAACAGCATAGCTCACTACATCAGCTCAATGCACTGAGAGACTCTTGTTACTAAGACAGTGGAACGAAACTGAGCAAACAGCATTTGCTCATTTAAACAGGGGATGGCTACGAGTCTGGACTCTCTGAATTTCAGATAGTTTCCCCAATGTAGTTCATTAACAGTAGGCTTAGGTTGCTAAACATTATAACAGTCAAAGATCAATCCATGAACAGCACAATGCTTTAACTAACCTTATTTCAGAACGAGCATGGAGTTGTAAACACACCTCACTGGTGCTGGGGCGGGTTGATGGTGAGGATGTGTCCGAATTCATTAGCTAGTCTTTCTAGCACTACTTAATAAACTAAATAGTGCCTCCCTATATAGCACAATACTAATGAGGGACTAGGGATCCATTTTGGTCAAACCACGGTGTCCTGCTTTGTGTTACACCCCTATTGTACAGTAGACGAAATACTATGGTTCATTTGTGGTAAGTGAGTCGAGGTTTAAGCTTTGCATTACAGGTCAATTACCTTTACAGGTGGAGTGGCTCCAGAAGCAGAATGTCTGCGGATCTGACAACCGTTCTGGTTTGGCCTCTGCTTGTTGTTGAGCTGTGGTTTCTTCACTGTGCTTCCATGATCGTTCTGCACAGATTCTGCTTTCTCTGCTGTCGTTTTGCCCAGCAGCTACAGCATGTGGAGAGGAGAAGAAGAAGAATCACTTCTGGTTAAAGACAAGTGGTTTACACACATACACACACCTCCAACCAACCAACCAGCCACCCAACCCTCTCTCTCACACACACACACGCGTGCGCGTATTTAAAAGTGACAGTTAACTTAACTGATTTTAGAATGATCGATTATTTTGAAAAATGCTAATATTCTAGAACTTGTGAGTCCAGTCTTCAGTCCCTCACCACAGAGCTGTTGGCATCTGGCAGGAACTGGCCAAATTCAGAGAGCAGGTCCTCCTGGTTCTTGAAGAGCCGTGCCACTTGGGCATACACCTCCTGCTCAGTCAGAGCCGGGGTGTAGTTTCCTCCAGCCTCTTTTGCATTACGCTGCTCCTTCTTCAAATAGAAAAAAGGAAGAAACAATGAGTCTGTTCTCTGTTCATTCATGGTGCACTCTGAACAGTTAAAACCACTGCTATAACTAAGCACTAGCTGGTAAGGCTAGATTGAACCAACTACACAGACGTATCTCTCTCTGATCTCACTTGTTAAAAAGACAAGAGAAAGCTTCTCAAAGCAATGGAGTGAGGCCAAGGGGAGACGATCTTCATGGGAGATCAACTTCAGTTGCAATATGCAGTAATTGAATGCACAAATTTTGCAAAGACTAGAAAGTAGAGAAAACGTCTTTCAAGAGCAGTTTATCAAAAAAAAAAAAAAACTACAGAAAAGCAGACATATGGAGAGTCTCTCTAAAAACACCCACCTGGTACGTATGCAGAATTTCCAGGAAGGCTTTGTAGATGTCTGGCTGACCTTGAAAGCGGTTCTTGATCTTGTTGACATAGTTGATGGCATGGTTGAACTCCACAGGCTGGTTGTTTTGCAGAGGGGGGGCACTAGGGGTGCTGCTTACAGGGGTGTGGGGCTGAAGAGGAGGTGAGCGGGGAGAGGCATACGGGGGAATGGACGGATTGGGCTGACTGCTCGGGGTCAATGCAGGAGACTGCAATGGCTGTAGAAGAAAAGACACAAAGTAACCAAGTTTTTTCTCTGGTGTCTTAGACGATCTTCGAAATCCTCCAAATGTTTTATAAAAAGCTTACACACAACAGCTGAAGTTAAAGTAAAGTTTATTACTCTAGAAGCCAAATGGTGCCGGCAGTAAGTCTTACCTTGCTTTTTTGTGAGGGCTGGGTAGGGGGAGGGGCAGCTCCACTAGAGGCTGGGGCAGCCAACTGGCTCTGGTGCTGTGTTGGGGGGATATTCTGCACTGAGATGCCATGAGGTGTAATATGGTGGATCTGACCAGGCGTGGTAACGTTCACCAGGTCATTGGTCTGCACCTCAATTTTATATCCGGGTGGCAGGAAGGTGTTGAAGCCCATGATGAGGTCAGGGTGACCCTTAAAGAGCTGAGACACACGACTGATCACACCTGGTGTGTCAATGCTACAGAGAGACACAAAACACAGAAAAAAATAATAATAATAAACAACATGACAATACACACATTACATATACTACATGTTTCCACATAGAACCATAGCAAAAGCATCAGTGCACTAGAGTGGCAACCCCCCCCCCAAAAAAAAAAAAACCCAGAATGCTTAGAAATTTTATTGCTCGTTAATTAACGATCCATCATTTAGTGATTCATTGGATTAATATGACCAATACATTTGATGAGCTGTAGCTTTGTCTTGCCTGTATTCCAAAAAACAATCTGAAGTAAACATTTGAGGAATAACAACTTTATTACAGTCTTGTTACTGTACTGACTCAGTTTAAGCTTCAATAAAGTTTTCTTTTAAATACAATAGAACGAATCAGACCGTCATAAAAATGTTCTTTAAGAAGCCATACTATACCATAGTAAGACATACTAGTTAAACTTTTAATTTCTACAAGGCAGATGTGTAAACAGGTACATTAGCTAATTAATGTGTAATACTGTGACATAAATAAATAAACAAAGAAATACATTTACAGCTGCTAAATTCTTCAGTCATTCACCTTACAACAATATAGTAACTAGCATTAGTGGTTTGATACGCTGAGGATTAATGAATTTAGTAAAGGTAAAATCCTGTGCATTATGCATCTTCGGGGAGCAGTTCAGTGTGGCAGATTACTGGCACAGAGATGGTGAAGGCTGTTGTTTACCATTTTCTGTCCAGGTTGCTGCTGTGGAGGACACAGAAAAAGGTGCTACAAAGAGGACTTAGGGTGAAGCTATATTTTGGTTCCGTAAAGAATCTGTTTTGCAATATAATAGTTGTCTGAAAACTCTTTTTTGTATGTAAAGTTTCTTTACACTCACACATCACTTTTATAAACATGGTTCTTTATGGAACCAAATAGGTTCTTCCATGACATCACTCAAAGAACCATTTGTAGCACCTTTATTTTTAAGAGTGCAGGATGCTTTCTGTTAAGGTACTTAACAATACATGTTGTGCTTCAATGGAAAATCATTTCGGTCCATTCTTTAATTAAAATTATTGATAATGTAGAATAATGCTTCCACCAAATAGAAGACACCACCAGAGATTCCAATTCAGTGGTGCATGGGAGTGTATTTTGAGACAACATTAACAAATTCAAAACATAAAATACTTTTTTAAAAAACTTTCTTAAAGAAAAAAAAGAAAACTCACCTCTGTGACTTAAACTCTTTCATGATGTCCAAAAAATCATTGTAAACTTGTGGCTGACTTCCAAATTGCAGCTTTACTTGGTCCAAATAGGAGAGTGCATCCTCCACCTATGCAAAAAATATATATATATAAAAAATATTTTTTTTAACTGAAAGAAATAAAAAATATGTAATAAATAAATAAAAGGTGACACACAAGATTTCCATTTTATAAAAATATGCGATGCTCAGAAATGCTACAAATCCAGAAAGAGAAATGCTTGCTTAAAAACAAAGTTATCAAAGAATGAGGAGGCAGCTTATTCAACAAGGTTTCGTGTATTTAAAGCTGAACATTCTGCAGACCAGAACTCCCACCTTGAGTCTCTGGAACTGCTGCTGTCCCTGTGCAGAGGCAGTGGGGTTGGGTGGGTGCGCATGACCCTGGACCAGGGTAGGACCATGAGGCTGCACAGCTGGACTGTGGTGGTGGGAGCTGCTGTGTACAGCGGGACTCTGACCATGCCCATGACTCCCAGAGCTCTGCGCCACAGTGGGAACCTAAAGACAAAAAAAACACCACACACACATACACACACACACACGTTATAGATAACAGTGGCATTTTGTAATTTAATGAACACTGTCTGGCAGTAATGTTGTTTTAGTACCTGGTATCCCTGGGGTACAGGGTATTGAATGCCAGTGGTGGGCTGCATGTTGTCAGCCACAGCCTCGTACACTGCTGGCGCTGGGGCCAGAACCCTGTGCTGGAAGCCCTCAGTGCTTCCCGGGAGCCGGCGCTGCTGCGCCACAAAGACCGCCTCCGGATCCTCCAAACGGCGCTTCATTATGAACTCATACTCAGGGGGCACAAAGAGCTGCAAGAGGGGCAAAAAAGCCAAAACACTGAATGACTGATTGGTTGGACGTTTTACCTTTTCAGAAAGTGGAGAAACAGTGCAGACCGTCTTTAGGATGAAAAAAGAAAAATAGAAAAAAATAGAAACAAAACCAACAAATGTCCTGATAGTGTTTTTAATTTCATCTAACTATTAAATACAATTTTATTTGTACTGTGTTTTTACAACAGATACACAAAGCACCTTTAGAGAGATCCGGGTCCGTGTCTAATGTGCAAGGCAATGGCAACAGTTGCAAGTGAAAAACACTCTTTCAGAGCGAGAGGAAGAACCCTTTGAAAGGAACCAAGACTCAAATGGGGAACGGAGGACATTTAAAAGTAGAATTGAACTAAAGCCCAACTAGAACCACAGTATCACAGCACACAGTGAATCAACCTTGTCCTAAAACGAACACCTGCCTTTTCTTATAAAGACATAAAAAACATCAGGACAAAAAGTTCATTTAATGCTGGATATGGGGGCGTAACTGACATGAGGACAGTAGTGCCCAACACAAGGCAAAAGGTGTAGATCACCACCACCACAATATTGGTGCTGAGTTCCCTCCAGTCAGGCGCATGCTGCAGGACCAGGGCTATGACGTCATCGGACGGCTCCAGCCCTGTACCCACATTAAGAGGCATCTCCTCGCATCTCCGCCACCGAGCCAAACAGCTCTACCTACACGGCTTCAACGATCATACCACCCGGGGTTTGTTTGTTGGTTGGTTGGTTGGTGGGGGCTGAAGTAGATGCCCTGGCTGTAGACCGCCATGGGCGCCGTGCATGTGGCAGCGAGGGAACATGCTGGCGGCTCGCGAAGCACATAAATGGACATCTGAGAAACGTATGAAGAGCGTTTGTTCCTCGATTGAGGACCTGACCATCGACCCAAGCACATATCGTCCTCTGGACGTGCACGGAAGCCCACTGACTGTTTTGTGAGGCATGTGTTTGCACGCAGCTTAGCTAACCCACACTCGGCGGCGCGGCGCGTGGATAAACAGCCCAGAGGCGGCAAACCCGAATAACTCCGAGTGCGTCTTCTCAGCTTGCTTTAGCTGCTACCCGCTCCGTTTTTAACCCAGAGAAACGCTCCTGAGCGCCTGGATCGGTCGATTCAAAAGCCATCACTTCGACAAAGAAACTTGAAAACACTGGTGCCTGAGCTTGAGCTGCACAGACACAATAGGGGCTAGTAGAAATGTTTTGGTGGAAAATAAACAGTCCCGGTGGCGAGAGGGCCTAATATGGGACAGAGAGACGTCTGCTAACTCTTATTTACATTGGAGAGTAACAGTTAGCTCGCTAGTGTGTGTGTGTGTGCTCCGTCCCCTCCCCCCTGCCCCGAGGCCTGGCTAAGTGCTAAAGCCCCGCGATCGAGTGCAGCCTGGCGGACAGACTCAGCGGTCTAACGGGCTGCACACACCGCGAGCGTTCACCCAGCCGACCCCGGGTCTGTAGGCAAGCTCACATTTCAGCTGCCGCCCTAGGTCGTCAGAATCGCACTGTTACAGGTACATCTGACGTTACACGTTACACAGTGTTAAGCGCTCTGCCCCCGAAGCTAGCAGGCTAACTCCGCTAGCTAGCCACCAGGCTAACTTCAGTGCAGATGTCAGCGCAGCCTGACTAGCCAGCTAGCGGTTAGCCATCAGCAGCGTCAGTCACTCCAACCATGCACATGCAGAGCACAACCCCAGACCCCCCCCCACCCCACACCACACACACACGTACACATCGACATGTTTCACTGGAGAAAAAACACACACACACACACAAAACTGAACCCAGACACAAGGCTTTAAGCAGTGAAGGAGAAAGTGCTGGGAGCGCCACTGGCTAGGGGGTTTCTGTACTGCTTCCCACCAGAACAAACAGTTCAAACTCACCTCCTGGCAGTAGCTTAGCTAGCTCGTCGAGTTGTTGAGGTTTGTCCGCGAATTTCCACCAAAACAGGAATCAACTTAAAACAACGGCAGCCCTAAAACACTGCGTGCGCAGTGGCGGTCACAAATGCATAGCGCTAAATAAAACGCTCCGTCCGTGAAATGTTTTTAAAATGCACAATACAAGAGAAAGCGACCGCAAAAGAAAAAAATTCTCAGCTGAAAACAACCCCAGTTCTGTTCGCTGTCGAGAGGCGTGGCTCACAGGGGCTTTTTCCTCCGTCCCCGCCCACTGCAGAGCTGATTGGTCACTGCTGTAGGGACGCAGCGGGGAAGGAGGGATACGCCGCTCTGATTGGCCAATTTCAACGTCACTCACACCAGCGGCAGGCTCAAGAGGTTCGTCCCCTGCCCGCCACTCAGACTCGTCTCACACACGTAAGCTACACACAGTTTGAAACGGAGGACTTTCGGAGACTATATTGTAAGACTCTGCGCTAGTGGAAAGTCGGGCATGTCTTATCCGTTTCGCGCGTTTGTATGATTATAAAGAAAACCGAGATCCGAATCTGAAAACCACCGAAATCAAACACGCTGTCCAGCACTTGTTTGGTTGCTAGGGTTTCCTAGTAACACGTTTTGCGGAGAAAAAAAAAAAAAACACACACACACACACACACACACTTACGAAGCTCATAAAGACCACTGGTCCTTGGCCCTAGAGTTAGCTTATGTTGTGAGTTTGTGACCCAGCGTGTATAGATCTCAGTGATTCACACAGGGAAAGTTAAAATAAGGCGAGTGTTTGAAAGCTTCTCCGTGTATAAAATTAGTTCGGGGCAACTTCCTGAAGTTACCAGCACACGTGACTCGTCTCGGCAGTGTTTAGCTGTCGCATACGTCATGCAGATCGCTTAACACAGCAGCCCCGCCCCCGGTTTAGGTTCTAGCCAATCGGGGCGCGCGGAGTTGCCTGAGGACACGCCTCCAGGGGCGGGGCTGTTAAACTAAACCCTCGCCCACGAGAGGCGGAGTTAAACACTTGCCCGGGATTCCGCTCCTCGACCGAGCAACAATTCACACTCAGTCTCGACCAAACCGCCCTGACGACCATGTTTGCGCTCAGAGCTTCATCTCAAACTGGCGTCCGGAGAAAGCCCGCAGCGAGAACCCCTGCTCCTACAATCCGACCGGGCGGATATAGCTAGCGCTAACACCGACTCGATAAGCACTGATAAGTCCTGACTGAGCTCGAGCACAAACACTGTGCGGCAGGCAGGCAGTTAGTTAGTTAGCTATCCAGCTAACGTCACGTAGCAGAAGGCTTATCGTCGAAAAGTTGCTGCCCAAACGTGTTTTCGGTGACACAGCCGAGTCTGTGGAGCAGCACTGTCTCACACACACACACACACTGGAGCGAGAAGCGGTAGAGGTTTGTCCGCGAGCGCGACCGTGTCTGTTCCCCTTTAATACGCCACGCATTTCTGCTCTGTCCCGCACTTCCCATTGAACAATAGAGCCTGGACTCGGGTAACGCAGCAGGAACGACACCGTGTGGCTTTGTTACAGACACATTTCGCACGACACCCGTACGAGCCAAACGCTGCCGTTCGAGCACGGGCTGAACGAAATCGCCCCCTTTTTTTATGGCGACCTTAAATCGGTCCCAAAGTCAAAATGGGCACTAAAATCTGGAAGCGTAAACATGAGTGCCGCTTACTGACGACATGTGGCGTCGCTGAATTAGGAGACTCGCGGCTGAGCGAAGCGCCTGAAAGCATCGAGTGAGCCCTTCTTTGTTTACTTCGACATTTAAGGGGAAAATGTCTAACCCGTTCGCCACAACTCCCTCCCCCTACTGAGCCCTCTGTTAACTAGCAGACCGCACGGAGGGAAGGAGAGAGAGAGAGCGAGAGGGGAGAGAGAGAGAGTGGAGCTCGGAGAAGACGGTGCTCCGGGATTTCTACACAGTGCGATTCGAGAGGAAAAGCGCCTTACACACACACACACACACACACACACACGTACAGCAGAGCAGCTTCACAAGACGGGTGAAGGTTTTATGGGCATGAGCGCACGTTTCTCCGTGCTCACTAGCAAGCTTTGCCCTCCTTAGCTCCTTAAATTTTGGCATTACCGAGCAAACCACCCACATTTCGTGCGCTAAGATAAACACGCAGAGGATCTCCGACTGCTAGCTTTAGGACGCGATCAACTACGAGCACGGGTTCAAATCAGAAGCAGTTATTATTGTTTTCTTTACCAGCTGTTACATACCTAGGAAAAAGAAGCCTCTCACTCCGGATTCGTGTTTGTAACAAAATAGTTGGGAACGCCCCTCTCCTTTCCCATTGGCTCGCCCCTCATCCGACGTCATTGCAATTTGAATACGACCCGCCAAAATCCTCAGTGTGCAGCAGCGTTGATGGTGGAACTGAAGGGGAGTGCAGTGAGACAGTAAGACTGAAGACCTCTGCACACAGCAGTTCTTGGGTACTTGGTAACAAACTGACTGAATCAAGAATACACGACTGCACCATACAGGGAGGTCTCTTATGTTTGTTAACATTGTAGCACACAGAGTTAATCAAAAACCTGACGTGAAAAAGTCAATGATAGATCTTATTGTAGGACCTAAGGCGTGCACTGTCTAGAACAGGTGGATGGGGGCAGTGGTGGGCCAGCGGTCAGAGCTCTGGGCTAGCTGCTACTGTTGGTCCATTGAGCTAGGCCCTTTACCCTCTCTGCTCCCTGGGAGCTGGAGTTGGCTGCCCACTACTCTGGGTGTGTGTGTGTGCTCACTGCCCTTGGTTCACGTGTGTGTGTGTGTGTGTGTGTGTGTTCGTTCACCACCATGGATAGGACAAATGCGGAGGACACATTTAATGAATTATTAGAGGACCCATGAAGTGCACTGTATAGAACATAAAGAATCCAGGACCTATGAAGTGCGCGGTGTAGGACAGGCGGAATAGAGAGCCTATGAAGTGCACGGCGTAGGACAGGCAGAATAGAGGGCCTATGAAGTGCACGGCGTAGGACAGGCGGAATAGAGGGCCTATGAAGTGCACGGCGTAGGACAGGTGGAATAGAGGGCCTATGAAGTGCGCGGTGTAGGACAGGCGGAATAGAGGGCCTATGAAGTGCGCGGTGTAGGACAGGCGGAATAGAGGGCCTATGAAGTGCGCGGTGTAGGACGGGCGGAATAGAGGGCCTAGGAAGTGTACGGTGTTGGACAGGCGGAATAGAGAGCCTATGAAGTGCACGGTGTAGGACAGGTGGAATAGAGAGCCTATGAAGTGCGTGGTGTAGGACAGGCGGAATAGAGGTGGAATAGTAAGGAGGATGTATTGCAGGACATATGAAGTTCAATGTGTAGGGCGTAAGGGGGTTATTGCAGGATCTATGAAGTGCACCATGCAGGACATAAAGAATACAGCACCCATAAAGTGCACTGTATAGGAAGTAAGGAATAGGAGTTATGAAGTGCATTGTATGGGGAGTCAGGAAGATGTATTACAGGACTTATAACGTGCACTGTGCAGGATGTAAAGAATATCGCGCATATGAAGTGCACCATGTAGGAAGTAAAGAATACAGGAGTCATGAAGTGCACTGCATGGGGTGGAAGGAGGATGTATTTCATGACTTTAGAAGTGCACTATGTAGGTAGTAGGAAGGATTTTGGCATGTCCCAAAGTGCTAAAGACGTGTTTAGTGGATATGTACTGTATATACACAGTTGTCACTGTATTAAAGTTCTGCCCTGACATTTCTGTTAGAACCTCAACATCACACTGAACTGTGGGATAAACATAATTCAAGACAACTAGTACTGTTGCCTACAGTAACTGCATGTCTGAGAAATGTACAACTTTAAACTACTCACCAAAAGTTCCATAAATACACACAGCAGTGCTTTAGGTGACACGGTGTGAACTATGGGACCGGCCTCTTATATTGTGCCTTCTGAATATAGAATATAGAACCCATTATTTCTTGACCCACAGACCAAGTTTTTTTTTTTTGGTTTTTTTTTTTGTAATTATAAGAAGTTTGCTGTCTAAGGAGTAGTAGTGTCAGTATAGAGAAGAGTAGCAGAATCAGGCTCACTATGAAAGAGTCAAACGCTCAGTGTGAAGAAATGATAGTTCCTTTTAATCATCATTTAAACGGTCATATTTTACATGGTTCTACTTGCTGAACGGGGCGTCCCCGAGTCAGGGAACAGGACTCCGTTCTGCCAAAGCAGCATGCAACACCATTCTCTACCATCTCTCATGTGTGGCTGCCTCATGTCACAGAAGTCTTTCAGAATAAAAATACTTGGTCACAAAGTGAAGGGTTCAACATGTATATGCGTGAACACCATGGCATTATGGATTACATAGCTCGATTATATTAGCATAGGTCATACAAATGAAGGAGTTACAGAATGAGAAAATATAAAGTAGCTATTTGCAAATGGAATAACATGTAAGGACACAGACGTCTGCTGAATATAATAGAAAAGAAAAAAAAAAATCAGTCACATTTCGTGTCCATCGTTTCAACAGCTAACGGTTCCAGAATCATGAGTGCATACAAGGGTTTGGTTCAACAGATGCTTCACTACAAGCAAATTCAATATGAATTCAGTAGCAAAGGCTCACATATCCAAGGACCAAAAAAAAAAAAAAAAAAGTGTGATACTGTGAAATGATACAGCTCTTGAAGCTAACTGTAAACACCCGAACACACGATCAACATCACGACGGTCTTACAGACCACTGAACTTGCAGATTTCGCAATTCACAAGTATTGCAGGTCACACCACAGCACATTACTTATGGACCGTGTGGTGTTAAAATCCTCTACTGTTAATGATGTCAGTGAATGCACATAGCGGACACCTGGGTAAAAGTGCTTTCGCATAGTTAAAGGCCTATTTTACACACGAGTTAGATGTTAGTAAGCAGGGCAGACTTGTAGATCGGTTTACCTTGACAGTAGCAACAGCATTCACATAGTCATGTAGACACAGAGCACAACTCAAACACTGCTCTCTGGTCCAAATAGGGAAAGCAACATCTGTATTCACACACACCACCTTTTGTTTTTTGTGACCATGATCTTGAGAAATCATACATTTATAAATGAATGACTCTTCATCTTCTTGTGTGTTTGTGTGTTTTCAAGAAATTGCCATGTGGACCGTATAGGGAAAAAGCCCTCCCATATTGGTAACAATGACAGGGGCAACTCTAAGGAAATGTCTACACCATTTTGTGAGGAATTCTAAAAATATTGATCACGTTTCTGCCTCGAATCTACACCGGATCTGAACGGTCACAATATTTCAGTTGTCTATATTTAGCCTTTTCTGTTTAAAAAAAAGACAGACAATATATCATTCTAGTACATATTTAGAAATTACACTGTGCCTTTTAACGTGATTTATGGAAAATGACTCCCAAGAAACAATGCAAGTAATTAAGGATCACTCAAGCAAAAAAAAAGATAAAACAGACAGACAGTCTCGATCTTAACCATCTTGTCTTCAGGTGGCACACCAAGCCAAGACTACCCTAGACCTCCTTTCACACGTGTTGAAGAGCTCCAAGCCTGTCGGGAACTCTCCACACCTGGAATTGGAGAACGTAAGATAATAAATGGGAATCCTATAATTAAATATTCCTCAGCAAAGAGGGACAATATGAACCCAATATGCTGCAGTTTCTAGATGGTTCATTTGGGTCAATTTACTGTTGCCAAATCAACCATTTAACCTGCACAGGTCATGTGTTGGCTGCATCATTCCCATTGCTTGGAGCTTACTTAAAACATGCAGAAGTGTTTTTTCTCTGTACTGCTTGTCAGTTGTTCCGTTCTCCTCAGGTGGAACTGCTTTGAAATTTGAGAGTTGAGTAGAAGATGCTGCCAGTTTAAAATTTGAGGGCGTTTTCACACCTGCACTTTTGAGTCTGGCTCGTGTGAACAAGTGTGAATACAGTAATTATACTTTCATGAAGAGACGGCCTGATCTGATCCCTATCGAAAACTGGAGCGGTTCGGTTGGTGTGAACATGATCTGACCTTGAGCAGACCCAACTAACAGGTGTCCTCTTGTATGCTGCTGTTCCATTTGTACAGAAATGTGCACTAGACCATAACACAAGCCTCCTTCCTGTATTTACTCCCTAGTCTGAAAACAAACCAAAGTGAAAACGCTCCAATTTTATGAATTTGGTAACTGATTCGGACCAGAACAAACTAACTGTAGGTGTAAAAGCGCCCTTAGAAAGCACATCACAGCATGCCTACACAACCCAAGCTCAATTCACAAAGCCTGTTAAAACCCTTTCCTGAGAAGGGGGTACCAAAAAAGCTAAAATGGAGCACCTAAAACATTTGAATAAATGAATAATAATAATAATAATAATAATAATAAAAAAAAAGTATTAGCATGAGGATTTTTTTAGCATTAGTAGAGGCCCATTTGTTGGCAATACAATCACACTGGTACATAGAGTAACTGTTTTGGTAGACAGACTTTCAGCTGTGCGAGCATCAACACAACAGAGACATGACATTAGTGTAGATTTGGGGTTCAGAGGAGTACAGCTGGTCCCTCAGAAGGTCCATCAGAAGAGATCAAGTAATTATAACGTTTTGAGGTTATTCAAAACACACCACTGGCTATGATCCTATATTTTGGACAGTGTGTGGCATCAGCCAAAACCGACAAACTGTCAAATGACCAAACAAACAGGGTTAGGCCACTTGGCTGAGACTGGAGCTGCATCTGTGAATTCAACTCACCAGCGTTATTCTGACATCATTTTAGACTGCAGCTGTTTTAGTGCTGGAAAAGACGTGAAGGCTCTGTTGAGCAGTAGGTTAGAGGTCACTTGCTTATGAACATTCAATCAATCACAAACAGCATGAACACAGCATTACTGATCGGCTATTAGACAGATAGCTGGACCCCCTGGAGTCTTCAGATGCATCCGGCAGAGATTCAGATCTCTTGGCAAACAGTGTAGGTTATGATTGCTATGACTGTGGCACTTTATACACCAATTTTAAAAAGAGAGTCACAATGACTGTGCTTGGAGTGGACATCAGTCAGACAGGCGGGTCGTAGAAAGATTCCTTCAGGGACCGTCATAGCAAACAGCCCACTGAATGGCTAAGAGCGATCTGAGCGTCAGCGATTGGCAGAGTGCAGCCGCGGTCCTTCACTGATGTACAGAAAAGCAGATTCGGTCTCTCACTGATTGGTTGAGAGCAGTCCCTGTCGCTGGGCGTGCTCTAGGATAGCAGTATGGCAGAAGTAATACTGTTCTGGTGTTTGGATGCTGAAGGCACGCTGCATTCTCATACGTCTCACCGTCTGACACACGTTCAGAGTCCCAACCTCCTGCAGCTGAGACAGACATATATCCAACGCACAAAACGTACCTGCCAAAAGAAAAGGAGAAAGGACACTTCAAACTACTTCAAAACTACCACCTTAACTGACAACACTGATAACTTGGGCTGTTCGGCTTTTTGAACTGACCCTCAGCATCAGCACACTGTGGAGCGTTTAAAATGAGAAGGTCTTTAAGACTATGGCCTATTCGCAATATTGGCACTATTTTGATTCTTCAGCGAGAATTAATCATTCGCTTCAACCTGATTCCAAGCTTCAAATCCTAGGTTTCGCAGGTGATCTGACATCACAACACACAGGCTATGGTGATCAGGAATCATCATAATACTTTACTACATAAAACTAACTTTACTTTCAGCTCAGCTTATATTAAAATGTTTTATCCATTACTTATTATAATTTTCTGTGCATAAAATAGAACCTTTAATATGTTGCATTGGATTCTAATTAAAAATGTGTGAACTTGGGACCTTAAAATACACAACGTTTAGCTTGTTTATTCATATATGCAATGTGAACTTCTCCCAAAAAATGAGGAAAACACTATCTTTATCCATCTCTCTCACTAAAGTCTATGGTATCAACATAAAATGTCAAAACACTCCATTTAAAGCTTAAATTTCCAGCTGTTTCAGTGCTTCGTTGGTTTATACAACTTCATTGGTTTAAATATATATAAATAAGTGATCAGTATTATTGTATACAGAAAAAGTGAGGGCTAGAGTTAGTGTGCTGTATTAAGGTAAAAATTAGGACGGTATCTAATTACATGATATACATGATGTAGGATATGGCAAATATCTCATTTATATGATAATATTTTTTGTATTGTTTTCAGTTGTGAAATAACACAGAAGTTGGCATGAAAGTGACGTAAACTCACTTTACGCTGCCAGTAACATAGGGCAGCCACTAATGACTAGTTTATCAATTGGTAAAATAGTTGGATTAATATAAAAACAATTACACAATTATCCTCCAAAAAGTTACATTGAGTACTTTAAATTCCTTTTTGAGACCAAAACTTTGTCACTCTATAATGCAGCATGAAATTATTGTCTTGTTTAATTTTGTAAAAAAACATGTTCATAACTATAGTATGGAATATTATTCGTAATGTATCTCCAAAAAAAAGGTTTGTTTTATTCTTTTTAGATCCTGGCTGTGAGTAAGTAGTTATTTACCAGTCCTGCCGATGCCTGCACTGCAGTGGACAACCAAGGGCGGTCCCAGAGGATGACCCCTCCACTGCGAGCCCAGAGCTTTCACTGCTCTCTTCTGCTGCCTCTTCACCGCACCCAAGAAGTCAAGCAACGAGAGTGCAGAGGAGGGTACGCCGTAGTCAGGCCAGCTCAGAAACTGGAAGTGAGTCACTTGTCTCTGCTCACAGGTCTGATCAAAAGAAAAGGAGAAGAACTCTGATCAAGACAATCCGCTTGGTCTCTACAAGGTACTACAATAGATTTCACTACTGCTTCCATCTGCTCTCACCTCGGGGAATTTCAGAGATGTAGTAATCTCTGGACACACGTCACAGAAACAATTATACTTTCCTGCTCGACCAGCAACATTCACCAAGGTCACCCGTTTTCTCTGACTTACTGAAACTGCTTACAATCTAAACATCCAGTACTGACAAACATCTCCATGTTTTCCGATTATTCCATTCAGTTGTGTTTGTGTGTGTGTGTGTGTGTGTGTATGTGTTACCTCAGTGTTATGCAGCTCCAAAGTGGTCTGATTGTAATGAGAATGGTTGTCTACTCTCTGGTTGACCACAGCCATGTGTCCGTACACCTCCTGGCCTCCTTCCTGCAGAGGCCAGTACTGTCCACATTTCCTTCTGCCACCCTCATCAGTCCTACACACAGAAACAATACAATAACGTCAAGACATGCTCATTGCTCATTTCGTACTGAACCAGGAAACTCTTTGAAGCAGTCAGATCCAATGTGGAAAAAAAACAGAACTGGACAGCCATTTCCAGCTATGCGTGTATGTGTGCATGACTCATGTCTCACCTTGTTGTCATGACAATGACCAGCACACTTTGCTCCCACACCATTCTCCAGAAATCTCCGTATGTTTTCTCCAGCGGGCCTGTGCAGAGAGTCAACCTTTATTTGAACTAAAAAACAAACCACCACACAATAGCCTACAAAGCAGGCACCAACGTCTAGTTCGAACATTCAACAGTTGTTCTGATTTTACCTTGAGTTCCAATGTACGCATTCTTCTGCTTGTAGCCATCCATGAAGCTGGCATTGATGTAGTCAGATCTCTGAGAACAGAACAGTCATTTACAATGGAATTAGATACGGCTGCACTTCTCCATATGAGCGGTGCTAATATTTCACACTGTCGTATTCTTGAAAAGTAAACCAATAAAAGCAAGACCTAGAACTTCAAGGTTTCATACACACCTCATTCCTTCTGCCTTTCAGATGAACACGAGTTTGGTCAAGGCAAAGAACATCACCATAGCGATTCCTCTCCTGATTGTAAGCAGCCCTGCCGGTGTAAAACAGTCAGGGATTCTCATCAGAAAGCATTGCTTTTCTTGAAGGTAACACTCTAGCAAATATGGCTACATGCAGAGAGACACCCCGAGACACTAATGAATGGACAAGGAAGCCTACAAGTGGGCTCAGGGGTGGGCAACATTAAACAATGCTAATTTCACACTACAATAAACAAATGTTTTTCTGTGGGCTGGTAAATTGAAACAGACCAGACAGAACAGTACAAGTAGAGCCATATTTTGTAAACAAAAAAATTGTAAGAACTCTATAAAACACAATCATTTTTATTCAACATTCAACTATGCTGTGGCGAATCCAGTTATTAGGACAAGAGATGGACTGATCAGCATTTTTGTGGCCTATGTCAATCTCTGATTATTTTGAATTCCATGCAATCTTTTGGTGATGCATCATCGTGCAGAGTTTCTGTAACGTTTTTGCATCGTCTCTCCACGACATGTCCTTAACTTTTTGGAATCAGCCACAACGTCACCAAACTAGGCACCAGCTGAAAGAGTACAGAACTGCACTGTGCAGCTTAAAGTGGAAACCCAACCTAAAAGGGCTGCTTATCTAAAGCTACAAATGCTATGACTTTGATGCGATTCCTTTAGTTTTTTGACTGTTGCTGCTGTACCTTCTGTGGTGGCTAAATATAGTCTGCACTATTTGCGGTTTTGTGTGGTTAGTGGTGTTTGTTAGCTCTGCTGTATTCTGATACTCACTGTACTGGGTTGAGTGATGTACTCTAGAGAGTGATATCCGGTTAGCTGTGTTTAATTTTTTTTACTTTGCTTCACATTAAGCTGCACATTAAGTTTGTATATTGCATTTACATGTTGTTAAATTAAATATTCTACACATAATTCTTCCTATTAATAATTAAAACAACATTTATCCTTAGAAGCTTAGTAAAGATAAAATTAATGGAATACTGGTAATTTATTGGTTGCTATAAATATTCATTCTCACTGACAATACTGTACTTTCCTGAGCAGCGCTACTCACAGTGCGCAGTGGAAAGTTCCAGGAGGCTGCTCTTTACGGAGCTCCTCGTACTCCTGGTAGATGCCACTGCGTTGGGCTCGAGCCAGGTGTGCCACAAATTCTGGCAGCCGCATGGCCTCAGGGCCTGGCGCGTGCACAGAGGACTCGTCCAGCGGGATGCCCACCAGTTCATCGACAGGGTCTACCAGTCCGTTCTGCTCTGCCAGCAGCCGCTGGTTCCAGCCGTGAACATCTAGAGCAAGGCAACCGCCGAGGTGCTCGGGCAAGCAGTCTCTTGGAAGGTGCTGCCGGAGGTCAGTCATCTTCACCATTTGGACCTAAAAAGCAGATTGAGCAGAAAACTACTTAAAGGAGCTGTAAAGGACTAAGAGGATTAGAAAAGAACGAATGAAAGGAACATATGAAGGTTCTCTGTATTACAGTGATACGGTCGATATGTACTGACCCTTTCTCTAAGTTTCTCTTTTAGCAGCAGACTCAGCAGGTTGTAGGGCACTCGAAACCAGACTGGGGCTCCGACTATGAACACCTTCTTCAGTCGAGCAGGAAATGCACCCTGCATGCAGACACAGACAACACTGTGCTCATTAGTAAGCAGAATCTGGCTGCCACATGCAGTATATGAATGCTTAACAGGGTTCGTTTTTTGCAGAAATAATTTTTGCAAAATAATGGTGATGAAAATGAGATGGTTATGGTTTAATATCCTACCAACCATCATTCCATTTTCTTCACTTTAAAAGGAAAAGACCCAGCAACCTCAAAGTAATAACTATTACTACCAAACAGTTCTCCAGATCACACGGTCACATAGAAACCTTGCATCTCCAATTTTTTTTTGTTTTACATTTTAGCATAATGTGAATCTGGCAGTTGTTCTTCAGGTTGAGTCCGAAGATCATGAAGAGTGGACCAATAGAAATGCTCCAAAATGACTAAAATCCTTTTACATTGACGTATATATATAAGGGTTTTCCTTGTCTTATAGAAGGGTCAGTTTGGAGATACAAGGTTATTGCGGGACAACTGATATATATTTGTCGGAATGCTTGAGAAAATGTAAAGAACCTTAAGTAGATTGAGAATCTTCTTGCTTAGGTCCAGCTCAAAGTTGGTATAGTTGGATCCTGCCATGTCATAGATGAACACTAGACCATTCCTCTGGGTCTCAAAGCTGTGGGGGGGATAGCAAGAGAGAGCTGAAAATGAGCCATTATTTATGCATACTACTTGGACGCACGCTCTGAGAAGAATACACCAAGAGTGCATATTTATAAATGCTTTGTCACAAAGGTAGACTCTGGATGACTGACAGGTGCACTCACCTCTCTACTGCTCTGTCCAGCAGGTAGAACAGAGCCTGTAGGACCACATGGTTGCCTGTTTTATTGGGGTGGTGCAGCTTTGCTGTGTACAGAGCTATAGAGGCTCCTGAAGGGTCCCTTACACCCTAAAGAGAAGAAAGTACAGCTTTAGATAGAACAGACACACAGATACACACGGTAGGCCGATTTTGGGCCTTGACCTTCAGAACCAATAGACCACAGGGGTCAGGAGGTTATCCTCAACTCCTCCTGGTGCCAAGTAGGTGCTCCACTCCTCAACATTTAATATAAAAACAACATCCTGCAACTAATTATAATAAATGACATCACTGAAAATGACATCATAACATCCAAGTATTAGAAGTGATGTTCTTGATATGTCCACAGGGAGGCAGAGTAGCAAAGACTGAGAGAAACAGCAGAGGGAGACAGCTGGTCTAACTGCTGATTTCCAAGACAAGCTTTAAAAGCCTAGACCAGAGAACACTTCGAGAGCATGCCCCTTTTTTAGCAGCTCAAAACATCATGAGCATCTGATATCAGCATATGACACAAAACAAAAGCCATAAGGAAAAAATCAATCAAATAAATAGACACATTCAACACTCAACAATGTTATTTTCTGCTCATTGACTGGCATATAACTGCCTTATGCACATGATGTGACTACGGCAAGCATTTTGCTGTAGATCTGCCTTCACTGTTCCTGGATAGCTGTTTGGGAAACACTGACCTAGCGGGCTGAAGTCAGGAGTCTATTACAGAGGATATGGGCTATAAATACGGCTGGCAGGATGTGGAGGGGAGAGGAAGAGAGCAGCTCGACTGATCGATCCAGGAACAGGGAGAAGAGAGGGATCACTGTCGCTCAGGTACATTACAGGCTTTGTGAATGGACATGAATGAACTCTTCTGCTTTGAGAATTACAGCTTACTGCAGGTTGCTGTCGGAAGGACCACACACACACAAACCCAACAGCAGCACTGCAGTGCTACATTAATCAGGATGGTAATCATCACCATCACAGTCATCGTCATCCTGCTCCCTGACACACCCTGACAAATCCATCTACATTCGAACTGCATGGCTGGAGCATGCTCATCCACCTCAGACATTCCTGACAAAGGGAGTGTTCGAATGAATCAGAGTCTTCCACAAACTGTGATAAATTTCAGTAACACATTTGTTTACCCTCACACCCACCCGTATCCCTTTCGGTTATCTCACTGGAGCATTACATCTTGCTAACTGTGAGCAATTGAGGAATTGAGCTTGGACTGTTGTGGAAATTGAACTGTCCACAAAAGAAATGGCCTTAAATGACCTTTTATCACAATCTTAATTTTAATCCTACTAGATCTGTCAATCATAAAGCCCCATCACAAATTAGTTACCCTAACTCCTGACATAATCATGCTCTTTTTCACAGAGAGCTCACGGATCTCAATTCAAGGGCTGGATGCCCACAGGCCTTAAAGCAACACCATGTAGCATTTTTACCTTCAAATAAGAGTTAAGAGTTGTAATAGTGAGAACAGCGTCTCAATCATTGCTAATCTGGGTTCGGGACGCTGCTAACTGGACTATGCAACTTAGGTGAAGCGGGCAAGACAATGCTCATGAGAACTGCATAATGCTAAGTAACCAGAGTTTCAGTATCATAAAATCCTGTAAGAATACTCCTCTATCGCCTCAGTCCATGCTTCTTTCATTTTTAGTGCTGGTTCTGTATCTCTCAACTTCCAAAATTCACGTGTGCCATGATGGCGAAGGGGGCTCAAAGCGTGTTAGGGGGAGCCTATTAATTAAATTACCAACTAATTTTGTTTTAATATTGTTGAGAGAAGACCCCGCCAGAAATGGGCAGAGGACCAAAGGGGTGTAACAATGAGATATCAAAAACAAAGTGACAAACAATGGACAAATTGAATTATTATATCTCATGTAGTTTGTTTCAATAGGTTAAAAGGTGTGCAAACAACCAGAATCAAGCCACAACCCACTTCAGCGTGCTCATGTTATACTCTTCCCTCCACCCGCCCTCCCAGCTAATCTCATTAATATAATATGCAACTGGACAATCATACTTTTCCTTCAATCAAAGTTCTTTGTTGTATAAATAGTAAATATGGGAATTTGGTTGGGGTGAAAAATGTTTAGATGTAAAAAAAAAAATACCCACTAACAATTCTGTTATTTGACATCAGAATGAAAAAAAAAGATTTACTTTTAAGGGCTAATAAATGGCTGGTTTACAGAAGCTCACAGAAGCTGTACACCTTAGCATAGTTATAACACTGTAACAAAAACACTAATTACTCCAAAGTCTTCTCAAATAGTGTTTCTGTCCTCTCATGGTGTCCTCTCAGTGCAATTGGCTAATAGGTTTCATATATTCACTAAAGCAAATGCTGTTAATTTTGTACTCACCAAGATGGTGAACTTGCCGCTGAGTAGCTCAGAGCGCAGTGGTTCTTCCTGTGGCTGTAGTTTGACGATGCCTTCCCTCAGACGCGTCTCCTGCCACGAGAGGAGGACAACAAAATTACTCAGCTTGACATTTGCCTCCCCTTCATTTCTCTCACTGGACATATACATTTACACAAGCTATTAGCATCTGAAATTAGTATTATTAATTATGCACTCATGCCCAATAAAGTCCTGCAGGTTTACATGCAAAGATTTTCTCTAGTCCAATTATACATTCAGACTGAGGTGTTTATATGCACATACTATTCAATGATCTGATTAAAATCTCTGTTTACAAATTATGCTGGTGTAGAGTGCCACTTATTGTAGAGTACTCAGTCCAGTCAGAGTAAGAGGGGCGGCAGTGTGTTACCTGAGTTTTCAGAGGGTTTTTTTTTTTGTTCTTTTTTTCTATTGTTTTAAATGAAGGTGGACAATGTACTTTATATCCCTTATGCTTAAAGAAAGGACGAGAGGTAGTAGTCATGTGTTGCAACATCCTGAGGCACATGAGCTATCGCACCAGTGGAAGAACAGATTTTGAGCGGAGGCAAAATTCCTGTACGACGCAGCACTACTTAGTGAATTGTATGCACCCTGGTTAAAGGTTATCTCTACCCGCATACTAAAACAGTACATGTCCACATGTCCACACCCCACATTTGCACTACCTTGCTAACGTTTACTTCGCCTTGAGTTCACATACCTTTCTCAGCTGTACCTGCCAATCATTAGGTTTCTAACTACTCAAATCATGATCAATATACACCAATATGATGCATATTTGTTCTCATTTTCTGCCGTCTACCTCATTATCCATCCATCAATCAATAGAATTTAACATCCCAATCGGATAGTTTTCACCAGCAGCTGCCTTTTGAAACTCTGCCTTCACAAGGGTGGTGCTACTTAGATGGAGAGAGGTATAATGCTAATAAATGACTCTAATAATACTGCTTATTATATAGGAAGCTGGTAGGCACTCCAGACATCCAAATGTGTCTGCAGGAGCACTGAAAAAGACATCATAAGTGGGTTGTACAAACGCCATGGCTTATTGTAGCATGCAATACCACATAATTGCACCTTACATCACAATTAAGGTGACATTTTATTACCAATGCTGGTGCCGCAGTATTATGCGTACTCACAGCTGTTTGTGACTTGGTGGTTTTGTGCTGTAAGTGAAGGACTGTGGCTGAGTGAAGGGCTGGAAGAGTACACCAGTTAGGTCCTTCCAATTCTCAGAAAGGAAACATGCATTTATTGTTCGCATTGTAACGGTTAAGAAACATAGCTTGAACAGCCACGAGATACAGCTTTAGTCTGACCTCTAGTAGTGGAGCAAATGCATGTACACTGTGGCTTCATGACCAAGGTTCTTATCATTGATCACATTGATCAAATTCAGTTTACTAGCATATTTCTGACACTGGGTGATAAATACAGGGCCAATAATGGAATAGCATAGCAGTAAAACTGAGCTGAGCATCCTGTGTCTTCATAGCCCTTTGGACAGTAGCTCCATTATGAGCATAAGCTCTCGGAGACATGATCTGAAACGCCCTTGCAGGCTCTCTTGTGGGACAGGAACACCCATGATTGCTGATCCAGGCTCGCACAGACGGCCCAAGAAGCTCCCCAGGCCTAATTCAGCTTGCAGAATCCAGCCACGTACTGATGGCTATTAAAGCAATTAGAGAGCGAACAAAAGCTTTGGGAACTTTCCATTCTCTCCCCCATAATGACTCTGGTTAAGGCTGATTTGATTCTGAATTACTAGCTCTTTCTTCCACTGCAGCAAAACCCCCTTCGTTTCAGCAGAGCTACAACGACACAAAATTAACAGCTTAGTCATTTCATTATGTATAAGGCATAAAGAATTAGCAGGGTAGCATGTATGAGCTAATTAACTAACAGTTGATGTCTTTTAACCTTTTTAGGCAAACTCAAAACTCGAAACTTAAAAGAAAAGAGTTGAAAGATCAGTTATCTACATCCACTGTCTTAGTTTCACTCATGCTTCTTCTGATCATTCTAGCTTCAGTTTGAAAGCATTTCAAGTAAGTAACGTTAGCCGCTGCGATTACCCTTCTGTATGTAGTTTCACTACCGCATGCTTACTATTTTGAGAGTATTATCAATTTGATAAGAGACAGCTCAGGCTATTGAAAAGTAAAAAAAAAAAAAAAAAAAAAAACTTGATTCTTGATTGTGAGACTCAAGCAGGCCGATGACAAACACTAAAGTCAATTTCCACCATGTAACAGGAGTCTATATTTACCCCTATAGTCACAAACTATTTGAAAATATCTGAAGGTGCGTGTCAATGACTTCCCAACAGGGCTGGACAGTATGCCGATATTTTATCATATCGTAATAAATTATGTTCTTGTGATACACATATGCTTTTCTAAATATACAGGATATTGTTAATGCTTAGTAAACACTGATCAACTGCAAGTTTCATTAGTAACAGTGTGATTAGACTGGTTTAATGAGATGAAGTGCAGCAGATGTTGAATAAAAATCATGAATTTTGAATGGGAATCTCTGAGTATCTGTTGCTACTGATTACAGTATTTAGTCTATGATTAAATGTATTGTGATAAATAATGTTTATCGTGAAAATATTGTGAAATTGTATTTATCATATCGCCCAGTCCTATTTCTAAATATATCTTAACTCAACTCATAATAACCTCATAAGTCTTATTTTACAATACGTCTTACGAGCACCACATCTTTACTAAACAAATGGTTAAAATCAGTGGGGAAGATGGTACGCAATTTATATTTACTGCAGTGGAGTAAACAGAAACAGCAACACAATGCTGTTACTCTTACTCAACTCTACCTATCTAGTCTGGTGCCTTTAAATTCAGCAGTGCAAAGGTGTTCTAATCACCAGGTACAGATACCTGAATTGAATGTGTATCAGGATGACCGACTTAAAGCCTCTTGAATTAATAAAGGAAACTGTTGGTCTTTCGGCTTTACACACAGGTTTTACACAACTACTACACATACCCTGTAACTGTGGAAGAGCTCTATGGCTCGAAGGACATCAAACTTGCGTGCCATCAGGAACTTTACAGCCACATCCCAGGACAGAGGGGAGACGCCATGCTGGCTGGTCCACTTATTGATTTCCTCCAAGAACTGCTTAGTGGCCTGGAACACAAACACGTACAGACAGCCTTCAGTCACTCAGCTCTAAAATCCTGCATTTGGCTTAGAAAAGGTTCCTTAAATCAAAGGAACAGTTGGTCTTCATTCGTTTCGGAGGGTTGCACGTCTGAAAGGCATCAGAGATCATTCATCTCTTGCAGTGCAGCAACAGAACAGAAAGCACAGAGTTTTATCAACAGAACATCTGAGGAGCTCTTGCATCACCACAATTGTCAGGTTTTGTCTGAAAGCTGCTCTCTCTGCGTTCAGAGGAATTTCTCTTTCCGCTGATTGAGGCCTATCAAAACAGATCTCAGCTCACCAGGATATTAAAACTGCACACGAGCCGATATCAGTTCTCATAAACTGCCCCTTTATGAGAAAAGGGAAGAGAAATACATAAAACCACCATGTGGCTCCGGGGAACTGTGGAGAAGAGAGGCAGGCTAACACGTCTATCCAACATCTGAAACGCAGGTGAGCTAGCTCTGAACAGACGTGAGCATCTTCGCGACTTCCCAAACCTATTAACCTACATATCTTTCCTGCAAACAGTTTAGTCCACAAACATCATTCAGACAGACCCGGACCGTTAGAGTCCGTTAGAGCTCACTGAAGGAGCTGAGTGATTGGCTGGATGGACAGCATCATCGGTAAGATACACAGTTTATACTGAAAGGAGCCTTTTGTTGGGGTTTGTGAAGAGCCTGCGCTCTGTGCTGTGATTATAAAGCAGGAGATGCAGCGGTCAGCTCTTTCACTGGCCTGGAAGGTGGCCTCACACACATGCACACACGCACAGATCTCCACTTAGCTAGCAAGCAGCAAAGACCACTTAGACTCTCCTCAGAACTTCAAAATGCTCAGTTAAACAAAACTCTCCATCTAACTTACAAACCGGCCACTGGCGATAAGCAGACGTGGCCTCTCAGTTGACCGGATGTGGAGGAGTT